>NC_044983.1:134943777-136143777 GCF_008728515.1 Papio anubis
GGCGCATGGGTATTAGGACGGCCTGTCGCAGGGGCCCTGGAAGTGGGGTGTGCAGTGGGCCCAGTGGCCGCTCTGGCAGTGCCTGTCAGTACCATCTAGAGGGAGTCGCCCCAGCCCAGGCATCATGCAACTTTTGACGCCACCGGCCAGGCCTGTCTCGTTCTTGAGGCCTGGTCTCTCGGGGCCCGGTGGGCTGAGTGCAGAGAGGACCTTCTACAGCACCTGCACTGCCCACAGTTCTCACACTTAGCAGGCGAGCAGTCAGCACTGCTGGCGGGCTTGCCTCCCTATCTGAGGGGGAATCCCTGAACTCACGGCAAGGATGCTTTCTGCTGGGCTTCCTAGAGGGAGTCATGTGCCAGGAGGCTGCATGCCCTGATGCCAGGAGATTTTTCCAATGATTAAAAATGTGGCCCTGCTGAGCAGCCTCATTTTTTATTTTAAACAACCATGGCCCCAGGGATTGGGCCTGGGCCTTGTGGAGGCCTTCTTTAGAGAAGAAAGCAATTAGAAGATGAATTAAAAACAAATTAATCTTTGTCTTCTTCCACTTGGAAGGGAATCCCGTGACAGCGAGGAGGCCAAGCGCTCGGGCCCGGGAAGCCAGTGTCACCCCTCAGCGCTGGCATGACTGGAGGTGTCCATAGCTGGACTTGCTGGCTGGGGCTGGAGCAAATGCCAGGCTTATGTGGGGTGGGGACAGGTGTGCCTGTGGAGGGGACCGCCCTGTGTGGAATGGGACTCACACTGAGCTTGCCCATGTCGTGTGCTTTACATTTCTTACTTGGTAGTGGAGGCTTCATCCTGTCCATCTTGCAAAGGAAAGAAACGAAAGCTGAGCTTGGCTCACATATTGACTCTTTCAACGTCCTAGCTCTTATACTAGTTAGACCAGGAATACCCCAGGCTAGAAGGTGACGCCGATGCAGAAATGAGGCCCGGTGCCCTTCTTCCTGCTGTAGGGAGGCCGGGGGCGCGGGGATGGGGATGCAGACACAGGGAGGCAAACGGGGTACAAGGGAAGCGCCTCGTGTGTTCGGCCAACAAAATGTTTACGGAGCCAGGCTCCCTGAAGGAGGGGCAGTCCCACGGCAGGAGGTCCTGTGCTGGGAAGGCAGGGCCAAGAAAACCTTGTGTCAGAAGGCGAAGATGGTCGGGGCGGGCTGAGGAAGCTTTCCTAGCTTCAGTGTGGGGAGGCAGGGGCAGGGAAAAGGCCAGAGAGGTAGCGAAACCGGGTTATGCCACAAATCAGCCAAGTGAGTTATGGGAATTGCTCCCAGTCCCAGGTGGTGAGACTGAGTCGGGTTTCTGATGCCAAAGCCTGTGCTGCCTCCCCATCCTCCAGCGGACCCTAGCCAAGCATCTGTGGAGCCAGATGGAGACTGTGGAAGGGCAGGGGCAGCCCTGGCCTCCCTGGCATTGAACCCAAGACACTGCATGGGTGAGAGGTGCCTCTATTCTCTTTCTGGTCCACCTCAGCATGAGCAGTGGTAGAGGTGCTGATGGCAACTGGTGAGTGGGCCGGGTGCTGCTCCAGCTCCACCCACAGCCCTCTGAATTAGAAGCTATGACTGTCCCCATTTCACAGATGAGGAAACTGAGGGTCAGAGAAGTCAGCAACTTGCCCAGGCTGCATAGGGAGTGGCAAAGCTGGAGTCTGAACCTAGCGGGGGCGCTTCCAAGCTCAATCCCCTGGGAAAGGGAAGGCAAAGCCAGAGGGGGTGGGGAGGAGTGCCTGCTGCTCACTGAGTATTTATCATCTTCCTGGCATTGCACTGGGCTCTTTACATACATGGTCCCCTGGAATCCTTGCCTCCGCCCTCTGAGATGAGTACTATTGCCATGAGGAAGGTGAGAGGCAGAGGAGGAGGTGCCTTGGCCAGACTGAAAGGCCAAGGCTGGTGTCCTGGGCCATGCCACGCGGGCAGTGCTGAAATGCCAGGACTGCTGGGAATTCAAAGGCGTGGAAGGATACGGAGAGGACGGACTCTGCTTCCTGATGTAGGGCTACAGCGGTTTCCTCTGCAGAGGAGCGAGCCTGGCGATTTTTCAGACGAGGAAAAATCATCTGAGACAGATGAGCGCTGTTCTAAACAAAGCCAAGGAGCTTTCTGAAAGGCAGCCTCCTCTGGGAAACACCAACCGCAGACGCGGGGGCTGGGCTCCCCAGGGGGACACAAATTCTGGATCCAGCTGCCACCCAATGCTCCCAGGAAGGCTGGCACCCGCTCCTGCACTCCCCTAGTCAGTCCTGCCAGGTGTGGAGGCAAGGTGGCCCTGAAGGCCAGATGTGCGGAGGGCCCAGGGCAGCGCAGCCTGCCGGCAGCCAGCACCATCACTGTCTCCAAGATAGACTCCCAGACCAGCACCCACCCAGCTGTCTGTGAAGCCGTCCCTGGGGGCTGGATGGACACAACTCCCAGCCCTGCCTCTCCAAGCCCAGGCCCCTGCACCAGCACACGCCTGTCATGTCTGATCCCCCATGCTCATCTCAGCATGAAGCATGCACATGCGTGTGTGCGTTTGTGCGCAGTGTGCTGTGTGTTGTGTGTGAGTGTGTGTGGGTGTGGAGTGTAGTGCATATGACATACTCCCATAGCTTGGAGGCTGCAGCAAGGCCAGGTCTGTGTGGCTGTGTGAGTAGGGGAAGGAGGGTGGACGGGACCCTTCGCTCTCCATCCTTGGAATACCAGATTCAGACAGCAAAGAGCAGGGAAGGAAAGCAATGGGGGCAGGAGACAGACAGCTCGGAGAAGGCCAACCCTGGGGAGTGGGCAGTGGGGCCGAGATGTGCTCTGCTTGGCCCCTCCCTCCCAGGGTGGCCTGTCTCAGGCGAACAAAAAGTGACCACATGCTCAGAAAATCATCCAAAGGGCATCCAGCAACTTGGCAAAGTAGTGAAGATTCTCCCCTTGACCAAACTCTCAGACTCCCTGAGCTCTTTCTCAATGAGGCCTCGACTTGCACATTTCCTCGTTAATTTCTGCACTGTCCTTTTGCGAGAATCCTGCAAAGTCAGTTTATCCAGCCTCCACATCTGATCACCCTCCGTATCTGATGGAGTTCCTCGCCTTCCACCAGCCCTCAGATGACATCTGATCACCCCAGCCTGTCTCAGAAGTGGAAGGCAAGGAGGAGCAAGTCACATCTCACATGGATAGCAACAGGCAAAAAGGGAGCACTTGTGCAGAGAAACTCCCATTTTTGAAACCATTAGATCTTGTGAGACGCACTTGCTGTGATGAGAACAGCATCGGAAAGACCTTACCCCATAAGTCAACCATCTCCTACCAGGCCCCTCCCACAACACATGGGAATTATCGGAGCTACAAAATGAGATTTGGGTGGGGACACAGAGCCAAACCATGTCAGATGAGGTGGGTAGCTGGGGTCTTTCTGCCTTGTGAATCTCCTAGAGTCTCTGCACTCCCTGGCTTGGTTGCTTAACCTCTTACAATCCACCAAGGAGCAGTACAGGCCTCTCTGGGCCAACAGCACTGCTGCCAGGGGAAAAACAGGGTTTTTGAAGACAACTTGGAAATGAATGCCTCCCTGTTGTCTACTTACTTAACAGGAAGGCAATGTCAGGTCCCTGAATCATGTACTGGGCAGGGGATGAGATGCCTGTGCTGGGGGACCTGTTAGTAGAGGTTGGGGGAGAAACAGAGACCAACTGGGCCCAGATACACCATTCATGGGGTGCAGGGCAAGAGCACAGCTGTGGACCCACCTGCCACATTAGATCAACGTCTGAATCTTCAGAAGTTACCAATCAAGCTCACAGCTGGATATGACACTTGTTTAATCCTCCTGGCAAATTTACCTTTGTAGTGACCAAGAAGGCCAAGTGAAAATGTAGAATTCCCGGGCCCCTCAGAGTTCTGGGCTGGAAAGTGATGATGCGGTGGGCACCAGTTCCCTGCTTCCAGCCCTGGTATTGGCTTGCCCACCTCCTCCTCCCAACTCCACACCCTGCCCGATACTATGACCCCACACTCTGACCACAGGCCTGGGACCCAACCCCTCAGCACAGCTCTGTCAGACGTCATGCTCATGGCTTGCTGTCAACACAGCAACCTCGATGACCTTACCCCATCCTCCACTTCCTGGCTCTAGGTGCTGGGTCACCCCTATCAGGGACAGCCCACTGGACAGTGGCCCAAACCCTGAACCCAGGCCCGCCCCGTTCTGCTGTCCTCTCACAGGACAGGGCCACTCTCCCAGGTCTGACACCACACCCTGAGTATTTCTCAACCCCAAGGCCTCCTGCACCACGCCTGGCTGCCTGCATTGTGCATCTGCTTCTGCTTGTCTCCCCTGACTCCCCCTTGTTTATGCTCTGGTGCTAAGTTCAGAGAAAGATTCTTGACAGAGAGAAACAGATTGTTTCTTTTGCACTTGCACAGGTAAAGCCATGCCTGGATCTATAGGTGTCCCTCTATAACCCGGCCCTGCCAGGCTCCCAGGCCCAGGGATGCTCTGCTCCTTTCTGGGTCCCAGGCCCACCCTCTGAGCCACCCAGCCCTGCAGCCCGAGTGAGGTTGCATGTGATGCCACATGCTCATTGGAGAAGTGGGAGAAGGCCAGCTTTCAGCAGCCTGCATTCGGGCTGAGGAAGACCCCTGGAGTACCTCTAACGCAAGCAGAGCAGCCCGCTGCAGACGTGCCCTGAAGTGCTGCTTCTGAGAACCCAAAGAATGATGTGTAATTAGCATATTAAGAACTAGTATGCAAATCACAGTGTTTTAAAACAGTTTTTCTCTTAAATACACTCACACACATGGCTTAACACTGCGGATAGGCTCTGAGAAATGCGTCATTAGGCGACTTGTCCTAGTGTGAACATCACAGAGGGCACTCACACGAGCCCAGAGGTCAAGCCTCTACACACTGAGGCCGTGTGGTGGAGCCCACTGCTTCTAGACTGTAAACCTGTACAGCGTGTGACTGTACTGAAAGCTGTAGACAATGGCAACACAATGGTAAGTATTTGTGTGTTACCCAAACATCTAGACACAGAAAAGATAGAGTAAAAATAAGGAATTATAATCTCATGGGACCACCGTCATACACGCGGTCCACCATTGACTGAAACGGCATGTGGCACACGACTGTAATTTAATGCTCTCCACTCCCCTCTTCTCCCCTCTTCTTCCTGCATGTGCCCAGGAAACAGATGGCCAAGGTGCGGAGGGCACCTGGGAAGGTAGAGCCCCAGGCAGCTGTCTCAGGTCTCAGCTGCAGGACCTTCAGCCTCTCATTCCACCTCTGAGTTGCCCACTGTTCACCCAGAAGGAACATCAGGACCAAGTTCCCAGTCTCAGCTGCCTGGTGATGGGAGGTGGAGCAGCGCAGTCCAGGGCAGCCCCTGCACACGCCCCGTGCCGGGTGTGAGCATGAGGCTGCAGCTGAAGCCAGGGCAGGGCCAGTGCTCACCCTGGCTTCCTGGAAGTGGGGTATGAGTCTCTGCTACGGACCAGCTGAAGCTTTCTTCATTCTGTGATTGAACACGAATCATTCCTCCGGAGGGCCTTAATTTAGCACTAACCAGGTGCTAGATACAGCAATAGGCATTTTCCAAGCAACTCATTTTTGTCTTCCTAATAACCCCGGAAGCCAGGCTTTATAGAGGAAAAAGAGCAAGGCTCTGAGAGGGTAAGCCATTTCGTTAAAACCACAGAGGAGCGCGGGGGATAAAACGTGGCTCTGGCTGAATATGAAGCTCGCGATCTTTCACTATGACTTCAGGAAGGCCTCGCCTTTGCCATGAATGAAAAAGACTCATGGATTTATCTAGAAAACTAATTCCTTATTGAGTCATGGAGAACTCTGAAATCTGACAGAAGCTACAGCATCTCTCCCGTGGGGACACGTTAAGCCCCTCCCTCCCTCCCTCCTTCACTCAGAGCAAATATTCACTGAGCAGTCACCATGTGCCAGGCTCTAGAAACAAAACAACACCCATGGCTTCCAGTCCCTTCCTTCTGGTAGGAGAAGAAAGCAGCAAACAAACAAGCGCACAGGCACATGCACACACATACATGTGCACACAGGCACATGCACACACATGCACACACACGTCAATCATTCAGGTGCTGGTAAGTGGGGACAGGATAAAGGCGGTTGGAGGCTGCCACGTGGGTCGAGCAGTGGTTCAGACCAAGAGGAAGCTGTACAAGCTAAAAAGTGGTCAGGTCAGGCCATGTTCCAGCAGGCCAGTGATGGAGCAGGCGTAGTGTGGAAGGGGTCAGGTGTGGTGTTGGGCCTGAGCAGCCAGAAGAGCTGCCTGTTGACAACTGGGGACAACGAGGAGGACTAGGACTCGGGAGATTAGCAGTATCGAGCATTTGATCTTGGCCTTGTGAAGGTGGAAGTGCCCATTAGATACATGGTTGGTCTGCTGATGGGGGGTCGTAACCCCAGGGAGAACAGTGTCCCAGAAGCCAAGTGAAGAAGGGCCTTGGGAGGAGGGAGCTATCAGTGATGGCAAGTGCGGTGAGGGCACAGGTGTGGGGACTGTGTTGGCGTGGAGGCCACAGTGACACATCCACTGTCTGGATGGATTGGTGGGAGCTGCAGCCTGGTGTGGGTGTGCTCGAGAGAGCTGGGGGGAAGGAGAGGAGGAATGAGAAGAGGCGGCACCTTGGAGTCTATGTGGCTGTGGCAGGGGCAGTGAAATGTGGTTGTTGGAGGAGGACGTGGGTCACAGGAGACGGTGGCATTTTATGATAGGAGATGCTGCAACATCTTTGCTGAAGAACCTGAAACAGTCCAGAAAGACAGACCAGGGAGCAGGGCAGGGCTGCAAAACTGTGTCCCAGAGGGACAACATGGGTCACCCATGAAGCCATGGATAGGCCATCATCCATCGTCCGGGACATGCTTAAAATGCAGGCACAACATTTCATTCCCCTCTAGTGCTGGGAGAACGGCTTTCCCAGCACTGAATGAGACCCAGGTTCAGCCGAGGTTGCTCTGCCCCCTGTGGTCTGTCCTACTATGGCCTTAGTTCACTTTCCAGAGCATGCTTATGTCCATAAGGACACACCATGCTCCACACTTAATGACCGTGGACCCCAAGTTGGAGGCATCCCTGTCCTGGTGTGTACGTAGGGCATGTGCAGGAAGACAGCTGGATCTGGATCAGCCAGGCAACCGGTTAGAGGAGGTGATCCCTACCCCTGAGCAGCCCATTCCCCACCACAGTCCAGTGCATCGAGTCTGCAAATGCGTTGGGGAAAGAAGCAGCATGCATGGAGTGAGGAAGACGCTGAAACGTGGCAGCAAGTACTCAGTTCTCGTCCCAGAACCACATTCCTGTCTCCCCGCAAGACTGATCTATACACTCTGCCTTCTCTTCTCTCCCCTCATTGTCGCCATCACCCCAGTGCACAGTAGGTCTTCAGGCCATGTAAGACAATTTGTTCTAAAGGACATACTCCGTGACCTTCCTGCCAGTCTCTCTGAGCCAGCGCTTTGGTTCCTGCATGAGGATTCACTGAACACCTGCTCAGGCTGCAAAAGGATGCACTCAAGGGTGGGGCTGCCGCCTGATCCCCCCCGACACACTCTCTCCAGTTGGTTTGTTCTCCATCCCATCGCTCAGAGGGGGACCTCACCACAGGACCTGGGTAAGTGCCCAAGTTCTGGTAGGAGAAGGGAGGAAAAGCCAGGCTGAGGTCAAGAAGACCCACTGAATGGGATTCCTAAAGCTCCCCCAGCTACAGGGTCACGGATGCCCTCAAGGGGTAGCGCTATTGGGTAGACGTGTGTGGGTTTTCGTTTTCCTAGACAAATAGCCCACAGCTTTCATCCAATCATCAAAATGCTCTGAGGCTCCAAAAGGTTAGTAGCCAATATCTTAAAGGACAGGGTGGGGCTGGGCGCGGTGGCTCACACCTGTAATCCCAGCACTTTGGGAGGCTGAGGCGGGCGGATCACGAGGTCAGAAGATTAAGACCATGGTGAAACCCCGTCTCTACTAAAAATACAAAAAATTAGCCGGGCGTGGTGTTGGGCACCTGTAGTCCCAGCTACTCGGGAGGCTGAGGCAGGAGAATGGCATGAACCCGGGAGGCGGAGCTTGCAGTGAGCCGAGATCGCGCCACTGCACTCCAGCCTGGGCAACAGAGAGAGACTCTGTCTCAAAAAAGAAAAAAAGAAAAAAAAAAAAGGAAAAAGGACAGGGTGGCCTTGGGTGGGAGGAGAGGTAAGGGCAAGAGGATTAGACTTAAGGGAAGAACAGTTTAGAAAAAGGCAAGGAAGGGAGGGCTTTTCTTGGTTTCAGGTCAGAACCCCCATCAAGGGGCTGGGCAGGTGAAATGGTGGCAGGTTCTGGAAGCCCGTGATGATGGACAGGAGCTGGGATTCCTGGGAGGCTGCCAGAGGACCCTGTGTGGGGTAGAGAGGTGAGGGTCTGGGGACAGAAGCAGGAACCGTAGGAGCGGGTACACAGATGTGTGCTCTTGAAATGCCAATCCTGTGCCAGTCTGGCTCTGAGGTATAACCCAGGAGAGCTCTTTCCCACAACTGAATTTGGATCACCCAGTCTGGTACAGAGCACACTTCATCCCCAGCCGGGGTCTGTGCCAGGGTGGGGAGCTGGCGGCACACGCAGGTAGGCTTCTCCCGCATCTGACCTCACCCTGCTGGGGCTGCCTTGAAGAGTGCAGGTGTGGCCCTGAAGCTGTATCCCTCAAAGTGCTACCAGCACAAACATCATCACCGTATAATTTCCATAGACGTAACAGCTAAAGTACAAAGTAATCCAACAGTGAAATGTTTTGCTTTTCTTTATTCCAAGGCCTCAGGGAACCTGTCAAATCTCCTTGGCCCCAAACACCAGCGAGCAGAGATGGAAAGAAAGAGGAGTTCTGACAGCCTCAGGCTCCCTCACCAGCTCTGCCAGCCCTGACGGGACGTGTGTCCTTGGGCGTGTCTGCCACCTGCTCAGGCTCAGCCCATCTGTAAAAGGAGTGGGAATGCCGAGGAGTGCCCCTGCTCCCGTACTGGGGTCTGGCCACCCACAGTTGGCTCTACACCCCTGTGGCTCCTCATGCTGCAGTAACACCCTCAAGCTGGGCCTGGCCTGGCCTCCCTGTGCCCATCACGATCCTCCTACCCCAACAGATGGCACAGTGGCTGTGCTCTGGGAGCCTCTCTCCCCAGGTTGCCTCTAGTGTCACAATTGATTCTCCAAATGCAAGTTGTGGCTCCATCTAAGTCCTTCAATACATATGTACTGACTTCTGCACCAGGGGCTCTGGAATCAGACCTGTGTTCAGATCAGGACCTGGGAGGGCACATGTGGCCCCAGGTGCACCTCCTTATTGGTAACGACCTAACCAGCATCACACGGGGACTCAGCAGCCCTTCCATACAAGATGCTCAACACACAGTTTCTACCATTAAGGTCCCTGCTCCCGAGGTCGGTCACTGGAGGGAGACGACAGTTCGGCCTCAGGCTCAGCCCACTGCCCACAAGAGCCTCCCGCCTGGCTCCTCCTAAGAACACCTTCAAGGCCAAAGCTAACGGAATGTCGCATCCTTTGGGAAGCATCCCTGTTCCCTGGGGGAATCGCTGTCTTGTGCGTCCCGCAGACCTGTGGCTACAGCACTTATCATATGTTCTCTTGAGTCCTCACCTGCATGTCTGTGCCCACGACATGACTGTGAGCCCCTGGAGTGCAGCCCTGGCACAGGGCCCGGCTGGCAGTTGCGGGACCATGTCCCCTGGACCATGCCCCCCGCTATGCCTGCTGAGGATGCCAACGAGGACCCTGACGATGACAAGGCCACAGGTCAGCTACCATGTGGCTCCAGGTGCTTTACACATCATCTGATTTAGTGGAGAGCTGGCTAGGCAATTATTACTACTTCTTATGTAACAAATAAGGCAGCCACTGAGAGGCGTAGGGACTTGCCCACATCACACA
Source organism: Papio anubis (assembly GCF_008728515.1). Lineage (NCBI taxonomy): Eukaryota > Metazoa > Chordata > Mammalia > Primates > Cercopithecidae > Papio > Papio anubis. Next base: position 134,953,713 of record NC_044983.1, read on the forward strand.
GCTAGACAGGGTACAGCACAGAAGTGAGCCAAGTCTGCACGCCTCCAAAGCCCTGCTCTTCCCACTCTGCCTGTGCTTTCTGAGGTGAGCTAAGTTCATCAACACAGGTAGAAAATGCAAACTGCTACCAGAGAAGGAAGATCCATTTCTTCTGACCCCAACAGGATGGCTGTCCCACAGAGCATCCCATCCTCACGAGGGCTCCGTCCCAGACAGAGTGGGAGGGAATGAAAGGCCTCCAGTGCCGGGTGAGATAGATCCAGGAGGAACACGCTGGCAGGTGCATGTGGGGGTGGAAGGGGGAGGGAGAGAAGATTCCAGATGGAGGGAACAGATGAACCAAGGTGCAGAGGTAGAGGCTTGGGCTTAAGCTGCACCAAGTGGCCTCTCTGGCCGGGCCCAGATTCTGCACAGAGAGGTGGAAATAACAAGCAGGACAGGCACTTCATCAAAGAAGAAACATGAGCCACCGATGAGCACGCGGCAAGGCGCCAGTCCTCTCCAGTAATCAAAGAATGCAGGCTGACAGACTGCAGCACCATTCTTTTTGACCTAGTAGACTGGCATAGATTTTTAAGGAAAATAAAAGCTATTGCTGGCAAGAGTCAAGGGAAATGGATATTTTCATACATGGCTGATTAGAGTCTAAAAGTTGTAACATTTATGGAGGGCAACCTCATAAGTAGCAAACAGCCTTGAAAATATACACAGACCCTTTGATTCAGGGCCTATTCACATTGTTAATATGGGCAGATTTATAATATAACATTAATAATATGGCCAGATTTATAATATAGTTAGTATTGTAACACTGAGAAACTAAACACTTCCTATAGTCCAAAAATATAGGGGGATGGGCTAAATACTTTTGGGAACATTTGCATAAAGGAATACTATGCAGCCATTAAAAATCATAATTTACACGTAGATTTGGTATGGAAAGACAGTGGCTATACATACCAAGTAAAAGCATAGTTTTACATATGAAGTAAAAGCATAGAAGCAATACATAAAGGATGCAGTCATTTACTCAACATCGAGGATCTGGTGCCTCCCGGGTCCTGGACCCTGGAGCCACAGCAGTGAATATGACCGCTGTGACCTCAGCTCTTGCAGTTCTCTGGGCAGGCAGGGAACTGGGGGCACAGGGCAGGCAGGTTTTGCCACCCGCCAGTGGTGGGCCGGGCCCTGCAGGCCACACTGACTGCGCTGGCCTGGAAGACTCTAGCCATATTTTCAGTGATGTCTAATTTTGAATAAAATATGTACATGGAAAATCATCTGGATAGCTGTACGCCTATCTGTTAATGGTCACCATCTCTGGATGGTGGGATTTCTGGTAACAGTCCATTTCTTCTTTGTGTTCACCTCTAATTGTTAGTTTTCTACAACAAGCATGACTTCCATTTTCATTTTAATTCATCAACAGGGGTTATCTAGACACAGAGCTCATAGCTCACTTTTATTCTAATCTTTGTACAGCTATATTAAATGTCTACTAACATGTGACATGCAGTGTGAGGGGCTGAATCGTGACTCCAAAAATTCCCATGTTGAAGCCCTAAAGCCCAGTACAATACTTCAGGGTGGGACTGTATTTAGAGACAGGGTCTTCAAAGACGTACAAAGTAAAATGAGGCCCAAGATGGGCCCAGTTCTCTCTGACTGGTGTCATTATAAGAGAAGATTAAGACAGACACACACAGAGCGAAGACACAGGAAGAAGGTGGCCGCCTACAGGCAAGGAGCGCGGCCTCAGAAGAAACCAACGCTGCTAACATCTTAACCTTGAATTTCTATGAATTTCGAGACTCCACAACCGTCAGAAATAACTTTTTCTTGTCCACCCAGTCTGTAGTGCTTTGTTAGAAAACTAATACAGTAGCCCTGTTATCCTCGAGCGCATGTTCCAAGACCCCTAGTGAACGGCGGAAACCTCAGATAGTACTGATCCTACATACACTATGTTTTTTCCTCAACATACATACCTATGATACAGTTTAACTTATACATTAGGCATAGTGAGAGACTTACAATATTAACTAGTAATACAAAAGAACAATGAAGTAAAATGAAAGTGACCGAATGCCAGCACTACAACACAGCAGCTGATCTGATGGCAGACACCTCCTAGGTGGCTCAGGGTGGGGAGCGTGTACAGTGTGGATTCACCGGACAAAGGGAGACGCAGGGCACGACGGACGAGGTGTCACCATGGTACTCTGAGCGCTGCACAATTTAAAACCTATGAATTGTTTATTCCTGGAATTTTCCATTTCACATTTTCAATCTGTGGTTGAACAAGGGTAACTGAAACCAAGGAAAGCAAAACTGAGGATAACGGAGAATTGCTGCACTTCCAGATACTTTTAGAAAGAAGCAAATGAAAACATAGAATACAAACAAAAATAAAAGAATAAAAATAAGATTAAATAATAACGATCCAAAGGCTTAAAATAAACAGTAACATAGATTTTACAGGTCAGAGAAAATGAGTGGAAGAACTAATATTCACTAAATTTTAGGTACGACATGAATTACTTTTACATTGATTTGTACAAATTGTTTACAACATGCTTTTAAAAAAGAAGAAATACATAAAGGAAGCAGTCATTTACTCAACATCTAGGATCTGGTGCTGGACCCTGGAGCCACAGCAGTGAATATGACGGTTGTGACCCCAGCTCCTGCAGCTCCCTGGGCAGGCAGGGAACTGGGGGCACAGGGCAGGCAGGTTTTGCCACCCGCCAGTGGTGGGCCAGGCCCTGCGGGCCACTCTGACTGTGCTGGCCTGGAAGACTCTAGCCACCCTGGGCAGGCTCCAACAAAAGCCCTATCCTGAGTGCTGGTCTCCCATCTGCACTGTAGGACCCTTCATTTCCTAAGGTACCCACAGCACGGCCAGCCCTTTACTCCTGGCAGCCTGGCTCAGAGGGCAGCGGCGACAATGGAGTCCAGATGCCCTGGACAGAGGCTCTGCTGCCACCTCCCGATCTTGTGTGCTGGGCTGGGACCTCTACCTGAAGAAGGCCTGGCTCCCGGAAGCCGGTCCTTACCGTGGCTCCCCGCATTTTGAGATTCACGTTTCTTTCCATGTTTTGCTCCTTTGCAGAGCAGGGAAGGCTCCAGATGAACCCACTGACGTGCAGGTCTGTGCCTGTGGCCCTACAGGCCCATGCAAGGCGGAGGGAGAGGCCCAGACTGAGTACCCTACCAGTGCCTAGTGCTACACAGAGATCATTTCACATCACCTCATGGAAACCCAGCGAGGGGAGCGTATTATCCCATTTTACAGATGAGGAGATGGGGGCTGGGGCCTCGTCAGGGATTCATCTGACAGTCCCCAAACCCCTTCACTCTAGCCATCGCCATGGCCACCATCCCACCCACGCTCCTGGGATCCTGAGAAGTCCCACACTCTGCCCGTTAGCTCCCCAAGGCATCTGTCTTCGGGGTGCACACAGCCACCCCTACTGCCTCGCCTGGAGTCGGCTACGCATAACATTCCCAGGGCCACAGCTAAGCCCAGGTGCATCACTGCAGAGCAGCTTCGTGAAGCAGGTGAGGCTGGAGGCTGAGGTCACTGTGTTCCTTTCCAGCCTAAAGTCCCAATAAGGCACTTCTCCAGGAGGCCCACAGCTCGTGCCCCGGGCCACGTCGCAGCGGCTGTGGGTCCCATGGCAGGACCATGCCTCTGAGGGAGCACTGGCTGCCTCGGGAGTCACGTGGGCTGCACCTACCCGGCAGGCAGGGCTGTGTGGGGTTAATCACCCAACACGACGCCTGGCGCGCGCAGGTCTCTGCCTCTGTCTCTGACAGGTTTCAACGAAAATCCAAAGTGAATGCTTTGTTCAAATGAAGCCAAAGTTCCCCATGGCTGCCAGAGGCCCCGGCTACATTCCTGGAGCTCGTCCTGAACGCCTCCCTGGGAGCAGGCAGTGCAGCAGACAGCACTGGGTGGGAATCAGCAGCCTGAACCGGCGACTGCCCCGAAGGGAAATGGAGGAGGTGATGGCGCGAGTCCTCCCCGGTGGATGGACCTCAGAGGTCGTTCGGACAGCTGGGTCGCTAGGCTGAGCTGGACAGTGACAGCTACTTCCTGCTCACCACACCATCGCTCCCACGCTCCATGCCAGCCTGCGCCCTCCCTGCAGCCCCCACCCTGCCTTCCAGGCATCTGCTACCTGCCTCAAAGTCCTTCACCGCCCGTTCACTCCAGCCGGCAGCAAAACCACCCACCAGCCACCTCTGTAGTGCTCTGTGCATGTGGAACCTTTGCCTGAAACTGACCAACCAATCAGCCGTGCATTCATTCATCCAGTGACTCTCAACTCAGCTCTTCCTATGTGCCAGGCACCCTTCTAGAAAGAAAATTAAAATGTCTAAAAATAAATAACATAGGAAGACAAAGGGCCTGTTTTCAGGGAGCGCATGTTTAGTGGAGAAGTCAGAAGACATCGAACATCATCTCCCACGTGTGGCAGCGGTCGACCCTATGAAGGAAAACCAGGCCGGCTTCAGGGGAGAGGGGCACGGTGCTGAGCTGGACCAGGTGCGCGGGGAAGGCCGGAGCTGCAGGCTGCTGTGAGTGAGGCGGGAGGGAGACGAGCTCCCCAGGCCACGTGGATGCAGGCGAAGGCCACGGGGGAGGCAAGAAGGAGGCCACGAGAAGCTCCCACACCTGCCCTGAGTGAGACAGAAGTCGGCAAGGGCTGAGCAGAGGGTCACAGACGGATTTATGGATCACAGGCCACTGCGGCTTCCCTGTGAGAAGAGACTGTGGGTGGTGACACTGAGTGGGGACATGTGGAAGGCTCTGGAAGGGGCTCAGGAGAAACCGGAGGATGGAGGCCGGGACTGGGGGCGCAGTGGGCTGGCCAGCCTCAGGTAGGGCTGTGTGGGCGTGTGCACAGATGCGTGCGAGTGTGTGTCTGTGCGTGTGCATGTGCGCACACCCTGGGGCAGCTTTATCTCCTCCAACACAATCTCATCCCCGTGACCTTCACCGTCCACTCAAAAGCGTCACTGCCTGGAGAGGCCCCCTTCCCACTGACCACCAGGGACAGCAGCTGTGCCGCGTCCTCCCTCCCTGGCTCACCTGCCTTAGCACAGTGCAGTGTTTCCTTGGCCTCCCCAGGACCGGAAGCAGCACATGGCTGGAAGCAGGTGCTCGATAATGTTTCCCGAAGGAACGAGGGCATCTCCTGGCAAGGCTGACCTGTCTTATTATCATCAATTATTGAAATTGTCATTTCCTGATAGGGACAGGAAGACTTGGCAAGGGAGCAGAATCTCGCCAGTGGACAGGTGAGGGGCAGAGCTAGGAACGTACTTTGCTCTTCTGGCCCAGCCTTAATCCCTGTGGATGTCACACGCTTTTGGGAGTTCCCAGGGGGGACACAGAACACACAACATCAACAGCAAAGTCTGCAAGTCCCAGGAACAAGAACCTGAGGGGAACACTCGGATGGTATCATGCTGCCTCATGCAATGCTTAACCAGAGAGTGGGGCACAGGCTGCCACTAAGGGGTCCAAAGGGGCTCTGGTCCCCAAGATTGTCTAAGGACCAGAGTGGGCCCAGGAGGCATCTTTGGGGCTGTCCCGGGCTGTGGGGCACCTAGCACTGACCTGGGCGGGACTCTGGGGAACCCTGGGCCTCTACACAGACCCACACCCACCCAGGGGCTCACAGGGCCACCTCTGCACCAGATGGGAGGACCTCAGCCCCTTCCCACCTGCCAGTCCGGAGGCTCTGAGGGGCTGACTCCCAGTCACAGGGTGAGCTCTCTTCACTTGCTTCTCTAATAAAAGCAACCTAAATGAGAATATTGGTCTCTGGAGACCGAGCCGAGCCCTGATTATTCATTCCCTTTGTGTCTTCCATTCCTGTAAACATTTCCCCTTTGCACAGGCTGATACATTTGCTTTTCCCAGAAATGCTTAAGAAAAGGCCTCTGGCCTGGGCTGGGCCCAGAGCATGTCGTTCTCAGCTAGAAATCACCAACCGCTTTTCTGGGGCACTGGGAAGTCGAGGGGCGCTGGGGAGTTGAGGGGCCGAGGCCACATCGTCAGGGGAGGGCTGTGGGCTGACTCGGGGCATGGCGGCAGCCCAGGGCTGAGTCCCAAGGGGATCTGAGGCCAACCTGGTTTCCCCCCACAGATATGGCCTGGCCTCACCAGGTGTTAAGCCCAGAGCCCAGGCTGTGAGTCTGGCAGGCTGGGGCCACCCTGGCATCCCCCTAGCTGGCCACTTCCCTCTTGTTTCCTGTTGTCCCACAAGGTGAAGCCCAAATTCTGTAGCCTTCAGAGACCTGCCTGACCATGGTCAAGACGAAGTGCTTGGCTCTCTGTGGCCATCTGTCCTTCCTGCCCAGTACCTGGGCCTCAAAGTGCCCTGTGCCTGGAAATGCCCTCGTCCATTTCCACAGATGAGGGTCAACTCTGCCTTTGGGACACACCCAAGGCAGGTCCACTCCAGACAGTGTCTCTGGGCCATGCATCTGACAAGCGAGGCCGCCCCTGGACCAGCCTCCCAGCTTCTGTTGCTTCTGGCTCTGAGTTGTCTTCCTCCTCTCACCAGGCATTTTCAGAGGTCTTGAGCAACAGCCACCAGCCCTGACCAACATCCTTCTTGAGGACAAGAGGACAAGGCTGGTATCTGCCAGGACCACGTGCTAGTCATGGGGGCCTGGGACCCAGCCTCAGTCACTGGGCTCCCCAACAGGGTTCCTTCCACCCTGCAGGCCTCCTGCACAGAGATGCCAGGCTGCAGCCTCCCAGTCAGATGACTCAGTGCACAGATGAATTCAGCCACACCAGACAAAGCCAACAGGCCCAAACAGGGGACGTCAGCTGCTATGTGATGTCATCCCATTCGTCACAACACAGTATTGATCGGTCTGTCCTCCGTGACCCAAAGAGAGGGCACAACGAATTGGGAAGGACGGGGTGGCACCAGGGTGAAGACACATGCTTGTCACCCAGTGGTTAGCATCGCTTGTTTACACAGGTGATGCATCTCAACTCATTCGGCAAACGGGAGCTTCGTTATAAAATCGATTGCCTAATTAGGAAGGCACAGCTGACCACCCAGGCCTCGTTCGCAGCTGTGTTCTGAACCTGGACTCTGCCACATGGCTCGGAGCCTCTGGAGCTTTGGTCCCATCATCTGCCTGTGTGCACGTGTGTGTGTGTGTGCATGCATGCACAGAAAGGCACATGTGTGCTGGCTTCAAGAGTTTGGTATAGGACAGGCTCCCCAGCTAACAAAAGGAATGATAACTCTTACCTGGGAAACGACTGCATAAAAAGTTCCTCAGGGAAAACAAAAATGATTCGGAGGCAATAAAAGCCAAAGTCCATTGTGCCTGTGAATTACTATAAAATGACAACATGATCGCTTTCGCCTAAACCACCAATTCATGATGTGGGGGCTGTGTCTTACACCCTCTGTAGTTCCTGTGTGCCAGTTCCCAGCTTGCCTGTAACCCCTGCGGAGTCATTCTTGAACTAGCCCCAAACACTGAGGTTCCAGCCACACCAGGCCCTTCCACTCTTGGAACACACCACCAAGGTCCTTCACCTTCCATGGCCTCCTGCTCTGATCATCTTTCAAGACTCAGTTCAATTGCCACCAGGAAGTGTCTTCTCTACTGCATCATCAAAATTAAACACAGTCCTCTTTTCTATGGATTTCCATTTCAGCATTTAGCAGAAAGTACTTCTGCACCATCTACCTTGGTTAGACCATGTGCTCCTCAGGGACAGGGCTAGGCAGGGTCTGACGAGGCTGGGTGCTTAGAAAATGTTTGCTGAATGAAGGATAGAGAGCTTCATTTTTCTAAAGTTTACCCATGAGAGTTGTTAAAATTGCTTAGGTCTGGCTCCAAATAAGCCCCACAGGGAACACACGTGCCTGTTTATTCACTGTGTTATCCCCTAATGCAAGAGCTAAATGTACTACCTAATGCCTTGTAGGGCATTGTAGAGGCGAGGCCTTGTAGAGGTGAGGCCAACATTTCCTGAATGAGCAAATGAATGAAGGAATGATTTCCTCCTTGACAATAAAGGATTCATGTATTTATCCTGGCCATGAGACTTCTTACATAATGTGTATGTTGGTGAAACAAAATCTTATCAAAACATTCAGAATGAAAGAGGCTTCTGCTTCCAGTCAAGATGGAGTAACAAGGACAGATTAATCCTCCTCCTGGAACAAACAACATAAAACAATAAAACAGACGAAATACATGAAACAATGGTTTCCAAGACACTGGTCATTAGGGAACAAAGAACAGAGAGAGAAAAGACACAAATGAAATGAACCCTAGAATCATCCCAGCTCATTGCGACAGCACAGGGAGTAGAGACCTCTGGGGCACCTCTAAAGACTGTGAGTTGAGAAGCTAGAACTGAGAGTCTAGGAAGGTGAATGCAGCTAGAGTTGACAGGACAGAATACTGGAGAGGAGACAAGAAAGCTGCAGTTGAGGGGGAAGGAGTGATGGAAGGAAGGGAGAGAGAGAGGAAAAAAAAAAAAAACAACTATAGAGATTGGTGGAGAGTTCCCTTATGGATTCAGCAAGACACTGAAAGTACCCAAGACTAAGGGCAAGAAACACTTGAGAAGTTATAGGAAAATGTGCCTGATGCTCACACAGAGTGAGGAATAGTGCCTGTTTCCATCAGACACACACACACACACACACACACACACACACACACACACACGCACACATCAGAATTCATAAGGCATTAGGTAGCACATTTAGCTCTTGCATTAGTAGTGGGGAATAATTAGTCCTAGACTAAACACTGCTCTGTTTCTGCCTAAAAAAATCTTAAAAGCAAAACCTAAAAGGATATAACTGTTTCTGAGTAATTTAACTGTATCTTAGCATCTCAAAGATATTTATAGCCAGCACCCAACAAGACAAAATTTATAATGTCTGGCACCCAATGAAAGATTACCAGGCATGCAAAGAAACAGAAAAATATGACTCACAACGAGGAGTAAAAACAACCCATCAAAACAGGCCCAGAACTGACATGAATGTTAGAATTAGCAATGAGGACATTAAAACAGTTATAATTGTATTCTATTTGTTCAAAAATTTAATGACATAGAAGATACAAAAATGATCCAGATGGAACTTATGTCGATGAAATATATAACATCTCAGATAAAAACAAAAAGGATGGAGTTAACAGATTAGACCTTGCAGAATTAAAAATAGTGGATTTGAAGACACAGCTATACAAACTATCCAAAATGAAACACACAGACACAAAAATTTTATTAAAAGAAAACGCTGGTAAGCTCTGAGACAATTTCAAGTTGCTGAACACAGCTGTAATTGGAGACCTCTGAAGGAGCAGAGAGTGGAGGGAGACAGGAAAATAATTTTTTAAATAATGGCCAAAATTTTCCCAAAATCCATAAAAACTATAAACTTAAAGATCCAAGAAGCTACACAAATCCAAAGCATAAGACACATAATGTAAACTAACCAAGGCACACTATATTGTAAAATGTTTTTGCCATTACTTTTAATGGCAAATTAAAAGTAATGGCAAAAACTGCAATTACTTTTGCACCAATCTAATAAATACTGCTCAACACCAGTGACAAGAATATTAAAATTAGACAGAAAAGAAAGACATGTTGTATGCAGAGGAACGAAGATAAGAATGACAGCCAATTTCATATCATAAACAATATAAGAGAAGCGACGGGACAACATCTTTAAGTGCGGGCTGAGTAGGGCAGAGAACTGTTAACCTAGAATTCTGAACCCAGCAAAAAATCAACTCTTTCAAAAACTAAGGTGAAACAAAGAATTTTTCAGCAATACAAAATCAGAAAGCATTCAGCAGCAGTAGACTTGCATTATCAGAACTGTTAAAGTCTTTAAAGCATAAAGAAAATAGCACCATATGGAAACACAGATTAATAAAAAGAAATGAAGGTACAGGAAATGGTAACTACATGACTAAATACGTAAGATTTTCTTCTTGAAATCTTTTTACAGTTATAACAATGTCCTGTGGGGCTTATAACATAGGTATAAATAAAACGTATGACAACAATAGTCTGAAAGCCCATAGGGAGGATTGCGACTATATTAGAATAAGGTGGTCATAGTACACATGGAGATGTATAATGTCACTTCATGACAGACTATAAGTCAAACATGTATACTCTAAACTCCAAATGCGACCACTAAAATAATAAAAGAGTTATAGCTAATAAGCCAACAAAGGAGATCAACTATCTTTGTTCATAGATGACATGGTTGTCTATTAGAAAATCTAAAAGAATTGACAAAAAAACAAAACAAAACAAAACAAAAAACCTCCTGGAATGAAGAGCAATAATTAGAAGGATGCAGGATACAAGGTTCATATACAAAAGTCAATCACTTTCCTATATACCGGCAATGAACAAGGGAAATTTGAAATTAAAAACATAGTATCACTAGCATCCCCAAAATGAAATACTGTGATATAAATCTAACAGAACATGTACAAGATCTACACAAGGAATACTACAAAACTCTGATGACAGAAATCAAAGAAGAACTAAACAAATGAAGAAACAGTCTATGTTCATGGGTAGAAAGACTCAATATTGTCAAGATGTCAGTTCTTCTTAAGTTGATCTACAGATTTAATGCAATACCAACTATAATCCAACTGTGGACATTGACAAACTGATTCTAAAGTTTATATGGAGAGGTAAAAGACCCAGAACAACTAACACTAACATTGAAGGAGAAGAACAAAGTCATAGTACTGACACTATCCTACTTTAAGACTTGCTATAAAGCTACAGTAATGAAGACAATGTGGTATTGGTGAAAGAAATAGATCAATGTACCAGAACAGAAACAAACGGATCATGGGAACAGAACAGAGAGTTCAGAAATACACTCATGTCTATATCATAAACTCTGACAAAGGAAGAAAGGCACTAAAATAGAGAAAATATAGCCTTTTCAACAAATGTTGCTGGACCAACTGGACATCCACATACAAAGAAATTAATCTAGACATAGACTTTATGCCCTTCACAAAAAATTAGCTCAAAATGGATTGCAGATCTAAATGCAAAATGCAAAACTGTGAAGCTCCTAGACGATAACACAGGAGGAAATCTAGACAACCTTGGGTATGGCAATGCCATTTTACATACAACACCAAAGGTAGAATCCATGAAAGAAATAACTGGTAAGCTGGACTTCATTACAATTTAAAGCTACTGCTCTGTTAAAGATATCGCCAAGAGAATGAGAAGACAAACCATAGCACATATTTTCAAAGATTTATTTGGCAAAAGACTGTTGTCCAAAATATACAAAGAACTCCAAAATCCCAATGATAAGAAAACAAACAACATGATTTAAAAATGGACCAAAGAGCTGAACAGACATCTCAACAAATAAGAGGAGAAAAAGCAAATAAACATATAAAAAGATGCTAAATATCATATGTCATTAGGAAATTATAAATTAAAGTAACGATGAGATACCACTACATGCTTATTAGAATGACCAAAACCTAAAACACTGACAATCCCAAGTGCTGGCAAGGCTGTGCAGCAACAGGAACTCTGTCATTGCTGATGAGAAAGCAAAATGGTACAGCCACTTTGGAAGAGAGTTTGTTGATTTATGACAAAACTGAAATACTCTTACTAGTATAATCTAGCAATTACACTTCTCGGTATTTATCCAAATGAGTTGAAAATTTATGTCTACACAAAAACCTACATGTGGATGTTTATAGAAATTTTACTCATAATTGCCAAAACTTGGAAACAACCAAGCAACCTTCAGTAGGTGAATGGATAAACCGTACATATCGACAACGAAATAGTAGCACTAAAAAGAAATGAGATATCAAGCCATGAAAAAATATGAAGGCAACATAAATGTGTATTAACAAGTAAATTAAGCCAATGTGAAAAAGCTACACACTGTATAATTCCAACGATATGACATTCTAGAAAACGCAAAACAATAGAGGTTAGGGAACAAAGAAGGATAAATAGGCAGAGCATAGAGGATATTTAGGGCAATAAACCTGTTCTGTATGATACTCTAATAGTGGATACACATCATTAGACATTTATTCTAATGCATAGAATGTACAATACCAAGAGTGAACCCTAGTGAAAACTATGAACTTTGGTTGATATTGATGTGTTAATGTAGGTTCATTGATCATAACAAATGTACCACTCTAGTGTGGGATGCTGAGAGTTTGAAAGGTCTGCGTCTGTGGTAGGAGGGAGGGGTATATGGGAACTCTGTACTTCTACTCGGTTTTGCTGTGAACCTAAAATTGCTCTAGAAATAGTCTGTAAAAATAATGGAATCATGAAAGTACTCAGTGAATCCAAAAGAAGTCAGGAAAAGAGAAAAATAGAACAAAGAACAGTTGGGGAAGGTAGAAAACAAACAGAAGATGATATACTGAAATCTAAGTGTATTAATAATCACATTAAATGTCAATGAACTAAATGTAGGTGCACCCAATAAAAGGCAGAGATTTTCAGGATAAAAAAAAAGCAAGTACTTACAAAAAATGTACTTTAAGTATAAAAAAGTTGGTTAAAATTTAAAGTATGGAAAAAGGGCCCAGGTATGGTGGCTCACACCTGTAATTCCAGCACTTTGGGAGGCCAAGGCAGGCAGATCACTTAAGGTCAGGAGTTTGAGACCAGCCTGGCCAACATAGTGAAACCCTGCCTCTACTAAAAATATAAAAATTAGCCAGGCATGGTGGCGTGCACCTGTAGTCCCAGCTACTCAGGAGGCTAAGGTAGGAGAATCACTTGAACCCAGGAAGTGGAGGTTGCAGTGAGCTGAGATCATGCCACTGCACTCCAGCCTGGCCACAGGGCCCCCTCCCACGAAAAAAGAAGTGTGGAAAAAGGTATATCATGTTAATACAAATGTAAAGAAGGTTACATTGGCTATATTCACATCATAGCAATTGATATTATAAAGTTACAAATGCCATTTCATAAGTATAAAGGGGTCAGTTTCTCAAAAAATACATAAGAATCCTAAATTACGTACCTAATAACAGAGCTCCAAAATTCGTTAAGTAAAATCTAATGGAGCTGATTGGAAACAGACAAATCTACTGTGGTAAGGTGGGCAATTCAATATCCTGTTTCAATGATCGATACCAGCAAACAGAAAATCAGCCAGGGCATAAAAGACAGAAATGACATTGTCAAACAACTTGTTCTAATCAATATTTGCAGAACATCCTGCTTGAAAATAGTAGAATATAAATTATTTCAAGTGAACATTGAGTATTTATCAATATAGACCATATTCTTGACTAGAATTTAAGTTTAAAAGGATTCAAGTCATACAATGTATGTTCCCTGACAACAATGAAATTAAATTAGCAATCAATAATGGAAAAATGCATGTAAAATTCCCAAACATTTAGAAACTGAACAACACACTTCCAAATAACCCTCAGGTCAAAGAAGAAATTAAGTGATAAATTAGGAATTATTTTGAACTGAATAAAATGAAAGTATAACGTATCAAAATTTGTGAGCCATCACTAAAGCAATCCTTACAAGGAAATTCATAGCACAAACCACCTATTAGAAAAAAACTCTCAAATTTATGATTTCGTCTTCCACTTTATAAATCAGGAATAGAAGAACAAACTAAATCCAAAGAAAGAAAAGAAAAGGATGAACAGCAAAATGGAAATCAATGAAATAGCAAACAGAAAATCAATAGAAAAAAATCAATGAAACCAAAAGCTGGTTCTTTGAGAAGCTCAACAGAATCTATAAATCTCTAGCCAAACTGATCAGGAGAGGAAGGAAGATATAAATTATCAATATCAGGATAAAAGAGATGATATCACTGTAGGTTCTCTAAATATTGAAAAGAAAATAAGGAAATATTCTGAAAGTCTCATTTCATTACATATGACAACATAGATAAAATGGATAATTTCATTGAAAGACACACACTACCAAAGTTCACTAAAGAAGAAACAGCTAACCAGAAGATTCTTTAATATACCTATAAAAGAAATTGAATTCATAGTCAACATCCACAAAGAAACTCCAGATCGCGATTATTTTACTAGCAGATTCTACCAAACATTGAAGAAAGACACAAACTCTTCCAGAAAATCAGAGGGAATATTTTCCAACCCATCCTCTGAGTCCAGCATTATCCTGATGCCAAACCAAGACAGGAATGTTACAAGAAAACTACAAATATTCCTTGTAAATATAGATTTCAAAATTCTTACAAAGTTTTTCAGGATATTGAATCCAACTTACATGGAAAAATAATATCATTACCAACTAAAGATTATCTTAGGAATGCAAGGTTGGTTTAGCATTTGAAAATGAATCAATGTAATTCACCATATTAACAAATAAAAAAAGAGAAACCATATGATAATCTTAATGGCTGCAGAAAAAGTGTGTGACACAACACAACATTCATTCCTGATTAAAAATGTAAAAACTCTCAACAAACCAGGACAGGAGAGAGGTGCCTCCACCTGATCAAGACCATCTCTGAAAATCCATAGACATCATACTTAAGGGTAAAAGACTTCATGCTTTCCCCTTCAGATCAGAAAATGTCTTATTCTCAGCACTTCTATTGAACACTGCACTGGAATAACTAGGCAAAGAAAAAATAAAATGCTTTAGTATAGAAAAGAATTAAAATTGTCTTTATCCTCAGACAACATGATTGACTTTGTAGGAAATCCAGTGGAATCTTTAAAAACAGCCACTAGAACTAATAAGTAGGTTTAGTAAGGTTTTAGGCTACAAGATCAACATATAGGCCAGGCGTGGTGGCTCACACCTATAATCCCAGAACCTTGGGAGGCTGAGGCAGGTGGATCACCTGAGGTCAGGAGTTCGAGACCAGCCTGGCCAACATGGTGAAACCCCGTCTCTACTAAAAATACAAAAATTAGCCGGGTGTGGTGGCGGGCACCTGTAATCCCAGCTACTAGGGAGGCTGAGGCAGGAGAATCGCCTGAACCCGGGAGGCGGAGGTTGCAGTGAGCAGAGATCACGCCTCTGCACTCCATTTTGAGATGGAGTGAGATGGAGTGAGACTCCATCTCAAAAAAATAAAAAATAAATAAAAGATTGACATATATATATATATAAATCAACTGCATTTCTATATAGTAGCACAAGCAATTGGAAATTTAAACTTAAAAAATACTATTTACAATAGCATAAAGAATACAAAATACTTAGGGCTGAATCTGACAGAAGGCGAGTGAGATTGGTATGTGGAAATCCACAAAATACTTAGAGAAATTATAGACGGCTCAAAAAAATGAAGAGATATACCTTGATCCTGGTTAGGAAAACTCAACGAAGATGTCAGTTCTCCCCAGATTGATCTACATATTCAACATCATTCCAATAAAAATTCCAGCAGGCTTTTAAAAAAAAATATAGAAAGTGGCACACTGATGAGAAGATTCATATGGAAACACAAAAGACCTAGAATGGCCAAAATATTACCTGACTTCAGGAGTTTTCGCACAACAGCCATAATGAAGACTGCGTGGTATTAGTTTCAAGACAGACAAGCAGATCCATAAAACAGAATAAATGGTCCAGAAGTAGATCCGACATATACAGACAAATGATGTTTGACAAATATGCAAAGGCAATTCAGTCAAGAAAAGATCGTCTTTTCAACAGATGAGGCTGGAGCAACTGAATACACACTCACTAAAATGAACTTCAGTCCCCACTCTGTATTCTGTAAAAAATTAACTCAAAATGAAATAGAGACCCAAATGTAGAACCTAATACTACAAAACTCCTGAAAGAACACGTGGGAGAAAACTCTTTGTGACTTTGAGTTAGGCCAAGATTTCTTAGATATGACACCAAAAGCACATGCCTTTTATAAAAGAGATACTTGGTCTGGCAGGGTGACTCACACCTGTAATCCCAGCACTTTGGGAGGCCAAAGTGAGTGGATCGTGTGGGGAGCTGGAGACTAGCCTGGCCAACATGGCGAAATCCCGTCTCTACTGAAAAAAAGAAACAAACAAAAAATTAGCCGGGTGTGGTTGTGGGCGCCTGCAGTCCCAGCTACTCGGGAGGCTGAGACACATGAATTGCTCGAACCCGGGAGGCGGAGGTTGCAGTGAGCTGAGATTGCACCACTGCACTCCAGCCTGGGTAACAGAGGGAGACTTTGTCTCAAACAAACAAACAAACAAACAAACCCAGTAAAATAATAGGCAAAAGATTTGATAGACGCTTTCCTAAGGAAGATAATATAGATGGCAGGCAAACATATAAGGTACTTAACACTGTGAGTCAGTAGGGAGATGCGAATGAAAACTCCAGCGAGACGCGAATTCACTCATCTGTTAGAGGGCCTAGGGTGAAAATCACCGACCACATCAAGTGCGGTGGGGAGGTGGAGGAACTGGAACTCTCATGCATTGCCAGTGGGCATGTAAAATGGCACAACTACTTTGTAGAACAGTTTGGAAGTTTCTTAAAAATAAAAAAATAAAAAATACAACGACCACCTGACCTAGCAATTCTACTCCTAGGCAGTTACTCCAAATAAATGAAAGCACACGTCTACACAAAGCCTTTTACACAAATGGTCTTGGCTGCTTTACATTTGTAACAAGCCACAAACTGGAAGCAAGCCAAGTATCTATCAAGTGAGTGGATCAGAACTATTATGGTATATGCATACAGTGGACTACTGCTCACTGGAACAAAAGAGCTACTGGGACACGCAAAAACATACATGAATCACGCTGCATGAACGAAGCCAGTTAAAAAAACAGTGTAGGGATCCATTTATTTAAAACTCTAGAAAGTGCAACCTCATCTACGGTGACAGAAAGCAGGTCAGCGATCGTAGGGGAAGGCGTCGGGGAGGGGCAGAAAGGAGCAGGAGGGAGCTTGGGAGAGATGAATGCGCCCCATCCGATCTTGGTGGTGGCGGTGATGGTTTCATGGGTGTGTACACTACAGAACACGTCAAATGATACACGTTAAATGTGTTTCATTTATTATGTGTCAATAAGACTACAACAAAGCTGTTAAAAAAATTCAGAGACTGAGTCGGTCACGGCATACCAACAATCACTTTTATTACTAGCAGCACCCAATAAGGCCTTGCCTTTTATATGAAAACGCAGCGAGCTGACAGGCATGAGTGAGTATGGCCACCCAGCACAGTCACAGCCTGGGGGAATGGCCAGTCACCGCCTGATTTGAATTTGAGGAGGAAAAATCTTGTTCAGAGGCAACTGAGCTGGTTTATGTCTCTTGCAGCCTGAGCAGGCAGCGGGGAGCGGGGAAAGGTGGGGAGCAGATGTGGCTGGACCCGCTGTACAGTCACGACTCTTTCATCCTTACTGCAGCCTTGGGAGCAGGGGTTGCAGTTGCCACCCTTTAAGGATGAGGACCTGGGGTTCAGCGAGGTGACACCTTCCGTAAAAATCTCCCTGCCAGGCAGGGGCAGAGCCAAGGGAAGGTGGGAACTGGGCCTGCCTGGCTCTGTCCTCCCTTCTGCCCGACCCTGCAGATGCTTTCAAAGTCTAATACAGAAAAGGGCCTCACCGAAAGCTTAAATGTAAATGAACCAAGCTAAGGACACTGATATACACAGAATTTCTTTCTACATTGTTATTAGGTTAATAGTTAAAAACTGGTGACTATTTAACTTTCACTTGAAGCTTATTGTTCAAGCTAACAACATTGGTTTTCAGCACCCCTGTCTGGGGTTGGTGCTACCTGCCAATGAGCACCTGGGTGCGTTTCTGTCTAGAGACCACTGGGTGCTCGCCAGACCCACAGGAAGACGGCTCCCAGGGGTGCAGCTTTGAGTAATTTTGATTTCATCGCCAGGCCTCCAGGTGTGTCCTGAGTAACACTGGGGTAAAAATCTTCCTTGGGCCTCTTTTCTAGGGCTACTGTCAGGACCAAATCGAGTGGGGGCATGGGAGAGCTTTGCAAGGCGTGGGGTTATGGGAAGTGAGACTAGGAACCCCACCGCGGGTATCTGACCCGGTGGCGTCCTCCACCACTGCCAACCACGGTACTACAAAGGGCACAGACTTGAGAACTAGGAACCCGAATTCCAACCAGGCTTCAGCCCAGCAAGCTGCTTCCCCTCTGCACTGGTTTCTGCTGGGGACGATGATGACAACACCCTGAGTCCCACAGGACCGCCTCCCAGATCAAAGACCCACATGCCTCTCTCGGCGCCTGGCAGGGCAGCCCCTCCTGTGGCCCAGGACCCTGCCAAGCTTCAGGTCGCGAGTGGATAATGCGCGTGTCAGTGTGTGTTGGAGGAGGGGAAGGGTGGTGGATTAATTTTAAAATTTAACTTGCTTCCCTTTTTGCCACAGGGAAAAGGAGTGGGAACAGGTTTCTAAAAATAGCCTGGCCTGTCAAAACTGTTAACTATCAGGCAGGGCAAGGATGGCGGCTGCTGGGGAGGGAGAGCGGGAGCTGCGGAGGATCCCAGCCTGGCCCTTCCTGGTGCCGGCACCACCCAGGCACAGCCAGCCAGCAGGCGGCCCATGGTCGTGGGGCATGGCGGCTGCTTAGGCAGTGCCAGCAGACCCTGGCACGGAGGTCCATGGCCACTCCACAACAGCCTGTGAAGAATGGTACCCACCCCCCGTTCCCATGTGAGACGCTGGCCCTGGGCACATGCTTTGTTCTCCCATCTCCTTCCTGATGGCCACGCAGAGTTGAGTTACCATCACGCCTGCCTTCATGGGCACAGGCTGAGCACAAGGTCCCCAGCCCTCCCTCGACACAAAGTCAACTCACTGTGAGCCACAAATCACACAACACCCTGGGCCACCTGCCTTCACAAGAGGTGGGGGCTTTCAAAAACAAAGCAAGATATTAGGGGCCGGCACAGGGGCCCTGTTGCTAACGTTCTGCAGGTCAGACCCAACCGTTTTAAAATAAAAGCCCACATGAGGAGCATTTTGTTTTGAAAAAACCAAAAACAAAACACTGAATTCTTTCTGAGAAACACTCTATCCATGAAGATGCAAACAAATTATGGGAGGCTAAGAACACAGTACAGCTAAAATCAGCATGCATGCTCATCTAAACATCAGAAATTATCCAAAATGCACCAGAAATGTCAGTCTGGAACTCGTGTGTGGGAAAGTGCTCCATTCACTTTGGCACTTGCTCACACTCATCTGCTGCAGCCCACCGCCTGCCTCGGAAGCACAGCCTGCCCAGAGGGCGGGAGACCCACGCCTGCCTCGGAAGCACACGGCCAGGTGTCCAGGGTCCCGGGCCTGCACCAAGCTCTGGTGCTGCCTTGAGGGGAGCTGCATGGTTGGGTTGTGAGATGGAAACTGAGGATCCCACGGTCTTCCCTGCACACTCCCCAGGCCTTCTGGGAGCCACAGGGACGTGGCCCAAGGGTGTGCACGCTGCCCCTTGGTGCGTGGCTGTGTTTGGTTATCACAGCAGCCTCTCCTGACCCATCTTCACATGCCTGTTTAGATGTGGCCTCATCACCCCCAGGATATTTACATTTCAGACCTAATGAACCATACTTTAACACAGGAAGTGGCGAGTGCCTCTTTGAGAACTTCCTATAGGCCCAGCATTTTGGGGCCATCTGTTCGTGTAAACTGGCACCCCACCTGTGTGGTCAACAGTGCTGGGGGGACACCCAGACCTCCCTCTTCCGACCCTCCATGTGCTCCTGGCTCTTTGCTCCCGAGTGCCCTGTGCTGGGATGAAGGGTAAATACACCTGTGACCCCGGAAGCCTGTGTGGGTCCCAGGGGAAGGCAAGCTGGGAGGGCGGTGGTTAAGAAAACCGAGAGAATCATGTGATCGAGGGAGGACCGAATGGCGGCCGGACTGAGCAGAGACCTCGACTCCGGGACCCGTACATCCCTTCTGTAGGCCAGCCTCAGTGGAGCGTTTGAAGGTGGGGCTCTGATGAAGGCGGGCCCTGCCAACAGCCTTCTCGGGCTCCCATCCCTGTGCGTCCCTCCCGACCAAGGGGAAGGACATTTGGTGTGGATCATCCTTCTCAGTAATGGGGTTATTCGGGGCCTGGCCGGGCTGGGGAACATGACGCCGCGTCGCTGCTGAGCGGGAACAGCAGGTGTCTGTCGATGCATCTGCGGAAAATGCTCACAGCACAATCTCTACATCAGGACACACACACGGGCAAGGACACTGGGAAATTGAATCTTATTACTAATTAATGGCTTTAATGCCTATGATTAGGCCTCAAAAACAGCCTATTTTCTGAAAGATAAGTTTAGCCCTGTTTGAACAGGAACTCAAGTGCTCTGCTGCCTCTGACGCAGAGAGCCCAGCTCCACTAATCACATTCAGAAGTTCCGAGCCCACCACCTAGAGTTTCAGAAACCGCGCTGAGAATGAAAGAGCCCGGGGGGCGCTTCATTCTTCAGCAAGAGGTGCCACGGTGGGGGCGCGGACAAGCGTGGGGTGTGGGGTTCAGAGACCAGAGCTGGTGCTCACAGGGGAAGGCAGGCCGCCATCTCTGCCCTGAGAGGCAGGCTCCGGGCACTGCCACAATCCGAGCGGTGGGGGTTCTCACCGGGGTGCTCCTGCCCCCGGGGAGACACTTGGCGAAGCCTGGAGACATTGCTGGTTATCACATCTGGGGGAGTGGGTGCTACCGGCATCCAGTGGGTAGAGAGCACGGACTCTGCTGCACGTCTGACAATGCACAGGACAGCCCCACGGCACAGGACGATGGGCCCCAAATGTCCATCTGTCCAGGTGGAGAGTGGATGTGGTTGGATGTTTGTCTCCACCAAATCTCATGTTGAAATCCAATCCCCAATCTCCAGTCCAGCACTGGAGGTGGGGCCTGGTGGAAGGTGACTCGATGTCGGGGTGGATTTCTCATAAACGGTTAGCACCAGCGCCTTGGTGCTGTCCTTGCGACAGTGAGTGACTTCTCGCGAGGTCTGATCGTTTAGGAGAGTGTGGCACTGCCTCCTCCCTCTCCATTGCTCCTGCTCTGCCTTCTGCCATGAGTCAAAGCTCCCTGAGGCCTCCCCAGAAGCCAAGCAGATA
This sequence comes from Papio anubis, assembly GCF_008728515.1. Classification (NCBI taxonomy): domain Eukaryota; kingdom Metazoa; phylum Chordata; class Mammalia; order Primates; family Cercopithecidae; genus Papio; species Papio anubis. The sequence goes on from NC_044983.1 coordinate 134,974,830, forward strand.
CTGCCATGCTTCCTGGACAGCCTGCAGAACCACGAACCAATTCACCCTCCTTTCTCTATAAACCACACAGCCTCAAGTATTCCTCGACAGCAATGAAGGAAGGCATGGGGCTCCCAGGGGAGTGCACAAGCCACGCTGGTGAGAACAGGGTTGCAGATCCTCAGGGACGGTCCCTGTCATACTGCCAGCTGGCCAGCTTTAGGCAACTGCAGCAGTCCACTCACACTCGCACTCTCACTCTCACACGCAGACTCACACACACAGGCACCCGTCTCCCCTGCACAGACTCTCACACACACACACACACACAGGCGCCCGTCTCCCCTGCACTAGGGCAAGGCGCTGGGCACTGACACACACTTCCAGCACAGATATCTGTCTCCCCTGCACAGACTCACACACACACTCAGGGCAGCATGGTGTCCGTCTCAAGCCCTGCTACAGACTCAGCACTGACACTACACTCACACAGGTGTCTGGTCTCCCCTGGCACATTAGAACTCACAGTTGCACTACACACACACAGCACAGGCGCCCGTGCTCAGGCAACTCTGCATGGGATGTGGCTCTGCAACCCAGGACTCAGCACTGCCGTCACTCCTCTGCAGCACTGTGGGGTGGGGGTGTGGGAGGAGCCCCTCGACAAAGATTCCACCATCACTGCGTGGCCAGGCTCCCAGGAGCTACTTGTCCATACCCCAGCATTCAGCATACATGTCACCTCCCACAGGGAGCCCTCCCTGATTTCCCCCAAATAAAACAGGGGCCTGGCACCTATCTTTTTTCTGTCTCCGTCAAAATTTGCCCGATGCTAGACTCCAGGCTTGTGCTGGTACAGAGGCTCCAGGGGTAGACAGCACAGTCCCCCATTCCTGTCTGCTGGGGAGACAGACACTCAGACAGCAGGTTTAGTCTCACTTGAGGTCCTGAGATGGGGGGTGGCCAGGGGAGCAGGGGGACCTCCCTGTCTCAGGAGAGTTTCTGGAGGATATGCCTGAGTGGCATGCTGAGGGTGGAAAGAATTACCCAGATGGCAGCAGGCAGCAGGCAGGAAAGGCCTAGAGGCAGAGAGAACAGTGTGAGCAGAGGCCACAGAGCACAGTCTGTGTGTGCCACACGCGTGTGCACGTGGGCCTGGCATGGTATGTTGTGGGGCACTTATGAACACAGATGCACTTGGGAGACAAATACCCCACTGTTCCCACTGAATGGAGCAGCAACCTGGGGGCAGACGCCTGGATGTGGGGCTGATGGGGTGGGCCAGGGCCAGGCTGGGGAGTCAAGGCCACCAGTCTAGGAGCCCTGCTTCCCCGTGTCTCAAAACTCCAACCCAACACCTGAAGACCAGTCCTGGGTGTCTGCACTGCACAAAGAAGGAAGCAGGAGCTCCGGAGCTGCAGGCCTGGGACCCCTACAGCACATCGCAGAGTTGGACCCATGGCCAGCGAGGGATGGGCTCAGCCTGCACCCCACCTAGGGCAATAGTGCTGCTATCTAGTCAGACTTTACATCCTATTCGTGCAGGGACGAGAACCAACAGCAGCTGGAAAAAACATCCACAGGGAAGCAAGAGGAACACAGGGTCTCCATGGGCCATCCTCTGTCAAGGGATGGAGCTGGCGGGTGGCAGGGACAGCTCCACAGAGCAGCTCCTGGCATCTCGGGGCCCACAGGACTAGCTTGCTGCCTGGACAGAGTGATCTGCTGGGTCTGGCGTTGCCCTGAGATGCACACCCAGCAAACAGTCCAAGGTGGCCCAGCTGCCAGGGAGGAATGCTGTGCTCACATCCAGCCTCTGCCACTGACTAAGCTACGTGCACTGGGCAAGATGCTTCATCTCTCGGAGCCTGCATTTCTTCTTGGAGTCACCACCAGGACTGAACCAGGGGACGCGGCTGCCCCCTCCTCTGTAGCCTTCTCTTCTAGGACCCCCCTGTACCAACCAGACACCTTTCCCTGTGTGTTCCACCCATGCCCAGCGCCCGCCCTGACTGTGCCTGCTCCAGCTCATGGGTGTGCCCTGCACTACTTGGTGCCAGTCTTTGCAGGAGACTGCAGGTCTGTCACCCATCCGGGGACTCCTGTTCAGCCCACAGGGCTCCACTCCAGCAGCATTTCTTCAAGGAAACCTCCTCCAACCTTCACAGGCTCCTGCCCGCCGCCTGCCACCTGGCCCCTGGGAGCCCACTGTGCCTTGTGCTGACCTGGGGCCTGGACTGTTACTGACAGTCACCTGTTTGTGCCACCATGGCCCGCGAGTGCTGAAGACTGGATAGAGACTTAGTCATGTCTGCACCCCAGTGCAGAGTGCAGGAGCCTCAGCTGAAGGAGACACAGCTTCCCTGAGGGCTGAAGTCGCTGGGGGTGGCCCGGAGTCAGAGGCTGTGCCTGTTTAGAGAGGTGGTACAGTACACCGTGGGTGGTACACAAGTCAGCCCACAGAGTCCCAGATCAACATCCGGCTTGAGCAGCTCCAGACAGTGGAAAAAGAGCAGTTCACTCGCTAACCTGAGTCGGAATGAAGGAGGGAGTGATATTTGGAATAAAATAGAAAGTCTCTCCCAGGACTGCAAGGCCACGTGCCCTCCTCTACTGTCATCCCTACACCCTCAAGCTCCCAGTTCCACCCCACTGGCTACGGTACCTCCCGATTCGGCCTCTGCACACTCGGGACTTCAGACACAGGCCCCTCCCTGTTGCCCCTGCAGGCCTCTTGGGAGAGGCCTCCCCTGCTGACCCCCTCCCTGCCCCACTACTCCTGTCCCCCACCCTGCTCTGCTGCTCTTCATGGCTCTGAGCGCCGCTGGGCAGACCCCACCCATGCGGCTCATGCCTGCCCTGTGCCACCTGCCCCAGGAGCTCCCAAGAGCAGAGGCCTGGCTCCCACTGTGGTCCCAGCACCAGGAATCCTGCCTGGCTCTGTGACCTTGGTGGTCCCCTAACGATGTGCCATGGGGTCAAACAGGGCCTCCTCTCCTCCTCACAAGCTGCCCGCACTTGTCCTCTAGCTGAACCTCGGGCACTCGCCTGCAGACATCTCAAACTATCACCCCATCTCAGGCCGTTTCCAGAGGTTGCTGTCCATAGACAGGTATGCCAGAAAAAGGCCAAATGGAGACATTCTCGCTTACCAAAGGGAACCGGTTTTGTTAGGCAGGGACTCCTGGGAGCCTCAGTGGAGCTGAGGTGCTGGCATTTCCACGACAGACGCTGGGCTCACTTCAGGGACACACTTAGGGAAACCCAGGTGTGAACCCTGCCCAGCAACTGTGTGCTCCCCCAGGGCAGGGCCATGACCTGGCCGTCCTCTTGGCTCCTGTTCCTGGCAGAAGCACTGGTGGGCACCCCATGATTCTGCCTGGGGGTTCTTGGTGCCTGAGGCTGCACCAGTCCCTGCCATCCTCAGAGGGGCTGGCGAGGACAAGTGCTTAGTAAAGACAGCAATCCAGCCATACAACCCAGCCTGTGGGAGTCGCCTGCCATTCTGCATAAGCAGCAGTGGATGGCCCAGAAGTCATTGGACTTTTAAGGCCATTCACATGGCAGAGGCTGTGCCATCCTGAGTCACCTGACATCAGGTCCATAGCCCAACACAGATCCAGCTCCTTTCCTAAACCTGGGGTGAGGAGAGCACAGGGAATATAAAGATAAGAACCAGCATTTATTAAGCACTTACTATGTGCCAGGTATTTCTCATCCCTTAGCTTGCTTAGACCTCTCAACTCCCCAGGAAAAAATAACTTATCAGGGTCTTGAAGGGAGACCAAAGACAATGGGCAGGCACAAAAACTGATTTCACCGCCAGCCCAGGTCCCCCACGGGCCCTGCTGGGAAGGCCTCGGGCCCAGGTGCCCTGGCTCCAGTACAGAGCCTGTTCTTCTCTGCAAGGTTTGCATCGTGCTCACGGCCCCATTTATCAGACAATTATGGTGAGAGGAAGGGCATTGCCGAGAAGTCTGGAGAGCCAGGCAGCCATCCTGTGTTTGCAGTAAATTCCCCATGGGCCCTTCGGGAAGATGTCACACTTCTCCTGGACGCAGAGATCTCAAAACACTGCCTATGAGATGAGGAGTCGGGCCAGATGATCCCCAGGGACCCTTCCACCACTAGCAGCCTGTTTGCGTGATTCAAACACAGCTTTTCCCTCGAGCCACACATGGCTTAATTGCTAGGCAATGCAGCTGATAGGATCTGTAATCAAAGCTGGGCAGGGAGGGGGTGGGGGCGGCGGGGAGAAGTGAAGTCATCAGTAAGTGGACACTTTGATGAGTACTTACAGTCATCATTTGGCATCTGAAAGCATCCTTTTCAATTATCTGAAAGATAATCCACAAACTAACCTGAAACCCAGAGTACACAATTAAAGTGTTGGGAAACAATCAGATGTCATGATGCTCTCCTGGGCCAGTGAGCGTGAGGGGTGGGAGGCGGACCTCTGGGACAGAAAATCAGCTGCGCACAAGCCAATTACCACCCTGAGATGGATCCTCAAAATGGCACAGGGAGGGAACTGGATGCCAGTGTGTGAATGCACAGGGTCATCAGCCCATGGCGAATGCTCACTGAACAAACACAACACGAGAGAAGGCGGCCAGACTCAAATTGCTGTCTTTAAGAATCTCGCACCGTTGGTAAGAGCATGAAATGGGGGAGGGGGAGGAGGAGGAGATGCTTTTGCTCAAGAGGCTTCCCTTTGGTGCTATTCACAAAACTCAGTGCATTTAAGCAGAGAGCCCTGCTCCGCCCTATCTGAGGGCCTAGGCAGGTCACTTGGTGATACTGTGCTCACCAGCAAAGGGGGAGGAGCTGACCTCACTTTACCTGGTAGGTGGTTGGTTCCCGCCCAGAGACCCTGATCCAATGATGCATCAGACACCTCCCCATCCCCAGCAGCCAGCAACCACTCCTTGAATGCATGTGTCTATGGATTTGTCAATTCTGGACATTTCAAATAAATGGAATCATACAGTAAGTGGCCTGCTGTGTCTGGCATTTTTCACTTAGCATCATGTTTTCAAGGTTCATCCATGTTATAGCATGTGTCAGCATTTCATTCCTTTTCAGAGCTGAATAATATTCCATGTTATGGCTATGCCACATTTTGTTTATCCATTCAGCAGCTGATGAGCATTTGTGTTATTTTCACTTGTTGGTTATTATGAACAGTGGTGCTATGAAGATTTGTGTACAAGTTTTTGTGTGAACATATATTCTCCTGGGTATACATCCAGAAGTAGAAGTTCTGGGTCATATGGTAACTTTAACTTTGTGAGGAACTGCTAGACGGTCTTCCAAAGTGGCTGCACTATTACATTTCCACCAGTAGTGGGAAGGTTCCAGTGTCTCCACATCCTCATCAACACTTGTTACTATCTGTCTTTTTCATTCTAGCCATCCTGGCTGGTGAGAAGCAGCATCTCATTGTGGTTTTGATTTGCATTTCCCAAATGACTAATGAATGATGCTTGGCATCTTTTTGTGGCTGCTTGGCCATTATATTTCTCTTTGAAAAAATGTCTATTCAAGTCCTTACCCATTTTTAAGTTGGGTTATTTGTCTTTTTTCCTGTTGAGTTGAAAGAGGTCTTCACATATTCTGGATACCAGTCCCTTATCAGATATATAGTTGGCAAATATTTTCTTCCAATGTGTTGTCTTTTCACTCTCTTGGTGGTGTTCTCAGAAACACACGTTTTTAATTTTGATGAAGTCCAATTTATTTATTATTATTTCTTGAGATGGAGTCTTGGTCTGTCGCCCAGGCTGGAGTGCAGTGCTGTGAACTCAGCTCACTGCAACTTCCGCCTCCCGAGTTCAAGCAATTCTGCTGCCTCAGTCTCCCGAGTAGCTGGGATTACAGGCGTCCGCCACCATGTCCGGCGAATTTTTGTATTTTTAGTAGAGATGAGGTTTCGCCATGTTGGCCAGGCTAGTCTCGAACTCCTGACCTCAGGTGATTGGCCTACCTAAGCCTCCCAAAGTGCTGGGATTACTGCCATGAGCCACAGCACCTGGCCATATTTATTTATTTATTTATTTTTTTCCGCTTGTACTTCTTGTGCCCTACCTAGGAAACCACCACAAAATCCGAGGCCATGGAAGAATTCTGTGTTTTCTCCTAAGAGTTTTATGGTTTCAGCTGTCATAGTTAGATATTTGATCAACTTCATGTTTTTGCATAAGGATCTCTGGTTGTTCAAGCACCATTTGTTGAAAATCCGATTCTTTCTCTATTGAACTGTTTGGCAGCCTTGTTGAAAATTGCTTGGCCGTAAATGCAAGGGTTGGTTTCCGGACACTCAATTTCAGTCTGTTGATCTGTACGTCCATCCTTATGCCAGCACCACGTTGTCTTGATTACTGCAGCTTTGTAGTAACTTTTGAAATTGGGAACTGTGAGTTGTCCAACTTCGCTCTTCTTTTTCAAGATTATTTTTGCTATTCTGAGTTCCTTGAATTTCCATATGAATTTTAGGATCAGCAGCTTGTCACTTTCTACCAAGAAGCCAGCTGGGATTTTGACAGAGATTGTGTTGAATCTGTGGATCAATTTGAGGAGTGTTGCCATCTTAACAAAATTAAGTCTTCCAATCCATGAACACAGGGTGTCTATTTATTTGGGTTTTTAAAAATGTCTTTAATTTCTGTTAACAATGTTTTGTAATTTTCAGTGTACATGCTATGCTCTTTTTGTGTTAAATGTACTCTTAAGTATTTTATTCTTTTCTGTTGCTATTATAGATGGAAGTTTCTCAATATCATGTTTGGATTGTTCACTGCTGGTGTATATAAACACAATTAATTGATTTTTGTATACCAATCCTGCATGCCAATAGAGACTTTTAAACAGAGCTGTGATTCAGAAATACTACTTTAGCACTCTACAGAGAAGATTCTGGAGACACTGGAGACACTGAAATCAGAAGGGGGTTGATGTGTAACCCAGGATGAGAAGACAGGGACCTGAGCAATGGCTGGGATTGCTCCAGAGACTGCTTGCTTGTTTGGTTTTTTCAGACAGGAGCGGTGGGGAGGTCTGGACAGGGTGTGGCCCAAGGTGTGGCTTTCTCAGGAGCTGTGCTTTGGAAGAGGTCAGTCCTGTCAAGGGCGTAATTAAATACGCTTCCCTGGGGAAGAGCTGGTATGCCATTGGTTCTCTTCTGAAGCTCAGGGTCCTGACCAACACTTCCTATCTGGGAACACATAACCAGATCCGAGAAATACTCTTGCATCAGTTCCTGCTATAACAAATTACCACAAACTTAGGGGCTTAAAGCAACAGAAATATATTCCCTTACAGTTCTGGAGGCCAGAAGTCTGAAATCAGGACCGCTGGGCCAAGTCAAGGTGTCGGCGGGGCTGTACTTTTTCTGGTAGAGATTCTGTTCCCTGTTTTCTCCAGCTTTTGGGGGCCCCTGGAATTCCTTGGTTTGTAACCACATCATTCCAATTGCGGCCTCCTCCTCTGCCATGGGTAAAATCTCCCATCTCCCTCTTAGAAAAATGCACGTGATGATGGTGTTTAGAGCCTGGGATGGTTTGGATTTGTGTCCCCGCTCAAATCTCATGTTGAGTTGTAATCCCTAATGCTGGAGTTGGGGCCTGGTGGGAGGTAATAGGATCCTGGGGGTGGATCTTCCCTTTTGGTACCATTCTCATAATAGCAAGAAGACCTATCTTTTTTTTTTTTTCTATAGCAGTGTGAGAATGGACTAATACATAGCCCACCCACGTAATCCAGGATAATCTACCCATCTCAAATTCCTTGATCGCATCTGCAAAGATCCACCCCAACCTTTTATGCACTATAAGGTAACATTCACACCATCCAGAGATGAGGACATGCATCTCTTTTGGAGGGCCATTTTTCCACTGACCACACTGCTCCTTGTGCAGATGAGGATAACTCTGCAGACACACGGCATCCCCAAAACCACATCCATGGAGGGGCCGGCCCTTACCCTTCCTGAATCACCTACTGAAGCCATCAGTCCACTGCTGGCTCCCATGAGGGTCTGTTTCCTCAGACTGCATTTGCTATCCAGTCTCACGGTGTTCCGTCAGACCCTGGATCCCCAATTCTGTATCACCCCCATAAAAACTCCGTGCCATCTACAACTGTCCACACTCAGTCCGTGGGCAAGGAGCACGGAAGAGTTCCCATGAGCTCTTAGAGCAGTAGCAGGAAGAATGTCCTACCTCGGCCTGGCAGGGGAAGGAGCAGGGCCGGGAAGCCCTGGGAAAGGCCCTGCAATCCCATGGGCTGGGGGCTCGTCCCCCTTTTCAGAGCCCCACACTGTGCCGCGCAGGGGGCCACTGAGACAAATACAACAGAACTGCTGTCCTCAAGGGCTTCTCAGGCCGATGGGGAAAGACAGGCAAGGAAACTGATCACTACCTCCAGAGAGGGAAGTGAAACAGACCACTATCCTCTAGAGAGGGAAGACATGCAGGGCCCAGAGGGCAGCAGCTGAGACAGACGCGGAGATGGACAAAGGGCAGGACTCGCTCCAGAGGCAGTTAGATTCCACAGACACGTGGAAGGCACAGCAGACAGATGCCACAAGACACCCACATGTGCTAGCACCTGGCCATGTGCCAAAAGATGGAGCAGGTGTTCTGCTAGATGGGCCAGAGTGCACTCCTGCCGCCGGGGCGCCTTTGGCTGAGGTCCCCAGCCCGCTGCGCTGTGTGGTGCAGTGAGACCTGTCACCTGTGCCATGCTGACTACACAAGTGGTAGCCACCTATGCCAGGGCAGCATTCTGTGGCTGGCCAAGGCCTAAGAAGCAGTCAGGCCCAAGAACTCAGCCAACAGGGCCAGGGATGTGGGTGACCAGAGCTGCTGTCCTGGGAGCATGTGCCCCAGAGACTGAGTGAGACTGAGCTGTTGGAAGAGGACACGCATGTCCACGCAAAGGGGCCAAGAGCAGGGTTTCTGGTGGGTCCGTGCAGAGGTAGGAAGGCAATTCGGAAAGACCAGTTGCTTTCTGGGTCCCCTGTTCCAAAGCTGAGGGGCAGCGCAATGTGCAGCTCCCAGAAAGAGCAGGTGCCCCTCCCAGGAAGGAACCGACAGCTGTTCCTGAGGCGGCCACTACCACTGCCCCAGAAGGTAGGTTTCTCATCTGTGTGGCAAACGGTACTCCAAGACATTCAGTCACTGGCTCGAGGTCCCAGAGCTGGTCCATGGCAAGGCAGGGACTGGAGCCCAGGAGAGCTGTCTGAAACGACACTCTTCCCTCCCTCCAGTATCTTCCTGCTCTCCAGTATCTTCCCACTCTTTGGTATCTTCCCTCCCTCCAGTATCTTCCTGCTCTCCAGTATCTTCCCACCCTCTGGTATCTTCCCTCCCTCCGGTCTCTTCCCTCCCTCCAGCAGCTGTCCATTGATGGGATGGGTGTTTGCACAGGGCCAAGTGTGAGGTGCCAGAGGAATGAGGGTGGGGACAGACCACATAATGCCTTCCTCTTCCTGGAGCTTCCTGGGGAGACTCAGCTGGTGGCCTCCCTGCTTAGATGTGTCCTCCTGAAGGTGACAGTCCATGCCTCCTGCTCACGTTGGGCCACATACCCCAGCATCCCAGCCCGGACACCTCCTTAGCCAGGAGCAAAGCCACAGGCATCAGGGCTTACAAGTGAGTGGTGAGTGGTGAGTGGTTGTGGCAGGAATCTGGGGCCGGGGGAGCCCATGCCTATGGAGTGGGGCACGTGGCCCCCAAGGAGGCACAGTGGCTGGAGCTCCTGCCCTGCCCCCCTTCCCTTGGTGCGTCCACTGTTATGTGAGTGAAGCAGAGGCAATGAAAATGCCAGGAGCTGTAACCTGTAACAAGGGGATGGGAAAGTGGGGGGTGGGGTACAGTTATCAACCAGGATTCCTGTTCCAGTCAGGAGGCACTGTGACTTTTCGAGTTCTGGGTTTGAACTGCACAGTCGTAGAAAGGACCTGCCAGGAATCTGCACGAACTTCTGTGTCAGTTATGCTGTGTTACCTCCTTTCTTCAAATCTGTTCTTTATCCTGAAAACTCTTAAGTGCCAATTAGCTAAAAAATGGGATTTGCTGAGCGTGCAAAGCCTGAAGCAGTGGTCTACCCGTCAACAATCAGCGCCTCTCAGTAACCTCCTAATCCAGGATTGGGCCTGCAGAATCTGCCAGGGAGTCCCTGAGGCCTGTGGACATGGTTCCTGGACCTCTTCTGGGGCTCCAGAGGATCTTCCCCACCCAGATGCTCTTAGCAGAGCCCACTCAAGGTGCTGTGTCCCCCAGGAATCAGCTGGAGCTTGATTGTCTAGTTCTGGGTCTTCCTTTAGCCCACTCCTCTTCCCTCCTCTCCACTCCCTGTTGTCCCATACAGCCCAGTACAGAACGGCACAGGCAGCTGAGCACACCCTCTGTGCCAGGCGGGGAACCAGCAGGGTGGAGAATCTGGCCCTGCACAAATGCAGTTGGAGTGAAGACTGCCCGCCTGACCATGGGGCAGGAGAGACCAGCGAGAAGATGAGGGCACGGGTTCCTGCTCACGCCTCCGCTTTGCTGGCCCCACGGGGACTGGCTTTTCACAAGGGGTGGAGGGGAGACAAGGAGAGGAGCTGCATTTGGGAGAAAGGGGTCCCTCAGTGATCTGAGATCCTGGCTACGGGAGGGGTCCCTGGGGCAGTGGAGGAGAAGTGCAGTGAGAGGAGTGGGCTTCCCACCCTGGCTCCCAGCACCACCCAGTGAGGACTCAGGCATCCCGTGGCCCTCTGACTCAGTTCCTTCAACTTCGAAATGAAGTTGCTACTAAACGGTTCACAGGATCGCTGTGAGGATGAAATATCATAGTGATCGCAAGCTTTCAAATCCTGCAAGGTGCTTACATTAGTCCAGGAGTGCAAAGTTGAGTAATACTCTCTTTAACAGGCAAGAGATCAACTAGTATTCATTGCTGACGATGATGGGAATGCTTTCAATGTGGAACATTCTGTTTGGAAAAAAAGACCATCAGTGCCTCTAGGCTCTGATTTGAGAATTGAAGCTTCGCAGTGTAGGCATCACCAGGGTGTGGAATGTGAAGTGTGCGCATCCGTATGTGAAGGTGTGTGTCTGTGTGCTGTCGTGTGAGTGCACTGTGTGCCTGTTGCATATGTCAGTGTGTGTTGTGTGTGCATCCCTGTTTGAATGTGGGTGTATGTGAAGGTGTCTGTGTGCCGTCATGAGTGCGCTGTGTGCGTGTTGTGTATGTGTGTGTGCATCCATGTGTGACTGTGTATGTGAAGGTGTGTGTCTGTGTGCTGTTGAGCATGTGTGTGTCATAGGCTCTCATCAGGCTCACAGACTCTCAGGAAGGCAATGTCCAGAGGAAACTCTAGAGCGGCGAGTCCTGCAGCCTGCCCTGCCCTCCGGTCCCGTGGGCAGAAACTGACTCTGCCACTGCCTAAGAGAAGGGATACAGGTGCTCGTGCCTCTGCTGCACCACACACAGTGCCAGGGGACACAGCCACCTCACGTGGGAGCCCACCCTCTGGACAGTGCAACTGCCGGGAATCCTCAGGCCCAGCACTGCTCTCTGTGCAGGCAGTCAGACCATAAGCCCACAGTTGGAGGGTGTGTACACACAGACCCCAAACACAGCTGGATGCCGACACCTCATGTCTCATGTTCTGCCTATCACTTGTACATATCAGCCCATCAACAAATGTTCATTTCCTTCCCAGTTTACTGGCAGAAGGTTTTCCAGAGAACTTCAAACCCATTTTTCTCAAAGGCGATGTGTGGCTGTTCCCCAGAGTCACTGGAAGGCAGGGCTATTTCTTGAGATGGATGCATCACGCTGTCTAGTTTCTTTTCTCAGAATCTGCTGCTCCACTTTACCACTTCCCCAGGAGGACCGGGCTGTGGCTGGGATTTTTATTTCAGTCACTTTGGCAGCAGTCTGAAATAAATGACGTCCAAATGTGTCATTTGAACTTTCAATGGAGTTTACCATAGATGAAGAAAGGTGCTCCCCAATCACCTTTCTCCAATGAATCCCTCGAGTCTGCAAACAACACAACAACAACTGCTCTCACCAGCACCACCACCACTACCCATCGCCGCCACCACCCACCACCACCACCCACCACTACCGCCGCCATCCATCGCCACCACCCACCACCACCACCACCACCACCACTGCCATCCATCGCCACCACCACACACCACCGCCACCAAGCACCGCTGCCGCCAACCACCACCACCACCACCACCACCACCAAGCACCACCGCCATCACCACCAAGCACCACCAAGCACTACTGCCACCACCCACCACCACCACCAAGCACCACCGCCACGACCCACCACCGAGGCAGCCACCATCCACCACTGAGGCAGCTCTCTCCCCACAGCCTCTCCCGTGCAGTGCTTCAGACATGTTACCGAATCCTCATGAGGTCCCCTGCATGGGAAGGAGTATAAAATTCAACCAAGCAAAGGTCCCCCCCAGCCATCATGGTGGGAGCAGCAAGCTGGAGTTCAGGGCCAGGTCCTCAACTGCTGCCAAAGTGACTGAAATGAAAATCCCAGCCACATTCACAGCATGTTTCATGCACGAACTCACTAAGCCCCCTCCCCTGGAGAGGGGTCCTCATGTTGGGGTCGAGGGGTCCTCATGTTGGGGTCCAGGGGCATGACAGAACCCGAGGGAGGTGTCTCTTCATCATGCATCCCATTGGGGTTGCAGGGAAGGTCAGACTGCAGCTCTCTGCCGGCCTCCTTCCACTGTCAGATCCACGCCAAACCCTGCGGAGCCCCCCTGGATGCAGAGCGTTCCCCCCGCGGGTCCTTTCGGCAGTTTCAGTGGCTTTGTGGAATCAGGCGTGGCGTGGGGTGTGCCTGGGCCGGCTCCCGCCTGGAAGTCTGAAGACTCCAGGCCATGCACAGGCATCCAGAGCCTACCCAATCCAACCTCCTCCCAGTGCAGGGCCCCCACCAGGGTAGGAAGTGGGAGAACCCCATGCTCCGCAGGTGGGGGCCCGCAGACCTGGCAGCCCTGCCGTTCGTCAGCTGTGCACTTGGGGTAAGACGCTGAACATTCCGGGGCCCCAGGATCTTTGTTCTCTCATTTGCCAAGAAAATATTTATTGAGCATCCAGTGTGGGCTTGGCACTGTGCTTGGTGCGTTCCTCTGGGAGTCGGGGCTGGCCAGGCTCCCCTACTGTCCAGGGGTGGTGAATTAATGATTTCTGAGTAGTATATATTTCGACACATAAAACCTTTCAAAGTGCAGAGTCCACACATATAAAACCTTTCAAAATGCAGAGTCCACAAGAGGAGTTATAAAAGGAGCCCATAGCATGAGTGGGAGGGCTGGTAATTCCTGACATGTATTAAAAAGATCAACCACAGACCCAGAGAACATGGCCTCAGAGAACAGTTATTAAGTATAGACGAAAATACACAGAACCAAGAAGGAGGGCTCATAACACACTTTAAAGTACCAGAAAGCCCACTCCAGATTAGACTAAAATGCAAGCCTATAAGTGTCTCAATCTATAAAAGCCTGGTTAAGGCTAACCTGTAATCACAACGTATCCATATAATCACATAATGATGCCTTCAGAGGCAGGGGTGTGTGCGGAGCATGCTGGAGAAGGAAGACCTAAGCTCTCAGTGTAACAGTCAAGGGCTGCAAAGTGTAGCTCGAGGAGAACAGGGCGTTAATTGAGAGCTTCCTACCTGCCAAGTACCGTGCCAGGCACTAAACATAAACTCCAAGGGCTTAACTCTTACCATCATCCCACATGGCAGCTGTGGCTCCTGTTCCCAGTGAGGAAGCCAAGGCTCCCAGAGATTAAATGATCACCTACAATCAGAGGGAGCAGTGCATCTGCATTTTCTTTGTGTGGTCGTACAGTCTCCACCCCTTCCCATGGGTGGGTCCCGGCGGGAGGGGTAGATTTCCCTCCTGCGTGCAGCAGTGGTGGGATGCGGGTCCTGGCTGGTTTACTGGCTGCGGGAAGAGCTTCCCTGTCCCCTCTCTCATTGTCCTTGGTGGGCTAAAACGCAGGTACATGATCTTGGCCACCTGGATGTTTCCACTTGGGGCTCAGCGGGAATGACACCAAGGACTCGTGAAAACAATATGTAGCAGCTGCAGCAACAGGATTAAGACTGGAACAGAAGTAGCCTCAGGTCCCAGAGCAGCTCCCCAAGGGTGTACCTGAACCAGACAGCGTCGGGGTGTGACCTCAGCTGGGGTCCGGCAGTAGCCGAGCCTCCTGAATCGCCATTCTGACTCTGAGTGGCTCCGTGAACTCCCTGATAGCCTTCCCAGGCACCTGCTGTTCTGCTGAAGTTGGCCAGAGTCCGTTTCTGTTGCTAGCAGCTAAGAACCCTGATTCTCAAGCAGCAGCTGCCCGATTCACACGAGGCCCTTCCCATCAAAGCTGAGCCGTTTCCCTTAGGATCCCGCTTCTCGTGATGGGGAGAGAGGCTCGCTCACTCCTCCGGTGTGCACACGCACGGGGGAGAAGCTTGTAGAAGGTGCGGGAGTGTTGAGGAAAATTGTCTTTCAGCTTGACTTTGGAAAAGAGCCAGTGCTTTGATGGGCCGCAGGCCAGGAAGGCCCAAGCACTTAGTGGCCTCCGGAGAGCTGCGTGCCGATGCCCTCGAGACACCTTCAGCCGACCAAGGGCCTCAGAGGCAGGAGGAAGGCTGTCACCAAAAAATGCCCTGCACAGCCCCCACCCACTCAGAAGGACTGTGGCTTACCAGGGAAGGGAGAGAAAACTTGGGAAGCCAAGGATTTCCAGTGCAGAGAGCTGGGGCTGTCTGTGGGGTGAGGAGAGACTGGAAAGCATAGCCAGCAGGTCAGGAGTCCTTTGAAGAGACACCATTATTGCCAAGGCCATAGCAGTGCAGTTCACACCAGCCAGTTACAGGGATCAGAGACCCATCCCCAGAATCACATTCCTCATGACCCATGCATTCAGAAGAGCCTCTAAACTCCGAGGGGCAAAGTGGACAGCTGGCAGCCCTTCCCCTGGCCAGCACAGGTGGCAGCTTTGGTAAAGCTAAAGTGGGGAGGAATGTAAACTTGCTTTACCGATTCCCTTCCATTAATAAAACAGAGGGCCCCACACTGGGCGCTTCATAACTGTGTCCTTGCTTAACCACCAACAAAAATCCGCAAGGAAAACACGATGAACAGCACAGGAGCTGACGGATGTCCCAACACGACCATCGGCGGAGGCACTGCAGACGAAAGTGCGCAGAGATTGAAGCGGGTGCTCACAGAAGTTGGGTGAATGGGCCGGGCGTGGTGGCTCAAGCCTGTAATCCCAGCACTTTGGGAGGCTGAGGCGGGTGGATCACACGGTCAGGAGATCGAGACTATCCCGGCTAACACAGTGAAACCCCATCTCTACTAAAAATACAAAAAACTAGCCGGGCGTGGTGGCGGGCGCCTGTAGTCTCAGCTACTTGGGAGGCTGAGGCGGGAGAATGGCGTGAACCCGGGAGGCGGAGCTTGCAGTGAGCCGAGATCACGCCACTGCACTCCAGCCTGGGAGACACAGCGAGACTCCGTCTCAAAAAAAAAAAAAAAAAAAAGAAGTTGGGCGAATGGCACCAAGTAGGGGTTCTGTGTTACAGCTCCTCTCTGTTTAATGCCCGAGAAATGCTTTCTTTGACTGTGAGCACAGAGGTGAAGAGCCTCAAAGGAAAGCCACAGTGTAGAGCCCACAGGAGGAGCTCAACACAAATAAGATAAATCAAATAATATGAAAAATGAAGCTCTACTAAATGAACAAAGCACAGGCATCAGATGGGTGGGTCCTGGAGGCAGGGATGAGCTCTGGCTGTGCCTTGGATGGGCTGGACTCATAACATGGGAATTTCTCCACAGACAGGAAGGGCATTCAGATGTGGGGGCAGGCACAAATGGAACATGCATCCCTGCAGGTGGGTATCTTGATGGCCCAAGAGGAGGGCAGGAGGCGGGAAAATCCTTGCTAAAGTCACCAAGCCCGAGGATCACAGAGGAGTGCAACTGGGTGCGGCCTCACCTTTTATGAACTATTATTTTTTTAACATCTTTATTGAGACATACTTCACATAGCATACAATTTACCCATTTAAAGTATACAATTCAGGCTGGGTGCAGTGGCTCACGCCTATAATCCCAGCACTTTGGGAGGCCGAGGCAGGCAGATTGCCCGATGTCAGGAGTTTGAGACCAGCCTGACCAACATGGAGAAACCACGTCCCTACTAAAAAGTGCAAAAAAATTAGCCGGGCATGGTAGCACACACCTGTGATCCCAGCTACTCAAGGGGCTGAGGCAGAAGAATCACTTGAATCCAGGAGGTGGAGGTTGCAGTGAGCCGAGATAGTACCACTGCACTCAAGCCTGAGCAACAGAGCAAGACTCCATTTTAAAAAAATAAAGTATACAATTCAGAGTTTTTAAAATATATCACAACCATCAGCATTATTACATTTCAGAATATTTCTATCTCTCCTCAGCACTATTTAATGTCAGAATATTCCCATGTCCCCCTAAAAAGCAATGCCATACCCACTGGCAGTCATTCCTTCCCCTCCCCACCCCCTCTGACAACCACCAATCTACTTTCCATCTCTACAGATTTACCAATTCTGGATGTATCATATAAACAGATTTGCATAATATGTGGGCTTTTGTGTCTGGCTTCTTTCACTTAGCATAATTTTAAAATATTCCCCTATGTTTTCACATATATTAGTACTTTGTTCCTTTTTCTGGCTGAGTAGTATTCCATTGTATAGATATACCACATTTTATCCATCAGCTGATGGATAGGTAAACAAAAACACTTAAGCTGGCTGTTTCCACGTTTTGCTATTATGACAAATGCTGCCACAAACAGGCATGTACAAGTTTTGTGTGGATGTGTGTTTTCAGCGCTCTTTGCCTAGGAGTGGATGTGCCTGACTCCAAACCCCTTTGTGATTTCTGACTTGCCTCTGACAAAGGTTCCAACATGGATAAACACCAGAGTCTACTGATTGTAATATTTCATTATCAAAAACATCTGATTTGATAACCCTTCTAAGGACTAGGAAACAAATGCCAAATCCAGATAATCCACTTAACTTGTCCCACTTAGCATTTGTCCAAAAAACAGAGAAAAAGTACCTTGAATTGTACAGAAGCCATTTCTGAAACTGACTTCACAGTACAGTCTTGTCCAAAGGTAGATGCAGCAGTTTGCCCTGAGTGCATCAGCAACACTGACTAAGTGGGCACGGGGAATGGGAGCGAAGCATCCTCTTCTAGGCATGCCTAGAGACTGACAATGCTGGAGAGGGAGGAGATCGCAAACTGAGGAATAGCAGGAAAGTTCCCAAGAGCCACCAGGCAATTTCCTGCACCAGACAGGAGGCAGGCTATGAAATCACTGATTGTGGATGCGACAGCCGGGTGTAAATCTTACTGAAGCAGGGGACCTGGGCAATCGCCTCCGACTTCAGTCTCTGTCCCACAGCAGGGCCTTTCCGTGGCCCCGGGATACAAGTCTCATTTTGCCTGCTGGCATCTGGGGTCCTCCAGAGCCTGGCCTCCTGACAGCCCAGCTCTGATCTTCCTGCTGTTCCTGCAGAAGCCCCCATTCTCTCTTAAGGAGTCCCCAGATGACAGCCAGCACAGCCCTGCAGGCACCATCCTCTCCCAGCCACAACAGCCAACCCCCACCTCAACCCCGGTAGCTGTGACTGTGCCTGCCATATAAACGGTGGCCACCACCCCGCTGAGCCACCAGACACTCCACGTGCCAGCCCCTGAGGTTGGCGAGGCATGCTCCCGAGCGGCAGGATACTGAGTGACCCCCTTCCTCCCGCCACCCCGGACCCTCTTCCCTGACTCCTGTGTGTGCTGAGAGCAGAGGTTGCTAGAGGCACATCTGGCATCTCTGCACATCTGCCTGATACTAAATCACTGAGTAACTGGAAACATACAGGTGGGGGGAGATTCTGCTCAGACGGGCAGACCTGGCACACACATTCACCCTGTTCCCTCCTGAAACCGACAGAGAGACAGACAGTGCCAGAATAAATACGATATGAAGCCACTAGGAAGAGGAGGCAATGACAGCTGTGGAAAGAGGGCAACTAATTTTTGGAAGAAGCAAAGAGGATGGGTGAGGGGTAACTGACCTAACAGAGCAACAGAAACTAAACCCTGGGAGGCAACGCCAAGGAGACATGACTGCTGCTGGAGGCGGGGAGGTGGGGGTTCACAAAGCAGGAGCAGCCGTAGGGCATGGGCAGGGACAAGCAATGAGTGCAGAGTGGCAGCTGAATGACCATGACGGATCCTGCGAGCCAGGGTCCAGCCGGAGCTGACAAAGTTTCAGGGATTTCACGAGTTGGCTGACATCGTGTAGGGAGCCTGAAACTGGACACTACAGGAGTGTTTACATCTCAGACACCAGCAAATGCTACAGACCAGGGCTCCCCATCCCCTGAGAGCTGGTTGTTAAACCTCTACCAGCAGCACACCACTGTGTAAAACTCTCCTCCTCCAAATGGCCACAGATGAACTAGACCTCGGTCAGACGGTGCAGAAGTTCTATTCTTGGCAGGACTCGGGCCAGGAAGCCTCTGGACTCAAGATTCCATGAAGGAGGGATGAAGGCAAAGTCCTGACACAAATTATGGAGAGGGGCAGCCCCCTCCTTGGATGTGGCTCCCTGAATTACAGAGTGGGACGGCCCCCTTCTTGCATGTGGCTCCCTGAACGTTGGCAGTGAGGTCCATGGCATACTCCAGGATCTCCTCTGGCCAGGCTAGAGGACAGACCAGGCCAGAGGACAGATTTGGGATAGCTGAGGAAGTCCCTAATGAACTCTGGGTGGGGCCCACCACACTTCCTGTCCATGAAGCCCACCAGTCAGCCATCCTGCCCAAGCACAGAGCCCAGCACTTCCCATCTGCTTTAGGGCCTCACAGGAACACATGCCAAAGGGCACAGCCATTTGAGGACAACCTTTAAAGTAAAAGAGACAAAGAGAAATAAAGGGGAAGACAAAGAGAAAGGCAGAAATAATGCAGAGAACAAAACAAACCTTCAAAGAAAGCAGCAATTAATATTCTCACAGAGATAAGAAAAGGCAGTCCAACCATTACAAAAGAACAAGGTTCTATAAAAAGGAACTGAGAACAAGGAAGAGCTCTTGGAAATTAAAAATTAAATAAAAAAATTTAATACGCAGATGGGACATGAAATTGTGGACATTTTCCAGGAAGCAGTATAAGCATTCTAAGAGACAGGAAACAGCACAGAAAAGAAAATTAAAGGAGTAGCCAAGGAGGCCCAAGAACCAATAAACAGGCATTCTGGAAGAGAAAACCCAGGAACAGGGAGGTAGAATTAGTGTAAAAGCCATTTTTCAAAGTCCTTGTTTTGGTGCCTGTGTTTGTTTTCACTGAAATGGCCCACTGAGGGCCTAGAACAAATGAGTTTCGAAGAACATCAGGAGGCATTATGTGAAATTACAGAACATTGGAGACTGAAGAGAAGATACTAAAAGCTTCCCAAGAGAAGCAAGCAGGTCACCTGCAAAGGATAAGGAGCTCGGAATCTGGATGGCAGGGGACTTCTCAATAGGATGGAGGGAGCTCATTTTTTTAAAGCTACGTAGTTTTGGAAGCTAAAAGATGAGAGCAACACCTTCACAATTCCCAGGGGAAAAGAATCTAAATCCTAAATTCTGCTGAGTGATCAATTAAATTTGAGGGAGGTTTAAGATATATTTTTTTGGACATGCAATATTTCAAAAACATTTTTTTTCCTATGCACTTTTTCCTGGAAAAGCACTAGAAGATGCGCTCCAGCAAACTGAAGAAGTAAACCTCTAAAGACAAAGGCAGGGGAAGCAGAAGCAGGATCTGGCACAGACGAGAGCCCAGGGGCTTGCTAGGGATGGTGGAATGTGCCAGGACCACAGCCCTGCAGCAGGCCTGGAGGACGGCAGGCCAGACGGAAGCATGACAGGAGAATGCTGGAGAGACATCTCCCAGAATCACACATGCACACGTGATGTAGCTGATGGGTTTGGTGGTATTGAGAGGAATTTTGTGGTTCTGATGGAAAGTCCAAGAAAAGTTAGCATCATAGAAAAATAAACAGTAAGAAAATATAATTCTAGAAAAAGCAAAAAAAAAAAAAAAAAACTGTTGAAGGAAGGGAAGTATAATCATAATACATGCTTGGCTTAGCTGTGAAAAACAATCGCATTGTCACAGTAAAAATGAACAGAAGAACTCTGTGGGGATTTAACCAAGAACTGTGATAGAACTGTGGTAGACAGGTAGAGGTGAGCAGCCCACAGATGATGTCTAACACCGAAAGATCACGCTACACCAGTGTACTCTATTTGGCATTAATTCAGTCATATTTTCAAGGTAAATGCCTAAGGAAACAGCTTAGCATTTGCAGAAGCGCCTCTGAGGACTGGCGCTGGGTGATGGGGAGGGTAGGAGTGAGGACTACTGGTCTTCGTTATGTGCCTTGTGGAATGAATTGGCTTTTTAAGTCACATGTATATATCACTTAAAAATAAAAAACCTTTATAGAAAACTCATCATCAAAGGAAAATGTTAATGAGTTAAATAACAGATATTTTTAACTAGAGACTCCTATATAAATTAGTGTATTTTCTGCACCCCCAAAACACACAAACCAAGAGTAAAGGTGTTGGAATCAGGGCCTAGAATTTGAATCCTTGGAAGAGCTTTGCCTTCCAGGGGTACGGGCTATAGCTAAGGTGAACCTCAGTTTCCTCAACTATGGAATGGGGGAAAACATAAGCTACTTTACATGGGTTTGGGGAAGGTTAAAGACCCCGCATGTGTGAGGCTGGGCTGGAACGGTGCTTTGCAGACAGCTGCTAGAAGGGTCTGGAGCTGCAAGCTCCACGCCTGGCCCTGACAGCCTCCTCCGAACGGGAGTGACTGGCCTACTTCTCCGCCCTCCCTCAGGCTGTCTTCTCAGCTCTCCTGAGCTCCACCAGGGAAGGGGGCTGAGGATGCAGAGGCCGGGTGCCAGCTGCTTGAGGACTGTGCTGCCGGTCTCCCTGTGTCCCCACAAGCAGGGCATGCCCCGGCAGGCAGAACATAAAGAGGAGGCGAACTAGGCCCACTCTGATGAGGTCTCACATCTGCGAGACCTAGAGTAAGTCACGTCCCCTCTTGCACCTCAGTTTCCTCCTCTTAAAATGTTATGACAAGGCAGCTGCTGTGGGGCTGGTGTGGGGACAGTGCAAGAAGGGAGGGGGAGCACCAGCTCAGACCCCTCCTGTCCCACAAGCAACACGCTGCAGTGCCTCCCAGGTCCACGGCCAGCCCCCTTCTCCCGTCATGCTCCAGAGAGAAGGCACCTTCCAGAACCATCCTCTAGAAGGATGGCAGATGCTGCAGGAATGAGACTTGGTGCTGGTCTATGAGGTGGGAAGGGCCAGGCCTAGTGAGGAGGGAGCCACCAGGCCTCCCTGAGCACCGTTTCTAGCACCTTGGCAGCAGCACTGGGTGGGGAGAGGCAAACAGCTCACCATGAGGCCTGAAGAGCTGACTCTGGGCCCAGCTCTGCTCAGCACTAGTTGGGGGTCCTCGGAAAGCTGGTGCTCAGGTCAGCAAGGCAGGCTTCCTGGGTTCTAACGTGTGCCAGGCCGCAGAATGGGCTGCCTGGGGACACAGAATGAATCAGACGTCACAGGCCCTAAGGAGCCCACAGAATCACGGGAAAGACAGGCAGGTAGCAGACAAAAACCACGTGGTGACGGCACCAGGGCAGAGGTGACGGTGCCGGGGGAAAGGTGATGGTGCCGGGGCAGAAGTGACAGCACCGGGCAGAGGTGACAGCGTCAGGGCAGAGGGCTGCGGGCAGGAATGTGGTTCACAGAGGGTGGACTGCTCAGCCCAGTCCGGGGCTCGGTGAGGGCGCCCCAGAAAGTTCCTGGAAAAGGTGACCCCAGAATTCAGCCCAGTCTAACTGACTCAAAAGTCCCCTTTTCTCTCCCTCCATCTTCCCTCACTGTCTCTGAGCTCGAAGCCCGGCAAGAAGAAGAATCACGTTCCTTCGGCAGCCGCCGCAGCTGTTCAGTCCGCCCAGCATCCCTGTGCTCCGTGAAGCAGGCGGTGGGCGGCCAGGGGCAGGCTGTGATGTCAAACAGGGAGAATTATGTCTGCTGGGAGAGGCAGCGGGACAGAGACGAAGCCTCGAGCTGGGCCTGTTTCCATGCCAATGGCCTTCCCAGTGGAGACAGGGCGATGAGAAGCCAAGAACAGTCACTGTCGCTGCTCAGAGCCCCTCAAGCTGTCAGGGAAGAGGGGAGAAATTGCTCAGCTTGGAGGAGCAGACTGTCTAGCAGGAGGGAGGGTTCGAAGTCCCTCAGGCAAGAGCAGGCCCAGGAAAAGGACCCTGGGGGCCCTGAGGAGGACATTAGGTCCAGGGGAAGGACCCAGGGTCCCCGAGAAGGACATTAGGCCCAGAGGAAGGACCCGGGGCCCCGAAGAGGATATTAAAGGACAGGACAGGGAATCCAGAGTTCAGAGGCTCCTCTGGGACTGGCTTTACTTCCCTAAATTCAGATCTCACAGCTCTCTTTCCAGGTAGACAGGAAGCTGAGACTCTGAAATACTAACTTTTCCAGCTGTACAGCCAATAAGTAGCAGGGGTAGAACCTGAATCCAGGTCTGTTTTCAAAGCTTTCCCTCCTAAACTCTGCTAGTTAGCCTCAAAAAAGAAAGGAAAAGAAAGGAAAAAGGAAAGCAAAGGAAGAAAAACAGTAGCTGTGAGCTCCAAGGGTTGCTATCCTAAAATACTCCCAGAAGGCGCCAAAGACAGACAGAAGGTGTGGTTTCAGAATCCTGCACCCAAGGAGTTCCTGTAAATCACCCAACGTGCTTGCAGAGCAGGGTCTGGAAAACGACGCTGCTAGCTCCTTGAGGACAGACATGGCCGGACACCGAGTTGATGCCAGCAGGGCCACTGATGTCGTAGGAAACTCACATGCTCCTTACTGCCACCAGTATGTGTACAGCAAAGCAGCCAGCACTTGGGCCTGGCTCTCAGCAGCTTCCCCCAGGTCCTGCTGTGGGTCAGCTGCAATCCCAGGATCACCTGTAAAGTCTTGCAGCAGAGAGTCAGCTTTAGAACATCTGCATCAGTCAATTGAGGGGAAGGGACTGCAAAACGAGGAGAAGAAATGCAAGAGAGCCTTCAGTCCGGATAAGCTCCCATCACTCCCAACTCCCTGCCCATCTTCCCTGTGGCAGAAGGTGCAGGTCATCCTCTCTTACTGGAGATGAGAATGGGGGCAGGGGTAGCAAATAACTTGCTCAAGGTCACAAAGCTGATCTGAAATTCACATTCCTTCCATTTCTAAATCACCACAACTACTCAGCATTCATAACTTTTTTTTTTTTTTTTTTTTTTGGAGACAGTCTCGCTGTGTCGCCCAGGTTGGAGTGCAGTGGTGCGATCTCAGCTCACTGCAACTTCTGCCTCCTGGATTCAAGCGATTCTCCTGCCTCAGCTTCCCAAGTCGATGGGATTACAGACTTGCATCACCAAACCTGGCTGATTAATTTTTGTATTTTTAGTAGAGACGGGATTTTACCATGTAGGCCAGGTTGGTCTCGAACTCCTGACCTCAAATGATCCGCCTGGCTTAGCCTCCCAAAGTGCTGGGATTACAGGCGTGAGCCACAGCGCCCGGCAAGCACTCACTAACATTCAACAGTCAATCCACAGATATTTCTGACAGGAGGGACTATGCTACCTGGGGACTCGTGGTGGGAAGGCAGTGTGAGCAGTGGCTCCAGGGGTCACCAGCAGGGGAACACACACAGAGGGCAGGGAGGCTGAGTGGGCAAACACGGGTGAGTTTTGTGCTCATCACTTGACTCTTAGGAACTCACTGACTCTTCACAGACACCTTGAGACCTGATGTAGAAGCCGAGGCCCAGAGAGGTTAAGGAACCTGCATAAGGGACTCGGGCAGTGAGTGACGGAGCCAGGCTGGGGACCAGGCAGGTGGATTCCTGAGCCTGGATAAAACTGGCTTAGCCACTGGAGAAACTGGCAAGCTGCGTTTGGCGGGTGCTAAACACACACCGGGGGGGAGAACTGCAGGGCACCAGGGGGCAGCCTTGGTGACCGGGGAAGCTTCTGGAAGGGACGATGTGGAGGCCTGGAAGGCCAGACTTGACAGATGAGAGGGGGTGACCAGGCAAAGCGGGGCCTGGGTGAATTGGATTTTCAGAGTGAGGTGCAGAGGAAAGGCAAGGGCAAGGGGATGGTGTGCACCTTCCGGGTAGAAAGCAGCTGGGCCAGCCAGGTGCTGGTGAGGCTGTGGGGAATGGAGGAAAGGCTGGTCAATCTGTCCCTAGAACGTCCCTTGCCAGCCCACCAGGTGCAGATTTAGAGCAATGCTGGGCACACTGCAGCACGGGAAGACCTTTGAATCCCTGGCTTGTGGGGCTGGGAGAGACGCAAGGGGGCTGTCCCCATCTCAGCATGGAGATGGGCCACAGGGGCCAACCCAGAGAGGACAGAGGAGAGGTGGAGCCCAGAGAGTCCCCTCCCGCCTCACTGCTCCTCGGAGAACATCCCGCGGCTCCTGAGTGTTCTCTGGGACCCAACTGCAGTTCTGGGGCTTGTCCACAAAGAGGAAGACGGAGCCTCCCACAGAGGGGCATTTCCTTTGTACATAATATTCACATCTTAAAATGGAAGAGCACTGTCATGACCTCTGCAATGCCAAGCCACCCTTCCTGTGCTTCGTGGATAAGGACACTGTCTTGGGTCCGCCAACCCCTGCCAGGAACAGTGACTTCTCACCTCCTTCCATCAGCTGCTTGGAACCAAACTCACAGCCCGCCCTCACTGCACGCGCAGGCAGTCTCAGCTGCATTTCTGTCTCCATTTAATAACCACTCTTTTTCTTTTTCTCCTTTTGCTCCAGATGATATACATTTAAGTGTATATTATCTTGCATTTTTGATGAATCCTTGTGAGCCATTTAAGTCCTATCTTCAGTAACGAAGGACATAAACATACACACACACACACACACACACACACACACACACACACACACACACACACACACCAGCCACTGCTTTCTGAGCACCCCCAGGGTGCTGCAGGCTGGGCCTAGGGCTCTGTGCAGGTCAGTCCCATGCCTTGCAGGGGCCGCTGGAGCAGGTTCGCAGCATCCTATTTGGAGTGAAGTCAATGAGGTTAGAGAGGCCGAGACACCTGTTCGATGGACATGGCTAGGAATAGCAGGTTCAGGCTGAAAATCTCATGTATTTCCGCATGCCATGCAGCAGTGGCAGTGACAGTTCTGTCTCTCTTTGAGGACAGAATGTTAGAATGCTACTTATGGCAGTTACATCTCAGGAGTTCTTTTTTCCTTGAAAACTGAGAAGTTGATAGACTACCGAGAGGATGAACTAGTGGGAAAGGAGCAGGATGGATCTGCGATTCAGGGCTGCTCCAGGCAGCCAGACCCATGGATCGTCTTCACGGCCCTCAATCGAGCAGCTACAGCGTGCCCTCCTGGTCTCCCATTCCACAGGCCGGGCTTCTTGTTCATTAACCCCTTACCTGTGGATGCGTCCTGGCAGCGGGCGCCACGTGGCTGGTGAGCAGGGTGAGGCTTGGGCTCACGGCTGCAGCTCACCGCATTGCCTTCTCTTTAGAAGGTTTTTCCTTTGCAGGAGTCCTAATGATTTCCGCTTCCTCCACTGCTGGGGGCCACTCAGCCGTGAGCTGCTCACTCCTCTATGGTATAGATGGTGAAATAGACGCAACTTAGGTAAAAGACTTTCGGGAATACCTCCAGGCTATGGGAACAGACAGAGCCACATACAACATGACCTGCACCCTTGGGTCAGAGAGTAAGACTTGCTTACTCATGTCTTACAAAGTCATACCGAGATCCCCAAAGAGAAACAGGAGGATCACAAAAAGATGTGCTAAATTAATCCATTTTAGTTCTGTCATTTATTCTTAAGCTACTGCATGTACCAGTATATGCTAAGTAATCGGCATACTTTGTTTACACATGAGTGTAGGGTTTACTATCCTCATTTCATGGATGAGAAAAGAAAGGCTCAAAGACTTTAGGTCATTTGCCCTTGGCTAGTTAGTGACTGACCCCAGGGCTTTCTGACTCCAAAGAGTATTCTTAGTATTCTTAACAGCTTCCTGCATGCATGCCCTGTCTCTAGGTGCTGGGCCCTGTGCAGTGACGAAATGATGTGATCCTTCCCTCACGGGTGGAGAGTCCGATTAGGAGCTGTGAGGATAAGAGAAAAAGACAGGCCTGGCACAGTGGCTCATGCCTGTAATCCCAGCGCTTTGGGAGGCTGAAGCGTGTGGATCAGTTGAGGTCAGGAGTTTGAGACCAGCCTGGCCAACATGGTGAAACTCCGTCTCTACTAAAAACACAAAAATTAGCCAGGCGTGGTGGTGTGTGCCTAAAATCGCAGCTACTCAGGAGGCTGAGGCAGGAGAATTGCTTGAACCCGGGAGGCGGAGGTTGCAGTGAGCTGAAATCATGCTATTGCACTCTAGTCTGCGCAACACAGCAAGGCTCCGTCTGAAAAGAAAAAAAAACCATCCTGGCTAACACGGTGAAACCCCGTCTCTACTAAAAATACAAAAAAAAATTAGCCGGGCGTGGTGGTGGCTCCTGTAGTCCCAGCTACTCGGGAGACTGAGGCAGGAGAATGGCGTGAACCTGGGAGGCGGAGCTTGCAGTGAGCCGAGATTGCGCTACTGCACTCCAGCCTGGGCAACAGAGCGAAACTGCGTCTCACAAAAAAAAAAAAAAAAAAAAAAAAAATAGTAACACAGTCAGTGGTGTGCTGGTATATGCTTAACAACTGGCTGCTGTGGAGGTAACCTGACTTTTAGTATTTTCCAATTTCTAGGGTGTAAATACTTCCTGCCTGGCTGATTTCTAGTTACCAATGTGATGTTAACTGGCTCATGTAATTCCTGACAATGTGAGCTGTCCAAGCGGAGCGAAGAGTCTTGCTCCTCCGTCACCTGGCAAAGCTTTCCCTAATCTATGAGAACCAGATCAAATGGCAATGCCTAAGGAAAGCTGTCCTTGTCCTCTTCAGACGCAATTTTCTGTGACCCCTTAGTCCCTTGTACACATCTTAATCACAAGACTTATTCTCCAGTACAGAGGTCCCCAACCCCCTGGCCACAGACCAGTACCGGTCCACGGCCCGTCAGGAACCAGGCTGGACAGCAGGAGGTGAGCGGCGGGTGAAGCTTCATCTGTATTTGCAGTCATCCCCCATCGTTTATATTCCTGCCTGAGCTCCACCTCCTGTCAGATCAGCAGCGGCATTAAATTCTCATAGAAGCGCAAACCCTATTGTGAACTGCACATGTGATGGATCTAGGTTGTGTGCTCCTTATGAGAATCTAATGCCTTATGATCTGTCACTGTCTCCCACCATCCCCAGATGGGACCATCTAGTCTAGCTGCAGGAAAACAGGCTCAGGGCTCCCACTGATACTACATTATGGTGAGTTATAGAATTATTTCATGACATGTTACAACATAATAACAGTAGAAATAAAGTGCACGATAAAGGTAACGGGCTTGAATCATCCTGAAACCATCCCCCGCCACTGACTATGGAAAAATGGCCTTCCAAGAAACCAGTCCCTGCTGCCAAAAAGGTTGGGGACCACTGCTCTAGCATTTATCATCACTCCTTGGAGGCCCCTGGGACAGGGACGATCTCATCGGTGCACAGAGGTGGCATATGGAAGACAGTATTTCAGAGACAACTATAGATAAATTCCACTGATGAGCACAGGGGCAAAAATTCTAAATGAAGCACTGGCAAATCAAACCCAGCAGTGCGCCGAAAGAATCATCCACCAGCACCAAGTATGATTAGTTCAAGGAGAGCTCACATCAAGAAATCTACCATCCAGGCTGGGCGTGGTGGCTCACACCTATAATCTCAGCACTTTGGGAGGCTGAGGCGGGCAGATCATGAGGTCAGGAGATCAAGACTATCCTTGGCTAACATGGTGAAACCCCATCTCTACTAAAAATACAAAAAAATTTAGCTGGGTGTGGTGGCATGCACCTGTAGTCCCAGCTACTCCGGAGGTTGAGGCAGGAGAATCGCCCCACGTGGCCATTCAAAATCATTACAACATTGAAAAGGGAAAAAAACTTACAAGTATGCTGATAAATGCCAAAAGACATTTGATTTTTTTTTTTAATTTCAGATTTCAGAAAAGAAAACTCTTAAAATGGGGAGAGAAGAAAATTATCTTATTTATTTATTTATTTATTACTTTTGTGAGACAGAGTCTTACTCTGCCACCCAGGCTGGAGTGCAGTGGCACCACCTTGGCTCACTGAAGCCTCTGCCTCCCGGGTTCAAGCAATTCTCCTGCCTCAGCCTCCAGAGTAGCTGGGGCTACAGGCATGCATCACCACACCTGGCTATTTTTTTGGATTTTTAGTAGAGATGGGGTTCCACCATGTTGGCCAGACTGGTCTGGAACTCCTGACCTCAAGTGATCCACCTGCCTTGGCCTTCCAAAGTGCTGGGATTATAGGCATGAGCCACCATACCTGGCCAAATTTATAAGAACTATTTCATTAAAAAGCAAATATTCCACATATACACATTTTTATGTATTTCCAAATAGAATGCTAACTTTAAACTGTATAATATGCTTTTAAAGTTCAAATGGACAAATAACTACGAAAGCTGTAAAGAAACGTGAGAAAGAACTTGCTTTATCGGGTATTAAAACATATCTTAAAGCCCTTATGGCAAAAGGGCATGGCATTAGCACAGCAGTCAGTAGAACAGATAATTCAGAAATAGATCTGCGTTTACAAAAGAACTAAAGATATTACAAAGGTGGCATATTAATTCAAGGAAAAATTGATGGTTTTTAAAATTAACTGGTCCTGGCATAACCAACTAAACACCAAGTAAAACAAAACAAGGATCTATCTTACTGTATATGCACAAATGAATTCCAGATGTTTTAAATATTAAAAATAATAAGAGAGTATGTGTGTGTGTATGTTTTATACATATAAAATCTGGTAATGGGGAGACATTCCTAAGAAGATATACTGGATTGCAGAAAAACGAACAAATTTTATATGGCAAAAGCCATGAAAACAAAGTCAAAAGAAATATAACAGACCAGGAAATGTATCTGCAGCACACACAGCAGTCTTTTCCTACTCCAGGTCACAATCTCCTACAAATGGACAAGAAAAAGCCACACAATTCTATAGAAGGGGCAGAGAATGTGAACAGGGCATCTAAGGAGAGAAATCCACATGATCAAAGAAACACATGAGCAAAGCCCAGCCTCACCAGCAGCCAGCGAAAAGCAAGTTAAAGCAGCAACAATGTGTTTCACCCAGTGGATGGCAAATGGCAAAATATGAAGCCCCTGCATGTGCACAGTGCTGAGAAGGGTGAGGCTGAGGGGCTGCTCTCCCAGGCTGGGGCCACGCAGATGCTGCAGCCCGGTACTTGGAGAGTACGTTGGGGCAAAGGTCAAAATGTCAGCATGCGGGTCTCAGAGGAATCTAAGAGTAGCAGGACCCAGCTTCTGTAAAACAAATCCATTTCCTATATGTTAATATATCTCCGTATGCATCGATGTGAGCCTGTAGAAATGTGGAAAACGTCCTACCCCAGGGTCTAGACTGGGCTTCTCTGAAGGATGGGAATGGAGACGGCAGAGAAGATTAACACTTTTCATACTGCTTTGCATTATTTCACTAGTTCAAATAAGCGGAGATTACTCTTACAACTTAAAAAACATGATCAATGTTTTTAAAGTGCTTTCTCGACTATGAACCAGCACCCATGCTGGGGCTCCATGACGGTTCAGCCACCATGGCGCACGGGACCCATGAGCTTGTTAAGGCTTCTGAGTAGAGATCAGCAGATTCGTGTGCCATCATAGCCTGGTAAATAGGAATCAAAAAGGTAGCAGCTGGAGTTCTCCCCACGGAGCTCGATGGAGAGAAAATGAATCGTGGTGCCATGCTCAGCTATTGGCTGGGCCTAAATTGTTCCTCACTCTGAGAATTCGTTAAGTGGCTGAGCAATAAAGAAGAGAGATTTGAGAGTTCTTTCTCGGCACAATGGCTTTGACCCCTACCCTTTCAGTCATGATGGCTTTATTAGGGACCGTGGGGTGCTGCAAAGAGCCTTGAGGCTGTGGGCAGACCAGTTCATCCAGCTCAATTAAAAACCCATCACCTGGCGCTGAGCTGGGCCAGCCCTGGGCCAGGCCGTGGGGGAGGACAGGGGACTTCCTCAGTCCCTTCCTCAATTCTGTATTAGCATCTACTCCAGGCCACACGCCAGCACCGAGGAAGCAGACCTGGAAGACTGCACGGCCCACTCCAAAGTGGCTCCCAGGTTACTGGGGTCAGTGACACATGAGGAGATGATCTCCACAGCCTTCTAAGGCACAGTCTCCCATTGTCAAACGAAAGGGTTGCCCAGGTGCTCCTGTGCTCTGAGAGAACAATGCCAGGTACCAGCTACATAGGGCAAGGAGACCCTGCCCCAGGCTCCTGGGGAGCTCAGGTGAGGGCACCGACACTGGCAACCCGGGCCTGTGTATTCACACCCTATTGTGCGGTTGAAAAGAGGGCACCCAGGGGTCAGACCTCAAGGAGGTGCTAGAGACGGCCTCCCTCAAGGAGAGGACTCTGACCCGAGAGCTGCAGGAAGGCGGGGCCTGCCTTGCCTCCATGCGAAGGACAGCGGAGGGGCTGCCACCTGCCAGAGGCCTGCTGAGTGCACGAGCCCTCTCAGCCACGCCGCCTGCTGCTGGCACATGGAGTCCTCAGACACCAGGACCATGGCTGGCTAGGGTGGCAGTAGTGCAAACATGAGCAAAGCCTTATTCCTGCCTGCCAGTCAGTTCAGGCAACCGTCACAACGTGTCACGACTGTGGCTTAAACAACGGACACTGATTTCTCACAGTTCTGGAGGCTGCAAGTCCAAGACCAAGGTGCCAGGAGGGTGGGTGTCTGGTGAGGGCCCTCCCCTGGCTGGCAGTCTGCTAACCTACTGCTGTGAGCTCAACATGGCCTTTCCTCAGGTGTGTGCAGCTCTCTGGCGCCTCTTCCTATGGGGACAGAAATTCGATTGACTCAAGGTCCCATCCTCATCCGCCATTTCAGCTTAGTTGCCTTCTCAGAGGTCTCATCTTCATATGCAAATTACACTGGGGGTCAGGGCTGCAACATACAATTTTGGGGGGACACATTCAGTCCATATCAGTACCCTTCCCAGTGCCCAGTTACCCCAGAGGCACGAGGCGGGAGGAGCTTTGATTGTCACAGGAAGGCAGCGCTTGAGCTGGGCCAGGTGCCCAGAAATCTGACGTGGAGAAAGTGTGTGTATGTAAGTGGGGGAAGCAGGTGGGGACCGAGAGTTGGCATCCAGGCTAAGGGGCTCAAGCAAGCAGAGGCTTGGTACCCGAATGCAGAGTGGGTTCACAGAAAAGAAGAGATCAAGGTGCCCAGGGTGTGGGTGGTTGAGCAGCCTGAAAAGACACCACCAAGAGCTTGAAACGCCACGCCAAGGACTTCAGAGGTCCCCTGCAGCCCCCTGCAACCCTGCAACCATCAGAGACTCAGAGTGACCCACTCAGACCAGCAGATGCCTCCATTTATCCCCAGCCTTGGGCCTGTGCTTCAGGAGCTGCCGTGCCCAGGAAGAGGGGTGCACGGGGGTCTCTCCCAGGTGGAAACAGAGACCTCCAGAAAGACTTGCCGGCTGACGGACAGTGCTCCTGGGGAGCCCTGCAGCAGAGGTGCCATGTATGGGCCTGAGGCTGAGCTCTGAACATCCCTGGCGCCTGCAGAGGCAACTGCGCTGACACAAAGAGAGGCCTGATGGGCATCCTCAGGATAACAAAATGTGAACGGCTGGGGTCTTATGGCCACGTGACAGTGTTCAAGGACACACCTGCTCCCTCCCTTCACCTACCCTTGGCACAGAAGGTCTTGGAAAGAGTTGAAAGGCACTGGACTGACTGCTGATAATTTGTGAGACACGCCCATGAGGATCGGGATAAAAATACCCAGGCCTTCTATGACAGGAGCAGGCAGCAGTTTACAGGGGGCTCTCATGTGTATCATTTCACCCCGTTTTCACTCAGAGCCAAAAGCTTATGGGAGGGAGGTGATGTCTTCCCCATTTTACAGAGGAGAAAACAGACTCAAAGAATTTGACTGTTAAAGAAAGTGGTCAGGCCTTGGCCACAAGGTTTTCTGGGTTTTGGAACTAGCCCTGAGCAGTGTGTGTACAGATCACGTAATTCCGGGAGCTCAGTTTCCTCCCCTGCAAAACGGACAAGGTGAGGAAGTCGCCGGGTCACTGAAGATGCCAAGCTTGTTTCCTGTGCGGAGCTTCAGGGGCTTGCAGGGATATCCAGCACCACAGTGCTGTCATTAACATCTGTCACCCTGTGGCCAAGGCCTTGGGGCTGCCAGGACCACCGGAGAGGCAGTGGAGCACGTCGGGCTGTAGAGGAAACCCACGGCTGAGCAGGGCGACTTTCCAAAGGATGCTCCATGGGAACACCCGTTTCAAGGGATTTAATGGACTTTACCTTTATATTTATTTTATTTTATCTTTTGGAGACAGATTCTCACTCTGTCACCCAGGCTGGAGTGCAGTGGTGCGATCTTGGCTCACTGCAACCTCCACCTCCCAGGTTCAAGCAATTCTGGTGCCTCGGCCTCTGGAGTAGTTGGGACTATAGGCATGTACCACTACACCCAGCTAATTTTTGTATTTTTTAATAGAGACGGGGTTTTTCCATATTGGCAAGGCTGGTCTCAAACTCCCGAGCTCAGGCAATTCACCCGCCTCAGCCTCCCAAAGTGCTAGGATTACAGGCATGTGCCACCGTGCCCGGCTGGCTTTACCTTTGTAAAGCGTTCCATGCTATAAGGAGGCGGGGCCCAGCTGGGTGTGATGGGATTCACAGATTTCTTTACCCCAGACCTCCAGGGTTTTCTGTGTGCTCTCGTGAGTGCCCTGCGGGGAGGTGGACGTGACCAGGGAAGTCCTTCCTCTTCACAGAGCGCCAAAAGGACCTCTCATTCCACAGAGAACACTCAGCGGGGGGGTTGCTGGAGTGGGGGGCCCAGATGACCTGGGCCCTGGACGTGGGACAGTGGGACTACAGGACTACAGAGGGGTCTGAGAAGGTCTTATTGAGGGGTGGGGTGGCCTCAGGGCAGAGCTGGAGCCCAACAGGGCAGCCCATGGAGGGTGGGCAGAGAAACGGCTCCTGTCTTTCCTGGAACTAGCCACTCGTCCGGGATCTGCGGCCACACTGGGTCCCGTTCTTTCCCGCTGAGTGGAGGGGAGGAGAAGCGCAGGGCCTGGTGCAGGCGGCGCTGGCATCCTGTGAGGATGATGAATGCAGGATGGGGAATGACGGGCTGTGGGTCCAGGAAGTGATTCCTGAGTGCTGGATGGATGGGCGCCAGGGCCAGGTGGGGGCTGCATGGGTCGCATGCATAGCCTCAGACCTCAGGATCTGAAACGCTACTCAGAGAATCTCTGCCCTCAATCCCTTTGGGATCAATTAATGTTCCCAAGAAAAATGGAAATTTATTCTCCATAATAAGTTCTGAGAAAAAGGTCACTTCCACCTGCGGGAAATTTCATGGCCCTGGTTTATTTGCTTTGGGCCAGGGCTTCTGCAGGACAGAGCCAGTGACCAGATGCCCTGTGGACGACACTGCCACACAGCTGGCTCGCCCAGAAGGCAAAAGGGAGGCGATTTTGAAGCGCAGCCGAGCCTCCGAGACAACAGCTGTGAGATGATGGCCAGAGCTGAGTGTCAATGCCCAAGCATTTCCGGGGCTTCCTCACTCACAGGTTCCTGGATCTGAGTATTTCCTGTGCAAAGTGTCGTGCCAGGCTCCGGTGGGGAGAGGTGAGCTTCAGATATCACCCACCCGTGGACCAGCGCATGACGATGACGTGTGACGGCAGGGGAGCTCCAGGGCCCCTGTCCTTTCCCAGGTGGGGGTGAGAGCCCATTCTGCCTCGAGGGCAAGGAAGAGAAGCGTGGACAGGTCTTCCTGGCCAGGTCTGAAGTAGGGGAGGGCACAGAGAGCCCAGGGTGACCCAACCTGGAGCCTCCTTGGTTCTCCCAGTCTTACTAGGCCCAGAGGGGCAGGCTGTGAGAGGGGAGTGGAAGGAGAGGCTAAAAGCCAGACTCTGGTGGCCTGGAATCAATAAACAGGGAGTCCACTGGGTTGTGGTCCTAGGAGAGGTGTGACCGATCGGAGGGGCACTTCCAGAGGACTACTCTGCAGGTGGAAAGAGGAGGGACGGAACAGGAGAGTGAGAGACAGGGTGGGCCAGACAAGACAAGGCAGGGCTTCTCAGCAGATGGGGGCTGCAGGAGCCAGCTGGGTGAGCCTGGGCCAGCCAGGTTCGGCCCTGGCCAGCTGGGGCTGTGGCCTCCTCCCCCCGCAGGGTCGATGTCTGGGGAGAACAGAGTCCACCTGTGAGTGGCATTGAATAAAGGCACAACTGAATGAAGAGGGTGGGAGCCACGGCAGAGGCAGTGGAGAGGGGCCGCACGAGGGGACGGCAGAGACCTTGCCAGGCCATGTGGGCAGGGCACGGGGATGGACAGGAAAGGGCAGAGGAGTGTCAGGCTGGCCCGGGGCTCTGGCTGGTGTGCAAGGCTGGAGTTGACGCTGCTCCTGTGGACTGGGGATGCCGGGGGAAAAGCAAAGTTGGAAGGGAAGGAAAAGAACTCCATTCTGGAGATACACTGAACTGTGGACAGAAAGGTACAGGAGGAAGGCCTAGGATTCTGGAGAGAGGTCAGTACGGTTCCCTGTGGAAGTCATCAGTACAGAGAGCAAGGCACAGAAGCCGGAGACGCACCATGGGGAAGGAGAACCAGTTAGAAGCCCCGAGAGAATGGAACACACATGTCTTTAGGGAATATACGCGTGATCAGAGAAAGGACAGACTGCTTGCAGGTCCATCTTCTGGAACCTGGAGTCACTGCAGTAGCTCCCAATGCAGGAGCTAACACGGAACATAGCCATCACATGGAAACCCTCGCGGGACGCCTCTCACACCTGTTTGCCCATTTCTAAAATAGGGAAGGGATGACACTTGCCCCACAGCTGTTGCAGGATGGTGAGTTAGAGCTCAGGAAGCGCCTAGAGCAGGTCTCGGCCTAGAGCAGAGTCTCGCGGCTTGGGGTAGTGGCTCCCTGTGCCTCAGAAGGACAGGCACCTTGGTTTCTTCACCATCTCAGTATCTGCAGGGCCCAGGCATGTGTCTGGCACGGAGGAAGGCTGAGCCATGGCTGATCCCTGTAATCCCTTTAGAAGGGCTTCTGAAGCTTCTTGCAGTTTCTGAAGACACCACGGCAAGCTGGGAACCCCCTGATGGGGACTCCGGGAGCAGGGGAGCAGCACTCAGACGGGGCCAAAGGAAACGGCCGGAGACCACATTTGCTCTCCCAGGAGCTCAGATACAAGCAATAAGAGGAAGTCAGGCAGCCCCACCTTTTAACCCAGGCCGGCCATGTGCTGGGGTGCTGCCAATGAGGACTGCGTGCCTGCACGTGATTGATGAGTGAATGGAGGCTCTGAGAAGCCAGGTGTCCTGGCAAAGCCAGTCAGGACAGCAGTAAGAGGGAGGAGCTCGGTGCCAGGCTGTTCTTGCATTGCTATCAAGGAACACCTAGGGTTGGGTGGTTTACAAAGGAAAGGGGCTTCATCGGCTCACAGTGCTGCAGGCTGCACAGGGAGCATGGTACTGGCATCTGCTCAGCTTCTGGGAGACAGCAAGGAGCTTTTACTCATGGCAGAAGGCAAAGTGGGAGCAGGCGTGTCACAGTGAGAGCAAGAGTGGGAACAAGGCAGGGGGAGGTGCCATGCACTTTCCAACAACCAAATCTTACATGAACTCACCCATCACTGAGGGAAAGGTGCCAAGCCACTCATGAAGCATCTGCCCCCATGATCCAAACACCTCCCACGAGGCCCCATCACCAACAGCGGGGATTCCATTTTAGCATGAGACTTGGAGGGGACACACACACACACACATCCCATCTACAGCAAGCTCCCCCGGTGGGTCTGGCTGCAGGGCTGTGTTCCCCTCGCTCCATACCTCTCCCCAGCATGTTGCCCAGTGTGCCCACCTGACGCCTGTCTGCTGGGGGTGACGCTGGAGCTGGTACACGGAGGTCCTCAGTTTGTATTGGCTTGTCCTGAACTGGTGTGAGGACAGAATACCCTCTACTCTCTCCTCCTAGCATTCTCTTTTATGATCTGTTTGGCATCTCTGGTCCCCAGGAGCTAATCTAGGAAACCACACTACATGTTGTCCTCGAAATAAGCCAGACAATGTGGCCAAAGGCACACCAAAGGTTGTCAATTGAAGATAACCGTTCACATTTTCTACCAAGTGGTTCAAAGACCAAGCTCCATTGAGAAAAGTGATTACTAAGTCGGGAAACGCTTCTTTGAAGGAACATCCTGAGATTTCCCGGCATGGGGCTGGGCGATGCAATTAATATTTGTTGCTTGAGTTCCCCAGGGTGTCTGACACTGGGCTGTAACATTCATTAAGGGCCAGGCCTACAAGGTCAATCGACACATCATTTTGTTTCCCTGAAGCTGATCACCAGTGAGCAACTTGAAGGAACACTGCCCAGGTCTGTCTGGCTCCAGAGACGGAACCCTAGGACTATGCCAGCAGGCCCTCTGTCCCCCAGAGCCCAGCGTCTGAGTCTCAGCATGAAACCAATGAATAAGAGATGAGCAATATTTATACAAATACATGCAATCCGAGGGAGCGCTCACCCAATGAAATGACAGATTCATTGGAATAAAATCAGCTAAAGATACCCAACTATTCTATATTTGTAAGATCAAAACTTAGAAAAGAAATTCTTCTTTCCTTCCATATATGTTCTCTGCTTAAAAATTCCTACATTTGGAGAGGCAGAATGGAGGAAGAAAAAAAATGCCCACAGATCAACATGGCAAGCTTCTCTTTCCTTGTTCCTGTACAAATCTTTGCCTATATTTAGAGAGAGTTTCTTTTCTGACTGTAACATACATATGTGTACTAGACTAATGTGTGAGAATGTGTAAATGTACGGAGACGCCCTTCCGGAGGGTACAAAGTCTTTTCTCTCTCTTTGCTCTACGTACCAATCCCATCACTGCTTTGGCGCATGCACCACTTTTTAAAGCCATCGTCTCCTTTACTCTCACAACCACTGTGCAGACAAAGAGGAGGAAGCAGACGATAGGGATGTCAAATATTTGCCCAGGCTCACAGCTCCCAAAGCAGTGGTCTCTGTCTTAGCTGCAGCCTTGTGACCTGTTCCCGTTCCACCACCTGACATGGGTCTCCCACATGTGCTATACTGGGAGAGCTCTGCCTCAATGCCCATCCGCATGCAAACACAAGTGCAATCTACTAACACACAGTCCCAGGAGGAGTGACGTCTGGATGCCCCAATCTGGAGATGCTCACAACCCTGGTTCTCACCAACAGCCTTGGGATGGGCGCTGTGGGAGAGAATCAACAGGAACTCTTGCACTCCAGGAGGGAGGGTCCTTCCAGCTCACACACTTTGCGGGGCTATGATCCCAAATATTATAACACAAGAGAGAAAAGAATGGGTCCTGAGAGACAGACAAGGGAGGAAAAATGCAGAAAGAATGGACATCTGCTCCTTACTGTCTCTAGCGATGCTACACACATGAGCTAGGCTTTCTCACTTTCTAGACCAGGAGACTGCGGCTCACGGAGGTCAATGGCTAGCCAAGGTCACATGCCTCGTGAGTGACAGAGCTGGGGCTGGAATCCAGCCTCATCTGTGTCCACAGACCATGCACTTCCCAGGCCCTTGTACCATAGAACTCTCCTCTCTACATGCATGGGTAGGGATGGCAAGGAGAAGAGTGACATGGAAGGAAAGAGATAAGATGAACAACTGTGAACACAGATACTCCATTAGGATAAGCTGAAGTTAGCCGGAAACAGAAATGCACCTATAGAGCTATCTAGAAACAGGATGATGATCTGTGGCCTGCCGGCGTGCAAGGAAGGGAAGGAGCCTGACGTGCACGTGCACACACATCTATACAAACACAAACATACACACGCATACACACGCAAATGAGCATCCACACACAAATGAACATACACACGCAAATACACATGCACACAAACACTACACACTTACACATGCATACGCACGCACGAGCATACATACACAAATACACATGCACACACATCCACATGCACACAAACACTACACACATACACATGCATACGCACGCACGAGCATATATAGGCAAATACACATGCACACACATCCACATGCACACAAACACTACACACATACACATAAACACATGCATACACAAATATAAATAAGGATGCACACATATACACACGAATACATAAACACACACATGCACAAACGAGCATGCACATGCAAATACACATGCACACACACCACACGTATGCACACACATGCATACACAGATACAAATAAGGATACACACATACACATGCAAATACACATACACATGCATATACACATGCACACGTGCGAATACACACACACACAGACACACAGCCCTGGAAGGGGCCGTGTTAGGCAATGCCAAACACCAGCCTGGGCTACTGCACCAGGGACCCTGGAAGCCTCTCTGGATCCCAGGCCCACACTGGGAAGAGCAAGGCTGCTGGTGACCATGAACAGAGGGTCCCGCCCAGGACACCTGCTCTCCAGGGAGGCTGAGCCATCAGGGTTATTGAACAGTGATGATATGCACGGCAGCAAGCTCCATCACTGGCCGGCTGACTGACGTTTATCCCGCACACAGCCTGTGCCGAATGCCCACGTGCACTTGGCACTCACAGCGACCTTGGGAAGCGGGAGCACTTGCCCATTTCAGAAATGAGCCATCTGCAAAGAGACAGGAAGGAGCTCCCTGCGGGCACTCAGTGGGCAAACAGGAGAGAGGGCTGGGAATTGAACCCAGGGCTTGCAGGCTCAAGTTCACACTCTAAGCTTCTTGTTGTAGGCTCCAAGGACACATCTGGGGCAGAAGACAGCTGCCCACATGTCAGTTGGACTTCTGTGGTCTGCTGTGTCGTGTGTGTCTGACAGACTCTGAGGAGGACCTGCTTGTGCCAGGACCTGGGTTTCTGGGGTGGAGGAGGTGGGCAAGAGACTCCCCAGCCATCAACCAGGTTTCTTGATATTTGATCCTAACAGGGGCTACGGGAAGAGACCCACAACTTATACACACTTCCCACACACTCACATGCATGTGTGCAGGCACACTAACACACACGCTCACTCAGTCACACATAGGCATGCAGACACACACATGAATCACCTCAATTTAACTGAGAAATTAATTACAACATTTGCTCCCTATAAGGAACTGGCATAGACCTGGATCGCTACCCAAGTTCCCCACCCCGCTGGGCGCCCCACAGCCTGTGGGAACACCCCCACCGCCATACCCTGTGCACAGCCTCTCCATTCAGTCATCCGCCCCACCCACCCCTCGCTAAACCCCACTGGATGGGGGGGTCAGGCATCACATAACAGGAGGCTCGTTTGCTATGCAAAGCAACTTGTGGCAGTGAAAGCATTACTCTCCTCAATTTAGAGAGGGGAGTGCAGGCCTGGGGGATGGACATGCTCGGAGTGTCTCGGCCTGCAGTGGGGAGAGCGGAAGGCTGCCCAGGCCTCTGCCTCCGTGCTCTTTCCACAGTGCTTCCGCCCACTCCGCCACGTTGCCTTGAGTAGCCCTATTGTCCTGGCTACATTTCGGAGCGCCTATTACTCAATTATCCCTTCTCTTTTCCTTGAAGTGTCCATTAACCTTGTGTCTCCAGGTTCCCGCTTCCCCTCCCAAGGTGCCCACAGTGAGCGCCCACCTTTCATGCTGTCACGGGCGTCCCCTGCCAGTAACC
The DNA here is from genome assembly GCF_008728515.1 of Papio anubis. Classification (NCBI taxonomy): domain Eukaryota; kingdom Metazoa; phylum Chordata; class Mammalia; order Primates; family Cercopithecidae; genus Papio; species Papio anubis. The sequence goes on from NC_044983.1 coordinate 135,014,891, forward strand.
AGCTCTGAGAGGGTGGGGGCAGGGGCCACCTCTGAGGGCCTCGTTCGAGCTCACAGGCTTCCCTTGGAAAGGCTCTCCCGGCCCTGCGAGACGCATCAGATCGAGTCTGATACCCTGTGAGTGCATTTTCTAATCAATGAGCAAAACGGCCTCTTTCTTCCTTGGCCTTCCAGTAAAAATAGCTACATTTGCATGATAACATCTGACGACCACCCAGCTCAGAGACTGCTTTTAATACTCGAAATCTGACAAGGCACGTACACCACGCAGACAGAACGCGCAGGGTGTTCGCGTGGAGCCGCCAGTGAGACCTGCCGCTCCTGCCAGAAGCCCAGCCGCTGGTTGGTCTGGGACGAGCGGGTAGCGCCCGAAGCAGGGGAGGCTGGTGGGGGGTGAGAGACCAGTGGGCACAGAGTTGGGAGAGGGTCCAGCAGGAGCACGATGCCATTTCCCCAGCCTCCCCAGGACTCAGCTTTGCCACCTTGAACTCAGTGAGCTCTTTGCCAAGGGCAGGTGTCATATTCTGGGGAAAGGTAAATAAAGGCCCTCCAGAGTGAGCACAGAGGGCTTCCCTCTGCTTGGGGGGCTCTAAGCCTGGCTGACTTCTCTTCTGCCTCATGACCCTGCCCAGAAGAGCCTCCTGCAGGAAGCAGCCTTGACCCCCCAGGTGGATGAGGTGTCCCTCCCTGTGGGAAGCGCCAAGATGGCCCCCGGAGACCCTTGCCCTTGGACAGTGTCCTCCCTGTGAGTGCGGGAACTTGGGAATGTTAGGGCTTCCATGATTATGGCATTCTCTGCTAAAAGGGAGACTCCTTGAGTGGGCCTAACCTAACAGAGTGAGCTCTTTAAAGGCAGAGAAGTTTTTCCAGCTGATCTCAGAAGGGGAAGTCAGAGATGAGAAGCATGAGAAGGATTCAATACCCCATTGCGGGTCTGAGATGGAGGGGCCACGTGTCAAGGAATGGGGGTGGCCTCTAGGAGCTGACAGCAGCCTCCAGCTGATGTCAGCAGGAAGCTGGGGCCTTGTCCTATAGTCACAAGGACCTGAATTCTGCCAACGATAAGAACAAGCTTGGAAGTAGATTTTTCTCCATTCCCTGGTGAGAACTCGGTCTGACAAAACACCCTGATTTTAGCCTTGCGATCCTGGAGCAGAGAGCCTTCATAAAGCCCGTAGCCCCCTTCCCCCAGCCGACTTCCTCTTCCTTAGCTTTAAGATTCTGCTAACAGTGGGGCAGCAATTCTGCCTCAGTTTCTCCAGGGAACGTCCCTGCTACCTGCCAGGACAGCAGTGTTTCCAGGCAGGCTGCTGCCTGTGTCCTGCCTTTCCCACACAGGCCCACCCTCTCTGGCTGATGACCCAGCTTCCTCTGCTCTGGCAATGGAAGTTGCTGGTCATGAAGAACCTGGCCGTGGCACCTGGCTGACTTCAGAGGTTGGCAGGCCATATGGCCCACAGACTAAAGAAGTCATTTCCTTACTCAAAGCAGAGGCTTGCCCTAAACACAGGCCTTGACTGGTGGTTCGCAGACAGGGCACTGCACTGCCCCTCCCCGGGCGTGGCCGTCCCAGCAGAATAGGCAGGAAAGAGGCATTTCCAGAAGCAGCCGGGGCCACCGCTAACGTGCAGGGTTGACTTTCTCATAAGAAGAGCTAGGAGGTGTGCCTGTCATTGGACGGATTGATTTCAGCTTCCTTCCGCTTCAGGAGCAGGAGGGGCCGGGAATGAACTTGAGTGTGGGGGAGGGGAGGCAGGGCCACCCTGGTGTTATTCCTGGGCCTGGCAAGTGGCTGGGGCCATTTCCAGAGCTACTGCAAGTCAGGAGGGATCAGAAACGTGAGAGCCACTGGTGAGGAGGTGCCTTGGCGGTGGAGGAAACACAGGCTTTCCTGTGGCATGACCTGTGTGCAAATCGCTACCCAACTCATACCAACCAAGTGGCCTTGGCAACCATGTGGCACTGGGCAAGTCATGGAGCCCTGTGTGGGCCTATGGAACGAAGTAGGGGGAGAGTCTCCAGTGCACAGAGTTGTTGTAAGACCGAGGTGAGGTTCTGCGTACCCAGCACCCACCAGAGCCTGTCACAGTGGGAGCTGAGTCGCAAGGGACTCTGCTTGCTTGCTGGTGGTGTGGTTAGTGCCACCTGCTAGACTCGGCCAGGCAAGAACTTCAGTCAAGGTTAGGGATTCTTGCAATGATGGTGCCTATACCAGCTGGCAGCAGAAACCTGATGCAACTCCATGGCTGCAAATGGAGATCCAGGGAACGCTCCACAGACCACAGAGGGCTGTGTCGGGAGCAGTTAGTCTGACATTCCTGAGGACCTAAGACAATGATGTGTGTGTTCACTACGTGACATGCACAACTGAGAGACAGAGCTGGCTTCCTGAGGAAGGGAGGCGGGCACAGCTGCAAGGCACGGAAGACCCCCCCACCACCAGCAGGCAGGGGGAACATGGTGTCTGGTGAATGACAGGGAAGCCGCCCTTCATGATGCTGAGCCCTCAGGACCAGCACACTAGTGGAGACGTTGTTGCCCCATCTTACAGCTGAGGGAGTTGAAGCCAGAGAGGATGGCTTATCCTTGGTCCACCAGGAGTGTGGGCAGAGTAGCCTGAACTTGGAGTCCTGTCTGGCAGGCTGCAAAGTTCTTGGTATTTCCATCTCTCCTTGCTATGTCCAAGTTCCAGAGAGGGATCTCACACCTGAGAGATACAGGCACTGTCATCATCAGGCCCATTTCAGGATGTAAACTGCAGCTCAGACAACAAGTCATTTGCCCAAGTAGCGGGGCTGTTGCTGGGAGCCAGCTCTCCCAGGTTCCGAGTCCGATGTTTTCCCCACTACCCCGCGGCAGTCATTAAATAGGCGCTTTCTATCCCACTTGTTGAGGATTTATTTTATTCCGGTGCTGACTCGCCTGGACAGGGAAGCCCAGATGCCAAAGGTGAAGATTTCAAAGGTGAAAGCTCCCCCCACAGAGTGGGCATCAGACTCCTTAGGAGGTGTTTCTGTTGACTGGTTTTTTGCTGTTAACGAATGTGACCTTGGGCGAATTACCTCTCCTCTTGGAGCCTTGGACTAGAGCACTGGTTTTTAAATAGGGTAGCTGGAGGGGATAGGGGTGAAAGCACCCCCAAATCTTTACCCATCTGACCAGCTCCTCTGGCCTCCTCACCCACTTCGAGCAGAGCAGAGCTGCCTTCTATGTGTTTTACATACTGTGTTGTACACACATTGCCTTTGATTAATAAATTTCTGAAGTCACTGAGCCAAGGAACCCAGCAGGTCCTTCGGGGCTCCGCTGCTCCGTGACTCTGCAGCAAGCGTCCTTGCTGCCGTCCAGCCTTCCCTCCTGTGCCCCACTGTGTCACTGTGACAGTGCGCACGTTTGCCCACGCTGTGCGTGGATGCACGGATGGATGTCTAATATCTATTCATCTAGGTATCTATTTTTGTATCCACGAGACATCCTCACTAATAACCCTGGGGACAGCGGGGAAAGCAGCAAGAAAGGCCAATCAGTGCTGCCGCTGTAAAGCGATCGAGTCCCAAAGGATAGCAGATAAGAGACACCGCTGCCAAATCTGCTTTCTTTAATTAAGGCGGAGATTGATAAGAGCTGTCAGAGTGAAATGAAGAGACTCCAAGCCTCACTGGTTTGCCAAGACATGAGAGGGAAAGCTGAAGATTAAAAAAAAAAAAAAAAAAAAAAAGTTTCCCTAGAAAGCCCAGAGAATCCGTTACAAAAAATCTGAGGACAGCAGAGAGTGCAAGAATCGTAACCCCAGTCACCAGTGGAGGATGCAGCCTGAGCTTGCCAGCTGTTCGGACAGGTTGTATATATCTATATCTACCTACCCATCTATCTCTCATAAATGCTATTTTCCACCAAGGAAAGCTGGGTGTAGCACAAAGGGACAAAAGGAAGCATTTCTTTCTTTTTTTTTTTTTTTGAGACAGAGTCTCACTCTGTCACCTAGGCTGGAGTGCAGTGGTACCATTTCACCTCAGTTGCAGCCTCCACTTCCCAGGTTCAAGCGATTCTCCCTCCTCAGCCTCCTGAGTAGCTGGGATTACAGGCACCCACAACCACACTTGGCTAATTTTTATATTTTTAGTAGAGACGGGGTTTCATCATGTTGGCCAGGCTGGTCTCGAGCTCCTGACCTCAGGTGATCCCCCCACCTTGGCCTCCCAAAGTGCTGGGATTACAGGCGTGAGCCACCACACCCCACCAAAGGGAAGCATGTCTGAAAGAAGAACCAGCTCTCCATCTCAGACCCCGGAGCGGGACCCATCCTGGTCCTGACCCTGCGCCAGGCACTCGATGCGTGTGTTTCCTGCAATCCTCTACAAGGGCAAGTACATGGGAAGCTGCTGGGGGGACCCAGAGGAGAAAGAGCTTCCATGAGCAAGCCCAAGGTTGAGCGAGGCAGGTAGGGTCCAGTCCAGGCCTACATGAAGCCCAACTGCTCCCCTGCAGCAATGCAGATGCTACAGCCACACAGGGCAGCTGAGGGAGACTGAAAACTCACACGATTCATCCCAATTCCAGAGAGAACTGAAGAGAGATGGGCGTGGCTTCCCGAGAGTCACGTGGGACATTCTGTGGAATTCCCAGGAGCAGACACCGAGGCTCCACAAAATCGCAGCATGCATGCAATTAGTTATGGGAAGAAACAATGCTCTTTCAGGAGGATGCTTCTAACTGGAGATACTTCATTTTGTAAACTAAAAAATACGATCTTTACAAACCCTTGATATGTGCCATCATTGCCAGAAACAATGAGATACGATTGTACCCCACTGCCTCCAAGGAGGTCAGAAAGACTTCATGTGAACCGCTGCTTCTGTCTCTGTGGGTTTCGTTGTTTTTTGGCTGTTGTTAAAAAAAGAAATGATAATGAGGACTTGGGACCTAGCGATCTGGGTTCAAGTCCTACTTGCCTGTGAGACCTGGAGCAAGGAACAGGACCTGTACAGTTGACACTAAGGTTTTAATGGTCTATGCACTGGTGGTGTTAGTTCAGGGAACAAACCAGGAAGTGAACAGAGAAACTCCTGGTAAACTTTAAAGCTCAAGATAATACATCTGCAAAGCACAGAAAGGCTGGACTACAGTTCTTACCATCACCGTGACATACATGCAAGGGCCCTCCTGCTGTTGGTGTTCACACCAGCTGGGGGACATGCTTCACTCTGTGACACCCTGTCGAGGCAGCACACTCACCAGAGGCACCACCCCCGCTGCATAGCAGCCACAGAGCAAGGCCTTCCAGCTCCCAACTGACAGCCCACCACAGCCCCCAACAGCGCTTCCAAAAGGCCCCTGTCCTCCCATAGACATTTGTCCAAGGCAAAGCTGGCAACTGGGTGGGACCAAAGAGGAACTCTGAGGGGTACTTCTTGCCATGGCAGGAACTTAACAATATGCTCCCCCACCAACCGCCTGAAGGCTCATGTGCCCAGGGAGGGCCTTGCCTGCACTGCTTCTGTCTGCTCTCACTGAGTGACCTTGCAGAGACCCATGGAGTGGGCCTGGCCCCTTGAAGGCAGGCCTGTCTCCAGCCCAAGGCGTTCCTGAGCTGCAGAGTCCTAGCTCTGTCCAGGCATATCTGCACACCCATGTGGCTGTCCCCTGCCATTTCTCCACACCCCTGGTCTCTCGTCCTTCCAGGCACCCAACCCAGATGCCAGGAGCCCCTCAGCCGTCCTTTGTGCTCTCCGCTTCTCACTTGCCACCAAGATTCTCCTTCCAGAGTCCACCCAGTCAGCCCATGTCTGTCTGTCCACAGGGCTGGCATGGCAGTTCAGGCCAGCAGGAGCTTCTGGCCTGGTGGCTACACTGTCTTCTCATAGCTTATCCATCTCTAACCATGCTGTCCCCTCTTCCAGCCCAGGCTGCAGCTCCTTCCACACTGCACATCTGATCATATCACCCAAAGCATTTGACGCCCCTGCTTCCAAGACAGAGTTTAAAGGCTCGCCGCACCCACAGGCCTCTGCACCAGGACCCGTCTCTCTCCTTGTGGAATTCTCCCAGTTCCCCACAGCCACAGCCCCAAGCCCCTGGATGCACTGCTCCCCATCCATGACTTGCCTCTCCTTGTGACTGGATAGCTCTTCCTCATCCTGCAGGTCTCAGCCGAAACATCTCCTCTGCCAGGAAGCTTCCCCTGCCCACTGCGCTGGGCACACGCACCTGCCTTTACCTGCCTTTACACTTGGCACACGTCGCTGAAGTGTGACATCCTTATGGCTTTTCTTCCCTGCTAGACGGCAAGCTCTGGGGGCCCAGGGGTCACATCTGTCATGCTTATGGTCATAACCCAAAACACAAACAAGCAAACATGAATAAACTTGTTTATTCCTGGGGCGGCACCAGGACCGAGCGGGGAGCGAGCCTGGGCCACAGAAGGGCCCTTTCTGGTGTGTGCCACTTTCATGGGCTGCTCGGAGTCACTCAAGGAAGAGAACATGGGAGCCTCCCAACCACCCTGGCAGGGTTCCTTGGCCACAGAGTTAGTCCACTTTCTTTCAGGGCCAGGCCTCTCCAGGAAGAGACTGATGCTGTGATGATGGGGGGTGGCAAGGTTATCGAGGAGGCCTGCCAGCCTCTGGGAGGAGGAGGAACAGCCTCAGGAACTCTTGACCTCATCAAAGTATTTTCCTGGCTGCCCCTGACAGACAGGCTCGCTAAATGAGGCCTGATGTCCAGGGCTTGCCTAGGACCTTAGACATTGATTTTCTTCGTCCTGCTGCTCTCCTGTCTAGCCCTGCTGTGGAGAGGTCCAGGGCATCATCTGGATGGTACCAGCAGCGTAGCTGAGGGTCCAGGTCAGCTGATGCACAGCGAGGGGGACACACAAGGGGGCAAATCCACACGGCCATGTTGGGGTGGGGGGATTCTCCCTTTCCACAAGGGAAGGCCCTATTTAGAAGACGCATCTCCTGAATAATGAAAGACAGTATCCTAGGATGGCTCAGCCCCGGCCTCTCGCTCAGGATGTGTCTTTGGCCAGATGCCCTCCCAGGTCTGACTGCTGGGCCTAGCACGGTGCTTGTCTGGGACGTGGCACAGGCCTGGGCCCAGGTACTGGCTCCCTCACACATTCTGCAAATGCTGAGCACCTGCCATGCCAGACACTGTGCCCAGCACCAGGGACATTCTCAGGGAGTGTGAGCATCGTGGACACGCCATCATGGAGACCACTCTGGAATGAGACTCCGGGCTGGGCAGTGAATGCAGCAGAACAGGATCCAGGTGGAGGGGCCCATGCAGCCCCAGGGCAGGGACGGCTTTCGACAAGCCAAGTCCATGCTGTAGGAGGGGACAGATAGGTCACCAGGCAGTGAGGGGCTGACAGGAATGGGAACAGTGGGGAAGAAGTGGCGGGCTCAAGAAAGGTTCTCAGGGGAGTAGACGGTGGGGTCAATGGTTTGGGCCTCTGTGAAGGGATTCAGCAGAGGGGAGACTGATCCCTCCTCGTTAGTTACGCTCAGAACCTACAGCAGCTGCTCCCCAAACGGAGATGCTCATGGCGCATTCCTTCTTCCCACTGTTTGTTTCCGAGGGGCGCCCACCCATCCTTCAGGTCACAGCTGAAATGCTGCTGCCTCCAGCTCTGCTGGGCACTGCCTCCAAGTTCAAAGAATGTTCCAGGGTGAGCAAACGGACCATCCAAAGGGAGAGTGGGCATGGACCATTCCAGAGACAGAAAGTGCCAGCCGGTGCCAGGCCCTGGGACAGCGACGCAAACGGCCTCTCCCTTCCGGATGCCTGCGTTCCTGGCAGTTCTCTATGTTGTAGCCAATGGACTTCACTTTCTGAGACTGCGTTCCAAAGAAACCCTGGCTATTAACAATGACTTTATTTCCGTAGTGAGAGTCACAGAGGGTGGTTATTTCCCACCGAAAGCACAGTAAATGAAACATTCGGCTGGTCTGGGCACCACCAGAGGGTCTGTACTAAATTCCCCCAGACTGTGCTGTCCACCCCATGGCCTGGCAGAGCAGGCCCAGGAGATGTGAACCACACACAAGCAGACCTTATTACTGCCACATCTCTCCTCAGAGAGGGCTCCACTGTGACACTGGCTGCGGGGGCCCTGGCCTCCCCTGCAGGGAGGTGGCCTGCAATGGCCGCTCCTCTCAGATGCTGAGGAAGAGCTGAGGAGTGGGGAAACTTCATTCGTTTTTCATTGGTTCCAACAGAATTGATTCTACATCTCCTATGGATCAGGAGCGATCCTGGATTCTGGGAATGTGAGTTGATTCCCTTGAGACTCAGATGCTTAAGTCTTCATGGCAAAGGCACCATGTGAACGGGGCCTGAAAGGAGGCAAAGGAACTAACTTAGCAGCGGTGGATGTTGATGAGGAAGCTGCATGACTCAAATTGGAGGCCGGCAAGGGTAGCGTGTTCCTGGAGAACAGACCAGAAACGCAGCCTGACCCTAAACCCTAGCGGGCCTTCAACACGCCAATGGGGATTCTGCACCAGACACTCGGGCCAAGAGGGCGGCGGTTTTCACGCGTGGGAGGTTCCTCAGCAAGGCAGTGGCACAGTCCACACTCTCACTCTCTTTACTGGTCTCGCCCCTACTCAGATGTGTCAATCAACAGGCACATCCAGCCTGTCCCGCCCACTGCCCAGGGTCGCTCACGGAGGCCTGGCTGCCTCTCCTAGGCTTGTCCTTCCCTTGTGCCCATGGCCAGAGTTTTCTGCTACTTTCTATGGCTGCCTGACTCTGACATTCCTGCAGCCAGCCCTCCTAGGGTGCTTGGAAGGGTAGGATCTGATGCCTGGGGTCTGGGAGGTACAAAGGGGATATGTTAGTTTCCTATTGCTGTGGCTTAAAGCAAGACAAATTCACTGTCTTGAAATTCTAGAGCTAGAAGTCTGAAAGGGGCCTCGCCTGGTTAAAATCAGGATGCTGGCGGGGCTGCATTCCTCCTGGAGGCTCCAGGGAGACATCCACCCCTCGCTTGCCTTTTCCTGCTGAGGGATTTACCACATCCCCGCGTCCCGGCTCCTTCTTGTGGCCCTTCTCACATAGCATCACTCCACCGGCCTCTTCTGCCTCCCTCTTCTCTGAAAGGGCCTTTGTGATTACCCCGGGGCTACCCAGATAACCAGGCTTGAAGGCAGCTGCTTAGTAACTACCTGCGCCTGCAACCCGAATCGCCCTTTGCCATGTAAGGCACCATATATCTGCAGGTTCTGGGGTTGGGTTGTGGACATCTTAGGGGGTGTTGCTCTGCCTAGCACATGGGGGGCACAGGAGCCTGCTGGTGGGGGCTGGCAGACCTCGCTGCTGTGCTGTTTCTTCCCCGTCTCCCCCAGGATGCCTGCTTGCCTGGCAGGAGCCGCTGACCCCTGAAGTCAGCCAGCACGGAAATGACTGTGCTCATGGTCAACACACCTGCCGAGTGCAGGCTCTGGCTAACCCGTCCCAGGGCAAGGCTGGCTGGGTAGGGAGGGTGGTGCCGCTGACAGCCTCCTCTGTCCCTGGTGTGCTCATGGGCACCTCATGGATGCAGGAGCTCCTGGCACAGGCAGAATCTCCAGAACCCACAGTGCCCACAGTGGGGAGCTGATGGGAGGCACCCCCATGTTGGGCCCTGCCCACTCACATGGAGCTCACTGGCCGGTGGGGGACCCAGCCCCCTACAGCACCCCAAGGCCATGTGACAGAGTCCCAGCACAAAGCCACCACCCACTGGGGAGCAGCCTCGGCTGGTGGCACAGCACAGGGAACCTCTGCATGACACGCCACAGGACCATGTCCAAGTTTACTAGACAGTGCAGGAGGGAAGCGGGGAACCTGGGGTGGAGAGGACTGAGCAAGTGAAGACCTGGGACACAGGAGAGCCCAGACCGTTTTGGAAAACAGCAGCATGAGTCCAGCTGAAAGGCAGGGGCTTCGAAATGAGGAAACAGAACTCAGCAGAAGCCGGTCCATGAGGCCCTTGCATTAGAAAGTAGGAAGTCTGCACTGGACTTTTGGCCACTGGTCAGAGCTGTGCTTTTAAAACACTGTCCTGGCATCAACCTGGCCAATTCGCGGCCTCTCTTTTTACAGCTGCAGGGAGAGTTCATTTCATTGCCTCTTGAAATATGGCTGCTGCTGGCCTTGGGGATTTTTCTCCTCCTCCGCTTTCTTTTTAAAGAACAGTCTAGGCCCAGAGCTTCCCACCTGTGGAAACTTGCTCTAGAATTTCCACTGCTGTCCAGCTCTTTGTCCTGAGGAGCAGCCTTCCAGCCAGGCCTCCACACTCCACGTTCAAAGTGAACAGCAAGAGTTTCTAATGGAAAAAAATAAACCCCACTTCTAACTCTTGTCAAAGCGGATACTGGCTTCGATTGCACAGACATCCCCCACTGACACCAGCTTCACAGCAGCCCTGACAAATAAACACAGTCGGCAGGCGATTCATCACATTTGTGAATTGAATCAACATCGGCTCTCGCCTTCGTGCCCGCGGCCATGATCACAGCATGGCCCCTGCCTGAGAAGGCCGGTCTCCCGTGGAGGAGGGGCTGGCAGGGGGTGGGGAGGGGCTGGCAGGGGGTGGGGAGGGGCGGGCCTGTGGCACAGAGAGCTGTCTCCGCACCGCCCTGTCCTGCTGTTTGCTGTCCTGCCCATAGCCATGTTCAGGGTGCTGGCCGGGTGCTTCTGGGAGGGCATCCTGGTCAGCTGGTGGGTCCTCCCAGTTCTGCACCTACAGTCACTAATGTAGCAGCAGGGCTGCCAGGTCCTACAACCAGGTCTCATTTCATGTCACCCCTCTAATCTTACGAGGATTTTCATTGCACAGATGAGGATTTTCATTGCACAGGCCCGGGCAGGTGAAGGAACGGTATGTGGCAGGCTGGGCCTACCTTGCCAGATGCTTCCAGCCAGCCTGGCCTGCCCAGCCACTGCCCAACCCCAGGCCTGGCAGTCCAGGTAGAGGCAGCTGGAGGGCAGGGACTGGGCTGTCTTGTTTGCTGGTTTATACCTCATGTGCAATACCATGACTGGCACATGGTGGGCACTCGACAGATACGGATAAATGGAAGAATACATGGCGCGCTATAGGCATTTGGGCATCTGCTGAATAAACAGTCGTGTGAAGTAAACAAGGCGGAGACTGCTGGCCTCATTTTACACACAGATAAACTGAGGCTCAGAAAAGTGAATTCCCAGAGTCAGCAGGAGGGTGGCAGGGCTGAGACTCAGCCCCAAGGCTGGTCTCCGGCTCATTGTTCTCTGGGACTTCCAGGTGCCTCGGAACCAGATGGGAGAAGCCCTGAAATGTCCACTTGTGCATCGAGTGAACTTGGACTCCTCTGAATTTCTGTCATTCACAGCAGATGTGATAGGCAGAACAATTGCTCCCAAAGATCCTGACCCATGGACCCTGTGGACTGGTGTTCTTCCATGGCCAAAGGGGAATGGAGGTTGCTTATCAGCTCACTTGGAGACAGGAAGCTCATCTTGAATTATCCAGGTGAGCCCCATGTAATCACTAGGGTCCTTAAAAGTGAAAGCGAGAGGTAGGAATGTCAGAACCAGCGAGGGGGCATCAAGAGAAAGGTTGGACCAGCCACTGCTGGCTTTGGTGGAAGGGGCTGGGAGCCAAGGAGAGCAGGTGGCCTCTGGGAACCAGAAAAAGCAAGGAATGGAACCTCCTCGAGGGCCTCCAGAAGGAATCAGCCCTGTGACACCTCAATTTTAGCCCAGGAGCCCCACTTCTGACTCTGCCGTCTGGAACCACATGAGAATAAATCTGTGTTGCTTTAAGCCACCATGTGTGCTGATTCACCAGAGGAGCCTCCAGCCACTGCTGCAGCCGATGAGCTGCGGCCTTCAGCGCTGGGCCCTTACTCCCCATACGGTGCTCTCTAGCTGTTCCTTGGCAATCTGAGTGTGGCATATCTCGTCCTGTCCTCCCAACTCAGGCCGGCTCTGGGTCTCTAGAAGGCATGGGCTATGGACTTCTCCAGGCACAGCGGCTTCGCAGAGACCCATCCGCAGGCGGGCAGGTGACTATGCTCACCCGTCGGAGACATAGAGTGGCTTTCATCAAGGAAACCTCCTCGTCGCTAGGAGGACAAATTCAAGGACAGCTGTGGACTCCTAACTCTGTCCCTGCCCTGCTGGTACAGTGCCTTCCCAGCTTCACCTTCCTGCTATGTGAAACAGGGCACCTGAGACTACAACTGGCTGTCGTGAATGTCATGTCCATCTCTCAGCAGAGTGCCTGGCAGGAGAAGGGGGTGGAACCAGGGTGGCCCCCTGCTTTGCCCTCCCCACATGAAATAACTGGGCTCTAAACATGTCACAGGATGAGAAAGAAGGATGAGGCTTTTCTATTTCGTCAAGACGTTCCTTCCCCGCTCTTTCTGTGAACAACGGAGGGGCCGTTAATTTTCCAGCAAGGAGAGTATGCAGAGCCCTGTGCAGGGCGGGCAGTGGGAGAGGACTGCTCTGGGGCTGGACTGGGCCTGTCTGGACACAAACCACAGACTCCAAATTTTACACCTTAAATTAAGGAAGGGAAAAGGTGGGGGAGACGCAGGGAAGAACAGGAGCATCGGGAGGAGCTCCACTGGCATGGACTGCTGGTGGGAGTGGGGACTGGAATAAGCTTCGGGACAGTTTGGGGAAAAGAGAACTGTTTTTCATTTTGTGGAAGGAAGGGCCGCCTCATTCACCAGCTAAGCAAGGCCTTTCTCCTGCTTTTTCAGAAGGTCCAGGTTGCTTATAAATGCGACGCCCTTGCCCGGGGTCCCCAGCTGGCTGCGGCAACCTGCTGGCCAGGCTTGGCCTGAAGGCCTCAGCCACCCCCATGCTCCCAGCTCGTCACCCTGTCCCCAGGCCTGGCACATCCCGTGTCAACAGCGTGGTGCCCCACTGGGCTACCAGCACCATGTCCTCCACTCCTTCCCACCCGCCCTCTCTCTGGCCCTGCCCAGATTCGTCGTGGTTTCTTGTGTGTCCCAGCACTCAGTCGACATGGAGCTGAGTTTCTCCAATTCGAGGTAGCTAAGGATGATGTCGCCTTTAAGGAGACACTAGGTTTGACCCCTGGTTTACCATCTAATGGTTGTATGGTTGTATGACTTGGACAAATTACTTTTTCTGGGTCTCAGGAATGAGGCTAATGCCACCAAGCGTTGTAGGGTTTGGGAAGGGGGAAAGGAGCTGCATGGAGTACAGTGCTGGCCCAGGCTGGTAGTCAAAAGAGGCGCAAACTCTCGCCTTTGCTCTGCTGCATTCCTGGCCCAGGCCTTTATAAACACACATGGGTTCCATCAAAGCATACAACATTAAAACTCACTGGAGTGCCAGATGGCTAATAGCTTCCTAATATCCACTTTCCCCCTCCAAAAGAATGGAACCCCAATATTTAGCTGGGCATATTAATGGAGCCCGTACTTCCAGGCTTCCCTTGCAATTGGGTATGGCACTGTCACTAAGTCTGGCCAAGGGATTAAGGGAGGAGGTTTGTGCAAATTCCAGGAGGTCTCCTTACACCAGGGAGCAAGCGCCTTCCTCCTTTCCTCCATGCTCCCTGAGGTGTGGGAGCAGCTGTCCGTGCCCCAGGGCAACGGCAGAGGTACAGTGCACGTGCCTGGCACTGGCAGGTCGCATCGGCTTTGGCCTGTCTGCCACCAGATTTTAATGTGATGGAGACCTGAGAGCTTTACTGAAGCCTCTATTATTTGGGGGTGTCTGCTACCTGCAGCCAAGCAGACCCCAACAGACAAGCTGTGACCTTTGCTGCCAGGCAGGATCCTTGTTGTCAAAGGGTTCCCAGGCTTGCGGATGAGACCAAGAAGCAAACCCGGGGGTCAGAGAAGTAGAGGACACACTCTGAAAAGGGAGCAGGAAGGACCAGAGCACCAGGGAAGGCTTCGGAGGACGTGGGGACTGGGAAGCTCCAAAGGGAAATTTTGGAGGTTTCCCTTTGGAGGAAGGGGTGGGTGTCACAAGCTGAGACCAAGGCCTAGGGGGCTGGCCTGGCCATGATGGGCCTTGACCTTCATTATGTGAAGAAACACCGCTACAGGCTGCAGGAAGGGGAGCCATGTCAGACAGCTCGGCTTGGTGCCGGAAGCAGTAGGGACTGTGTGAACAGTCCCAGCAAGAAGTGAGGCCGGCCTGCACTCACGGCTCCCCACTGAAGCTGATGATCAATGATCAATCCCAGATTGAACTGAGCTCTTAGTTCCACCTCTCCCTGCAGCAGCCAGCACCGCGGTAGGGTGGGGACCAGGATAACACTCGCCTCGCTTGGCTGCTGTTTTCCTACCCATGGCCCGGGACCAGGCCCCACCAGTTGGCACCAGCCTATGAAATGCGGACTCATCTCTCCAAACCGACCGCCTCTGACAGGATGAGATGAATTATATCCTAAATCAAGCGGAGGTAGTGAATATATTACCTCAGGAATAAGATGAAAAATGAAGATGGATATTTACAAACAACTTTTAAAGAAATTCACCCACACACACATATAATTTTAATGGTCTCTGAAAGAAAAGGCAACTATTTTGCTGAGCTCTAGTTAATCTGTGTCAGCAAACACGATGCGAGCCGCATTGGAAGCTGACTGATGCATTCAAAACTCAGACGCAAGGCCATCCCAGAGCTGCGTGTGGAGGGGGCCTGTTCCCACCCCCCCTCATTTGGTCCCTGCTGCACTGGGGCTGTGCCCAGTGGGCCACCCACCACGCTGCCTGTGGAGAGGCCTAGGCAGCAGGTATGCGACTGACCGTACAGGCAGGCCGTGCATTTGAGACCACAGCAAATCAATCCATTGTTTTGATCATGCCAACTGATTATCTAAATCCATTAACAAGCTATTGAAGCTGTCTGGTCCAGTCAATCAGAATATTCACTCTTTCAATCATGTGTTCAGCGATGACTTATTAAGAGATCACTGTGCTGAGACCTGGGCTTGCAACCATCCCTGCCCTGCAGGGTCCCCAGATGCCAGCAACTGTAGGCGCGCAGGCAGGACAAAGCTCTGACAACAGGGAGGGAAGGAGGCGCAAGACCATAAGAAGCAGATCAGAGGGTTCCTGGGGGGCAAATGCACCAGCCTTCTAAAACCAAGGGCTTTTGCCAACAAAGCTGAATGCTGGCTGATGGAAGACAGCAAAACCAATAGAGGGTTTCTGAGCAGGGGAAACGCTCTTCCATCCACACAGCCCCAGAAGTGTGAGGTGAAAAACAAATGGAACCAATTTCCATCCTGGCTAAGGGATGGAGTCAATGCAATTAATTCAGTCAGAAGGAAAGACACGTGCAATCACAGGGGGTTCTGGAGCCAGCTCATCCCACTCCTTACCCAAATGCACGCCACACTTGCGGACCAATGAGGAAACCCTGCAACAGTCCCGCCTCAGCTGGCCTGCGATGGACATGAGCACCTGCCTCTCCAACGGCCTGGCCTGGGGATGGACATGAGCACCAGCCTCCCTGACACTGAGTGGAGGCAACAAAAGCTTAAAGACCCTCCAAGGCTTAAAAAGCTCACCACCACCAAAGCCTCCACTCCTTGCTGCTGCCACCTGTGCCCCATGTCAGCAGCAGCCCTGGGGCATGTGGGGCCTGGACTTGGTCTGCTGGAACTGGAACAAGGCCCCCAGCCCCTCACACAGGGCCTGTCCCAGAAGCTCCATAGCCTCTTTCCTTGGACAAATCACACCATCTTAAGGGCTTTTTCCATAAGGATTGGAGGGAGAAGGGACGCAGGGATGGAGGGACAGGCAGATGACAGCCTGGGTCTAGACAGTCCTGCAAGACTGAAGACAAATGTCCACTGTCCAGCCAGCCGCCGGCTCCTGAGCACTGAGTGTGCATCACACACGAGGGGCACTTTGCTCACTCCTCTGCTAGCTTCCCTGCAAACACTGCAGATAAAATACTATCAACTGAAGTCCATGTTGCCTCTAAAGATGACAGAGAATAGACGAAATACACACATGCCTGAGAGGCATGCACACACGCACACAGATACACATTCTAGAGTGGCATGTCACACAGTGATAGATTGCCTGCAATCCACAACCCAGAGAGGAAAACTCCCAGTGTTTATTAGGAAACCAGGACATGATATATAGAATAAACATATATGTGATATATATATACACACACACACATATATATATATCTCCAAAATCTGTGTGCATATAGCTCAAGTTGGATCACCTTCTATATATAGACACACAAATGTATAGATACAGCTCTCTTCATATAAATATGCATGTGTGTGTATATATATCTCCCAGCTCCCAAAATAGAAGCCTATATACTTAGATGAATTACAGTGTTTAAAAAGAAAGACGCAGGGGTGGTGTGTGCCTGTGTTCCCAGCGAGCCCTTGCTGTCTTTCTCTTCCCCGTAGGCAGCCTTCCCTCGGCTCAGCGTTTGCTTTTCCATCTCTAGATGCTGCTGCTTCACATACTGAAGCCCCTCAGCAGGTGTGCTGTCTAGCCTGACCGTGCATATGAGGCTAGAGACAGATTTGCTCAGAATGCAGTGTTCTGCAGACATCCAAAGTTGAACAGAATCATCTTGAAAAGCATTTGCCTGGTCAATTCACAACACTCAATGTGGGTGACTTCCCAGCCCCCTGATTCTGCCTGAGTCACTCAAGGTACCCACTGGCCCCTGAGTCAAACGAGAGTGCTCAGTGTCCCCTTGAACTCTGGATGACAAATCACCAGCCATTTATCAGGCAAAGCCATTCTCAAATCGCATTGTTCAAGCCTTTGTCTAGGACACCTGGAGAAAAGATCTCCCGAGACCTCCAAACGTCCACTTAGAGGGCCACAGCCAGAAACAGAGCAAATGGGAAGTGGATGATGTGGGCTGGGCCATTAAGACACTGCTCTCTTGACACCAGGAGAGATTCCCTGTTGACACCAAGCATCTGCAATCGTTTGCCACTGGGGCTGTCCCTGTGTTCTGCTCAGGGGTCAGCAGGAGCCAAGGCCACGCCTCTGGGAAAGTCCGCTGTGTGCCAGATACCGCAACAGAAACCGGAACACGGTAGTTGCTCCCTCTCCTCTCCTTCTTCGTTTTCATTATGTACCTTATTCTAGCCACAAGAATGTCTTAAGGAAACTACGGAGTAATTATAGTTTTATAATGTAAATGTATTACATTACAATATGAAACAGATCACATGTTCCAGGTTATATATTAGAGTATTTGATAATACTCTAGACACCATATGGTGTGTGAACACTGTTGTGGTAACACCGTAAGTGTGAACATTTCTGAGCGTGTCCACACTAGGAAGTGTGCTCAGTGCTCTCTGCCCTCTGCCTCACTGAATTCTTGAGTCCTAGATATTAACGTCCTCATTTTACAGAGGATGAGATGGTCAGGAGGTGAAGCTACTTCCTCACAGTGGAGTCTGCCTGCCCAGAGAGCCAGCTCTGCCAGCATACCTCACTTCGCCCTGGCTCAGCACCAGCAGCTTCCCACCTGGAGGAGGCCCTGAGGTTGGTCCTGTCCAGGAGAGGGCCTGGAATGGTCTGAGGGCCTGAAAACTCTTATCCTCCTTGCCCACCAGTGACCAGACCTCCCAGGGGCTCTCTGCTCTGCTTCTCGGTTCCTGCATCAGCTCCCAGGAACACTTGACCCCAACTCTGCATCTCTGCCCAGTTGCTTGGAGCCCTGAGCCCCTTCTCAGTGCTCCCCTGGGGACTAGACCGTCATGAAATTACTCTGACATCTCTTTTCTCACCTCGTACATATGACAAATGGGTATGACGGACTGAGAAGAGGCTCAGAAGAATCAAGTAGAAACTAGAATTTTTGAATGTCTACCATGGGCTGATCACAGTGGTAATTATTTTATGTGCAGGACATCAATAAATGCTCAATCCTGCAGATGGCTGGTTCTCATGACAAGCAGGGGCAGAGCCAACACTAGAACCCAGTGCTCCTGACTCACAGAGTTCAGCGTTCTTTCCAGATAGCCCAAAGCACCCGTGCCCCTCATGGGGCAGGAGCTCTCGGTGGCTCTCTTGCCATTGCAATGCCCGAATTGCCTTGTCCTGGGGAGAAACTGAGCTACCTGTGACAACCCTGTAATCAGAAGTCATCATAACTGTTAAAGGAAGAGTGAAATGTTAATATCCATGCCAATGCATCTGAAAACCACTGGGCCGTATAATTAGCCATTTGTAGGGACGTAAGTCACAGAAGAAAAACTTTTTTCTGTGTCAATGAGTTGAACAATCCAGTCATCCATCCATCCATCTACAAATGCATATGGCCATCTACCCACTCATCAGTGGTCCAACCCTTTATCCTTTCACCACCAATTGTCTACTAATCCAGTCTTCATCCCTCCACCCAATTATGCACCAACCCATCTGACGATTGACCCATCTAGCTATCAACTCATCTTCCTGTCTACTCAGTCCCCATCCACCTTCCCAAAAATCACTTAATGAAGTCCTACCACACACCAAGAAGCACTCCCGATACGGCAGGATCAAGAAGAGTAAGATCTTCTCCATGCTCAAAAGAACTCTGTCTAAAAGAGACCATCACGTAAAAAGAAGCTCTCCATCCACAGACTTTTCACCTCAGGAACTTTCACAAGAATCAATAATGGAGACAATGCACATCAGCTTGGCTCCCAAGCAGCAGATGATGCCATGGGTTCCTTACACACTGTTACTGTCAGAGCCTAACCTGTCAGTGAACAGAGGAACTTCTGTATAACAATGTGATCAGACAGTGGTATGAACCTCTGCAGAGAGGTATGGACAAAGGACGACAGGAGCCGAGGAGAACAGTATATCAGGGTCAGGGAACAGCATACTTTCTTGAACTTGACCGAATTCAAACCTAAGTCAGTGTCATTCCAGAACACACACTCTTTCTGTGTCACCATGCAACTTTCAACTGGAATTCAGGAGCTCAGGCCCAGAGCAACTCAAAAGATAGATACTGACCGCAGATGCCACCATCTGCTCCTCCATCTTGACTCCGGGAGCTGTATGAGTGACAACAGGATGGTGGTTGCATGGTGGTGTGTCCTGGAAGGCACGGGACCGGGCCTGCTTTCCACCTAGTACCTATTTCAAATGGGGATGAACGGTCAAATCATCCATCAGAGCAGGTCCCTGAGCTCTGGTCTCCAGAGGAAGCGGAGCCAGTGGGGTACCACTGACACAAGAACACAGCCTGGGAACCCTGGAGAGTGTCAGAAAACCATACCCAACGTTCAAAAGGGAAACGAGCTGGGAAGGGGAGAGGGTGTCCCGTGGACTCACGGCAAGTGTTTACATTTGACGATCTTTGGAGCATTATGTACGGCTGCATACAGTACTTGTTGTTAACGTTATAGAGGAACCTGAGCTGGCACCAGCAGGAGATCTCCAAAGCCATTCAGTCTCGCACAGTCTCTCTGAGGGATCTGGGTGGGCTCTGTGAGGGGCGGGTGGAGAAGGACGCTGGATTTGGTGAACAGACTGGCTGTGCATCCCGCAGGCGCTCCTGGAGGGTCTGCCAGGGGAATGAAGGACATCTCTGATATGGTTTGGCTGTGTCCCCACCCAGATCTCACCTTGAATTCCCACGTGTTGTGGGAGAGTCCCTGTGGGAGGTAACTGAATCATGGGGGCAGGTCTTTCATGTGCCGTTCTCGTGACAGTGAGTACGTCTCATGAGATCTGATGACGGTAAGGAGGAGCTTTCCTACACAAGCTCTTTCTTTGCCTGCTGTCTTCCACATAAGACGGGACTTGCTCCTCTGTGCTTTCCACCACGATTGTGAGGCCTCCCCATCCATGTGGAACTGTAAGTCCAATGAAACCTCTTTCTTTTGTAAAGACATGCCCAGTCTCAGGTATGTCTTTATCAGCAGCATGAAAACGGACTAATACAGTCTCTGAGATTTAACCTCTCCCTCCTTCACACTCCAGAGCACTGGTGTGTACCCATCTTATTTCTGGTACTGGATCATGAATTCACGGGTTGACGCCCACCTTCCCCCCTGGACGGGAGGCTCCTCACAGAGTGCCAGATACACAGTGGGTGCTCTGACAATATCTGTTCTCCTCCCTGGTCCTGGTTCTGCCACTGATGAACCTCCTTCTTGTGGGCAGTTTACAAATGTGTCAAATGACAGAGAATAGTCAGACTGATGATTTCTACCTGGGCTCCCAAAGGCACTAATGGTATTAATGGTAATGATTCTCAATATTTCAGACAATCCGTTGGAAATCATATGTTTATCTTCCATCAGTCAGCGCAAACCAAAGAACACATTCCATTTTCTCCCTCTGGGCTGGCATGATCTCTGTTCCATGAGGTTACACCAGTTACCTGGGGCTGGCTGGGAGCTCTGGTTGGCAGATATGTGTTTCTGATTGATAACATGAAAAGGTAAGTTCATCATCCTTTACTCAACGGGATGGGATAGCATCTCTCAAAATACGGGCAGCCCCTGGGGAGAGGACACCGCAAACGGAGTCTCTTGGAGGTAGGCAGAGCAAACTGGCATCTTGAGCTCTCGCTTGCTCCCCATCTGAGCATCTGGGTCAGCCGCTGACCAAGCCATACGCTACTGTTCATCATTCACAAAGGTTCTTTGTATCTTCTTTCCCCTAACAGTGAGTCTAGGCTTCCCATGAAGTGTTCTGTGGTGACGCCAACACCTAGCATTAAACCACTCCTTTCTTGTCAGCACAGGGACGCTCCATGCTGAATTCTGGAAAGGCCGCTGGCCCCCTGGCCTTCCCTGTTCCAGAAGGTTCTGGCCAGCCTTCCCAAGCTCGACTCCTGTAGCACATGGTGGTGGCAGGAGCAATCTGCAGGATGCCTGCCCTTCTGGAGACACAACAACCAGTTTCCCATTTGCAGTCTGGGTCCTCATGAGAAAAGGAGGAGGGGAGGCCAAGCGATCAGAGGCATTTTCCAAATCTCTTCTCCTTTTTAAAAGAGCCAGAAACTGTATCCCTGTGCCCATGGTACCTATGACTCCCGCATCTTATTCACCAAAGAGAATCCACCCCACAGGTGGAAGGGACTGGGAAGAAAGGGACAGAACTCTGTTCATCCTGAATCACCTCTACCTAGCACAAGGCAGGTGTGTTCAAGAAATGCTTGCTGAAGGAATGAACAAAGGAAGGAAATAATAAATGCAAGGACTAATGAATGAACACACAGGGCTTCAGCCACTCAGGGTGGGATTCAGGCCTAAGCTCCAAAAAAACAGGAGGCCTTTGCATCAGTTCCTCCTAGGCCAGTGATGGCAGGACCCGGGAAGGAGCAGGGCAAGGGGTAGGCTGGGGGCAGTGGACTGCTGAGAGCATCCTGTGCTCACTCTGCGTACCCAGGGTAGCCCCGGGGCAGGGGCCCCTCGATGGACAAGGGCCTGAGGGCCAAGGTAGGGGTATCTTTACAAAGGAAGCAAAGGGCTCTTAGTTTAGTTTTGGGGTTTTCTAATTATTTGCAAATAAATATGTAAATATTTAATATTTTATACTACCAACATATGTGTAGTTATCACATACATGTGTATACCATATGTATATAATACTATATTATACAAAAATATTATTTAATTTTATTGTTTAATTTTGTTTTAATCCTCAGGGCAAATGGTCTCACTGAAAGGGTCATCCAAACAAAACAATAAAACCAGGAAAATTAACACATCTGACGATGTTTTGTGTTCAGCATCCTACAGGAGAACACTCACCATTCTCTATCTGATTATCGGACCCTGGAAGGGTGTGCGAGGCTTTCTGGGTTCAGAAACCTCTGCAGGTTGAATTCTTCCACATTCTGGAATGTTTTCCACCCCCTACACGCCTCTGGAACATCAGAACTGAAGTCATCTCATGTTCTTTGAGTCAGAATCGACAGGGGTGGCTGGTTCCCTGGAGCCTCAGCTCACAGACGCTGCCATGAGTGACGCTTTTTAGTACAGGAAAGAGGCAAGAGCCCATGCTGGGGCAGGCCTCACTCTGCCACCTGCCAGCCATGGAAGCTGGGCACTGGCCAGGCCCTTGGTGTCTGTGTCTGTGCCCTGGGGTCAGGAAGTGACACCTGCGGCACCCAGCACAGGACCCAGCACACAGGATGCCTTCAGTAAGGGCAGCCCATCAACCACCCAGATTCAAACCCTGGTTCCTCCACTTCCAGCTGTGTGGCTCCAGGGAAGGAGCTTCACCTCTCTGAGCCTCGGTGAGATGGTAAGAGTAGCAGGGGCGGTAGCTATGCTTGGCATCATGCCTGCACGTGTAAAATCCTAGTAAGTGCTGCTCTCATCCTCTCCTCTCTGCTTTCTCTTTCCTGGTCAAATCTCACAGAACCTTGCTCACAGCTACCCTCAGCAGCATGTGAGGACTTGGCAGTGGCAGGTTCTCAAATAAGCTCAGCAAAGAGCGTGCCAAACGGGCACTGAGGCCAGCGCTGGTCTCCCTATGACCTGCCTGGGAAGCACACTGGCCTGCTCATGCCCCCCAGAATCACCCAGCCTGGCTAACCCCTTCCTGGCTTGGAGTGAGGGCCGATGGAGTCCTGAGCCTTGACATGGGCTGGCTCCTTCCCTTCCTATCAATCGTCTTCATTCAAAGCTGGCACGGTCTCCTGAAGCAGACGCATGAATTATTAAACCATTATTTGTTCATGTCTCTGAGAGGCAGGAGATGCTGCCTCCTCCACAAACATCCCTGGAAGCCAATAGGGCCCACCTGGTCTCCTTGTAACCCAGAGCTGGGCTGCAGATCAAAAGACAAATAAATACAACAGGCCCAATGATTCTGCATCTGAGATTATCAAGCCAAAATCGCTATGGGAAGTGAAGAGGCAGCAGCTAAATATTTGTTTTCCTCGGTAATCAAGTGAGCAGGCCTGGGCTGTCCAGATCTCCTGTTTAGAGTCCCACGCTGCTCCCACGCGGCCCTAGGGGCAGTGCAGTGCTTGGTACTCAGCCCCGGCAGGCAGGGGTACCTTGCTATGTCACTTCCTTCTCTGAACTTCAGATTCAACACCTTCAAATGACAACAGCATCACCAACATGGCAGGTCCACGTGGAGACCTGAGAGGATAAAAAGTAATTCCCTGGCGGCTCACCAGAGCTGTGCAAGTGCTTACGCGATGTGTGATCTCGGCTCTGCTCCTGACCTTCTAGATAAGATTCCCTGGAAGGTGAGGGAGTGGGAAGTCCCCTGTTTAAGCTCTTCGGGGGAGTCTTATGAGGCCAGCCCAGGCCCTGGCGCCTCCCTCTGGGAACCTCTAATGAAAAGCCCCACCAAGGTGGGAGGGCGTCCAGGAGCTGCATGTGGGGCATGTGCTGTCTTCTGCCGCGGGCCCGCTCGACCCCAGCCCCTCAGGGTTGCCCTTGTGAAGGGGCCACTTGGTGCATGGTTTATAAAGCTCATACGGCTGGCAACTGCTTGAGGCACAGGCCAACCCATATGCCTCTTATTTCATCAGTAACAGGAAGCCTGGGTTCCCCACAGAACTAGGAGGCAGTGAGGCCTGGTAAAAAGCATTTGCATGTTGAGACAGATAGAATTGGGTTCAAATTCTTGATCTTCTCTATCTGGTCTGACCTTGAGCAAGTTCCCCCACTCCGAGTCCCAGGGCCTTCATCAGCAAAATAAAAATGACGCTCTCCAGCTTCACAGGCTCTGTGGCAGGGTGACCGAGGCAACGCACACAGCCAGGGACACTGAGCACAGACTGAGCCAGGGCACCGAGCTTCTTTCCCTCTGTGCCATGCTCGCAGCCAGGGCCCCTCAGCTGTGGGGATCTGGAGGAGAGACCTGTGGGGGAGGGGCACACAGGCATCACAGGGGCTGCAGGTCGGGGACTGAATTTCAGGGCACCTCTTCCAGCCTTTGGCCACCTCTCCCTGAAACCAACTCAGGGTCAAGGCCAACCCTCTCCAGGGCTTTTTTTCCTGAAGCCATCTATGCTCCCCAGAAAGCAAGACCTCAGACAGCCCTGCCGTTGCTGCCCTTCCTCTACTGCCTTCCCTCTCTGGGGCCGGGAGGCCGGGAGACTTGGCCTTGGGAAGCGAACCCACCATCTCCCCACAGCAGCCTGAGTCTGGCAGGAGAGAGGTGTGGGACAGTCTCCTCCCAGCCTCCCCTGAACTCATGGGTAACACAGGTCAAGAGCAAAGCAGTTGGACAGCAGCGGGGGGTGGTGTGCAAAATGGATTTGTGAATTTTCTCAAGAGCGATGGCATTAGTTGCGCTGTGAGCACTAATTCCCTTTGTAAATAGGACAGGCTTGCTTTCGGTGCTAATTTCCTCCCATGTCAAAACCCAGCACCTGCAAAAAACAGCAAGTGATTGAAGGGAGGGGAGGGAATGGAGGAAAGGTACAGGCAAAACCAGTGAGGTAGAAGGAGAATGTGCTCATTCATTCAAACATTCATCTACCCACCCATTCATTCTAATGTTGTCTGTCATGTTTCATTCAAGTATTCTCCAAGCTGCTGCTGTGAACCTGATGCTGCTCAGCACAGGGACACAGAGATGACTCGGGCACGCACCTCTGCTCCCGGGAGCACTGAGGTCTGAGAGAGGAGGCAGGGTGATAAGGAGCAACAGGACAATCTTGACACCCTGGGAATCTGGGCTGGGGGAGCTGGTTCAGACAGAAGAGGGTGCCTACCCTGCGTTTCGAAAGATCAGAAAGGTGCCCAGGGCACTCCAGGCAGAAGGAAAGCATGTGCGAAGGCAGAGGAGTGTGAGAGTCCACGGTTTCCAGCAAGTACACAGGGATCAGCATGGCAGAGGAGGGAGCGGTGGAGTGTCAGGAGGTGAGGCCAGAGGCTGGCGGCGGCTCATGGGCCTGGTATCGCAGGACACACACAGGAGCCTGGTTTCTATCTTGAGGAGAAAGAGTACCAATGAGCATTTGCAGCAGAAGGCCTGTCCCACGGAGGCAAGGTTAGGCATAGCACTATCTCCAGTGTGTTCACCAAGAAACTGCGTGCCATTCTCCCTACATCCCAACAGCAACCCGAGGCGATGGTCCCCATTTTATCTCTACTTGACAGCTGGGGAAACTGAGGGTCACACAATAAACACATGAGGCAAAATGTGGACCCCAGTCCAGGCCTGCTGACACCAAATCCAAGGCCCGTTTACTCTCACGGTGGACCCAGTCCAGGCCTACTCACACCAAGTCCAAGGCCCGTTTACTCTCACGGTGGACCCAGTCCAGGCCTGTTCACACCAAGTCCAAGGCCCGTTTACTCTCACAGCCGCCACTGGCCGAGGAAGGCATGGTGGCCGCAGAGCTGCCTCACGACAGTCACAGCAGCCACAGGAGCTCTGTGTGGTGCCCTCTGAGAGTCAGGAGCTGAGCATGGGTCCATCTGACCACCTTCTGCCTCCTCCCTGTTTGGGCGGCCCGCTGCTTGTAAAGCAACTTCCTCACCAGGAAGCATGAGGCTGGGTGCCCTGGGCTGGCTGCCAACAGCCGCACACAGCCAGCAGCAGGTGGAACGAGCAACTAGCCCCCAAAAAGGTGCAATGGACCCAGGTGGCCTGGCCAGGGACCCTGCTGCCTTCAGCTGTTATTGACAGGTCACTGAAGAGGCAGCTGTCCCCATCTCTAGCACTCGTCTCCCACCCATTGAGCCATCAGCTCAACATCAGGGCCTTCCCAGTTGTTCACTGTGGATAAACAGCCGGAAGTAGAAAGGAAGGGAAAGGAGGCTTCACCATCTGGGAGAACTGCTTCCAAAATGGCTACTCGAAGGAACCTGCTCAGAAGTGGGACCAAAGTATCATGGCAAATAAGATGTGACTGGGGCTTTGCCTTGAAAAATGAAATCTAAAAACATTATGAAAACAAGTTTATTAGAGGTCGTACTTAATAAAATTGAGGTTCCCTTTGCCATAAGTACTAACTCTTTAAAAAAAAAAAAAGAAAGAAAAAGAAAAAAAGAAACAGTCAAGTTTTGGCTGCTTTTTCCTGTACTTTTCTGACAAACGTGTGCCTGACTTCTGCAATCATAAAGAGGGTTGTGCATCTTTGCATGATGCTCGCCATGCCTCCCTGAGACCTCCACCCAGCTGCTGAGACCCAGGCTGGCTCCTCGCAGCCCTCTGCCGGACTGCTCCATTGCTCAGGGTGGGACTCCAGCTGCAGCTCTTCCATGCCATTTTTATCACTCTTGAGAAACACTGCATCTTTCCCAAGATTTTTAGTTGACTTTGCAACTGATTCACATCTTCTCTGCACTCCACTGTCAGGTGCGTATACACAGTGGACAGCTGGGAAGGCCCTGGTAGATCTGGGGACTGGGTGGGTGGGAGATCAGTGCTAGAGGGGACAGGACACAGGCGAGGGGCTCCCTCCACAAGAGACCGCTCGTTCATGAGTGTCTACACCCACGACACAGCCGGCACCTGCAGGAACTTAACTGCTCAATGGTAATGCTCTGTGCCTTCAAGCAGCACCAATGGTTTTGCCGAGGCCAGAGCCGGCAAGCAGCCACTGCGATCAGGACTGTGAATCCGGGGGAGCACAGTCTGCACACCCTCCCCACCCGCTCTAAACCTGTCCCTTTAAACACGCCTCGCGTAACTCCCATCTCTCAGCCTTGCCTCCTCCTACTGTCTCCATCTAGAAGCCGTCCCCTCTGCTTCTGCACGGTGAAATTGGGCCCTGAGTTTCAGGCATCTCTGAGATGTCACATCTTCCTGGATTCTCCCTCCTTTCCCACAGCAGACACTGCCCTTTCAGCACTCCCTGTCCTCTATGCTGTAGGAGTGGCGTGCAGGCCAAGCTGAGGGATTTTGTTTCTCCAGGGTTACTCCTCCAGCCCTCCGGTTTCCGGCCCGAGTCAGAGTCCAGGAGGAGTCACTGATGTGCACTGAGCCGCCTGCGTCGGATGCCCACGTGCCCCTGTGTGGCCGTGTGACCTGAGGGGTCTCTCTGTTCCTGGACTCCTGGCTAGCAGCACCCAGGAGCTTTTAGGCCAGCTCCTTTCCAATCACCAAGCCCAGCCTGCGCTTCCATTTCCGGATGCAACAGTCGCTACTGCTCACTGTCCTAATGACCCACAGAGACATTTAGTTAAAGCAGGGCTTCTATTGCTTACTAAGCAAAGCTGAATTTCTGCATAATAAAGTTCATGCTTCCAGAAATAGAAAAGGCATCTGGATGGTAACATGTCACAGCTTCAGAAAGAATGAAAATTAACACTTCTCCCTGATGACACCATGACACTTTCTCCATTCCAAAAAAGAGAATGACCAATGCCTGCTCTGCTCCGACTGGAGACACTCAGCCTGCACACACCGAGTGGGTCCTGATGTCAGATCTGCCCCATGTGACCAGATGGCCAGAGAAGCTGGGGACATATAACAGTTCAGCCAGGCCCTGGCGCCCAGAGGACGTGGGGTGCCAAGAAGAGAGGTACGTCTGTGGGAAGAGCTACAGTGTGCTCTGGTCACCGTCAAGGAGCTCTGTGGCCAGCAACCCGGGTTGGGGGACAGCAGGCAGTCTCTTGAAGGAACCACGATGGGAGAGGGAAAAAACTGCTTTGCTAATTCTTTAAACAAAGCAAGTCCAGCCCCTCTGGGGCCACAAACCCCTTGGGAATATGATGAAAACTACGGACCCTATTCCCAGAAAAATGAACTCACACTCATAAAATGAGTACAATTGTATACGCTTTGGGGATGATCCCTACCTCAACTCTTGGTTCAAACAATGGTTCACTGCAAGGTGAGCTTTCTGAGGACAGGTCATCTTTTATCTCTGCAGCTCCAGTATCAGCACAGGGTCAGGTACATCCAGTAGTTGGACAGATGCTTGTGGAGTGAATAAACAATTGAATAAATGATCCTTCCAAACCACCCATGGCTATGAGTGAGCCTTAACCAAGTACACGCCCTCTAGAGAAAAGTCCACATCATCTTGAAAAAGTAGAGCAAGCCCACTGAAGACCAGCCGGGTATGACCCCACACATGCTGAGGCTCTCAGAACCTGGTTCAAAAGGGGTTGTCACAGGGTTCCAAGGGGCAGAGGTGGGGAACAACCCCAGGGAGCTACCTGCCACTCCTGTGCAAGACCTTCTGCTGGCTCTGTGTGCTCCCCATAGGCCTCACTGCTTCATGAGATCGGCTGTCCTGAGGCACAGCCACACTAAAGACCGGCGTGGACTGGAGAAACAAGTCCGGGGGGAAACACAGAGGCTTCTCAAAATCAAAACTACCACAGACATTTGAGCCAATCTACTCCATGCCAAAATCTCAGAATGGAAGAGAATTCCAATTCGGGGTAACTCTTCCTTCCCCACCGCCTGCCAGTCTTCCATTTCTCAACGTTTATGGTGACCTCTGAGCTCCCATTTCCTCCAACTGCCCTATTCCAGCCGCTGTGATGGTCCGGAGGCCACATGTCCACATCTTCAGGGATGGCCTCAGCATGCTCAGGCCACCTGATAAGCTCTGAAGCACCAAGACCCTGGGTCAGATGCTGAGCCTTGGTTTCCGCTTCAGAAATGATGGGCTATGCCAGTCTGTTTCCAAGACCCCACGAGACGTGCTGTGAGGGGCTGGGAACACCAGCAATGAACGGGTTCTGACCTCAAGACAATTATAGCCAGGATAAGAAAGCAGCCACGCAAGTGACTGTCCTCCATTGGAAAAAGCAGCAGCAGTGAAGAAAGGCAGGGCCAGAGTGGAGGCAGTCACTGCAGAAGCCACGCTGAAGTGCTAGGTGCTCAGCCCTGCTTGCTGAGAGGCGCAGGGAGCAGAAGCCAGCAGGGATCACCGCGGACTCAGGGACTCACTGTTTGACCTCTGTGGCAAGTGGTAACTCAGGTCCCTCTGCCCAGAGCCCTCCCTGTCCAGTGATCCACTTCCCCCTTTCCCAGGCCTCTTCCCTCCCACGACTCTCTCCCTGCCCTGTGCATACCCACACGGGGACTCCCCGGGGACCCCCATACTCCTCATACCCTCTCTGTGGGTGACTCTGCTTGCTCCTCTGGCCGTGGGACCACCCAGAACCCCTCAGTTTCTATGTGACCTCTGTCTACATTGTGGAACCATATGTCTACCTGCCTGTGGACAGCCCACTCGACGTCCCCAGCTGTGTCCAGGTCAACCAGCTCAGCGGGCCATGGGCTCCTCCAGGACCAGACTCGGACAGTCCCACCAGTATCCCCACAATCAGTTTAGGTTTGGGGGAGAAGTGAAGTTGGGAAAGGAGGCAAGGATGGGACACACCCACATGGAAATTTGCTGACCACTAGACAGTGAGGCTTTCTCCTGCTACAGGCACCTGCCACGTCTGCCTGGCGCCTGCCCATGCTGTAGTCCTGAGCAATTCTCTGAGGATGTGCTGATCAAGAACCTTCAGTCTGTCAGGCATGGCACTCAACAATAGGCTCTGCTCATGCTGGCACCTCTTCCCGCCTCTTTTCCTACCAAATCCTTCTTAAAACAGAGTCCACCTTTCCTTGGTCATATGCCTCCCTTCCTGTGTCCCTCCCCTTAATTCAGTGAATACTGAATGAATCCTGACTGCAGGCCAAGTTCTCTCAGTGCCCTGCACTGTACATAAGCTCTCCCACAATCCTCAAACTTCTAGCATCCACTGGTGCCACCTCCCCAATCCCATGAGATGACCTCAATTCCTACTCACAAAGAAATGTAGCCCATCAGTTGGGCACTCTGCATTTTCCTACCACAAAGCTCACACCACGCCCAGGCCAGGCTAGCCTCCATCCCACCTCAACCATGGCAGATTGGAGCACCATGAGGACCAGACCACCACAGCACCCCTGGCCTGGCCCTGGTCTCTGTCTCCTAGTACACAGGACCCCCACACTTGCTCTCCACTGCCTTCTGAGCCCAGCCAACACCTACTCTGCTTAGTCTCTGTTCAAAGGTCACTCCTCTGCAAACCCTGTCCAAACCATCCAGAGTTAATCCCATCTCCCTGTCACTCCCTCCCACTGCACACGTGCTGACCCCACACAGCATTTGCTGCTATCGTAATTCTGTGCTATGTGCATGATCATTTGGTGAATGAATGGCTGTTTCCAAGACAGTCGCCCCCAATGCCAGGATCTGGCCTCCCCTGTGTGTCACAGGATCTCCAGTCCCCAGCTCAAAGAGGCTCTAACAGTCCTCACCGCATGCTCAGGTCATCCAACAAACCAGGCCTGGAGCTCAGGACTGTCTGAAGCCCAAACCTGGCTCTTTCCAGACTTCCTTCAGCACTTCCCCCCAGCTCATCCCTCCTGCACTCCAGTTCCTGGCCGAGAGCTGGGTCCATGGTCTATGGTCAGCAAACAAGTTCTAACCAAGTGAATCTCTCACTAAGCACAGACCAATGCCTGTTGCCATCCATGGGCCCTCATGTGGGGGGCAGCCTCTCTCCCGGGTTCCTCGGGCCCAGTGGCAGGTTCCCGCTGAGGGGCCTCCCAGCCCTGCACACCTCCAGGCTGTGAGCTCTGCACCCTCACCTTTACCACCTGGAAATAACTGCTCCTTACTAGGCTACAATCAACAAACACTACAGCCTGGAGAGCCTGGGAGCTGTGGCTGCCAGTGGAGCAGGCATCTCATAGGCTGGTGTCTGCCGGCTTTCTGGCACTTTCCCATGGCAGCCTTTCTATACTTTCTGTCAGGTGGCAGATGCTGGCGGGAAGAACTGGGTTCCATTTGTGCTTGTTAGAAATGCTTGTTCTCTGGTGCTGCAAAGAAATAGCACTCGAACATACATTTAATTTTCTCAGCAAGGCAATTTTTACTTTCTGCAGAAAGGGTGCTCCTCACAGATGGAACAATGGCGAGAGCACACCTGGACAGGGGAGGGAAGGAGTTCTTATTCCTGATGCAGGTAGACCCTACTGCTGTGTCATTCCCCTGTTGGCTAGGGTCAGACCACACAGTCTAAGCTAATTTCGACTGGCTATTTTAAAGAGAGCAGGGATATGAGCCAGAGTGGTGGGGTGAGTAGTCTGGTGGGAAAGACAATTAGAAACAGGTAACTAAAGGTGACTTAGGTCAGAGCAGGTGACCAGGATGAGTCAGGATGGATCGGGTGACCAGGGGAACAGGTGTGAACTACTGATTAGGACTGGTGGGAAAGTTGTTTACTGAAACTAGAAGCAAGGGGGTGAAGAGAACCAGGAAGTTAAACTTTAAAATGGAGAATCAAAGAATAAGAGAGCTGAACATAATGACGTACTGATTCTTTGAAAAGAAACTTGGGGTTCACTATATTTAACATGCTCTGCACTTTTCCTTCTGCCCATTCTAGGCCACAGGAGAGGGGATGTGCTTTGGGGTGCTACAGAATCCATAAATCGAGTAGTTTTGAACAGACCCTCTGAGTCTCTGAGCCTTGGTCTCCTTATGGGAAAACGTGGAGACGCACTGTCTCCCCTGCCTGTCATGCTTTGGTGCTGCAGCGCCCCATTCCCTACAAAGGCAGGGCTCTTCACCAAGAGCCTGGGGGCTCCCAGGTAGACCAAGGGTGAAATGGTCACCTCTCTGGGAAAGAGGAAAGATGAAACTTTGTGTCCATGTGTTTTCATCATTCCATTCCCCAACGAGCCTTGGACACAGATCAGCGAAGCACTACTTGTCTGTCTGAATGCGAGACCATCAGGTGCCTTTGCTAGGCAGATACAATGCGTACATTACCTGATTTCATCTCTCTGAAGCCATACACATCGGAACTCTGGTCCATTTTACAGATTCAGAAACAAGTTCTGCAAGGTCATGGTCACTGAGCAAAAATGGCTCTGCTGAGAGAAGCAGCTAGGGCACTTGGCCTCAGCACCTTGGCTCTTCCTGGCCTATGTTGCTTCACAAAAGGGCTGCTGCCTGTGTGTGCCCTGCCCCACCAAGTCTCTGCCTTTTCCACCATAAATGGGGACTTGTGAGCTTGTTTCTAGAGAAGGGGCTTGTCCTCTGGGAACACTGATGTCTCAGAGGGCAAAGGTTACTCGGCCGTGTTCTTCCAGTTCTTAGGCTGGCCCAGCCATCCAGTGACGGAGCACCAGCCTTGGGCCTTGGGGAGAGGATGTCGGCAAGAGCTGCCTGGGAAAGGTCAGGGGCTGTCTTTGAAGTTGCCTCATCAGGCTCAAGGTCAGCTTCAAAGGGGCCCAGAGGCGGGGGCGCCTGTAAGGATCACTTCCTCTGTCAATTCTGCAAGGGGAAGGAGTGATTTCCCCCAAACCTCTTAGTACCAAGGCCTAAGCTGACCTACGTGTGCTTCCAGACCTCTCTTCTTCCTAGGACATTCAATATCTTAAATCTCACTCTCCATGAAGCACTTGCTCTGTGCATATTCAGCAAGTCCTGGGCAAGTCCTAAGTAAGCCACAGAAAGGGAAGGGAAGCACAGTGAGGCCAGGGGCTCCCCAGGGTCACAGCGCGTGATCTGGCCCCACGTGCACCAGGGCGCTGCATTCCCCCCGGGCGCCGTGTCCCTCCCACAACCCAGGTCATTGTACAGACACGTGTGCTCCGTGTGGCACCACCTCTCAATGGGGTGGGTGGTCCTTGGTAGCCTCTCTCCATCTCCTGGCACATGGCAGTGGCACAGGAACGCACAACCCCTCCTCTGCGAGGAAGCTCCAGCACCTGCACAGAGGGGAGGGCTCTGAGGCCAGGCCCTGCTCCCATCTCAGGAGACAGTTCCCAGACTACCGACAAAAGCTCATTTGGTGTGTCTTCTCTGGGAGAAAACACCATAGGAATTGGCTGCATTTTATGCAAAGTGGCAGAACCCAGGAAGGAGATGGACTTTGCAGCCCCTCTCAGCTCTCGCCCAGGCGGGGCCTAGCACTAACACACTAACCCCACAGGTGTGGTCCTTGTCTCCCCAGGACTCAGTGAGCAGGCCCTGAGCCCCCAGGAAGCCCGGGACATGCAGAGATGGAAAGGGTCAAAGGACAGGGATCTGCCCGCTGCCCAGCTGCAGCACAGGGAGGAGACATGGAGGGCCCAAAGAAGGGGTGTGCCTGGCCCCTACATACTCTCCAGGCTGCCTGGGAGTACCTCTTTCCCATGGCGCTGCTTCCTCGGCTGGGGATGCTTCACCAGGCCTGTGGTGAAATCCAGAATGTGGAACCTCGAGCACTGTAACAGGTCAGGCTTGGGACCTGGTACCTGGGGGCTGAGGCCCCTTCTACCCGCAGATGGTGTAAGGCGCGATACTACCCAGCAGGAGTGCTGCTCCCCGTCGCCAGGCGCGGCTCATCAGGCATTCCCTGAAGGGGCCTCCACTTCCCATTCAGAATCGCTGTTTCCACCTCTGAGAAAGGCTGAGATGGTCAACATGTCAACGTGGGGAAGGCAGGGACAACCCCGAACACCACCGCACTCACCCCCACTGGCTCTGTCTGCAGCCCTGGCTTGAAGCTGCAGCTAAAAATAGATCTGCCACTGAGGGGCATGGGGAGGGGATGTGGAGTGGGCAAGGAGCCACATTCATGCCGGGCAGGCTGGAAAACAGTGAAGGTTTGAGGCTCTAGCTGACATCACCCCGGATGGCCAGAAAGCCCGACAGTTCCCAGCCAGGACTGGGACCAGAGCATCAAGGTGCTGGGGACAGCACCGCCCACCAGCGGGACCAATGCCTCCCCGCCCTGCTAAGCACCCAACATTCTGGCCCAGCTCCATCAGGCCACCACAAAGCCCCCTCCCTCTCCTGCAGCCCGAGGCTAGTTCAAGGAGCCATTTATTCAGCTGGCGTCCAGGACTCTTTCCTGTGCTGCCCTTGGATGAGGCATCCAAGAAAAACAAGAGATTCCATTCACTGGTACAGTAAGTCCCAGCTGATCCACATCCAAATAGCCCATTCAATTACTCTTATCTCCACCAACAACATATGTTTTCTCCCTCCACGTCCGTCCTTCAATATGAGGGTTTGGAAAGGCTGCAAAATTCAGGGATATAAAAATTCCTGCAAGATGAAGGCGCCAGGGGTTAATTTTGTTTTTAATCTTATAAAGAAACAATGGAAAACTGGAGAAAGACTGAAATCTCCATCACTTATTTTTAGCACATCCTATCTTTTGAAATTCGTTTTCTCATTTAAGGGATGGAATACACCTGGGATACTGTGACATAAGCCACATCCTGTGGATGGCACCAGACAGATGCTGATTCAAATGCCCACTCTGTGACTTCCTGGCTAGGGGAATGCAGAGCCCTAGTTTCCATCTCTGTAAATGAGAGTAGCACACCTGCTCCACAGGCCTGTTGGGAGCAAGGGACAGCATCTGTAGAGCAGACAGCAGCATGCTGACTGCCAGCAAGCCCTGCAGGGCTGTGGGCACTACCACCCTTCCCAGGGCCATTTTCCTGATCCTGGAGGTGAAGCCTCAGGAAAACAAAAGGGCTTGGACCCGGACTGGCTCATCTGCTGGGAACAAAGGTGTTTCACGCCAGCAGTTATTCACCTGCACCAATGTGGACACACCCCAGTCGAAAGCACCCTGAGATGAGGGGAATAAGTATCACCAGGTCCAAGGGGGACAGCATGAGCTCCGTAGGAACCATGTCTCAACGCTGTCTGGAAGCTCACGTGAAACTCTGGAACTAAGAATCCCACAGAGACCTGGGCTTGATTCATATCTGCACTAATTAGCACCGGTTCAAGCCAGCAGTCTAAATTATCTTGATTTTGCTGTGATTAGGTGGCGGCAGAGGAAAAACTCAAGGAGGCCCAGCAAAAGAAGCCATCATCACAACTAAGGCTGTCCCCATGGAGTCTGAAGGAAGCGTTTCAGAAGGCTGCTCTCAGGGCGAGGGCCACAAGCATCTCTACAGACAGAGGAGGCTCTCCCCCAGCAGAAGGAATCGGGTCCCACGTCCAGGCGTTCTGGTCTGGCAGAAGACAGACTTTTTCCTCTACACACCTGAAGACTCCTTGAGGAGAGGGACTGTTTCTCTCTGATTCATTCATTCACAAAACAAGTATTTGTTGAAGGCTTACTACAGACCACTCATCCAACAAGCATTTACTTTGTACCCACTTTGTGTTGTTAGTTCATAGAGGGGGTGAAACAGACACAGATCATCAGAGGGGAGTGAGAAAGAGCCACCCCTGGGATGGGAGCAGAGAGAGGAGAAAGCAAAAGGTATGTTTGAGACCAGGCTGCCACTGACCTAGGCCTGGAAGAATGAGTAAGAGTGAACGGCAAGGAAAGCTATGGAGACACGGCAGGGAAGGGAATGTCACAGGAAAAGGCAGGGGCCTAAGGTCAGAGGCTGCCCCTTCCCTCCCCAGACAACTCAGCCCAAAGCCATGGAGTCCCAAGAGAACCGAGTTGGTCCAGGGAGGGATGTGGACCCAGGGCAGGGGGAGGAGGGTATCCGCACAGTAGAGCTGCCCCATGTGTGAGCTACCTGTTGACCCAAAGAGTCAAACTGCAAAATCTTTGAAGAGATTTAGTCTGAGCCAAATATGAGTAACCATGGCTTGTGACACAGCCCTCAGGAGGTCCTGAGAACATGTGCCCAATGTGGTCAGGACACAACTTGGTTTTATACATTTTAGGGAAGTCTGAGACATCAATCAAATACATTTAAGAAATCCATTGGTTCTGTCCAAAAAGGTATGACAATTCCAAAGGGGTGGGGATGTGGGGGGCGGGGGCTTGCAGGCTTCCAGGCTATAGGTAAATGTCAACATTTTCTGGTTGACAATTGGTTGAGTTTGTCTAAAAGACCTGGGATCAAAGGAATGTCCGGTTAGCATAAGAGGTTGTGGAGACCAAAGTTTTATCATGCTGATGAAGCTTTTAGCTAGCGGGCTTCAGAGACAACAGGTTGCAAAATGTTTCTTATCAGACTTAAAGTCTGTGTTGTGTTGATGTTAACGCTGGGGAGGGATAATGAGGAATATTCCAGCCCCACTTCCCATCATGGCCTGAACCCATTTGTCAGGTTCAATTTTAAGAGCCCTGGTGGAAGAGGAAGTCCATTCAGATGGTCGGGGGCCTTAGAACTTTATTTTTGGTTTATGCACCCTGTGTGGGGTACCAGAGCCCATTCAGGGGAAGAGGGCATCCACACGGTGGGGAGGCCTGGCCTGGGTGCCAGAGCAGGAGTGACAGGGGAAGGCAGGAACCTGTGGGATCTCTGGGATGGGTCCCCTTGGTGAGTGGTTGAGAGCTGGAGAGTGTGGGAAGGGCTGGGATGGAGATGGGAGATTGGTTACATACAGGAAGACTGGTAAGTTACAGATTACAGTAAAGATAATGAAAGTCAAGCTTTCCATGCTGAGGAAATGAGGTACCAGAAAGGAAAACGGACAAACCATAAGGAACTCGCAGTGGTGGATTGGAATTAGTGGTGTCAGTGTGGGCCTGTGGCTGTTAAGGTGGATAGACAGAGAGATGTTGAGGCTGTGTGTGTTTGTGTGTGTGTGTGTGTGTGTGTATTTCTATTCATATGTATATGTCTTTCCCAGCTCCATCCTCTGGGAACACTTGGGAAAAGCAACATCCCAATATGAATGACCACCCCCTAAAGTATGGATCTTGGTTGGTGTGGGATCGCTGCAATTTCCACCTCTCACGGTCAAATGATTCTCTTGCCTCTACCTCCTGAGTAGCTGGGATTACAAGCACCCACCACCACAGCTGGCTAGTTTTTGTATTTTTAGTAGAGGTGGGGTTTCACCAGGTTGGCCAGGCTGGTCTCGAACTCTAACCTCAAGTGATCCACCTGCCTTGGCCTCCCAAAGTGCTGGGATTACAGGCGTGAGCCACTGCACCTGGCCCCTAAAGATCAATATTCATTAGAGGGAACCAAGACTCCTGTGAGAAATAAGTGACATCAGGGCTTACGTTTGAGATGAACCTGGAATATCTTGGGCCAGAAAATAAGTGTGTGCTCAAAGAATAATGATGGAGACAGGTCAAGAGACACAGAAGTCAGCCTGAATGAGCACCCAGAGGTCAAATCAGGATAATCTGGGTATCAAAAATAACTAACAATAGCAATGAATTTCAACCCAATGAATAAAATTGAAAATGATGAATCCATACAAATATAAATAAGCAAATTTAAAGGTCTGATGAGGACTCGGATATTCACACAGTTTCAAAGCACCTTCCCGCAAAATGCGTAGTAACAACAAGGAGAGAAAGAGTAGCTTTACAGTAGAAGGAAGCAAACACCATCTTAATCAAATGGTCAAATAACCGTCACCAGCAATAGGACCACTGGAGATTGTGGGCCACCTGACAGACACAAAGAGAAGGACTCAGCTTCACGTTTGATATTCCTGCCAAAAAGGTTCAAAACTGAATCTAATCATGCGGACACATCACACACACCAAAAGTGAGAGCCTTCTCCAGAACTGCTGATTGGTAATATCTTAAAGTGTCAAGGTGATGGAAGTCAAAGAAAGATGGAGGAACTGTTCCAGGCCGAAGGAGACTAAAAGTATATAACAGCTCAACACAGCAAATGATTCTGCATGAGACCTAAATCTTAAATATAAAGGACACTATTGGGATAGCTGGAAAAACTGCAATGGGATCTCGGTATGAGATCATTATGTATCAATATTCATCTCCTGATTTTTATGACAGTGTTGTGGTTACACAAGAGAATGTCCTTGCTCGCAGGAAATACACATGAATAATTTGGAGGTGTCTGGGGCATCAGATCAACCTCATGTTCTAAAATGGTTCAGGCTGGGCGCAGTGGCTCATGCCTGTAATCCCAGCACTTTGGGAGGCCGAGGGAGGTGGATCACCTGTGGTCAGGAGTTCAAGACCAGCCGGGCCTACATGGTGAAACCCTGTTTCTACTAAAGTCACAAAAATTAGCCGGGTGTGGTGGTGGACACCTGTAATCCCAGCTACTCGGAAAGCTGAGGCAGAATTGCCTGAACCCAGGAGGCAGAGCTTGCAGTGAGCCAAGATTGCACCACCGCACTCCAGCCTGGGCAACAGAGCGAGACTCCGTCTCAAAAATAAATAAATAAATAAAATGTTCAGAAAAATCTTACTACCATACTTGCAGCTTTTCTGCGAGTTTGTGCATGATATTATTTCCTTTCTTTCCTCTTAAAGGAGTGTGTTGCAGTGGAATATGTGGTTGGAAGTCAGCAGACCAAGGCTTGAAATCCAGATGGAGGCCAGTAGCTCATCATTATGATTTTGGGAAATATAAATATATTGGGAAAAATGTGAATTTTGAAACCACAGTAACTGCATTCTGGTCCTTGCTTTGCAGGCTGAATCTCACATACTCTTTATTCTTTCCCCTAAAGCATAACACTACGTACTTTGGAGATGTGTTGTAAAGGCTGTATTATTCACTTCTTCATCAAATATTTATTGTGCATGTAATAGATGCTCCAGGGACAGTTCTAAGCTCTGAGAATACACTGACAACAAATCTGTCCTGCATGGAGCTTATATTCTAATGAGGGTAGAGAGACAAACTAGAAACAAATCTGTGATATGACTAAATATCAGAGGATTATTATAATGATAGTGCAGAAAAACAAAGCAACTCAGACCTTGGAAAGAAGGGGTGGTAGGTCAGACAGAAGATGTAGAAGAAAAGTCTAAAAAGAAAGAGGAAGAAAATCACCATACAGAATAAAACCAAGAAAATGCAGATCACAAAAGTATATAAAAAAATTATAAAAACAAAACGCAAAACAGAATGTATGACATAACCAAGAGCAAACATTTATACATAGCAATGCGTATAAATGGCCTAAACTCACTTATGAATGAAAAAGACTTTGAAGTTGGATCAGAAAGCAAAACTCAATGCTTCATCCAAGAGAACCACATACAAACATGATTCTCAAAGGTTTAAATTCAAATGATAGGCAAAAGTATACCAGCCAAACAAAAAGAAAGCTGGGGTGGTAGTTATAATATCAAACAGGGATGAAACAAGGGCAAAAAACATGAAAGGGGACACAGAAGGGCATCTTAAATGATAAAGGGGACAACCAAAGGACACCAATTACGAGCATCTGTGCGCCACAGGCCATCAGCATTCACACCACAGATATCGTGGGACACGGACATGTCACATCAGTGGACAGAAGATCTCTCATGGTGGAATGGACCCACATCAGCATTAGTTGTGATTCACCTCTCAAACCCCATAGTAGATCAAATAAGAAAGGATCTTAATGAACTACCCCATATCATTAATAAGGTAGCGCTAATTGATACATTTTCAACTCAATACACTTAAAACATGGAACATAACTTGCTTAAAAATTTCCATGTCATAGTTACAAAAATCTTAGCACAAAGAAAACTTGGTAAACTGTAAGTGGTAAAAATGGTACTGAACTGATAATGCCATTACATTAGAAAGCAGTAACAAAAGAAGAAAACAAAACGAAGTCATTACCATAGGAAGTTTTTTAAAAAAACTATCTTTTAAACAACTCTTGGGACAGAAGTGAAACATACATTAACTGCAGAATGCCTAAAAAATATCAAGCAAGAAAACATTAAATTCTAGAACATGGAACAGAGTAGAAACAGGGACTACTGGAAAATTCATAGCCTTAAAGAACTGCATTTATAATAGGACATTTTAAATGAATTAAATGCAACCCACAGGTAGAAATTTAGAAAGGCAAAAAGGCACTGAGGGAGGACTATCTACAGCAGATATTAAAATATACTGTACTGTAAAGCTTGAATGATTACAAGGGTAGTGCTCACTCATGGGTACACGGACAGAAGAGGGTCCAAAAATCTCCCTAAACATATGAGAAAAGTGATTGGGAAAAGATAGATTATGGATTAAATGACTTGGGGACAATGAGGTGGCTTTTTAGAAAAAGAAAGGGAGGACCCATGCCTCATTCACACCTTAGTATATTCCAGATAAAAGATTTGAACAGTAAGCCAAATAAGACCATGAACGTACCAGGAGACAACATGGGAGAGTGTTTTGAAAACGTAATCCAAGTGAAGAAGGTCTTTTAAAGCATGGTTCCAACACAGAAGATATTTTTTAAGAGACTGCTCAGTTTGAAATAAATATCATCCAGTGTGACTCACTCCAGTGAGGACTGACGTATTTATGAGGATATTTGTTGCCATCATGTTTATAACAGCAAAACATTAGAAACAACCTACGTCCATCAAAAGGTACAGAGCAAATGAATGAGGACACATCTGATGCAGAGGTTCAAAAGAATGCACCAGTTCCACAGGATTGCGATGGAACTATACCCGGGATCAACCATTAAGTGAAATACATAAATAAATAAATAAATATGGTAGAACAGCTGTCAGAGGATACCATTAAGGAAAAGAAATTTACAGACTATGTCTGCAGACACAACCAGAAACGGGACAACAGCAGCCCACAGGGAGACGATTGGGGTTAAGGAGAAGGAGACTTGCTTTTCATTGCATATCCTTTTGTACCTCCTAAATTCTGAAGTATGTTTGTGCATATTTTTTCTTTGCAAAACAAATAAAACAAATAAACACTTAGTGCATTGGCTTGCAGGGGCTACCACGCAACAGAAGAAAGGCTTTCCACTGATGTTGGAGGTGAGGAGTGGGACGGAGGTGAGGAGTGGGGCAGTCTCTCTTCACTCCCACACTTACTCGCTGGTGGTCATGAAATGAGCTTTCTGATTTTCAAGTTCCCTCTCGGTAAAACAAGGGTGGTTTTATGTATCTGATGAGGTTGTGTGAGGGCTGTGTGACATGAGTGAATTTAAATGCCAGCAAAGTCCCTGCAGTAGAGACTTCTCAGTAAAGGTAGTTATGCTGATTACAAGTGAGAGTCTGCCAGCTGAGATGTGCCTGTGCTCTGTGGCTCAGTTTTGTTATAACCCGGACACCTGGGCCCACCTTGGGTAAGCATAGGGCATGCTACGTTGAGTCCATTTTTATTAGCTCTTGGCTTATCAGGATTAATAACTTGCTACTTGCCACTCTATGGAGATTTCAGACTTCTTTCCTTAGCTTGTTTTCAGAACCTGAAAACTGCACTCACAGCACCCTTTCCTCAGCACCTGCAGGCATTTATACTGCGTCTCTCATTTCCTGCTGGATGCCCCAGCCCGGTGAGCCAGAAGGCACTAGGAGCACACCACTTGGCCAAATGCCACACCGAGGAGGACTATTAGAACCTTACATTTCCTGGAGTCTGAACCAAATGATGAAAGGCATGGCCCCATGTCCCATTCCCCTACAGGAACAAGTGACTGCAGAAATTACCCTTCCAAAAAAAGGAGATGTCTCTTAAAGAAAGCAGCAGGCAGCTAGAGGAGGAGGAGTACGAGCTGAGGTACCCCAGAGGCAGCCCCCCTGAGTCTAGCACAGACCGGCACCAAAGGTGTTCAATAGCAATTTGCTGGATGGGTGAACAACTAGGTGAAAGGACAAACATGTGGGTGGGTAGGTGGGTGGCTGGATTGATGAGTGGACAGGTGGGTGAATGGATCAATGGGTAGGTAAGATGAATGAGTTGGTGGGTGACTGGATGAATGGATGGGTGAGTGGGAGCAGACAGATGGTGGTCAGATGAATGAGTTGATGGATGGGTGGATAGGCTGGTGGATAAGTGGGTGGATAGGCTGGTGGATAAGCTGGTGGATGGGCGTGGATAAATGAGTGGGCTGATAGACGGGCTGGTGGGTAATGGTTGGATGAGTGGGTGGATGGATGGATGGACAGATGGATGAATGGTGGGATGGTGGGTAGGATGGTGGATGAGTTGGTGGGTAAATGGTTGGATGAGAGGACGGATGGATAGGCGGGCTGGTGGATGGGTTGGTGGGTAAATGGTTAGATAAGTGGATGGATGGATAGGTGGCTGGTGGATGAGTTGGTGGGTAAATGGTTAGATAAGTGGATGGATGGATGGGTGGGCTGTTAGATGGGTTGGTGGTAAATGGTTGGATGACTGGATGGACATATGTGTGGGCTGGTAGATGGTTGGTGAGTAAATGGTTGGATGGATGAGTGGGCTGGAGGATGGGCTGGTGGGTAGACGGTTGGATGAGGGATGGATGGATGGGTGGGCTGGTAGATGGGTTGGTGGGTAGATGGTTGGATAAGTGGATGGATGGATGGAAGGAAGGATGGGTGGGCTGGTAGATGGATTGGTGGGTAAATGGATGGATGAGTGGGTTGGTGGGTAGATGGTTGGATGGGTGGGTGGGTAGGTGGCAGGGATGGGAAATGGATGCTTGGAGGATAAAAGTAAGTGAGTGAAAGTCCAGAATAGTTCTTCAAGACTAGTCTTGACATTACTGCTGATTTGTCTGGGAATGCTGGGTCAGTCCATCAGCATCTCCCAGCCTCATTTTCCTCATGGATAGAAAGAGGATGCCAATACATTGATCACTGATAGGTGATCATATTATTCATCAAAAAGGGTAACAGTAATAAGTGAACACTCACAACTGCATCAGCTGGACCCTTCCCAGCATACTGGGTTGAGCAGAACTGTCCCCTTCTCCCCAGCACCCTCCCCCACCCCTCCATCAGGCTGTGTGTGAGTGTCAGGGGTAGGCCAGTTGCTCCCTGCACTTGCTCTCCCTCAGTGCCAGGCCCTGCTCAGGAGGACCCAGGAAGCCGTGCAGAGCACTTCCTCTCACCCGCCTGGACACAGTCACTGTTTCCAAGGAGCTCACAGTCTCGGGAAGAGGACAGACAAATGGCTAGGTAAATGGGAGAGGGTGTCGCGCAGGAGCAGACAAGGGTGATGAAGGCCTCCTGTAGGGAGACTTACTTCCGGCGGAAGCAGCCAGGGGCTGGGGGGACATTTTGTTCCACTTGGCTTCTGTTCTAGGCCATATTCCTGTCCTTTGTACTAGAGTTTTCTCCAGGGACCTGGCTCAGAAAGATGTAGCCCCAGCTCTAGGATCAGAACCCCTAGTCTACCTCTGGCCCCCGGAAACAAACACCAGCCCAGCCACCATGGCACCGCATTCTGTGCTGGCTCTGGGGTGAGCACCTCCCTCTCCTGAGCCTGGAGCGCACCTCCTCTCGAACTGGCTGCTGCCTTGCAGAGGATCCAGAGTGACCCACAGTCAGGCCGTTCTTATCGGCAGGAGCATGGGTCAGTCAACCACTCTGAAGGCCAGGCTGGCCACAGGCATGCACGCTGCATCAGTAAGGCTGTTCTGGGAATGGATCCTCAGGAACTGACCAGCGCTGTCGCAAGGCAGATGCCAGGAATACCCGCCTTAGAGTTACAAACGGAAAAATTAAACAATTAATAAGCAATAAGAAGGGACTGTCTCAGTGCATCTGGGCACATCAACATGGAACTATTTAAATAACGTGGAAGAATGACATCTACGCCTAGGCTCAAATCTGGCCTTGGACCGATAGGAGGAGGACGGCCTCATTCACTCTTTGATGGAGTCAGCAAACCCTTACTGAGCACCCACAGGTGCTGAGGATCTCTGCATTCTCAGGCACCCACCAGCAGTGGAATACACAGCCCGCAGACAGTACAACCTTAAGGAGAAAGGCACCATGCTGGGGGTGGGGAAATGCGCAGGCGGAAATGCAGCTGGGCCCAGGCAGGGCACAAATGTGTGGGGCCAGGGAGGCCAAGGCAGGCTGCCTACAAGAACCTGAGTTGGAAGGAAAGGGCTGGATAAGACTATGGGAGGCAGCAGGTATGAAGGCCTGTGGGGAGCATGGCTCATGGGGACAAGCAACTGCAGCTGAGGGAGCCTGGAGCCTGAGTCACAGGGAAGACAGACAGGCCCAGGGGAGGGAGGCAGGCTGAGGAAGGTGCTGCGGGTGGTGGGGGGCCTTCTGAGCCAAAGGCCAGGCTTGGAAGTGCATCCTCAGGGCTCTGCGGCCGCGAGAATGCTCCAGGTAGGAGAACAACAAGCACGGCCACAGGTGGAAGGTCACCCTGAGCACCGTGGAGACCGCGAGTCCCACACGAGCATCACCGGGGGCAGGGACAGCAGCTGTGGGACCAGTTGCAAAGCCTCTCCACCCACCGGTTTCTTCCAAAAGCAGTCAGTGCCCACCCCACTGGGGAATCGGGAGAAACAGAGGAGGGGACGCCGGAAGTGACACCTTCCTGACAGGCGCAGTACATGCTCCACAAACGGTTTTTCTTTTGCAGAACAAGATCTCAATTAAGCAGGCTCCCAAACGGTATTTCAAACAGAGATGTTTGCAGCTAAATAGAAGACTCAGCAGTGAAGGTAGACACGATGGGGAAAGAAGAGACAGGAGGAAGAGGAGAGAGACGAGGTAGCAGGTGGGGTGGGGACAGGCCCTGCATCCAGACTGCCCGGGTTCAGATGGGACGAGGCCACCCTGGGGCTGCCGCATTTCCCATCCACACGAGGGATGTCACAGCAACCTCCTCCAGGGTTGCCGCGAGGATGCAGAAAGCATCATGGAGACCGCGCCTGAAACGCAGCAGCCACGTCCA
This sequence comes from Papio anubis, assembly GCF_008728515.1. Taxonomy (NCBI): domain Eukaryota; kingdom Metazoa; phylum Chordata; class Mammalia; order Primates; family Cercopithecidae; genus Papio; species Papio anubis. The sequence continues at coordinate 135,059,308 of NC_044983.1, forward strand.
CAGACGGAACAGCAGGGGCCTGTGAGCAGGGGCCTCTCCAAATAGGGGATTAGGAGCTGGGGCTTTTCCTCTGAATATAGGTTGCTTTCATCTTTTTCCCCCTTCAAAAAGAAGGTAACTACTTTTGTAAAGAAAAACAAACAATCCTCTTTGTCAACCCATGCCCAGAGAAGCCAACTGGGGCACGCTTTCATCCCCCACACCCACTGCCGGGCAAACTGGGCCTCAGGCCAGTTGCCACAAGCCGTCATGGTCCCCAGGAAGTGGCTCTCAACTCAGGCAGACCAGGCCCTCAGAGTCACCAAAACCACCCAATTCACCTGCCCCAGTGGGCAGGGACTCCTCCACAGGCCTCTCAGAAGTACTGACTAACGCTGGCCTGGAGCAGATGTTTGGAGATGTGGGCTGTGCTGGGAAAATCCACTGCCGGTGCTGTTGCTAAGCTACCTGGGAAGGAGGCAGAGGGCCAGCGGGCAAGCCCAGCTGCCAGGGCGGCCTAGGGCACTCACTGCCACCATCGGTATGGCCATCCTACTGTCTGGCTGGTGGGAGCTGGCTTTCTCACTCCCTTTTCCAGGCAGTCTGAGCTCTGAATGTATTCAGTGACTCTCAGCAGCCATTCTACATGCATTTCATATTAGAAATAAACAAAGCTCCTCACGTAATGTCCATGTCACACAATTTGATGAAAGGGCACGTACTCGGTGTAGGGACACGTTTCTCTGCAAAGCCCCAGAAAGCACCAGGGTGCAGCTCAGTCTCAGAGGCACCAGGCAGAGCTCTGGCTGCTGGCACCATGGGCTCCAGACTCCTGAACGGAGCTGGTTCAGGGCAGAAGGTGCTGTTCAGATGGAAGCAGCAATACCCAGACACCAGGGGATCCACAGCCTGCTCCAGGTGGTCTGTCCCCAGGGAGGCCCACGGGTTCTGAGCCACATCCCCATGAATCCCAGGACTTCTTCCTGGGAAGGCGGCAGCTGAGGATCAGGCTCTAGTCTGTCTCTCGCCTCCGCTTCTAGGACGTCTGCACAAGCTCTGAGGCCGGCAAATACCAGGATCTGTGTAAACAACCTGCTGACTGATCTGGAACCCCAGCCCTCATTAGACTGAGAGAGGCTCTAAGGCAAGGACTGAGTTTATTTTTGGGTGCCCAGCACTGAGGACAGTGCCTGGTGCAGAGTAGTGATCAACAGATGTTTATTGAATGAATGGATGGATCAATCAATCAATCAACATCCTCCATGCAACCTTAGGCCCCCAGCCTCACCTCCCTCTCCTTACCAGCCCACCCATCTTCTCTGTGGTTCCAGGCTCCATCAACGGCAGTCATTTGTCCCCACAAACCATGTCCATCCCCACCTCACTCTTCCAGGCCTTTGTATCTGCTGTCCGCCGTACTCTCCTAGTCATGAAGAGTTTGGACCTTCAGCCATGCTCCTCAAATATGAGAGCACCACATCTCCCTGAGATAAGGCAGAGGACTGTCCCGCACACAAGCCATCAGGTGGCTGCTCTGCCTCCCAGGCTGGTGTTCCCCTCATTCCCACATGTGCAGCCTTCACATCACAGCTCAGAACTGGAGCTCACGGTGGGATTTGCTTGGTGATTATTTGGAGAATGTGTACTGAAAATATCCACTCCATAATGTGGCTAAAACCTAATCTGTATTCACTGGATGGCTATGAAAGACAGCACAGACCAATCATTGATGCATCTGAGAAAATACAAAGAGCTATAAAGAGGAAAGTGCTAGCAGTGGAAGAGGCAGGCGGAGGGTGGCACAGTCGTGGGACACTCAAATCCGCATGGCAAACGCTTAGCCCCATTAGTCACCATGACCGGGTCTCTATGGAAACGCCTGGAAGATGGTCCTCAAAATAGTCAGTCAGGGAGCACGCTGGGTTTCTGCAGCAGGCACAGAAAGGCCCAGCCCTGCCTCCTGCTCTTCCTACCTGGAGGATGGGAGCAGCACACCCTTTCCAGGACTGTTCATGGACTGAGACGGAGGGGTCTCGGGAGCTCCAGCCCGATGTGCAGACTCGGGGTCCAGTTGTGAGCATGGCCCTGTTCCTGGCCCAGCCCTGCCCTCTGCCTCCTGCCTTGCCGTCAGACCCTCTGCAGCAGGAACACACTCACTCCAGGATTCAGGCCCCAGAAGCAGGGAGATTCCAGTGGTCCCCCACTGCCCAAAGTCTGGCATCAGCACCCACAGCACAGCTCCCTAAAGATCATGCCTGCCTCTATGAGCCTGAGGAACAGGCTCTGTGCTGGGCTCCCAGGGGTTTCCTCAAACCTCCACTGAGCATCTCCACTTTACAAAGAGGGAAACCCAAGTTCACAGGACTTGAAGTCAAGACTCAGCACAAGGATGTGGCGGAGGCTGCACCGAGACCCCAGTCGGCTCAGTGCTGACTCCATGCCAGTCCGAGCCATGCAACTGCTGTCATAATCACACAAGAAAGTTGACGGCTTTGCTCTCTGCCAAGATCCCATAAAATATTAATAACTTCTGAGAATCCACGCTGAGGGAATCGCCCCAAAACACAGAAAAGGCTCTACGAAAAAACCACTACATATAACTTTTATAATAGCAAATGTTTTGAAGCAATCTAAATGTTCAACAACAGAACAAGTATTAAATTATCTTGTATTCATTTGATAAAATATAGTTCAGCCCTTAACAATATGTGCGAGACATGTTTATAACATGGGAAATGCTTATACTTTTGTCAAGCATAAAAAGGGACACAGAAGTATAAATACAGTATGATCATCCCTATGGACAAAATTAGAATTGGAAAGTAGCAAAAAGACTTGGGAATGCACAAAAATGAATTAGAGGTTGTTTTGGGGATAGAGAAAGGCTATTTTTTATCTATGTTTTCTGATTTTCTCTCATCTTCTACCATGAGGATATATTCCTTTCACGAAGTGATCCAGTGGGAGGTTCAGATTCTGGTGGGAGGTTCAGATTCTGGGGGCAGGAACTCATATTTGAACCTGGGGCTGTTCCCTCCCACCTGTGCAGTGCTAGAGGAGACCAGCTGCGCTGAGTTCAAGTTCCTCCTCTACACGGGAGAACCTCAGCCTTCAGGGCTGTGGAGAGCTCGGAAATAACAACATAAAGACCTCATGCCTGGCCCAGCAGGTGACCTGTACTGCGAAACAGTTGCTTTGAAATTAGAGGCTGGGCCTGTTAGCTCACACCTGAACTCCCAGCACTCTGAGAGGCCAAAGCAGAAGGATCGCTTGAGGCCAGGAGTTCAAGACCAGCCTGGGCAACATAGGGAGACTCCATCTCTACAAAAATTAACAAATACAAATAACAAATACAAAAATTAGTTGGGTGTGGTCGAAGCGGGAGGATCGCTGAGCCCAGGAGGTCAAGGATGCGGTGAGCTATGACTGCACCACTGCATTCCAGCCTGGGCAATAAACAGGAGCCTGTCTCAAAACTATATACAAATTCAAAAAGTCAAAAATTAAAGAAGAGGCCGGGCGCGGTGGCTCAAGCCTGTAATCCCAGCACTTTGGGAGGCCGAGACAGGTGGATCACGAGGTCAGGAGATCGAGACCATCCTGGCGAACACGGTGAAACCCCGTCTCTACTAAAAAATACAAAAAACTAGCCGGGCGCGGTGGTGGGCGCCTGTAGTCCCAGCTACTCGGGAGGCTGAGGCAGGAGAATGGCGTAAACCTGGGAGGCGGAGCTTGCAGTGAGCTGAGATCCGGCCACTGCACTCCAGCCTGGGCGGCAGAGCGAGACTCCGTCTCAAAAAAAAAAAAAAAAAAAAATTAAAGAAGAACCTTTTTCCTTTTTGAATTGAATTAGTGAGCCTGCTCTAAGTCAGAGAAAGAATCAGTCAGGCCAGGCCAAAGCTGAGGATACTGGGTCTGCCAGGGAACGAGGGCCCGGCCTGGCATGGCGGCCTACGGGTGTGATAGAAACTCCCTCAGGCCATGGGGGCTTCTAGGGAGCTGCAGCCTCAGTTTGTCGTTGGAGGGGACTCTGGAAGAATGGTGAGGGGAGCCCAGGTCATGGGGGGTGGGATGCAGGGAACGTGGCAGCCCCAAAGCCCTGGCTGGGGGTGAGGAGTGGGTGAGTCTGAGACCTGGATTCTACTGTGCAGGACTGGAGGGGAGCTGCCTGGACTGTGTCCTGGGATGCGGATCCTGTACCACACCTGCCCCCAGTGGGCCTGAAGACGGGCGCAGGATGCAGTCAGAGTGAGGGGCAGACAAACCTCACCCTTTTCTCATGCACTGCCACGCTGTGGCTGGCTAGCCAAGGTCTGAACTCTCCAACTGTCCCTGTCCAGATGGTAAACACTGGTAAACTCAACCCAATCACCCATCCCTCCAACCCAACTGAGAGCTCCCTCCTCCACAACACCTTCCCAGCCCCTTCCCTTCAGAGCCATCTCCCCTCCTCCCAAATGCCCTCTGTCTGCAGGATCAGGCTGCTCTGGCCCCTGCAGGCTCTCCCCAGGCCCCTGTGTTGGCGCTGCTGTCCTACACCAGGCACCTCCTCTCCTAGCCTGGAGTTCCTCGAGGGAATGAGGAGAGAGAAAGACAGAGAAAGAAACCAGGGAGATTTTCAATGCTCGATTTGTGAGCACTGGTTATATGGCAAGGAATTATTTGTGTTAGCTTGTTTCACTCTGCCAGCATCCCTGCAAGGTGGCTGAGTCACAGCGCTTCACAGAGAACCAGAGCTCAGAGCATAAGTGACTGCTCAGGGCACTCAGCCAACTTGGCAAAACACAGCAAACTTGAGACCAGAAGCAGGTCTGTGGGATTCGAAGCCAAGATCATTCCATGGGGTCTGCGTCTGCTTGTTCCTCCACATCCCAAGGGCCTGAACTATGAGTCACAGGGCGAGGTGCCTGTTCTCTCTCTCTTTGTATATACACAGATATATAAATGTGTGATCCCAAACAATGCTCAAAGAGGAGACTCTGCTCAGAAATGGAAAACCCCCACATGGCTGCTCTGGGAAGAGATGCCATTCAACTCAGCTGACAAGGTCCCCGCAGGCTTCCACTGTGATCTTGCTGTAGTCAGAGACCAACCCAGGTGTGCAGGCGGCCGGCACAGCCATGGTTCCCAAGCAAAGCAAAGATGCCAAGGGCCTCTTAAGTGGTGGAATGCAGTAGCAGTGGAAATGGATACCCTGGTGGCCATGGCAAGACCCTTGCCCCACTGGGGCTCACAGATCCAGCTGTAGCATTGGGGAGGGGGCTGGAGTCACCATGACCCCTGCTACCCAGTTCAGCTCCTATGCCCTGTGACTTGCAAAGTCTCAAGAATGTGCTGGGGTCCCGTTTAAGGTTTAAGGACTTGACCCAACCCAGACCATCCCTGCATTCTCCACCCTCCTCACAGGGGAAGCCTGAGTGTCCTGTGCCCCCTCGGAAGATCACCTTGGAAATCCAAGTTCCAACAACGTCCACATCACGATTCAGAGTCACATGCCCACGTGATGAATAAACATCTCAAGATCCCTAAAAAGGTTCATAGCCTTTGACCTAGGAGTAACGCCTAACTAGAAAACTTGTCTAGTCAGAAAATCGAACCGAAATTTACGTATTAACATGTTCACTGGAAACAGCCAGATATGATAATAGTGAGATAAACTGTGACACTGCAAACAGGAAAATATCATGCCCCCGTTTCTGGAAATGGTTCCACACTGTCGTGCTAGGCCCTGGCCTTGGCAGGTGCCGCCGGCAACTGAAAGCGCACGGCTGGGCTGCTCGCTGTCAGGGCTCCCACAGGGACAGGCTCACCTCCTGAAGGCAGAAATGCCTTTCAGATCTTAGCACTGTTTTTTAAAAGCCATGCATTTCCTCCAGGATAAAGGGATTAATATTCGCATTATTTGCCAACATGCCTCTGTGCCCACGACAACCCAAACACTACCAATTACCAAACGGAAAAAGCAAGCCTGGGGAAGAAATGACCTGGTGCTGCAGAAGCAGCCTCCTTCCCTCCCGAGGTCCCTCCTGGTGGCCTCTGGCAGGACAGATTGTCCACAGGCTCACTCCAGGTGTGGCAGCAGCTGACTATCCCTCCCTGGGGAATTTGTTTCTTTCGCCTGATAGAATATATATATATATATATATATTTTTTTTTTTTTTGAGACGGAGTCTTGCTCTGTCGCCCAGGCTGGAGTGCCGTGGCCGGATCTCAGCTCACTGCAAGCTCCGCCTCCCGGGTTCACGCCATTCTCCCGCCTCAGCCTCCCGAGTAGCTGGGACTACAGGCGCCCGCCACTCCGCCCGGCTAGTTTTTTGTATTTTTTAGTGGAGACGGGGTTTCACCGTGTTAGCCAGGATGGTCTTGATTTCCTGACCTCGTCATCCACCCGTCTCGGCCTCCCAAAGTGCTGGGATTACAGGCTTGAGCCACCACGCCCGGCCTATAGAATATATTAAGACAAGTTGAACTTCATTTTTATTAGCCTTTTTAGGGAACCAAAATTCCTTTAGATCCAGATGTGTTTTCTGTTCGAACCTTAATAATTTAACAAAAATAGATCTGACTGCCAATTGGTTCACTCAACACTCATGTACAGAGCATCACATGTGGTAAGCGCCCCCACCTCCCATCCACCCTCTATACCACCCGAGCTGCCTAACCACCTGGTGAAGCGGGAATTATTATGTCCTCCAAACTAGCAAATAGACCTGCTCTGGCCTCATGATGAAGTCACTCAGCCACATCTGGCGACTGTCCTCAGATGTCCGAAGTGCTGCGTCTCAAACCACTACCCTAACAAAGGCAAGCCCACCCTTCTTTAGTTATGAGACAAAGAGGTGGCCTCCCAACTGCTAACCATCTTTCTATGCCATGCAAACGAGACCTCAAAACCACCTTCTCAAATTCTCCAAGAAGAGACAGTAAAGGACAGCAGCTCCTGGGCCAATTCCGATTTCCTGAAAGCAAGAAAAACATGTAACCACCTCTTAATGCCATGGGCCACACTCCACGCCGCAGGGCCTCACCCCTCTCCTTGCTGTCCCCCAGACTGAAGAGCGCCTGCCTGGGCCTCTGTCTGGAGGCGGCCCCACCATGCATGGATGCCAGGAAGGGGGTCCACGTGCTGCCCAGTCCCTGGGGTGGGCAAGGGGGTGTTGAGGATGAATGCCACAGATTCACGGAGAGCCCCTTGTGAGTTTTCACACCAGGGCTCGGGTATATGGCTCCTAGAACTGGGCTGATCTTCCAGGAATAACAGAAATATCGCATAAAAGACTGTAGCTTTTAAAACAGAAGTGATTATAATAAATCTTTGCTTTGCAGGCGGTAGGGATTTATGGTGTGCCAGACACATTTACAAATGTCATTTCACTTTGATTCTGAGCCTCAGAGCAATATGTGAGGTCGCCATGGGAGAGGTCCACGCCGCCCTGAGATGGGGAAATGGAGGCTCAGGGGGCATCCCTGATGCAGCACGTAGCAGGACCGAAACGTACATCCAGGTCCCCTGGCTCCACCAAAAGCCTCTACTACACCACAGAGGGGACTGAAGCACCATGAAGAAGGTCTTTGCTTTCAGACAAGAGTGCAGTGAAAACCACGGCTCTTCTCTCTCACCCCGTCCCCCTACCTGTTTCCCCAGAGGCTGCAGTGAAACAAGGTCAACAACGTCAATGAAATGTCACCTCTCACCTTGCACTGAGCCCGCCTGTGGGGGCCCAGTAGGCATCTGCGCAGGCCTGGTCCCACCACTGGCCCACGATACCTATGGGGAAAGGGAGTCAGCACAGGCGGTAGGAGGGTGACGAGGAGACAGATGCGGGTCTGGAAACAATAGTGCATGGAGGCGGGGGCTGCACTGAGCACGTAATAGACATCATCTCGTGTTATCCCTGGAGCAACTTATGCAGCAGGCACCATCCCACTCCATAAAGCAAGAAACTCAGGCTCCAAGAGGTGAAGTGATGCATGGAAGGTCACATAGCTGACGCATCATAGAGCTGGGATCTGAGTCCAGGGCTGCCTGATTCTGAGAGGCCATGGAACCGAACTACATTTCCAAAAGAACTCCCTGAGCCTCCCTGTGAAAAAAGGGTGCTAAAGATTGAATGTCTCCTCCAAAACTCATGTTGAAACTTAATCCCCAGTGTGGCAGTGTTGGGAGCTGGAGCCTTTAATTGGTGATTGGGTCATGAGGGCTCTGCCCTCATGAATGGATTAATCCTTTCAAGGATTAATGTGCTGATGGATGACTGGGTTCTCATGGGCAGGAAAATGGTAACTTTATAAGAAGAGGAAGAGGGATCCAAGCTAGCACATGAGCACGCTCAGCTCCCTTGCCATGTGATGCCCAGCACCACCTGGGCACTCTGCAGAGTCCCCGGCAGCAAGAAGGCCCTCATCAGACATAGCTCCTTGACCTGGGACTTTGCAGCCTCTATAAGAAATACATTTCTTTATAAATTACCCAGTTTCAGGTATTCTGCTATAAGGAACAGAAAACGAACTAGTACAAAAAGGGGAAGAAAATCAGGGCAAGAAATGGAAGCAGCATGTAACGCAGCAGGGGGCTGAGCCCGACCCAGAGCCTTCACGCCTCCCGGCAGGCACCTCTGCCCACACAGGCATGTGCAGCTTCCAGGCTGTTCTATGCTGAGAGGCATCCCGGGGCCAAACCAACTTCCTAGTCTTGGCTCTAATTGTCCACTGTTCTCTCTAATTTCCCCACTATTGTCAATTTTTAAAGGGTGTTCTTAGTACACCCAGGGGAGAGGCCAAAATGAACAGAAAGGACCTTTATGATCATTAAGGACTAAAGCTTTTCTTCATCTGAAATTCCCAAATTGCCCGGGCTTCTTCCAGCCGCCCCACCAGTATTCAGGCAGGACTGGTTCATCCCTGGTTGGTGGAGACCTAGTGGCCCGCAACGCAGTGCTCCCAGCTCTGTTCACTCTGGAGCCCCTGGGGCAAGTGCCAGCCTCTGAGCCTCAGTCTCCCTGTTTGTAAATGATGGAGAAAACCTCACTCATAGGACTGTGGCAAGGAGTGCATGGCAGCTCTTATGCAAAATGCCCGGGACAGGAGATGCTCAGCAGTCTGAGGTCCTTCCCTTTTCTCTGTCCTGTGCCGCTCCAATTCTAGAATCCTCCTTACCCTTAGGGCCTACCTAGAACAGTGCCAAGGGCAGTCCGTGCCCCGGGAAGGGCATCGTTTCCAGACTGCAGGGACTTCTCCCCGTTCAGCCTTGTACCATCAGAACTTCTCCCCCAGGGCTCTGCTCCTGGGTGCCCCGCTGGTCATCCAACCAAACAAAGGCCCCCAAGCCATCTCAAAAACCCTTACCTGGGGTTAGGGCTGCCGACCCTAAGACAGAAGGGAGGAGCCCACCTGCTGTCTACCTCCCCACCCCAGGTCACTCTGCTCTCTGCTCTTGGCACCCTGTTCTCCCTGTGGCCCTCCCTTCGCTCACTTGCCCCATGAAAGTCCTGCATAGCTGCCTGGTGGAATCTCCTTCGGTAATAGATAAAATACAGCTAGTCCCCCTGGGCCTGACCCCACCCCACAGCCAGGGGGACCCAGGTGTCTTCCCTGGCTCAGCTGTCTGAGTCCAGCGACACAGCTGACTGTGCCCAGGTCATCAGGAGACAGATAGGACATTTCCACCTAGAAAAGTGGCTGGGCTACAGGGAAGCCTCCAGGGAACCAAACAGTGAAACCCTCTGCAGGAACACCAGGCTTTTCCTTCCTGCCACTCAGGTGGGCTCAGAGAGGAGGAAGAGTCCACAGAAGGAGCCCGAGTGTAAAATGCAAACCCACAGCCGCCACGATGGTGCCCACCTGGTCCCAACAGCATTCACCTATGAGGGGACAGGAGGCAGCCTCTGCAGGACCAGGGGGTCTGCGGGCGGGACGAGGGGGTCTCCAGGCTGAAGGGGGCTGGTGGAGTGCGAGGAGAAAGGCTTGCTTTCTCCTCATGCCACTGGAATCATTTTCATGTGTCTCTAGCCCATGAAAGGGGCAGAACAAGCTTATTAATGAACTGGATCCTGGATCAAAGAGGAGTTACTCATTCACAATGACCTCTTGGGTAAAGAAGAGGAAGAAAGGGGATATATATGCTTACAACTGACTGACTGCAGCAGATCCAAAATAGATGAGCTGATTAAATAATTTCCAGAGAATAAAGATTCTCACTTCAATAGAAATACTAAGCTCGTTTCTCAGCAAAATATTTTTGAGTTCAATTTAGAAAGGCACAGTGTAGGGTGGAAGTTCTCAGGTGCAACAAGAAGAAGCCGTCAAATAAACTGTGCTAAGTGTCTAGTAATGGAGTTCTCTTGGGGTTGAACACAACACTGAGTTGAGGCATTTACAAAACAAACACTTTTCCGCACAAACAGCATGAAAAGCTGTCCACGCATCATCGTGGTGAGTGGGGTGAAAACAAGGGGTTCACCACACCCTGTTCTCTTCTGCCATCCCAAGCCACTCTCAGTTCTGGAAACAGTTGCAGAGCACACGCTCAGCCACACACAGTCAACTGCCATTTCAGAAGGCAGCCCACTCTACAGCAAGTGCAAGTCAAGACGGAGGCCGAGATCCGCCTGCTGCACCTGTTTTGACGGGCACTGAGCCCTTCTCATGTCTGCACTGTCACCTGAGTGCTGAGCTGCCCGCCCAGGTGAACAAAGATGCCCCCACGCAGAGGTGCCGGCGCAGCATGGGGAACCCGTCTTTTTCCCCCAAGGTTTCCCGTGATGACCTTCAGCACCCACCCACATCTGGGGTGCCCGGCCACACCCCCCAAGACCTTGATTGTGCATTTGGAGAAAAGAAGCACATCCACCCAGAATCAATGGGCGGCTGGCAGGTACTCACCCCACTGCAGAGGCGCCAGCTGCAGGTGCTCCAGGACGAGCTGGTTCAGGAGTCCTTCCACACTCGCCTCGCCACTGCGCTTCAGGGACGGGTGAGTCTTGGTCAAGGAAAACGCAGCTCCTGCTGAGCCCAGAGACAGGAGAACATCTAGAAGTCTCTAGACAGAGACCCTCAGATGGGAAACCTCCTAGAGCAGATGTCTCCCCTCTTCTGAAGGGACTGTCTAACCAACCACTATGACATCACCCTGGGTATGTGGACATTAGGGGCATATACAACAGCAAGTGCTTCTCCTTCTACCCCTCAAATCTAGTAAATTAAACTACTATTATGTAAGAAAGGGAAATCCACTGGGATAATTTTAATCCAATAACTATTCTTGCTGGGGAAAATAAAGAGAAATGGAAGGTTATTTTTCCTTAATAAAACATGCAAACTGGTTCACTGTTGAATACAACTCGCGAGTTCCTTGACGCACGTCAGTTTCATGCTGGTTTCACGTCGGTCCTGTTATCCGTCTTGATGTAATTACACATATTATTAAGAACGAGCTCACTTAAGAGAGCTCATAATCGAGGAAGCCATAAAGTCTCTCAGCAAGTATCAGTGGATGAAATAATTAGGTCTAAAAATGTAGAAAACAGAAACCTCCCTTGCGCTAGTATTAAACAGCCAATGTGATTCGCAAAACAGATCTGTAAACCTGTTTCCCTTTTCCTACATAAGTTAAAGCCACCATATTTAAGTTGCAATAAAAGGGTAAATTTTTAGTTTCTGACATTCTCTAGTGATTATAAAAGTGGAAAAAACACCCCACCTTCCTTCTTCCTTTCATGTTAATTCCATTCAACAAACACATCCAGTTCATCTGAAGCACGCCATGCACAGTGGGTGGCATGGCCTTGAGGATGAAGGAAGGGCGGGCCACGCACCCTGAAGTTGAGAGGTTCACATTCTGGTGAAGGCAGCAACATGAAACCTAAGACTTGCAATGGCCAGCCCTGGGGACAGTCCTGTGGGAACAAAGCTCCTGCAGTTTGAGGTAGAATGGAGCAGAGGCTAAGCATTGCAAGCGAGAGACAGCAGGACGAAATGGAGGCCCCTGCGTCTCTCCTGCTGGCTGGTGGGGGAGTCGGGCTCAGAGGTGCTGAGCAGAACGGGCACATCCCCCTCATCAATGGTCCAATGCACTAGCCAGAGAGGGCTGTCCAGACAAGAAGGCTGCCCAAGAGAGCCAGCTGGCCACAGCACCACAGCCACCAGCAGCAGTACAGGCTAAGGTCAGCAACATGCTGGCCTGGGGGCTCAGGAACCCCTGCCCACTCCTGTGTCCTATTTTATTTTATTTATTTATTTATTTATTTATTTATTTTTTCAGATAGAATCTCACTCCGTCACCCAGGCTTGAGTGCTGTGGCACGATCTCGGCTCACTACAACCTCCGCCTCCCAGGCTAAAGTGATTCTCCTGCCTCAGCCTCTTGAGTAGCTGGGATTACAGGCACCCGCCACCACGCCCAGCTAATTTTTGTATATTTTTAGTAGAGATGGGGTTTTACCATGTTCACCCAGGCTGGTCTCAGACTCCTGACCTCAAGTGATCTGCCCATTTCCCAGAGTGTTGGGATTACAAGCATGAGCCACAGCGCCCGGCCCTATTTTAGCGATTGTGGACTTCTTTCAATTCTCCCCAAATACTGTGTGCTCTCTCTGAATTCTAAGCCTCCCCTCCCACACTCTGTGCGTTCTGCCTGGGAATGTCTTTCCCTGCCCTCTTCTCCTTCCTGACGTTACATCTCAACCTGACCTTGCTTCTCCTACAGGAACCCTCCAGAAGGCGTGCATGCATCCCCTGACAACCTGCGCTAGACGCGGTCATCTTCCTGTTTCTTGGCTTCAGCCCTAGCCTGTGAGCTCCATGAAGGCAGAGACCTGGTCTTAGGGCCTAGAACAGTGTTTGGTTCACTGCAGTTGCTCAAAGTATATTGCCTGATGAATAAATGAACACCAAATGAGCAAACATCCCAGGTGGAAGTGCAGGTGCCACGCCTCATTCAGCAGCACAGCCCGCAGCCCCTCCACACACAGCACAGCGCAGTGGCTGTGACACTCAGCAAACCTTCCTGCACCTGACACCCGGGGCCTGCTGACGGCTTCTGCACATTCTCAGGCTTCACTGCTCAGGGTCTTCTTGCTCCTGGCCCCAGTCCACAAATGCTGCTTGCTTCATTCCACAGCAACCCAAATGTCTAACTCATCCCGTCTTCCCTCAGTAGAGAATCTGAGGGCTTGGGACTTGTGGCTGAAGCTCTGAGGCCGGCAGAGGTGCCCCGGCCCTGAGTAAACAGCTCCTGCTCTCACTGGCTCTGCTCCCTCTTTTCTCTTCGTGGAGCTTGGTGCCCAAAAGGGCAGGTTCTGGAGACTCAGCCCAACTTTGAATCCTGGCACTGCCACTGATGAGCTTTGGTTAATTTACTTAAAGTCCCTGGCCTCACTTTCTTCATCTGTAAGACGAGCATGCTAGCAGTGCTAACTTCACAGGGCCGCCACGAGGAGTGCCCAGAATCATACTCCTGGCCTGTGGGTAGCATTAAGTAAGTGTCGCCCACCGTTAGCATCAGCCTCATCCCCATTCTTCTCCTCTCTCCTGTTCCTCCTCCATCTCAGAGGAGATGCAGAAACCTCTCTCCTTGCCCCAGGAATTCAGCCATCATTTCTGCTGCCTCCAACTCCCTTGGGGATCTCACTCTCCCGCAAGCAATTTATCAAAGTGTTTCCTGCACAGATAATTCCCTCCTTAGAAGAATTCTCCAAACGAAATTTTCTCCATCTCATTACACACACGGCCCATGTCTGTTGAATTGATATGGCTACTGATAAATACTCTGCAATGAACTTTTAATTATCTTCTTTTGATCTGTGACAATCCTCATTTATTCAATAGTTAACAGGTAGCTACCTGAGCTAGGGTTTGGGGTTATGGAGCTGACTGTGACCCAACAGACGGCCCTTCAGAACACGGTGACCTCCAGCAATCACACTTCGGGGTTTATACCCAAAGAACTGAAAGCAGGGACTCAGGCAGATGTTTGCAAACCCATGTTCGCTGCAGTGATATTCACAATAGCCAAAGGGTGGAAGCAGCCAAAAGTCCGCCAATAGAGGAACCAATCAACAAAATGTGATCTATCCGCAGAACGGAATGTTATTCGGCCTTTAAAGAAAAGGAAATTTTGAAAACGTGTTACAACATGGATGAACCTTGAGGACATTATGCCAAGGGGAACAAGACAGGTACAACAGGACGAACACTTATGATTCCACCGACCTGAGGCACCCACAGTGGGCAGATCCAGAGACAGAATGGATGGTGGGCACCGGGGGCAGGGAGGCAAGGAATGGCAGGGAGCATTGCATGGGTGCCCAGTTTCAGTTTGGGAAGGTGAGAAAGTTCTGGAAGCAGATGGTGGTAATGGCTGCATGATAATTTGAAAATATTTAACACTCCTGAGCTGTACACTGAAGCGTAGTTAAGACAGCAAATTTTCTTAAAATGCCGACCTAGGAGGGAGGCTATAATTAGGAAGCAGAGCGACGCTAAGGAAGCCCGGAGGAAGCCATAATCAGGGACAGAGAACTGAGAAATCTCACAGGGTAGGGGCATTTGAGAAGACGGCCATGGCGGGAGCTCTGGAAGCTCTTGACAAAGACGGCCCCCCTGCGGCCCCCTCATCCTTCCTAAGCAACTTTGCAGGCAGCTTCCCCCAGTCAAGCATGCAGCCGCCCCGTGTGTTCATTCATGTTGCATCAATGGCCATTTTCTCCCTTGGCAGTCAGGCTGCATCTCTGCGAGGGGTGCCCCTTCTCGGGCAGTAGGCACAGGAAGCAACAACTGGGGATTGGGGTCCTGCCTTCGTGCATCTCCCACGATGAGGATGGAGGCCGCAGCCCCAGGCCTATTTTGAGCGCCAGCAGCAGCGAGGCACCCCTCAAGGAGGCAGTGCCCTGCAGGTCTCTTATCTTTTTGCAAAAGCAAATCTGTCTCTCCCTCAAGAAGCCAGCATAGGTGGAACCCAGTGGGTGCTTTGGATGTCCAGGGTGTTTGGGACCTTAGGCATGAGCTGCGTGGTCCCTTCCCAAGCCCTAAGTCAAAACAGGGAGGTCAGGCCCTATGGGCATCTGGGCATTAGGGCTGTCCATTCAGAGCACCCCATCAGGGCCAAGGAGGTGCCCTGTTCCAGGCCCAGGGACGTCTGCAGAGGTTGAGCTTGCTCCCTTCCACTGCACCCTTCTCAGGAGAAACAGCCGGGCCCAAGGACACCACGTCCGCCTGCCCAGGGCAGTCCACTCCCAGACTCGTGGTGAAACCAGGTTCCCAGACGTCTCCTGGGAGGGCCTTAGGATCCAGATATGTGGCAGGTTCACAGGTGGAGCGAGGGCTGGCCTGGCTGGGCGACGAGGGGTCAAAGGCCGTTGTGAGGGGCCCCTGCCGGGTCTGTTTCCTCAGTTTTCAAATAGGGGAAGGCGAAGGCTTGTCTCCCTGAGGGACTGAGCACTCCTGGAAACATTTGTTCTCGTAACCCAGCACCTAGTTCAGGCGATTCAGGCCCCAAGTGAGGTTAGAAAATATCTGGCTGTCTGTGCCTGAGTGCTGGCTCTCGAGAAGGGACCACTATTCAGCTCAGTGGTTAGGCCACCTGCTTTCACTACGGCTGAGGCGAAGGGGTCTCCATTCCCCTACCCCGCCCACAGCCAAGTTCCTGAGTAAATGGCAACCCCCGCTCAGTTTCCCAGAAATTTTATTTTCTTAAGAGGAGTTGCTTAGTATTAAGAGCTGATGGGCTGGGAAGGTCTGTGTCTTTATGAGCAGGGCATTGCAGGGTTTCATTTCCATGGATAATGAGTGAATTGTTTTTCTTCCTTTGAACCCACAGATTTGAATATCCCCATTTTAATGCTCAAGGCACCATATTAAATTACTTGTCAAGGTGAGGAATGTGAAAGTAAGGGAATCTCATCAGCCAAGATTAAAGAACTTTTCTGAAGGAAGGGGAGGAAGCGCAGCACGTGCCTGGCACGTCGGAGAGGCCCAGGGACACCTGGCCAGTGGTGAAGGGGCAGGTGCTCAGTCCAGGGGCCTGCACTTCACCCTCCCTGCAGTCTTGCTGGGTGAGGGCTGGAGCTAGGATGCGATCCCAGGGCTGTGTGGTTCCCATGCCTATGCTTCCCCATGCACCTGCTCATACGCTCAGGCTGGGCCTTGTGCTGGATGCAGGGCCCTGAACCCAGCTCAGCGGCACATGCTGCACCCCCTGGAGCTCCTAGTCTGGTGGCCACGGGCCAGGTGGGACTGGCTCCGCCCTGCTCCCTCCTGGGGCTCCCTGAATGCATGAGGCATCATCAAACTCGGGGTTCAAGGGCTTTTTAGAGAGCAGGCAAAAACTGCAGAGCCCACCATAACCCCATGGATCTGCACACTTGTGGGGGTGGGCAGACCAACAGCCAAGAGCTCCCATCTCCAGGGTGCGTGCTGCAGGCAGGGCCCGCTCTAGCAGCTTACACGTGCTCAGTGATATAACGTTCATCATGGCATTACAAGGTAGGCATTATCTAATTTGCAGAGAAGGAAAGAGAGGCACAAAAAGGTCAAGAACCTGGCCAAGGCCACATGCCACACAGCGGCCCACTCTGACCCCAGAGGCTGCATTCTCAGCCACTGCCAACGGCCTCCAAGTTACAGAAACTGGGCAACAATACCAGGCCCCAATGTCATGTTTCTGTGTGAATATGTGCGTGCACGCCAGTGTGAATGGGCACATATCCATATACAGGCCGCCACGAGCACATGAGGCGCAGCCCCCTGAGCCCTGCACAAAGGAAGGCTGCTAAGAAGCTTCGGGGCCCTGCTCCTTCCCGGCCAGGGAAGTCTCCTGCACTGCTGTGCTGCTTGGCCCCCACCCCAGCGTGGGGCCCTCCCTCCCCATGTAGTACCCAAGGGACATCACAATGGTTCACACCAGGACCCTCCCAGGAGAAGGTCAGGGCACAGGGAGGGAAGCCCCACGGTGGCCCTGAGACTCCGGCTGCCTCTCTCTGGAGAGGAGGTGAAGGAGAACCTGCTGCAGATGAACTGATGACGGTCTAGCTCTCAGGACTGTCTGTCCTCAAGAATCTCAGAGGCAGAGGCCCTAGGGCCCCACTAGGAGAGAAGAGATGCAGGAGAAAATGTGGAGACAGAGGAAGACGAAGAACAGGCCAGAGGGCTGGCCCTGGCCCTGCATGCATTACGATGATGACATCTCCCGGTCACGGGTAACACGCACCACAGGTTTGGGACAGACACCCACAGTTTATTTTCTTGGAAACGGTACAGTGTATTCCAAAACTGCTCAATTCTAGGGCTCCTAAGGTTGTCCCAGCCTGACCCACACCTGCTCCGAAACCACTCTGGCTTTCCTCCACTGCAGAAGCGCATAGCAGCTTGGGCACTCCTCCACTATAGGAGCGCATCAAGGCGCGGGCGTCCCTCCACTGTGGAAGCCGCACCACGGCGCGGGCGTCCCTCCACTGTGGAAGCCGCACCATCACTGGCGCGGGCAGTCGCCTACCAGCTGTGGAAGCCGCACCTGGGTGCAGTGTTCACAGCCTCAGTCCACGATGGCACCTCCTCTGGACAGAGGGAGTCCCCAGTGCCCATTCTGCAGGTGATCAGGAGGATGAAAAGATAGAGGGGAAGGCTTTCAACCTTACTGATTCTACAGACCCTGTGGGAGTTAAAGAGTAACTCACTCTGCCCTCCAAGGGTTTACAAACCGGAGATGTGCCGCGTTTCTCGTAGCCCCGGCGAGGGGCTCCTTCCTCTGTGCCCCACAGCCTTGGGGAGATTCCTCTCCTGTGGAGCTCCAGGGACTCCATGCTAACTGTCCATTTCCACGTCTGTTTTCATAGTGGACGTGGAGATCCACATCCTCACCGCGTGCTGCAGACCTGGACGCACCCTGCTCTCTCCTTTCCAGGCTCTGTGCCCAGCTCTTCCTGGAACGTCCCTTCCCTTCTTCTGCCTGGTCAACTCCTCTCTTTCAGACCCAGCACAACCGTACCCCTCAGGGAAGCCAACTGAACACAGCCACATGGCCACCCTGCCCTGGCGGTCTGCACAATGCTCTTTCAAGCCTGATCCAAAAACGCTGCAGTTGGCACTTGCATGTCTCTTTCCCTTGAGGCACTGTGAGCACCTTTCTGTGAAGCTCTCATGTCTCATGCAACTCCTGGGACCCAAAGTAGCTCCATAAACATGGACTAAACAATGTAAAGAAAGCACGCATGGCAAGTCCATATGAACGTAGCCATAAAGAAAAGGATGGTTTTCATCAAAAGCCGCCCTTCACCGGCAGTGCACCCACAACTCGTCTTCAGCATGAGGAAGAGAGTGGCTCCCTGATGATCTACCCTGGCACACCAGGAGGTAACTGATGCTGTCCCTCGGCACACAGCTGGCACACACAGCCAGTACTGTCTAACATGTGAGGGGACCGAGCCTCGGGAAGGTCAAACAACTCACTGGCTTTGAGTGATAGGCAGGATGCTAGCCCCGGCCTGGGATGTCGCTTAGCACCACGTGATGCTCACAGAGTGGAACTCCTCCCTGCCCACAGGGGCACCGGGCAGATGCAAGCCTGCTCCCAGATAACTCCGACCAGTCCTGTGGATTCTTCTGTGGCAACTGCTTGGTACCCGCATCCCTGCCCAGAGCCACCCTGCGGCTGCCTCCTCAATCCCTGTTACTCCATCGGCCACACCAGCCCTGCGTACTGTGACACTGCCAGCGGGAAAACACAGCCAGTGCCCTTTATGAGAATTCTTAGAGGTTTCGGGCAATTAATTTTGATTTAGGGTAAGCTTCTAGAAGGTCTCAGGCTGACTCAGGGCAGTCCCCTGCACTTTCTACCAGTCAAGTCCCTGCACCAACAAGACCCTCACCAAGCAGTGTACAAAGCTGTTTTGCTCCCCGAGGGCAGAAGCCCAGGAGTGGACCAATGCCAACCCCCGACAAGACCACTGGTCACTGTGCACACGACTGGGTGATCCTGGGGGATGCTGTCCTTTCCAGGAGGGGTCAGCTCTGCTGAGTCAGTTTGCCCCAAGCCCCCACCCCACCATCGGCCTGGGCTCAGCCCCACTGCTGTGGGGCCCCGAGCATGCCACCCCTCCTAGGAAACGCCATGCCCTGCAGAGTGTGAGGGGACTGGACCCCGGGAACTAGAGTGCCTGCAGCGGAAGGAAGAGGGGCTGCCGCTTCTCTTTCCCTTGCAGCCACCACAGAACAGAGCAACTTCCTCTTCAGTAAAAAAGACATCAGATCTCCCTTCCTCTGCTCCTGACCAGACCCCTGCGAGCCATGCTGTGACTCACTCCAATCAAAGGCAGGGGAGAGTGGAAACGTGTGTGTCGTGCTGGCAAGATGAGCTCAGTTTCACTGTTTCTGGTTTTGGTGTTCAGCTGTCATCGCATGGCCCACATGGCTTACAGGCACACGAAGTCATGCTCAGAGCAGTGACCAATTCTCAGTGAAGAAAACGTTCCCACTGGCCCATTCTCAATCTCAGAGTCGTCCAATCGGGTCCCAGAGTGGAAGGGGGAAGGGAAGACACGTCAGGACATGCCTGAGCTGTGGTGAGCACTACAGCAAGTGCTGTGCACGTTCCCTTCAACCAGGTGGGGCCAGGACAGCTGCCACTCTCACTCAGGGAAAGAACCAGAAAGCGGAGGGCTCAACAATGTGTCCCGGGCTACTCAGGGACAGAACGGCCACCCCTGGAGCCGCTTTAACTCCAGAGGCCAGGCTCTTTGCTGCAAAACGACATCTCCAGAGGAAAAGGACCTCCTCAAGAGCCCGTCTGCCAGACTGGCGACAATATGGAAGTGGAAAAGCATCCCTATTGACAAGGCGGGGGCACACAGGCATGCTCCCGCTCTGCGGTAATATTCTGCAGCAGGAAAGAGGAGAGAGAACATTGTCTATGAAATAATACGAAAAGTTTCCCAATATATGCAGTAAGTGAAAAAAGCAAGATGCAAAATGTATACCTTTTGTGTAAAAAAAAATTGGGGTAAAAAGGGTGTGTTTGCATGTACGTATTATTTCAGAAATAAATTTTGTAAGTTTCTATAAGAAACAAACAAAAGTGGGCACTCTGGGAGGTGGGGAGGAAACAGGGCAGATGGGAATGTCTATTTTTTAAAACAATTTTGAACCATGTGCACTTACTTAAAGTAATACAAAAATTAGTATAACAAAAGTAAACAATAATGTGCCCTTGGTAACACCATGAACAAAACTAAATGCTGACAGTTCGCTACAGGCCTGGGACGCTGGGACACAGCCGCGCTCCAGTGTGGCCTCACCCCGGTCAGAACTGAGAGGCTCTAGGGACGGAGGCAAGTCACTGACACATTTGGGCTCAAAACACACATATTTGTTTTTCTTTCTTTCTGTTTTCCCTCCTGATTCTCTTTGGAGTTTATTTTCACTTTCATGAAATTAAGACCTAGACTATGGCATATTACTCTCATTAAAAAGTCTCACATCAGGCTTTGGAGGCAGGCAGCAGCCCCATGCCTGCAGAGCAGAGACCATGCCTAACAGGCCCGGCCAGGCTGAGAAGCTCTGCAGTGATTAGTCCGGGGAGCAAGTCCGCCTGTGAGTAATTACCAAGTTGCCAAATGGTGCTGGAGCTTTGGAAGCCGTTCCAATAGCATATTTCTATATTAATTTGCTTTCGGACGTAAGCCATAAAATTATACAGCTGAGCTAATAAAGCTAATTACCTGCATGCATATCCGACTTCCTTTCAGCCCTGTAAGCCACCCAAACAGTCTTGCATCTCAGCCTGTGCACAAGAATGGCAAGGCTGGCTGAAGGGTCAGCAGCAACTACAGCCACAGTGTAATACTACAACATACAGTGGCGATGGTGGCAGTGATGGGGGTGGCTACTGTCTCTTAAATACATGGACCCTGGCATTTGGAGTAAGAGGTCAATCCATAATGATGATGACAATAGTAGTTCCTATCATTATTGCCACCATAGAGAACATTTCCAAGGTGCTTGCTTGGAGGGACGCCCTGGGTAAGTGTCCAACCCGCATCTTCTCACTGCAATACTACTTTCAAGCTAAGACTTCAGAATATGGTGGGTATGAGATAGGTAGTGTTATTTTCATTTCAAAGATTTTTCTAGAAAACTGAGGCTCATGGAAAGAAGAAGAAAGCCAATGCTGCTAGCAAGTGACAGGGACTAGGCTTGAACCCAGGCAGGCTGACCCCTGAGCCCACACTCTGCTCTCTGGCTTTCAGGGATTATTTGATATATTGTATTGATTCCTCACAGTAAACCTGGAAACTAGGAGCCATGAGTCCCACTGGACAAAGATCCTGCCGTCCACAGGGCCAGGTTGTACCAGAGCCCCGCAGTTGGCCAGCGGTTGGGTCAGTGTCCACACCCAGCCTGGCCAGTGTTTTTCCAGCCCAAGGGGTGCCCAGCAGAGAGCTCTCCATGGTGCTGAAACAGCTGCCTCCCATCAAGGCTCTTCCTAGTCACTTGGGGATGAAGTTTCCAAACCGTCAACAGGTTTTTACCCCCACCATTCTGTCCCCGCCTCTCAGGAGACAGAGATGAAGACACTGGCAGCAGAACTGTGAAATCACTGCTGGGGCCAACCCAGGCTTCACAGAAGTCCGCTAACCCATGCCTACTGTTTAATGACTGACATCCCTATGTGCCTGAGCGCTAAGAAAACCCACGTCCCAGCCCAGCTCATGTTCTCATATCTGGAGCTGCCCACAGGCAGTTTCTAACGCCCTTGCAAGGAAATACAAATTCCTCTCACAGTGTCCTCCAAGCTTGCCACTTTCTGCCTCAGAGATGCGGCTGAGTTACTTGGAGTCCATTACAGTTTGCTCACATGCCCTGCTGGTCAAACACCTGTGGAGGCAGTGAGCCATGAGGTCCAGGGGCTGGGGCTATCTCTGCTCAGTTTAACCTTCCTCTGCCATCCCTGCTCAAACCAGCAAGGTCAATGAGGAGGCAGCCCCACCTTCCCAACTGCTTAGCTTCTGGGCCTTCCCATGGGAAAATATTACTTCGAAGAACAGAAAACATGCAATCCAATCCACTAAAGAAAGAATTCAGAGGACTGCTTGTGGTTCCAAGCCCTGGGAGAGGAAGGGACAGTGCCCTGGTCACCGCCACACGATACAGGCTCCATAAATGCCTGCTGCTTTTCACTGAGCACCTGTGATGTGTCAGTTACCTACAGATCATCCCACTTAGTCCTCACAACAACTTCAGGTTTAGGAAGCCTCCTTGGGGATATTAGGTAATGCTCCCAAAGCCACACAGCCAGAAGCGGGTAGATTCAAACTCACCCCAGTAGGGATTCAAATTTGGGGTCTGCTGCTCCAAGAGCAGTGCCCCCTTCCCTGTCCAGACTCCTCTCACGAATCCATGTTTCCAGCGCAACCAGTCTGAAGTCCACGGCATGCCAGAGTGACGGGGTCAGGAGCTCACCTTCAAAGTAGCACTAAAGGCACAGAGACTTTTGGGTGCTGTGGAACCTTAGAGGCACTTGTGTTGGCCCCTTGAAGAGGTCAAGAGCCCCTTGGACTCGGAAAGCCTTTTTCTCCTGTGGGGTCACACATAAAGTTTTCCAGGGGAGGACATAAGGCAGTGGGAACACAGATGTGCTCTGCATTATTGGCTTAGGCCAATAACGGTGTCAGCTCATCCCCTGCCAGTGAGATGGTGATGCGTAACTCTAGGAGTCAGTGGCCTGCGCAAGTGGGGCTCCTCCTAGAAGAGGGGCAAGGGGTGGTGACTTGCCCAGGAAGAGGAGCCCCAAATCTGGCAGGCAGGGAGCCCCAGCACAGCACTTGGTAGGCTGCCCCTTGGCCCTGGGCCCTATGCCTCACTCCCACTGTAGCGCCAGCCACCCTGGGCTCCAGATACTTGTGGCCATGGCTGATTTCCCAAACTAGAAACCGGTGAGCATCCTGAGGATAAGAGAGTAGTTTACTGTCTCCGAGTCCCTAATTCATTTCCACAGAGTTGGCAGGAAGTACAAGTCAACTGAATGAATGAATTTTTTTTCCAGGGATGATGCAGAAGGAACCTGATGGTAGCTTTCAGCTACCACCTATGCAAGGCCAGTTTATCAACGAATGTCCACCCACACAAGCTTGTGTCCAGGAACATTTACTGAGCACCTACTCTGTAGCTGGCACTGGAGGAAGCCATGCTTCCTCGGAGTAGTGGTCTTATGTGTGTGTTCAGCCCACAAAGATTACACAGCATGCTCAACTCAGAGCCACATTCGAGCCTCATGCCCACCACATGCAAGATGCAGAGGATGTGGCTCTTCTGCAAAGGGGAAACTGAGGTTTACAAAAGTTGCATATGTCATACCCTGCTCTCTCCAACAGTATGAGAACTCAATCCCTTCCGTAAGTTAAAAAATCTGGCTTGAAGAGAAAAAAACACACATTGAAAAAACAGAAACAGACCAGGTGCAGTGGCTCACGCCTGTAATCCCAGCACTTTGGGAGGCCGAGGTGGGTGGATCACCCGAGGTCAGGAGTTCAAGATCAGCCTGGCCAACGTGGTGAAACCCTGTCTCCACTAAAAATACAAAAATTAGCCAGGCATGGTGGTGAGCGCCTGTCATCTCAGCTACTTGGGAGGCTGAGGCAGAAGAATTGCTTGAACCCAGGAGGCAGAGACTGCAGTGAGCCAAGATCGCGCCATTACACTCCAGCCTGGGCAACAAGAATAAAATTCCGTCTCAAAAAAAAAAATTTAAAAAAATAGAAACAAACAAAAAAGGATATTTAGTTGACCCTTGAACAGCATGGGGTCAGGGGTGCCTACCGCCTACACAGTCGAAAATCCACATGTAATTTTTGACTGTATCAAAACTTAACTACTAATAGCCTACTACTGACCCCAAGTCTTACAGATAACATAAACAGTCCATTAACACATATTTTGCATGTTGTATGTATTACATACTATATTCTTACAATAAAGTAAGCTAGAGAAAAGAAAACATTAAGAAAATCATGAGGAAGAGGACACATTTCCTATTCATGAAGTGAAAGTGGACCATCATAAAGGCCTTCATCCTTATCTTCATGTTGCGTAGGTGGAAGGGGAGGACGAGGAGGCACTGGTCTTGCTATCTCTGGGGTGGCAGAGGTGGAAGAAAATCTATACTTAAGTGGACCCACGTAGTTCACACCTGTGTTGTTCAATGGTCAACTGTGCCCTGAGCTATACTGGATACTTCCATAATTACCCACAAGAGAGAGGCCCCATCCTATCTTCCTTCTCTGCAAACTGCAGGGTTCAGAGAAGGGTCACTGCTCTGGTTTTCCACTGTAACCCTTTAGAGCAGAAATGAGTTTCACAAGTCAGGCAACCTATACACCAGCAAGAATCCTGTCCCTTGCTGGCTTCCTTCATTCCAACTCGACACCCTTTAAAGGCCTCACCAAGGGCAGGGCTGAGGGCAGGAGGCCAGGAGAGAAAGCAGAAACAGACCTGTACTGCCCTATATGTACATTTGGAGACTCTTGTGCCTAATTTCCAAAGGCAGGGAGCACAACCCCACAGAACCAAACGTGTTCTAGACATACAAGGCCAGGCCAGGAGCAGGTGGAAAGGAAGACTTCATTCCACCATTTGATCAGAGCCATCCGTCCTCCTCACAGTGAAGGTGATCCCGTCGCTCGCTGGGTCAAAACCCTTCAGGGCGACCCACTGCTTTCAGGACAAAGTCCCAACACCCCAGCACAATCCACAAGCTCCCGTACAGCTTGCTTTTCCTGTTGCCCTTTCCCCTTTTAGACCGAGCCCGTGTGCGTCTGGGTCTTCGCTTCCAGAGATGGGGCTGTTTGCTGTCTTTGCTTGGCTTCCCCTCTACCTGGAGCACCCTTACCCTTGTCGTTCTGGTGAACACCCCTATCTTCTAGAGCTCAAACATTGCCTTACCTGGGATGTCCCCACCCTGGAAACCAACCCTTCTGTCCTCCCTGGCTGCTGCCGCTGCACCCTGCAGAGCACCCGTCCTGTCCTTGCTGTGTTAGGTGCTGGGGATTCAGAGACCAAGGTGGGGGCCTCCCTATGTTTACGAAGCCCAGCCTCCTGGGCAAGTATTATATCCTACTTATTATCAGTAGTCAGTCTTCCTTATTTATCACATTATTTAATCAATATTTGTACAGAGCCTTTTGGTTTACAAACGTTTTCACGCATGCCATCTCAGTTAATCTCCATGTCTTGGGAACTATGAGTGTTCACTTCCAAATCTTTGAAAAACCCAGCCAGATGCAAAGCAAATGCACAAGGTTAATAAAACACCTTCCCTGTCATTTTCTGCGAGGCCATTAGCAGTAAAATATTTGGTAATGTACCGCAGTCAAAGACCATTTGAAATCATGGGGCAGCTTTGAGATCCTGTCTATATTTATGTGACTGAAGTCTGCCATGACCTGGTTTGGCATTTTAGGAAAAAATGATTGCTCGGTTCACTCTGCTCCTGGGGAACGTGAAGCCAGATGGGAATCTGTGAGGTTCTCTTCGGAACCTGTAGACCTGAGGTGTGTGAGCCTGATCTCTCAAAAAAAAAAGTAAGTGCTATGCTCAGAACATTTGGTGAGTATCCAAAGTCTACAGAGCAAAAGCTTGAGCTCTGTCATGGAGAATTTGGTGTGAAGGTTTTCACACTCGATTTGGGTTGAGCATCATGAAGTGGGTGCTCTGGGGTGGGGGTGCCTTCAGACGGGTCATCTCTCCCTGCTGGAAAATAGGCTGTTTGCATCCCATGCACAAGCTCGGGAGTGAATGACTACAGGTGCAGGGGCTCAGCCCAGCCCCACTGCAGATCAAATAAATTAGCGAATTGTCATAAATAGAAATTACACTAATGGAAAGACTGCTTTAAATGATTAATGAGCCTCTTTGCCATGACTTTGTTTTCTAATTTGCATCATGAACTTTCAGAATGCTGATGCTCTTGCTGCTCTCATTTCAGTAAGTGCCCCCAGCATCTCGGCTGAGCTCCCTGGTGTCAGAGACCCAACTGGACAGAAGACGTCACGCAGTGGGGTGTGCTGCCAAGAGGAGAGGTCTGCAATTGGCTCACTGCTGCAAATCTTGCTTGGGTGAGACTATTCCAGAGTCCCACAATGGAGAGCGGGTGAAATGGACAGAGTTCTGCATGGGGCGATGGGTACCAATCAGTGGTGAGACCCAGGAATGCTGCCATCTCCATAGGCTTCCTCTGGTAAGTGGGGATAATGCGAGGCCATGGCAGAAGCCAGAGGCTCTCGTGCTCTTCCTAGATGGAGCTGAGCACACAGCACTGGGGGCAGCAGTTGCCCGTGCCTCCCGCTCTGCCACGGACCAGCTGGGTGACCTACAACAAGCGAGGTGACCTCGCTGGGCCTCCCTGTTTTCTCATCTGTGCAATGTGGATAAAACTACTTCAGAGAGTTGTTGTGAAAGTCAAGGGAATAAATCTATATAAATTGCCCAGAACGGTACCTGGCATCTAGTAAGTGCCATATGGGTTTTAGCTGTTACTTAAGCTCTGTAATTTTATGATTCGATTACATAAGCTACGCATGCGCACAATAATCATCACGATAAAAATACAGTGTGTATATGTCCAACATGTACCTGATCACACAAACACAGGGCACGTCGATCCATGTGCATGTTCACACACATATGCATGCACACACACGAAGATGGAAATGGTGCCGTGAATGCTGGGAAAGGCCCTTCCCCACTCTCGTGATCCAGATCTGAAGTCTGTGTTGCCTATGTGTCAAACCCCGACTACTTTCGAAGTCATTCCAAGGTGTGCAAGGCCACCAGATTTGGATTTGGGGGAGGTAGCAATCAAATCTGTGCCTTTCCCACCTTACCCCCCAGCCCATCGAAGGCCAAACAGCCAGGGCGATGTGACGGCCTTGTTGGCTGGCAAGGCAGGACGTCTCTCTGTGGCTGGCAGGGCTTCCCTGCTACGGGAGATTAAAGGCCTCAGAACCACGTTATTACAAACAGCTATAAAAGCCAAATTCCCTCAAGGCAGATACAAAATGCAACCCTGCATTTTACTTAAAATGATCAAGGAATCAGCTGTACTGATGGCAAGAGCCATTTATAGTAAAATTCATTTAGAGAAAACTATTTCTCCAAACAACGATTAGAAAAACACAGTGTGCTATGTTTTTAAAGAATCTTGTTTAAAGACATTTAATTTTTTTCAGGAGATATGACGGAGCTCCATTAGGAAGCATGTCTGAGAATAGGCCAGAAGCCACTGTGAGAGGCTGAAGGGTGGGCCCACACAGCCCAGGTCAAGTGCTTGAGTCCCGCCTCTGTCCTGAAAGGGAGGACAGGTCAGCTGAAGGCAACTCCTCCATACTGGAAAGAAGGCAGTCTTGAAAATGGAGAACAAAGCCCAGTGTGACTGTATTCTAGGTGGGATCACCCAAACAGGGCCACTGTGCCTAAAATCCTTACGCTGTCCTGCTTGTGAAGCCCAAATAAAACTGACAAAAACTGACGCTACTGTGGAGCCTCTTCACTTTGCAGAGGGTGACAGTTCTCTGCAAGACTCAACACCCCTCGGCAATGCACAGCCTGAGACCCAAGCTGTGCTTGGGCTCCCTGTGCCTGGGAAGGCAGCTGTTCGAGGACACGAGGCCCCCTGTACCGAGGTCATGGTTACACTGTCCACATCCCTCCATTCTCCAAGTCATATCTGTTCATTTGGCCTCTGCATTTCACAGATATTCCACTCCCATCCCCTACACTGGGTATCTAAAGCCGTTGGCCTTGGGCTTCTCCAGCCTGTGCCTCACTCTCAAAGTAGCCCAATTGGTTAAAAATGCTCCTCCAGACAGAATGGAGGAGGCGGATGCTTATCAGCCTGGTGGGAAGAGATTGCCCAGACAACCCAGGTCATTCGCCTCCATGGGGATCAAACTGTTGCACCCAATTCTTCCTACTCCAACTCACACAGCTGGATTCTGATACCTCAGCAAGCCTCGCACCAATCCCTGAAATGCTCTCCAAACGGTGATTTGCAACAAAAACAAGGATAATGAAAGGGTGAGTTGACCCTAGGCTTGCCCAAGGCGTGCCCCTCCCCTGCTTCCACCACAGACGGTCTGTGCAGGGCTGCCTCTGGAAAAGGAGCCAAGCTGTGCTGCAGACTTGTGAGTTGCATCTTGTGAGTTGCAGCTCCTTTCACACATTCATCATGGCACTAGGCATAGCGCAACTGAGCTGGTAGCCATTCTGTTTGCTGTGTCATTGAAATGAAAACTATTCATTCAACAAATCATTTTAGGCTGGGCACGGTGGCTCATACCTATAATCCCAGGACTTTGGGAGGCCGAAGTGGGCAGATTACCCAAGGTTAGGAGTTTGAGACCAGCCTGGCCAAAATGGTGAAACCCCATCTCTACTAAAAATACAAAAATGAGCCAGGCATGGTGGCAGGTGCCTGTAGTCCCAGCTACCCAGGAGGCAGAGGTTGCAGTGAACCAAGATCACACCATTGCACTCCAGCCTGGGTGACAAGAGTGTAACTCTATCTCAAAAAATAAAACAAAACAAAAAACAAACAGTTTTCATACCTATGTGCTAGCTATAGGTACCTGGGCAAGCAAAAGAGAATACACACTATCAGAGCAGGGTCCACATCTGATTTTGAGCATCTGGTGTGCCCTGGTGTTCAGTCCAACCTCTGGCACATGGTAGCTCCTCAGTAACAGCTGTTGGATGAACTGGATTCCACCTGACCTCAAGACGGCACAATCTGGCAAGGGAGAAAACCTGCAGAAAAAACTCATTTTCCGTACTACTTAAAGACTGTAACTAATGAGAATAAAGTAGTGGGTGTCACAGGAGCCCAAGGGAAGGGGCTGTTGCAGCCAGGGCGAGATGGAAGGGTGGCTGATGGCAGAGAAGGCTCTGAGGAGCAGACAGTGAGGTCCATTCTGAAGGATGAGTGAGGAGGACCTCACCTGAGGTCGGGTCGCAGCGTGGCACGAGGTCTCCCAGCAGGAAACGGGCAAGGGGGATTCACATTTGCTGATGCCTTCCAGGGCCAGGAGCTATGTCTGCACCTTGCAGGTGTGACCTCAGTTGAAGCAGTCAACGGGAAAATAACAAGTTTTGGGATCCCGACTATCCTTCTAGTTGCACAATCTCTGGTGAGTTACTGAACTTCTAAAATTTATTAATTTTTTTGAAAGGGGTAGATACTACCTGCTTTGCAGATTTGGGGTAAGGAAAATGCTTCTGCTCACCCATAGGTGATCAGAAAGGCTGATGATTCTTAGAACTCATCCTGACAGCAACGGTCTGCAGCAGATTTTGTCACACCAGCTGCACAGCTGAGGGCGTGGCCCTCAGGTCACATGGCCTCCCCTTCTGGATGCTGGAAGGGGCAGGGCCAGCCTCCGACCCTAGGCTCCAGTCCTCAACAATGTGACATCATTAGTCCTACCCCAGAGTCAAATATAGAAGATTTCTAGATCATGTGGTAAAGGCTATGATCTGCTATTAACAGAGTTCACAGAGAGTTGGCTATGCTAAGGTTCCCCAAGTTCCGTAAAACAGTCCAGTACTGGTAGCTGGAGGGTAAGAAGAAGCTTAAAAGAAGAGGGTTCCAAGGAGCTGAAAGGAAGGGTAGGTTTCATCCAAAAAAGCATTGCTGTATAGCAAATAAGTCCGGCTCTCTGGGCCAGATGCTGCCTGTACCAGGAAGAAATGTCCCTGTCCTCCAGGGAAACCACACAGACATTACAAACAAGCATGCTCTTATCAAGCAGGAGAGGTCTGGGTTGAGGGGCTGGGGGGAAGGAGTCTCCTTAAAACCAGCAGGCTAATGTGGGCAAGAAAGCCTAGGAAATGTGGAAGAAAGGGCTTAAGAGATATGTGAGCATGAGGAGTCCTTTGTGGAAACTTTGATCCTGGGATAGAATAAGGATAAATGCACGAAGACAGCAGAGGCCCTCCAACTTGGCGTATGCATGACAGGGAGGGACACAGGGAGAGTGCTTCCCCTGAGTGCACCGCAGGAGCAGGGACTCGCCCTGTGCAGCTCTGGGGAGGCAGAAGGCCTTGCGGTCCCCACTTTGTGATGAGAACAGAGAAGCAGAGAGAGAAGGTGGCCATGACCAAGGTCACCCGGGGCAGGGACTGGTGGGAGAAAGGCAGGGACCTGCCTGTGTCTGATCAGGTTTCCCGGCCTCTCATGGGATACGCAGCCCCAGGCTTGGTGGCAGGTAGTGAGGGCAGCTTGCTATACAGTAGCTAACACAGAGCAGCCACACAAGAAGGGGTTTTCGTAGTCATAACAAGAAGAAGAATGATAAATAGGGTTTAAGAAAAGAGATTTCCTAAAGAAAAAAAGGGTATCCGGCCGGGCGCGGTGGCTCACGCCTGTAATCCCAGCACTTTGGGAGGCCGAGGTGGGCGGATCACGAGGTCAGGAGATTGAGACCATTCTGGCCAACATGGTGAAACCCCGTCTCTACTAAAATACAAAAAAATTAGTCAGGCGTGTTGGTGCGCAACTGTAGTCCCAGCTACTCGGGAGGTTGAGGCAGGGGGAGCTCCTGAACCCAGGAGGCAGAGATCACAGTGAGCCGAGATTGTGCCACTGTATTCCAGCCTGGTGACAAAGTGAGACTCTGCCTCAAAAAAAAAAAGGAAAAAGGAAAAAGAAGAAAAGAAAAAAGGGTACCTAACCCATTAGCTCATCCGGTGCGGCCCAGCACCAGAATGTGAACCCCCACCGGAAGCAGGACGGCTGACCACCCTGGGCCACCTCCCCCATAACAGGTTGCCCTGTCCATAGCAGGGACAGGACCTCGTGCCCAGCCAGTGCCTTGGGACACAATCCTAGGTGTCTTCATGGTAATTTCTCTGGCCCTGGGCTCCTTATGATAAACCTGCCCGGTCTCAGAGTGGGAGGAGCTGGTCAGCAGGGCTGCGGGCTACTCAGAGGCCACCCACAGCCCTCCAGCACTCTAGGAGGAGTGCCTGGGGGTGCCCACTCACACACGGGGGCTGAAGGGAGGGACAAGAACAAGGAGACTACTAAGTTTAACCCTCTGTTTCGACAGAAATTAAGTAGGGAAGGACATGGGGGAGGGGCAGGAGGGAGAGATGGGGGAAGAGAGGATGGGGAAGAGAGGATTGGGAAGGAGAGGGGAAGGGACAAGCGCTCAGAGGCCACCCCTGTCTGAACCCTGCAGATTCTCGGTGATGAGTGGTCGCCTTTGCACTTTCTTCCCATGCCGCTCCCTTTGTTCAAGCCCTCGTGGTCCCTCAACGCTTTTTTCCTGCGTGCTCCATTCGCTCAGGCCCTCCTGGTTCCTGACTTAGAGCTGCTCATGCAGTGGCTCCTCAACCCACCAGCGTCCCCAGGGGCGCTTGTGTCTTTGCAAACCCACTTGTCACACTGTGGCCAGCGTGGCTTTCTAAGACATCAATCTGGCCACGCTCGTAGTCTGCCTTCTGGGTCCCATGCCGAGGACAGCACGCCACATGCTGCGCCCTGGGCCTGGGCCCTCTCCGGGAATGGGCTGAGATCTCCACCCACTCCTGCCGGCCGCGACCTGAGGGAAGCTCCCATCAGCCCCATAACACTGCACTGCAAGTACCCACCTCTGTATCTTCCCCTCCCCTTCGATGGGGACATCTCCAGGGCTCACCTCCTACGAACAAGCAAATCTGTATCATATCTGTCATTAACAGGTGAAGAGTGGGGCGAGAGCTCCCGGCAGCCCCGGGCTGCCCATAGGGTCATTGTAGATGCTGCGTAGACAGGTGTGCATCTACCCAGTGCAAGATCCCCAATTTCCTTTAAAACGCATCTGCTCAGATCCATGAGCTACAGGTGGGCAATTGCTACAACAATGGATGGGTGTCAAATTAAGCCTCGACGTTCGCACAAAGTCAAAATGTTTAGAAAATATTATTAAAATGTATAATGAAATTATTAGCCAATTCAATCTTTGGTCTTTCCATCTGCTTGAATTCAGGTTTACAATAGCAAAATTCTGCTATTCCTCTGACGCCAGATGTCATTAACAGATGAGAGTGGGGGGGAGGGAGAGGAGAGGGAGAGAAAGAGAGGGAGGGAGGGAGGGAGGAAGAGGGAGAGAGAGAGAGAGAGAATGTCCTTAATGTTAACTCTCTTTCATTAAATGTGCCTACAGGGACAATCAAGCTCTCAGAAACTTCCCATCAGAAAATGCATGAGGCAGGTGTGCCCAGCACATGGTAGGCAATCAATAAATATGTGTCACATGAATTATTAAGCAAATATACAGAAAATAGAGAAGTCAAACGCAAAGACATTTTGTACTTTTTTGATACTGGTTTTCAAAGAACACTAGAGGTCTGTGGGCCACTATCATCCCATTTGAAGGCAACATGTGCTGGGCGGGGACTGCAGGCTGTGGACAAGCTATGGGGTGCAGGAGCTGGCCACGCCACTTTCTCTTTGTAAAGTGGAGTCGCAGTTTTCATCTGCAAGACAGGAGGACAGGATGATGAAACCACCCCAGGAGTCAGGTTGCTGACAACGGCGACACGGCCCAGGGCAGCACCAGCCCAGGGTGGTGTCTGGGAGGCAGCAGCTCTGACACTAGCAGGATGCCCCTGTGTGCCCAGCACAATGAGACCCTGGGAGGGGAGGGGAGGGCTCAAACTCTGTGAAGTATGGGGACACAGAGGTCAAAATCCCAACCATCCTAGGGCTCTGGCTTTTATCTGAGCGCAGAGAGAGATCATTCAGGAGAATGAATAATCTCCTGCCAGGCACACGATGCACCTGCCCCTTCCTCCACTCGTGCTGCTGGCGCTGAGCTGGGGCTGCATCAGACCATCCAGGACCGCTTTGCTCTGCACGGGGCTCCCGGCCGAAGCTGAATCTCAGACCCCGAGTGAGAGATGCCTCCTGCCTCACATAGAGCCTCTCCAACCCTCAGCCTATCAGAAAGACCCAACAGAAAGACAGAAAGATTACCAGAAACATGGGCCCATCAGAAAGACCCAAGACCCAGCATAGACGCCAGGAGGTAAGTGCCAGGGGTCCCTCCTTTCCCCAGCCTGACAGTGAGGGAGTTGTCTGCGGAGCCTTCTCGTTTGAAGTCTGAGACTTGAGGGGTGAGCACTTTGCCGGCAAACTTACCTGGGTTGGTCCCTGGCCCTACCCATCATGGCTGAGACTCAATTTCCTCCGTGGGAGCCACAGTGCTGGTCAGGGAGATGTGGAGGAGATAAATGGGGTGATGGGTGGGAACTAGTCTGACTTGCTTCCTTGCTATGGCATTTTGCTTATTAAGAACTGGCTGAACCCTGACTTTGTGCTGAGCTCTGAGGGGAATGCAAGGGAAAGACAACTCCCATTATCCCCACCTTTTTACTTCTCTCTGTACCAGAGACAAACGCCTGTAACTCCACAACAGACTGCTCCTGTTCACTCCGTGAGTCCCCAAGCACTCTATTTTTCGTGTCTGGTTCACAAAACCTTCCATCTACATGTAGAGTCCTTATTTTCTCACAAACTCTTTGGAGACAGTGGGTCTGCCAGGCCCAAAATCCCTTTAGCTTGAACAAAGGAATTGACCTCAGGTTCTGGAACCTATGCTATGTACAGTGAGGACCTTTTCGGACTCCAGGAGGCCATCTGGAAGGATCCCAGACCACACAATGGAGCAATGCGTGTATCCCCATGTCTGCAGAATGTGTGCATGACTGAGGTCATGAACAGACATTCCCATCAGAGCTGCCCCCTCCCTGGAGATGGGCTCTCATGCCTCAGTATTTTGGGGCTATTTCCTACCTTTGTCCCTGTAACAAACCTCTATCCACTTCCAGCAGCCACTCAACAGCTTCACCCCCTCTACGAAGCCTTCCTTGAATGCCCCCACCCAGTGGCTTCTGAACCTACAGCACTCGGCGGGGGACTCTGTCCTTGCTCCCCAGCAGTGTTTAATTCCCAGAGGACACAGCCACTTCCTACTAGACAAACAACTGCAGGGAGACCTTGTCTTTGCGTCTCAGCCTTTTAAACGCCTTGCAGAACGCCTGACTCCAAAGTAGGTGCTCTCCAAAGATGGCTGAACAAACACATGAGGGAACCTGGGCTTCTCCAGAGCGCTGGGTCAGTCAGCGGAGTGTCTGCGAGGAGTCAGGCATTGATCTGAAGTCCAGACCAGGCTCCGTGACTTTGTGAAACACTGTGTTTATAGCACAAAATCCTTCTGAAAACTCTCTTCGCCTTTTCAAAACGGCATCTTCATGCCTCGGTAAGCTGTACAATCCGATTTCAGTTTCTCAGACAATTGCGCTCGTGTTTTCAGCTGTCAGTCTGTGAACCCCCCGAGCCCGGCACTGATAGGTGGCCATTAGAACCTGTCACTAACATGAATATCAACACTGGCAAGAAGCATGTGATCCAAAGACTAGAGCACCACCGGCTCCGAGAAGACCTTTCCTCGTCCCCAATCAATACTGCTCTGAGTCGGCCTTCGAAGCGTTAAGTGGTTAAGGAAATGCCAAGCCTTTGGTCCACATCTCCTTGCCACAGCATTTCTGAGCTATCTGTGGTGAAAATTCAATAGCTAAGACCCTCACAGGTCTTTCTTATAGGTCAGAACCCTGAGCAAAGGTGCCCCCAGGCCCAGGTGGCCCCCGGAAAAGGATATGATTCTCCAGCAGATGCCCAGCTTACTGTGGATCTCCAGGCCTCGGGCTTCCCGCCGCTCTTCCTCCAGCTGCTTGGGGTTTGCAAATTGCCCCTTCTCCCCAGGGGACTCCGGGAAACTCTCAAAGTTGAACTTGTCCACTTGAATAGCCATTCTACGAGAAAGCGGAAAACACAGCAGAGAATTCATCAGCAGGGCAATTTCTGTCGGTTGTTGGAGAATCAGCACATGCCAGCGTGAGACACTATAATGAATCATTATCGTTAGTAATTCATAATGGATTCATTCCAAGAAAATGAAATAATAGACTCCCAAGGTGGCCCTGACTTCAGAGCTGGTTCAACACACAATTTGGAGCTGAAGACACAGTCATTGCTTCAAACCTCTGGGAAGACCTGTGTTACCCCAGACAAAAATTTCAGTTCCATAACACAGCAAGGCAGGGAAGAACCAATGTGCCATAGACAGTGAGCTGGATGGCGACTTACAGTCCTGTGCAGACAGTCATGGAGAACGATGACAATTATTTAACCCTGGGGACCCATCGGCCCACTGGGAACTTCCTGTTTATCCTCTGAGTGCTGCCTGCCTCCTCCCCCAACCCTTTCCTTCTCAGGCAGGTGGGCGTGCCCCTCCCACAGCCCCCCTCAGCTCTCATTTGGAATGGCTGTATTTACCCAATGTCTGTACCCTCATTGTATCTAGGAAATAATTAGCTTGCTTTTGATTTTACAGGTTCACAGGCGGAAGGGACTTGCCTTGTCTCAGATGAGACTTTAGACTGTGGACTTTTGAGTTAATGCTGAAATTAGTTAAGACTTTGGGGGACTGTTGGGAAGGCATGATTTGTTTTGAAATGTGAAGATATGAGATTTGGGAGGGCCAGGGGCAGAATGATATAGCTTGGCTGTGTCCCCACCCAAATCTCATCTTGAGTTGTACTCCCATAATTCCCACGTGTTGTGGGAGGGACCTGGTGGGAGATAATTGAACCATGGGGCCAGTTTCCCCCATACTGTTCTCATGGTAGTGAATAAATCTCACAAGATCTGATGGTTTTATAAGGGGGAAGTTTCCCGCTGCCATCCATGTACGACGTGACTTGCTCCTCCTTGCCTTCCACCATGATTGTGAGGCTTCCCCAGCCATGTGGAACTGTAAATCCAATTAAACCTCTTTCTTTTCTAAATTGCCCAGTCTCGGGTACGTCTTCATCAGCAGTGTGAAAACAAACTAATACAATGACTGAGGGTTCATCAGTCAATGGATAAGAGTAGGCGTTTTGGTCCAGGCACAGTGGCTCATGCCTGTAATCCCAGCACTTTGGGAGGCCGAGGCAGGCAGAATCACTTGAGGTCAGGAGTTTGAGACCAGCCTGGCCAACATGCTGAAACCCTATCTCTATTAAAAATACAAAAATAAGCCAGGCGTGGTGACGCACACCTGTAGACCCAGCTACTCAGGAGGCTGAGTCAGGAGAATCACCTGAACTAAGGAGGCGGAAGTTGCAGTGAGCCGAGATGGTGCCACTGCACTCCAGCCTAAATGGCAGAGCGAGACCCCGTCTAAAAAAAAAAAAAAAAAGTAGGCCTTTTTTATTATTGCACAGACTGTGCTATGGCCAAAATATTCAGCAAAACCATGCTCTAATTGGCCTCTGTGGCTAGTCCCTTGAACAAGCAAGAAATAAGAGGACCTGCTGTTAAGGGGATATAAAGACAAGATTAAACCCAAAGAAGTAGTCTCGGTCTCCAGGACAGCTTGGGAAAGAACTATTGCAGTGTCAATAAATCTCTAGCATTCGGCCTGAGGCATCATGTGTGGGGCTGAGCCCCAGAAGAGCTAGAGACGCTCCCCGTAAGCAGAGAACGGCGCTTTTGTTGCAAAATATGGCTTTTTAAAAAATCACTTTTACTATTATTTTCTGGTTATCTAAATAGATAGCTTAAATAGTTGGAAGACAGAAAAAGCATAAAAAAGAAAATAAAAGCATTCAAATATTATACTCTAATGTTAATATCTTTACAGTCTTTTCCCTAAGTATTTGTATTTAACATAGTTTAAAATCACTACATACATATTTATAAATCATGATGTATCATATACACAAAGAAATACACCCACACACACAGTTTGACGTCTTGTTTTATTCCTTTAATATGCCATGAACATTTTCCCATCATTAAAAATTAGTCTGCAAAATATTCTATCTTAGGGTGTATCGTAGCCTACAGAACGGTTCTCCTACTTTTGGACTCCCTGCTCTCTTTCACATTTTAAAAAAAATGACTGCTGTAGAAAAAGGCCTGACAAACATCTTTGTGCTGAGTGTTTCTGCCTGCACTTATGACTGACTCTCAGGATCTGTTTCCAGAAGTGGAGCCACTGATTGGAGGCTGTGAGGTGCTTCAGGCTCAGAGGAATCTTCCAGAAGCTCATCCCTGAGCAGCACGGACAGGCCTGTCTCCCTCTCTGCACCACGGCCAATACTGGCGATGATCAGTTTTTAATCTCTGCAGTGATAGGCAAAATGCCACCTCACTGATGTTTTAATGTGCAGGTCTGAATTCCCCCTCAGGTTGAACATTTTTTCAGAAGCTTACTAACCATGTCTCTTTCTTCCCTTGTGAGTAACCTACCCGTGCAGCGAGAGCTTCTAATTTTCCACCCAGCAAAAAGCTCCTCTTACTTCCCCACCTCAGAGGCAGATTGAAGCAAACTAGTGCTCTCTTCAAACAAAAGGTCAGAATATTTCCTAAGTTTTGCTAAAAAGGCCAGCTTAAGTTCACTGCTTGATAATCCAAAAGGAACTAATAACTTTCACCTCTCAGTTGAGTTTGACAATAGTCCCCTGTACCAAGTTCTCTTCCTGTTGAACACAGAAGGGAGAAGCAGCCAACAGGCAGCTCCCTGGGTCAGAGCACACACCGGATACTGCGGCCACTGGAACTACATATGTGTGATTATCTGGGGGTATCTTTCAAACAATTTCTGGTTGAATAATCATCATACTCTATTACCCACCTCCAACCTTAACAAAACTGTAGCCAACTCTGCCCATAAAACAGAAAAGGGAAGAAAACAAAATGTAAGGAGCACGTGCTGTGTGCCAAGCCCGGCCCTGGGTGTTCTGTGTGCATGCTCATCTTTTCTAACTGACAGCCAGCCCAGGGAAGGCCGTGCTCTGCTTCATGTTACAGATGACAGGCTGCAGCTCTCAGTGTCCAAGCCATCTGGCCCGACACCACGGAGCTAGCAAGCCTCGCTCAGAGCCTGGGTCACAGACTCCGTCCTCTGTGTTTTGTCTTGAGTTTTAGTCGGCTCTGCTTTGCTTGGGCAGGACACCTAATGAGAGATCATTTCTTGCTCATGCTGTTTGCAGAGCAGCATGGGACAGAGACCCTGGAACTGCAGACCCTGCCCCCAACAGGCCGCTGCTGCTTGTGTTAACAGCCAACTGCTTCCCACATTTATAATCACCCTCTCCTCTGCAGCCCTGGGATGGGCAACAAAGGCAGCATTCCTCTTCCTGCAGTGACAAAACTGGCTTACCAAGAAATTGAGTGACTCACCTAAGGTCAACCAGCTTCAAGTCCTATTGCCAGAATTCCGAGAGCCAAGGATGAATTTCCCAAACCACAGAGGAGCTCTACCTAATACCTCTATCCACCTCTAATACTTCTATCCACGTGGTCCCAGGCACAGCCCCTAAACCCAAGCCCCCTTTCTCCTGGTTCCTCCCCACCAGGAAGTGACGGCGGCCCTGTGACTGTTAACCTGGCAAACTGCAATAGGTTTTCCCATGGAGGAGTCCTCACACCTGAGGTCACCTCTGCCGGAAGACACCATTGTGTTGTGTGCAGCAGCTGCAAGGCCTGCATCATAGAAGGTGAGAGCCCCTGGCTGGCTGCCCTGGTAGGTGACCTTGCTCTATATTCAGTGGCAGCACTGCCAGAACTTTAAATGAGAGCCAAGGCCATTAGGTTTGAGGCTTGTCACTCGTGTGGAGCGTAGAGCTCCCGATGATGGTGGGTGGCTGGAGAGAGGTAGACAGGGTGTCTGCCCCACAGGGAGTGCCAGAGGGCATGTGGGGTGGTGGCACTTGGCTGAGAGGCTCACAGGGAGACGACCTGCAGGCAGGGACACCTGGGTGTTGGAAGGTAAGGAAGAAACCCAGGGCCACCAAGGGGCCCGAAGTTGAGACCACCTATTGCAGTCGTTGTCTTCCAGAGGGGAAGGGTGGAAGGTGCTGAGGTGTGGCTGGCAGTGGCCTGTCCATTATGGTGGGTAGCGGGTGGCAGCACAGCGGGAGATGGCGGCAGGCTTCGGAGCCCACCACCTGGGCTGGATGCCCAGCTCGGCTTGGAGGTGACTTTGGGGCGAGGCCTGGCACTTCCCTGAGCATCTCTGCGGAATGCAGTCAGCGCTACCTGCACCTAACAGCTGGGAGGGTTTGCAAGTTCTTAGTACCAGCAGCAGGGTCTACCATCACCAGCCCACACTCCATGACCAGCTGAGCGCCTTGATGGCTCCGTAATGACTTTCTCAATGAGCAAGTTGCTTTTCATAACAACAACAAAGCAAGGACACCGTGATGCCACATTCATGCCACCGTCCTCACCACTTGGCCCCCGCGGCCTCAGACGCCTGCCCACCTGCAGGTGTGGTTTGCATGCGGCGGCACATCCCCCCTCGCCCTGGGTTTAAGCTTAAACACACAGGTGAGGTCTTATGTTGGGGTGAGTGACACATCAGAGAATATTCATGCAATTCCCCATCAGAACGTATCCAAAAAGTGATTCGGAACCATGGCTGATGCTCTGACAAGTCACAGCAAAGTGGTGGGAAATCATTATCTTTGGAAACTGCGTGGAAAAGGTGAGTGAGGAAACCTGCGCAGAACTAACGGTGAAGTCGCCTGCCTCATCTACAGCGGGTGTTGGCAGGAATGGCCTTTTGGGCGGGCTCCCAGAGGGTGGCGGTGCCAGGCCTGGCCCAGGGGTCTGCCCAGTATTGTAACAGCCTTTGAGTGATGCCTTTTCGCTACAGTGGGTTCTAATGTTATTATTTTGATTTTTTTTTTTTTTTTTTTGAGACAGAGTCTTGCTTTGTTGGCCAGGCTGGAGTGCAGTGGTGCAATCTCTGCTCACTGCAACCTTCGCCTCCCGGGTTCAATCGATTCTCGTGCCTCAGCCTCCCGAGCAGCTGGGATTACAGGCACATACTACCACACCTGGCTAATTTCTGTATTTTTAGTAGAGATGGGGTTTCACCATGTTGCCCAGGCTGGTCTCGAACTCCTGACTTCAACTGATCTTCCCACCTCAGCCTCCCAAAATACTGGGATGATAGGCATGAGCCACCATGCTCAGCCTTGTTTCAATTTTTAATAAAGTAAGGACTTCATGCTGAGGACAAGGCATATTACCCGCTGTTCATGTCTGACCAAGACAAGAATCTGAGTCTGGGCTCCCAGTCCAGGATTCTCTGCAGAACAGGAGGGCTTTTGCAGGAACATCAGGGCAGAGACATCTTCGCTGAATGGGCAGAGGGGACAACAGGCCAGTCCTTGCCACTGCTGTCTGCTGAACCAGAGAGCAATCTTTGGTCCTGGGCTGGGAGCTCTGTGAGGGAAGCGCTGTCTGAGTCACCTGCGTCTCTTCCACACAAGCCATAGCTTCTCTGCACCCAAACTTCCTTTTGGAAAATAAGATTCATACTAGCTGGGTCACTGGTCACTCTGTGAGGCAGGGGCTTGTGCGTGTAAATGCACTTGGCACTTTGAAATGCTCTCTAGAGATTCGCTAAAAGGAATAGATTTAAATCCCAGATGGAGGAAAGGACCAGGCCCACACAAATCTTCCAAGGCAGGACTTCAGGGGAGCTTATATTTAGGTCAGTGCA
The DNA here is from genome assembly GCF_008728515.1 of Papio anubis. Lineage (NCBI taxonomy): Eukaryota > Metazoa > Chordata > Mammalia > Primates > Cercopithecidae > Papio > Papio anubis. The sequence goes on from NC_044983.1 coordinate 135,099,873, forward strand.
ATTACTTTTGTACAGGCCTAGAAAACACACAATCAAACTATGGCTCTTCTAGGAGGCTTGTCCAACTACATAAACCCCCTCAGGACACTGTCCTCCTGGAAGTCACATTCACTCACAATTTTAAACTTCTTCACAAGGTGCAAAACAATGTGGTTTAGTTTTTAAAATCTGATTGAGGCTGATAAACCCCATTTTGTACGATTTTGTGTAGATTAAATAAGATAGATGGTGGATACAAATGGTCAGCAAAGTATCTGGTACATAAATAGCACTCTATAAATAGTGGCTGCTGTCATGATTCTGAATCCCGCGTTACAGATGAAGAGACTAAGGAGCGGAGGTGCTAAGATGACCTAAGGTTGCAAAGTGAAAAGGCAAGGCCAAGGAGGGGCCTCTTTTCAAACACCAGACGCAGGGCCGGCCCTCCATCCGCTCCTCGGAACGCGACACTCCACTGCTACTTGATTCTGTTCATCTCTGAAGGCAGAGTTAAATAAAATTAATACGATTATTGAATGCCAATTCTCATGTTTAATTTTATGGCCAAATGTGACAATAATAGTCAAGAGTTGGCACTAAAAAAAGGTGCTGTGATTTTTGAAGAGTCTATAAAAAAATGGTGGTTTTTAAAATACCAGATCATCCAATTCAGTCTTTGAACAGCTGATAGCCTCACCAGGGAAGTCACAATGACATTTAAGTACAAATCAAGGAGTCGGATCTCAGGGGACTGGCCGCATGTAATTCAACTGAACTTTCATTGAGAGATAGTTGTTAGTTATAGGACTACTTTTGCAAATGTATGTGGTACATCATATGGGAATCTATTGCCTGTGCGGAACACCAGCCTATGCTCTGTGTTGTACGGAAGTACAACGCCACGTGAGAGGGAAGCATCAGCTTCCTGACTCGTCCATCCCGAATGAGAAGGGACTTTGAGCAGACAAGGAAATGGCGTGAACACAGACATATGGATCACATCCCAAGAGAGGATCATTTTCTCCTTCAGCCTCCTAGATCAATTATGGTAAAAAAGAGAAATCCTTCCGCATTATTGTTTTCAATTGAAGGGGAAAGATAAGCTGTATTCTGAAAGTCAAAGCTCTAGGTGATCCAATCACAGCACCATCAGGGACTGCACCAACACCAAAGCAATGGTGCCCCTGTCCCCTGGGCCTGCCGTGGGCCCGCCCCGCTGCCAAGCAACAGGCTCTGTCGCCACCACGCCACCACCTCCATCCCCGCAGCAGCCCTGGGAGGGAGCAGATCCGCCTGTTGCAGAAAATAAAGTTGCTTGCCCAGGGTCACAGAGATGGCAAATAGGAGACGGAGAATTCAAAGCCAGGCTGGCAGGAGCCAGGAACCTGTGGTAAGTATCGACTATAAGGGTCCAGAAAGCCGTCCCTATCGCCTGAACTCGGGCACACACGCTGACAGGTGCTTGGAGATAATACCGCTCATTGTTAACAAGCAGCCCAGCACCCCCACAGCCAGCTGTGGCCCATGCAGTTAGGGGACTGAGAGCTCTGCCAGAGGTCCGTGCTGCAAATAAACAAGCTGTGGCCTGGGGCCAGGCAGTCTGCCGTCCTGTTCTTTGCTCCACGTAGGGCTAGAAAAACACTCAATGGGAGAAACTTGAGGAGGTGCAAGCGTGAGGCAGAGCCCGGCACTCCTTCAATCATGTCAGTCTATGATTCGGAAGCATCTCGTTTTTCTGAATCTTGAGCTCCTCACTGCAAATTGGAGGTTGAGTGGGGCCCATTGTTTCTTCAGTTTGGATTCTGGGAGTTCAGAGAAGGCCAAGGGTTGGGAGTAGAGTGAGCATCAGGGAACGGTGGCCTCTTGCTGCACAGGTGGCTTCTCCGAAGAGAGATGGTGTGCTCTGAGCACTCTGCTTCCTCGATCAATCGGCCTGGCTGGTCTCCCACGGAGGGAACTTGCGAAGAGCCCCCTACTCTGCACTGGGAAAGCCCCAAATACACAGCATCTCATTTTATGCTTACAGAGATCCTATATCACCACCCTCACGTCACAGAGAGGTGTACTGAGTTCATACGAGTAGAAATCACCCGCCAGTCACCAGAGCGTGAGCAAGACAGCCAGAGCAAGGGGCCCTCCCCAGCCCTCCCACCATGGAGCCAGCTGGCCTTGTGCTTTAGGACTCAGCCAGACACTGCCTTCCCCGAGCAGTGCCGTTCTCAGCTCGGAAGTGCCCCACGTCGGGAGCTTCTCCCTCCATCCCAGCCAGCACTGCCGTGGGAAGCACAGCCCCTCCGCTTGCACTTCTCCGGATCAATGTTTATTTTAGGACCTTTAAGTACTGTTTGCTTCAGCGCAGAAAATAGTGCTTAAGAAAATGGAATTCACCTAATGCCACTGGCTGCTGGCTGCCCTCCCTCTTCAAACGGCAGAAGGCAGCGCAAGACCTGGGCTCCTGCACCACGGGTCGTGTTTAATTGATTTCCTTCTGCAGAGGCCTCCTGAGGACTGCTTGGCCTGCTGGGTCCAAACGGCCACAGGTCCAGCAAAAGCAAAAGCAGGGAGGAGCCGGTGCCCAGGGCCTCATTCTCCATGGCCTCTGAAGCACAGCATGCAGGGCCAGGCCTTGGAGTCAGCAGGCAGAGCTCAGGCGCCCACCACTGCTCTCCACTCCCTGAGGGTCTGGCACTGGGGCGAGTGTCCCGGCTGCAGGGCTGCATTTGGGATGGGGTGCTGTGCAGAGGAACGGGCATGGGCTTGCAGCAACACAGACTGGAGCACAACCCTCTTCTCACCTATTTGCTTTGTGACCAAAGGCAAGTCACTTGAGTGTCCCCAGGCCTTGGTTTTTGATCCACAACGTGGATCTCCTATATTGCAGGGCTAGTCAGGATTTGGGAGAATTGATTTGAACCACTTGGCACATAATTGATGCTCAAAACAATTATAGCTATTCTAATGCTTTTGGGAGCAATTCAAGAGTTTTAAAGTGGACGATGGCGATGGTGGCACGACTCTGTGAATAAACAAAAATCACTGAGCCATACGCTTTAAATGGGTAAACTGCCTTGTGTGCAAATCAAATCTCAATAAAGCTGTTATTAAAAAGTATGGCTATTAAAGGAAGTTATCGTGATAAAGATCAAACTAGGTAGCTTTTATGAAGACATTTTGTGAAGGTATAAAATGCAAAATAAATACGAGATGTTCTGGGCATTATTTTCACCCACTGACCGTGTTCATAGGTAACACTTCACTCAAGCTAATATCAGAGTGTCTGCGTCTCCACTCCATCCTCACCTTGGTTGTGTCAGAGCTGTTTTCTTCAACTTGCTGCCCCCATGCTACCAGCGTGTGGCCCAGAGCAGGTGCGGAGGACCCCATGTGCAGGAAAGCAGTGGCTCGAGGGCCCAAGGCAGCACGGTCTGCATGCTCCCTGGTTTTACCCTTCGTGACCCGCTCAGACCCCAGGCACAGCATGGCATTGCCCGGACACTTCCGCCTAGTGCTGGGAATCGTTCCAACACTCTTCCAGATTTACTCTGTCTCTAAAGGTGGGTTTTTGGTTTTTCTCCAATGCTCCTCACTGAAAATTCTGAAGATGTTTGTATTAAGAGTAAAATACCTATCAGATTCTTTACCACTGGGGCACGGTGGCTCATGTCTGTAATCCCAGCACTTTGGGAGGCTAAACCAGGCAGATCACTTGGGGTCAGGAGTTTGAGACCAGCCTGGCCAACATGGTAAAACCCTATCTCTACTAAAAATACAAAAATTAGCCGGGCATGGTGGTGCACACCTGTAATCCCAGCTACTCTGGAGGCCGAGGCAGGAGAATAACCTGAACCCAGGAGGCAGAGGTTGCAGTGAGCCGAGATCATGCCACTGCACTCCAGCCTGAGTGATAGAGTGAAAGTCTGTCTCAAACAAAACAAAACAAACAAACAAACAAAGATTCTTTACCACTTTTCTGCTATTCGTTTAAAGTCTGAAAGACCTGGTTTCCGCCTGGGTCTACTTCTAATCTGCTGTGCCCTTGGGCAAGTCACCCTGTCCCTGAGCCTCCCTCCTGGTCCGTAAAGAAAGGAGCCACTGCCTACACAGTGGCAGCCAGGAGCCAGTGAGCGACCTAAGTGGGCCCAGGGCAGGGCACCCAGCTGGGGCCCAAACAGGGCTCACTCCCTCCTGCTTTCTGAATTGTAATAGAAAATAAACTATTTTGAAGTTTCTCTGCCTTAGATGACAGAGAACCAGAGTGTTTCCTTGCTTTTCCAAAGGGTCATATTCAGCTCACAGTTGGCTGGAAAAATCTGCTACCACAGCAACTGCCTAGGTGAAGGAGCTAGGTTCAGGACCAGCAGCACCTGCTGAGGCAGCTAAGTTATGGTTCCACACTTCCTTAAATGAAAAGCTGGTGCACCGACTAAATCTCAGCTTCTCTCAGTTCCTGTTAGGTTCTTCTGGAGTGCCTGTCTGAAGTCGAGGAGAGAGGTCAAGGAACGGCAGTGTGGTGGTCACAGAGCCTGCTTCTGCCTCCATCACCTCTGCCGCAGACGTGGCTACGTTCCACACCTGCTGTAACAGGTCTCTGAAGGTGTGGGTACCACAACGGGGAGGCCACCCTGCCAAGCAGGCGGGACCCTGGCAGCCCCCATCACATTTGTGTAATTTGGATCTTGCAGGACAGCTAGAGGACACTGGCCGCTCCTGTGAAACACAGGCTGATGGAACCACTCGGCTGTAGTCTCCCGAGGCTCTGCAGTCTCACCATACCACGCGACTTCTCCAGCTAATGTGCAAGGGTAGGCAGTCATAACATCACGGCAGAAACAGGGATGCTGCCCAGGGCCAGATCTGAGGGCAGAAGCTTGGGACAAACCATACTAGGGGTGGCTCAGCAGTATTCAGAGAACAGCTGTCATCTTGCAGGCCCTAAGCTCAGTGCATGGGGACATAAAATGAACCAGAAACAAGCCCTTATCTTTCCAGGAGCTTCAGAAGCCCATGAGAGAGATGGACAACAGAGAGCCAGGCTTTGTGTAAGCTGTGGTAAGCGCTATGATACAGAACCTGTAGCATGTTAGAGGAGTATGCAGTATCAGGCACTGATCCTGCCTGAGAAGCTTCAGGAAGAGCTGGAGAGAAGTGTTGACCAAGTTAAGACATGCAGTAAGGGGAGCTGGCAGGTAGAGGGCTGCGGGTGGAGAAGGACCATCCCAGATACACGCAGCATTACTTGCAAAGAGCCGGGTGGACTAGTGCATGCAGGCCAGCCAGGGACCCTGGATGATCATCGGAGTGGACAGAGGGGACTGGGGAGGGACGCAGCTGAGAGGTAAGCAGGGGCCAGATAAGAAGTGGCTATGGGCTACATTCAGGTGCACACCTGCCCCCTGCTACCGCATCCAGGAGCGCACACCTGCCCCCCACTGCTGCATCTGGGAGCATACACAGCTCATCCGCCACCCCCCACACCAGCCTCATCCAGGGGTGTGCACACCTGCCCCTCCCTGCTGTCATGGATGGTCAAACAGATGGACAGAGAAGCCCACATGGAAATAAATGTCAAAGGCTAATGTTCAGAAGACAGGAAATCAAGCAAGATAGCACAGAAAAGAAACAACAGAAGAAAGTAAAGGACATAAACTACAGAGAGTGAGAATATTTAGTTTGCAACAATCACATATGTTAACTCATTTATTTTCATTTCCTTCCAAGGTTAATCCTTGAAATGGTTTGGTTTTCTTTTTTTTTTTGGTGGAGTCTTGCTCTGTTGACCAGGATAGAGTGTAGTTGCACACTCTTGTCTCACTGCAACCCCTGCCTCCCAGGTTCAAGCGATTCTCTTGTCTCAACCTCCTGAGTAGCTGGGACTACAGGCACGTGCCACCACACCCGGCTAATTTTTGTGTTTTTAGTAGAGAGAGGGTTTCACCATATTGGCCAGGCTGGTCTCGAACTCCTGACCTCATGATCCGCCTGCCTCAGCCTTCCAAAGTGCTGGGATTACAGGCATGAGCCACCACTCCTGGCCTGAAATGGATTTTGTCTTCATAAAGCAGATGAGGAAACTGAAGCTCAGGCAATGAAGTGACTGCCAGGAGTCAAGTCTACGTGGACACACGACATGTCATTCCCTGGGCCAGACAGGCATGGCTGGCCGCAAGAGCTGGGGCAGCCTCCATAGGACAACAGGTGAGGCATGGCTTCCTCCCCCTGTTCCAAGTGAGAAGTGGCCCAGGACCAGATCTGAGGTTCCCAAAGAAAAGTGCATCTTCCTGCCTTCCTCACACGGAGGCAGGAGAGAGGGAAAGGATGGGTCCAAATCCATCCCGTGGACACCAGACAGAGCTGGGACATAAAGCTCAGGCCCAGAGAGCCGAAGGTAGACAGGAAAAGAATATGGAACCTCTCTGGCCACTTTTTTTTTCCTGGTATGTCACTAAAGCAAGCAAGCAAGAGAAATTGGCAAGAGTGTTTTTGGCACCCGGATTTCAGGAACACCGTGGCAGCCTCCCTCATCAGGCTCATCAGAAACCACAGAACCAGCAGAGTCAAGCCCTGCAACAGCTTTTGTAGAATAGCTGCAGATGGGCCAGACCGGTAAGCCAGCTAAAACACAGTAGTAGGGTCCTGGGATGCCAGCCATTCCGGAGGTGAATGAAAATCTACGGAGGGACACCGTGCCTGGGTCATCGGCCTCCACGGAAGTAAACATCCCTGTATCATCTCCCCTCTGAGTGGAGCTGGACCTATACAAGACGACCACGTTGCATCAGTCTTTTTCCACAAAAATCTTTCCATGTTAGGATGCAAATCTCTCTTCCTTCCACACGATGCCTGCCTCAGTGTGACCCTGTGACAACACCCCACGAGGGCTCAGGAGACATGTAAAACACCACGCCGTGGGCTTCTTCTGGCACCCCATCTGAACACATGGGAGCTGCATGGGCCTCTGTGGCTGGCACTGCTCGCACTGGTGTCCCCGCCCCCACTCACGTTTCACGCAACACTCTGCTCCTGTCACTCCCAAGTTTCAGCCCCACCTCCACCGGGCTAACCTCGTCTCAGCCTCACCTCCACCTGGCCTAACTCACCTCAGCCCTACCCTCACCTGGCTAACCTCGCCTCAGGCCCACCTTCACCTGGTAAAACTCCCCATCTGCCGGCCTCCTTCTCTCCCCGTGCTTCTAGTGGCTTCCCTGAGGAAGCACGTCTGAGGGGGCCAGCATTGCACGTGTGCAGAGAGTCCTCAGAAGAGCGGAGACAGAAGGTCTGTGTGTTCACCTTTCTAGCACCTAACCCAATGCCTCAGACATAGCAGATGGTTGAAGAAGAGGCTGGTGGAACTAAGAGGCACCCAAAAGCCTCCTGGAGAGAACTACTCAGTAGAGAGCTGACTGGTTTTAAGGCAGTGAAATGCCCCCATTTTGTTAACAAAATGTCTCAATCATACTGAATCAGTAGCTATTAGTTTAAAAATGATATTATATCTAATTACATACTTCATCAATTCTAAGTGCAATCTCATTTTCCCTAGATTAAAGGGGGGAAAGCAAACAGGAAAAGGAAATATTCAAATGTGCCTTGCAAACAATCAACAAGGTCCATGCTGAGCACGGGGAGGGGGCGTGGCCAGGGACCCACAGGCCTTCTTGTCCCAGGTCCCAGAGCTTAGTGCAGGGTGACGGAGCAGAACTCCAGGGTGTGGAGTCACAGAAACCCGGACTTTCATCCAAGCTCTGCCTCAGTATCAGTGTCATCTGGATCAATCAGTCAGCCTCTTGAAGTGTTTTCTGACTGTGAAGGTAAAGGACAATAATGCTAACCTGAGAGTGTAACAGTGAGGTTTAAAAAGCCGCAGGCCAAGCGCTGGGCACGGAGCATGCACCTGAGGGCCAGCGGTGGTACCTGGCATCACTGCTTCCCGTGGACAACAGGAGCCCTGCACCTGACCCGGCCACATGGAGCTGAAGGGAAAGCAGAGGTCGCAGAAAATGCCAGAACCTCCTTAGGAAGGCATTCAAAGTCCCCCAATTCCCTGGGCCCATGCACTTTTGGTTCTTGCCTGCACACCCGTACCATGGGACTGTATCCTGCCTGGGAACCGTCAACGCACCATCATGCTGTTGGGCCCTGGCACAATCCTATTCCAGCCGCCAGGAGGCCCTGCCTTCAACTCTTGGCCTAGGAATCGACTGGTTCTTCAGGGATAAGCTCTAATACATTCTGCTTTGTAAGCCACCTCGACTCCTCCCCACCCCCACCCCCACCCCCACCCCCGAGAACCAAGCCCTCGCTAGCTATATACCCATCAGTCTATGCTCGCATTTCAATCCATCATCAGCCACACTTGACACTGGTTTCTCTGGAGGCCTGTTTTGTCTGCCTCCTTCGCTACTGGACCATGAATTCTACAGAGGGAGGGAATGATGTCTTACTCATCTTTCACAGGCCTAGAACTCAAGGGCTCATTACATGTTTGCTGAATGAGTTACTGGAAACTGCCTTAGATCACCTGAATGACTTTCACGAGCAGGGGGGTCAGCGGTGTTCAGTGTGGCCCCAGAGGATGTGGCCAGAACAGATGGGCTGCAGTGGCCACCAGCTTTCTGTTCTCCAGCACGAGGGGCCACCCCACTGCAACTCCCGCCTCCCACTGCCTACAGGAGAGAGCTCCCCAAAACACACAGAAATAGCTCCCCGAGGAATCCAGGAGTGAAACAAAAGCAGGAGAATGTGGAGGAGTCAACACATACAATGAGCTCGCCCATGGGGTGGGGGCGTCTCCCACTTTTCCCTGCACTTTTTCTCCACAGGGTGGAAAAAATGCCCCGTTACAGAGCATCAGGCAGCAGCACTGGAGGCTGAAACTCTAACAGAAATACTGCCTTTCTGCCCAGGAAAAGGGGTGGAGTCTTTGTAGGCTGCAGAGTTGCATATGGAGGTGGGGGAATCTTAGAGGGGAGAGAGCTAGAGAAGCAGACCCTTTAATTCTGCATAGAAACCTGCAGAAATCTCGGATTGATCCCTGAGCAAAACAGACCCAGCCCAACAGTACAAAGCCGTAGAGGCCAGGCGTGGTGGCTGAGAAACCTGCAGAAATCTCGGATTGATCCCTGAGCAAAACAGACCCAACCCAACAGTACAAAGCCGTACAGGCTGGACACGATGGCTCACACCTGTAATCCCAGCACTTTCGGAGGCTGAGGCGGGCAGATTGCTTGAGGCCAGGAGTTCGAGACCAGCTTGGGTATCATGGTGAAACCCCATCTGTACTAACAATATAAAAATTAGCTGGGTGTGGTAGTGCACACCTGTAATCCCAGCTACTTGGGAGGCGGAGGTGGGAGTATTGCTTGAACCTGGGAGGCAGAGGTTGCAGTGAGCTGAGATCGCATCACTGCACTCCAGCCTGGGCGACAGAATGAGACTCTGTCTAAAAAAAAAAAAAAAAAAGAAAGCCTTAGAAACAGAACTGGGGTTTGACTACCCAACATACACACACACACACACGTTTCAGATTTACCTCTGAGTTATGCACAGGATAGACCTCAGCAGCATGGGAAAGCCGTGAAATGAGATTTGAACCACACACGTCTCAGCCTGACTCCCCAAGAGGCACACAGGTGGTACAGACCCAATAGTGTGCTGCAGCTAGCTGGTTCCCGCTCCCAAGAGCCAACTGTTAGCGTCTCTTCTCCACTCTTCATTCAGTGACGTTATATGGATAGCTTGAAATTGGCCAGAAGGCAAGTATTTGCACTACAAAAATCAGCAACTGCTATAATCCAGGGCTGGTTGTTAAAAATTAACAAAGTCACACTGGAGAGACCCAGACCAATGCAGCAGAGGCCTGGGGAGTTGAGCTTGAGGAGCTGAGATGTGAACTCCCACCCAATAGGACCAGCAGAACTTAAGGTCTGAACCTAACTGGACTGAGGACCTGCCAAGACTATACCAGACTCCTGTGGTAAAAGAAAACACATTCAAAATGAAGTTTTAAAAATAGGAATTTACAACAAAGAAATAGAAAATACAAAAGAGAGGCAAGTGGAAAGTTTACAACTTAAAAATACAAATAATTAAAAAAACAAACAAAAAAAACCACCTCCTGAATAGCTTGAACTTGGGAGGCAGAGGTTGCAGTAAGCTGAGATCGCACCACTGCACTCCAGCCTGGGTGACAGAGTGAGACTCTGTCTCAGAAAAAAACCAACAAAAACACCTCCTGAATGGAGAACAGTAGAATGGAGGTAACGGGGGAGAGGGTAAGTTAACTTGAAGATAGACAAGTCATAAAAGAAAATATTGAGAAACTGAACTGCATCAAATGTAAAACTTTTGATATTCAAAAGCAAATCACGACTGGGGAAAAAAAAAATCACAACACACGGATTACACAAAAGATTTGTATCCAAGACTATGTAAAGAAATCTCAAAACCCAATAATAAGAACTCAAACAACCTAATGAAAAATACGTAAAATAGTTAAACAGACATTTCACCGAAGACAGTTTCAAATAATCCATAAATACTTGGGAAGATGCTCAGCATCCACAGTCATGGGGGAAATGGAAATGTTAAATTATCACAATGGGAAACACCCACAACAGCTACAGTGAAACAGACTGACCACACCAAGTACTGGCAATGATTGGCATGGAGGAGCGAGAACTCTCACACACTGCTGATGGGAGCGCGCAAAGGAGTCTGCTGGTTTTTTTTTTTTTTTAGACAGACTCTTACTGTTACTCAAGCTGGAATGTGGTGGCACAGTCATAGCTCACGGCAGCCTAGACCTCCCAGGCTCAAGCAATCCTTCCACTTTAACCTCCCGAGTAGCTGGGACTACAAGTGTGCACCACGACACCCAGCTAACGTTTTTATTTTTAGTAGAGATGAAGTCTCATTATGTTGTCCAGGCTGGTCTGGAACTCCTGGGCTCAAGCGACCCGCCTGCCTTGGCCTCCCAAAGCTCTGGGATTACAGGTGTGAGCCATTGCACCTGGTCTGGTCTGGTAGTTTCTTAGTTATCCACAGACCTATCACATGGGCCAAAATCCTACTCCCAGATATTCACCAAGAGCAATGAAAATACGTCTGTGCAGAGGTCTGTTGAGGAATGGTTATGGCAGATTTAATAGCAATAGCTAAAAAAGTAGAAACAATCCAAATGCCCATCAACAGGCAAATGGATACATAAATAATGGAATATTTTTAGAATGAAATATTCAACTATAAAAAGGAACAAACTACTGTTGCAGGCCAACCCCGTGGATGAATCTCCAAACCATCGTGCTGAGTGAGTGATGTCAGACAAATGCGAGTCCTCGCTATGTGATTCCATTTATATAAAATCCGGGAACACACGAGCTAATCTACGGCAGAAGCAGGCCAGGGGCTGCTGTGGGACAGACTGCAAAAAGAGCACAAAGAACTTCTTGGGGTGACACAAACATTTGTTATACTGAATGTGCTGAAAATTCTCTGGGTGTAGACATGTATCAAAGCTGACCAAATTATTCACTTTAAATATGTACAGTTTACTCTTCCACAACAATCCTTCTATAAAGTTGTACCAAAACACAAGCCCTGTGTAAATGTCTCCCCACCAAAACCACTTGAGAAGTGTGTTGTCTAAAGTCAGAAACACCTGGGTTTGGGCTGGGTGCAGTGGCTCACACCTATAATCCCAGCACTTTGGGAAGCTGAGGCAGGTGAATCACCTGAGATCAGGAGTTTGAGACTAGCCTGGCCAACATGGAGAAACCCCGTCTCTACTAAAAAGACAAAAATTAGCCGGGCATGGTGGCGGGTGCCTGTAATCCCAGCTATTCAGGAGGCTGAGGCAGGAGAATTGCTTGAACCCGGGAGGCAGAGGTTGCAGTGAGCTGAGATCGCGCCACTGCACTCCAGCCTGGGTGACAAAGCGAGACTCCATCTCAAAAAAAAAAAAGAAAGAAAAAAAGGAACACCTGGGTTTGAATCTTAGGCCTGGCAAGAGACTGAAGTTCTTTGACCTCAAGGTCTTTGTGAGTACAATGAAAAACCCCACAGCATCCACCAACCTCGGGGCTGCTGTAGGTACTGAGTGAGCGTGTGGCTGGGAGGTCTGTCCCGGCCCTGGAGGTGACGCATTCTCCACGCCATCTCCATGCTTGTGCGCCGGCCACAGTGTCCTGCCCTCTCTCCACTCCTGTGAGTTCCTTCCTGGGAATCCCAGGGCACTGTACAATCTGTGTATGGCGCTCACAGGGTCTTGTCTCACCCTTTTGTGGGTGCATTTTTATCTCTAGGAAACCACAGGCGCTGCAGAGGAAGAATGCATCACAGTCTGTTGATTCTCCACAGTCCCTTGCATCACAGTCCGTTGATTCTCCACGGTCCCTAAGAAAACACCTTGCAAGCAGCAAGCCCCTCCATGCTGCTTACGGGAGACCCATGCGTGGGTGCGGGAGGGTGCCCGAGCTGGTGCTGTGCATGCCAATGGCAATCCCATCTTGTGGAAAATCTATGACTAGCAAATACTTCACAAAATCAGGAATTATCTTTAGTTCTATTTGTTTAAAATAAAGAAGCCATTCTCTTAAAAATGTACTAATTAATGAACAAGCTTCTACATTTTAGGTTTTATATACTTTTCTGTCACTTTCCCTGACAAAGTCACAGAGGTAGGAACCATGCCTGTCACATTTTAAACAACGACATCCCTAAATTCTTACAAACCACAGCACAGAGTGGAGGATCAATACATGAATCTACTGAAAGCTTGGGGCCACCAGGATAATAGATAAAGTCTGATACATTTGAGTTAAGACAAGGTGCCTTGAAATAACTTTAGCGCAATGCCTTTCTCAAACACAGCAGTGGTCCCAGGCTTACCAAAAAAAAAAAAAAAAAAAAGCTGGGGGGCGGGCCAGGCGTGGTGGCTCACGCCTGTAATCCCAGCACTTTGGGAGGCCGAGGTGGGTGGATCATGTGAGGAAAAAAAAAAAACCAAAAAACTGAGCTTTCCTGTGCTTCAGGCAGTTCTTGGCTTTGGTTTTTCTCTCCGCACAGAGTCACCATGCTGCCTGCTTCTTCTTCCTGAGCTACAGGCTTCCATGGTCTTCCAGAAGAACAATACTGTCCTCTTCTGAAACCATGTTTCTGCACATACCCGGCTGCTTCAGGAACCATGGCGCCGTGCACCTGACGCGTAGGTGTGTGGGGAGTGGACTCAGGTCCCTTGGCTGGTCACCCAGCAAGCCTGGGCAGCGCTGGCCAGGTGTTCAAGGAAGGCCCAGCAGAGCAGGCTGAGCTGGGATGGGCCTCTGGGGTCTGCCCTCCCCACCTTTCCATCCTCATCTCCAGCCCAGCCCTCTCTGCCTCAGACCCTGCGATGTCCTGTAAAATGGAGTAAGCACCACCTTGTAGTTGCAGTGCTCAGGAGCAGCACCTGACACACAGAAAGCCATCGGTATACATGTTTGGCACTGTGCATGGATTCCGCCGCTTCTCTACACTTCTCTGTTATGCACAGGTAATTTAAACATTTAGCATCATGAATGGCATATGCTAGGGGCTGGACAAGCATAGCTTCACTTCCCTTATTTCTGGGACCTCCTGGATGCCTAAGAAGTGGCAGCCAAGGGGGTGACACCCAGGAAGAGCTGAGCCCCTTAAGCCTCCTACACTCTATCTTAACGCATGTTTACCCTCCATCCCAACTCCTGGGATGGGAAGGCTTATAGTGTGGGGCAGTGGGGCTGCGCCAGCCGGGAGTTGACATGTAACATAAATAAGACACGGCCAAGGTGAGCAGTGGCAAGGCCAGCGCACTCACACATCACGGTTCTCGCTGGTCAACTTCTGCCGTGGTGTCGGTAGGGCAGGTGGGTGGCTCAGGATCACAGGGAAGACAAGGGGGTTAATGACTAGAGCCAAGCCTTGGAAATGGACTTCCGTTCTGCTTTCCAAGCAGCAATGCTAGGCAGGCATCGAACAGATAGGAGATAGTCACACCCTCTGTTTTCAACCCTAGACATCGAACAGACAGAATGGTAGCAGTGACAGATTAACATTCAAAGGCCATCTTGATCCTTCTAGACCCATCAAATCCAGTAAGGAGCATCCCCCTGTTCAGACCCATGGAGGAGGGAACTTACTTTGCAATGAGACTTCATTTTCAACCAGCCCTAGTGACTGGCCTTCCAGAGCTGGAGCTCCCTTAGAAACCCAACCTAATTCCACCACTATCTTACAGATGAGACCCTCTGAGGGGAGGCTCAGACAGGGAAGGAGGCAAAAATGGGGCCACCCCTAGGTTATCATGAGGATGAAATCACGATGACAGCAACACTGTAGGGTGCTCAGTGTACGCCGGACACCTGCATTAGCTCACTGACTGCGCCTGGCGGTGCCCCCTTTCACAGGTGTGGAAACAGGCACACGCAGGGTGCCCGCCCTGCTGGAATCAGCCCTCAGGTCGAGGCCCTGGCTCTTGTCCTCCCACCTCCAAAACTGCCCCAAAGGGGTGAGGAAAATAGCTTCTAGATGATTCTAACCCCACCTCTATAACCACAAGCTGTGAGATCCTTGGGAAACACTTCAACCTCATGAGGCTCAGTTTTCTAATCTGAAAACGAGAATATTAACCATAGATAACTGCCACTCACTGAACACCAGCTGCAGTAGAGCCGAGCACACATGTAATCCTCACCGCAACCACAGGAGCTAGATCCTGACATCCCCGTCTCACAGAGCAGGAGACTGAGGTTAACAACGTGGCAAATATCCACAACGACAGTTTCCACAAGGCTTCTCTAGTGGAACCACCTGCAACCACAGCCCTCGAAAGAAGGATGAACACTCTTCCACAGGGCCTGGCATGCACCTTAAGGCAGGTGCCCACTGGGACCCTGTCTGTGGTGTCAAGAATTTTACAGTTGACCTTGAAGACCACCTAGTCCAAAGCTCTCATTGTACAAAAAGCCAAGCCCCGAGGCCACACAAAGCTTTGGACCTGAGCCTCCGGGCCCCGCAGTCTGGAAAGTGCTCCTTTCTCTGCATCCTATGGGGCTATCAACTTGGCTGGTCCAGTCTGCAGGTCTACATCCTGCCCGCCTGCACAGAGGCGGGGGTGGGACCAGTGCAGATCTCCACAATTTGTCAGCCCATCCTGATAAGTCTGAGGCTCCGACCATCATATCTCATCACAGCGTCATTAGGATTACAAGTGCCACGCGGTAGAAGAGGAAGGGAAACACGAACAAAATGATGAGAAATTAAGCCCATTTCACCCGGAAAAGATGACTCTGATTTATTGCTCTATAGCAGCTGACGATGGCCTGTCAGAGAAATTCTGTGTTGAAAATAAAGAATAAAAATCACCCAGAGTTGTTTTGCCACACATCCAAATTAGAAAATGCTACTCTCCAGATGATTTATGCTTCTATTTTTTTCCCTTATTCACAGAGAATTTGTCAAGCATTACAAGAGCACCTAAGAGCAATAATACAATTCAAAAGGAGACAGAAGGCCGCGGAGGTGTTGACGTGCGGCTGAGGGCTGCGTGCTGGCCCAAAGGCAGGGCTTCGGTGCTCAGAAACATTAACCTTACAGGGAGGAACAAGGAGAAACCAGCCGGGCAGGCCCCACAGGCAGCCCCCAGAGCCGCTTCGCCGTGCAGCCGAGGGAGTCCCGCACCACGGGGCCTCACTCAGGGCAGCCACCGTGGGCAGCCACCATGGGAGAATGTCCCCACCTCACGGATGTCAGGCTTGGCCACAGGTCCTTGGCCACAGGATCTGAGTAGAGTGACATATGCCACACAGGATCAGAAGCACGCTGGATGGACCACCACGTGGTATGGCCTCCTTTCTTTCTCCCATCATAAGTACAAGATAACGTTGGCTGACCTGACTCCTGGGGTAGAAACATCATGTAGAGACCAGGCGCGGTGGCTCACGCCTGTAATCCCAGCACTTTGGGAGGCCGAGGCAGGCAGATTGCCTGAGCTCAGTAGTTTGAGACCAGCCTGGACAACATGGTAAAACCCGTCTCTACTAATTTACAAAAAAATTAGCCAGGTGTGTTGGCACATGCCTGTAGTCCCAGCTACTTGGGGGGCTGAGGCACGAGAATTGCCTGAACCCCAGAGGTGAAGGTTGCAGTGAGCTGAGATAGTACCTCTGCACTGCAGCCTGGGCAACAGAATGAGACTGTGTCTTCAGAAATAAATAAATAAATAAAATAAAGCAATATCAGCAGGGCAGGTCCCAGGCCCCAGCCAACCTCTCGTTGATATGTAATGTAGATGTCAACTCATGCTTATAGCCACTGACATTTAGGAATAGTCTGTTACCACAGCATAAGCTGGTTAAAAAAAAAAAATCATACAGCTCTTCTTCCCAGAACACCCCTGCACCTCTGCTCTGGTACACAAAGGCTTTCTCTTCAAGGCATGGTGCAAAAGCCAGTACTTCCAGAAGCATCTCCTCATTCCCAGCCGGGAGCAACGTTTCTCTTCTCCAGACCCCAACCCCTCAGCTGTCTACCCAAGAACTTCCTCCGTGTTTGTTTTTTGCATGATTCTTTGTGACCAGGCTGTGTCTCTCCAGCTGCCTTGAGGACATGCCCAGGGAATGGCGCTCTGAATCGTACCTGCATTCTGTGCCTACTTGCTCCATCTAACGCAGAAAACTCCACAGCTAAGATCTCTTCTAACATTTAAGGAACAGGGCCTCATTAGCACATGAATATGTGTTGAATTGTGAATGAATCAATGAGTGTGGAAACTACGTTAGACGTGGTGCTTACAGAACCAAGTTGCCAAGGGAGATACCATCTCTCCTGCAGGAAGGAAGTCCTGCCTCCCACTGACTCACTCAGCGCGCAGCCTTGAAAAAAACAGCACGAGTTATAACCCTCAGATGTGGGGGCAGAATAGGACCCATTTGGGCTGACACAGGCCACGGAAACCACAGGGCCAGCGTCTTGAGCCCTTGATGGTACGCCTCTGACACACCGCGGCTGCAGCGGACCCTTCTCCACGTTTTTGCCCAGCTCTCTGCACCCCATGGCCAGGTCTTGCCTCCCTGAGGACCACACTGTCTGCAAGCCAAACCTGACTCTTCTACTTATACTTGCTCAGCATTTTTGTCATCCTTGCTCTTGGCCAGTCCCTGTCTTGGTTTCTGCTCTTCCCACACAAAGTTTTGGGAATCAGTTCATACATATTTGAGATTAATCAAAGTTCATGATCAGTTCTGGACTGCTATGGACTCCAGATCCACTTCATGTAGCCATGTGAGCTCTGGTAAATTACATAACCCATCGAGTTTCTTTATAAAGCAGCAACAATAATGTTATGAAGAATTAAGGTAAAGATGAGAAATAGTATAGCAAAAGCATCTACTATGCTATGTGGTTGCTAGTAGGTGCCATCTATTATTTATAAACCTACCTGATTGTAACACTATCCTGTCTATATTTCTCCATCCTTAGCTGATACATTATAGAAATCTCTGTGAGAAGTTATACTCAGCAGAATTCATTTTTGAAAACAAACTTTTTGTAAAACAGGTTAAGCTATGTGATTGCCTTTATTCATTCAACAAAATGCTTTGTGTGCCGACACTAACAGCCACTGTTTTAGGCAAATGCGGCTGAATCCCTGACTTCAAGTCCAGTCAGAGAGACAGAGAGAGAGAGAAGATGAGAGTAGCTGTACGTACAGCAGGAGCGTGCACAGGCTGCCTGGCAGGGGTGTCTCCTGTCATTACAGTTAGCAGTGATAATAATGACAAATATTCTACCACCATCAATGACAATTTGCAGAGACAATGGAAAATCTGGGCTCTTGAAACTTCATTCTTCCAATTTCTTGTAGGCCGTGCACTGCTGACTGGCTTTCCTGGTGCTATTTCAGTGGTACTCACAGTGTAGACAGCGCTTTTTACTTAATGATCAGCCCCTGTCTGAGTCATCACTTCTAAACCGCTCAGCAATTCTCTTTCAATCCTCTTCCACCTTCAGGAAACTGCCTTCCATCCACTGAGGAATCTCTAGGCTGCACATGTGGCCACAGGAGGCCCCATCCCTGCAGACCGGGGAAGGCGCGCCCCTCTGCTCTAGACCGGGGAAGGCGTGCCCCTCTGCTCTTGCAAGTAGACACATGGGGCCCAACCCCAAAGGTTCCTTGGTCAGTGTTCACTCAGACAGGTGACACGGCTCTGGACAGGGCTGTGTGCTGGCCAAAGGACAAAGAGGACCTGACCTGTAGCCACTCACACTTGAGATAGGAGCCCCAACATTGCCAAGTCCTACTTGTGGGCTGGGTCAAACCAGGTTAGCATTCTGAGGCTTTGCCAGGACACCTGCTTCCCAGATTTCTTGTGAGAATTAGGCAAGACGATGTTCACGGAGTCTTCGGTACAACATACGGAGAAGCCAGAGGACCACAGGTATTCCATAGGAGACCTGTCACTTCACTGCTTAGGATTTCAGCCCCTCCCTGTACATTATCTCATGGGAGCCCTGAAAGACCAGACAAGATAGCACCGTGCAAGAGAAGGTGCGAGGTGAATGAAAGCCTACTGGTGTCTGCATGCAGGACCTTCTGTCCTAGAACCCCGAAACGGTGGACTCAGGGGTTCTTCAATGTAGTGGCTGCCACGGAAGGAGAGGGGAAAGATTTCTTAAAAATTACACATGCTTTTGTGTTTGGGAGATCTCGCTTATCCTGTCTGCTTCTCAGGGCTACAGGGTGACCTGCCACAGTTCTGAGACCTTTGACTATTTCCTTGACTCTCTGGGTCTCAATTTCCTCATCCATAAAATAAGAAAAAAAAAAATGCGTATCCCACGGCATTCTTACAGGAATTCAATGAGAGAGAACAGACTGCGTGTGCAGACAGCGCCAGGCAAGTCCACGACCAGCGTGTTGGAGTCCTCCCCTCCCTTCCTAGCTGCTTGCCTACAAAACAGAGCAAAGAGGATGGTATCTAGCTTCCTTCCCAGAGCTCCAAGCTGGGAAACAGGGATAGGATATGGCATTTTTGTGCAAAGCATCTCTTAGTTAAAATATGCTTCTCCAGTCTTCACTTTCTTTTTTTTACATTTGTTCCAAGTTCAACTTATTTGCCGTATGAACGCTGGCAAGCCGCTTGATGACAGTAACAAAATAATTATTTTGCTATTATAGCCTACCATTACTTAGTGTGTTATAATTTAACACACCTTCAGAACAATCACCTCATTTCATCCATACAAGAACTCTTCCTCATTCACCGATGGGGAAACTGAGGCACACAGATGCCACACTAGTCACCCAAAGGGATGGAGCCGGAAATGCAGTGTCAGGATGGCACGTGACCTTTCCTGCTCCAGTCCCACAATGGGGAAGCCTGCACCATGTGGGGAGAGCCACTCCTGCCCAGGGCTCGGGGAACCTGGTACGAGCACAGGCCTGGAGTGGCATCACATGCTCACGCTGACCTCCACCTCATCTGCTCCACACCTGTTGGCCTCTGAAGACTCTCAGACTCCTCACCTGAGGATTCCTGGCATCTCTGACTCCAGTCCTGCTGAGATAGGGCCTACCAGAGCCCAGGAACGCCACAGGCCAACAAACCGTCTAGCACGCACCATCACAGCTCTTAGTCCTGCTGAGGGAGGCTTTAGAGATGGGAAATCCCAAACACCTCCTAAAGTGATTTCCGAGGGAGGCAGTGAGCTTCTTCATTCATAACATGCATGCTAAGTGCCAGCTCTGCAAGGAGCACGAGGCCACATGCTAGGAACACAAAGATGAAGGAAACGCAGCCCCTGCAATCAGGTGTGAATGATGAGTGGGGAGGTCGACGCCTATCTGCGGAGCTGTGACAGACGCTGTACCAGAGCTGGGAGCCCATCCGGTGGGAGTGTGGGGAAGTCACTGGGCTTAGTGCCTTCTAAAGGTAGAGCAGAGCCACTAGGCCCCTGAGCAAGGGCAGGGCACCTCAGGACCAGGGCTGAGAGCTGAAAGGTAAGCGTGTGGCATGCACAGGGTGAGTGGACACTGCAGTGTAGTATAAAGCACGGAGAGAGTTGGGGAGTGGGCGCTGCAGTGTGGTATAAAGCACGGAGAGAGTGGGGGAGTGGGCGCTGCAGTGTGGTATAAAGCACGGAGAAGGTGGGGCTGGACTTCAGGCTGGAAGGGAGGGCAAGGTCAGACCATGCCTTGCTGCGTCCCAGGAGGGGGCTGCTTTAGTCCCCTGTGTCTACAGGACATTGTGAAACCATGAAACATCGTGTTCTTGGAGAGTAACAGTAAAAACTCTTTTTTTATATTATGGGGAAGAGGTTCAGAAGAGTGGACACAAAACGATCCCAATTTGGTGTGAATGAGGTAAAGTAGACACAGACAGAAATATGGGTATGGGCCCAGAGGGAGGCATTCTCTCTGGGTGCTGGGATTCCGTGTCATCCAAACATTATTTTCTCCATACTTTTCCTTCTTTTCTAAAATGAACACATGTTATTTTTGTGGGTTGGACTGACGTCTCAAAGAAGAAAAGAAATCCCCTTCCTGGGAGCCCAGGGCAGCTGCGGGGATAGCGCTGGGGGCAGCGGCTTCAGGAGCAGGCGGAGGCTGGAGGGCTGAGGTGGCGGGGCCAGTGCTGGGGCCAGTGAGGCTAGGCAAGAGGGAGGATCCATGTAAGCCAACAGAGAGACCCCTGTTGTCCACACTGGAGGCAGCAAGGAGAGGAGGGGAAGAGAACTAGAATGAGGCAGTTCTGGAAGTGCTCCTGGCAGACGGCAGGGCGGTGAATGAAAACACTTGGAAGGCACAGTGTGAAGCGGAAACGCGGACGCAAATGTCACGTATTATTACCACTGCCGCCATGGTTTCTAATCGCGTTAAGCATGGGTAATGAAGCCTTCTCTGGCCAGCGCCTGACAAAGCCATCAGTGAGCAGCTGCCACCAGGACCCCACATGTACACCGCTGCCTGCTGTGGCACAGGACGCTGACAGGTGAAACGTGTTACCAGATGCACAGAGACACCTCCTCAGCGGCCCTGCATCTTTGGGCATTTGAAAACAGAGTTCTCCTTGTGGGAGATCAACTCAGCCAGAAAAATCGTTTGGGAGTCCGGCTTAATATTGAAAATGCCACAACCATTGAAATAGAAATAGGACAATGTCTGTAACGATATGAAATTGACAATTAGGGATAAGAAATATATTCCTGAATTGAAACAATAAAGCAGCAGCCTCTCTCCACCCACCGGTGCCTGGCAGGTCTTTGTCTGGGAAGCTGACAAAGCTGCCCCACCTGTGTGTCAACTCAGCCGTCCCTATGCTGAAATCAGATGAGAAAACCACACAGCCAGTGGGTCCTTTGAAACAGTCTTTTTTTTTTCGAGACAGAGTCTCGCTGTGTCGCCCAGGCTAGAGTGCAGTGGCGAGATCTCAGCTCACTGCAAGCTCC
This sequence comes from Papio anubis, assembly GCF_008728515.1. Taxonomy (NCBI): domain Eukaryota; kingdom Metazoa; phylum Chordata; class Mammalia; order Primates; family Cercopithecidae; genus Papio; species Papio anubis. Next base: position 135,121,311 of record NC_044983.1, read on the forward strand.
ACCTCCGAGGTTTATACCATTCTCCTGCCTCAGTCTCCAGAGTAGCTGGGATTACAGGCGCCCGCCACCAAGCCCAGCTAATTTTCTGTATTTTTTAGGAGAGATGGGGTTTCACCGTGTTAGCCAGGATGGTCTCCATCTCCTGACCTCATGATCTGCCTGCCTCGGCCCCCCAAAGGGCTAGGATTACAGGCGTGAGCCACCGCGCCCGACCAGAAACAGTCTATCTTAAATGTGCAATTCCTTGAGACACACAGAGATATACCCGATTAATTTTAAAAGGCCAAAGGAGAGAAATAAGACAAGTGAATAAAGTGCCACGTCCTCAGCTTCAGCTCCTCCCTTCCTCCCTGCCTCTTGACAGACAGGAGGGAATGCCCACTGTTCTCCAGGTGCCAGGTACCAGGACACAAGGGCCACTCAAACATGACTTTGTCCTCAAAGAACTGGCCAGACAAGTAAGCAGGCGACTCCACCATACTTCGCTAAGGGCTATATTTGGGACATTTGCCATGGGAGCCAGAGAATGGGTGAAAGCCCAGAGTACAAGGAAGGTCCTGGAAGAGGTAACACCTCTGCTGGACACGGCGGTCTGGAGAGGTCGAGGAGCATAGGAGCCAGGGCCCTGCAGTAAGTGGGCAACGCACAGCAAGAGGTATGGAGGGCAGGTGCCAGCACCTGAGAGGAGGCCAGGGACTGGGGCGAGCTGGAGAGGGCAGCTCCCTGTGAGTGAGGAAACTCCAGAAGGAGGTGGTCCAGCACACTGCATGGGGCTCAAAGGACAGAGCCTCCCCAGCCAAGACCCTCAGCCCACCCCCCCAGGCCCCATTCCCAGGGCAGAATCTGCTCCCAGCCCATCCAGGTCCACAAAGGCTCCTGTTTGAAGCTGCAGGGCTGCAGGTGTGGAAAGCACCCCTGTTGCGGGGACCAGTGTGCATTCTGGCAGCCCCGTGTCCCAGGCCACCCCATTGCTGGCGGCTGCGTACCTCCCCCTGGTCCTTTTGAGCAACCACTCCCACCTTCTGTGGCTCCAGAACAGCCTGGTCACATCTGATCATGGCTTATTCAGTATTGCCCAAAACAGTTTCAGTTCCTAAGTCCTAGAATTGGAAAGAAATCTCTCAGTTCAGGATGGCAACAAAAATGCCTCCAGGGCGCAGGAAGAGAGGGAGCTGGTGGAGAGGCAGGCGCAGGTCTGGTCTGCGGGAAAGGCCTACCCCGCGGGCAGCCAGGCCGCAGCATGTGGCTCTGCCCAGCTCCAGCTCCTGATCTTTCAAGAGAACCGGAAAGGAGATTGAATTCGAAATTCCTATATTCTGACAATGACAGCTCAATTTTTTTTTTTTTTTTCACCCTAGGCAACCCAAATATATCTGCGAGCTAGACTGGGCCTGCTGGCCGCACGTCTGGGATTCTCGTCGTTTGGTCAGAACACACCATCAGCAGGTCCCCTCACCCCCGCCTCAGAGCAGCTGCCACGGCCTCCACCTTACACACAAGGAGCACAGGTGTGTGACTGCCCGCAAGTCGCTCTCACCTCCGAACTGCCCTGGCGGTCAAGTTTTTCTTACTACATCTTCTCCACCATCTCTCTAGACACTGACACGAATTACTAGACAGAGAAACATCCGATACTGAAGTTTGTGTTAATTGGGGAGTTTTTGCTACGCTCTATTTCCAACAAATATTATCCTCTTCATCATCTTCATTTTCAGTTTCAGACTGTGAAAACCTCATAGTGCCAGAAGGAATGAAATGAAACATCATAATGAAATGGGGGCTGGGATTTTGAAAAATTGAAAAGTAAATAAATCCGACATACAGCTAGAGTATATCTGCTCCCTCCTTCCAGAGGCAGGACGTGGAAAGCGGCAGCGCCAGACTCAGCAGAGTCACAAGCCTGGGCTCAAAGGTGCAGAGGGGCTGGCAGGGACACAGGGCAGGGGCCACGCTCCAGCTAGGCCAAGGGCAGCTCCACTGTCACCCACAGAACTTCCTCCAAGAAGCTATGACCAAACCAGCCAGAGGAGAGCCACAGGCACCTTAGGCCAATGTCCCTCTTCCTCCTTCCCCACCTCATGGCCGGCCATACAGAGCTTTGGAAATCAGAAGCCCACCACAGCAAAGGTGGCTGGAACCCTAGGGAGGGACAAACTTACTCTCCCACACAGAGGGAGGCTGAGTTCCAGCAGGGCGCTGGGCCAGGGTGAAGGGGAGCTAGGGAAGCAGACAAGGCTGTGGGTGTCCCCTAGCACCCACGATAGTGAAGTGCATAAGCCGGGCACCCACAGCAGCCTATGAAGGGGGGCTGGGGTAGCACCTCCCATCACTGTCCTCACTGGGACGTACCTGGGGAAGACCTACATGATTGGTTCTCTGGCAGGCCCAGAACCCCTTGGCATGGGCGAATGGCAATGCCTGTTGGGCCTCAGCACAGACACTGCAGAACAGGGCAGCAGGGCCTGGGGGAGGCATGATCAGCTCGTCTTCAGAGCGGGTGGGCGTCCTCCCCGGCCCTCAACCTTCACAGGAGGCTGCCAGGTGAGAAGGGTACAGTCCACATGCACTATGACCAGGACCCTGGGGCTGGAGAAGCCTCACAGGGGGACAACAGAGGCCGCCAGAGCAAAAGTGGTTTGTCCACTTCCCCAGAGGGCCAGCAGCCCCTAGCCAGGAAGTGGGGCCGAGATGCTGCCCCAGTGCCCAGAAGTGAGGATTCGGGGTGGAGCCTCTTACTCTAGGAAGAGGCTGTGCTCTGAGCTGCAAGGCTAAAAGAGTAGGAGTGAAAAAGGGACACAGAGGGCCCAGTATGGCAGGAGGGCAGGCCAGAGGCTGGGCAGGAGGGCAGTCAGTGCCCTCATCCTATTTAGCCTTAACAAAGGCAGAGAGAGACTGTGCCAGGTGGTAACATCACCATCCAATTCAACAGCACAAGGAAAGGAATTTTCCAAGGCTAGTCACAGCTATCTACAACACACTGGTTTGCCCAGACAGTATGACTGTAACTGCGGCAAGCCAGTGCTCCCAAACATGACCAAATGCAAGCATTTCAGTGAAGGTTCGGGGCAGACCGGCTGAGCAGGAGGCAGGCTGGGCAGAGGGCAAATGCCACTCCGCACCCCTGGGCTCAGTCTCTGGCCCACATGGGCTCCGGGCATGGGTTTGCCACACTGTTCTGCAAACTTCTTCCTAAGGCAAATGGGAGACAGTGCCAGAGCACATCTGAAGGACCCCATGGAGAGGGTCCTGCAGACCAGTGTGCAGGAAGGACAGAGACACATGAGGATGTATGAAGAACACGGGCTCCAGAATCAAACCCATCTGGGACAGAACCCGCTCCTCCACTAAGTCACTTACCTTCTCAAGCCTCAGTGTCCTTTTGTGTGCTTTACAGATTAGAAGAGTCGCCTTACTGATTTGTGAACACTGAACTGGGCTGACAGATGTGACAGCACTTTGTGGACGGTGACTCGGGATGGTAGTAACAGGGGGCGGCCACACAGCAACCTTTCTCTAGTTCTCAGCGAGGGTGATGACAGCTCTGTCTGCCAAGCATGGAGGTTCTCCCTCATTCTGGCATTTTACCTTCCTAGGGTCAGTTAAGGAATAGACACCCAACAGTTATTTATTGAATCCCTGGGTATTGACCCGAAAAGTGTTCTTATTTGGATCAGAAATTTGGTCATTGGTCATTTTATTTTATTTTATTATTATTTCTTTTTGAGATGGAGTCTCGCTCTGTCCCCCTGGCTGGAGTACAATGGCGCGATCTCGGCTCACTGCAAGCTCCGCCTCCCGGGATCACGCCATTCTCCTGCCTCAGCCTCCTGAGTAGCTGGGACTACAGGCACCTGCCACCGCACCCGGCTAATTTTTTTGTATTTTTAGTAGAGACAGGGTTTCACTGTGTTAGCCAGGATGGTCTCAATCTCCTGACCTTGTGATTCGCCCGCCTCGGCCTCCCAAAGTGCTGGGATTACAGGCGTGAGCCACCGCGCCCAGCCTGGTCATTTTATTTTTAAAAAATCATGAGAATCTTAAGAGCTTCTAATGGGGGCAAGATGCTAGAGACAGAACTTGAGAAAAACCATTCTCAACATACCTGAGAAAAACCATCGTTCCCAGAACTTCTTATTGGTGCTTAATAGGTTTAACAAGAGGTCCACAGTCAGATAAACTGGGGAAGCATGAAACTTGGAAGAGTAGCAATGTTCTAGTATATCTGAGCAAGCTCCAAAGCCTCCTGCAAATAATTACTATAAATTCTGGGCACATTTTTTTTTAATAAGCAATCTGAAGGCACTGGCAGGAAAAGAAAAACAGACATAGTCGAGAGAACAGAGAACAGACACCAGGAAGAAGGAAAACCACGGTGCCAGGTACCCTTCCTTTATGACTTCTGGTCTGAGGACAGGCCGAGTCAGCACCACTTGGAAATGAAAGTTTGGGGAGAGACGCTGCCATCTTTCTTGGCCAAACAGTCTGAAAACAGAGTTTGGGCCAACCACAGCAAGGGAAAGGGAGGGAGAGTTCAGGAAAGGAGAGGGCCGAGAGCAGGAGTCCAGAATGTTGTGCACATGATCTGCCCAGAGCTTTGGCTTACTCCTGAACCTGGTGTGCATGGAGCAGAATCAGTGAAGTCCAGCTAAGGAGAAAAGAACAAAACTGAGATTCGAGACGTTCAAGAGGTAGAGTTCTTTTTTTTTTTTTTTAATTGAAACAGAGTCTCACTCGGACACCCAGGCTGGGGTGCAGTGGTACAATGTCGGCTCACTACAACCTCTGCCACCTGGGTTCAAGCAATCCTTCTACCTCAGCCTCCCGAGTAGCTGGGACTACAGGTGCATACAAACATGCCCAGCTAATTTTTGTGTTTTTAGTAGAGATGGGGTTTCACCATGTTGGCCAGGCTGGTCTGGAACTCCTGACCTCAGGTGATTCTCCCGCCTTGGCCTCCCAGAGTGCTGGGATTGCAGGTGTGAGCCACTGCGCCCAGCCGAGGTAGAGTTTTCAATTGCAGGCCAACAAAGATAAACACCTGCTAAATAATAATTTTTTAAATGAACTTTCTCCAAAGGACCATAACAGAATCCAGAGACTCCACACATAAGATGACAATGCTCAGGATATAGCTGAAAGTTAATTGACCTAAGAAGAACCAAGAAATATGACCCATCCTTAAGAGAAAAGACACTCAATAAATTGATATCAATTTGAGGGAATACAGATGTTGCAATGAGCAGACAAATATTTTTTAAATTATTAAAACTATACTCCAGAACATTATTGAAAATACTTTGGCAATTCAGGAAAGAATAGGAAAACTCAGCAGACAGATAAAAATCACTTTAAAAAGTGGAAAAGCTAAAACTGAGAAATAAGAGTATCTTCAATAAACAATGCATTGGATAGGCTTCACAGAAGAAAGTGATGGAGGAAAGAATCAGTAGATGGAAGTCAGGTCAAAGTAAGTCATCCAATCTTAAGAAGACAGATAAATGAAACATGAACAGCTAGGAAAAAAAAAAAAAGTTTCAGGGACCTGTGGAACAATATCAAATATTCTAACATACCTGTCCTTGGAGTCACAAGAATGAGGCCGAAAAACACATGTGTTCAAAGAAGTCATAGCCAGTATTTCCCCTAATTTGGTGAAAAACATAAATATATAATCTCAAGAACTTTGGCAAAACCCAAGCAGAATAAGGGAAGGGAACTTTCAACTAGAATTCTATATCCAATTAAAATATCCCTCAGAAATGAAAGCAAAATAAAAACATTTTAGATGAAAGAAAACTAAGAGAAATTATCAACAGAAGTCCTCCTTTACAAGAAATGCTAGAAGAAAGTTCTTTGAGCTACAGGAAATGAGTACCAGATGGAAATGAAACTTGGCTATTTAGGTAACAGTGAAGACCATCAGAAATAGTAAATACTTGGGAAAATATAAAATATTGTTTTCTTATTTATTTTAAATACATAGGACTTCTTAAAACAAAACATATCATTATCCTTGTGTGATTTATAACGTACATAGATTTAACAAATTTGATAACTATAGCTTAAAGGACAGGGCCGAGACACAGGAACCGATGTGGTTGCAAATATTCTATATTTTATGTGAAATGACACAATAATAACTTTAAATAGACCATGAAAATTAAGGTTGTGTATTGTAATCCCAAGAGCAACCACTAAAAACATAAAGAGGTATAGGTAAAAAGCTGACAGATAAATTCATATGTGAATATATAATTCATATATAAATACATACATATATGATATATTATATATAATTAAATAATACAAAAGACGGCAGGAAAAGGGGAACACATGAATAAAAAGCAGTGGGATCATTCAGGAAACAAGTATGAAAATGGCAGACTTCAAGCAAATACCAATAAATACCTTAAATATTAATAAATTCAATACTCTAAAAGACAGAGATTGTTACAATAGATTAAAAAAGCAAACTGGGCGTGGTGGCTCATGCCTGTAATCCCAGCACTTTGGGAGGCCAAGGTGGGCAGGTCACCTGAGGTTAGGAGTGGGAGACCAGCCTGGCCAACATGGCGAAACCCTGTCTCTACTAAAAATACAAAAAATTAGCCGGGTGTGGTGGCGGGTGCCTGTAATCCCAGCTACACAGGAGGCTGAGACAGGAGAATCACTTGAACTCAGGAAATGGAGGTTTCAGTGAGCCAAGATCATGCCACTGCACTCCAGCCTATGCGACAGAGTGAGACTCCGTCTCAAAAAATAAATAAAATAAACAAATAATAAAACAAAAAAATAAAAAGGCAAAATTCAACCATATGTTGTCTATAAGTAAAGTACTTCAAATATGAAAACTTAGGCAGGTTTGGAGTGAGCGGATTGAAAAAGGCATCCTTTGCAAGTAGTATGCTTGTATTACCATACTGGAGTGGTTATATTAACATCCTATGAAACAGACTTCAAGACAAAGAGTATTACCAAAGACTCATCATTGTCCATAACGAAGTGAAGTGAATCCATTAGCAGGACATAATAGTCATCAACATATGAGGATACAATCAAAGAACTTCAAAATACATGAAGCAAAAGCTGACATAATTACAGGGAGTCAGACAATTCCACAATCATAGTTGGAGATTTTGAGATCCTGCTCTCCGCAATTGACAGCACAATTAGGGGGAAAAAAAAAAAAAACCCGTCGGTAAAGACATACATGAACTATGAACTGAGCAACACTTGCAACTCCAGAGCTGATGTGCAGAGAGCACTGGAGCAAACAACTTCAGATCCACGTCCTCTTTCAGCACATAAGGTGCGCTCACCAGGATGAAGCTGATGTGGGTCACAAGACAAGTCTGAATAGATTTAAAATGACTGAAGAGATACAGAGTACACATTAGACTCTAGTGAAGGATATATCTCCCTTGGTTGTTAGGGGAAATATACTGAGGTTTGCAATTTATTTTCAAATGCATGCACAAAATACGATGGACTAAGACATGGATAAAAAGGTGGATATAGTAATAGATACTCAATAAAGGAAATATAGCAAAACAGTAGTGGTACAATCACTGGTGTACGCACCACCTAGATTTAACTTTGCTGCATGTTAAAAAATCTTTACAATTAAAAACATATCTAAAAATCAACTCATTTTCTGAAATGGAAGACTTCTCAAAATCCTTAAGATACAAATGTGTGTGGAAATCCCCAAGAGGGGTAGGTGGATATGAGGAATTTTCCAACTGATCTGTCTCAAGAACCAACCCCACCCCTTTTAAGGAAGATCTCAAAGAAATCGAGGCTCAAAGACCCTCCTGGTGTGGTCGAATAGGCCCTAGCAGGCTTTGTGCCAGGCAGACCTGATCTTTATTCTAATTTCACTGATTCCTCACTGTGGAATTACTTCATCCTTCTGAGTCTCACTTTCATCATCTGTTAAATGGGGCTAAAAATTGTATGCACTCAATGGATTCTGTAAGAATGAAACATGGCCAGGTGTGTTAGAAGCCCACGTCAATGGCTAGTGTATAGCAGGCACGTGAGAATTCATAGTGACCCTCTCTCCTTCGTCCTCTGGAGTCGGGAGTGACATGCTTGGAGCTTTGCTTCTTTGCTCTTTCTCTAGCAGTGCTATTTACCATGAATGCTTATAGAGGAAAAGAAGCAGGAAAAGCAAGCATTTAGCAGGGTTACACCAGTGTCTCAAAGGCCAGATAATAAAGATGTTGGGTGGCAGCACAAGGGCAAGTGAAGAGATATGAGAGAATCAGCAGGATTTTCTTCTTAAAAAAAAAAAAAAAAAAAAAAAGGCCCTGGGCAGGAGTAGTGGCTCATGCCTGTAATCCCAGTACTTTGGGAGGCCGAGGCTGGCAGATCACAAGGTCAGGAGATTGAGACCATCCTGGCTCACACAGTGAAACCCTGTCTCTGCTAAAAAATACCAAAAAAAAAAAAAAAAAAAAATTAGCCAGGTGTGGTGGCGGGCACCTGTAATCCCAGCTACTTGGGAGACTGAGGCAGGAGAATTGCTTGAACCCAGGAGGTGGAGGTTGCAGTGAGCTGAGATCACGCCACTGTACTCCAGCCTGGGCAACAGAGTAAGACTCCGTCTCAAAAAACAAAACAAAACAAAAAACCAAAAAGGGCCTTGGCTGGGAAAAGAAGGATTTTCACACCCTGTATGAGGAAATGGAGAGAGAAATAAGTTGGTAATTAAATTGCAGGGTTTCCGTGCAACTCACCTGGCAAGTCAAATAAGTAGCATGCTGTAGCAAAACAGGGTGGTATCATTCAAGAAATATTAGCATGATGGGGAACAAAGGAAATGAACTACACGCGCGCTGCTTCTTCCGCTATAAATATTCTCACACTTCAGATGCGAGTGATGGGTTCTCACCATTTTCATAAACCACCATGTACTAACCTCCATCAATACCACCAAATAGCATTTACGAAGAGATAATGTGGTTCTGTAGCCAGGGCAGGCTGCAGGAAAAGCAATGCTGTATTATTCAGGTGCCGGCAGTGAAGGACAGAGGAATGAGAAATTAACCAGGACAAAGTAGGAAGAAAAACGGACCTTTGTTGTATATGCCAACATCTCCGTTGCTTTAATTGAAATAAAGCTTTGTTTTGTCCTTGTTGAAAAGTAGAATAAAGTTCTTATTCCCCTTGGAATCTTGTATAATCAAAATACAGCATGGGGCCAGGCGCGGTGGCTCATGCCTGTAATCCCAGCACCTTGGGAGGCCTACGTGGATGGATCTCCTGAGGTCAGGAGTTTATGATCAGCCTGGCCAACATGGGGAAACCCTGTCTCTACTAAAAATAAAAAAAAAATAAAAAAAATAGCTGGACATGGTGGCGGGCACCTGTAATCCCAGCTACTCGGGAGGCTGAGGCAGGAGAATCGCCTGAACTTGGGAGGCGGAGGTTGCAGTGAGCTGAGATCACACCACTGCAGTCCAGTCCGGGCAATAACAGCGAAACTCTGTCTCAAAAAAAACAAAAAACAAAAAACAAAAAAAACCCCAGCATATTAAGGGAGCCAGGAGCATTAATAGCACGGGATTTTGAGTCCAACAGACCTGGATTCTTGTCCACGTTCTTTCCACTGGCACCTGCATGACCATGGGGACGTTACTGACCCACCCCGAGCCTCAGTTTCCTTATCTGTGGAGTGCGAATCATGAACCTTGTATCACAGGGTCTTTGAGTATTAAGTTCACTCTTTCATCCAGGAACTACCTTGTGCCAGGCACTATTTTAGATGCTAGGGAAACAGAAGAGAACAAAATAAAGAGCCCTCCTTACACTGAGTGGGGGAAGATGCTTCATAAAACACACACACACACACACACACACAGAGTGATGTACAGACCCTAGCGTGGTCCCCATGACCCCTGCCCTGGTGTTCACATCCTCCCTTTTGCTTTTCCCAATGTAATGGCTTCCCCTTGAGCAGGGAAAAGAGCATCCCAGGGAGTGGTGACAGCAAATGCCAATGCTCTAAGGCGAGAGGACATCTGGGAAGGTCAGAAGACATCAAGGAAGCCAATGTGGCTAAGACAGAGAGGCAGGCAGGAGAGAACACAAATTACCAGGCTGGCCCGATGCCCTTCTCCCCAAGTTTTGTTCATTACGGCAGCCCCTTCCTTTAGGAGGAGCCCCCCACCCCACCTCCATCTTCACCTTCAAATATAAAATTCTTATCAAGGTTTCCAATTACGGCAACAGGGTTAGGGCTAGGAGCCAGGCCTCACACACAGGTGCCCCCTTTGCAGCCTTTCCCATTATCAGGGTGAGCCTGTCAACCAAGCCTGCTCACTGAGATATTAAAAAGACAGTAACAGGCTGAGCGCAGTGGCTCACACCTGTAACCCCAGCACTTTTAAGAGGACGAGGTAGCGGGTCACTTGAGGTTAGGAGTTTGAGACCAGCCTGGCCAACGAGGTGAAACCCCGTCTCTACTAAAAATACAAAAACTAGCCGGGCGTAGTGGCAGGCGCCTGTAATCCCAGCTACTTGGGCGGCTGCGGCGGGAGAATAGCTGGAACCCTGGAGGCAGAGGTTGCCGTGAGCCGAGATTGCACCACTGCACTCCAGCCTGGGAGACAAAGGAAGACTCCATCTCAAAAAAAATAAAAATAAAAAAGACAACTAATTAAAACAGAAATCTCTGTGAGAATGATCACAGGAGAAAAAAAACAGAAGACACAAATAATAATACTAGTGAATTAGTGAAAACCTGATTTCAATACAGGTACTAAGACTGTAAAGGGTAAAAGAAAATTATGAATAATTTTTTGCCAATAAACTTTAAAGTCTTAGACATAATACAATTGAGAAATAATTCTAAAGGAGAAAACATGTAACTCACCAAACTTGACTGAAGAAAAAGTAGAAAACATTAAACATGGCGTTACCGTATGACCCGACAATTTCATTTCTAGGATACATCCGTGGGCAATGAGAACATTTCCACATAAAAGCGCCCACAAGAGCGCGCACAGCAGCGTCATTCACGACAGACAAAAGGGGCAGCAACGTAAGTGCCATCAATCAATAAGCTGCTAAATAAAATATGCAATATCCATGTGATGGAATATCATTTACCAGTAAAAAGGAAGAAGTATTGATACATACTTTAACATGAATAGAACCTGAATACATTATATGCTGAGTAAAGGAGCCAGTCACAAAAGACCACACACGGAATTCCATTTATATGAAATGTCCAGAATAGGTAAATCCATAGATACCAAAAGTAGATCAATGGTTGCCTAGGTTTAGGGGTGGGGGGAGTGGAAACGGGGAGTAGTGGCTATAATGGGTAGGAGTCTTTGTAGCAGCATAGGTGATAATGTTCTAAAATCAATCATGGTTAACAGCTGCACAACTCTGTGAGCATCCTCAATACCACTGAGTTACGCGCTGTAAATAGGTGCATCATAGGATATGTTAATTACATCTCAATAAAACTGCCATTCAAAAAGAAAAGAAACTGTTATTGATTATACATGTCTGACATAAATAACTCTGCCCCACCTTCAACACAGACATCTCAGCCTACACACCACATCCTACAGAACAAACGTCTATAAAATCATTCAAGGTAGCACAGCACCCCCTAGAAAGTTTTTGTTCCATGATGGCGGGGCAAGTGTCAAGTCCAGCTTCAGGTGACTGTAGGGGAAGTGGGGTGTGTGGCCACAGGAGCCCAGGACAGATTGCGGGTCCACAGTCCAGGTTCTGCATAGTCCTCTCCTATGGAATGAAGGTAACTTTCATCCTCAACGAGTTCTCATGAGGATTCAAAGTAACAATACGCAGGAATACTTTTTACTTGGCAAACCGCAGAGCTCAGGCTTTTTATCACTCGCCTACGAAACGGAAGCTGAACCTGTCAGCAGATGATGGCTGTTGATTAACAATGGTTCTCGCGAATTCAAGGCTGAGGGAATTGAAGTTCAGAGCGGTTGGGGAACATGTCCAGAGTGGCATTGCTGATTTCACAATGAGTAAACCAGGGCTCAAGTCAAATCTGCTGCTGAACAGGCGGCATTAAGCAAGAGAGCCAGTTGGCCGAGGCGTGACTTTCCACAAGATGAATGCTTAAGTTGCCGCTGTGAGGCATACCAGACATCATGTTGACAAGGCTGCACCAGCCAAGGGCCTTCCAAGTACTGGTGATAAAAGCAACAAACCAACCCCCCAAACCTTAGAATGCTACAGGTATGAATCAGACCTTTCCCAAATCACCGTGGGTTTCTTGATATAGTCCTAGAAATCAACAACTTAAACACTGGTGAAAACATTTGGCAACTGACAATTCAATCAGGGTACAAGAACAGAGAAAACGGACTGATGCAGTGGTTGCACACCAACCAGTAAGTGAGCACCAGGCTCCCAAGGCCTCTTTGGTACGCACCAAAACCCACTGGCACGCAGCAAGAGGCGGCGAGGCGCGGTGTGGGGAGGGAGCCGCGCCCCCCTTACAGCCACACAAATGAACTATAAAAGGGTGAGGTGGGTCAACCGAGGACAACGCCCTGCCAAACAGAGTGCCTTATGTGCTCAGTTTGGAGTCAGCCAGACCCAGGCGGGCATGTCCCCACCGCCACCTCCCCACCTGTGACACAGGCCTGGTTATGTCACCTCTCTGAGTTCCACTTCTTCCTCCTAAGGAGTCGGAGAATCACCCTAACGCCTCACAGAATCGGTATGGGAAAGAAACAAGGCCTCTGCCAACACTCCTCACACAAAGCCCGGCTCCTACAGGTGCTTGATGTCTGCAGGCCCCACGTTCTCTTAGAAGTGGTCACAGCTGGGTGTCCCAGTGGTTAGCACACAAGTCAGGCCAGTTGGAGCTACCCATTTTTTTCTGTCACCTTCCTATTCAAAGAACTGAACAAAAAACCATGCCATGAGGGTTCAAGATGAGAAGAAAGGTGACAGTCACGTTCTGCTGCCCAGGGAGCAGGTGTCCTCACTGCCACCATCCCGGCCTTTGCCACTTTCCCCGGCAGAGTGCTCTTGCTTGCAGACAAAGTCCTGGGACCTCCAGCACCTCCTCTTCTGATCATACCATTAGAATGTCAAGTCCAGAGGCCTGAGGCACTACATGTCTGTTGCTCATTTAAGGAATAAATGCCCATTTTCCGCACAGGGCACTGAAACTTAGGAGAAGTTGTACCCCACGCTGCAGAGTTAGAGGCTGGGAGGCAGAGGCAGGCCTTTGTTCTTCTCACTATGTGATTACAGACTCCAGGCTCACTCCAGCCACCTCCGAGTCTGCACCAAAGGGCACTGACAGGACAGCAAAGGGTTCACAGAGATCATCTACAGGCCAGAGCGTGAATAGTGATTAGCTCTTTCCAATCTACTGCAAGCGAAGAAAAACACGCTCTTGCAACGCTTCGGGCCAAGCAGCAGGTGAATACACCTTCTCATCACCGCGGCGATTAAGCGTTATCCGGGAGGAAGGTGTTCTGGTCTCCTAAATTGCCACATTCCAATCATTTACTCATCAGGCTCACACAAACACGTGTTTTCATCAAGGACACATTTTCTCTTCTAATTTCTTCTTTCTAAGGAGTAAGGTGGAGGCAATAATCATCTCTTCAAGTTTAAAAGCTGAAGAAATACTTTACTTTCTTACCCACGACTTAAGCTGTTTCTAACTTCAGTCCAAAACGGCTGTTTTTCTTCCTTTTGCATTTTTGTGGCTAAAGCCCTGATCCACATTACTTTCAGAAGTAGATTAATAGCAAATTGCATGCCAGAGACTGCATAAGGGGCTTTTGTATCCAGAATCTCATTTAATCTTCACCATAATCACAATAATGAAAGAGGAAATCATTTTTAATTATTATTATGACAGAAGAAGGGTCAGGCTCACTGAGTTCAGGTGACTTGCCTGAATCAAACGGTTAAACAAGTGACAAAAGCGTGGTGTGAACGTGGGTCTGTGTGACTCCAGGCACAGTGCTTTCTATTTCACGGAACTTTTGAGGAAGACTAAAGTAGAATGCACCAAACAGGACCTGAAACGGCAACAGTGCACAGGAGCCCGGCAGCTCGGGTCACCAGAGGGCTCTCCCCAGGGGCAGTGAACAAAGGCCTGGGCAAAGAGGGTACCAAGAAAAGGGAACAAGAGGATAGAAAAAAGACTCAGAGGCGAAGATCCTAGGATGCCTATGTTTGAGAACAAGATACTGCAAGACTAGGCACGTCACCAGAGGATGGTGCCGAGGGGTGCCGGTGGGGCACCTGGAAAGCAGCTATGGCAGTCGCCTCGCACTGCCAGGGTGGTGGCGGCAGTGACAGCGTTGATGCTGTTCTCTACTGAGCACTTCCTCTGCACCAGGCACTGTGCTAAGCACATCACATCCATTCTCTAATCAGATTCTATAACAACCCAAAGCAGCACATTCTATTATTAACACACTTTACAGATGTGGAAAGTGAAGGTAAAGAGGTCAGCTAACTTTCCAAGACCCCACAGCTTGTCAGGAGCAGAGCTGGACTTGAATCTGAGTCGTCTGACTCTAGACACCAAGCCTGAGATGCAGGCCAAACTGCCTGCCAGAAGAAGTAACAGGATGGCAGTTTCAAGTGCCCTGGATTCGGAGGCAGAGGACATGATGGGACAATCGATTATCTACATGCAAAAACACCCACTTCGATCCACCTTGCACTATCCACAACAATTAACAAAATGCATCATTTTAAGATACGTAAAACCTACAACTATAAAACATGTAAAAGTAGGCCAGGAGTGGCAGCTCATGCCTGTAATCCCAGCACTTTGGGAGGCCGAGGCAGGTGGATCACTTGAGGTCAGGAGTTTGAGACCAGCCTGGTCAACATGGTGACACCCTGTCTCTACTAAAAATACAAAAATCGGCCAGGCATGGCGGCACACACCTATAATCCCAGCTACTCAGGCGGCAAAGACAAGATAATTGCTTGAACATGGGAGGCAGAGGTTGCAGTGAGCTGAGATCGCACCACTACACTCCAGCCTGGGTGACAGAGCAAGACTGTCTCAAAAAAAACTTGTAGAAGTAAACATTAAAGGGAAAAAATTCCTAGAAAAGACATAGAAAGCATGACTCCAAACTGATAACTGGACTTCATCAAAGTTAAAAACTTCTGCTCTGAGTGACACTTGAAAAAATAAACTAGATTGAAATTAAATACTTGCAAATCATATACCTGATTAACAGCCTGCATCTAGAACAAGCGAAGATCTCAAAATGCAAGAGTGACAAAACAAACAACCCAATTTTATTTAAATAAAGGGCTTGAACACATTCTTCACCAACAAAATCTACAGATGGCAAGGAGGCATATAAAATGCTTCATTTGATAAAAATATATCACTATATACAATGATATCTATTGATCATCAGGGAAATTCAAATTAAAGCCATAATGATATGCCACTACACATCTGTTAGAATGGCTAACATGAAAAGGACTGACCACATCCAATGCTGGAGACAATGTGGAGAACCACTGATGCACTGAAGAGTGTGGACAGATCTCAAAATAATTATCCTGAATGAAAGAAGCCAGACCAAAGAGGAATAGTACTACATGATCCATCCCCATATTAATAGAACTCTAGAAAGTGCAAACTTACCTACAGTGACAGAGAGCAGATTGGATGGGTGGTTACCTGGGGACCGGGCCAGGGGTAGGGAGTGATGATGAGGGCACAGGGAAACTTCTGGGGATGACGAATACGCTCACTGTCCAGATTGAAGCAATGGTTTCTTGGGTGTAAACATATGCCTCAAATTATCACATTGTACACCTTCATATGTGTAGTTTTTTGTATGTCAATTATACCTCAAAAAAGCAGTTGTGATGGACTGACTGTGCCCCCCAATAATTCATATGTGGTACCCTACCCCTCACAACCCCTCAGTGTGATGGTATGAGGAGGTAAAGCCTTTAGGAGAGAACCATGGTTACATGCGATCATAAGCGTGGGCGGTCACGATTGGATTAGTGTCCTTATAAGAAGAGATACCAGACAGCTTGCCTCTAGACCAGAGAGAAATAAATGTATGCAGTTTAAGCCACCCACCCAGTCTGTGGTACTTTGTTACGGCAGCCCCAGCAGACTAAGCTTTTAAAAATCAATATGAGCATATTCTAAAGCATCTAAATGGCCATTTGTAAGAAGAAACTGCCATGTAATCTCAGGACCTGTGTTTGCGTTTGTGTCTTTGGCTGCAAGTATTATTACCTTCACTGCCACCAGCTAACAATAAGGAACAAAGGTAGAGGTGCTCCTGCCACTTGACACTCAAGTGACATCACAGCGTGGCAGAGAAGGTTTGCCCTGGTTTGAATAAAGGCCAATGTTGAGAATACAGATCCACTCCATTGTATACACAGGCGTGTTAAAATAAAAGGAGCCAGCTCTGCAGCTGTCCATATACGTTCACAATTCTACTGGCAATTTAGTTGTACCAAAATATCTCATCAAGTTAATCTGGTAATTTTATTTGTATTGGTCTTACAATTTGGCATGTATATAATTTGGAAAAGCGGTTTCACAAATATAAGTATTATAAGCATAAGGATTCTGTATTTAATGTTGATGCATATTTAATGCTTTTATTATAGTACTGGTTACAGAAATGGTAGGGATCGAGCACATTTTTTCTTGTGAAAGGGGTCGGATTTCAAAGCCTCTGCCACCAGAGGCACTAGCCAACGGCACCATCTGACCGCTCCTACCCTCGCCTCCCTGTTTCTGGTAACAGCGATGAAGGAATGATCAGGGCCACAAGGGATCCTGCAGGAGCCTCGTGTAGGCCTTGTTCATTGGGTTCTTGAGGTTCAATTCAGGAGCCTGATCATCTCCGTGTGGGGTCTTGGCATGCTGTGACACACAGCACCAGCACAGGCTGGGAAAAAACCCTGGATGGCCCCAGGGGCTCCTCCGAGATGGATCCAAGAGCAAACTTGGTTTCAAGCGCCTAAGTTCAGCATCAGCACGTGAAGCAAATACAAACATTAAACAGCTCCTACTTATCAAAAAGGGGAAAGGCTCCAACCCCACTGTTGCAAATGCTCTAAGACAGGAAGGGATTTAGGCTCCCTCCCAGGCAGCCAGTCCAGAAACAGGCAATGCAGGATTCCTGGAAAACTGCACAATTGGAAGGAGATGAAAAGTATCTAATTGGAAAACAACAACAACAGCAAAAGTGGGAATGTGGGACAGGCCTACTGGAAATAGGAAATCCACCTTTTTCAGCTGGTTATCAACCAGACTCACCTCCAGTCTGAGTTTCCTGTTTGTGAGGGCAGTACTAACATTCAGTGTCCACCAACGTCAAGGAATCCTCAAATAGGCCCCAGGGCCTTCTTTGAGAAACTGAAAGCTCTCTAGTGCTCCTGTGATGCCTGGTGTGGTCTGCCTCGCTGCTGTCCAGCACCACTGCCCCAGCGCCCCGCCCTCCCTCACACTCAGTTATGGATGCATCTTGGCTCTCAAGACTCTGTCTCGGTCCTCGTTTCTCCCACCATGTGTCTGGAGGGGAGGCAGCTGGTTAGCACGCAGAGACCTGATGAGAGTGCGGCTGTGCCTAGAACCAGCTCCAACGCTCCCTGTTCGACACACCCACCCCTGCGTGCACAGCACCTCATTCTTTCATGCATTTCACCCTACATGGGATGTTGTTGCTTTTTTTTTTTTTTTTGAGACAGAGTCTCACACTGTCGCCTGGGCTGGAGTGCAGTAGCATGATCTCAGCTCACTGCAACCTCTGCCCCCCCAGATTCAAGCGATTCTCCTGCCTCAGCCTCCCAAGTAGCTGGGATTACAGGTGCCCACCACCACGCCCAGCTAATTTTTTGTATTTTTAGTAGAGACGGGGTTTCACTATGTTCGCCAGGCTGGTCTCAAACTTTTGACCTTGTGATTCGCCTGCCTTGTCCTCCCAAAGTGCTGGGATGACAGGCGTGAGCCACGGCGCCCGGCCCATGGGATGTTGTTTCTCAAGTGTGTGTCTCCATCAGCTGCCAGCATAGCGTCTCCTTGATGTTGGGCCTACGCCTGACCTATTTCTCCATCCTCCACCACGGTGCCTCGTACATGGCAAATGCCTCCTAGGAGTCGTTTCCCATCAGGACAGGCCCTTCTGACTGACAAGAAACAAAGACCTGCGTGCCTGGAAGAGCACTGCTCAGCTCAGCAGAGCCTGGCGCCTGTGGATGCAGAGGACAGCGAGCCACTTCGTGCACTGGCCAGGCTGCTTCTGTCCTGGCTCCACACAGACTCCCCGTGCGACCCCCGGCAGGTCCTGTGCCTCCTGCTCCCCTCTCCCTACAGAGTGACCTCCCACACCCTGGAGGACAAGCACCTCCTTCAGGCCGTGCTGAGGGGTGAGTTCTGAGGTAAAAGAACCAACCTCTCTCTTAGTTAACCCACAAATCTGATGAGATTTCAGGAGCTGAAGGGGGGAGAGAACATCAGCGGGGACACCCGATGAGGCCCTGAGGGGCTGCCTTCGAGCGGGAGGGACACGGCTTCAGAGGCCACTTCCTCAGAGATGGCAAAATCGCATTCCACACAGAGCGGGCCCCATGCTCTGAAAACATATTTGATCCTGTGACATTTATAAGCCACAAGATTTTCCTCACAGGAGCTAAAAATAGCTAACACAGTTCCAATGAGTCCAACAGCAACAGCCACCCTAGTCCGGAAGCTTGGGCCAGCCCAGGCCAAGAGGGTTGCCATGGAAACAGCAGGCCTGGGAGGGTGCCATGAACAGGGAGGGCTGCGCACCTGCCCCACAGCCTCAGGGGACTCGGGCGACCGAGGTGGCTGTCCCGGACGGGGCACGCCAGGGTAGGTGACACCTGTCTGAGGGGAACTTGCCTGCTGTTCAGGGGAACAGCAGGCAACCTGTAACGCTCTAGTGTGTCATGTAGCCTTTTCCTTTTGAAATAAACGAAGGGATGTTTGGCAGACAGCAAGGACTCTGGAGTCTGAGAGAGGCAGGGACAGCAGGGGACCTGTCACAAGCTGACTCTGGGGACCTAGGTAGGGCACGCTGTGTCTGGGTATCCTCGGGAATAAAATGGGGACAGCAACACCGCACCGCAGGGGCTGTGGGGCGATGTGCTGTGCCTTCTGGTGCCTGGCACGTGTCCTCAGTGCACAGGGCTGCACTCCCTCCACCTCCAGCTGTCCAAGCTTGGAGAGGGAGAGGGAGAAAGGAACAAGTGTCGCCTTCTCCGGCCCAGAAGGCCCAGCACCAGGCACATGTCATGGGGGAAACCCTCAGCCATAGCCGTGGGGCTGGCTCACTCGCTTGCTCAGCAGACGGAGGACCCCCCTGTGCCATGCAGGTCGCACTGTCCCCCTCAGGCCGAGCCATCAGCAGCATAAGGGGAGCCCATCACACAGGGCTTGCCAACCATCCCAGCCTCCTCTTAGTCCCCTCCAAAGGTCCCGTGTCTAATCAAACTGACATCGTTTCTGTTCCCAAATGTATCAGAGGTTTCTGCCAACCTTCCAGCTCCACCCACAGCCCCTGAGGAGAGGCTCCCTGAACAAAAAGACCCTGAGTGTGACATGGTGGCTGACTGGCCCACAGAAAGACACTTGATGCAAACCAGCCAGACCCCTTGTGGGCCAGATGCCAATCACAATCACGCGCGAGTCCGTTGGTGACGGGCACTTGGGCTGAAAGGACTCACTGCAACTGCAGGCATGAGGACAGCAGCCGAGACAGGCGTCCCAGAAGGGGGGAAGGAAAGTGGCCGCCTTGCCCCTGAGCTTCCAGGTCCCAAGGCCAGTCCCCACAGCTCCCTTCCCCTGACAACACACTCACACCTCTTACGCTAGCAGATGTGTATCTTTGTTCCTGCCACTAAATGCTCTGGTTTTTTAAACCCCAATGCCTTTTCTTTCCTTTCCCCATTATCTCAGCATGCTGGAACCACACCGTTCTCACAGCTCTGAGCTCAGGTGTCTCCATGAGAAGCACAGTCTTTGCCGACCCCATTTTCCAGGTGGCTGCCCCCACCCCCAGCTCTGCATGACAGCGTTTGCGTCTGTGCCTGCTCTGCAGGCTTACAGGAAGGCTGACTTCTCAACACTTTCTGTTATCCCCACTGCACTCAGCACAGAGCCATCACTCAGTAAAATGTGTCTACTTGGATAAAAGAGACCCATACTCAAAAGCGCTGCTTCCACCAAGAAAGGGACTCCAGGTTCCTGAAGGGAGGCTGACTGCTCTGTAGCCCCAGGAACACGGTGCCTGGGATGGTGGAGGCACCACACTTATTTACAGACACACACCCCAAGGCTGGACAGGGTGTGCAGTTGACTTCCTTAGACATGTAAGAAGTGCCTTTTCCTTTCCACAAGGACAAGGGGAGTTGTGTAGACACTATGAGATGTGACCACTGCCCGAGGGAACACACGCCAGAGATGACAGCCTCACACAGAGCACTGCATTCCGAGTCACATGGGGGAGCACTGCATTCCGAGCCACACAGGGGAGCACTGCACTCCGAGTCACACAGGGGAGCACTGCACTCTGAGCCACACAGGGGAGCACTGCATTCCGAGCCACACAGGGGAGCACTGCATTCCGAGCCACACAGGGGAGCACTGCATTCCGAGCCACACAGAGCACTGCATTCCGAGCCACACAGCGGGCTGGCTCCCAGCTTGGCCACTTTCTGGATAAGTGACTGGGAGCAGATCATTTAACCACAGTTACCTGTGTGTAAAATAAGGTTATAGACAGTTGTCAAGCCCCAAAAGCTGTCAGGAGAGTCTGATGAAGTATTTAGGTGAAGCGCCTGGTCTAAGACGCCAACACCAACGGAGGGCTTTAAACGCCAACTTCACCGAGCACTTGCTGAGGGCTTCCTTTGTGCCAGGGACTCTTTTGGGAGCCACAACATCCATAAATCAATGGCCTCCAAGGAAACCTTGTAAAATAGGTCATTATCCCCATTTTATGGCCAATAAAATGGAGGCTCAGAGAGGGAATGAGTTGCTTCTCGCCCCACCGCTGGTGACAGGTGAAGCTGAGCCGTGGACCTTGAGCTGTTGGGCACCAATGCTGGCAAGCCCTCTAGAGAACAGCACTGCCAGGGTCCACTTTCCCACCACCAGCACCCCTCCCCACGGGCTCCCTGGGCACTAACAGCTTTGTTTTAGGGAACAAATGGAAGGAGAACAAAAGACAGAGAACCCAGTGACCAGGACCATAAAGGGGGTCTCATCAGTGGAGCAAGCCACAACTAAAGGCACTGCTTTAGCCAGGACAGCCACTCGGCCACTACACCAGAAGAGAAGGGCGAAGGGAGCCACCCAGGACCTGGCCCTGTGATGTCATCCTAGCAGGGACACAGTAAAGACGCTAACTCAAGACCCCTGTTGAATTCACTCCAGGTAGGTGGAGAGCTTCAAAGGGCCAATGAGGCCACCCTGGCCACTGACCCAGGAGTCTCAGCAAAGCCTTAAGTTAGGTCACAACCCAAGACACAGAGAGCGAGGGCTGTGAGCGATGGAGGAAGGAGGCGGTGGTAAGAGGCTCTCACAGACTGAGCACATGTGTCAGATGCTTGAGGAGACACTTTATAGAGAACAGCTCATGTATTAGTCACGAGGAATCATTTCTCAGATGTGGAAATCAAAGTGTCAGGGGTTAAGTATCTTGCCCAAGATGGATGGCAAATAAATGCCAGATTGGAATTTGAATATAAACCCATCTGGCCTCATCACCTGTGGTCGGCATACTTTGGACCCTACAGTGCGTGAAGCTGCTGTCAACAGACGATGGTCTGAGCCCCATCCCTCGATGAGACTCCTCTAACCACCACTGAACCTCCCGGAGCTTGGACACCCAAGTGGCAGAAGCCTTTACAAAAGAATAAAGGCCCAGTAAGACTCCTGTCGGGGTGAATCTGCCCAGCATAGCCCTCCGAAAGATTCAGCCTGGCCCGGAGCCCCGACACCCTGTGTTCCAGAGCCCTCTCCCTCTGTACCTGGTCTGAACTGGCCACCCCTCCTTGGGTTCTCCTGCCTTTCAATGTCATTCATCCTTTTTTTCAGGCTGACCCTCTGTCAGGCCAGCTCCACTACCACCTGTGTCTGTGCCTTCCACAGGCCACACCGCCCCACGGCTACCAACCACTGCGATAGGGGACCCAGCTGTTGAATCCGGACTCTGCCTCTCGCCAGCTGTAGGCCAGGACTCACCAATCTCTCCACCCTCAACAGGGAAGCCAGAATCCTGCCTGTTAGCCAGAGTTGTGGAGAGGACAGTGACCATGTAGGGGACACCCAAGCACCCCACCTGGCCCTCAGGAAGAGCCCAAGTGACAGAGCTGCTGTCCCTTCTACACTCCTGCCACTGCAGCTGGTGGGGCTCAGCTTGCATGGGGGCTCCACAGCAAGTCACAATCTGTTCCCAGTGGTGCCTGCGAGGAGCCAGTAGGGATAAAGAACGGTTGTTGGGTGGCTTAACCCCTAACTTGTTAGGATTTCCCCTCAGGGTCCAATTGTCACCAAGTTCCATAAAACAAGCAAACAAATAACAGAACATCTCCTTTTGTAACCCCTTCAGAGCTAGAGACAGGAAGAAAAAAACGAACAAGCCGATTACAGGACATGAGATCCCAACACGGGATGTCCTTCTCCTGGTATATGCTGAAGAGGAGAACAGCAGGAAACCCCAATCAGGCAAACCATGTGTGTACTCAAAACCCATGTGTGTACTCAGACAAACCCATGTGTGTACTCAAACCCATGTGTGTACTCAGACAAACCCATGTGTGTACTCAGACAAACCCATGTGTGTACTCAAACCCATGTGTGTACGCAGACAAACCCACGTGTGTACTCAGCTGTACCTGCACATTTCTACTGTCTGCCCACTACACAGAGCGGGGATAGCTGTGGGTGCACGGGTTCGGGTTCAAGGGCCTTATTTCTATATGATGGCAGTAGCTGCTGCCATCATGCCGGCTGTGGCAGGGAGGCATGGCAGGGAGGCATGGCTGGGGCTGCACACTTCAGGGAGCCGGTGAGAACTCCACACCTTCTGAATCGGATTGGAAGCACCTGAGGTGCCACAGCTGCCCAAACCACCATCCAAACCGCAGCTACAGACCCAGGCCTCCTGCTCTATGGAGCAGGCAGGAGCCTCACCCTACTGGGCAGGGCTACAGCCACCGAAACTGCAGCTATGGAGCCAAGCCTCCCTGTGCTCTTGCGGGAGCTGGGAACAGGCAGGAACTGCCTTCCCAGGTGTGGCTGCAGCCACCCTCCCAGTGGCAGGACCTGGCTGTTTCTGCAGCCTGCACCCTTGGGGGCCTCAGAAAGGATCCTCCCCTAATCCCTGCAGGCTCAGGGGTGTCTGCTCCCACTGCCTGACCTCTCTCAGCTCCAAGTGCCTGCTCTGATCTCAGAGCGGGGGACTTGTGGTGCCTCTTCTGGGCCCGCCCATGGCTGCCTATGGACCAGTCATCAGGTACTTCCTCCCCTCTGAGGTTTATAAAGGCCCCAGACTCAGCCAGAGCAGCAGAGAGGATGACAGAGGATAGCCAGAGGACAAACAGGGCAGAGAGATGACGGGATGACCAGCTACAGAGACAACCCCTTTGCTGATAGCTGGAGATGATGGGACAACCAGCTGCAGAGAGGAGCTACTCTCTCTGCTGGGAGCTGCAGACATCAGGACAACCAGTTTCAGAGGAGCTACCCTCTCCAGGGCCTCCTCCCTGCTGAGAACTGAACACTCAAAGGATGACCTGCCTACAAAGAGGAGCTATCCACTGTGGTCTCCTCTAGCTGTTGTAACACTCAATGACACTCACTTCATCTTGTTCACCCTTCATATGTCTGTGTACCTCAGTCTTCCTGGATGCAGGACAAGAACTCGGGCAAAGGCACCACCAGCCACAGAGATTTCCAGGAAGAAAGTTGACAGTCCAAAGATCCCAGAACAGTAAGATTCAGTGTCTGTAATATATCACATGCTAAATAGCTATTATAACACAGCAGAATAAACTTGATAGCCATCCATAAGCCATGAAGCCTGAGCAAAGGCACCAAGGTGTAAGAACACAAGTTGTATGTTCTCTTTTTTTCATTCATCCATTCATCCAACAAGCACATAGTATTTGTGGTTTTTCAGTAGTGTCTATCATCTAAACACCATCACATCCTGCCTCTTCCATCTATTCTTTGGAACATTTATCCATGTTGCCAAAATAAACTTGGGGTGAGCCTGAAGCTGGGCCTTGACATGGTGCCAGACATCAGTCCCAATCCTGGGGAACCCACTGCCATTCTCCCAGCCCCACCGGAAGCATGTGGGCACAGTGACCAGGAGGACACATGGACTTTCACAGCAGAACCCAAAGAGCTTCTGCGAGAACCCACCAGAGCTCCCTTCCTGGTCAGCTCAGGAAGGCCTGGCCTCACAGCCTTGAGCACCACAAGGGTCCTTATAATGGAGAGAGGTAGGCAGTCAGTCAGAGCCACAGAAGGAGGCAAACTCATGCAGAGGCTGGAGGGAGGCTGGGCCATGAGCCAAGGAGTGCAGGGGCCTCAGGAAGTAGGAGGAGCAAGGGAACAGATTCCCCACAGGCCTCCAGCAGGTACACAGCCTGCTCCTCCATGTTCTGACCTCTGACCCTCAGGAGCGGAAAATATTAAATGTGTGTTGTTTTAAGCCAATAAGCTTGTGGTAATTTGTTGTAACAGCAATAGAGAACTAATGCCACCAATGAGAGACAGAGGCGTCTTGGCCTGCACATTAAATATCATGTAGCAAGGTTTAATTTTTCATAAGCCTTTGGATACAATACATAGAAATCAGTGATCATACTGGTATTTTTTCTACCCCAGTGGCTCTCATGGTGTCCCTTGCAGCCTTGCACTAAATCGTGGCTGACAATGCTGCATCTCCTCCTTCTAAGCCCATGCTATGGAAACAGTGTAGTAGATCCTTCTAGGAAGGTTAGATTTCACTCCAGGCTTCCCAAGGATGGCTGAGGTGGAGAGGAGTTAAGGAATTTGCCTATTTTCACTGATTTACTGTTTTGCTCACTCATTCCATTTCATCCTTGTTCCCAGGGTGAGTGTGGCTCCCTGTGGCCACGTAGGAGCTTTTGGAGGGATGGGAGACTCGTCCTTTCAGTTGAAGGCAACACAACTCATTCTCCTTTCAGGGCCTCAGGTCACGTGGGCCCCTTTCCCTTCCACTTTTAGATGATCTGCCATGAAATGTTCAGGTTTTCGTGAAAATTAAGCACACCTGCATGCTACAGCACACCTGCAAAGCCATCTGATATACATAACACAAGACCTAAAGGGCATCAGAACCAGTGAGGGATTCCTTCCGAGAACCAATTCTGCCAAAAATAAACAAACAAAAAGAAAACAACAAAAAAAACCTACAGAGCAAGTCTCAAACACAAGGATGCTTATTTCTATGTTATTTAAAATATAGAAACAATGGAATCAATTAAAATGACCGATGATAGCGCATGATTAGTAAATTATGATACGTATGTGGAATTGACTTATGCAGCTATAAAGAAATTGTGTTTGTTTTTGGCCAAGTGTGGTGGCTCACACCTATAATCCTAGCACTTTTGGAGGCCAAAGCAGGCAGGTCACGAGGTCAGGAGATCGAGACTATCCTGGCTAACACAGTGAAACCGCATCTCTACTAAAAATATAAAAAAATTAGCCGGGTGTGGAGGCGGGCACCTGTAGTCCCAGCTACTCGGGAGGCTGAGGCAGGAGAATGGTGTGAGCCCAGGAGGTGGAGCTTGCAGTGAGCCGGGATTGCATCACTGCACTCCAGCTTGGGCAATAGAACGAGACTCCGTCTCAAAAAGAAAAAAAAAGAAGACGAGCACCTCAGGAGGCCAGGGAATGCCTCTGAGCAGAGAGGATGTCTAGGGTGGGTCTGGGAGAATGAGGCGGGATTCTCCAGACTGACAGATGGACGGCAGTGTCTCCACAGGGTGTGTGGAGAACCAGTTCATCGCTGACTCTGGGAATGCACTCCCTCACAGAGCACTAACTCAACACTCCCTAAGAATCCTCCGCCTTGGGGAAGATTCAGCGGCTATGATCTAAGAAGCTGAAAGCCACGTTCTACTCAGGGCTCTTCTACCAGACCCTGAGAAGGCCACTCTGAGCCTCAGGATCCTCATCTGGGAGGCAGGGGCCAGGGCTTTCGGTTTCTCAAAGATCCCTTCCAACTTTACCAATCCAAAGCTAAAGGGACTTCGGAGGTATTTCTACACAGAAAAATCATTACAAATATGCAGAACAGCATCTCTAAGACGATAAAGCACAGTTACTTAAGAAAACATAAAGAGATGAAATGGTAGGAAGCACGGCAACATTGTATACCTTTGAGTCCTCAACAAATTTGGGGAAAAACAATATTTGCTGGAGGTCAGATTTTTAATTTCTCTAAAGTACGATTCCCACCAAGGACCTTAGACCCCAGTGCTGCTCATACATGCACTTGAGAAGCTTACGTGACAGCAGGAGAGGAATGCCGTCCATAACACTGCCCAAATGCAACTGATCTATCGCACCGAGCGTAACTGCGACTGTTGCTCTCCTACTGATCCACTGGACTCGGGGCCAGGTGAAGGTGCTGAACTGTCCTCAGCTCTAGGACTGCATCTATTCCAAGTCAGCCAGGCTGGCTGTAACTCTCTGTGGACTCGCCTGTCTTCATCCCTCAGTGGGGGGTCTGGGGGGGAGACAGGGCCCAGCTGCCTTCCACACACTTCTAACCACAATGCAAGGATGATGGCCCATTCATCTGCAGGCCCTCAGCCCCTAGCACAGTGCTTTGCATGTTCAGGAATTGAGAAATGATTGTCCAGTGGAAAATGACCATTTAGGATAGTCCTGTGTTTTCTGAAATGTGCCCTCTGTAACTTGTAATACTGGGAGATTCTCTCCACATGACAATCCTTGAAAAGCCACCTTTTCCCCAGGCTGACACCCTGGGGTGCTGCAGCAGCTCCCAAGGCTCCCAGCCACCTCATTAGCTTCCTCTGAATAGACTGAGGTCTGCACACGTCCTCCTCAGGGGAGTCCGTCGGAGCTGCAAAATTGGGGCTCACAAGGTAGGTCCTAGGATCTCATTGAGCTGAAAATGATGCATTCATGAATTTTTAATAGTCAGAAAATTTATCAAGAACAAAGAACAAAGGTTTCCAAGGCAAAGAAGCTTTGCTTGCTGGTCTCCAGGAGCCCTCAGGTGACACTGGCTAAGATTTTCCATCCCGTGTCCGTTCACATTCACCAACCTAACCTCTGCTTCCCTGTTCCAGAGACGTCCCCCAGTGCAAGGGGAAACATAAACAATGCAATTACTTTTAAAAAGCAGAGACGTATCACACGGGGGAGAGAAGGCTCCATGTTCAGCAGAGTTGGCTACGTGCTGAATGTGGAACAGGTTCACTGGGGAGGACTAATTGGAAATAAAAGCATTTCCTTTAACCTAATCACCAATAAACAGCAGTGACGGAAGCACAGCAGACTGACATCTCGGGCTGACATCTCCCACAGCCTGTGCCGCAAGGACTTCCGGCACAGCACCAGGCCTGTCTGCGGGAGGCTTTGCAAGGGGAAAATGTCCTTGGTACCTATTCATTTTGAAAAACAAAAACTACTGCTACTGCTTTTACATAGGACGTTTCTATGAAGTCGTGAAGAGTTCTGCTGAGCCAGTGTCTCTGGGCCCCTCCTCTGAGCCAGTCACAGTGTGAGAGGTGGGGGCAGAACAGACAAGGCCTCTGGCTTGACCATCTCTCATCCTAGAAGGGAGGTGGACACAGGGCACAGTCATCCCATTCCACCCCAGAGAAGGAGACCAGACGCTAGACAACCTGCATCCACGCCCTGCTTTGCTGGGTTCCCGGCACACGGAGTGTTGGGGAACACAGGATCACCCCGGGCCCGCCAGCTCCTCTCTCTGTCGGAGTGGGGTGCTCTCCCCCAGGGCTGAGACTTCGCACCCATCAAACCCTGTTCTCTGCTCCCACAGGACGCATGCTACACCCTTCCTCAGCCCTAGCTCCTGTAGCAGTGGGGCTCCTGCAGGGAGGCAACGCAGGGCCAAGCTTGGTCCTGCTTCCAGAAGAGTCTACTGCGCACACACTGCTTCTGTGTTTGTCTCAGTCTGTTTCTTCATGTGTCAAATGGGTATAAATCTA
The DNA here is from genome assembly GCF_008728515.1 of Papio anubis. Taxonomy (NCBI): domain Eukaryota; kingdom Metazoa; phylum Chordata; class Mammalia; order Primates; family Cercopithecidae; genus Papio; species Papio anubis. The sequence continues at coordinate 135,149,562 of NC_044983.1, forward strand.
CCCGTTCCTTAGGGCCACAGGTGGCACGATGCTTGGCACACGCTGGGTGTCAATAAATGCCAGCTCCTTTCCAATCCTGTTATAACAAAACCTTCTCGAGAGCAGGCAGAGAGCTGTTTTTCTGTACTGGCCATAGGGGGGTGAGTCTAGTAAGTGCTCAGTGAATCCCAATTAAAAGAACAAGGGCCTCATTTACATGCTGCGTACACACATGCATCAACATACATCATGGCAGGTTTCAGATGGCCATTTCTGTGTGACCTCAGCACCATTCCCAACATACGGTTTAGCACAAAATGGTGCTCCATTAAAGTCTTTGGAAAGAAAATACAAAAGAATAAGAGAATACGGAGTCAACTGTAACATGACATATTAACATAGGGTAAGAAAAAAGCAGGCACCCTTTAGAGAGAGCAAACAGTCAATGTAAAGACAAAGTTTTAATAAGCATGGTAGTTTCTCTTTAAATGCAATGGCAGTGTGGTAGATTGCATTACCGTCCGAAACACTCAGGGCCCCTTCCTACAGGATCATCCAGCCTCACCTTGCTGGTTTCTAGCCGCCTCATGACTTGTTTGACTGAGAGCATAATGGAAGTCACACGGGCCACTGGCCAGCAGAATGCTCATGAGCAATCCTGGGGTCCTTCCCCTTCGCTTTTCCCTCTGCCATACTCCCCAGTATGTCTCAGAGAGGACTTGGGTCACGGAATGGAAGCAGACCGCAGCAGAGCCACAACTAGGCCGCGATGGACACAGAACTTAAATGAGAAGCAAGTATTTGTGCCGCTGCACTAAGTCACTAAGACTCTGGGCCATTTGTTACTGGAGAATAAATTGTTCTGCACAGAATGATACAGATTAGGGTTCGAATCACTCAATCCAGTTCCTACTGTATTGGCCACTCAGCTAGGCACTGGTACAGAGAGATGATGAAGACAGGATTCCTGCCAAAGGGGGCTCCCAGTGGAGAGACTGATGTCTACACAATGACACTAGGCATGTCCTGTGCGTGACATGTGGACAGAGTGCTCCAGGAGCCCTGATCACAGTGGCTGGGGAAGCTAAAGGCATGTGACATGGTGAGGAAATGACTGGGCCCTCCAGGAAGAAAGAGCACAACTGGCTGTTCATGGCCTCGCACCCACAGCACTGTATGTTGTATTACCCCAATATTTTCCCTTTGTCTTCTCCCTCTGCCATGGAATAATAACTGCAAACTGTATAATAAAACAGATTTTAAAAAGCATGCATGGTTTTTTTTTTTTTTTAAAAAAAAAAAAAAAACAACGGTGGCTGGGCAAGGTGGCTCACACCTGTAATCCCAGCACTTTGGGAGGCCGAAGCGGGCAGATTGCCTGAGGTCAGGAGTTTCAGACCAGACTGGCCAACATGGTGAAACCCTGTTGCTACTAAAAATACAAAAAAGTTAGCCGGGCATGGTGGCATGCACCTGTAATCCCAGCTACTCGGGAGGCTGAGGCAGGGGAATTGGGGAATTGCTTGAACCAGGGAGGTGGAGGTTGGGAGGTTGCAGTGAGCTGAGATCGCGGCACTGCACTCCAGCCTGGACGACAGAGCTAGACTCCGTCTCAAAAAAAAAAAAGCACAATGGTGCTTCTGTGTGCTCTTTCATTATGTAAAGCTGAGAAACCCGCACCCCTGGCTCACAGCCTGATCATCTCCCCCGTGTTTAGGTGCCTATTATCTGTGTGTCCCCACGTCCCTAGCAAGTCCTGGAAACGGGCCCCCACTATGGAGAGCCTTATGTTCTTTCCCAGGAGGGGATACCCAGTCTGACTCCTGTCTTCCCTGGATCTCAGAGAGCTCCAAGATGACCCTGAAATATGGTGGGAACAAAGCCAGCAGGGACAATGGGACTCGGCAGCCTGGGCTCCAGAATCATGTCGCTGGTGGGCAGGGATATGTGTGCTCACAAAGTCACCCATTCCTTAAGGGAGACGTTGTCTACTCCGGACAAGGCTCATGTGCAGAGGCCTCTTCCCGTTCTTCTCTTCACAATGACAGGAGACTTCCACAGAAGAGTACTCCAAGCTCTCCAAGGAAAATGGAGCAACTACGCTTTATGGATGAGTTGTTAAATACGAGACAGGCACTACACCAGATGCACAAGAGCAAGTCACCCAACTTGTCCTCATCCTGGCCTAGCGAGGGAGGTACTGACATCGTCCCCATTTCACAGATGCCAACACTGAGGCTCAGAGAGGTTAAGGAACTGGTCTGAGATTACACCACGTGCCAATGTGGTGAAGGAAGGACTCTAACCCCCATCTCTGCAGCCCAGAAGCTTATGGACTATCCACAATTTCTCACATGGAAAGACCATCAGCTCCAACTGCACTTCAGACAAACTCCATGCTAGAACAGCAGGAGTCCAGAGATGGCAGGAACAGCAGACATGGTTTTGTGTGTGTGCCAGATGTGTGAACACAGCCACATTCTCTGAACACACGTGTGCACACTGCACCTGGATCGTGCATGTCTAACGCAGTCATTCCAAGTGGAAAGATGAGTGAAGGGAATTGAGAAGGTGGCCCCTGATGGGCAAATGCCTGTTCTTATGCTTCAAGATCCAGTGTTGCTGCTTTGGGCACAAGACAGAGGGCATCGTGTCACACACCTCCCACCCCAGGGCGGCTTCTGTGCCCCCCCTTGGATGCCCCCGCCTCCTGTGCTCATTTGTACTGCAGCCTTTGCCTCCCGCTAGACTGGGGCCTCAAAGCCACTGTCCTTTTAATATCTGCATTTGCAGCGCCTGGTGCGTGGCTTGGCTCCTGGAGAAAACGTGATTCAGAGTTGCAATGGACAAGCAAGCAGGGTGTGACAGAAGTCACTGCAGGAGGGTCTCATGGCCTAGGTTCGGATCCTGGCTGGGACACATCCTAGCAGTGCCACCTGGGGCAAGGGGCTTCACCTCACCAAGCCTGGGTCTCCTCAATGGGCTCGCAGGAATATGACAAGGGTCACAGAGGTGACAAGGCAGATCTGCAAACCTGCAGCTAACACTGAAGGGCTGGAAAAAGTGAACCTGTAGAGCACAAAGGTGTCAGCAAATGTCAGTGGGAAGCCGTGGAGGGCTCCTCGTCCCCCAACACCACCAGGCATTAAGGTTCAAGTGCGGGAAGCCCAAAATGCTCTCCCCTGCCATGGATGCTCTGATTGTGTCTATCTGGGGCAGTTTCCAGTGGCTAATAGATCTTGAGTTAATGTAACTTCACAAAGACTTTCGGAACTAACACAAATTAAATGACTCCATTATGTCAGCGTCATTTCACTTTGGTTTTGCCGCCAACAGTTCTAAGAGGCAAGTACTTTGCTCTATGACACTGTCTTGTTATCCAAGTTTCCAGCCAGTTTTCCACATCGAAGTATTTCTTTCATTATGCAAAAAATGTTGTGTTAGCCACCGTCTAAGGAAAGACAGCAATTTTTCTTGGCCATAAACAGCCTGGTCATAAACCACAGCCTGTTTCCTACGAGATCTCCTACTCTTGCTCCTTCTGCAGCCCACAGTGGGATTAGAGTCCCCTTCCTAGGCAGAAAAGCATCACGTAAGGCTGAAGGGAAGCACCTCGGAAACAGGTGCCAGCAATGCCCAAACAGGAGCTGGGCATCAGGAGTCCAGGTCCCAGCTCTGCCGCCTGATGCTGGTGCCCGCAGCATCTCTGGGCATCACGGCCTTCTGCTGGGAACTGCGGAACTCGGTCCCCAGTGCTGTTCACAGCCTCACTGGCATGTCACATGAGAGAAGATGTGACAGTCTTGGACATAAGGGAACCCAGGACATAAGAGGCATTTGAGGACCCAAGAATGGGCAGGAAGGAGAGGATCAAGGGGAGGAAAAGCACGAGGGAAGGCAGGAAGCCAGATCTGGGCTGGGAGAAGCGGATGCCAGTAGCCTGAGATCCTTCTGGCACCCCAGAGAGAGGCCCCTTCATACATCCTGTACCAGACCCCAGACACACGGGAGAAGCGCGGCTTCCCTCCGCCTTTCCCAGGGTCTCACTCATGAAAGGGAAGAAAAGAAAAAGGGTCAGGTTTTCCAGGTACCTTGCAGGGTTACAATCAGCTCTACTTCTGCCTCCTCATGGGACCCAGCAGAGGCCCAGCTTGTTGGACTGGACCTAAATGTCAAGGGCCAAATTCAGGGAGTAGGGCTGTGGCAGGGGTGGAGTCAGGTGCCAGGCCTGCAATGCCCAGTCCAGTGCCCTTTGTCCAAGATCACAGTACAGCCTTTCTGGTGTGGCCAGAAGCCAACTGAACCTGAAAGAATGGGGGCCACATGGCTGGACAATCTCTGCCCCCTGCTGAACACACTCCACCCCACCTCTGACTCCTGCCCTCCCCAAGTAAGTGAACGGCAACCCCACCTACCCTGTGGCCCAAACCCTTCCCCTCCTTCTCCATACCCCACACCCGTCCTTCTCCATACCCCACAACCCTAAACCCTGCCAAATTCTCTTCCTACCCACACATCCCGGAATCCACCTCCTCTCTCCACACCAAATGGCACCCCCAGGCCCAGCCACTGCAACCCACCCTTATCTCAGCACCCAGGCTCCCACCAGTTGTCACTCACCCCTTCCAGGCACTTCCCAAAAGGCCAATCTGATGGCACACTCTCCTGCCTTCTCATGACCATTCCTTGACTTCACAAGAGACCTGACTTCGACCTTGGCTCATGGGCCCTGCTGCCCCTCCAGCCTCACCCTGGACTCTCCTCTTTGCCCTCACTCCCACCCTGAACAGCCTCAGCCTCGGGAACCCAGTGTGCTTCCCTGCCCCCAACCTCCTGGTCTGGCACAGGCAGTCCTCACTGGTAAGCAACCCCCACCCAACTGCCCTCTGCCTGCCCAGCTCCTCCCAGCCCGTAAATCTCCCCTGAAGGCCTCTTCCACCAAAAAGCTGTCCCCAACACCTGCACCCAGGCTGGCTGGAGGATGAGCCCCTCCTCTGCAGTCTCTGGGGCTGCCCCTGCCTTCACACTCTGCTCTATCCCCGTGAGCCCAGTGCTCTCTGCACAAAGAGCCATGCCTTGTTCTCAGCTGTTTCACCAGCACCCCTGGCAAGATGACATGCATTTAATATGAGGAGTCAATGGCAAGAATGAATGCTAAAGTCCAGATACACACACACACACACACACACACAATTTTTTTGTTGTTGTTGTTGAGACGGAGTCTCGCTCTGTCACCCAGGCTGGAGTGCAGTGAGGGCTCACTGCAATGGCCACCTCCTGGGTTCAAGCGATTCTCTTGCTTCAGCCTCTCAAGGTTGCTGGAACTACAGGCGTGCGCCATCACGCCCACCTAATTTTTTTTGTATTTTTAGTAGAGATGGGGGTTTCACCATGTTGGCCAGGCTGGTCTCGAATTCCTGACCTCAAGTCATCCGCCTGTCTTGGCTTCCTGAAGTGCTGGGATTACAGGCGTGAGCCACCATGCCCAGCCCTAGTTATATATTTTAAATTTTCAGTATAAAGAACACACCCTAATACCACACCATACCCATGCCCTCATGCCACCACCAAAGCTTCAGGGAGAATTGAGCAAAATGCATTTAAGGAAACAAATACCTTTGACTCTCTCAGCTTATAAAATGCCCGTGGCCCAACTCTGAGGAGGGGTGAGTCCCAAACTTACCCGGGAGGTGCTTCTGTACAGAACAACAATATGTGATACTTGTTTTTACCATTGATACTTGTTTTTACCAGAGTTTTCTCGCAGGAATAGACTGAAATTAAGATGATGAAAATAACTGCATTTTAGGAGGCTCTACCCAGAAGTGCAGGAAAACACAAAACACCTCTGTATCCTTGCAAATGTGCCTCTCCGGGGACGCTACGCCACAGAACCCCATTCCCTCTGACAGGCTACTTGGAAAAAGGGCACAGGGTCCCAAAAGCTCAAAGTTTTGGACTCCCCAGACCATGTACAACTCACACAAGACACAATCTGGGCCCCAGACACCACAGCCCTGGCCATGACTCAGCCCAGAGCAACACAAATCACAGATGCCGTGGCCAAAGTGTGTTTTATCTGTACCTCAACTAAGCCTCAGCATCTGAGGCTGGAGCCCGGGGGTCACAGAGAGAATGACAACTTAGACCCCAAAGAACTTCCCTAAAACATGGAGGATGCAAAATAAATACATTTTTTTTCCCATTGCCAAAATGCTTACAGATGAGGCAGATGGGGAAGAAGAAGGTCAGAGTTCCGGTTCCCCACAGCTGATACTCCACCCCAGACCCGGCCTCAGGCTCCCCTTGTCCAGGAGCTCGGCTGAAGCCCAGCAGTTCCTCTCCTCTCGCCGCTGACTCAGAAGGGACGACCGCGTTCTCGTTCCTGTCCCCAGCTACCCCAGGGACTAGGGGGAGGAGGAAGAAATGGCTTCAACAACTAGAGTGCAGGTGGAATTTAAAAGCCACCCTTTTTTTATGGCAACTGTTTCTACCATAAGAAAAAGTACGTGCCAGTTATTGTGGCCCTGCATAGATAAACATTTAGCAAGTCCTTGTCATGTGAACAGAGATGGACCCAGTGCAGACTGGCCTTTGAGGCATTGTCCAACAGGAAAGGTCTAGGATGGGGGAGCCTCGGAGGGGTCAGGTCCCGCACTGTGTCACCCCAGCGGCAGGGTGGCCATGTGCCAGAGCTCCTGGACAGTCCAGGTTTAGGCCTGCCGTCCCTGCAAGATCTGTGATCACTGCCTGCCCTTCATTCTCAAAAATCTACAGTCCTGGATGAAAATCACAGGGCTGTGGCGTCCACCCGCCTCAGCGTGTTCTCACAGTGACTGTGAGGGTCACACAAGGCAGGGCTTACCAAGTCCACCTTCCTACCAAGACCTGACCTGGACGGGGGGCAAACTGATGATGTCTGAAAAGGTTGAAATGTTACACTGCTAAGAGAAGAGGGAATAGAAAAGGGAAGAAAACTCACTGAGAAATTTCTGTGAAATTGGAAAATGACGAATGAACAAAAGTAGTTTCTGGCCTGGAGTCACTGGCGCTGACCCTGGAAGGCACGGGTGAAACCACACTGAGTGAGCGGCACCAGGGCAGAGTCAAAGGCGGTACCGAGAAAGGCTTTCCTTCCCCACATGCTTCTTGTCCAGGAATTTGCTAGTCTCCAGGAACCTCTGGGAGGCTGTGGAGGTGGCCGAGGTGAGTGCCAGGCCCCAAAACCACCCCAGGGAACTTCTCCACAGACCCACCCCTGGATGTAGAGACACGCACCAGACCCTTCAAGCCACTGCCATCCCTCTCGAGTCCCTGCAAACCTCCCCACACACCCTGTGGGCCACCTGGGAGGACGAAATGGTCTATAAGGACAAATGGCAGGTGATCAAGGGCAGAGTATCAAAGAAAGCAGTAGGAGCTTAGAGTATGGCCTGATGGCTCCATGGTCCCCCCATCCCCACCGCCCAGGCCTCCAGGCCACACTGGGTACTGGTCGGGGAGAGGCGGTGAGGAAGGGAGTTTGAGATTACTCAGACTCAGGCTTCTCTCCTGGGCCTGCCATGGTTGAAAGATGGATGGGGAATCGGAGATAATAAGAGGCTGAATTCACAGCTCACCCAGCAGGCTCATGTATCGGTACTCAGGAGAAAACTGTGCGCTTCTACGAGAACAAGTTACAGACAACACAACAGAAAATGGAAAGCTAGTAGAATCTCAGAGCGTGGATGTATAGTCTCCCAGCAAGGGCAGGAATTCCGGGGATGAGCCTCCGCCACGTGACGGGTTCTTCCTGAGCTAACCCAACATCTCCCCGTTCCAGCAGCTGCAGCTTTGGCAGAGAAGACCCCACCCCTGATTCCGTTAAGTGCCCACCACGAAAACATCCACATGACCGCATTACAACCCCCTGGCAACCTGGACGGGTAGTTACGACAGTCCTGATTGTGCAGATATGGAAACTAAAACTCACAGAGGTTAAGAAAATGAAGTTACTCAACCCAGGTTGGCTTGAGGTCAAGGTTTTTTCCATGACATTCAGCCAGCTGGGGCCAGGGCCCTGGGCCCCCTAAAGCATCACCGTAGAACAGGGAGGTGAGGCACATCTCAGGCTGCCCACTGTGCTGGCCCTGCTGCGTTTGCGCTGTTCATGCTCCTTCTCAGCTCCTACAATGCTCCATGTTACAGACGTGGACATGAGGCTCACAGAAGGCCAGCTCATGTGGAGGCTGGGCCCAGGTTTCCACGGTCTTCCACTCTGCCAGGCAGCCTCCAGCTGCCTCTCCCTCTCCGCCCAGTTTCCCAAGGGCTGTAGCTCTGCTGAGGGCACCTCCCACAGGCCATCCCTGGGGCTGCCTGCTCTCCTTCCCATCAGCAGACCTAGATCAGCCGCACCCGATTCAAAGGGCTCCCCCATCACTGCATCCCCTGTCAGAATCAGAGCCCATCCTTGTCTCCAGACTGCCTCTCCAGCTCACTCTCCACGCCCTCAAAGCACCACCAAGAAGGGAGAGCGGTGATTCCAAGTGGACCTAGGACCAAGGTCTGGCAACTTTCACTAGAGGCCAATGAAAACAAGGACTGCCCTAGACGAGACTTCCCACCAAACTGCATGTGAATGAGGCTCCAGACACAAGCACGGCTTCTGGGCAGCGCCTGAGACCATGGCCACCGTGCAGTCCGGTGCTCCAGACACAAGCATGGCCTCTGGGCAGCACCTGAGACCATGGCCACCACGTGGTCCGGCGCTGCAGACACAAGCACGGCCTCTGGGCAGCACCTGAGACCGTGGCCACCGCGTGGTCTGGTGCTCCAGACACAAGCACGGCTTCTGGGCAGCACCTGAGACAGTGGCGACTGCGTGGTCCGCCGGGATCGCTGGCCTCCGCATTTCTCTAGCACACAGGTTCTGTGACTTCCCTGAACGGCAGAGCACCTGGAGGGCCTCTTAAACTACAGATCACTGGGCCCTGCCCCACAGTAAGTCTGGCGTGGGTCTGAGAATTTGCATTTCTAGCAAGTTCCCAGGTGATGGTGCTGCTGCTGGCCTGGGTCCACACTTTGAGAACACGGCTCTGACAGGAGGCTTTGAAGCCAGCAGTGAAGTGGTCATTTACGCTACAGGTGAAAACAGAGAAACCCCAAAAGACAAAGATCAAGGCAAAGGCATCCTCTTCAAAAACCTACAAATCCCTCATTAAAAAATATAAAGATCCATTTCCCTCAACCTGGTAGCCAAGGTCCTCTAGGATTTGGCCCAGCCAAGTTGGCCCCTCACCACCCCTACACTCCTACATTAGTACCAAGCATCAGAGCCCAGGCCATGGGTCACCATCTCCCTCCCATCTTCACCCCACTCAAGCTGCTCAGGCTCTGCCAACGCCCCTCCTCTCCTCATGTCACCTATCACCCATCCACTGGCATCCCCATCAGCTGTTCTCTCTTCTAATAAGTGCCTTCAGAAAATAACCCTCACGTTTATGGTCAACTGATTTCAGACAAAGGTACTAAAGCCATCCAATGGAGAAAGGACAGTCTTTTTTAACACCCCATGCTGGAACAACTGGATATCCATGTGCAACACAAAAAAAGCTTTTACCTCACACCCGACCCAAAAATAATTAGCTCAAAAGGATTATGGACATATATGTAAGATTTAAAACTATACAACTTCTAAAAACAACATAGGAGAAACTATCTGTGACCACGGATTATGCAGAGGTTTATGACATCAAAGGTACATCCTATTTTTAAAAATTGATAAATTGTACTTTATCAGCACTTACAACTTCTCTCACCACTAAGAAAAAGACAAATCACAGATCTGGGAAAAGTATCTCCAAACCAGGCATTTGGCAAAGGGCTTGCAACCACAATGCACAGGGAACTCTGACTCAATCATAAGGCGGCTACGAACCTGGTTTTAAAAAGGGTGCTAAAGGCTCAGGCACCTCACCACATGGGATCTGCGCACGGCTTGTAAGCAGCTAAGAAAATGCTCCCATCAGCCCTCAGGGAGGTAAATGAAAACCACGGGGAGAAGCCACAGGCCAAGACGTACAGGAAGCAGCCTTACGGAGGCCTGCAGGGAGGACTTAGCTGCATTTCCAGTGCTCTTCATCCTCTGCGGGGATACTGGCGCCAGAGTCACTCATTCACAGGCCCCTGGAAGGCAGGATGATGCCCGTTCACTTCTGCTTCTCTGAGAGGAGCAGTGTGAGGGAGCTGTTGGGAGGAGATATAGGGTCCCCAAGACAAACTGGTGAGCTGCCAGAAGTCTCTGGAAGTTTCCAATCCTTCTGGGCCCCGGGACCAGGGCCAATGCTGCCCCATTTTCTCTCCCCAGGCAGCTACTGGGTCTGGATTATCTGATGAGTAAGACAATTCTGGCCTGAAAACATACAGGAAATGTCTTCACATCTTCACCTGATCACTTCCAAACCTCAGGCAGTAAAGCTCTTCCGTATTTCGTTTCAAGCCATGAAGGAGAAGAGTGAAGGCTTTCCTGGGGATGAGAGGGCTTGAATGTGCCAGGAACAGGTGTAACGGTCCGTGCCAGACAGGGCTGGGTAAGAGAACACCATCAAATGAAACGGCTCCATCACAGAACTCATAAACACTCAGTACCTGCCGATGGAGATTCACAACAGTATCCATGAAGTATCTTCAAAAAACAATGCTGAATACGATCAAGCCTCGCTCCTCCTCATTCATTCATTCATTCATTCATTCATTTTTGGATAGAGTCTTACTCTGTCGCCCAGGCTGGAGTGCAGTGGCGTGATCTCTGCTCACTGTAGCCTCTGCCTCCCGGGTTCAAGCAATTCCCCTGCCTCAGCCTCCCAAATAGCTGAGATTACAGGTGTGCGCCACCACGCCCGGCTAATTTTGTATCTTTAGTAGAAACGGGGTTTCACCATGTTGGCTAGGCTGGTCTCGAACTCCTGACCTTAGGTTATCCACCTGCCTCGGTCTCCCAAAGTGCTAGGATTATGGGCGTGAGTCACCGCACCCAGCCTCCTACTCCTAATTTAATGAGGAATAAAAAAAGAGAAAGAAGACCAAAAACAAGATTTGTTTCGTTTTGTATTTTTAGTAGAGATGGGGTTTCACCTTGTTGGCCAGGCTGGTCTTGAACTCCTGGCTTCAAGGGATCCTCCCACCTTGGCCTCCCAAAGTGCTGGGATGACAGGTGTGAGCCACGACACCTGGCTGAAGAACAAGTTTAAAATGATTACAGGCACACAACAGGCAGAACCCCCCACTGTGGTGCCTTGTTAATAAAATGCAAAATGTCCAAGAGTAAAAGAGGTGAACAGTCAACCTGCACATTAAACATGGATGGAGACATAGCCATTTCTTGAATTCTGATGCAAACCAATGTTAGGAAATAGGTCACTGAGACAACTGGAAATTTAAACACCGGCTGGGTACTTGTCGATAATGAGGAATTGTTTATTGTTAATTTTAAAGCATAATAAAGTACTGTGATATTCAAAAGAGTTACAGCATTAAATATGAAAATGTTTACAGATGAAATAATATGACTTATTGGATTTGCTTCAAAATATTAGAGGAAATGGGGAAACAGGCGGGGATAACAGACGAGGACAATCCACCAAGAACTGCTGCTTGTTGGAGGCGGGCCACAAGCATGTGGGGTCACTCTCTGAAGATGGCGCCTTCTGTGTGTGTGTGAAATCTCCATAATAAAGTCGTGAAGTGAAAGAACGCACGGCGATGGCTGTGTCTGTGCCAGGCTATGCTCTGCAATGCCCTTTCACTCAGGCACCTTCACGGAAGTTGCCCAGGCCTGAGGCCAGTGTGGCTGGGATTCTCACTCCGCACTGGACAGATGAGAGGTTGAAGGCAGGCCGAGGTTTCAGAGAACCAGTGGAGCTGGGATCGCAATGCATCTCTGCTCTGTCCAAGCACTCTGGTTTTTTCCCACAGATAACCTGAGTCGCTTTCTTAATAGAGGGGCGGAGACTGGGGCGAGATGTGTCTGTGGGGCTCAGCGGCCGGGCTCCCATCCCCAGGAGGGGAGTGAAGAATTCTCACCCGCAGACCAACTGGGGCGCCGTGGTTGAGGGCAGGCTGGGTGTGGAGGTGTGAGGGTCAGGTCTGACAGGAATGCAAGCACCACAGAGAATTACCTGATACCAAGGTGTTAGGACTTGGTATCTCTTCCTGGTGACCTGAAGGTTGACACCACCCTGTCCCTCTGAAAAAACTTCCTGCTGGGCCAGGCTTGGCTTAAGAACTGGGTAGCGGGTGAGAACCTGGGAATGAAGGCTCCAGCGGGACCACCTGGCCCAGGAAGGAGGGGGCACTGGCCGGATGCTGCCAAGGAGCTTCCAACTCACCCGCCCACTCACCAGCCAAAAGTCCGTAGCCCAGCACATGCCGGATGGAGGACCAAGGTGGTGGGAAGGTTGGACATGAACGGACACGGGTGCTGCTCTCAGACAGCTCCACCCTGGTGTCATGGCTCCTGCGCTCGGGTGCACAGTCGGCACCAGAGCAGATTAAATATCCCAATGCCCAGGCTGCCCCCAGCCAGTCCAGTCGGGATGCTGGCGGGTGAGGGGAGGGGCAGGCACCCCTCTTTAGTAAAGACCCCCTGGTGAGGACAATACACAGCAAAGTCTACGAACCTCTAGTCCAGCAAGAGGGAGAATCTGACGTGGAAAACAACAAAACCCATCCAAGAGACCCACAGCGTCGGGGAGGGCAGGACAGCGCCCCTCACAGCAAGGCCGGGGGACCGAGAGACCCACAGCGTCGTGGAGGGCAGGACGGCACCCCTCACAGCAAGGCCGGGGGACCGAGAGACCCACAGCGTCGTGGAGGGCAGGACGGCACCCCTCACAGCAAGGCCGGGGGACCGAGAGACCCACGGCGTCGGGGAGGGCAGGACAGCGCCCCTCACAGCAAGGCCGGGGGACCGGAGACCCAGAGTCGGGGAGGGCAGGACAGCACCCCTCACAGCAAAGCTGGGGAACTGAGAGACCCACAGCTTCGGGGAAGGCAGGACAGCGCCCCTCACAGCAAGGCCAGGGGACCGAGAGACCGATGGCATCCAGAGGGCAGGACAGCGCCCCTCATAGCACGGCCAGGGGGACCCAGGACAGAGCTGACTTGAAGTGGGGCTTGAGGGAAAGAAGAGCTGTGGCCGATGTGCAAGTGGCGCACGCTGACTCCTCTCTGCCAGCCTGGGGTATGGGGATGAGACACCGCAGACCACATTCCCGCTGTGCCCGTGGGTGCTGGCAGGAAGCCTCAGGACCACAGAGGGAAGAAGCAATCTGCTCTCTCCCCGGGCCTCCCCTTGCCCCTCGAGTGCTTTCTGTCTACAATTCCTGCAGGTGCCCCCCAGTGACATCGCACCTCACTTCCAAGACCCCAGGTGCCCCCTTCTCAAAGGGCTCTGGCAGCTCCATGCCCCCTGAAACTTCTCTAACGAGATGCCAACCCCAAGGGACCACACTCCTCCCTGCAGCCGCCCCATAACTGGCACACCTCAGTGTCGTCCTCTGCCTGCCCGGGGCCCAGCTACCAACATCACACCTCGGACACAGTTCTCCATAGCGAATCTTCTCTGTTCAGTGACCGGGTGGCTCCTCACTCCTGACCAATGCCGGGAGAACTTTCTCTGCCTCCACTCTCAGTGCCAGTGAGAATCCAGGCAAATGGGGCCTCAAATAACAACCAACTACTTGAGCAGAAATTGGGTCCAGTTACCTCCACAAGAAGGAAACACAAACCCCGGAATGCCTGTCCTGCACACGAGCCGTGACGCACTCCGGCCGTGCAATCTGGAGGGGGACAGCTTTGAAATTACCACTGTAACAAAGGGGCACCAGGAGGTAACAGCACCATCACCAACGGCTGGGCACCAGTCATGCATCAGGCATGGCCTCTAACGCTGCTCTTTAGATCAACCTGCTGGGCATGGATTCCATTCCTACTTTACGAAGAGCACTTGGTGCACAATAAGGCCCTGCCCAGGCCAGCGAAGCCAGCTCGGGACAGAGTTGAGGCTGCGGAGGGCTCCGCGTGGCTCCAGCCTGTGCATGTTCATCTCTGCCCAGCAAGTGGACAGCTGGGAACAGGTCTGCAGACAGGGTGGGCGTGGGAGGAGCCACACGCCCCCGATCTCCCACGCACTAGGAAAGGCTCCAGACATGTCCCCACCACAGAAGCCACCCACAGACAAAAGAGACAAAGACCCAGAAGGAAAACCTCCTGTCGAAGGTTTGTTTCTGAGGAACAAGGAGGTGCGTGGTGTGTGGAAAGCCAATCAAGTCATCTTATTTTTCTTTTCTCACAAAAAGAGAAGAATTTCTCTTGTCATCTGAGTCAGCAAACCACTGCATCTTCCCCAGTATTGAATTTCTCGAATCAAATTGCTTCTCCAGGCTGAATGCGAACGTTCCTTCCCTCTGCCTATTAATCACTGGGAGGCCCCTATTGATCCCAGAGCCATCTGGGTTTGTATCGGGAAAACTGTAAAAACTGCTCATTAGTGGAGCCAGTGGGGGTTGCAGAGACGGCTCTGGCCAGGGGCTCCAGAGCCCGGGCTCCAGCAGGCGTCTGCCACGGGCTCCCTAACGGACCTCGGGCCTCCATCTCCTCACATCAGCTGAAGGGATGAGGGCACATCAGGATGCTTTCTCCTTGTTTCTAGAAATTACGTTTCTGAGGGACTCTCCTCATTTCCTTTCAGTCTGAAAAACAAAGTACAAAGAAAATCCACACAAAAACTCATCTGTAACTCAGACTGCAGAAGGAACACAGAGGGATGAGCAATGCCAACACCGTATAAATAAGCTTCAATAACAACCTGCAAGAAGACTGGGCTCCACACGATTAAGCATCACTTTGATGATTCACAAGGTTCTCTGGAATGTTTGAAGGAATTCAACAAGAAACAAAAAGTTAGAGACAGGCTAGAGGAGGAGCCAGATACTTGAGTTGGGGGCTGCTCTGGGCTGGGATAAACAGGAATGTGCAGCCCCCACGTAACCCCCAGGAGATGGGGTTGTTCAGAAACCACCTCCTCAAAGCATCCTCGAGGAGTTCTGGAGCCCCCAGGTTGGCCATTGCCTGTGGAGCTCTTCCCTGCCCCTCTCGCAGCAAAGCCATGCCACGATCCACATGGGTGCTCTAGCAAGACACAGCCAGAGCTGGCCGCTCAGATCCTCCTGGCGGTCAATCTCCCCAGCAGCCACAGCGTGTGGGTGCTTCGGTGCCAGGTCCGCGGCACCCTCTAAATGCAGTGTCCCTGCAGCGCGGGACGGGGAGCAGAGCCGGGCATCTCAAAGCATGTAATGAGATAACATCTATTACCATACATTATAAAGAGGTTTATGCATACATGAGGGTTGTCATGAAATTTAATTTCAACGGTTTGATAATTAAGCAAAAAAACCCACAATAATTATCATATCTTAATTTCCAGTAAATGTGCTGGGCTGCCAACACTGTATTTTCCTAGGACAGCTCATGTGGTTTCACTAAGGAGAGACATCCACTGTTTCCAGTTGTGCATGAAAACTGGACGAGGAGGGAAAGCCGATTCTGGGGACGCAGCCCAAGGAACCGTGGGCAACTCCTGCAGAAAGGCGGGCAGTGGAGAACAGGTGGCTGGTGTGCAGCAGCCCAGTTCCAGCTCCAGCTGACTGCATGCCCCTGGTGGGTCTCGACCTCTTTTACTCATAGGGAAAAATGAGTGCAAAGCCCACTCCCTGTAGAACTGCCTATGAAAGCGGCATCTTTTCCAACACTGCCCCGGGGTAGAAATGTAAGTCAATACAGATCAGCTGCTCGACTGGGAACAGGGCTCTGAATGTCATGACTAACGGCAGGGGCCCAGGAAACAGAATCACCAGGCACCAAGCATCACAAATCACATCTGGCAAACGCAAGGTTAACTAATGGTCCTTAATTACAGAACTGATGCATCGCACATGACACAGAAACGCACAAGCTCAGGGATGAGTCGCTAATTTCCAAAGGACCTTTTAAAGGAGAGATTAGGAAGGTGGAAAAGTACTTTCTATATCCAATCGCTTCAATATTCCATTGTAAAGTATGAGATTAACAAGATCTCGCTATGAAATATGATAAGAGTGGCACTGCTAATTTCTAAAAACTCTAATATTCACAGTCTATGAACACCTCTTTCTTGCTTACCACCCCACCACATCCACCTCCACCATGCTGCTCCCCCTGCCTGCACCGCTCTCCCTGGCACACTGGCCCTGGCCACCTCCTGCTCACTCGTCACGTCGTGCTGTAAATGAATGTTGATGCCCCACAAAATCTACATGCTGAACTCCTACCCTCCACGGTGATTACACTAAAGGGCAGGGCTTCCGGGAGGTGATCAGCTCATGAAGATGGAGTCCACGTGATTAGGATCAGCGTTCTTCTAAAGGAAGTGTGAGACAACCCCTTTGCCCCTCCCACCATGTGAGGACACAGTGAGAAGTCTCCGTCTATGAAGCAGGAAATGGGCCCTCACCGCCCACAGAATCTGCCCAGCATCTTGATCTTGAACCTGCAGTCTCCAGAACCATGAGAAATAATTTTCAGTTGTTTATAAGCCACCCAGTCTATGGTATTTTGTTACAGCAGCTCGGCATTTCCATATTCTCATCACCTCCTCCAGGAAGCCCACCTAGCCACCTTCCTTGGACCCCCAGTCTGGGTTGGGTGCCTTCCTACGTGCTTTGCACTCTCCTCACACTGTGTAACAATTGCCTGTTTGTGTGCTTTTCTTCCACACCTAAATATAGGTGTAGTGAAAACACAAGCAGCACCACACGTACTCAGCAGCTTCACTCCCAGAGGGCCTGGCACCTGGGAGATACATAGGAAATACTTAGTGAATTAACAAATGAACACCCTGGACATCAAAGGCCCAGTTTGCATCTCCACCTCACCCTTTCTTCAGCTGGGTGAAGCTGGACTTTACAATCCTGAACCCAACTTAACAAAGGCTACACAGAGCAGAATGTGGGAAATGAACAGAATTTTGTCCCTGCCCCGGCCTCTCTCACACCATCCCAAGCTTGGCTCCAGCATCATCCCCCCTTGGTGTGTGGAGCAACAGGGCAGAGCTGGATGTCAGACAGACGGGCTTCCACAAAGTGGCTTTGATCAGCCACTCAGTCTGCTTATCTATAAAATGAGGACACTGTTCCCACATGAGAATATTATGAGGACTGAATGTGACTTCATATGGGAAGTGCTCGGTAAATACTATTTCCATCCTCTCTTCCCCCAGGAAGCATGTTGCTCCTCCTCGTGCTGTTGGGGACACATTTCTATCCATAGCTCTTGCACTGGGTGAGATGAGATCACCCCTTCCTACTAGGAGGGAGGAGAGGCAGCGGCACCACAATTATCTAACTGGGGTTGGTCTCTCTCTTAGATTGCAGGCCACCTTTGAATGCCAGTTCTGCAAACGGCAGCATCAAAGCCATGTTAATTCCAGGAATCTGGCTCTTCCTTTAAGAGGAGGCTGTGCTATCTGCAGAGGAAAGTGCTGTGCACCTGCCTCCCTCAGGTAGCAGTGAGAGCACTGCTTGCCGCTCCCGCTGACAGAGATTAAGCTGGAGTCTCAGCCCCACTACTGCCCGCACCTCCAGGCAGAGTCCACGCCCTCCCCACTCCAGAGGGCAAAACACAGGCAGAGGAAGCTTCTTTAGGTTTAGCACAGCCTGGGGGGTGGCAGGGGTGCCTCCTCGTAGGGGAAGGGAAGAGCCAGGAGAGGGGTTTAGCACAGGACTCTGGGAAGGAACTGGGTACTCAAGAGACAAAGCCTGGATGGACAGAGACCAGGTCTGAGGTCTGTAAGGTGCTGCCCGGCGTTGCGAAGTAAGGTACAACCATTTCCCTTCCTCCACCTGCACTGCTCTGCACAACCCCTCCACGGAGGCTGAGTGTGTATCTGACCCCCAGGAGGCTGGTGAGGCACTGAGAGAGGTTTGGGAAAGGGAGGGGAAGGGAATCATGCATTCTAGGGCTCAGGGCTCAAGCCTTCCAAACAGGCACTCAGGGCATTGTCACATGAATTCATGGGTGTCTACAGCAGTGGGCACAGCGGGGTGGGGGGCACCTAAGATGACTCCCTAGACAAATGTAACCTCACGGCCTCTAGTTCACCCGCCGCTCCCACCCAGCCCGGGACAGCAAGATGCCCTTTGTCAGGCAGCAAAAGGCAGCTGCTCTGGCTGGGTTAGACACTTGTCCCAGTGCGTTGCCACTCCCCAGCGAGAAGGGGCCCTTATTTATTCTCCTTGGCACGCCTAAAGCCTGATGCGGGGCTTACCACACAGCAAATTCCTGAAGTATCAATATTTATTGAATGAATATTTTATGAATAAATAAAAGAATAAGCGAGTTAGAAGCATTCAGAAATGAGAATTTAAGCAAAAACTTAATAACAAAAAAGCCTGAAGCACAAGACTAAATTGTGATTATTTGCAGCTGGGACTGTTAATGTCATCAGCCTCGCATTGCCAAGAATGAGTCAAGCTTACTATACAGGACAAGCTTAGCAATTTATAATTTCTTTAAAGTGTTTTATACTAGTGTCATCACAAGACCAGATTTATGTTCTCTGGGATCTTGGACTACATCAAGGCATTTAGACAAGAAAGAGTAGTCCGAGGGCCGACAGTTCTCTATGCAGCAGCACTGGACCCAGCACTGCCAAAGGCGTAGACCCCAGGGGATGCGTCGGTGCTCCCTGAAGGCACCTGTCCCCATCCTTAGGAACCTGAGGTGCCGCAGCATCCAGCCACAGCCCTCACAGCTCATACACACAGAAGCGTACACCAGCCCCACGCGTGTTCCCACACCCAAGTGACAAGTCCTGTCCAAGGGATCTTGGGAAGGAGGGTTCTATGGCACCTCTCAAAGGCAGGCCATAAATGCCCCCCAAGCCATTGAATCTCTAGCTTCCAGCAGCTCAAGCAGGACCTGCTACAAGGTTGCAGGGCCTGGCTTGACATTCATGCATGTCATTAACAATAATCACATTAAATATGAATACCCTGGAAGCCACCTCACAGTGAGTGCATTAGCATGGAAATGAATAAAGTGGCATATTTACACAATGAAATATTAATAGCAGTTCAAATGAAAGAACCAGATTTATATTTAGCTCCAAAGAATAATGCTGATTTTTAAAGTTTTAAAAGGACATATATGATATGGAACCACTTATGTCATTAAAAAAAAAAAAACTCTCGGCCAGGCCCAGTGGTTCTTGCCTATAATTCCAGCACTTTGGGAGGCTGAGGCAGGCAGATCACAAGGTCAGGAGTTCAAGACCAGCCTGATCAACATGGTGAAACCCCATCTCTACTAAAAATACAAAAATTAGCTGGGTGTTGTGGCAGGCGCCTGTAATCCCAGCTACTCAGGAGGCTGAGGCAGGAGAATCAATTGAACCCAGGAAGTGGAGGTTGCAATGAGCCGAGATTGTGCCACTGCACTCCCGCCTGGGTGACAGAGCGAGATTCCGTATCAAAAACAAAACAAAACAAAAAAACTCTCAAAATAATGTTTGGTTGGAGATATATGTATGTGCAATAAAGTAGTAAAACATAGATGTGCAATGACACCATCACCTCTAAGAAAGAAATTACCCTGAAGAGGAAGGAAAGAGAAAAGAAGATAGGATGAGGTGGGCAGAAGAGAAGACTTTAGCTATTTTTACTTTTATTTTTCCCAATACTTTCTTCTAAAAAATTTCAAATATAAGGTGAAAAAAATTTACACTGAATACCCCATATGCCCATTAAGAGACGCTACTGTTAACATTATACTATATTTGTGTTAGCACCTAATGTATTCATCTGCCCATCTATTAATCTGTCAGATATTTTATACAACTCAAAGACTACTGCAGACATCATGCCCGGACCTCAAACCCTCCGGCGTGCATATCATTAACAGAGCCCCACACTGCTTTAGTTTTTCCTTCTGATACAAAGCTGATACATCAGGAAATGTACAAATCTCAAGTGATTATTTGCTGAGTTTTAACAAATAAATACATGTGTGTGACCCAAAACCCGATTGATCTATACAACATGACCGTCACCAGAAAACTACCCTTATGCCCTTTCCCGATCAAACCCCGTTCCAGTCTCTCCAGAGGGAACCAACGTTCTGACTTTTTCCATCATAAACTGGTTCTGCTTGTTCTACAGGTTGGTGTAAAAGTAATGGCTGTTTTCACCATTAAAAATAATGGCAAACGCCGCAATTACTTTTGCAGCAACCTCCAGCATTTCATATCAATGGGATCTCATGGCATATGCACTTTGGGTAAGGCTCCTTTCACCCAGCATCCTGTTCCTGAGAGTTGCCTGTGCTGTTCTGTGTATGAGTAATTCATTCGTTTTTGTTGCAGAGTACCATTCCGTTTGTAAGAAAACACCACCATTTGTTTGTCCGTTCTCCTGTAACGGACACCTGGCCTCTGTTTTCTGGCTAGGAACACTGTTGTATAGGTCTTCTTGTGACCACATGTTTTATATTATCCTTAAATAAATAACTAGGGTTGAAATAGCTGGGCAAAGGGTAAGTGTATGTTTAATTTTATAGGATAGACCCAGACCTTTTTCCAAAGCAGCTGCACTATTTTATATCGCCACCCACAAGGCATGAGAGTTCCAGTTGCTTCACACCCTCACCAACATTTGGTGCTGTCTTTAACCATCCTGATGAGTGTGTCATGCTGTCTCATCGTGGTTTGGACTTATATTCCACCACTGATTGATAATGTTAACATTGCCATTTAAAAAAACATTTTATTTCCTTAAAACAAATGAAAGAGGCAGAGAGAGAGAGAGAGAGAGAGAGAGAGAAAGATCTGGGGCAAAAAAAAAAAAAAAGCAAAATCTAGGATGTGGGTATGTCAAGTTCAAAGTTATTTTCTGTATGTTTGAAGTCTTTAGCAATTAAAAATAAAAATATTATTCCATCTGCAATTCCATCTGTAAGTGGATGTCCCTAGAACCCAAGCTGGGCTCGGAGGCACAGCTTCTTAGTATGGAGGGAGGCTGAGTGGGGAGCAGGTCAGGGGCCCATGGAGGGGCTCCACCATGGAAGGACCGCATCACCCCAGAGTCACTGAGCTCCACCAGCCTCCAGACATGCCCTGGTGGCCCTGGCTTCGCTCCTGACCAGCTCTCACTTCTGCATCAGCCTTCACTCACCTCTGCTGGGCCAGGGGTCTCCTGAGGCTGACCCTGGCCAGCGTTTGGTAGTGCCACCTCTCTTTGCCCTCCAGAGACTGGGTTTGAGTGACTGTGCTCCCCTCCTGAAGGTCTGAGCCTGGCCTTTCTGTAGCATTAATTCCTCAAAGGAATTCCTATGGATGCTGACATGCAGTTCCCAAACTGATGCCAAATATTTCCAGATACCATCTTTTATTATTATTTTTTTTTTGAGACAGAGTCTCGCTCTGTTGCCCAGGCTGGAGTGCAGTGGTACGATCAATCTCGGCTAACTGCAACCTCCGCCTCCCGGGTTCAAGTGATTCTCCTGCCTCAGCCTCCCGAGTAGCTGAGATTACAGGCATATGCCACCACACCTGGATAGTTTTTGTATTTTTAGGAGAGATGGGGTTTCACCATGTTGGCGATGCTGGTCTCAAACTCCTGATCTCAGGTGGTCCACCTGCCTTGGCCTCCGAAAGTGCTAGGATTACAGGCGTGAGCCACCACACCCCACCCAGATACCACTTTCTTAAGAATTTAACAGCGAAGATGCCCAGATGCTGCCGGGTCCTCAAATGCGGGCTCCGAAAGCACATGTTGTTACTTCCTCGGACGCCACCCGGCTTTACCGACTTTGCACTTAGCTCTAATTTAAAACCACTCCAGATTCTCCCACCAAACTTGAATAACCACTACGATATCTCTGAAAGGGAGACAAACTGCCCGTCCTCTCAGGACCTGGAGTGGATTAGCTCCACACCCTCCCAAGCAGGGTGGTGAAGGCAGAGGGCGGCCTGCGGCGGCGCAAGGGGCCATGGAGCACTTACCGCTGGCACTCGCCGGCATGCAGGATGAGCGCCTCGCTACTCCTGGTGCTGATGGTCAGCTCATGCTCGGTGGAGTTGAAGACATCCAGGAGCAGGTGACACTGCCGGGTACTGCGATCAAGACAAAAGAAAGTTCAGAATCTTCTGACAGCCAAAGAGGAATAACTTTTCCTATTTCTCCTCTCCAAAGATTTCCCGCAACTTAAGAGGGGCAAAGTATATCAAAATGCCAAGTGCTCCTGGGCTCAGAGGATTACGGAGACTGGTTCTGAACACGAGTGTGAACTCTAAGGAGTGGGTGTTGGCATCAGGTTCTCCTTGGGCCCGGGGTCCTGGGGACATGTGCTCACAGCCCAGCCATGCTTTTTACCAACCAAGTGGCCTTGGGAAGGTAACCTGAATTCTCCACACCTCGACATACACTGACGACTGGAACACCTGACTCTAAAGTCTGGTCATCTGCGTCATATGCCTGCGGACAAACGCAGGCATACAGTGCCATTCAAGGGTGCTGTGTCCAAGTCAGCATCCTCAGTTACCAGGTTCCACGCTGGACCCCGAAGTGTGGCGACGCGTGTCCTGCTTGTGTGTGTGTGCACACCCAGTGTGAGCTTCTCCCATGCGGGCACCTCTAGAACTGGGGCAGACACTGGGGGGTTATTCACCACCCTCTGAAGCCTCTACTCCTTTGTTTCCTCTCTTCTAGAGGTGACAAGTAAAATGCTCAAGTTCCCACTGTTCCTTGCAGGGACTGGTCCATGTGGTGAAGTTCTAGCCAGTAAGGCACAGGCCCCTAGAGACTTTCCTTCCCAAATACAAACACCATGTCCTGGGAGAAGGCTTTTACCCTTCCGCCTTCCTCATTCCCCTTCCTTCCTCCCTAGAAGCAAGCAGGATGCCCAGAAGCTCAGTAACCATCAGGGACACTGAGGACAAAAACCACAGGCTGTGGCTGGCAGAGCAGGGTCAGGGGTGCTTGAGAGCCACATCCTTGAGTGGTCGTGGCAGCCCTGCACTGCCAGCCTCCCTCTAGCCCTGTGAACTCCATGTGCAAAGTGGAAAAATCCAGCCCCACACACACCGTCTGTGTCCGTCATCATCTGATAGGTTAACGTTACAGTTGAATACTTGCCGAAAACTCATACGGTATCTCAGACACCAAGTATCACAGTCAGCACATAACAGGTCATCAATAAATGTCTGCTGAGCTCAGTGGATGGCTGCACCCACGACAGGACAGACAGAGATGACAGTAACTGAACAGAGGCCATTCTTCTTGGAAGAGCAGGGTAAACAGTTTTCATGGGGGGAGAAAACTAAGAGAAAAAGATCTGTGCTCTGGGTCATTATTAGCCTAGTGTGACTTCAAAACATGGCCTTCCAAAGGGCATTTGAATTCTCAAATGTATTTCTCCAAGTACGAGGCAAGGCTTCGCTGGCTGTTAAAGGAAAGTCTGGTCAAAGGAAAGGGACAATCGCCTGTGACTTCATCACAACAGCCTTGGGGGTAGTCCGTGGAGCCCCAGCTGCGCTGGAGACGGAGGCTCAGGAGAGGACAGGCATGCTGCTGTGATGCCTCAGGCCCTGGGTGCAGAGCTCGAAATCCCTGGCTTTTCCCGATAGATGTGGACCTCTATTCATTCCAAAGCCACACATGTCCTCGGCAATTCCCAGAGAAGGGAAGTGAGGCACAGGGGGTGCAGTGACAGGCCCAGAAATTCACGCACACACATATACGCTCTCACACACGTGCACGCACGCACACACAAGTATGACTTTGTCAAAAGGACACAGGGCATCTGTCAAATATCAATTTTTCAGAACATGGGCGTGTGACCTGCTCTCAGGGGGAAAGTGGCAGCATGTCACCATTTCTTTTTCTCTTTTTTTTTTTTTTGACAGAGTCTCACTCTTGTCGCCCAGGCTGCAGTGCAGTGGCACAATCTCAGCTCACTGCAACCTTCACCTCCTGGGCTCAAGCAATTATCCTGCTTCAGCCTCCTGAGTAACTGGGATTATAGGTGCCTGCCACCATGCCCAGGTAATTTTTGTATTTTTAGTAGAGACCGGGTTTCGCCATGATGGCTAGGCTGGTCTCAAACTCCTAACCTCAGGTGATCTACCCGCCTTGGCCTCCCAAAGTGTTGGGATTACAGGTGTGAGCCACGGCGCCCGGCCGTATGTCACCATTTATATCATGTAGCACAGCGTCAACAGGGTAACGCACACCTTGAGATGACAGCTCCCATCAGTTGAGTCTGGGTTTTCTAGGTGGGGCTGTCTTCCCCAGAGGTTTGGCGCTTGGAAAACATTCATTAGCTCTGACAGCTGCCTACAAGAGGCCTCTTCGCTTAGCTCACAGAAAAATGAGCTTCCGAGAATGAAGATCTATTCCTCTGTTGTCATAACTTCATGAAATCTTTAATCACAGCAAAATCTTTCATCAGAAAAGGGAACTCGTAAAACATTTATCAGAGGAGGAAAATTGAAGTGATTTTTTAAAAGCCTGGAATAAAAGGTTCAAATATATTTTGTTTTCACTCACAGAATAGAGTGCTTAGGAAACGGCACAGGAATGAGCAGCATCGATACACAATGCGTTTCTGTCCTCTTGCTCTTCTTTTTTCTGACTCACTGTCTGAGTGTGGGGGCGTCTGGATCTAGTGTTTCTATTCCTTCTAATTGTTGACATGATGATGTATTGGTGGAGCTTGGCTTCCTATCTGTTATTCATAAGTTTCCCTTCCCAGACTGCAGCAGCGGTTTGTGCCATCATAATGTCATTTATTCTATGTACCTTTCCATATGGCTCTGGATGCTTGGTTTTAAGGCTGATGCTCTGAGCATATGGTTTACCTTAATTCTTGTTTGCTTTTTGGGTTTGTTTACTTTCTGGACACATCTATCTGAAGTATGGGAAAATCCAAGAAAGCTTCCCGGAAGAGCTGAGACGAGGGCAAGTCTCTGAAGGGGACAGACACGTTTGCCTGGCTTAGAAGAGACAAGGGAACAAAGCCCCGGCAGCACGGAGGGGCCCAGTTATTCTGGGAATCTGGAGTCAGGTTGAGTGTGGGAGACCAGGCTGCCAGGTAAAAAAAAGAAGTCCTTTTTCAGCAGAGAGAGCAGTTATGTATTAATAAAACCACTTTGATAACAGTGAGTGGACACTATATCCCAAATTGGATATTTTATTAATTATTTCATCCAACAAATACCTCCTGAGGAACTGAATGAGAAAGACAAGATCCCTACATTCGTAGCTATTATACTCTTGTGAGGGAAAAGGGAGGGACTGACGGGGTTGTTTTAAAAAATAAAATTTGCTGTCATTTTTTATAAAATTAAAAAAAAAAGTTGAGAAAGATTGTTGAATAAAAGATTAAGACACACAATCAATACCAGTCGTACACATCAACTAAAAACAATTACAATACAAACTTTTTGAGAAAATACGTTTATAATAGCAACACAGTCCACAACGCAGGTAGAAATAAATCTAACAAAATATACGCATGATATTTATGTAAAAAAATTATAAATTCATGGAACAATATTAACGAAGAAAAATAAGTGTAGAGATGTACAGGCTGAGTATCCCTTATCTGAAATGTGTGGATCAGATGTGTTTCAAATTTTGGGTTTTTTAAGATTTTTGAATACTTGAATTATACTCATGAAGCAAGCATCCCAAATCCAAAAATCTGAGATGCAAAACACTCCAATGAACATTTCCTTCGAGCATCATGTCAGTGCTCAAAAAGTTTTGAATTTTGGAGCATTTCAAGTTTTGGGATGCTCAACCCACGTTATGTTCAAAGATGGAAAGACTTAATATTTTTAAAGAAGTTATCTCTTTCCAAATTTCTATAAACTCAGTGCAACTCAATAAGAAAAATCCCAGCAGGGTTTTGTTAAAACAATGATGTGGGAGGTTTCTGGAAGGAATCTGGCCTACTAGATGTCAGGAATTGTTATAAAGCTGTAATCATGAAGACAGTGGCACTTGGGGCAGTGACAGAGAAATGCGTTAGTGAAAGAAAAGATAGCCACAAAGGAGACCCATGAATATAAGGAAACTGGAGAGATGATTGTATTGGTGGTGTTGATTAATTAGGACAAGATTCATCAAATAGTGCTGGGAAAAATGATTACGAAGGAAGACAGAAAATTAGATCCCTACCTCACATCATATATAAAAATAAATTCCAAACAGAATGAATAGCTAAATATACAAAAACAATATTTAAAAATCTTTAGAAAAAATATAGATGAACAGTTCATGACCTTGGAAAAAAGATAGATTTCTCAAATGAGTTACAATACATATAAAATATAAGGGAAAAGAATAAAATGTTTGGCTGCATTAAAATTAAGAATTTTGGTACAACAAAAAACATCAAAAATCAAAGCAAAGACAAGCTTCATTTTTAATGTGTTGCAAATATATTTTCACAGGCATTTGCAACACATTAAATTGACTAAGGATTAGAATTCTCAATTTATAGAGAACTCCTATAAATCAATAAGAAAGAAATGACCCAATAGAAAATCAAGCAAAGGACAAGAACCAACAATTTAAAGTAGGGGAAACCCAATGACCAATAAACAAGAACAGAAGCTCAATCCAACGAGTAGTTAGAGAAATGGAAATAAACCTAAAAGTATTCTTTCTCACCCAACCTATTGGAAATATTTTTAAAGTGTCCCAGTACCAAGTGTTGGTCAAGCTATAGATCAATAGGAAATATGGGAATTCTTGTCACTGCTGGTAGGGATACAAATTGGTACAATTCCTTCAGAGAGAAAAAGTTTGACCTAACAATTCCATTTGTAGCTGCCTGTCTTGGATCAACACAGTTTGGCAAAAGGGCACATTCGAAAGTATTCAATGCAACATTGTTTATAAAAGTAAAGAACTGCTTTTAACTAAGTGCACATCAACTGGGGAGTAGATGCAGACATGCAATGGTCGAGTTATATGATGGAAACCTATGCAGAGGTGACAATGAATTTAAAAGAACTATATGCCCCACCACAAAGTTCAAGTTAAAACTCCTGGGTAAATAAGTTGCAGAAGATATCATACAATATATGTACATCAAATTTTTAAAATATGTTTTAAAATACTCGATATTGTCTACAAACATCACATTTAAGAGTGGTCATTCATGCTAAGAGAGCGAGAGACACAGTGTGGAAGAATATACAGAGCTTTAACAGCATATTTTTATTTCTTTAAATTAAAAACATAAAAGCAAATACAGTGAAATATTAAAAATGGATGAGTCTGTATGGTAGACGAATTGATACCTCCTAGACCTTTATTTATGTTTCTTTTACTTGAAATGTCTTATAAAAAGTTACTTTTAAAGTCACTTAGAATACTGTTAGCCTAGGATCACCCCAGAAAGCAGAACCTGAGAAAAAGGGTTTGCACAGAGCTAGTGCTTAGGGAAGGGATGCCAGGAAGCAGGTAGAGTGGGCAGAGTGGGGCAGCAGAGGAAAAGGCGACGACAGAGGGCACGTTGCTATGCTTCACTGAGCTGGCGGCCCTGTGGGCAGCTGAGGCTCAATCATCGTCCTTCTGTGGAGCTGAGGGGACTGTGCTTCACACTGTGTGCCTGAGGCACAGAAGAGGAAATAATTGCTCTCCCAACTCTTTCCCTCACTAGTCAAGCTTTCCCCCAGAGGGGTCAATTCTCTCACACTTCATCCATGAATTGTGCAGAGAGACTACCCATGGCCACCCAAACCTACAGCCTCAGAGAAGGCAGTTACAATATTCCAGAAAGCAAGAGATGCTCAGCACCGCTAAGGTAAGGTGCTGTCAGGTGACACCTGAATAAATTTGGTTGCCACGACAATAGCTAGTCTAAAAGTGGGCTACTATATGAGGCAGGGCAGAAGACATGTATGACACAAATATTTTTTAAAATTAAGTGAATCTCTTGACAACATTAACAAAGATGTTTTAAAATGACTTCAGATTTGATGGCAAACAAGTGCCTCTCTGAAGAAATGATGTTTCAGTTAGGAATCCAACGACAAGAAAGCAATCATGTGATGGTCTTGGAGGATAGCTTTCCAGAGAGAATGAGCAGTTAATGCAAAAATCGTAAGGCACAGTGTGATCAAGGAACAGAACAAGCAGAGAGTGGTGTAGGAGTAAAAACAGAGGAAAGGTCATGGGGAAATATTCATATTTCATTCCAAGCATAATGGAAGCTATTTTGAGAGTTTTAAGCAGATGAGTGACATGAATTGGTTTGTGTTAAAAAAAAAAAAATGGTGAGTTCCAATTCTGGAAAAGATGGAGTAAGCACAATCTACCCTGTCTCTCCCACTGAATGCAACTATAAATCATAGATAGAATGCACTGAGCTGAAGACGAAGACTCAAAAAATAAATGTTAGAAGGTGGATCACAGTAGGAGACAGAAACTGAAGTTATTCTGAACTGGCAGTGAGCTGCATCTCTCTCCAGTACCACCAGGCCTCAACTGAAAGGCAGCATGGAGTCCAGAGGCATGCCCTGGGTATAGCCAGACAGAGCTCCAAGGGCAGCCTCTCTTCCTGGTCCAACAAGTGGGAAAAGGCACTATGAAGGGCCACAGAAAGTAGGAGAATCCTTGAGTCTTTTCCTTTTTTTCTTCTCTTTTCTCCCAGCCCAGCCTCAAAGCAAACCACAGGAGATAATGACACCAGAGCAGTCTTGGCGGGACAGGCCACACACCTCCCTGATACAAACCACCTCACTGACCCAGAGAGCTGAGGTCCCAAAACCATGGGGCCAGTTTGCATCACTCTGATTTCCTTCTCTGCGCCTCTGGGCAGTCCGTCCTCCATGTAGACACACAGAGGGGGAAGCTCTCATCCTGGCTTTGTAGCAGGCACATAGGGATAGGAGTCCCCAGTACCTTGGGAATATTTCAGAAAGGAGATTGACTCAGAGAGCAAATAAAGTCATGCATGACCTCCTAAGCTCACCAGGGAGCTGAGCTTGAGAG
The DNA here is from genome assembly GCF_008728515.1 of Papio anubis. NCBI lineage: Eukaryota > Metazoa > Chordata > Mammalia > Primates > Cercopithecidae > Papio > Papio anubis. The sequence goes on from NC_044983.1 coordinate 135,178,619, forward strand.
AATCAGACCCTCAAGAGCAAACCATGGGTTTTGATAACTGTTCCCCAGGCAAGAATGCTGACGGGAACTCACATGAGGCTGATCCAAGGAGCACCACAAATGCTTTGAAACTGGAACTGCAGCACAGCCTGCAAAAGGTACTCTGCTTAAAAAAAAAAAAAAAAAAAGTACCAACACTTTCCTCAGTATTCAAACAAGACCCCAATGGTTCCCGATATTACAGTCAAGATGTCCAGAATACGATCTAAAATAACTCAACACAGAAAGAATAAGGAAAAATATCAAGTCACGAGGAAAAAGCAAATAACAGACAATAACTTGAAGATGACTGTCTTATTAGAAAGAGACTTTAAATGCATTCCAAGAAGTGACCATACTTGAAACAAGTGAAAAGATGGAAAATCTCAGCAAAAAAAAAAAAAAGAAGATATAAAAAAGAACCAGAAAAACTTAAGCAAAAAAAGAAAAAAACAAAAAAAGAAAAATTCACCAGATGGTGAATTATCTTAGTAACTGAGAGGACAAGTACACATAAAATCAAAAAGAATATAAGATAAACAAAATTACCATTGACCACTCAGACCTCACTAATACTGAGAGAACATTCCACCCAAAAGCAGCAGGATACTCACTACCCAAGTGTACATGCAATATTACCAACAATCACATTCCAAGACCACGGGTCAGGGAGGGGGACTCTAACAACTGTAAAATGAAAATCACACAATGTGTTTTTGGGACCACTAAGGAATTAAACAAGTCAATACGAAGACAGATTAACAAATCATCCAATGGAAACAACAGGAAAAAAAAAAAAAAAAAACAGAAAAAAAAAACACTCTTATGGGACAACAAAACGTCTAAAAATCACATCACAGGAGACTAAGAAGCAAAGAAGAAAATAACACGCCATTTTTACATAAATAATGGCCGCACCCCCCCAAAAAATTTGGCAAACGACATAAACAGACTCAGAACCCAGAAAGGTTTTTGCTTTTGTTGCCGTTGTTATTTTGTTTGTTTGCTTTTGAGACAGAGTCTCGCTGTCACCCAGGTTGGAGTGCAACGGCGCGATCTCGGCTCACTGCAACCTCTGCCTCTGGTTTCAAGCAATTCTCCTGCCTCAGCCTCCTGAGTAGCTGGGATTACAGACACACGTCACTACACCCAGCTAAATGTTTTTTATGGTATTTTTAGTACAGACGGGTTTTTGCCACGTTGGTCAGGCTGCTCTCCAATGGCTGACCTCAGGTGATCCAACTGCCTCTGCCTCCCAAAGTGCTGGGATTACGGGTGTGAGCCACCATGCCGGGCCCAAAACCTATTTTTTTTTTTTTTTTATCCTTGCCTGGAAACATAATCAAACTGCAGAAAGCTAAAGAACAGAAGCCACCTGGAAAGCTGCCAGAGCAAATAATGTATCCTGCACAGGGGAACAATGCATTCTACACAGAAGAGACAATGCATCCTACAAAGAAGAGACAATGCAGTCTACCCAGGGGAGACAGTGCATCCTACACAGAGGAGACAATGCATCCTACACAGAGGAGACAATGTATCCTACACAGAGAACCAGGGTAGAAACCCTACAGAGAACAATGCAAGTCTACCCAGGGGCAGGTGCATCCCTACACAGAGGAGACAGTGCATCCTACACAGGAAAGAGACAGTGCATCCTGCCAAGGACAGTGCATCACAGAGGGAGAATCACATCCTGGAGGAGGAATGCATCTCACAGAGGACAAATGCATCCAGGGAGACAATGCGGAGACAATGCATCCTACACAGAGGAGAGAATGCATCCTACACAGAGGAGACAATGCATCCTACACACGGGAGACAATGCATCCTACACAGAGGAGACAGTGCATCCTACACAGAGGAGACAGTGCATCCTACGCAGAGGAGACAGTGCATCCTACGCAGAGGAGACAGTGCATCCTACACAGAGGAGACTGCATCCTACACACGGGAGACAGTGCACCCTACACACGGGAGACAATGCATCCTACACAGAGGAGACAATGCATCCTGTACAGAGGAGACAATGCATCCTACACAGAGGAGACAGTGCACCCTGCACAGAGGAGACAGTGCATCCTACACAGAGGAGACAATGCACCCTACACAGAGGAGACAGTGCATCCTACACAGAGGAGACTGCATCCTACACACGGGAGACAATGCATCCTACACACGGGAGACAATGCATCCTACACAGAGGAGACAATGCATCCTACACACGGGAGACAATGCATCCTACACACAGGAGACAGTGCATCTTACACAGGGGAAATGAAACAACAAATTTTTCTAAAGTCCGAAGGAGCCTCATAAAAAACCATGGAGGCCTGTAATCCCAGCATTTTGGGAGGCAGAGGCAGGTGCACCACAAGGTCAGGAGATCGAGACCATCCTGGCTAACACGGTAAAACTCCGTCTCTACTAAAAATACCAAATCAAAATTAGCCGGGCATGGTGGTGGGTGCCTGTAGTCCCAGCTACTCGGGAGGCTGAGGCAGGAGAATGGCGTGAACCTGGGAGGCAGAGCTTGCAGTGAGCCAAGATTGCGCCACTGCACTCCAGCCTGGGCAACACAGCGAGACTCCATCTCGAAAAAAAAAAAAAAAAAAAACCTGGAGGACAGAGAAAGTGAATCATTTTTAAAATGCTGAAAGAACAGAATGCCAACTCATAAGTCCATATCCATGAATGTATCTTTCAGCAATAAAAGTAAGAGTAAAGACATTCACAGATAAAGGAAAATTAAGAATGTCAGTCATCAGTATAACTTTTCTAAAAGAACTGGTAAAGAAAGTCCTTTAAACAAAAGGTGAATAATAATACAGGGAAACTTGAACACGAAGAAAAAAGAGCAACAAAAATGGTAAATATCTGGCTAAAATATAATTTCCTATTAAGTTACTTAAAAGATATATGATGAGCTGGGCACGGTGGCTCACGCCTGTAATCCCAGCACTTTGGGAGGCCAAGGTGGGCGGATCACGAGGTCAGGAGATTGAGACCATCCTGGCTAACACAGTGAAACTCCATCTTTACTAAAAATACAAAAACAAAAGTAGCCAGGCATGGTGGCAGGTGCCTGTAGTCCCAGCTACTCGGGTGGCTGAGACAATGGCCCAGCTACTCGGGTGGCTGAACCCGGGAGGCAGAGCTTGCAGTGAGCCTAGATTGCACCACTGCACTCCAGTCTGGATGACAGAGCAAGACTCCGTCTCAAAAAAAAAAAAAAGAAAAGAAAAAAAAAAAGAAAGATATATGATGATTACAAACAAAAATTATAACATTGGGTTTACAGTGTATACAGATGTAATACATTATACAACTAAGACATGGGAAGGGAAAGATAAAAGAGCCTATATCTGAGATTCCACCAAGTGATAAAATACTATTTCTAAGTCAACTGTGAAAATCTAAGAGCACTTATTATACTCCCTAGAGAAAACACTAAAACAGCTCTACAAAGAGATAAAGTTAAAAGCACAATGCTTAAAAAAATCAAATAATTTCAAAGAACATAGAAAAGGAGAAATAGAACAATAAACAACAGAGGAATAAACAAAAGATGAACCAAAAATAAAATGACAGACCTCAATTCAAACACACAAAGAATTACACTAAATACAAATTACCTAGTCTCATTAATAGAGATTGCCAGAATACATTTAAACAAAAAAGCACTCAGCTATATGCTATCTATAATAAATCCACTCTAAATATAATGGTATAGATACGTTAAAAGTAAAAGAATTATACCAAGAAAACACTAATCAAAAGAATACTGGACTGTTATATTAACATCAGACACTTAAAGAGGAGCATTACATAATGATAAAAGCACTAATTCACCAGGAATACACAATAATTATTAATGTGTATGAACCTAACTACAGAGTTTCAAAATACATGAAATAAAAAAGAAAACTGAAAGGATAAATGGACAAAATCACAATTAAGAGACTTCAACACTCTTCTCTCAGTAATTGACAGAACACAGACATGAAATCAATAAAGACATAAAAGTAATAACCACCACCAACCACTTCATACTGATTGATACTTAGTGAACACTCCACTCACCAAGAGCAGAATAAACACACTTCTCAAGTGCACAGCAACACTCAACAACGTAGACCATATTCTAGGCCACAGAAAAAATCTTGAACTCATTTAAAATATAAAGCATACAAAGTATGTTCTCTGACCAAAACAGAATTAACCTAGAATTCAATGGCAGAAGGAAAGCTAGAATATCTCCAACTATCTAGAAATTTAATCAACGCACTTCAAAATAACCCACTGTTCAAAGAGGAAGCCCCAATAGAAATAAAATACTTTGGAGTGAACAAAAATAAAATATGATATATCAAAATTCTGTGACTGGAGCTAAAGCAGTACTTAGAGACAAATCTATATCATTAAGTGATTATATAAGAAGAAAGAATGGCTTCAAATCCGTAAGCCTATCTTCTATCTTAAGAAACCGGAAAAACATGGTACTGGTACCAGCACAGAGATACAGACCAATGGAACAGAACAGAGGCCTCGGAAATAACACCACACATCTACAACCATCTGATCTTTGACAAACCTAACAAAAACAAGCAATGGGAAAAGGATTCCCTATTTAATAAATGGTGCTGGGAAAACTGGTTAGCCGTATGTAGAAAGCTGAAACTGGATCCTTCCTTACATGGTATAAAAAAATTAACTCAAGATGGATTAAAGACTTAAATGTAAGACGTAAAACCATAAAAACCCTAGAAGAAAACCTAGGCAATACCATTAGGGACATAGGCATGGGCAAAGACTTCATGACTAAAACACCAAAAGCAATGGCAACAAAAGCCAAAATAGACAAATGGGGTCTAGTTAAACTAAAGAGCTTCTGCACAGCAAAAGAAACTACCATCAGAGTGAACAGGCAACCTACAGAATGGGAGAAAATTTTTGCAATCTACCTATCTGACAAAGGGCTAATATCTAGAACCTACAAAGAACTTAAACTAATTTACAAGAAAAAAACAAACAATCACATCGAAAAGTGGGCAAAGGACATGAACAGATACTTCTCAAAAGAAGACATTTATGCAGCCAACAGATATACGAAAAATGCTCATCATCACTGGCCATCAGAGAAATGCAAATCAAAACCACAATGAGATACCATCTCACGCCAGTTAGAATGGCGATCATTAAAAAGGAAACAACAGATGCTGGAGAGGATGTAGAGAAATAGAAATGCTTTTAGACTGTTGGTGGGAATGTAAATTCATTCAACCATTGTGGAAGACAGTGTGGCAATTCCTCAAGGATCTAGAACTAGAAACACCATTTGACCCAGCGATTCCATTACAGGGTATATACCCAAAGGATTATAAATCATGCTACTATAAAGACACATGCACACATATGTTTATTGTGGCACTATTCACAATAGCAAAGACTTGGAACCAACCCAAATGTCCATCAATGATAGACTGGATTAAGAAAATGGGGCACATGGCCGGGCGTGGTAGCTCACACCTGTAATCCCAGCACTTTGGGAGGCCAAGGCGGGCGGATCACGAGGTCAGGAGATCGAGACCATCCTGGCTAACACGGTGAAACCCCATCTCTACTAAAAATACAAAAAAATTAGCCAGGCGTGGTAGCGGGCGCCTGTAGTCCCAGCAACTCTGGAGGCTGAAGCAGGAGAATGGCGTGAACCCGGGAGACAGAGCTTGCAGTGAGCCGAGACTGCGCCACTGCACTCCAGCCTGGGCGACAGAGCAAGTCTCCATCTCAAAAAAAAAAAAAAAAGAAAGGAAGAAAATGAGGTACATATACATCATGGAATACTATGCAGCCATAAAAAAGGATGAGTTTATGTCCTTTGCAGGGATATGGATGAAGCTGGAACCCATCATTCTAAGCAAATTATTGCAAGGACAGAAAACCAAATATCACATGTTCTCACTCACAGATGGGAGTTGAACAATGAGAACGCATGGACACAGGGAGGAGAACATCACACACCAGGGCCTGTCGGGGGGTGGGGGGCTGGGAGAGGTATAGCATTAGGAGAAACACCTAACATAAATGACCAATTGACGGGTGCAGCAAACCAACATGGCACATGTATACATATGTAACAAACCTGCACACTGTGCACATGTACTCTAGAACTTAAAGTATAATAATAATAATAAAAAGAAACTAGAAAAAGAACAAATGCTTAAAGGAAGCATAAGAAGGAGATAATAAAGGGCAGAAATGAATTAAAATGAAAGCAGACAAATAGAAAAATATCAATAAACTAAAAAACCAATTCTTTAAAAAGATCAATATAATTGTAAACCTCTAGCCACAATTACAAAGGAAAAAGGAGAGAGAACACAAATAACCAGTATCATAAATAAACGAGGGAATACCACTTCAGCCGCAGACATTAGAAGGACAATAAGGAAATACTACAAACGGCTCTACTCACATAAATGTGACAACTCAGATGAAATGGACCAGTTTCTTGGAAGTCACAAACTACAGAAATCCATCCAAGAAAGCACGTATCCACTGCTAGTAGTGATGGAAAATGGTACTACCATTCTGGAAAACAGCTTGGCAGTTTCTTACAAAGTGAAAAACCCATCATATAATCCAGTAATCCCAGTCCTAGGTATTTACCCTAGAGATACGAAAAGTTAAATTGGTAGCCTGAAAAGTCCTATATGTATTAAATAAATTAAATGTATTGTTTTGCAAATCATTCTGAAAAGGAAATCTCTATGCCCAGATTGTTTGCTTATGCATTCTACCAGGCATTTCAAAAAGAAACAATTCTATATAATCTCTCCCAGAAAACAGTAGAAGAAACACTTCTCGAAACGTTTTATGAGGCCAGCATTATCTAACACCAAAACTAGACAAAGACAGAAGAAAAAAACGACCACAAATACCCTTCATACCAATGATCCTCAACAAAGTTTTGATACCGAAAAAGCATCTGACAAAACTCAAATTTCATTCATGATTTAAAAAAAAAAAAACACTCAACCATTAATAGAAAAAAAACCCTTAATCTTCAAAAATATGAATGCTAAAAAGTACAGAATTCAGATGAATAAAACCAAAGACCCACACAAACGGAAGTGTATGCAGTGCTCTCAGACTGGAAGGTGCAACATACGTACCAATTTTTCCCAAGTTAATCCATAGATTTAACAAAATTCCAATCAAAATCCTAGAATGACACTGTAGACGTAGACAATCTTATCTGAAGATTAATATGGAAATACAAAGAAACAATAGACAAAACAATTAAAAATTAAAGAAAAAAACACTGAGGACTCAAAGTTTTAGAGGATTTTACCCAATTTTCGTAGTAAAAGACTTACTATAAGGTAGACTAACATAGTAGTAAAGACTTATTCTAGGGTACACTAATATAGTAGTAAGGACTTACTACAAGGTACACTAATCAGGACAGTGTTTGTATTGGTGAAAGAATATCCACGTAGTTCTCTGGAGCAGAGTAAAGTGTCCAGAAATAGAATTACACAGATACGGTCATTTTATTTTTGACTAAGAAGAGAATTCAGTGGAGAAGAGATAATCCATTCAACAAACAGTATTGAGACAACTGGATTCCACTTGTCAAAAAAAAATAGTGAAAGAAATTTAAACTTCACAATTTATACAAAAGTTACTCAGAACACACAGGTAAATGCAATACAAAACTATATGATTTTACAAGAAAACATAAAAGAAAAAAAAGCATAACCAAAAGTAGAATCCATAGAAGGAGAATTAGATTCATTAAAATTAAAAATATCTCTCTGTGAAAGACACTGTTAAATGAATGAAAAAGTTACGGAATTCAAGAAAACATGTACAAATTACATATCAGATAAAGGACTTGTATCTATAATATATTAAAAAAACTTTTGAAACTCAACATTAAGAAAATGAAAAACCTAATAAAACACTGGGCAAAAAGACTTAAAAAGGTACTTTACCAAAAAGCCAGAAAGACAACAAATAAGCACATGAAGAAAGGATCAATGTCTTTCTCACTAAGAAAGCACAAATTAGGCCGGGTGCAGTGACTCATGCCTGTAATCCCAGCACTTTGGGAGGCTGAGGCAGGTGGATCACCTGAGGTCAGGAGTTTGAGACCAGCCTGGCCAACACGGTGAAACCCTATCTCTGCTAAAAATACAAAAAACTAACTGCGTGTGGTGCTGTGCGCCTATAGTCCCAGCTACTCAGGAGGCTAAGGCAGGAGAATCGCTTGAACCTGGGAGGCACAGGTTGCAGTAAGATGAGATCGCACCACTGTACTCCAGCCTGGGTGAAAGAGTGAGACCCTGTCACACACACACACACAAAAGTGCAAATTAAAACCACAGGACGATACCACTACATGCCTATTAAAATGGGTAGAAAAGTTTTTAAAAACTGACAATACCACACGCTGATGAGGAAACAGAGCACTTCTCCACTGCTAGTAGAGATGGAAAATGGTACTACCACTCTGGAAAACACCTTGGCAGTTTCTTACAAAGTTGAATAGTGAAAAATACATCATATAATCCAGCAATCCCAGTCCTAGGTATTTAACCTAGAGAAATGAAAAACTTAAATTCACAAGAATCACTCTACGTGAGTATTTACAGCAGCTCGATTCATAATCACAAAAAGCTGGGAACAGCCCAAATGTCCTTTAAACAGTGAATGGATCCACAGGTCGTGATGTACCTGCACAACAGAAAGCAACCCAGAAATAAAAAGGATTAAACTGTTGATAGACTCAGTAACACAGACAGATCTCAGAATGCAGAATGAAAGAAGTCACTCCAAGAAAGGAACATACAGTAGTATTCCATCTATAAGACATTCTGGAAAAGCCAAACTACAGAGATGGAAAATAGATCAGCATCGCCACAAGTGAGGGGTGGATGCAGAGCATGATTCTAAGTGGCAGTGTGGTGAACTGTTGGGGGTACTGGAACTGTTCTTTGTCCTGACTGTGATGGATACACCAAGCTATTTGTGTTGCTCATAAAAGTCAGAACTCAAAAAATTGTGCACGAAAAAAGTTCATTTTACTCTATGTTAATTTAAAAAATATTTAAATCAATGCAATTACAAAAACAAACATCATGATGAGCTTGAAGGACCACAGTGCGTTAAGTTTACTCCAATACTGGACTTGTTACTTAATGGCTATAACATCATCAGCAAGTCATTTAATTTCTCTGAGTGTCAGTTTCCCCAGTCCTCCAATGGGGATAGCAATGCCTATGTTATGGAATTATTAAGAGGCTCCAGTGAAAAAAAGTAAGTGAAAGTGCTTTGTAAAATCACAAGAAGAATACCACCATAAATATGGGGGGGGGGGTGATTATTATTAGCTTGGTTGCTGTCAGTGAAACTGCAAAACCTGCCAGCCAATGACTCAATATTGACTCAGCTAAAAATGAGTACCCGCCAAGGTCCAGCATGTCTAAAAACCATAGCGCCGTGACTAGAAATCAAGTGGGACTCTCTTTTCCCCAAGTCTGATAGGTATCTCCAAGGCCTGCCAGGGTCCAGACACCAATGTTTGCCCACTCCCAGGAGCGTACTAAAGGGAATCAACACAAAACTAAAACAGGTAGGGATGGCCACCCACACCTGTGCTCAAATTCACATGATCTTTTAAAATTCTATAAGCCTGTCAATCTTCTTAATCGGTCTTCTTTCCAGAATAGGTAGTCAATATGAGACTGGAGAGCTTTTTCACATTTTAAGAAAGCCAGGGAGCCTAATTCAATCTGAAGTCCTGCGAAAACACAGAACAAAGAATCATAGGGTTTTCTGCTGATGTAACCTCACGCTTACCTCTGCCACACTGCTATGGAGCTTCCTGATCTCACAGAGGACTATGAATGACTGCCCATCTACCAGATCAGGGTTTCTGAAACATAGCACACCAACCACCAAAAACCAAATCCTCAGCTCTAGACAAGACTCAATGAGTCAAAACCTCTAGCAGTGACACCCAGGGACTCTGACCTTCTCTGAATTTGGGCTTCACTGTGCAAGTTGAACCTGCAGAGTAGGAAGACACTGAAATCTCGATGGGGAAGGAACACCAGCACACAGCACCAGCACGTGAAACACAGCAGGGTGGACACCAGTCAGGGAAGGTTCCGAAAGGAAGTGGCCCCTGCACTCACAAAGGCACTGAGTATGATTCTAAGCAGCAGCCTGCTGAAGTTTTGGGGGTAAACAAGCAGGTCTACTAGGGAGAGGGCTCTCTAGACACTGTGAACAGTGTGTGCAAAGGTCTCAAGCTAAATCAGCACTGCTTATTGGGAGGGAACTTCCAGGACCTTCCTCACAGGAGTGAGGAAACGTGGGTTTTGGGAAGACAAGGGAGAAGGGCTGGGTCGAATTATAGGAAGTTTTGGGTACCAAGCTCTAGAACTGGAACTTGACCTACAGATGATGGGAATCACTAAAAGACATTAAGAAAATAGAGGAAAAGGTCTTAGCCAAGGATGGTGGTACACACCTGTTGTTCCAGCTACATGGGACGCTGAAATAGAAGGATCTCTTCAGCCCAGGAGGTTGAGGCTGCAGTGAACCATGATCACACTATTGTACGCTAGTCTGGGTGACAGTGAGACCCTGTCTAAAAAAAAAAAAAAAAGAAGAAGGAGGAGGAGGAGGAGGAGGAGGAGGAACAGGAGGAAGAGGAAGGAAAATGTCATGTGTGTGTTTTAGAATACTTTGGCATCTACTGAGAGAAATAATTGAAAAGGAAGAAATTGAAGGTAAAGTGGCTTTGAAAAGTTGTCACAACTATTCAAGAAAGAAATTAGGAGGCTTGTCCTGGGGGACAAAGGTGACAAGCCTGAGTCAACACATGGCTATTCAAGTACAAATAACAGGTTTGGTGGCAGATGGGAATGTGGGGGCATTTCCCCATCAATGACTGACAAGCAACCCAGTCTTTGTGAAGCGTCGCTGAAGCTTTACGTTATTGAAGACAGGAAGGATAACTGTTTCTAACTTTTTAGTTAGTAAACTTTAAATATCATTTTTAAATCTTCCCTTAAGAGAAACAATTTGGAATGGCTGGAATCAAAAAGATAAATATAATAACAAATACTGGCAAGAATGTGCAGAAATCAGATACTCGTACACTATGGGAATGCAAAATGGTGCAACCACTTTGGAAAACAATCGGGCAGCTCCTTAAACTATTAAAACATAGAGTTATAATATGATCCTGCAATTCCGCTCCTAGGTTTATACCCAAGAGAAATGAAAACATGCATCCACACAGAAACTTACACACGAATGTTCATAATAGCATTATTCACAATAGCAGAAAAGTGCAATCAACCCAAACGTCTGTCAACCAATGAACAAAATATATTATATCAATTCAACAGAAAATTATTCAGCAAAAAGAAATAACATACTTATATGTAATTGTGGTCGAATCTTGAAAACAACACGCCAAGTGAAAGAGGTTAGTCACATGTTGTTTCCATGTATATGAAATACCTAGAGTAAGTAAATCTAGAGAGACAGAAAGTAGATTAGCGGTAGATTAGTGGTTGCCTAGGGTGAGGGAGGGAAGTAGGGAAAAAGAGAATGACAGCAACAGGAACAGGGTTTCTTCTGGGAGGATGAAACGGGAGGATGAAACGGGAGGATGAAAAGTTTTAAAATCAGATTGTTGTGATGGCTGAACAACTCTGAATATACTAAAATGTTGAATTATACAGTTTAAGTGGGTCAATTATGTGGCATGTAAATTATATTTCAATAAAGCTATTTAAAAAGAAGACCATTTGAGATCCTGAGTGTACAGGAAGCAGGGTCGCCCAGGAACTGGGGGAAGAGATCCACCAAACACAGTCATGGCGCACACAGCAATGTTTCATTTCTCAACCGACCCACACGCAGTGCCACAGTTGAACAAACAGTTGAAGCTTTGTTACACTGTCTAATTTGTGCCCCCGAGGGATCACTGGTTAAAGAGGAGAGCCATGACGAACGCACGTTAATGAGGGACATAACAATAACTCCGCAATTGTGCCTCCGGGTGACAGTTACCAGGTCTCTTGAGTTGCATTCATCTAATCAAAATCCATTTGCAGCACATCAAGACATTTGTAAGGCCTCAAAATGCAACGTTTAAAACACAACGTATAATGATGATTATGTCCAATTTTGCTTTTTGTTTTCTGGGAATTAAGAAAATCCAAATTCACAAGAAATTATTTGTAGAAAAGTACTTGCAAATAACAACCTGAAATCATGTTTCATGCATCACCATTTGGAAATTAAACTCTACAGTGATTAAACAAAGAAACGAAGAGAACTTTAAAAATTTTAAATGCAAGAATTCCAAACATAAGTTTGAAAAGAAACTGACTAATTGATGATGTTGAACAATCTACCTTTCAACATACATTCAATCCCCAAACCAAGTATGGTATGCTTGTTTTTAATTGATGTTTATAAATCAGGCTTTGAAATATATTAAAAAGTATACAGTGCTTATTAATACAAAATCTTTAAATCTGTTCTTAATATTACTATTTTAAAATGAACTTTAATATTTAGTCATATACCAATCTAAAATAAAATATAGATCACATAAAATTCTTGCTTTTAATAGTAATATGTATCAGTAAAACATAAAATAGGTCCTCTCAAGACAGACCTGTGAGCACACACAGAATACTGTGAGGTCATTCACTAGGAGAGGGTGCAGCTGCTTGGATAACAAGTGGGTGACACATGGAACCTGGGAGCACTAGTTATGGAGTCAGTGTCAGTCCAGACAGAATATCAACCTGCTTCTGTCTTGTGGAGGCTGGGTCCCAGTTCCTGCCCTGCACAGAGCTACAATATAGTAATAATAGGAATGGCAACAAAATGTGTGTTCACCATCTCAGGGCACACAAGCCAACAGGTGAGGGATGGGATGAAACAGATACATTGTTAAGTTCCTTTCCAACAAGAGGGCCTATGAATTGACCATGATGGCAATTTCAGGGCAGGGGGTGCTGTGTGGAGCCTGTGACACGGGTTCCAACTTGTTCTCCAGCCTCCTTTTCTCACAAAAGCAGGTCTCAGTGCAGATCTCACAGCATCTCTTCTTCAGTCTTCCTTGGGGTGCTTCTTAAAGCACAGCCCCATCCCTCTCATCAACCACCACGAGGGATTTGCTGACTGCGCTGTTTCTCTGCAACTTCCACAACGAAGAGGGTGAGCCCCTTACCTTGCCCTGGAATATTCTTTCGGAGGATTTCTGAGAGGTAAAGCAGCCACTGACGGCAGCATCCAGAGGATTAAATCACTGTCAAAGAGGAAGCAGGGCCACGGCTTGCTTGGCAGACCCAGCCTGGCTTGATGCTGTGCGTGCACGGGACAAACAGCAGGCACAGGGCACAAGGCTGTTGTGACCACCTGTCACCTCCTGGCCTCCTAAACCTTGTCTACATCCGATGTCTCATTATAGACACAGAATGATTTTTTTAAAAAACTTGCAAAGTTGATCAGACTTTTAAAATATCACAAAGGAGTCTTAATGTGGCACTTAAGATAATTCCTTTCAATATTTATTTTCTAAATATCCCAGCCACAGACCTGAGAGTTTATATCCCAGTAGGAAAGGTTGGGTATAGGGTGCATAGAATTTCCCCATACATCTATTTCTTTTGCAATTTCTTGTGAATCTGTAATTGATTCAAAATAAGCCGAAAAAAATACGACATGGGTCTGAATCAAACCAAGAGAATCTAAAAACTGTTTCTATTTTTAGTCATCTAAGGAGGGGAAGAGGGAAAAAGGTCTACAGTCCTGTAGCTCCTTCCAGGGCTTAGCAGCGTAATGGAAGTGGACCATTTTTCCCCTGCAGAAATGTACTTATCATGAAAAAAAGGGAAGTCTTAGCCCTTGATACTTCAGAAGAGCATCCGTAGACTCCCCCATTTCTACAGTAGGTCAACCAACGCTTAGTGTCACTTCTGTGGTTCAAATATGGTGCTCTTGTTATAACAGCAGACTGATATTGTCAAGACATCACAAGACAAATGAGCACTGGCCTAGTTTATTATGCTCATTTAAAAAAGTACAGTCAGCAAGGACCAGGAAAACCAATCATGTATACGACTTACATGATCTAAATAAAAAATAGTGAGAAGTGTTTTACATTTATTTATACTTTGTACTTATTAATTTAGCAACAGATTTGTACAACCTGTTTCCCCTACCATCTTCCCCTTCTCATACACGAAATCTCCATTTTCCCAGATTCTCAGGACAAAGGCCTTGGAGTCACCACACCTCCTGTGAAATAGCAAGGCTTAGCCTACTTAATGTTTCTTCCAAGGATATCCAGAACCTGACCATTCCTTCCACCTCGACCTGCTCCCATCCCAGAGTTCTGCAGCAGGACTGACACCCACTCCCACCTGTGGCGCTCTCCCATAGCAGCTCTTAGGCATTTCAGAGCACTTCCCACCTGCTACGCTGATGTTTGCTGTCTACACAACCTACTATATTTATGCTTCTCGCCTATCTCTCTCCACTCAAATATAAGCTCTTTGAGAGCATGAACTCAGCTTTACTCATTGCTGTCTTCAGTGCCTAGGACAGTGCTTCGCAGAAAATAGGACACAAGAAGTATTTGTTCCAAGGAAGGAGAAAGGGAGGGAAGATGAATGCTGGTCAGGCTGCAGGGAACCAGGTCCACTGATGCAAACTTCACTGTACTCTATACCAAGAATTTTTGATGAACAATTTAAAACAATAGACCAAAATCTAGAAATTACTTATGACTTTTTGTAAGTCTTATTTCGTTATTTATTTACACCATGAATAACAAATCAAATTTAATTTTTAACAGTTATAACAACTAAATTTGTGAAACACTTTATACTTTAGATTTTGTAAAACCTTAGATTTTTGCAATTTAAAAAATTAGTTCCCAATATCACACCATCTACAAAAAACATATGAAAGATGGATGAATAAGCGCAATGTAAAATTATAAATATATTAGCAGAAAATCAAGGAGAACATATATATAATCTTAAGTAGGGTAAGTTTTTTTTTTTTAATGAAGCCCGAATGAAACCAATAAGAACAAAATAATTTTACGAAAAATTTTGGCAAAAGGTGACCAAAATAATTTGTAGTAAAATACAAATAGCAAATTCAGATAAGGTTAAAATATACAGCACACAAAACTTCCTGAAGATCAATAAAGATTAATACAAATTTTTGAAGAGGCCAAGATTACATATAAGAGAATACACAGAAATGCAAATGTTCAGTAAACATAAAGATGGTTTACCTTACTCAAAACTAAGGAAATTAAAATTATACACAGTGAGATACTTCACATCCATCCAACTGCAAACCGTGAAAAAGAGTGAGCTATTCAATGATGTCTATGACAGGGAGAAACGAACACTCTCACATACTCGGGAGGGTAAACTATGGAGGAAGATTCCATATTAAAGCTAAATTTTTAGAATTTATGTTACAAAAACCACCCAAACATGCACAAAGTTTATATACAAGAATGTCCAATGCAAAACTGCTTGACACAGGAGAACATGGAAAACAAACCTCAACCAACAGAGAAGCATTTAACACGTTATGGGGTATCGTGTTAACGGACAGAAGGGCGTGCGATCTGTAAACAAATGAGGAGACCTAGATGTACTGATATGGAAAGATGATCAACATGTATCATATTTTTTTAATTTGCAAAAGATTAAAATTTTATTTCTATTTTTAAAATAATAGTAACAGGCAGGGCATGGTGGCTCAAGCCTGTAATCTCTGCACTTTGGGAAGCTGAGGAGGGAGGGTCCCCTAAGGTCAGGAGTTCAAGACCAGCCTGGCCAACAAGGTGAAACTCCGTCTCTACTGAAAATACAAAAATTAGCTGGGCGTGGTGGTAGGCACGTGTAATCCCAGCTACATGGGAGGCTGAGGCAGGAGAATCACTTGAACCCAGGAGGCAGAGGTTGCAGTGAGCCAAGATTGTGCCACTGCACTCCAGCCTGGGCAACAGAGCGAGGGTCAGTCTCAAAAAAATCAAAAATAAAAATAATAGTAACTATTATATATACTTAAATGAATTTAAAAATTTGGAAAAATTTGTGTCAAACTTTTAATAATGGGTATCTATGTGAGATGATATTGCAACAGATACTCATCTATACTTAACATGCTTCCACAAGGCATAATTTTTTTTTTTTTTTTTGAGATGGAGTCTCACTCTGTCTCCAGGCTGGAGTGCAGTGGTACAATCTCAGCTCACTGCAATCTCCGCCTCCCAGGTTCAAGCAATTCTCCTGCCTCAGCCTCCCGAGTAGCTGGGACTACAGGTGCGTGCCACCACACTCAGCTAATTTTTTTTTTTTTTTTTTAGACGGAGTCTTGCTCCGTAGCCCAAGCTGGAGTGTAATGGCACAATCTGGGCTCACTGCAACCTCTGCCTCCTCAGTTAGTAATTCTCCTGCCTCAGCCTCCCAAGTAGCTGGGATTACAGGCGCCCGCCACCTCACCTGGCTACTTTTTGTATTTTTTGTAGAGACGGGGTTTCACCATGTTGGCCAGGCTGGTCTCAAACTCCTGACCTCAGGTGATCCTCCTGCCTTGGTCTCCCAAAGTGCTGGGATTACAGGCGTGAGCTACTGTGCTACCCAATTTTTGTGTTTTTAGTAGAGATGGGGTTTCACCATGTTGGCCAGGATGATCTCGATCTCTTAACCTCGTGATCCGCCCGCCTCAGCCTCCCAAAGTGCTGGGATTGCAGTCGTAAGCCACCGCTCCCGGCCAGGCATACATTTTGTATAACAAGTTTGAATGAGTAGCTTTCAAAGAAAGTAGTGGGGAGAAAAAACATATTCTTTCATGTAATTGTCCTACTATTTATAGATAAGGTAATGCAGGGCTCAGAGCATCTGAGAGACCTGTTGAAGGCAGGAAGTAGAGAGCCATTCCCTCTCATTTCAAATTCTTTCTTCCCTCCACAAAAACAAGGTACCCCACCATAGTTATTTGCTATGTCTCTACCATGTGCCAGTCATCTGAGAGACTTACTTAAAAGGGGAGACACAGAAAAGACGCTGCCTGTAACACACCTGTAAAGACTGAGAACGAGAGGGAAGAAGGGCGTGGACCCCGTGCGCTGCAGGCTTGCCACGCATCAGGCACACAGTTTCTTACTGGAATCCTCCCTATAGCCTGATAAGGAGGCCCGCTTTATAAAGATTCTGTAACTTGCCCAACACAGCAGAGCTGGGATTCCAATACGAGGCACTTAGCCTCCGAAACCCAGCTCCTCCACCTCTCGGCCCTGCTGCATCCTGCCGGTCAGGCCGAGGCCCCCTAGTGACTAGGGCCTGATGCAGCCACGAACAACATCGGGCTCGTTCCTTCTCCTCACTCTGCCCGAGTCCCTCACCTGCAAAACAGGGCAACACGTTCTCCAGCCCACACTCCCTAGCATGTCAAATGTAAAAGGACAGGCGCGGAAGTCTCCCGTGAGCCTCTGAGGGGGATTCAGGGACTACCTCACTTTGCAGAGGGTCACCGTAAGTTCTGAAAAGTAGCAACACCTGGAAAATGCTTCCGAAGGGGACAAAGGGGCTACAGGGAGAGCAGCGTATCTAGCAAGGCACCTGGCACTTAGTGTGTGCTCAAGAATCAGCCAGTTCCTCCACACACACGGAGATGACAGCGCCTCAACACCTACATGCACAGGGCTGACCGGGCCACACAGAGGAAGGAAGAGTGCTAACAGCCTGGTCAATGGGACTCCAAGTGTAATGGATAATTAATGCTTTTGTGAAAAGACGACCCTGCTCTTGGGTACCTGCTCGGCAGGTAAGGGCCAGATGGAGTTCAAGCCCATCAAGCCCATCACAGCCGCGGCAGCTGTGTTCCACTCCTCCAGGAACCTGTCTGTACTTGGGCTCCAAACTTCTCCCTTCCCCAGCACTGCACTTCCTGTCAAGCCACTCCTGACCCTAAGGGAAGGAAGCCGTACTCCCCAGTGATCTAAACAAGCAACTCAATTCCCACTGTAGGTCCTCCGGCTGCTCAACACAAATCTGGTTGTTCTTTCTTCAAAGCTCCTGCCCCGTGTCGTTCATACCCCAGATGTCCCACTGCAGCGTTTCTTCAACAATTCGATGGACCACTGACTGCTCATTTCAGCTAGTGCTGCTCAAACAGCGAGTCACAGAGTGGCTGCCTTCAGAGAGCTGACCATGGGTGAAAAGGAAGGCCAACAAAGGCTTCAGGATCCACTGAGGTCAGTGATGTCCTTCGCAAGTGCTGGGGCCAGCTGCTGCAAAGCCGCCTGTGTTTACAAGCCTGGCTCATCCCTTTGTCCCTGGAACCTGACACACAACAGAAGTGCACACACACAAGGAAAATGACAACCACTAATTTTCAATTATCTGCCTTGTGTCAGGCACTGTTTATAATTTTTCAGACACTCTATACACGGTTTTTAAACACACAGTTTTATGACCCTGCACAATCAATGTTATCTCCTTTTCAAGATGAAGGAAAAATGAGGCTTAGAGAAATGTGAATGGCTTGCTCAAAACCACAGTGCAAATGAGCAGGAGAATCAACGCTGGAAATCAGATACAGGCGCCTTTGGCTCTCACTCCTGGTGCACACTACAATTCTCAATTCTTGTTAGATTTAAAACCAATCTAATAAATAAACATAGCAACTGGAAAAAGATCTACCATGATAAAACTCCGTAGTGCCCCTTCCAGGGGTTAGCTGTCCCCACCACACGGGGAAGTGTCTAAGGTCTCCGTGGCAGGGTGTCTATCAATAATGTCGTAACGATTACACCCCACGCCCTGCTCAGAGGAGTGCATTTTCCACATAGATCAGAGTAGAAATGTCTAAGATTGGATCGTTTATTGTAACAGGCTAGAAAGAAATTGCTCCTCAGGAGAGAGGGAGGCTCGGCACTCAGACAGGGATGGTTCAGCCTAATCCATTTCCATCTCGTCCCTAACAACGTTACCAGGCAGCTCTGTGTAAAAAGCAAATCTCAAAGGTAATTGATCTTCTAAATAAAAGTCAACTGAGACCTGTGTACTCCCTGGAGGGAGAACAGTAAAAAGAAAATAATAATGAGAATAATGAGAATTCTACCTAACCTCTATATTGCGCTTTGGCATTTAGAAAAAAACTGCCCCCTCTGCTATTTAAATGGATTCTCTTATCGCCCTGGTGAGGTGGGCAGAGCTAAGAGGCTCACTCTCCCCTAGGGAGGGCAGGGGCAAAACTGGGGCAGAGAAACACACTCCTCCAAAGATACGGCTCCTACGAAGGATGTCAGTGGCAGAACAGACACCAGAGCCCGGGACTCCAGGCTCCCAGGTCAGAGCGAGTGTGGTGGCAAGCTTTGGTCTGGGTGTCCCCAAGGCCACAGTTCAGACTGCCTCCCTTCCACTCACGAACGCGCAGGACAAGGTGAGGAATTTAACACCTCCAGCCAATGTCGGAAGGTTCTTGGGAGTGTGCATGGGATGCCGAAGGGAACACCCAGGGCATGCCCTGGAGTGTAGCAGGCTGTGAATAAATAGGACTGCTCTTCCTTCCCACATTCTCATATAGAAAACCATCTTTTTAAAAAATACCAATAAGAAAAACTACAGAAATTATCAATATCAGTGAGAGGAGCAGACGCACAGACTATCCCAGGAGTAAATAACTCACATCCATTTGTATTTTGGTTTCACAATAGAATATATGATTCATGTCATGCCAGCAGTAGTCTTTCAACATATATTTGGCTTCTATTTGCATTAAAGTTAGTCTGAATCTCTGTGCAGGCTTGCACTGACACGTATATGGCCAGCTTCATTGTCCATGCTGCAGTGGCCTGGAAGCCAGGACATCTAGATGCCAGCCCTGTCACCTGCAAGCTGTGTGAACCTAAGCAAATCGGAAAACTCTCTGGGCCTCGTTTGTGATGCACGTGTGTTGAGATGGGCCATCTCTGGGGATGCAGAGAACTCTGACACGGCATGATGCCAGAGCAAACATCTTCACCCGTGAGCAAAATGAAAAGTAATGAATTCACAAGACACCATGCATCACGGAACTTCAACAAACTGCAAAGGCCAAGAGCCAAAAATGCATACTAATTCTGTTGTATTCCGGGCCTTGCAATTTACACAGGTCCCTATTAAGAAAAATAGAATTTAGCACTTTGGGAGGCCGAGGTGGGTGGATCACTTGAGGTCAGGAGTTAAGAGTCCAGCCTGGGCAACATTAGCCAGGCGTGGTGGCTCATGCCTGTAGTCCCAGCTACTCAGGAGGCTGAGGCAGGAGAATCACTTGAACCCGGGAGGCAGAGGCTCCAGTGAGCTGAGGTTATGCCACTGCACTCAAGCCCGGGCAAAAGAAAAGAAAAATAGAACTTAAATATATATATAAACGAGGTCATCCCTTTTATACAAACAAACACCTGAATGAATACAGTCTTGGTATTTTACATCCTGTCATTCCTAAGTCTTCACCGGCTGCCCACCGTGGGGCAAGGTGCTGGGTCCTGGGAGGCAGAGGTTAAACACCTGGCTCCATGTTCCACAGAGCTCAAAATCTAGTAGAAGAACCAGAAACCCAGTGTTAACACTTCTCCTGTTCCTCCCACTGTGGGTGGTGAAATCCTTCTTTCTTCAAGAATTAGTACAATGTTTCATTTTTTGTGATGCCTTTCCAGATCTCTCCAGTAAAAATTAGGTGCTCTCTCCAATGTATATATATTTTCGTATATGAAATGTTAAATCAAGGTTATAATTTACATACAATGAAATACACAAATCTGAAGCGTCTAGTAGTCTGATTATTTGCGTACAACCCTATAACCCACACCCCTATCAATATATGCAACATTTCATCAAGTCAGAAAGATATTTTCTCTTCCCTTTAAGATGACCAACTGTCCCAGTTTGTACTGAGGACTTTCCCAGGGTGAGGGAATTTCAGAGCTGATCTAAAAAATCCCAGGCAAACCAGACAGTTGCTAACCCTAATCCCTTTCCAGTCGATTCCTGCCCCATCCCACCTTAACCCAGAGTCAACCACTGGTTAGATTTCTTTTCTCATAAAACAGGTTTTCCTGTTCTAGAAAGGTGTACGCATGGAGTCACACAGGATGTTTCTCTTATGACTCGATTCCTTTGACCAGCATCGTAACTTTGTGTTGACCCCATTTTGTCGCGTGTCCCAGCAGTTTTTATTTCTGAGGAGTATTCCATTGTGTGGGAGCACTCCACACTGTTTATTCATCTACCTGTTGAGGGGCATTTGGAATTCTTTCCAGTTTGGAGTTATTAGGAATGAAGCTGTTATGAAAATACTTGTAGGAGTCTTTTTGTGGATATGGACTTACATTTCTCTTGAGAAAATATCTAGGAATGAAATTGCTGGATTACTGGGGAGGAATATGTTTTAATTCATGAGGAACTGCCTGACTGATTTCTAAAGTGGCTACACCACATTACACTCCCAGAAGCAGTTTATGTGAATTCTGGTTGTTTCACATTCTCCCTAACATTTGGTGTTCTGTTCTTTAATTCTAGCCATTCTAGTGGGTATATAGTAGTATCTAATTGGGGTTTTAATTTGCATTTCTCTAATGATTAATAATGTTGAACACTTTTCGGAGATTACAGGTCATTTGAGAAATATCTGTTCAAATCTTCTGCCTATTTATCACCTTTTTAGAATTATACAACTTCATCAATATGATACAAACGAATGTTACATAAATATGTTACAATTTTTTTATCTTAGAATGTAATTTGCCTTTTAATGAGCTGAAGTTTTTAATTTTGATGAAATTCATCCTATCAACTCTTAGTTTTATGGTTAGCAGTTTCTGGCCCCATCTAAGAAAATATTTGCCCCAAATCAAGAAGATACTCTGCTACATTTTCTTTGAGAAGGCTTGCAGCTAAAGTTTTTACTTTTAGGCCTAAAATTCATCTCCAGTAAATTCTTGGGCATGATGTGATGTATGGGTGAAGGGTTAATTTTATTCCCCCACATAGATGTCCAGTTGTTCCAGCATCTTTTATTAAAAAGACTTTTCTTCCCCCATGAAATTAGTTTTGCATCTTGTTAAAAATCAACTGATGAGATACAATTGGAACTATTTCTGGACTATCTATTATGGTCCATTGATCTCTTTGTGTTTACACCAATAACATATTCTCTTGATTACTATAGCTTTACATTGTCTTAAAATCATACAGTGTAAGTCCTCCAACTTTGTTCTTTTTTCTCAAGTTATTTGTCTATTCTAGGTCTGTTCAATTTCAAAATAATTTTATAATGTCATTAAACAAAAATTCTGCTAGGATTTTGATTGAATTGCATTAAACTTATAATCAGTTTGGGGAAAACCACGATCTTAAGAAAAACAAATTCTTCCAATCACTAAGCAAGGTATACGTTTTTTTTTGTTTTGTTTTTTTTGTTTTTTTTTTTTTTGGAGACAGAGAGTCTCGGTCTGTTGCTCAGTCTGAAGTGCAATGGTGCAATCTCAGCTCACTGCAACCTCCGCCTCCCGGGTTCAGGTGATTCTCCTGCCTCAGCCTCCTGAGTAGCTGGGACTACAGGTGCCCACTCCCATGCCTGGCTAATTCTTGTATTTTTAGTAGAGAGGACGTTTCACCATATTGGCCAGGCTGGTCTTGAACCCCTGACCTTGGGATCTACCTGCCTCAGCCCCTCAAAGTGCTGGGATTATAGGCACGAACCACCATGCCCGGACACCTCTCTATTTAAGTCTTCTTTCATTTCTCTTTATCATGCTTGATCATTCTCTACGTAGGGATAATATTTGTAGAAATGTTTTCCTAAGTGTTTTATGATTTTGATTCTACTGCATACGTTATTTTTTACATTTAATTTTCAAATTGTTAGTTGCTGGTATATAAACATAAGTGATTTTTAAATGTTGAGTGGCATCCTGAAATCTTGCTAAATTGACTTATTATTTCTAATAATTTCTTTGGTGTGGCAGATTTCTTATTTGTGTACATAATCATATGTACCATACAAAGACAGACATGTGAATAATAATTTTACTTCTTCATTTCCTATTTTAATACCCTTATTTATTTTCTTCCCTTATTGCTCTGATTAGGACTGCCAGAAAAATAATGAGTACAGTGGAAATGTGCCTTGTTCTTATTCTTAGAGAAAAAGTTATCAGACTTTCACCTCTAAGTGTAACATTAACTATGGGGTTTTTTGTAGATGGCCTTTGTCAGATTGAGGAAGTTCTCTTCTAATCCTAGTGTACTGAGTGTTTCTGGAATAATTAAGTGTTGACTTTTGTCAAATAATGTTTCTTCATCAACTGATATAATCATTATTTTTCTCCTTTATTCTGCTAACGTGATAAATTCTAATGACTGGTTTCTCAAGGGTAAAACAACCTCATATTTCTGAGTGAAACCTGAATTGTTCATGCTGTTTTGTCCCTTTCATATATCACAGAAGTTGATTTGATTTTTTGTTTTCATATTTCACATGTATTTACATGAGGTTATTGGTCTCCAGTTTTCTTTTCTCATAACGTCTCTGTCTGGGTTTGGCATCAAGGTGATGTTGCTATCATGAAATGGAAGTTGGGAAGTATTTCCTCCTTATTTTCTGAAAAAGTTTTTGTAAAGGTGATATTATTTCTTTAAAAAACTGCATGTATTTCAGAGTGGAGCCCTCTAGGCCTAAAGTTTGCTTTGTGGGAAGTTTTTAATTAAGAATTCAAAATCTTTAACTGATGTGTGACTATTTATTTTTTCTGTTTCTTCTTCCTGTGTCAATTTTAGTAATTTGTGTCTTTTTTTTTTTTTTTTTTTTACACAGAATCTCACTGTGTCGCTTAGACTGGAGTGCAGTGGTACAATCTTGGCTCACTACAATCTCTGCCTCCTGGGTTCAAGCGATTCTCATGCCTCAGCCTTCTGAGTGGCTGGAATTACAGGCATGCACCACAAGCCCAGTTAATTTTTGTGCGTTTAGTAGAGACGAGGTTTCACCATGTTGGTCAAGCTGGTTTCAAACTCCTGACCTCAGGTGATCCGCCAGCCTCGGCCTCCCAGAGGGCTAGGATTACAGGTGTGAGCCACCATGCCTGGCCGTCATTTTTCTTTTTTTTAAGAGACAGGTTCCTTCTCTGCCACCCAGGCTAGAGTGCAGTGGCACAATCATAGCTCACTCCAGGGACCCTCCTGCCTCAGCCTCCTGAAAGCTAGGACTACAGGGATGTCCCATCACACCCAGCTAATTTTTTAAAATGTTTTGTATGTTTTATGATTTTTCATAATATTATGTTATTATCCTTTTAATGTCTGTGGAATTAGTAGTAGTAAGGCCACCTCTTTCATTCTCATTATTGGTTATTTGTGTTTCCACATTTTTTTCTGACCACCCTGGTTACAATTTATTAATTTTATTATTAATTGTTTCAGAGAACCAGCTGTTGGTTTCACCGACTTTATGAGTTTATTTGTTCATACTCTATAGCACTGATATCCACTCTTCATATTTCTTCTGCTTACTCTAGGTACATTTTGCTCTTCTTTATCTAATAAACAAGAAATATCACTGATTTTAAACCATTCACCTTTTCTAATACAAACATTTACTGTATTATAAATAACAACTAGACATTTTGGGAGGCTGAAGCAGGATTGCTTGAGGCCGGGGATTTGAGACTAGCCTGGGCAAGATAGTGAGACCCTATCTCTACCAAAAGTTTTAAAAATAAGCCATTTGTGGTCCTGTGCACCTGTAGTTTTAGCTACTTGGGAGGCATGGCAGGAGGATCACTTGAGCCCAGGAGTTTGAGGTTACAGTGAGCTATGATGGTGCCAGTGCACTCCTGCCTGGACTATGGAGTGAGATTCTATCTCCAAAAAAAAAAAAAAATATATATATAAAAATATATATATATATATACACACACACACACACACACTTATACACACACAAAAGTAGGTGGAGCTGATTAAAAGAATTGTCCAAGTTTTCTATATTTTTACTAATTTTTTTGTCTATTTATTTTACCAAATACTGACAGAAAAATGTTGAAATTTTCAACTATAATGGTGGGGTTATCAATTTCTCCCTTCAGTTTTATTTTGAAGTTATATTTGTAAACAGTTTCATTTGATCATTATGTACTTTTGATGACTTGATTCTGCTGTCATTAAAAATTGTCCTCTTTTTCTCTTGAAAGCCTAACCATTTGATATTAAGACACCCAAACCAACTAATTATTTGGGTTTACATACGTCTTTTCCTTCATCTTTTCGTTTTACATTATGCATAGTTAATGTCAATTTCTTATAAAAAGGTAGTTGGTACCTTACTTTCTTATATAGTTTGACAATCTCCATTTTTAAAGGTAGTATTAAATCTATTTACATTTAGTGTAACTCTGGATACAGTAGATTTGAGTCCTCCACATTGCCATCTGTTTCCTATTTGGCTGTATGTTCCTTGTTCTTTTCTCCTCCTTTCTTGATACCTCTTCCCCTTTTTTTGGATTAAGTATTTTTAAATATTCCATTTTATCTCTTCTGGCTTATCATCCATTCCTTAAGTGGATTGCTCCAGAGTTTACATGTATCTTTAGCTGATCACATCTTAACTTCAAAAAATATTATAACAATTTGCATATAACACAAGAACTTCTATTTTCCCACCCATTCTTTGTGCCGCTTTGTTACATATTTTATTTGTATATGCGCTATACACTACAGAATTCAGCGTTTTTATTTCTTCTTTAAGTAGTCAATTAATCTTTCAAAGACATTTTAAAAGTGAAGGAAACACATCTTTTCTATTTATTCGCTTATTTACTATTTATTAGGTTCATCACTGCTTTATATAGCTTCTGGTTTCCATTTGATTTCTGACTGACGAGCTTATATCAAGCAAATAAAAAACAGGAATTGTGCTCCCTTTGTCTCTTAAACCGTGATCTCTTTATATAGTACCTGAAACTTTGGAAGTGTTGGCTTAAGGAACACATGAAACTATTTCCAATACACTCTGGAAAGTGCATGAGCAGAAGTACGTGTAATGTTAAGGGACCCACAGAAGGGCCAATCCACTCTGCCTAGTCACACTCAGAACAATTTTACCAAAATGGTAACATGGGCCAAGGTCAAACAGATATTTTCCAAAAGGTTGAATACAGTATCTTCATTTAAGAGAGAGAACAGTGTTAGAAAAAGGTGTGTGCAGAAGCTCGTTGGTGTAAACCACCTGCACATATACCAGCAATGGCGAGGAGCAAGTGCCCTTTACGTGAAGTATGGGATTGGGGCAAAGGGACTGAAGGGGAAGATCTGGGCCAGATCCTTAAGTACCATGGATGTCATAGGAGGGACTCTGGACTTTATCTCATCAGCACTGGGAAAGTATGTACCAGGGCAGTGGCACGGGCACGTGTGTACCGAAAGGATGACAACGGGAAACAAGGCTGTCAGCAGAGAGACCGACGGGGCAACTCTCTCTACAGTGACAAAGGTGTGCAGTGGACCGCAGAGTCATTGGGAGACATCTCCGAAGTCCAATCCACAGGGCGTAGGGACCACTTAGACTTGGGAATAACGGAAAAGGAGAATTAGAAGACATCGAATCTCAATCCCAAAAGCAGGGAAAAGAACCACAGAGACCAAAAGAAAAGGGAGCAAGGGCCACAGGCTGGGGGGCAGGATCCACATAGCGCTTCCTCTGTCCACCCACGCTTCCAAACCTCTGTGTGCAGCAAACCACACGGCAGCATTCTTCTCATCTTCAACTGTCATTTAGAACTGCAGGGGTCATGACGTGAAAGCCAGATATCAATAGGGGGAAAAGAAAAGACGAACCCGGTGACAACCTGTGCCACTTCCAAGAATTATTTATATGGGTAACGGCAGCAGGAGATGAGGGGATGAGAAAGAAACACACACCAGGTTCATGATGGAGCAAATGGAATGCTCAGAAAGGGCCTGAAATACTCTAACATTCACAGCCGTCCTGGCCAAGCCTTCCCCAGGGGCAAGAGCTTTAATGCTTCATAGAAATTCAAAACAGAGGTGAGTCTTGGCAGGGAAGGCTCTTACTCTGAGGATTGAAAAAGTGACAGATGATGAAATAAGACGCTAAAAGGCCCAGCTAAACCATTAATTCTTGCTGAAGGCATTCTCCAATGGTTGGGAAGAAAAACAGTCTTTCCTATAAACTAAAATCACACTTATTATTTAGAGCTGTATCATTTTCAAGGGATTTTATGCCAACATTAACATGGACAACAACATGCTATCTTACGCTGCAGCACACAGGGCCCTGGAGGAGGAGGGGCTGCATGGGATCCCTCTGCCTCCCCATTCGAGGACAGACAGGAAAGCATTTAAATAATACCCATCCAGCCCACCCTACTCAGATAAGCAGGACCTAGCTGGACAGGAACACCGGGACGAGCTCAGAGGTGAAGAGCACCTGCTTCCCAAAGGCTGCTGGCACTGTGGCAGGAATGGGAGACTCAGCTCCACCTCCAGCTTCCAGATTCCGCTACTCCAACTTTGCCAGAAGGAAAAGTTTTGGTGAGAAACTGTCATTCTCCTAACTCAGAAAAGAATACCCTGAGTATCTCTTGCCACCTCTGGGTTTCAAGTGTACAAACTGTCCAATTTCTTTCTCCCTGAAGGAAGACTAGGTCTGGAAAGTAGGCAGGAGAGAAAGCCTTTGTATGAGAAGGGCCTCCTAGGCAGAAATGACCTGAGGCCCAGATGGCTGGGAGCTCCACAAAGTGCCCATCCTATGGGGATGCCGGGAGTGATGCAGAAGAGATGCTGGACTTGTCCAGGAGTTCCTAAGACATGTGCTATCCACTGAGCCCCCACTCACAGGAGAGGCAAGCCAGAATGGAGCCATGCCAGGCTGAGCGGGAAGTGTGTGTGCACAGTGAGAACCACACACAGGAATGCTGCAATCATCAGCATTATTATTCCGGCATGGCATGATATGTAAAGCCCACTCGCTTACGACCACCTGAGAGGCAGTTCTCATGTAACACCTGGTTTCCTAATGAAAAGCCTACATCCCAGAGAGGCTAAGCAACTTGGCCCAATGGCAGGGATCTAATGGGAGGCAGGACAAAACCACACTGAGGTCAGGATTCTAAACGCAGTGCTGCTGAGACTCTAGAACAAGACTGCTGTGTGGCAGTAAGACATTTACCTGGTTGCTGGGAGAGTACTGACTCGGGTGAAAAATACAGATGGCTCGACTTCTATATGCAGCCCCAGGGAGAGGTTCCTGTAATATCCTTCAGTGTGGCCCGGGCCTCCAGAGTATTTGAAATTCAGGATAGCTTCCAGGGTCTACAAGATGTTGGAAAAAAAAAAAAAACACATACACATGTTAGTAACTCTCTAGTTTGATCCACCAGGAGGCAAGCGGCTTTGCTTAGGAAGAGCCTGAAGATAATCCCAACTAGTCAAGTCATCAGCATTGGCCGACTCACATTCCCGGCGGGCACTGTCTTACATCCCTGGCGGGCACCAACTCACACCCCCAGCGGGCATCGACTCACACCCCCGGCGGGCACCATCTTACACCCCTGGCGGGCACTGTCTTTCCTGTAATGCCCCAGAGTGTACACAATTCTCAGCCTGTACGTGCAAACGGAAAGGGCTTCCAAAACTTACTCTGTGGTTAAATACAGCTTTATTTTATTTTATTTTATTTTATTTTATTTTATTTTATTTTATTTTTTTGGAGATGGAGTCTCACTCTGTCGCCCAGGCAGGAGGCAGTGGCATGAAATTGGCTTACTGTAACCTCCGCCTCCCAGGTTCAAGCAGTTCTCCTGCCTCAGCCTCCGAGGGATTACAGACGCATGCCACAATGCCCGGCTAATTTTTGTATTTTAGTAGAGATGGGGTTTCACCATGTTGGCCAGGCTGGCCTCAAACTCCTGACCTCAGGTGATCCACCCGCCTCGGCCTCCCAAAGTGCTCGGATTACAGGCGTGAGCCACCACGCCTGGCCTAACACGGCATTTTGGAGAGAGCATCATTTCAACATAAAATGTTGTGTGAGGATCATTTCAACATAAAATGAGGTGACAGGCGGGGTGGGTGTGCTTCTATCCAGAAGGTAGGGTCACTTGGGCTGACAGTGAGTAAAAGCTGACAAACTCCACATTCAGGATGCTTCCTGGAATCCATCCAAGAGATGACTTCACAGGGCAACTGAGGCATTCCAGGAGGGGCAGGGTGCTGCACAGTGGGGACTGCCCATGTGCTCCTGCTGGGGCCCAGTGGCAGCCAGTGAGAGGCAAGGAACAGAGGTATGCGGAGACCCCCCCGCCATGGGGGTGGTGCTGCACACAGGATGGCTGGGGATGGAAGGGGAACATTACAGCTTCTCTGCATCCCCGAGTACAGGGTAACATCAGGGGACTGTGGAGCCTGGGGGGCACCTAAAGTAACCATAGAAACAAGAAGTTCAACCAGGTTTGCCTCTGGACTGAAGGACCCCGCCTTCCCCAGGACCGTCCTGAAGCAGTAGACACAGCAGATCCGGCCCATGGACCAAATCTGGCCACCGCCTGTTTTTGTGTGGCCTGAGAGCTAAGAACAGTTTTTACATTTTTTTAAAGCTTGTAAAACAAAACAAAACCAGAGAAGAATATGCAACAGCAACCATATGCGACTGGCAAAGCTTAAAATACTTACTATGTGGACCTTTACATCAAAGATTTGCAGATAAAACCCAGAGGAAAACATAGGAACAAATCTTCATGACCTTGGATTAGGCAAAGGTTTCACAGATATGACACCAAAAGCATAAGCAAAAACCCCCCCCCCAAAAAAAATCAAAGCTTCTCAACTGTTAAATAGGGACAATCATTAATACGTATCTCACTAGAGTGCAGATGTGATGAGGAAACACAGTGACAGAACAAGAAGTCGCTCATTAAATAAATTCCTTTCTCCCCCGCAACGTACCCATCTGACACCCTGAGGCAACATGGCTTAGAATCGGAGGAAACTAGTTTCAGTCCCGCTTCTTCTAGGTTTTGTTTTATATTCTTGTAAAGTGGCAAAGAATGCATAACATGAAAGTTACCATTTTAACAGTTCTAAGTACACAGTTCAGTGGTGTTAAACACATTCATTCTGTTTATCAACCATCTCCATCATCCATTTCCATCCCCAGAACTTTTGAATCTTCCCAAACTGACCCTCTGAACCCATTAAATATGGTCTCCCTTCCCCTAGGCCCTGGCACCCACCATGCTACTTTTTGTCTTCTTGAATTTCACACTCTAGGCACCTTGCATGAGTGGAATCCTACAGTACTTGTCTGTTTGTGAGTGGCGGATTTCACTCAGCATCATGTCCTTGAGATTCATCCGTGTTGAATCATGGGTCAGAATTTCCTCTTTTTAAAGACTGAGTAATATTCCATTACATGTATGCACTGCATCTTACTCATCCATTCATCTGTCAGTGGGCACCTGGGTTGCCCCTACCCCTTGGCTCTTGTGAACAGAGCTGCTCTGGTTGGACAATGCCGTGACCCGGCTTTCAGTTCTTTGGGGTATATGCCCAGAAGTGGAATTTCTGAATCGTGTGGGTATTCTGTATGTACCTTTTTGAGGAGCCACCATATTGTTTTGCACAGTGGCTGCACCATTTTACATTCCCACCAGTAGTGCACAGGGTTCCTATTTTCCCACATCCTTACCACACATTTGCTATTTTCTGTTTTTGTGATAACGGCCATCCTAAGGGGCATGAAGGGATATCTCACTGTGGTTTTGATTTGCATTTCTCTGGTGACTAGTAATGTTGAGCATCTTTTTATGTGCTCATGGTCCATTTATGTATCTTCTTTGGAGAAATTTCTATTTGAGTCCTTCAAGTCTCATTTTAAAAGCTCACTATTCCAAATCCCCTCTCACCACTCCTCAAGGTGTCTTTCATGACTGCATATTGACAGGTTCCCTTCAATATCTGTACAGCCAGAGAAATACCTTCACTGATTCTCTCCACCTATGTAAATATTCCTCCTCGACAGCCCAAATAAAGCCACCCCTTCCCCTTACTTACAAATGGCTCAGTAAAATACAGATTTTTAAAAATATTCAAGGATCATATTTTGGCCTCACCAAAATCCCAAATCCTTTTTTCATTCCCCTTACTCCCAAGCACCACCCTGTCATCTCCAAAGCGTTGCTGATTTCTTGTGAACATGTCTTAGACCTCTTAAATTGCCCTTGTCATCAGCAGAAGGTGAGTCTCGACACACACACATACTCAATAAGTCTTTCTGTCAAAACTTTCAGAGTTCAACTGACTTTCACCTGTTTGATCTATTTGTTCATTCATCTTTTCTAACACTTCCTGGGTATCTTCTAAGTTCAGGGCTCTGTGCTCAGTACAAGATGAAGAAGATGTAGTCCCTGATCTCAGAAAGCTCAGTAAATGCTGAGTGAGTCAATGTATGAATAAATTAAATAATAAATAAATGAAGCCAACCAACTAACCAACTGCCTAACATGTATGCAGCATCTTCCTCAAACTGCAGGCACAGTGGTCATGGAAATCAACAAACTCCCAGTAATGGCTGTGAAAAGCCAAAATCTGTGAGGTAACAACAAATGTCACACTGGCTTTTTGGTTTTTTTTTTTTTAAGGTAAACTTAAAAGTCACCTACAGAGAGTGATGTAAAAGAAATCACCTAGGGAATGAACAAAAAGTACACACAGACAACTGTCAAAGTAGCACATCACCAAGAAGAAATAGTCTGTGTTTCTACTTTCTGGGAATTCACTGTTTCTTTACTCTGTAGAAAACCACAAAAAAGATAGAATTATGAGGGGCAATATCTAATTTAACAAAATCAAGCACAGAAAAGGTGTATTAGTCCATTCTCACACTGCTGTAAAGAACTGCCCGAGACTGGGTAATTTATAAAGAAAAGATGTTTAATTGACTCACAGTTCCGCACAGCGGGGGAGGCCTCAGGAAACGGAGAATCACGGCAGAAGGGGAGGAAGCATGTCTTACACGGCAGCAGGAGAAAGTGAGCGAAGGGGAGGAAGCATGTCTTACATGGCAGCAGGAGAAAGTGAGCGAAGGGGAAGAAGCATGTCTTACACGGCAGCAGGAGAAAGTGAGCGAAGGGGAAGAAGCATGTCTTACATGGCAGCAGGAGAAAGTGAGCAAGTGTGTGAAGGAGGAACAGTCAAACACTTACAAAACCATCAGATCTCATGAGAACTCACTATCATGAGAATAGCACGGGGGATACCGCCCCCATAATCCAATCACATCCCACCAGTCCCTCCCTTGACATGTGGGGATTATGGGGATTACAATTCAAGATGAGATTTGGGTGGGGACACAGAGCCTAACCACATCAAAAGGTTTTCTGAAGTTCAGTGTCACTGCCTTACTTCTTTGAGATAAAAACAAAAACCAGAAATTAAAAAAAAAGCCTCCTCAGTCTTTTAAAATTAGACTATTATATATAAGGTCTTGTGTGTGTGTGTGGGGGGGGTCTTATTAATAATCAGAATAATCAGAGCATAAGGGGAGCTGGGAAGTGGAAAGACACAGGATGTCCAAGCCCTTTTCCTCAATCCAAGAGACTTCGTAAGACGTTCCTGTCTGAGAGTATTTTTCAATCCTTGCTTTGACAGAAGACTATTACAGAAATCATTCATAAACAAGGGACTACAACCAAAATGTTTATTTTCTAGGCACATAACTTAGTATTCCAGCTAACATGAAAGGCCTGTCAGTGGGTACCTTG
Organism: Papio anubis; assembly: GCF_008728515.1. Taxonomy (NCBI): domain Eukaryota; kingdom Metazoa; phylum Chordata; class Mammalia; order Primates; family Cercopithecidae; genus Papio; species Papio anubis. The sequence goes on from NC_044983.1 coordinate 135,211,533, forward strand.
TATTAAAGGCACCTACTCCACGCCAAGTGCTGCACTGAGTGACCGACGCCCCCAACTGCAACAGTCATGAGAGCCCCAGAAGGGAAGTGCTATTTTCATCAATGAGGCTCAGAGCACCCAGGAAGCAGCACAGGCAGGAACTGAATGCAGAGCAACGTACCTGCACAGCCCACTCTCTTGCCATTCAGGCAAACTGTTTAGAATAGCATTCATTCACCCATGTAATAATTCGCTCACTAACCCTGTCTACTATGTCCCAGGGACTATGGCACCTGAGAGGAAGAAGGCACAGTGCCACCCTTGGCGCACTTGACTCTAGTAAAAGAAACAAGCCTTGAGGCCTCTGAGTAAACTGTGACATGCTGTGTCATGGATAAGTGTATTACGATATATGAGAATACAGGAGGAAAAAGGACTACATGTGCCAGGTGGGTAGGAGTTGTAGAGGAAGGAACAACAAACCAGTAAGAAATACAGGATTGGATAATTATCAAATTGAAAATGGATAAATAACAGAAAAAAACCCAACTATCCTTAAACCTACTTCTCGAAAGTATCAATAAATGTGACAATCCTCTAAGTTGAGTTGATCAAGGAAAAAGAGAAGAGAAAAACAAATCACCAACATCAGGAATGAAAATGATTATCGGTACAAATCCTACAGACATTAAAAAGACAATCAGGGAAGAGTGTCAACAATTTTGTGCCAATAGATGCAACAACTTACATAAAATGGTCACACATTACCAAAAGGAATCAAGGAGAAACAGAAAATCTGAAGAGCCTCATGCCAATTGAAGACATTGGATTCATAATCAAGAATATACTTCCAAAAGATGGCCAGGCATTGTGGCTCATGCCTGAAATCTCAGCAGTTTGGGAGTCTGAGCAGAGGCAGATCATTTGAGCCCAAGAGACTGAGATAGCCTGGCCAACATGGCGAAAGCCCAACTCTACTACAAGTACACAAATCAGCTGGGCTTAGTGGAGCAGGCCTGTAATCACAGCTACTCAGGAGGCTAAGGAATGAGAATCATTTGAACCCGGGAAGCGGAGGTTGCAGTGAGCCAAGATCACACCACTTTACTCCAGCCTGGGTGTCAGCAAGACTCTGTCTCCAAAAACAAACAAACGAGCAAACAGGAATATACTCCCAAAAGAAACTCCAAGCTCAGATGGTCTCTCAGCTGAATTCTAACAAACATTTAAATTAGAAAGAATATCAATTTTATATAATAAACAGTTTTAGCCGTTAGAAAAAAGGAGAAAACTTTCCCAACCTTTTTATGAGACCAATAGTACTCAAATATCAAAATCAGATAGAAAACTTCCAAGAAAACTATTCATGAGGCCTATATCCCTCATGAATTTAAATGTAAAAATTATTTTTAGAGTACTAATGAATCAAGTTCAGTAAAATGTAAAATGGGTAATACATCATGGCCATCAATAGCGCAAGGTTGGTTTAATCTTCAAAAATCAATGCCATGCACCATATTAATAGGCTATTGGCAGGCAACAAAAAGAAAAGCCGAATGATCAACAGCTTCAGAAACAACAGTTGACAAAATTCAAAACCCATTTACAGTTTTTTAAAAGTTCTCCGCAAACTAGGCATAGAAAGGAACATCCTCATTCTATGAAATACACCCATGAAAACCCCACAGTCGAAACCTACTTAATGATAAGCAATGGAATGTTTTGCACCTAAAATCCAGATTAAGGCAAAGATGTAGCTGTAATAATTTTTATAAGCATTGTACTTGAGATCCTAGCAAGTTCAATAAGTCAAGAAACAAAGGGCATACGTATTGAAAAGGAAGAGGTAAAACGGTCTTTGTTTGCAGACAACATAATCATGTGCCTCTCAGAAATTGCTGGTGGTACTATAAAATAGTAAAATCCTCTTGAAAAAATAGCTAGGTAAATCCTCCTAAGCTTAAACCTATAATTAACATATTACTCAGCAAAGCAACTCCTACCAAGAAAAATAAAAACACGTATCTACACAAAACATGTATGTAAATGTCCATGGAGACTTTATTCATAATAATACCAAACTGGAAATAACCTCCATGTCCAACATGAGGTAGGTGACCGAATAACAAATTGTAGTAAATTCATAAAATGAAATACTACTCTGCAAAAGAATGGAGCATATTACTCACACATACACAACATGGAAGAATCCAAAACACCTTATTCTGAAAGAAAGAAGCCAGACACACAAGAGTGCATACCACTGCTTGTATGTATATGAGATACTAGAAAAGCTCAGCCTTTGGTAGCAAGAAGGAGATCAGTAGTTGCCTGGAGTTAGGGGCAGGAGATGGTTAGCTGCAAAGGGGTCAGAGAAACCATGGAGGGCAATAAAAATATTCTATATCTTGATGGTGGTGGTGGTGGTGGTGGTGGCGGTGGCGGTGGCGGTGGCGGTGGTGGTGGTTACATGCAGTATATATTTGTCACAATTCATCAAACTGTATGGTTAATGAGGCTGCATTTTATAGAATGCAAATTACACTCAGTAAAGTTGATTTTTGAAATTGATCCTGACCATTAATAGGCATACAATCACTTGTAAACATTATTAAAGACTCCAAGTCACAGTGTGGGCCACGTTGATGTGGGACTGGCCATGTCTAAGGGCGAATGTGAGGCCCTCGAAGAGGCTTCAGACGGAGACTTAAGAGTCCCAGGTTCTGCATCAGAAGAAACAGCAGTGAGGTTATTATTCACCATAATTAAAGCTTCACATGACCTGGGAGAAGTCACATCACTTTTCTAGTACTCAGTTTCCCCTTAAAACCTGAGTGTCATGCCAGATGTTGCCTGAGGTTTTGACCAGCTCTTATATGAACAGTTATTCTTATTTTCCTAATGTTCCACAACTTCCAATATAACTAAGACTATTGTCAGAGAAAAACAATCACCCTCATATGTATGTCAGCCAATTTAAATGTATATGAAGTAGATCTCTAAGATTTAAAGACCTCAGTTGAACCTATCACCACAGATTTCCTTCTGCTCTGTTTCTATAATATGACATAAAATTAATAGCTGTGATGTGATCCACTTAATAAGTCAAACATTGAAGACCAAAGGCTGGGGCTCATTCCTCAAGAGGCCAGCACAACGGTTTACTTAAGGTCAATGAAACTCACAAATGAAAGCCATACCATTACTTTCCAGTTAATTAGCACTTTCAGCCAAAGTCTTTCTTCAGTGTTAATGATGCCTTTAAGATGCCAAGTAACTACAAATTAAGTGATCCATCCACAGCAGTACAGGCGTGGGTTTTAACAACAGAAGCCATCAAAACAGTTTCCAGCCAAGAGGCCCAGGAGTCCCGTGGTGACTGAGAAGAGTTAGGACACAAGGTCCAGAGGAGGGGGTATGTCTAGGGACTGCTAGAAGACCAAGTTGAAAGTCTGGTTTAGGGTACTAAGGAGAGCACTGAGTCAGAGAGTCGAGGCCAGACAGAACCTGGGACCCCCAACCTAACTGCCCGGGTGATGAGCCCAATGCCATAGACCACAGCAGCGCAGAGGGCCGCTATATCCTACCTGCACTTATGCTCCAGCCAAATTTCACCTTCTCTGAGAAGCCTTTCCAGTATCTCCAAAGAAACTCTGCCATTCTCTAACATATACCACATGGACACTCTGCTTCTACACTGCTAGAGCACCCATCACACCTGGAGTTACATACTTTGTCAATAAGAAGTGTAGTCGATTGTTTAAAATGTAAGTGACATAAAATGGACGGTGCTGAGATGGTTTGCTCCCACCTCTGTCACCACGTCCAGACCACTGTCCTCTCCCATCCCCTACAACCACTTTCATTAGTTTTCTTTAATGTGTCCACATGTATTTACATAGATTTATTTACACAGATACAAGAAAATACAAATGTAAAACCTTTTTCCTCCCCACCATCCTCCTCCACCTAGCATCACCTTGCAATAAATAAATTACACATGCTGTCCACTTTTGTATGCTTTATGGTTTGATAACTTTCACTTAATAGATCCTGAAAATTTTTACTTAGTACAGACAGAGCATCCTTTATAGAATATTCTTTGCAGGTTATTTGTAGACATGTGTGTCATTCCATGGAACAGATATGCTATAGCTTATTTAAATAGTCCCCTATATATTGGATTTTTTTGTTGTTTTCAATATTTTGTTATTATGAATAATGTTATAATAAATAACCACAAACATAAGTCACTTTCTATATATGAAGATATTTCTGAAAGATGTATTTTTCAAGGGAGATTTCTGGGTCAAAAAGCAAATCTTGTCATTTTAATGGATACTACCCATTTCACATGTTAACAGCTATGCTTGAGAGAGCACTTCTTTTCTCAAAGCCTTGAAAATAAGGTCTATTGTTCAACTTTTGGCTTTTTGACAGTCTGACAGATGAAGAATCTCAATGTAGTTTCATTTTACATTTCTCTCATTATTAGAAAAGTTGAACACCTTTCCATAAACTTGGTGCATTTTCATGCCTTTTTCATGAATTACACATTCATATCATTTCCCTGTTTTTTTAGTTGACCTGTCTCTTTCGTCCAGATTCCTGTGAGGTTTTCTACACTAAGGAGATTATCCCTTGTACAAAATCATGTCGGCAGATAAAGACAGTTTTGCTTCTTCATTTCCAAAATCTATGCCTTTTAAATTTTCTTTCTTGGACTATTGCACTGGCCAGGACTAGTAAATCAATAGATGAGAATAAAGATTCCAAAAATAAACCCACACTGACACAGGTAATTCATTTTTTACCAAAAGCTAAGGCAATTCAATGATAAAATTTACCTTTTCTACAAACAATGGTGGAGCAACTGGACAAACGTGTAGAAACAAATAAATCTCGGCATTGACCACACATTATTTTGAGGTGGGTCATACATCTAAACATATAACACCTAGAATGTCTAGAAGAAGACATGGAATATCTTTGCAGTCTTGGGATAGGAAAAGAGATCTCACAGAAGACACAAAAAGCACTAAACAGCAAAGGAAAAAATTTTCACTTAAGATAAATTTTCATCCAGGGAAATCTCAAAAAAGTTAGAACACAAAATTTGTCCATTCCATCCAAGTTGTCAAACGTACTGAAACACAACTCTTCATAATGTTCTTTTTCTTTTGAGACAGAGTCTCGCTCTGTCACCCAGACTGGAGTGCAGGGACGCGATCTGAGCCTACTGCAACCTCCACCTCCTTGGTTCAACCAATTCTCCTGCCTCAGCCTCCTGAGTAGCTGGGATTACAGGGGTGTGCCACCATATCCTGTTAATTTTTGCGTTTTTAGTAGAGACGTGGTTTCACCACGTTGGTCAGGCTGGTCTTGAACTCCTGACCTCAAGTGATCCACCTGCTTCGGCCTCCCAAAGTGCTGGGATTACAGGCCCGAGCCACTGCGCCCGGCCCATTATGTTCTCTTATTAACCTTTTCATGTCTGTAAGATCCATAGTATGTCCCTCTTTCATTCCAGATGTTAATAGTATTTCGCTCTTTTGTTGACACACCTGCTAGGGAATTATCGACTTTATTAATATTTTGAAAGAATTAATTTTTGGCTTTGTTAATTTTCTCAAGTGTGTGTTTGTACCCAACACAGGACTTGGCACAAAGCAACTATTCAATAAATGCTTGCTAAGTAGAATTACATTTGAAGATGATTTACATATTAACTATGTATCAATGTCCATTAAATGGATGGATGGATAGTCTTATTAATAAACATGTTTTTTCCAGACTCCATAACCTGGCTTTACAAAGATTTCCCCCACCTCTCCACCCTACCCTCTTCCCACTGACAAATTCTTCCTTGGTGATTGGGTTTCTGTGGACAACTTACATCACCTAGGGAGTCTCTGTGATCCTGCAAAGCCCAGGCTGGCTGCACCTCCTCAATAAACAGCAGAGAGCACTTTGCCTGCCTCTGACTTACCACACTGCAGCACAAGTGCTTGGATCCTTCAACAGAATAAAAGCTCCCTGTGGGCAGGGACCATGTTCCACACCTAGGTGTCTGGAAGAGCAGGTGCCCCACATGCATTCCGTTTAACCGAACGACAGCATCTTCACAACGAATCTCAGAGAAAGGAGAAAGCTGACACTCAGTAGCCCCATACTGTGCTCCAGGCACTGTGAGCAGCACTTCAGGAACTTTAAGTCTTACCACAATGCTACACAGGTGTTTCTACCTAAAAAGCTCACTACTATTGAAAGCTTAGGGCAAGAAATAGCCTTGCCACAAAGCTCAAAGCCAGGTCTGAGTCCGAAGGTCCTGCTCTTCCAGCAGCCCTATGCTGTCTTTCAGAGAAAAGCTAAGGAGACAAAGAATGAGACTGTGAGCAGAAAGCTGGCACTGCCCTGAAGAAGCAGGCCTGGCTTCCCAAAGGAAGACCAGTTTCACAGATGCCACGCCATGAGGCTGCCCTGGACTTGGTGCTAAATGGTGCATTCAAGATGCTTACAGTTTTTCTCCTCCTGTATACACAGCTGGAGGAGGGTAAACTGTGGAAGGGATGATTTTAATAAATTTAGTAAAACTGAAATACAATCAGCATAAAATTAGACAGCAGAGATTTGTTAGGAATCAGCAGAATTGTCCTTACATTAATTCACTGTTACAAGCCATAAGCAATTAGGACATTTTCCATTTGTACTCATTTAGTTATGAGAAACACTCTCTGGCCATAAGATGTGGACTTTTAAATACTGCTGATCTTCAATATTCTAGAAATGTACTTGAGAGCCAGGCACTTCAACAGACTTCTGGCTTAGAGAAAGGAATGCTATATCCTTCCAAAGCTGTATGACTGAAATCAACTCGAGAGGAGACACTAAGGTGTTACGCATGGGGAAGTTGATGGGGACCCACAGCAAGGATGCCAAACTAAGTAACTGCAGAGGGCTAGAAACTGCTAGCAGGTCAGCAAGAAGCAACCCTAACAACCAGTGTGTGTTGGCTGGCCAGCTCCTGCCAGACAGAATGCTGGGAGCTGCACACATTGGGTCTCTCTCGGGACTTCCCCATCCTATCCGACAGGAAGGCCTTGAAGAGCAACTGTCGCTCGGCAAGGTAAGGTACACTGCTCCAGTTCCCGTAGCTAGTAAACCACAGAGCTCAGGTGCGTCTGAGCCCAAAAGCCACAATTGCCAGGCGCTAACCACACTGAAGGCCACTGATACAGGAAGGGGCATTGTGACTTCACCAGGAATTGGCCTGAAGAAGTGTCTTTCAATGCCTTGCTCCACGTGAGCCCACCGCCAACACCAGGCAAGGCAGTAACTGAGAACCCCTGCAGGAGAATCCTGGAGTCTGGTCACGGCCCCCCTTCAAGCCTAGGTGTAGACTCGAGAGAGTCACTTTTCCTTTCTTGGCATCAACTCTCCCGTCTGTGAAATATGGACTTGGACCAATTAATCTCCAGTGGCCCTTTCCACATGGCTGGGCTATACAGCGGAACTGAATGCCCAACGCACCCATCACTGGACAAACACTGGCTATGAGGGGCCACGTGGTGGGGCTGCGGAGAGAGCAGAGGCAGCCGGAGCCAGACCACACAGGCACACCAGGCTCAGAAAGGACCCACGCCTGTGCTCCGAAGGAGCTGGGAAGCCTTCAAAGACTTTTTAGCTAAAGGCATGACCTCAACGACTTCTTTAAAAAAAAAAAAAAAAAAAAAAAAACACTCTGGCTGTAATGTGGCAGACAGACTGGGGACAAGGCTACAGAGGAGGTGCCAAGCTAGCAGATAAGTCACTGCCAGGTGAAGACTGACGGGGGCGTGTTCAGGAGGTGGCACGGAGTGAACACCTGATGCTCAGCCTCTGCACGGAGTGAACACTGACGGTCGGCCTCTGCACGGAGTGAACACTGACGGTCGGCCTCTGCACGGAGTGAACACTGATGCTCGGCCTCTGCACGGAGTGAACACTGATGGTCGGCCTCTGCACGGAGTGAACACTGATGCTTTCGGCCTGCGCAGGAGTGAACACTGATGCTACGGCCCTCTGCACCAGGTGAACACTGATAGTAGAAGCCTCTGCGGAGTGAACACTGATGCTTTCAGCCTCTGCAGTGAACACTGATGCTTCGGCCTCTGCGGGTGGGCTGCGATGGTCAGCCTCTGCACACGTGCTGCCAATAAAGACGTCAGAGCTGACCAACTGCACGCTGGGTGGGAAGGGAAAAGGGGAGCCACGGTTCTCTTCAAGATTAGATTCTTGACCAAAGAAATGAGAAGAAGGCACTACCAGTTACTGAAGTCGGGGAGAGTGGGGGAGGAGCAAGAGGACAGGGTGTGGTGCGAAGATCCACGACTTTGATTTAGGACACAGTAAGTGTGAGATTCCCAAGGACATCCAAGTGATGACAGCCTGACACACGAATCCTGAGTGGGGAGAAGTCAGGCTGAAGAGACGTGGCTTACAGGGAGACGCTGCAGAGCTCAGAGCAGGGAGCCCATCTGTCCAGAGAGCGCGCAGGAGCTAGCAGAGCGACCCTCGCCTGATGCCTGGGGCGCCTCGGAAGATAGGCTGCTGCGTGTGTGTTTACAGAAACAAATCATCACTATCACGTTGTTTATATTTTAATTATAGTTTAAGTTCTGGGGCACATGTGCAGAACATGCAGTTTTGTTACATAGGTATACACATGCCATGGTAGTTTGCTGCACCCATCCTGTCACCTACATTAGGTATTTCTCCTAATGCGCCCCAGCCCCCGACAGGCCCCAGTGTGTGACCATCACATTATTTTATCATACAGTCTTTCAGCCCTCTTGCTGATAAACACTTGTCATGTGACGTATTTCAAATTTTTACAAAATGCATTTTACATTAAGCAGCAAAGAATAAAACAGTCAGCAGTGCCCGCTCTGAAAGCAGGCTGCCCGCGCTCATACGCCATCGTCTTTCCTGCCCAGGCCCCTGAGGGAGCGATCTGATCTCTTCAGGCAGCAGCTTTTGCGTGTGGGTTATCAGGAAGACAAAACCAGTTAGTTTTAAAAACACCGAGAACAGTGCCTGGCGTTTGGAAAGAGTGCTGTAAGTACCAGCTAATATTATTATTACTCAATCAGTATTCAACAGTGAGAAAGGAAGATAAGATACTTGGAACAAATGAATTCATCAGTAGAGCCAAGAATAAAGGACAGTTCTGCGTCGCGATACCTGCGGATAATAAATCACTATTTGATCGCCCCAATATGGTTCAGGACCTATCGGCGGCCTGACCATTTCGCCCGGCCTTCCATCAGTTATCTGCTGCTCCTCTGTCTCAGGTCGAACGCATATCCTCCCCCACGTGCGCACGCCACCACACCGCATGTCCACGCGCGTGGCTGGACCACGCGCACCACACACACGCACTGGAGGTATGCACGCACGTAACGCGCGAACATACGCAGCCGCAATGCCACACGCCCCGCGTGACGCACGCCACGCGAAAACGCTGGACACACACGCACCCGACACACATCCACACTCAAGCACGCCCAATACCGCACACGCACGCGGACATTGCACACACACAAACGCCGCCGCAGCAATACGGTTACACAGCCTACACACCGCCAGTACACACACGCTACCATATTTTACACCACGCACGCCAAAACGCACACATCCGCACGCATCGACGCACACAGGACTGGCTGAAACACACACCCAACACACAGACATGCACACACACACACACCCAGCACACCTCCCAGCACTTTGCCCCCTTTTAAACTTCCCTCGTGCTGCATGGTGGAAAAGTTGCTGAAGCTCCTCTCATTGTTTCCATGTGCCACCAGGGGAAGTGAATCCAGTCGCCCGCCACTCCTCCATCCAGCCTGAGGAGACTGCAGGATGTGAGCTGAAGACTGAACCTCCTCCTGGGACTCCCCTTCCTGCCCTCAACCCAGAACTGAGCTCTCCTCTGGCCTCTGTCTTCACCCAGGGAGCCTCTCCTCCTTCTCCCTTCCTGGGAGTGTGTTTCATCAATGAAAGGCCCGGAGAAAGGACAACACGGGACTGCCTGAGGGCTGGTCAGGAAGGAGAGGTCATGCCACAGGGTCCCCTGTGAAACAGGATTCCACAGGTGTTGGTTCCGGCATTCTCTTGTTCTCCTCTGCTCACTCATGCTCCATGGGCAGGGCCACACAGGCCTCCAGCACCTGGAACGTGGCCTGACACCCCTGAGGCTGCATCCCAAGCTGGCCTTCAAGTCAGGAAAATGAGTAGGACCAGGTCCCTCACTCTAGAGGGTGGAGATGACAGTATTGTGGGGAACAAATAGGCTATGTCCTGTGCATCACAGGTCAGCAACAGCACATCTGGAAAACACCTTCAGCAAACAATGTGTTGACACAAGGTGTGTGTGGATGGACAGGTGGCCCTGGCTCCACCCACACCGCTGTCTAGATGGCAATCAAGTGGTGAGACACAAGCACACAGCAACTGATCCAGAGGGAGGCGGCCTCTCCTGATGCAACAACACCCAGTGTCAGGCATGACGGCGGCCAGGGTAAGGTCAAAGCAAAAACACCACAAAGGGAGAGAGGCAGCTGCGCACAGAGGTCTTGGTAGGAAGCCAGATGTGCCAATATCTGCTGAGTCTGTCTAATCCACGTGCTTAGATGGTTCCCATTAGCAGGGCTTGATGAGAGGCCCTCCTTGGAGCCTCCACAGGACGCAAGTCACAGCTTCAGATGGCTCTGTGTCCCTGCTAGACTGTGTGTCCCCCGAGACAGAGCACCCAGCATTTCATCCTCACACCCTGGTACCTGTAACTCACGGGGAGCTCAGTACAGAGCCGGAGAAGGAACGGAGTGAGAAGGGGCCCATCCTGCATTGTCAAATCCTCAGGTCAATGTGGAATGATCTATAAGATCCCATCCGGTGTTAAATCTGTGGTAGCCAGTCCGTCTTTGATATCATTAGCCCTACGCTTCCGCACCTTCATTAAGGTGCTAATAACATTCTAGCCTCAGAGTCTGGAAGCACCATCAAATCCACTTTTACTGTCCACAGCCTCTCTGATAGGCATGGGGCCACGTGCCCTATTAACCAGGACTATAAACATGAAGTTCATTTACTCAAATGGTAGAGATGCAATTATGGCCTCACCCAAGAGAGCTACAAGAATAAGAAAGGCTTGATTCACAGAGGACACTTTCTTATTAATGAGGTTGGAGTAAGGAGCCAGGTTTACGTTTGGGAGCTGTAAATATATCAGATAAACAGTGGGAGGATTTTCCAGTATACTCAGTGCTTCCCTGGATTGTGTGATTTTAAAAAACATAATATATAATTATTACCCACTTTTTATAGGTAAGAAAACTTAAACACTGAATGATTTAATGTGCACAACAAATAAATAGTTTAAATGCCAGCTGTATTTAAATTCAAAACCTGTGTTCTAGTCATTAAGCCATGGAGTACACTTGACTACTTCTTCTTCGATTTTCACTTCAATGTTTTGATAAAAAACTTGATGTATGAATGTCTGTGGAAGGCGCAGCTGGAAGCTCTCCAGCCCACTCTATTCACTAGGTAGCTGCCTTCCTGCTACGGTGCTAGCGATATCCCTAAGAACTGATGGTGACGGTCAGAGCATGTGGGTTGGGCTGTGTGAGGCACCTGATCACCAGGGCTACTTTCAACCCTGGACAACTTGTCAGTGGCCAGTCATGATCTCTCCATTGCCCTTTTCATCGATCTCTTCACCGAACAATTACACGGTGTGCATGTTCTAGTATGACTCCACAACTCTAAAGGGACGGCCAGGGCTGCATACAGGAGGCTTGTGATCAAGGGAAAACCCATATCCATCTCCCAGGGGCGAGACTCCCCCAAGATCAAATGGAGCAATTCTAATACTGACTATGTGGAGGAGTCTATAGCTGCCTTAAGAAATTTGAGACTCACCTGAAGGGAACCAAAGGAGTCACTATCTCTTCCTTCGTCCACTGCTGATAGACACATGTATGTAATGAGAAACATGAAAACTACCTCGAGACTGTCAGCACTGCCCAGCCCACCACCAACTACTCACCACCCAAGCCCCCCAGCCAAGACTATCCACAACAATCATGGCCTAGTGGAGGTACTCACGACCACAGTGCACACCAACACTACTTCCCAGGAGACTGCCCCTCTAACAAAGGGAAACGTGATGGCCTTGCTCACAACATAATCCGACATCCACAGACACTGCCAAGGTCAGTGATCAAGTGGCAAGGTCATCTCTGAGCTTCACAGGAGCACACTGGCAAGCTTTCTATGTCGCCATCCCAACACACATCATTCAGGGATATGACCTACTGTCGAGAGGAAGCCAATTATGATGACCTCAAGAAGGTGGTGATGCAGTCACTAAAGGGCTCCTTGGAAGGTGTCCTGAGCCATGGGGAGGCCCAAGTAAAGTGCAATAGAGATGTCCATGAAAAGGGGGAAACAGTCAAGAGATGTCCACGGAAAGGTGGAACCATTCAATAGAGATGTCCACGGAAAGGTGGAAACATTCAATAGAGCTGTCCATGGAAAGACAGAAACATTTGATGCTGGGGCTGGCATTTACCTTTACTTAGTCGAGGTAATATCCAAGTATAAATGGCGGACCTCATGGTCCCGGTGACCTCCAAGAATGACCAGGCCCAACATCTCTTGCAATAGCAGAAGAGGAAAACAAGCCCTCAGCCACTGGAGCTCCCTGACCCAGCCCTACCCACCAGACACTCTGAATCTCCTCTGAGAGTTTCTATCCCTGAACCCATGAAGAAGGGAGATTAGGAGAATCATGTATAATCAATACCATCAACATACTGTACCTGGCAGGGAAAAAATATACACATATATAGTGAAGTGTCCAAATGACTAGAGGCCTGTGAAACAATGAGCTATCAGTACAGGTGTTCAAACAGTGTACACCTGCACAGCAAGGTAAACTGAGCGACTTTGCAAGTACTCTCTCCCAACATTAAAGATTAAATGATTTTTTCCCACAGAAAGTGAGAATTAAACAGAGGCTAAGAATCAAGTCAGTAACTTTGTTTTTCAACTGGGAAGCCCAAGATCCAACAGTCAACAGACCATACCCCTGAATTCAAGGCCGAGGCCTGTGTTCCACCCTAGCCCTGCCCATCACCCAACCCCTTCTGCAGGGGATGGGGAGAACGCTTGTGCCTTGCTCGCCCTCACGGCAATCACACCATCCTGGGCCTCAACATGGCATCTAAATCTAATCTAATTCCAGCTTCTGGGACAAACGCAGTGGTTCATGCCTATAATCCCAGCATTTTGGGGGGCCAAGGCAGGCAGATCACTTGAGGTCAGGAGTTCAAGACCAGCCTGACCAACATGGCGAAATCTCATCTCTACTAAAAATACAAAAATTAGCTGGGCGTGGTGGCGCGTATCTGTAATCCCAGCTATTCGGGAGGCTGAGGCAGGAGAATCACTTGAACCCAGGGGTGGAGGTTGCAGTAAGCCAAGATCGCACCACTGTACTCCAGCCTGGGCGACAGAGCAAGATTGTCTCAAAAAAACAAAAACAAAAATCTATTATAGCTTCTTATCAATGAAAGAAGCATAACAAATCAATATTCAGGACAACTGGGGCAGTTTGAATATGGCACGTTGATGACATAAGGCTATTGTACTAATGTCAAAGTTCATGGGTGTGACAATGGTTATTTAGGAAAGTATCGTTCTTAAGAGGCATGTAAAAATTATTTAAGGAGAGAAATAATATAAAGTCTGCAACTTACTTTCAATTGGTGGCCCAAAAGAGTGTGTGTGTGTGAGTGTGTGTGTGCACGCACGCGCACACATGCATGTGTGTGTACAAACACACACAGAGAGAAAAAGTAGAGAAAAACTAAAAATGGATATAGATGATCAGTATACAATTTTTTCAACTTCATAGCTGAGATATTTCAAAATAAAATGTTGGGGGAAATACTAACAAATCAAGTCTTCTAGAGTCTTTGACTTTAAAACAATCACTGAAAATGTGTAAAGGACGCAGCCACCTTGCTGAACACAGGCATGCTCCAAGGATGGTTCCGGCTGCTTTTTTGTTTTGTTTTGTTTTTTTTTTTTTGAGACGGAGTCTCGCTCTGTCGCCCAGGCTGGAGTGCAATGGCCGGATCTCAGCTCACTGCAAGCTCCTCCTCCCAGGTTCACACCATTCTCCTGCCTCAGCCTCCCGAGTAGCTGGGACTACAGGCGCCCACTACCTCGCCAGGCTAGTTTTTTTGTATTTTTTAGTAGAGACGGGGTTTCACCATGTTAGCCAGGATGGTCTCGATCTCCTGACCTCATGATCCACCCGTCTCGGCCTCCCAAAGTGCTGCTTTTTATAGAAGATTCCTGATCTTCCTGAGAAAGACCAAGGCATGGACATTAGTTCCCTACTTTTTCAGCTGAGATAACTGGGACTTGGCCAAGGTCCCAGAGTTTACCCCAGGACACCCAGTCTTTAGGGAGCCTAGCTGACCTCCCTCACCTGCGCTTGCCTTCCCAGCACGGGGCTGCTCCTGACTGAATTTCCTCCTGCTGATCTTCTCAGTTATTCACTGACTCTTCTAGTCTGTGGTCTTTGCTTCTTTCTCATGCCAGCAAACCTCCTTATTTACACAGAAAACAGAAACTTTCTGTCTGCTGAGCCAGCAGTTGTGCCTCCGGGCTCCTTCTCACTGGGCAGCCCTAGATGAACGGCTCCCATCTCAGGGACTCAGTCCCTTTGTCTTCACATGGGAACCAATGTAATAACTTCCCTACTGAACTGTTTTTCAGCTCGACTAGCAGAACAAGAGCCAGGGCCCGCCTGTCCCGTCTCCTCCATGGACATCAGCTGTCCCCACTCTGCCTCCCTGATTGTATTCCCGTCTCCTCCATGGACATCAGCTGTCCCCACTCTGCCTCCCTGATTGTCCCGTCTACCTCCAGTAGGACATCAGGCTGAATCCCCACATCTAGAACCTCTCCTGATTGTCTATAAGCTCTTCCACTTTTTATAGTTTCCAGAATATCTCACATAGGCCAATTGGAAAAGAGGGTAAAGAAAGGAAGCTACCTCTCAACAAACATCTCTTGTACACTAAATTCAGTTTTCTTTAATCATCTTGTGGTTTAAGCCTCAAAGTCATCCTATAGAAAAGAGCCCATTATTCCCATTTTCTAGGTGAGGAAGATGAGGCTTAAAGAGCAAGAAGGAACACATCCCAGACCTCTCACCTTCAGGGATAAACCTTGTTCTCCATTCTTCCTGCTTCCATGGGAAGGACCTTCCTGGCACAGTCCCTTCGCCCTGGCTACCCCAAACCCCAGCCGACCACCCTGAGGCCAGATGGGGCAGTGGCATAACCCTTGAGATTCATTCACAGCACATCTCTCGAAGGAGCGGCTCTGCCCTCCAGCCTGCAGTAGGGTCACCAGGGGAGCTTGTTTGGACATCCAGATCGCTGGGCCAACGCCAGTGTTTCTGATGTACAGGTCAGTGAGGGGCCTGAGAATGTGCATTTCTAAGAAGAGTCCAGGTTCCTGAAGCTGCTGGTCCAGGGACCACACTTTCAGAACCACTGCAATGGAAATGGGGCGATATAGGCAAGTTCCCTAATTAGTGAATGGGGAAAGCATGGTGACATGGGCCCTAGCCCTTGCCTCTCTCCTCCAGTGGCCCTGCCAGCCCGCCCCGAGTCCTAGAGCCTGCCCCATGTGTGGCCTGTCCATGACTGCCTGGGTACAAGGAATTCTACCATGAGGTCTGCCTATAGCCAGGTCAGACTCCAGCCACACCCTGTGGTAAGCAGACCCCCCATTCCTGCCCATACCTGGCAGTTGTTCTAAACTCAGATCATTGTGCCAGCAGGGTGTCAGCTAGGCGCCCTCAAACCTTGGTACTCGCCCTGAAGACGTGCCAAGGTAGACGGTCAAGCCAAGGATGACCCCAGTGCCATCCCCTCTTTCCTCTGCTTCATAGCAGGCCAAGGAAAAGCCACACCCCTCGACTACTGGACAAACACTTGCTGGGTGCCCCCCCTGTGCCAGACACTGTGCTGGTCCAGAAGCAACTGAACAACGACGATCAAAAACAGAAAAAAAATCACAGTGGGCTGGGATATGACATCCTACTTAGGCAGTCAATCCCAAGACATCAATCACCCTTGGCCACTGTTCCCCCACAGCCTCTCATGGTCCAGTAAAGAAACCGTGGCTTGGATGTGCAACTTGCCCAACGAATCCCACAACTTCAGTGGCAGAATTTGGTTCCAAACCTGCCCAACTTTGAAGACCGTGCTAACAGACAGCCATGACTCCACTGTAAAAATTGGCATTATAACCTGTTTAACTCTCGAGCCCCACCCATGAGCGTTTCTCCAGGGCACAACGGTGCCCCCAGGGCGCAGCACAGAGCCTGGCAAGCTGCCCAACGGAGATGGTGGGTAAATGCTGCGGACGGAATACATAAATGACGAAAGCAACACCTTCGGCACTGGTATGCAGGGCTTTCAGAAGATGACAGCTTCTCGCCTCAGGGAGAATAAGTCCCTATTATAAATGGAAACCTTATAGTCCCGCAGATGCTCTTTATTTTTCCTAATGCACAGCTGCAAAAGAGAAAATTATCCCTTGTGTGCTAAATACGCATTTCTAATTACTCTCACCTAAGACGCATTCACTAAAGACTAAGAATAGCTAACTGATATAATTTACAAAGGAGTAATATATTCTACGTCAGCTGGAAAAATTAAGCCAAAGGTAAACTAGATTGGTGAAGAGTCAATAAGTTATTACAAGGAATCGCTAAGATTGAAAACAAAATGAGATGCAGAATGAAGGCATAGAACTTTACCTCCAAAACCAGAGCTAAGTCACCACCGAGGCATTTGACTTCCTCTTTCATGTGAGTCCTTGCCCCTGGTTACCCCATCTCCAGCAGAGATGGAGAGGAAAAGGAGAAGGTGGTGAGGAATCTGAAGGCCCCAGGTCAGACACCAGTCCAGTGTTGCTGTTCCACGGGCTCTGAGACCTGGGCAAACAACCTGATCCTCTGCGCTTCAGCTTCCTTGCATACACGAAGCGAGGATGGTGGCACACCTGCCTGCTGGGGGCTGTGAGCATTAAATGAGCACAAGGACCTTGGGTTTAACAAACCCAAGTCCAGCTGGGTGCAGTGGCTCACGCCTGTAATCCCAGCACTTTGGGAGGCTGAGGCGGGTCGATCACCTGAGGTCAGGAGTTAGAGACCATCCTGGCCAACGTGGTGAAACCCCCGTCTCTACTAAATATACAAAAATTAGCTGGCTGTGGTGGTGCACACCTGTAGTCTCAGCTACTTGGGAAGCTGAGGCAGGAGAATCACTTGAACCTGGGAGGCGGAGGTTGTAGTGACCTGAGATCTTGCCACTGCACTCCATCCTGGGAGACAGAGCAAGACTCCACCTCAGCAGGAGAAAAACAAACAAACAAACAAAAAAGCCCAAGTCAAGTTTCTTTGCTTCTGCTTGGAGAACATTACACATCCTAAGGAAGATGATGGTGGGTGCTCAGGTCTTCCGGGGAGATGAAACCCACAGTGTCCAAGGAGGACATGCCCAGCTCAGCCTCAAGGCAGCACAGTTCCAGATCAGTTACATTCCCTTATTCATCCTTTCACCAAATGGTGGTTCTGAGTCAATACCATTCTATGTAACTAAGAAAAACGAAAAGCAGTTATCACCAAGACTACAGTTTGAAGTTAGTTAATATTCTAGCAGCACTGGCTTTCCATAAATCAGCTGTACTTCTCAAAAGAATGGTGGGATTCTAACCAGAAGAAAAAGGCATCTGGAGACTCTTTTTTAATGTGGGGCTGGATCTGGAGGGGGTGATGGGACTCCTGTGACACAGTAAGCCACCCTTCTCCCTGAGGAACACCTGGATAAGAGCTGAGGGGTCTTGCCTGAGGAGACTGGCACCCCCTGCCTTGCACTAGCACTGTGCTCTCCAGTGGTGCTTGGCACGGTCCACAGTGCATGAGAGCTCTTCCCAGGAAGTTGGATGCTCTGTGTGTTATCCCAGGTCTTCGCCGACGGCCATGAAACCTGTTTTCTCCTCTGTGAGACAGGGCAACAATGCCTTCTTGGCAAGGAAAGGCAAGGAGCCCAGTGTGGCTACAGCTCAGGCTTTATAGCAAGAAAGAGAGCTGGATGGGGAGGGCGGGCAGGCCAAGGGGCCTTCGCCCCAGACTCCGCACAGCCGCCGACTCCCTCCCTTTCCTTGCCCCTTCCTCCCTGTCTCCAGCAGCTTCTGTCACTCTGGCTAGAAGGCAGGAGGTTCCAAAAGGAGCCCCTGCTATCCGCAGCCTGGGAAGACTTCTGTGACGTTTATCCTCCAGAAAATGGTTCCCAGACCATTCTGGGATGCCCGTCTGCCTTTGTGCTTTGGTGGACCTGGGCCCTGCTGCGTTCAAGAAAGTGCAGTCATCTCGCACTTTCTAAATAATCTAGCATGAAGAAAAGGACCCAGAATTTATTCTTCAATGCCTCATACCCCTTTTCTAAATTAGAATTGTCCCATATTTTATAATTGCTCTAAATTATAAGTGTTAGTAATTGGCCCTTCATCCTAAGATGTACACTGAGATCTGGGTTCGTATCTTAGCTCCACAAGCAACCAACCTGGGCACATTATTTCACGCTCTGGAACTCAACTTTTCTTCACCTATAAAATGGGACAAATATTACTTACTCTGTAGGCTTGTTCTGAGAACTAGCAATGTGTACAGAAAAAGTCTAGAAAGGTTCCTGTGAAACCCACAATAAACTGCTCTTGTTCCTTTCTGTGGAAGCTCTTCTGTGACCGTCTGTCTGTGCGGTGTCCTGGAAGGGAGGCCTGCAGCTCCCCCAGAGATTCTAGCCCAACCCTGCCTGGGCCCCGCCAGCCTCTCCTGGCACAGCCTCACAGCAGGCATGTTGGAGGAGCTAAATATAGCTCCTCAGACTCCAGGGCGGATGGTCACCCGCCCGGTCTGTGCCTCCTTCCATATCACGCACGCACACGCACACACATGCTCCTCGGCAGAGGCCCCTTTCGGAAACATGCACACAGAAGCTCAATCAATCCACCTCCAGTACACAGGGGACAGCTCACATTTCAGTGTGCTAAGAATAGCCCGGGTTGCAATAAGAGCCCAAATGCGAAGGGCATGGAAGTCATTCTCTGCGGAGGCCCTGCTGGCACCGGAGAGCCAGGCATGGCAGCCCGCGGGGTGAAAGGCGGGTCCCGGGGGCCAGAGGAGAGGCTGAGAGAATGGAGAAGAAAATGAGTGACTGCCTTGGGATACAGGGAAGAAAACACATCACGCATGAAGAAGGGGACAAGAGTGGGCTGGCTGGGCCTGGCGGCCGCTGCTCAGCTCTACCCACTTCTCCGCAGGCTGTGTGAGAGCAGACACAGCCACAGCCTCTGCTGAAGGACAACATGGAGAACAACAGGAACAACAACGCCCAGTTGGTGCTGAGGGGCTGGGTGCCAGCCCCGAGTTCCGGTGTGCTGGATCTTTCTTTACAGCAGACGTGGGACGTGAGCCCAGGCCAGCTGGCTCTACCACCACCCTTAGCAGAAAGCCAGATCAGACTCCAACCAGACTCCACGCACACACCAGTTTCCATGACCTAGCGGAGGTCGGGGCAGAAGTGGATGGCGAGGTCAGGAGACAAAGGGCCACCAGGGCCCAGGTCACATGCTGCCAGTAAGGCAGGGTCCAGCCATAACCACAGGCCCCAGCCAGAGCTCAAACAAGGACGCATATGCCGCACTGGTCGGGCCAGCTGCATCTTCATGAATGGCCCAGCATAAGCTGGGCTGGCCTGAAGCCCCTCTGATAGGCAGACTCTCTGAAGTCTCCTCCTGGAAATGCCATCTTTGGAGATGGACATAATGGGCTTGTCCATACCAGCTCTGAACTAACAGCTGCGGGTCCCTGAGTACACCTATCTCCTTGTCTAGATGAGGCAGCCAACCACTGTGGCTTCACAAGGCTGCTGTGAGGACAGTGCCTGGCATACGCAATGTGTCCAATCAATTGTCATAAAGAAGATAATGACAATGATGACAGTGACTCCATCTTCTACAGGGTAACACTCATGTGGGATAAAGACAATCTTACTGGAAGCTCTGGAAGAAACAAACAGTAACTCTTTAAGGGCCTGCCTCTTGGGAGGAAGAGTAGGAAAGTCAGGGGGTGAGGGCGACATTTCTGGACAATAGCCCTATGCCAGGTGCCAGGCCAGGAACATTAGAGCAGGTGTGGGCAAGATGGTTGCTTGCAGCCATCCATGAAGTGGAGACCAAGAGCTCCATGGAACACATGAGCACAGCAAGGATCAGAAAGGCCAGGAGCTGTAGCTTGGGTGCGGAGGGACAGGCTTTTTATCTATCTGAAGCCCCAAACACAAATTCTAACTCTCAAGTCTCAATGCTCTTCCCAGAGGGGGAGACTGAGGCTTAGGGAGCTGAAGTGACTCACCCAAAGTCACAAAGCTAGTGGAGGTGCGGGGTCCAGCGTGAAGGGAGGGTGCCCGTGAGCCCAGGACGCCCTCTCCCGCATGAACAGCAGGCCCAGGGCCGTTCTTACTTGCTTCCTGTCACCCATCACCTGCTCCCCTACTCCCAGCTCCAACCAGTACATCACTACCACCCCTCTTGTTGAGGGCAGGAATCAGTTGTCATTAATCTTTATAACCTCGGTGCCCTGAACACAGCAGAAATTCCAGAAATGTTTACCAAAAGAAAAAACATGAGAAGTTGAGGCAGAAGGAAGGCAGGCCTCCAGGGGTGGTTACCAATCTAACCCAAGGCCCACAGCACACCAGAGGCCCATAGCCACATCTGATTCCCCGCGATGACGGAACCGGCCCCATCCCTTTCATCTCACAGCAAGGGGACTCTCTTGCTGTATAGATATGGAAACAGAAACCCATACAGGTGAAGTAAAGCCTCACGTTCACAGGCCCAACTGAGGGCAGGGCCAGAACGAAAGCCCACGGCTGGGGCCTGCAGGTCCAGAGTTTGGTCCTACGGCATAAGGCCCCTAAAACTTTTGACAAGGAGAGTCATACCAACTGACTTAAAAAAATAAATGCTCCCTTCCTGGCCGAAGTGGAAAATCAACGAGCTGCAACCCAGCCTTACTCTTTGCTGGAGGAAGGGGAGCGTTCCAAGGTTCCTGCCACTGCGCCTGGGCTCCTGTTCTTTCACTAGGGGCCTGCGGAAGGCACCCCGTGGACACTGTGGGAAAAGCCAGCCCTCAGTGATGTGTTCTGCCCACCTCTCATCAAGCATGAAGGTAAATCCCACAGGGCCTCCCTCCGAGACCACCAAATTATTTCCCTGGCAACCAAGGAAGTGGATAGAAGGTTATGTATCCCTCTCATTTGCTCGTCGGTCTTTGAAACTCACACACAGATGAAAGGGGAAGGTCACAGGGGCCCCCCTGTCCAAACACCAAACCCTGGGGTTTCCTTGAGGCTGGAAACGAAAGCGGACCTCTGAGCAGCCTTCCTGAGCACCTGTGTCCCACAGGGCAGGCACTGTGCGAGGTCTTGCGGAGGGTCTCCCGCTGAGTCCTCAAGATCATTCTGTGAGGAGCAAGCTTTATTCTTCATTGTAGGGATCAGAAAACGTGTCCAAGATCAAGTGGGAAAGGCTCCTTCAATTCCACTGCAACTCAGTCCCCAAATCGGATCGTCACTGAGCAGACGGTGTGTAACCGCTGCCTACACGCCAAGTGACACATGCAGGTGTGAGCGACGACTGTCAGGCAGGCCACTGGGGTGTGTAACACCAGGGGCGTGAGTACAGCATGGGGGCAACAGGGCTAAGCCACTGAGTGTACAAGGGCCACCTGGGGACCCATGTTGACAGTGAGGCCACCCGATCTGAGGTCTGCCATGAGCTAGCGAGAGGATTCGGCAATGGGGGCCTTTGGTTTTCACACCGGGCAGTCATGTGCCGGGGCAGCTCAGGCGTAAAGCCTCCAGTGCTTCATGAGTCATCAAAGCCAATGAAGAAGTCCTTGGCAGAGGATTCATTTGAACTTCCCTTTAACACTTCAGCTGTGGGGAGTCTGGCATGAAATATGCGCATTAGCTACTCTCCAACCGGAGAACGCAGAATTAACGTTTGTGGAAAACCTATGTGCTGAGCGATGTGCGCACATGGTCTCATGCAGTTCTCACAACAATTTCCTACTTTGCAAATCAGGGGACTGAGGCTCAGAGAAGTATCATGCTGCGCCCTCATCTCCAGCCTCTACCAGGAGAGATGCCCAACCCCAACTCCCACCCCAGGTCCTCCCTCAGTGCCCCCACCCCTTAAACAGAATTCCCTCCGATAGGGCGTGCACCAGCCTCCATGACTCCGGGTCTCATGGTCCCCTGACGGGGGCACACAGGACTCAGGACACCCTTCCTGATCCCCAGCACCTCCAGCTGGGGCACAGGAAATACTCATGAAATGTCTATGGAGGAAGAGAGACGGGAGATGGAGAGATGAGAGCTGGGGAGGGAAGAAGCGGGGAAGTAATGAGTCACCAGCCTGGGGTCCCACCTGGAAACACCAGATGGGAACAACTCACCACCAAGCCCAGGAGGGAAACAATGCCATCAGCTTCCAGGGCACACACACTGGGTGGCCACACTGCCCTGCACCGGGGGAAGGGCACCTGCACGTGGCTTTTCTCAGCGGAGCATCTCGGCGCTCTCAGGTTCTTCCGGACATTGTCTTCCATACTGAAGGAACGGAAGTCACCAAAACAGTCCCTGGTGGCTATTTTTAGACCTTCAACTGCCATTAAGACACAATCTTGTACAGAGAGGGTTTGTGGCCACTCTGTACAAGGAATTAACAAGAAGGA
This sequence comes from Papio anubis, assembly GCF_008728515.1. NCBI lineage: Eukaryota > Metazoa > Chordata > Mammalia > Primates > Cercopithecidae > Papio > Papio anubis. The sequence continues at coordinate 135,234,451 of NC_044983.1, forward strand.
TGAGCTCCCACTACAGATAGCATCCTTAACTGAATGAGTCATCAGAGACCACCAGACATTAGCAAGAGAGAAGTGGCTTCATTCCTGCACACTCCTGCCTCCCTCATGCCCATTAGAAGACCTGAAGGGGTGGTGGAGCCTTTAAAGTCAGGGCACAGGGCCAATGAGACCTCCTCCATGAGTACCGTGAACTCAGTGAGCACCATGGGACCCACCAGGATGGACACAGCAGCTCCACACTGGGATCTGAACGCTGGGAGTTCCTGTAAGCCCTGCACCATTGCTCGGTCATTTTTCACATGGGTGTATCTGAACCCTCAACCCTGGATTCAGGAGCCTTAATGGCTCCAGGTTTCTCAACTGCTTGCAGCAAGCATCTGAGGGGCCCTTCTCCCTTTCCTGACACCGAAGATGAGGAGCCAAGGGTGCTGCATACACCTGCAAGAAACAGGCTTCCTCCTCCCGCCCCATGGCACCCACACACGAAAACACTGTTCATTCTTCTTCTTTTGCCTTTGAGAACATAAAGCAAATAGCAAATATAAAGCAAATTCTTAGGAAACAGAAAAATTTGTTCTCCAGAGATTTATAGTAAATGGTCTATCAAGGACATTGATAATTATTTAAGGATGCATCGTAAGGATGGCTGCTCCCCCACGTAGGACAGAGAGAGTATTTGTAGTCCTGGATCCTTGTGGGTAAGAATATGCGGAGAGGACTAATGAGAAGAGCAGACACTAGACTCATTAGTAGTGATTCAGTACTTTTCACTCTCCTGTAAGATCACAGCAGGAGTTTAAATGTGTTTCCAATTCAAATGCATCCACCATATTTCTTTCCATTGTATGCAGGGTAGCAGACCCAGGAAAGGGAAGAGGAAGAGTGTGGAGAAGAAAACGTTCTCCCCTACTTGCAGCTTCTCTCCAGTGATTAAGAAAGGTGGAGCGCCAGGGGCCGGCCAAGTGACCACCAGAGGAGGAAGGCAGAGCAGGCAAAGCACGAGGAGCGGCAAAGAGGGTGCAGCCTTCTGCGTTCCAGCTCGAGGGTTTATAATGCTAATTCAAAATTACCACAGCAAATAAAGAACATCCAAAGGGACCTCATCACACAGTATTCTTCCAAAAAACAAACAAACAAACAGCAACTGCAGTCCTTTCTTTTAATTGGATGTAAATGCAAGGAAACCTTCTCTTTAATAAGTCTGGAATAATTTCAGCCATAAATAATGATAGTAATGGCCGGGCACGAGAGCTCATGCCTATAATCCCAGCACTTTGAGAGGCTGAGGTGGGAGGATTGCATGAGTCCAAGAATTAGAGACTAGCCTGGGCAATATGGCAAGAACCCATCTCTATAAAAAATTATTTAAAAACTTAGTCAGGGCCGGGTATGGTGGCTCATGCCTGTAATCCCAGCACTTTGGGAGGCCAAGGCGAGCGGATCACTTGAGGTCAGGAGTTTGAGACCAGCCTGGCCAACATGATGAAACCCTGTCTCTACTAAAAATACAAAAAGCAGCCGAGTGTGGTGGCGCGCATCTGTAATCCCAGCTACTCAGGAAGCTGAGGCAGGAGAATTGCTTGAATCTGCAAAGCAGAGGTTGCAGTGAGCCGAGATCACACCACTGCACTCCAGCCTGGGTGAGAGCAAGACTCCATCTCAAAAAAAAAAAATGTAGTCAGGCATGTTGGCATACACCTGTGGTCCGAGCTACTGGAGAGGCTGGGGTAGGAGAATCTCTTGAGCTCTGGAGGTCCAGACTGCAGTGAGCCATGGTTGAACCACTGCACTCCAGCCTGAGTGACAAAGCGAGACCCTGTCTCAAAATAAATAAAAAATAATGATAGTAGTGGATTCAAATCCATTGAATAAAACAAATACCCATGACCCCCTACTGACACTACTAAGTAAACTGGGGGAAAAAGAGACATCTCTTTCCTACAGAATTCCCACAAATGATTGTAGGAGGAATTATAAAAATAGAAAAATCACCATTTGGCAAACACATAATCATTGAAGGTAAGAATCATCACAGGATTCGTGAGAGAAAGGACGATGAGACAGAACATTTATTTAGTCTCAAAGCTCCTCCCACAGACATTCATTAAACACAGAGGAAAACTTTTTAGTGGAGCAGCCTGGCAGACACCCCCTGACCACAGTGACCAAAGCTACCACCACCAGGACAAGGCTGACCCAGTGGTTGTCCAGGAGTGTGCTGCTCAACTGGCACACATTTGTGAATTTTCCAGTTTTCCTTGTACAACTGATTTTTAGTTTTATTCCACTGGGTTGGAGAAGATACTTGGTACAATTTCAGTCTTTTTATATTTTGTAAGACTTGCTTTGTGACCCAATGTGTGATCTCCCCTGGAAAATGTTCTGTCTGCACTTGAGAAAAATGTATAATCTGCCACTGTTGGGTGGGATGTTCTGTGTAGATCTGTTAGGAACATTTGGTCTATAGTGTTGTTCAAGTCCACTGATTTCCTTCCTCATTTTCTGTCTGGATGTTATCCATTCTTGAAAGTGGGGTATTGAAGTCTTCTCCTGTTACTGTATTGCTGTCTTTTTCTCCCTTTAGTCAGTGTTTGCTTTATATTTAGGTGCTGTGATGTTGGGTGCATATATACTGGTAACTGTTACATCTTCCTGTTGAATAACCATTTTATCATTATACAATGGCCTTCTTTGTCTTATGGCAGTGTTTGCCTTCAGGTTTATTTTGTCTATCAAAGACACTTGTACTCATATGCTTACTGCAGCACTATTCACAATAGCAAAGTTATGAAATCCACCTAGATGCCCATCAACAGTGGACTGCATAAAGAAAATGTGGTCCATATATATGATGGAATACTAAGCAGCCATAGCAAAGAATGAAATCATGTCCTTTGCTGCAACATGGATGCAGCTTGAGGTGACTATGCTAAGTGAATTAGCACAGAAACAGAAAATCAAATACTTCATGTTTTCACTTAAAAGTGAAAGCTAAATAATGGCTACACACAGACATAAAGATGGAAACAAGAGACACTGAGGACTCCAAAAGAGGGGAGGAGGTCAAGGGAAGGTCTTAAACTCTACCTGTTGGGTACTATGTTCACTATTTGGGTTATGGGTTCCACAGAAGCCTGAAGCCCAAACGCCAGCATCATGCAATATATCCATGTGACAGACCTGCACATGTATCTCCTGAATCCAAAATTTTGTCTCAAAAAGAAATCAAAAAGGAAATTTCAAAAATATTTTCAGACAAAAGCAAAAAAAAAAACAACATACGAAAACCTATGGGATGCAGGAGAGCAGTACTAAGAGAGAAGTCTCTGGCAATAAACACCTGTAATAAAAAAGAAAACCTCAAATCAACAACCTATCTCTACACCTTGAGGAATGAGAAGAAAACAAACTATGCCCAACATTAGCACAAGGAAGAAAACAATAGATTAGAGAAAAAATACATGAAATAGAGAATAGAAAAACAATTTTAAAAACAACTAAATTTTTGGGAAAGCTAAAATTGACAAGCCTTTAGTGGGACTAAAAAAGGAAGAAGGAAAGATGACTCAAATAAATAAAATCAGAAATGAAAGAGGAGACATTACAATCAATGCCAAAGAAATTTGAAAAATCATTAGAAGATGACTATGAACCATTATACACCAACAAATTGAATAACCTACGAGAAATGGATACATCCTAAAAAAACACAAAACCTACCAAGACTGAATCACAAAGAAATAGAAAACCTGAACAGAACCACAACTAGTAAGATGATTGGATTAGTAATCAAAAATTTCCCAGCAAAGGAAATTCCAGGACCAGATGGCTTCACTGGTGAATTCTGTCAAACATTTAAAGGATTAATTCCAATCCTTCTCAACTCTTCCAAAAACTGAAGAGGAGTGAACACTTCCAAACAAATTTTAGGAGGCCAGCATTATCCTAATCCCAAAGCTAGACAAGAACCTTATAAAAAACTACAGGCTAATAACCCTGATTAACATAGATGCAAAAATCACCAACAAAATTTAGAAAATTCAACAACAAAATCAAATTCAACAACACATTAACCAAGTGAGATTTATCACTGGATGGAAGGAAGGGTCAACACAGGAAATCAATCAATGTGGCTATACCACATTAACAAAATAAAGGGCAAAATCACAGGACCACCTGCACTGATGCAGCAAAAGCCTATGACAAAATTCAACACCCTTTCATAATAAAAACTCTCAACAAGCCAGGAACGGGAAGAAATTACCTTGATAAAATAAAAACCGTATCTGAAAAGCCCACAGCTAATATCACACTCCATGGTAAAAAATAAAAAAATTTAAAAACTGAAGGCTTTTCCTCTAATATCAGGAATGAAGCAAGGATGACCACCCTTGCCACTTCCAGTCAACACAGCAGTGGAAGTCCCAACCAGAACAATTAGGGGGAAAAGCAAACAAATAAAAGGCATCCAAATCAGAAGAGATGTAAAATTATTACTGCAGATGACATGATCTTATATCCAGAAAACATTAAAGACTCCATAAGCTATTAGAACTGCTAAACAAACATCAGCAAAGTTACAGGATACAACATACAAAAATTAGTTACACTTCTAAACACTAACAATGAACTATCAGAAAAAGAAATTAAGGAAACAGTTTCACTTATAATAACATAACAACATCAAAAATACTAAGGAATAAACTTAACCAAGGAGGTGAAAGACTTGTACATTGAAAACTACAAAATATCGATGAACAAAATTAAAGATACAAATGAATACAAGGACATCTCATATTCACAGATTGAAAAAATTAATATTGTTAAAATAGCTATACTACTCAAAGCAATCCACAGATGTAATCTCCATCTAAACAATGGCTTTTTTAAAACAAAATTACAGAAAAACCTTAAAATTCATATGGAACCATTATGAACCCAGAATAGCCAAAACAATCTTGAAAAACAAAAATAAAGCTGGAGGTATCCACTTCCTGATTACAAAATGTACTGCAAAGCTACAGTAATTAAAACAGCATGGTAGCCAGGCACAGTGACTCATGCCTGGAATCCCAGCACTTTGGGAGGCTGAGGCAGAAGGATCACTTGAGCCCAGGAGTTTGAGACCAGCATGAGCAACATAGAGAGGTCCCATCTTTACAGAAAGAAAAAAAAAAATTGCCAGGTGTAGTTGTGTGCACCTGTAGTCCTAGCTACTCGGGAGGCTGAGGAGGGAGGATGGCTTAAGTTCAGGAGTTGGAGGGTGCAGTGAGCTATGATCCCACCACTGCAGTCTAGCCTAGGCAACAGAGTAAGATCCTGTCTCTAAAAAAATAAAAAACAAGTAACAACAAAAACCTAGCATGGTACTGACTGACAGACATATGAGATCAATGGAATAAAATAAAGGGCTCAGAAATAAACTTATGCATATAAAGTCAACTGATCTTCAATAAAGGTGCCAAGAATACACAATGGGGGACAGATAATCACTTTAACAAATGGTTCAGGGAAAGCTGAACACCCACAAGCAAAAGAATAAAATTGAATCTTTATCTTATACCATACACAAAAAGAAACTCAAAATGAATTAAAGATTTAAATTTAATATCTAAAATGTTAAAACTCCAAGAAGAAAACATAAGGGAAATGCTTCATGACTTGGTCTCTGCAATAATTTCTTGGATATGACACCAAAAACACAGGCAACAAAAGAAAAACCAGACAAAATGAACTATACCAAACTAAAACGCTTCTATACAGAAAATGAAACAACCAACAGAGTGAAAAGGCAACCTACAAAATGGGAGAAAATATTTGCAAACCATTTATCTGATAAGGAATTAATATCCAAAACATATAAAGAACTCATACAACTAACTACTGTAGTTAACTAAAACATAAATAATAAATGACCAATAAATAACCCAATTAAAAATGGGCAAAAGATTTAAATAGAAACATTTCTCCAAAGGAGACATAGAAATGCCAACAAATATATGAAAAGATGATCAACCTCACGAGTAATTAGGGAAATGCAAATCAAAAACACAATGATACATTACCTCACACCTGTTAGGATGACTATTATCAAAATCAAAATGACAAGTATTAGTGAGGATGTGGAGAAATTGGAGTCCTTGGACACTGTGGGTGGGAATGGAAAAAGGTACAGCTGCTATGGAAAACAGCATGAAGTTTCCTCAAAAAATCAGAAATAGAACTACTAAATGATCCAGCAATTCTGTTTACGGGTATTTATCCAAAAGAATTGAAATCAGGATCTCAAAGAGATACCTACCCTTCCACGTTCACTGCAGTATTATTCACAACAACCTTGGTGCCCACGGACAGATGAATGGATAAGCAAACTGTGGTCAATAAATACAATGAAATGTTGTTCAGTCTTTCAAAAAAAGAAAACCCTGCCATATGCTACAACATGGAAGAGCCTTGAGGACACTATGCTAAAGGAAATAAAGCAGTCACAGAAGGACAAACACTGCACGATTCTGCTTAGTTAAGGGATGTAGTCAAACTCATAGACGCAGGAAGCCACGTGGCGGTTTCTGGGGACTGGGGGAGGGGAAATGGACAGTTGTGTTTCATAGCTATCAAGTTTTCAGTTACGCAAGGTGAGTAAGTTTAGAGATCTGCCATACGACATTGTGCCTGTGGTTAGCAATATTGTATTGCACTCAAAAAAATTTTGTTAAAAGCGATCTCAAGGGAAACGTTCTTCCTACAATGGAAAAAAAATGAGAGTAAATGCATACGTGCAGTAGGTGGCCCAGCGTCTGATCCGGGATGAGCTCAGCACATCAGAGCTCTAGTGAAGGTGGTCCTGCCAGAGTCTCCGGCCACCTGCGCCACACCAGGGGCAGCATCCACCCGGCAATGGCTGGCATTCCAGGTGAGCTTTTGTTTTTTCTAAGCGCGCTGCATACAGAAGCACTGGCAAATGTGACAGTTCATGGGGCACGTCTACTCCGGACTTCTGGGACACCGTCCTGTTTGGTTTTAGAAACTTCCCAGGTCAGCCCTTAAAATGAGCTGAGATTGAAATCAGTCAGCAACAGTGGAACATTAATTTCCTTTTCTCCAGTCACTTCTCAGAATCTTTAATATATGATGTGCTTGGGAGTGGGTGGGGGAGGACGTTATAGACACTGCGGTGTCACTTTGACAACTAGTCCCAAAATGCCCTCCCTGTAAATGTCCACGGGGTTCAGTGATAATTTAAATCCACTGATGAAATATTCTCCACTGATTTGTCTTTCTCTGCATGAGAACCCAGCCCTCACCTCTTCCAGTCCCATGACTCTATGAACTATCCTCAACTATTGATTCATTCATTCTTTATTCATCCCTTCAGCCTCTTTTGCTCACTAGAGACCTCTGGGCCTGGGCTAGCTGTGTACCAGGAACACAGAGATGGAAATGCAGGGCCTGAGCCTATAAGGTTCTTACAATACAGGAGGAGAAGGAACCTCATAGACAAAGACAAGCCTGGACAGGGAGTGTCCTGACGAAACCCGCAAGAAAGACAGTGGAAGGAGGAACTAAGAACAGCCAGGAGAACCAGGGTTGCCAAGAAGGCCTGTGGGGACGAAAGACAATGTGGAAGACAGACATTCAGGCAAACTGACAGATCTGGAAAAGAAAACGAACACAGGATGCCTTGTGCAGGAAGCTGCGTGCAACTCCACACGGGCTCTGGCCAGAGCGTAAACAGCCACGATGGAGAAAGAGGCAGGAGCTGAGTCGGGAGGGCCTTTGCGGCAATGGTTCTCAGACTCCGCTGCGTACTACAAACCCCTGGGAGGCTGGTTCTGCGTTGTTGCTGCTGCTGTTGTTTTTAAATCCATCATAATGAAGTATGATTTCCATATAATAAAACATACATATTTAACTGTCAAGTTCAATGTATTTTGACAAATGTATACTTGTATAATCCATACAGAGAAAAGAAAAAGCCACTCCATCACCCCCTAAACCTTCCTCCTGCCCCTTTACAACCAATCCAAAGCCCTCTCACCCCCTCAGGACGGCAGAGATCTGCTTTCTATCTAGATCTATCTAACTAGAATTCATATAAATGGAATCTAACAGTGTATACTTTCTGTGTCTGGCATCTTTCGCCCAGCATGCTTTGTTGAAATTCATCCACATTCTTAAGTGGAGCAGCAGCTTGTTCCTTGTTGTCAGTAGCATTCCACAATACTACAACTATTGATTTATATATAGTTGGCTACAGGGGTTATTTCCAGTTTGGAGCTATTCTGGATAAAGTTGCAATGAACATCAAAGTACAAGTCTTGTGCAGGCATGCATTTGCATTTTCCTTGGGTAAGTACCTAGAAGTGAGTTTGCTTCACTGTACAGGAGCTACGTGTTTAATTTTAAAAGAAACTGAACAGTTCAACAAAGAAGCCACACCATTGTACACTGTCACCATCAGTACAGGTGCGTATCAGCTATCACACGCCACTGGTCTTCTGGGTGCAATGTGTGTGTAGGAGTGTCTAATTGTGGTTTTGACTTGAATTTCCCTGAAAATCTGTGATATTGAGCATCTTTTCCCATGCTCATTGGCCATCTATTTACTTTCCTTTGTGAAATGTTTGTTCACATTTTTGCACACTTCTAATTGTGTTGTTTTCTTGTTGCTGAGTAACAAAATTTCTTCGTGTATTCTTGACACGAGAGCTACATTTTCAGCGCTAAATGTTCGATTTTGTCCTTTTCCTTACAGTCCTTCCTCATTATATTTATGATTTCCTTTAAATTCTTAAGCATAACTCTAACAATCATCTCAAAGTCTGTGTATGCTAACACCATCATCCTTATCATTTCTGAGTCTGCTTCCATTGACAGGCTTTCCTCCCAATTACAGTTCCTATCTTCCTGCTACTTTTATAGGGCACTGTGAGTTTCCAGTTGATGAATGTCTGAATGTTGCTGTCGTCCTTTAAAGAGTGTCGGGTCTCCTTTTGATTGGCAGTTAAGTTACCTGTGGACCCGCTCATTCTGTCTGATACCTGTTTTCTAGTCCTTTTAAGGCATATCTAGAGTAGCCTTCACTCTGGGGCCAGGCTGGCCCTCCTGCTAAGTAGGGGGTTCTTCTGCGGTCTCTCATCCAGAAGGCCTCAGGTGTCCCGCCAGGTCACTCCCCTGCCTGCAAGGCTCTGGGACTCTTCAGTGTGCACCTGCCTGGAGTTCTCTGCCTGCCCGCAGCGGCTTCACTCTCCACGTGTTCAGCTTAGGACTCAGCAATGGCCTCAAGGTGACCCCCAGCAGACTCTGGAGCTCTCTCTTTGCTGAGTTCCTTTTTCTCTAGTGTTCTGCCCCATATTTCAGCCCCTTGGCTTCCTGCACTCTGACCTCCACCCCCGCCACTGAGCAAAGCTGCCATTCTTCACCATTCCCCATCCCTACCCACCCTTATCCATTCCTACCCATTCCTACCCAACCCTACCTGTCCCTACCTGTTCCTACCCGTCCCTACCCATGGGCACTACCAAATTGGCTTCTCTGCCCTCAGAGACCACAGTGCTGTCCTGGGTGGGTTTTGGTTTGTTTTTTGGGAGAGGGAAGATTAGGGAGAAAGGGTTTTGTCTATTATCTGACAACCCTTATTTAATTCATCACCCCCATAATTTTTAGTGGTTTGCAGCAGGAGGGCAGGCCTGGCACCAGTTGCCCCATCATGGCGGACCCAGTGTGCTCTTAGAGATCTTAGGGCAAAGGCCATGTCCAGATGGGCTGAATTCTTAAGCTCTCCAAATGATTCCAAAATTCAGCCAATTTGCAAAAACAAGGCATTAAGTGTGAGGGATCTAACTTTACAGGCCAGCATTTCCCAGTCACACTGTCACAGTCTGGGGAGGCCGTACACCATCCCCAGCGCCAGTGATGATTCAGGCGGTCTGGCATGGGGACTGGGCATTTTTTTTTAATATCCTCAGATCATTCAAATCTAATGAGAAGCCAGAATTGAGAAACAGATCTGTAGGCACTGGGGAGTCACTGGAAGATTTTGGAAACAGTTAAGGCCAATATTTGGTTTCAGACTGAAGTTGGTATAAGCCCTTAATTTACAAATACTCTCTTAGCAACGTGAAAGGGGCAAGGTGTTCACGGGAAGAATGCCATTCCCAAGGCTGCCCGGCAGCCTGTTGTGTCCTCTACTGCAGCTCTTGAGGTCCCAATTTTAATTTTGATTCTTCTAATCAAGAAGCATTTCGTGAATACCTAATATGTGCCAGACGCTGTCTCAGAGCTGGGGATGGATACACAAGTCTGGTTCTCTGCCCTCAAGGAGCCCACAGTCAAGCAGGAAGCAGAGAAGCAAGCACTGGCAGTGGCACAGTGAGTACAGAGCCATGGCTGCTCTGACAGGCTTGGCAGCACGCCACAGAGCCTTGGACAAAGGTGAGGTGCCCTGTCCAGCCCCAGCAGTCTGGGAGGCTACCCCAAAAGACAGGCTGTCTGAGCTGGGCTCCGAAGGAAAAGGAGGTGTACACAGGGGAATGAAGTGGAAGCACTGGGCACGCGCTCTAATCACAAAGCAACGAAAGTATAAAACTGAACAGGCCAGAAGCCTGGACGGAAGGGGGAGAGGCTGAGAACAGAGCAGCAATCAGGGCCCACATTGGGAAGGGCTTTGGAGACCTCTAATCCTGTCATTAACAGAGCACTGAAATCAGTATGTCCTGGTGGAACACCTTCTCCAGGCCAGTCCTCCCGCCACAGGCTTGGAGACCAGGCCCGCTTCAACATTACAGGGAGCAGGGTGAGAATACAAAAGGGGCCACCTCCCACGCATCTCCACATTTACAACTGCAAATCAATCAAAGCTCACAGCCCAGTCACGCCCCATTCCCTCGAAGGTGTGCACACACTCAAACACAAACACGCACAGCCAGAGGCCTCCCTGCAGTTCACCCATCTGACCTGAGGATAAAGGCAACACCTTCCAGGACTAGCCTGACCACCTGGGAGCCTGAGTGTGCACAGATCTGCAGGGCAGGACAGGATGGGGCCTGGGATGGACCTGCCTAAAACCAGGATGGGCCTCCACCTTCCCTGTACACAGTGGGCTCTCTGCAAGGGGCTGTGCCTGTCATTCCCCTCCTCCGAGATCTCTGATGCTTGGTATTCCATACTACTGGGCATGATCAGACCTTAGCATAATCTCAGACACGGAATAAACCCACGCTACTGAGCATGACATTTCGGCAGGACGTGTGTAACCTGGCTCCTGCCTGCTTTTCCAACTTCACCTTCTATTTCTCTTGCACATGCCTTGTGTCCTGGCCGTGTCCTCCCCAGCCCCAGCGTCTTTACTCCAGCTGCTGCTTCTCCCTGCCTCTTCCACTGGCGTCTGGGTCCCTCTTATTCCTCAAGGCTCACCTTTGACAGCGCCCTCAGAGACCCTCCTCACTTCCCGTAAGCCCTGTTCAGCACTATCCCGTTCCTGTTTCCAGCCTTCACAGCACCTGTCACTAGCCACATTCCTGTCCACTTGCTTGTCTGCTCTCCTGCTAGAAGATGAGCTCCTTGGGGAGCACAAACCTGACCTTATTCACTGTATCATTAACAGCATGCACAATGGCACCTGGCACATGGTGGCGCTCAGAAAGCTTGAGGAAGCAATGGAGGGTCTTCATTCCACCCCCCTAATTTGGCCCCACAGCCACCCAGCACCCAGACCGTAACACACGACTTCTCAGTAGCCAACTGTATGAGTCTGTTCTCATACTGCTACAAAGAACTTTCCGAGACTGGGTAATTTATAAAGGAAAGAGGTTTAATTGACTCACAGTTCGGCATGGCTGGGGAAGCCTCAGGAAACTTACAATCGTGGCAGAAGGGGAAGGGGAAGCAAGGGACCTTCTTCAGAAGGCGACAGAAAGGAGAAGTGAGTGTAGGAGGAACTACTGAACACCTGAACACTTACAAGCCCATCATATCCCATGAGAACCCACCCACTATCATGAGAACAGCGTGGGGGAAACGGCCACCATGATTCAACGATCTCCATAAGACACATGGGGCTTATGGAGATTACAATTTCAGTGAGATTTGGGTGGAGGCACAAAGCCTAAGCACATCACCAACACGTTTTGGTTTTCAGTTACTCCTCTTTGGTGCCCATGGCCTTCCGCGTCCCGTGCTTTCACCTCACGTCACCACGCAGTCAATTCTCACGTACCTTTCACAAGCCAGGTAACATGGTACTCACTTTGGGAAATAATCCTACGGCCATCTCATTCTTAGAGCTCCTAGTTGATTTAGTGTATGTCCCTGTTAGCATGTGGCATTCCAAACAGAGCTCTAAACACATCACACTGTGCCTTATCCAAGTCTATACCATAAAAGGCCCAGGAGAAAATGTTTGTTGAACAGAACAGTGAAAGGCAATAAAGAAAATTTAGATTTTGATAATTAGTAAAAATAGTGCCTGAGTACTAGTCACATGCAAAATTTAGTGCATACTTTTCTCCATAAAAGAATTGTTTCAGCAGGATGCTGAACTAATAATAACTAAAAATATTTCTGCTTTTGAGGAATTGCTCTGTATTTCCTTAAAGGTGGGACTTGCAGGAGGGGTATGCATCAAATTTCTCCTAGTGTCTCCTCAGTGGCCCATGTTGCCTACTCTCTGTCGCCCTTTCAGGTTCATGATTTGCCTGCTCCCTAGCACACCCCTAAATGCAAGGCACACGGGTGGCTCTGCCTCCCAAAACACGCTGGCCCCTGCTCTGCCTCTCTGTTGACACTGTGTCTCCTCTTTCCTGCCAGTGAAAATCCAATTCCCTGCTGCAGGCTGCAGGCCCTCCTAGAATGGCAGTTCTTTCATGAAGCCCTTCCTAGGAAAGATGAATTCCTTTTTCTCTGCGTAGCCATTACATTTCAGTTAGCCATTTATCTAGTGTGGTTTTTGTGACTCAATGCATCAAAACAGCATACCTGTCGACAATGACATAGTCACATAATTAATTTTCCCAACTCGACTGTTACATTTGGCAGGAATAACAAATTTCTATGCCAATTATACACTACCCCACAGGACCCTTTCCTGGAAAATATGAAGAATAGCATTGTGTTCATACAATAATGGGTTATGTGAAATGGTCAGCTTTCTTTTACCTTTTCTGGTTTTACAAAGTGACATTCATTGATCTATACCTAGAGTCCTGTGTAACATGAGTTGGAGATTGCAATTCTAAGGGTAAAAAGGAGCAGAAACAGAAAAGCACAGGAGCGACAAGGAGGCATTTTAAATCTGATGAAATATAAAGGCTCTTAGGAAACCAAAAGCTGGGATGATAGTCTTTATCTCTACCTGATAGCACAGGCTGCATGCCGGAACCACAACTCCTGGAATGCAGGAAGGAGGTTTGACTTGTCAATTTCCCCTGCAGGTGCACAGGGTCCTCACAGAATTAGAGAGGTAACAAAGCAAAGAGAAATTGACATGCATATTCTAGAGGTTTAAATGCTGGAGGGCTAAGTGCAGGGGCAGGAAGCTGTGAAGAAAAGAAAACTTTAGATTCTTGTCCTGGGAATTGCACAAACATTAGCCAATGTTATCTCAGCAACATTATTACTTCCTGGCAATAGGATCTCTAGGAGGTATTTCTGTGTGACTGGTTTGGACACCAGATTAAAGAAAAAGGATACAATATTATGGCCTGGATGTGCTGCTAGTACACAAAAGACTTCCCCCATTCACTGCAGGACTGTAAAGGCCTCTACCCATCCAAGACTTCTGAAACAATGTTTGTCCATGGGAACTACAAGTGTAGTACCTCTTCTCTACAGTGAGAAGAAATGATCCTGTTATATTCACACAACTGTCATCTCCCCTTCCTCATGAGCACAGACTTCGCCCAAAGGAAAAGGTTGGTGATCTTGGCAGTAAGATATCATCCCCTGTATACCAAGGAAGACATTATATCCATATGCTTAATACAACTTGTATTGATGTTCCTTACCACTGTTATTTACCTTGCCACAATAATCCCTTCAGCCAAAATCTAATCCAGAGCAATGCCCTAACTCTCTTTAATTCTATGAAACATGAGAGAGATGAAGAAGCTGCAAAAGAAAAGTCTGCAGCCAGCAGAGGTTGGTTCATGCGGTTGAAGGAAAGAAGCCATCTCCACAACATAAAAGTGTGAGGTGAAGTGGCAAGTGCTGATGAAGAGGCTAGAGCAAGACATCCATTAGACCTAGCTAAGATCACTGAGGAAGACGGCTACACTAAACAACAGATTTTCAGTGTAGATGAAACAGCCTTCTACTGGAAGAAGATGCCATCTAGGACTTTCATAGCTGGAGGGTAGAAGTCAATGCCTGGCTTCAAAGCTTGAAAGAACAGGTTGATTGTCTTGTTAGGGGCTAATGCAGCTGGTGACTTGAAGTTAAAGCCAACACTCATTTCCCATTCTGAAAATTCGAGGACCCCTAAGAATGATGCTAAATCTACTCAGCCTGTGCTTTTAAGTGGAATAACAAAGCCTGGATCACAGCGCATCTGTTTATAGCATGGTTTCCTGAATATTTTAAGCCATCTGTTGAAACCTACTGCTTAGAAAAAAAGATTCCTTTCAAATATTATTGCTTATTGACAATGCACCACATCACGTAAGACAGCTGATGGAGACGTACAAGAAGGTGAATGTTGTTTTCAAGCCTGCTAACACAGCATCCATTCTGCAGCCCATGGATCAAAGAGTCCTGGGAATTTTGCAAACATTGAAAGTGGCCAATGTATCTTTACATGTACATGTATTCTTTAAAAAATGCATTCCATAAGGCTAGAGCTGCCATAGATAGTGATTCCTCCGATGGATCTGGGCAAAGTACATTGAAAACCTTCTGTAAAAGATTCACCATGCTAGATGCCAGTAAGAACATTCATGATTCCTGAAAGGAGGTCAAAATAGCAGCATGAACAGGAGTGTGGAAGAAGCTGAATCCAGCCCTCATGGATGACTTTCAGGGGGCTCAAGACTTTGGTGGAGGAAGTAACTGCAGATATGGTAGAAATAGCAGGAGAATTAGAATTAGAAGTGGAGTCTGAAGATGTGACAACCGACAGACATGTGACTGTTGTTGATGAAATCCACCACGAACAGGAGGGAAACAATGGGAGCAGTAAGTGGGGTGGAGAGTTCACAGAAGCACTTTGTAAGCTCTGGGGAGACCTGAGCCTATGTGAAGGGAGACACTGAAGATGCCAATGGTCATCAGATGGCTGTGAGCTCCTTAAGAACGGCAATTGTGCTGTGTTTAAGGTCGCTCCCCCACGGTCCACACAATGAATATCTCTTGAAGTGCAGTGAATTGAACTGAACTAAGTTGAGATGAGCTGGGGCAAGACCCATGAGATGCAGAATACAGACAAAATGAAATGTCTCTCTGAGAAAATGACTACCAGAAGTTTTTATTAGGTTTACTCTAGACTACAATTTGTAAATACGCCAATGTAAAGACATTAATCAGTGAATAATTACATGCAGCATGCAATTCTCAACTAGCAGGGATGTGCTTAACACCTACTCTGTGCAGAGCCTATATAAATTCAATATATAATGGACAAGTATTGTGTTTAAAAAGAAATCTGAAAAGGAGACAGAGATCAAAGATACCTCGCACCAATGGATGGGAACCCGTCATCTCAGGGAGCAGTGCCAAGGGGCACAAAGCAAGCCTGTTGAGGGGAAGCTGCAGTCTTTGCCTGCACACTTGCAGGGGAGCTGTCAGAGGAAGAAAGGCTCCTGCATGTGAAGCCAAGCCATCTACTGACAGGCACCCTCTCCAGGTTCCAGCTGTAAGCTTAGGGAAAACATCTGTAAGGACAAGTGACAGGAGTCCTGAATAGGGTAAAAGTATTTCCTCTGCTTGACGTATTTTTGTCGCATATCCGTTTAACAGAATGTAAGGAGTCATTCAGAGAAGAAGCAGTGGCTGATGAAAGACTCATTTCTTTCTAATTCAATCTTTTAAGGTTTGTTTTGTTTTGTTTTGAGACAGATTCTTGCTCTGTCTCCCAGGCTGGAGTGCAATGGTGCGATCTCGGCTCACTGAAACCTGCGCCTCCCTGGTTCAAGCAATTCTCCTGCCTCAGCCTCCCGAGTAGCTGGGACTACAGGCGCCGCCACCACGCCTGGCTAATTTTTTGTATTTTTAGTAGAGACGGGGTTTCACCGTGTTAGCCAGGATGGTCTCGATCTCCTGACCTCGTGATCTGTCCACTTCGGCCTCCCAAAGTGCTGGGATTACAGGCGTGAGCCACCGCGCCCCACCAACCTTCTAAGTTTTTTTGTTGTTGTTGTTGTTGTTGTTGTTGTTGTTGTTGTTGTTGTTGTGAGACGGAGTCTCGCTCTGTCACCCAGGCTGGAGTGCAGTGGCCGGATCTCAGCTCACTGCAAGCTCCGCCTCCTGGGTTTATGCCATTCTCCTGCCTCAGCCTCCCCAGTAGCTGGGACTACAGGCGCCCGCCACCTCGCCCGGCTAGTTTTTTTTATTTTATTGTTTTAGTAGAGACGGGGTTTCACCGCGTTAGCCAGGATGGTCTCGATCTCCTGACCTCGTGATCCGCCCGTCTCGGCCTCCCAAAGTGCTGGGATTACAGGCTTGAGCCACCGCGCCCGACCCTAAGTTTTTAAATGATCAAATTGGGCTCTTGGCAATAGACCACCTGTTCTGATTTCCTTCAATCCCATGAGAACTACTGTCCACGTCCACTAATGTGAGGACAGAGCTTGGTCCCTGGTTGCATCTAAGCAAAGAAAAGAACTGAAAGGGAAGTTGGGGGCATCCTCCTCAATTTCTTCATTTTGCAGATGAAAATCCAGAGAAGAGAGTGACTTGATCAAGGTCACAGGGCAAGTAAAGGGACAATATAAGCACATGAAAGGAGGTGAGTATCAAATACAAGAGTCTTATTTTCTTTCTCTATATGTGTTACTAACCTAGACCAATCAGAGCTGATGCAGAGAAAAGGCAAGACTTGTGAGAAAAAGATGCTGAAACGGAAGGAAAGAAGTCAAGAGAAGCTTGGCTGCCAACTTCAGAGCTCTACAGGACCGCAGAAAGAGGAACTGAGGCATACACCATGTCTCCAGTGGGAGCACCTGGCCCACTGGAGCCATGTTTTCTCATTAGGCAAGTAAAACAAGTTGATTTATGTATCGTTTTTTGGTTGCCTGTATAGCTTCTGAACCTAACTTACCTATAGCGTGTACATGTGGATGGGTGGAGACCTCGTGTAGGAACTGTCAGTCTCCTGTCTCAGCGCCTTACAAGCAAGGATTATGATGGATTCACCCTCACAGCCCCAGTGCTATGCGTGGCACCCAGTAATAGAGCAGAGCTGCCTGGGGAAGTGGAAGGCTTCGTGGAGATGTGACATTGAGGCATTTAAGAAAGAAACGGTGGCTTCAGAAAGGATGACGAGAACACAGAAGGCTTTCCAGGCAAGGCAAGCAGCTCTGTTTTCTGCTGGCCATGAGTAGCCTTGAAGACACGGATGCCAAATGCTACCAGAAGACCAATTAGACTTGCAGGGAACTGAGAGAAGCCACAGTCACCTCGCATCAGGGCGAAGACGCTTGGGCAGGCTGCACAAGTGACAGGAACTTTTACATTTGGAGGGAACCTTCACTGGGGAATTTTATACTATTATGAATTAAATAAGTTTCACTTTCAAAAACATTCCTATCATTAATATTGCTCTTCCAAATGAATGATTCAAACCCAGCCATGCTTGTCATGAAATCAGGCCACTGGTTAAACAAGAGTGGATGATCACCTGCCTTATGAAATTCTTAAATTGAAATAGCTTAATTCATCCATTTGTATTTTGCAGGCCACAATCACAGTCTAATTAGTTTACCACAAACAGCACTACTCTGGACGCTTGTTCAATCTGCATTCAGAACAACTCTTCATTTGGCACAACAATATAGCTTTGCCTAATAAATTAAATCGGTGAGTATTAACTACCTGAATTATGCATGAACCTTTCTGTGTCAATGCAAGTTTGATTATTTAATTTGTGTAACTATATTGAGTAATTCACCTTTGGATTTCCCTTGCATGCGCAATATACAGGGGATAAAAAATACAAGAAGGAAAAGAAGATTTTTAAATGATGCCGACAAACTCACTTTCTGAAATGCACAAGCCAACTGGCTGTGCCTGAGTCCAGTTCCCAGCACAAGCGGAACGAGCAGGCCACGCCCAGGGCTCAGAGCACAATTACGCCTGTCAAAGAGAGCTGTCCTGATCCCCTCCTGAAGCCACTGTGCTCAAGGAACTGTTAAAGAATGCAAGCGTAACAGCAGAATTCAGTATCCGCTGAAGAAGGAACACGTTCAGTCGAATGTTGCTGTTCTCTCACCACTGAGTGTAGCAGTGGCGCAGACACCTCAGGGCCCACAATCGGAAAGCTGGCTCAAAGCCCACTGTCAACCTTCACTGCCCACCCCACCTGGGCAAATCAGCAACTTAAGGCCTCAGTCCATTCCTCTAAACAGTAAGAATGTTATCCACCTTAAACGGCAGGGGTGGAATTTGGCGGGCAGGGGAAGGTACCAAGAAGTAAGTGCTCGGCACAGAGGTCTGAAAAGGCCTCAGTGTTGCTTCACCGAGGGCAGTCTCTCTGGGCCCTGTTTACTCACACACAACCTATAAATGAGTATAATCTGCATAAACTTAGGTAACTTTGATTGTGGCCTGCAAATCACATTAATATACCCCATATGACCCCATAATAGAGCATCACTTAAATAAACCGTAAGCCACCAAAAATGTTTTCTGCTGATGGGTGTATCAGGCAGGGTTCTCTAGAGGACCCATCAGACATAGTGTGTGACATGAGACATGAGGAGAGGATGTATTAGGAGAACTGAGTATTAGGAGAACTGAATCCCCAGATCACAGAGGCCGAGAAGTCCCACACCAAGCCACCTGCAAGCTGGAGAACCAGAGGAGCTGCAGGTCTGAAAGACTCAAAGCCAGCAAGGCCAGTGCTGTAACCCTTGGTCTAAAGCCCCAGGCCGAGAACCTTCAGGGAGAACCCTTGGGGAAAACCCTCAGGGCTGCTGCTGTCAGTCCTAGAGTCCAAAGACCAGGGAGCCCAAAGTTCTGATGTCCGAGGGCAGGAAGAGAAAAGTGTTCCAGCTCCCGGAGGGAGAGGCAATTCTCCCCTCCTCTGCCTTTCTGTTCCACCTAGGACCCCAGCTAATGGACGGTGCCACCCACACTGACGGGGGATCGTCCCCACACAGTCCCCCAACTCACACGCCAGCCCTCTCATGGACACACCCAGAGGCAACGCGTTACCAGTTCTCCAGGTACTCCTCAATCCAGTCAAGGTGACAAATGAAATTCAGCAGCACGAGAGGAACTGAAGTTGTTCTCGTATCTGCTAATACAAATACACTTGGAAGGGCATCTTCATGCATACCTTTTTTTTCTAGTTTTGAATTATTTTAAGGTAGAGGCAACACATAGAAATGTCACAGCACAGATGATATGTGTTGACGTGCAGCCTTCTTAAGACATTGTACCAACTTACATTGGCAACAAAAACATATTAATATGTCAGTCTCCATAAACTTTTGTCAGCACTGGAATTAATGTAAAAAAATCCATGCATATATCCATAATACATATACATATATATAATATATACATACATACCTACATAATAATGGCTCAAAGCTATGTGATTTTTCTTTCAATAATCAACACTTAATTAGTAATTCCACGAGGAAAAAGGATTAGAAAAACCAGACTGTTTCTTGCTCCATAATTAGACAAGGAGCTCCTTGAGGGGAGGAATAGTAAGGTCTCGTTTCGAAATCGACCATAGCGACAGAGGAGTGTGGCAGGTTCTCAAAACACGCCAAAAACTGGCTCAGAAAGATCAGGCTGCTCACCAGCAGGGCTGTCCCCTAAAGCCACACGCACAGACTCTCCATAGAGCCACACATGGTCAAAGCCATCAGCAGGCCCAGGAAACACTTCCAAGAGGGCTGGAGACAGGCAAACAAGCATTGCCAGGCAGCCCTGGGTGCCAGCCCCTCCACATCTCTTACCTGCACCCCTGGGTGCCAGCCCCTCCACATCTCTTACCTGCACCCCTGGGTGCCAGCCCCTCCACGTCTCTTACCTGCACCCCTGGGTGCCAGCCCCTCCACGTCTCTTACCTACAGCTCAGGCACTGTTGTGACGCAGAGGGACGGGGGGCACAGACCTTGGCAGCACATGACCAGGAGCAATGGAAGCAGGGTTGCCACATGTGATTGTTCCAGCATGTCGAGCTTTGGTGCCCCATATTATCTCACCTAATCCTCACAGGTAAATATTATTTTTTTCTCCAATTTCTAGATGAAGAAATTGAGGCTCAGATCATGACACCTGCCTGAGCTGAAGTCGAGGCTAAGTGATACAGCCAGTTCAAACTCATGTCTGGCTTATCTCGAAACCCACGGCCTTACCTACAGCCTGTGGTTGTGCCTGATGGACTGAGCTACAAGAAGGGACTGCTGGAGTCCAGGAACCTCTGTTGACCAGCCCTCGACACTCAGTCTCGCTGTTACTCCAGGGATCATGCTGCTCAGTCCCTGGCCCTAAAAGACACCAGATCTGCTTTGTCCTTTAAGCCACAACCAGGCTTCCTCCGTGGGCAAGCAGACTGGCAGAAAGAACAGGCACTTTCCCTGGAAGAGTGAGGAAACATGGGCTCGAGTGTGTCGCCTCCCTCTTAGAGAGCAGCCCTGTGATACTGGACGAAGCCACAGTGTCTTGGGAGGCCCTGATGTGCTGGATAACGGGGCCTTCCCTGGAGTTGCACAATCCTGCCAGAGGCCCAGTGCCTGCCTCTGGAACCCTCAGTCTGCCCGTGTAGATGGGATGGTAACGCCTGCCCCACAGGGTCTCTGGGGGTTAAGCTGATGATACATGCAATACACCCAGGGGTTCTATAAGCAGTGGCTCCTTTCTCTCATTGGGCCGCTCTGGACAAGCAGATACCACACTCTGGCTCGGGAACAATTCTGAGGATAAAATGAGGTAACACACACAAAAGCTCTGAGCAAATCATTAAGACAAAAGCAGCTAAAAGATTTTGAAACACATGCATGGCGTCATGACGAGCAGTAGGGAAAAGACAAAAAAACACCATAGCCCAGTGGGGTTGATCCCGGGGAAACAAGGACCAGTTAGCCCTGGAATCCATCAGTGCACTATGCCACATTCACAAGATCAATGATTAAAATCACACGATCATCTCAACTGATGCAGAAAAAGCCTCTAACGAAACTATTAGACATAAAATAGAGCAGCAGCTGTCAAGAGTCTGGAGTAGAGGCCAGGGTCGCCTATAAGGGAGTATGAGGGGACATTTTTTTAAGGTGAAGAAATTGTTCTTCATCTTTATTTTGTTGGTGTGATTTCACAGATAACTTTCTCAAAACTCACAGAACTGCACACCAAGAAGAGTGAACTTCAGCACATGTAAACTATATTTCAATAGATCTGAATTTTTAACAAATGAAGAGGCAGCCGGGCACAGTGGCTCACGCCTGTAATCCTAGCACTTTGGGAGGCCGAGGCGGGCAGATCACAAGGTGAGGAGTTCAAGACCATCCTGGCTAACACGGTGAAACCCCGTCTCTACTAAAAATACAAAAAATTAGCCAGGTGTGGTAGCACGCGCCTGTAGGAGGCTGAGGCAGGAGAAGCACCTGAACATGGGAGGCAGAGGTTGCAATGAGCCGAGATCGCATCACTGCACTCCAGCCTGGGCAACACAGTGAGACTTGGTCCAGAAAAAAAAAAAAAAAAAGGAGGAAGAGGAGGAGGAGGAAGGAAAAGGAGGAGGAGAAGGAGGAGAAGAAGAAGAAGAGGAGGAAGAGGAGAGGCAATCCACAGATATACACTAGGAGAACGTGTCATATGTCTTCAATCTCTCTATATATTCAATGCATATATATATATATATCTTCACTATATGTGTGTATACATAACATAGTGTCACTATATGTACATAAATATATATGCATATGTATACATATCTTCACTAGATACATCTTCACTGTATATCTGACAAATTATTTAGATCCAGAATATTCAAGAACTCCTACGAGTCTATAAAAATACAAACAACCGGCCGGGCGCAGTGGCTCAAGCCTGTAATCCCAGCACTTTGGGAGGCCGAGACGGGTGGATCACGAGGTCAGGAGATCCAGACCATCCTGGCTAACACGGTGAAACCCCGTCTCTACTAAAAATACAAAAAAATAAGCCGGGCGAGGTGGCGGGCGCCTGTAGTCCCAGCTGCTCGGGAGGCGGAGGCAGGAGAATTGCGCGAACCCGGGAGGCGGAGCTTGCAGCGAGCGGAGATCTGGCCACTGCACTCCAGCCTGGGCGACAGAGCGAGACTCCGTCTCAAAAAAAAAAAACAAACAAACAAACAAAAAAAACCAAAAAAAAAAACAAACAAACAAACAAAAAAAAATACAAACAACCCAGAAAATGCACAAAAGGCTTGAACAGACACTTCAGAAAGGAAAATATATGAATGGCCAATAATCACATGAAGAAGCGTTCAATGTCCTTAGAATGAGGGAACCATAAATTATAATCAACGAAAAGATAGTCACCAGAATGACTACAATTTAGCACGTGATCCCACTGTGCTACAGTGAAGATGCAGAGCACCGGAGCTCTTACCTGCCAGGGGAATGTAAAACGGAGCAACGATTTTATCAAACTGTTTTGATAGTTTCTTATAGTTAAACCCACACTTAGTGTATATGACCTAACAATTCTACTCCTTACTAACTACTAGTGTTTCCAATCTACCAATATTTCCAAGAAAGAAAAATCATGTCAACAAAATTACTTGAAAAATGTTCATAACAGCTTTATTCATAATAGCCAAAAACTGAAAACAACTTAAATGTCTATCAATAGAAGAATAAACAAATTACAGTATGTCCATGCAACGGATTCTAACTGAGCAATAAAAAGAAATGAACTACTGATACAACAACTGGGTTGATCTCACGAACATTACACTGAGCAAAGAAGCAGGATAGAAGAGCAGCTGAGATGCCTATTATGTGACACTCTGAACTAGGCAAAGGCGAAAACATCAGAACCGAGGACACCTCTAGTTAGGGTATGAGGATTAACCTTGATGGGATACAAGAGAACTTTCTGGGGAGATAGAAATGTTCTAAGAGGGAGAAGGTTTAATAGAATGTCTCCATCCATCCAAACTGTAGAGTTAAGATGTGTGCGTTTGGCCGGGCGCGGTGGCTCAAGCCTGTAATCCCAGCACTTTGGGAGGCCGAGACGGGCGGATCACGAGGTCAGCAGATCAAGACCATCCTGGCTAACACGGTGAAACCCCGTCTCTACTAAAAAATACAAAACACTAGCTGGGCGAGGTGGCGGGCGCCTGTAGTCCCAGCTACTCGGGAGGCTGAGGCAGGAGAATGGTGCGAACCTGGGAGGCGGAGCTTGCAGTGAGCTGAGATCCGGCCACTGCACTCCAACCCCGGGCGACAGAGCGAGACTCCGTCTCAACAACAACAACAAAAAAGATGTGTGCGTTTAAATGTGTGTAGCTTTACCTTGAAATAAAGTAACTGAAGCTCATTATTATCATGATTCTCCACACCGTCACACAGTACAGGATGATCACCTGGGCAGAGATGATAAAGATGGGAATGGCTCAACGCTGATGATTACTGAAGCTGTTAAATGGATGTGTGGGTGGTTCCTCACATTCTTCTGTTTACTTTCTATATGTTAAAAGTTTTCCATAGTAAATGAGTTAAATTTAATCACCTATTGCATCCCTGATACAATTTGCCTTGCACATTCACACCTGTGACCTCATTAAGTCCTCCCAACAATCCTGTGAGGCAAGTCCATTATCCAGGAGAAGAAAATGAGATGTGGAGAGCCAGCCAAGGACCCCCATGTTGCCTGTCATCCCTCCCACTACTGACCAATACAGGTCTTTACCGTCACAGACAGGAAGTGCTCCCGATCACGGACAAAGTCCCAAAGGCATTGCCGGGCAGACAGCAACGGAGTGAGTAGTGCAGGGCAGGTAAGCAGACCTCACTGAGGTCCAGAGGGCAGGAGGCAGGCAGGGCTGCTTTCCTGACAAGACTCCTCCCTCCTCCTCCATCCCTCCAGCCCAGGGACACCGGAGTGGGCGGGCCCTACTCTTCACCTCTCAGGACACAGCATCCCCCAAACTACCCAGCAATCAGAACTCCAGTGGTCACAGCCACGCTTCACTGTCCCCTAAGGAAGAAATGCTCAGAAAAGCCACTACTTTGGGCTTCAGGGCAAGTGTATCCCCTTCCAGCTTTTCCCCGTCCCTCTTCCTCATCTCCAAAAGGGAGGCCGCTTCATCAACATCTGCCTCCCGTCCACCACGGTACCTCCGTAGGGGAGGAAGGAGAGGCAAAGAGGATGGCAGGGTGGGAAGGATACATGGGGTTCTTGGCTGAAGTCACTGCACTTAACAAACATTACTGGGCTCTCACTGTCAGCTGGCCTTTGTTCTGGGCACTTGAAGAACTCAGAGGAAGGCAGTCCCGCCCTGAGGGAGCCAATTCCTTAGGAGAAGACAAGCAAGATCAAGCTGTGAAAGACCTCAGCTCAGTGGAGGCCCAATCTAGTTGTGGGCAGTGCAGGCCTCTTAAAAGAAGGGCTGCTCGGTGGAGAGCTCTGGAGGTCCTTCAGGAAGAGAGAACGTCGGGCAGGGACAGGAAGGGGTCAGAGGGCAGGGACTAAGGGACCACAGCAAGTAGCTGGGCTTCTGGTGTGTTGCTTGCCAGTGGTATGACCTGAATTCAGATGCTGATTCCTGTAAGCATCTCAGGAAAATTGCTACCCGATTTTTTAGATGAGGGGACTGGAGTCCAGAAGAGAGACATCACTTGCCCAAGGTCAGCCTTCATGTTAGAAGAGATCTGAAGCCTAGACCTCCTGCCTCTGACCCACTCTCCCCTGTAATAAAAGGAGGCAGTGTGTGCCCATCAAGAAGGTGACCATCAGAGCCCTGCAGACAGGGCTCGGCCCCAGAGCAGGTGACTCCAGAAAAACACCTCCCTTCTTTGCCTCCTAGGCCCCGTGTCTGATAAAATGGAGTTACCGACACCTACCACACTGGACTGTTTTGGAGGTTAAATACTATAATGTACATAAAATTATTCACAGAGAAACTATGTTTTTATTGTTACTCTAATTATAAATATTATTTTAATAACTCTTGACTGGTTGGGGCCAACTTAGCAGCAGCTCTGTGTGGTCATCACGGAGTAAAGACAGAGAAGATCAGCCCACAGGCAGCAGTCAGCGCGAATGGTCAGATCTCAACTCTGTCAATATGGACAAAGTTCCCACATCCCTCTCCTCCTCCAGCCTGCTTACTGCCACCATGTTGGATGCAAAGGCACTTATTCCTCCTCCATTAGGAGGGTTGCAGCCCCATTGAACTGCCTTCGCCGCTGCCATATAAGTAGTTAGCCAGTGTCATCACTGCCACCACCATTATCAGCTCCAACATTTGTTAAGCATGTACATTATATGCGCATCAGTGAAGTGAGCACGGCACAGCATCATCCCCCTTCTTTCCTACAACCATTTTCCCGTAGGAGAAAAGAAGAGGCTGCCAAGTGTTCGGACGCCCCTCTCTGCCGCAGAGCCAATGTCTGTGATATTTCTAGGGCTGCACACATTTTCACCTTGAGCTGCAACAGCCACAAGGAAAATGTCCTTCTGAAGCTGGACACGGAGCATTCTGACTCACTTCTGCTTAGCTGCCTTTTGCTGTTACTGATTTGAAGCAACTAAACATTGGAGTGAAATCTCTTATGATAGCCCACTTCTAATGCAACAATAATGAGAAGAGCAATGCTATTAATAACAGCTAACAGGAAGCTCTTGCTTTCCTGCAGGCTTTGCACATGATTCTTGTAAGCCTCAGGCCAGTCCTGAGAGGAGATGCTATCATGACCCCCATTTTACAGATGAGGAGATGGAGAGGCGCAAGCTGTCCAACCACTTTTAAGCACTGTATACATACATAGCATCACTGTGATGAGTCTATACAAGGAAGACAGTTTCTGATTTGCACATATGGAACACAGCACAACCTATAAATGTCCACTTGATGACATCACTGCCAAAATGGCACCCCGGAGAGCCTCGAGAAGAGCTGCCCTCCCCCGGCTGCTGTGCGTGTGGCCCTTGCTCATCAGCAGGCCTTCGGTGACACTCTCCAGTGACCACCGTACGAGCCGCATCCTTGCTTTACAAAGTAAAAAGTCCACAGATGCTGTTCTTTCTGAAAAAGCCAGGATCTAGCCAGGATCAAACATCGAAGAAAGTGAGGTCAAAGAAAGAGTGCAGAGGAGAGCTCCAGGCCTCCTGGGCCAAGGTGTGCGTCCATCTGCATTCCACGCTGTGTCCCTCGGGCCGTGGGGCCCATCGCCTCTGGGTGCCCATCTGAAACTCAGAGATGACAACACCCAGTTCCTAGGCCACTCACTGTGTGGTCTGAATATGATCACGAAGATCAGCCATGGCACCCCAAGGCTGGCCTTGGCATCAGTGCCTAGTGTCACACAGCCCCCACCAAGACCACATCCAAGCTGCTATGAGTTCATCCATGAAAACAACTATCATGCGCTAGTTAAAATTTGTAGTTGCCATAGATATAATTATATCTGACGTAAACATAAAATGTAAATAACATTTATATAATATATAGAAAATATAACCACAAAATCAGCAGGGTACAATAGTTCACATCTGTAATCCCAGCACTTTGGGAAGCTGAGGCAGGAGGATGGCTTAAGCACAGGAGTTTAAGACCAGCCTGGGCAACATAGCATGACTCTGTCTCTGCAAAAAATTTAAACATTAGCTGGGCATGGTAACACACGCCTGTAGTCCCAGCCACTCGGGAGGGTGAGGCAGGAGGATCGCTTGAACTCAGGAGGTAAAGGCTACAGTGAGCCTAGATTGTGCCACTGCACTCCAGCCTAAGTGACAGAGCCAGATCCTATCTCAAAAGAAACAAAAAAGGAAGAAAATGTAACCACAAAATATAAATGTTATATGATACAAACTTCTTTGTGTATTTAACAAATACCTTCCCATTAGACTGAAAGCTTCATGAGGACAGGAATCAAGGCTCACTTGTTCCACACAAGATACTCAATAAATAATGGTTGAGTAAATGAATAAATTGGTGAATGAACATAATCGTTGCTCTTAGGGAACATGCAGCTTAGTGGAAAAGAATAAAAAATAAACAGATAATCTAATGACTTTCCAACTTTCTTTTCTGTCATCTCACAGAGTTAGGTACCAAGGCAGGTGTGACCAGATGCCTACTCTCAAAGAGCTGACCCCAGAGATCCCAGCCTGAGCCCCAGGGCCAAGGCAGCCCAGAGAAGGTGCCTTCCAATATCTTTTGCTTGCACGCATTTGAGCAGGGCAGGTGCTGGTCAGGGGGACTCCATGGCCAAGACGCAGGTCAATGTGACGTGACGGACAAGGCAAGGACACAGAACAGGGAGAGGACCCTTCCCACTGCGGACATAAGGAGATGCTTCCTGAACATGGCAGCAGCTGGGCCAGGCCCCAGGGATGGGACCGGAAATGCTGAGATGGGGAGAAGGCAATGCAAGCAGAAGAATGATCGCCTAGAAAACAGAGAGGCAGGAAAGCTGAAGAACCAAAGGGCCGGAACAAGAGAAACCTGGGAGAGGAGACGGAAAAGGCTGTGGTGGCCCCAGATAGAAAAGTCCAGCATGGACAATCGTGGTGTTTCTTATGGAAAAAACATGACTTTCCTCAGAAAATCAAGAACTTCACCCTGCATTTGTCATGGAGATAAAATAATTAAGATACAAAGTGTGAAAAACCAGTAACACTAGTAGAAACACTGCAAGGCAAACTGTCTTCAAAGCATGCGGTTCATCTCTATTTAACTGGAAATTACTCTGAAAGAAAGAAAAACTGTCCCGAAATCAGCTTCCAGACAAGAAAGAACCTGTTCCAAACCATCTCTTTGTGCTTTTCTCTGCGTTCAAATGTCCCCACACTGTCACTTGCAAGAATACAAACTTGTATAGAATTTTGGAAGAACTTTTTAGAGAACATTTCATTTTAACAAAAAGCAAGAAGAAAACTGCGAATGTGCTAGTGGTTTTATAGCAGTGCCATGGGGAGACACTGCCATCATGCTCAGAGAAGGACAGGTACGCCGGAGTGGCTGGACTCGAGTTCAAGCCCAGGCTTTTCAGCACTCTTTGACCCCACCAAAATCTTGGCCTCAGGCAGGGATGGTGGAGTGGCAACTGCACTGGATGGAGGCTTAGTGAGGTACAGGGTTGAACACAGGGGAGGGCTTCCAGAAATGGGACAGAAGGCCAAAGGTTGGATGGCCAGGGATAAATGGATGGAAAAGAGCTTCCTAGGTGGGGAAAGGAAATTATTCCAGGAACTGAAGGCAGTACGGGCAAAAACCTGAATTGCAAGGACAAAGAATGGTCTGGTGGAGGAACTGCACCCACTTTAAGAGGCAGCAGCTCAGGGTTGAGAATGTGTCATCTTCTGAGGAGCCCATGCAGGAACTCAGAGGATGTCACATGCAGGTACACAGGAGCCACAGCCCCAAACTCAGAGGTCTGTGCTCTAACACTAGGTCAGCCACCTCCCCTCCCTGCTCCCAGTCACCACCAGTCAACAGGGGGCCTGCCCAGCAATGGCTCAAGGCTTTTCAGCTCTGACATTCCTAAAGCAGGATGGATCCTATCATCTCTCCAGCAACTGTACAGCTTTCCAGCCTTGCATGGTGATATGGTTTGGCTGTGTCCCACCCAAATCTCATCTTGAATTGCGGCTCCCATAATTCCCATGGGAATGATGTCATAGGAGGGACCCAGCGGGAGGTAACTGAATCACGGGGGCGGGTATTTCCCATGCTGTTTTCATGATGGTGAATAAGTCTCATGAGATCTGATGGTTTTCTAAAGAACTGTTCCCCTGCACACATTCTCTTGCCTGCTGCCATGTAAGATGTGACTTTGCTCCTCATTTCATTTACCTTCTGCCATGATAATGAAGTCTCCCCAGCATGTGGAACTGCGAGTCCATTAAACCTCTTTCCGTTATAAATTACCCAGTCTCGGGGATGCCTTCATTCACAGAGTGAGAACAGACTGAT
Source organism: Papio anubis (assembly GCF_008728515.1). Lineage (NCBI taxonomy): Eukaryota > Metazoa > Chordata > Mammalia > Primates > Cercopithecidae > Papio > Papio anubis. The sequence continues at coordinate 135,263,744 of NC_044983.1, forward strand.
AAAGATGGCCAGAAGCAACAAAGAATCTGAGACGAGTTCAGACCTTGAATGGGTCACACTTAGTTCATCCTTGTTTCTGCTCCTTTACCAGGTGTCTGAATTTGGCAAGTTTCTTAACTTGATGAGGCCCCAGAGAAGTAAGATAACACCCCCTGCAAAGTGCCCCCAGGACCAGAGAGGTCACAAGTAGAGACTCCAGCAGAAAAGAGGCACCTGAGGAAGGGCAGTGAAGTTTGTTGATATTTATTACAAGTGCTCTCCCTACACTCAAGGACCTGGACTGTTGTTCTCCCCACTTTATAACAACAGTGGCACACTGGCAACAGAAACATCTAATTGTGCATAATAATAAAAAGGCAGGCCAGGCACGGTGACTCATGCCTGCAATCCCAGCACTTTGGGAGGCCAAGGCAGGTGGATTGCTTGAGGTCAGGAGTTTGAGACCAGCCTGCCCAACATGGTGAAACTCCATCTCTACTAAAAATACAAAAATTGGCCAAGCATGGTGGTGGGTGCCTGTAATCCCAGCCACTCGGGAGGCTGAGGCAGGAGAATTGCTTGAACCTGGGAGGTGGAGGTTGCAGTGAGACAAGACTGCACTCCAGCCTGGGCGAGAGAGCAAGATTCTGTCTCAAACTAATAATAATAATAATAATAATAACAGTAGTAATAATAATAATAATAAAGAAGGAGAAGGAAGAGGAGAAGGAGGAGGAGGAGGAAGAGGAGGAGGAGGAGGAGGGAGGAGAAAAGAGAAAGAGGGAGAAGGAGGAGGAGAAGGAGGAGGAGAAGGAGGAGGAGAAGACGGAAGAGAAGAAGGTGAAGGCATCACTTTCCTTAGTCAGATGTTATTTCAGCTCAAAGTCTGCTTTAAGAAATGACACTTTGGAATTAACGCTGTTTCATCAAAAGGCCAAGATTCCCAAGAAGAGATATTGAATGATCCAGGGGAATCAAGTACATACAAGGTCAGAGAAGGCACATATATAGTCAATGATGAACATTCCGTACCATGCATGGGTCCTTAATAGTTCTACCTGGAACTTAAAGCTCAGCACTGTGGAAATTGAGAACCACACGAGTAAACTTTCCTTCCACTTGCAATGCACAACAGCTAACAGTACAAAACACCATACCACACTCATTCTTGTCTTAGTCCATTTGGTGTTGCTGTAACAGAATACCCGAGGGTGGGTAATGTGTAAAGAAAAGAGGTTTATTGGCCAGGCGCGGTGACTCACACCTGTAATCCCAGCACTATGGGAGGCTGAGGTGGGTGGATCACGAGGTCAGGAGATCAAGACCATCCTGGCTAACACAGTGAAACACCATCTCTACTAAAAATACGAAAAAAAATTAGCCAGACATGGTGGCGGGCGCCTGTAGTCCCAGCTACTCAGGAGGCTGAGGCAGGAGAATGGTGTGAATGCAGGGGGCGGAGCTTGCAGTGAGCCGAGATCGTGCCACTGCACTCCAGCCTGGGCGACTAAGTGAGACTCCATCTTAAAAAAAAAGAAACAAAAGAAGAGAGGTTTGTTTTGCTGTGATTCCGGCAGGTGGAAAGTCCACAAGCATGGCACTGGCATCTGTTCAGCTTCTGGTGAAGGCCTTGGGCTGCATCAAGATGTAGCAGACAAGAAGAAATGCCCGAGGGCACGTGTAAAGAGATGGGCATTAGGAGTGGTCTTGCTTTATAACAACCCGCTGTCATGGTGACTGATCCAGCCCCATGACGGCGAGAACTCTCTCAGGAGACAGCACCAATCTATTCCGGAGGGTTCAGCCCCCATGACCCAATCACCTCCCACTAGGCCCCACCTCCCAACACTGCCATGCTGGCAATTAAACTTCAAGTAAGAGTTTTGGTGGAAACAAACCACATCCAAACCGTAGCACCTGTCACACTCACATACCCTAAAAACATGAGTTCTAGTGCTATGGCCAGAGCCTTGATCATGCGTGTAATGACCCTGCAAATGAACTCAAGTGCCAAAGAAATAGGTACAGAACCAGAAAGCTTCTGTTGAATGCTTCAGAGTACAGAGTGCTTCACGTCCACTTTCTCCCTAGGTCCTCACGGAAGGACTGTGGGGATGGCGTTGCTATAGCCCATGGTGTCCACGGTACAAAGCCTAGACTTCTCCTGTGCCACCAGCCAGGAAAGCCCCTTCCTCCAGGGAGGAACCCATCCTGGCTCTGGAGGTGTAACCAAAGTTTTATCAGAGAGGCAAGGCCAAGATTAACCATCCTATGGCATCTATCCCCAGTGTCTCCGCAGCTGAGAACCCTCCTTCTTCAGCAGCACACTCCACCTGGACCTCTGCTCCTCACAGTCCACTCCCACATCTCAGGCTGCTCAGCACCCATCAGCCTGGAATTCCAGCTCTGGCGCCTCTCCACAGAAGATGGCTCCAATGTCTTCTCTTTATTCTCAGCATTTTGCTCCATACAGTCAAGGTGAAGAATAAAATCAACGCAATTTTTTTTTTTTTTGAGACAGAGTCTCACTCTGTTGCCCAGGCTGGAGTGCAGTGGCACAGTCTTAGCTCACTACAACCTCTGCCTCCCAGGTTCAAGCAATTCTCGTACTTCCCAAGTAGCTGGAATTACAGGTACCCGCCACCACACCTGGCTAATTTTTGTATTTTTAGTAGAAACGGGGTTTCACCATGTTGACCAGGGTGGTCTCGAACTCCAGACCTCGGGTGATCTGTCCTCCTTGGCCTCCCGAAGTGCTGGGATTACAGGCGTGAGCCACTGCGCCCAGCCAATCAGTGCATTTAGAAATGCACATTTGATTCCTCTGTAAGACATTTTGCATAAAAACACTTACAAATGAGGGGAAACTATGTCAAGTCACATGTTCTTTTGGGGCGGGGACTGGAAAAAGATAGTCACCCAAGTGTTTCAATCCGCTATTCTCTCAAGACAAGGCTGCCTTCCCCCCACCAGTCCATGTGCCTCTCAGTCCGTATCTCGGTCCTCAGCATTGCGCCCAAGGCCCAGCCTACGGGAGGAACTCAGTGAATATGACTTAACTAGCACGCACTGCAGTTTGTAGATATCGGTACCATCTCTGCCTCTCCCAGGGGACCACGCACACCCGTGCTCACCTCCAACTCCTCAGGCCCAACCTTCTCTAGCACACGGCTTGTCTTCAAAGCAAGCCTGGGAACCAAATAAAATTGAAACGTGCTTAACAAGGAAAGGATGTTGTCAGTGAAAGCAGCAGCTTTAAAATGTTTTGACCCATTTCTTCCTTATCTGAAATGTGAGTTTCTCTCCAGCCCATACGAAAGCCACATGTTTCTGTTATCAGACCCAACAGCCACATGTTTCTGTTATCAGACCCAACAGCCACATAAAAGCCACATGTTTTTCTGACCTGGGCCCAGCAGTGATTTTTTTTTCCTAAGAATTTAAAGGAAGGAAGAACCTGAAACACAACATTAGACATTAATGTGTTTTCTAAGGATGAAAAATGTGCTGAATAAAGTGGGGAATCATTTTTTTTCCTTGACACAAATATAACTCCATCCCAGCTTGCCCCAGTGAGAAGTAATGCCCAGAAGCATTAGCAGAAAGGGCATCTGCATTTCCCAAATAATAAAGGCAGGTGAGAGGCGAAAGTGCCACCATGTCTTGATATGTTAATGCATTTTAACAACCTAATTAACATTAGGTGGTGACAGATACACAATAGCAAAAGGGTTAAGGAGTAAAGGAATAAAGGAATATAAATGACTGAACTTGAAAATACTGCTTTGAATAGCCTAGCCTTTGACAAACTGTTATTAACTTCATATTTTTCCAGCCTGATGTTCACATTTTTTCTGCTAGAAATACAGCTTTTGCAAAACATTGTTAAACACATTCTTTTCTCCTTTTGTTAAACAAAATACATCTAAATGGTCTGATTTAGTTCAAGATTGTGTGGTTGGAGGTCACAACTCTATGAATTTCAGACAAGGAGCATCCTCAAACTCAGCTGGTCACACTGATTTGGGACTGCTTTTCTGGGAAGCAATTTGACAGCAGGTAACAAAGGACTTAAAAACGTTCTCAACGGCCAGGCACAGTGACTCACGCCTGTAATCCCAGCACTTTGGGTGGCCGAGGTGGTCGGATCACAAGGTCAAGAGATCGAAACCATCCTGGCCAACATGGTAAAACCCCATCTCCACTAAAAATAAAAAAATTAGCTGGGCATGGTGGCATGTGCCTGTAGTCCCAGCTACTCAAGAGGCTGAGGCAGGAGGATTGCTTGAACCCAGAAGGCAGAGGTTGCAGTGAGCTGAGATCACACCACTGCACTCCAACCTGGCAACAGAGTGAGACTCCATCTCAAAAAAAAAAAAAAAAAAAGTGTTCACATCTTTGGACTCAAAGTAATTCTACTTCAGGGAATCTATCCTAATAATATGACCAGGAAAATCTTTCCACAGAGATAAACAGTGTTAATCACAGCAGTGTTTAATAAAATTACCAATAAATGGGGCAGTATCTCAATATCTAGCATTTGGAAAAATATTTAGAATATTCTGATAACATAATAGACAGTCTTTAAAATTACACTGACAAACATTGATTGGAATGGGAAAATGCTTCTGTATTAGTGCTGAGTGGAGAAGGCAGAGTACAGAAACACACACGCAACTCGGACCCAGGGAAGACTGAGAACCACAGAGAGAAAGGAGAAGACAGAAATCTCAGCTCCACCATTCACAAGCTGCGAGGTCTTGGCCAAACCACCTAATGTTGCTGCCCTTCCATTTCTGTTTGTGTAAACTGGAGAAAAGAATATCCACACAACGGTTTGGTGGTTTTTTTCTTTCTTTCTTTTTTTTTTTTTTTTTTTTTTTTTGAGATGTAGTCTTGCTCTGTCACCCAGGCTGGAGAGCAGTGGTGCGATCTTGGCTCACTGCAACCTCTGCTTCCCGGGTTCAAGTGATTCTCCTCCCTCAGCCTCCCAAGTAGCTGGGATTACAGGCACGTGCCACCATGTCCAGCTAATTTTTGTATTTTTAGTAGAGATGGGGTTTCACCACGTTGAGCAGGCTGCTTTTGAACTCCTGACCTCGTGATCTGCCCGTCTCAGTCTCCCAAAGTGCTGGGATTACAGGCATGAGCACCACACCTGGCCCGGGCTTGGGTTGTTTGTTTGTTTAAGAGTCAGGGTCTTGCTGTGTTACTCAGATTAGAGTGCAGTGGCTGTTCACAGGCACCATCATCCAAGTGACCGTTTTAATAAAAAGCTTAGAATAGTATGCATCATGGAGTAGGCACTCAGAAAATGGTAGCTATTATTATTATAATTGTACATAGAAAAGGGAATAAAAACATACCATGATTGAGGCTGGGCAGTAGAACCATGGTTAATTTTTTTCCTCCAACATTCTTACAATTTTAGTATCTTCTATAGTAAACATGTTATACTGCTATAATGAAAATCAATCTCTATAAATCTAAAACTGTCCACTTAAAAATCCTAAATAGATAGGGTAATAAAAATATTATTAGTCTCCTCACTTTCACTTCCTTTCTGCCTCAGATGGGAACCCAGCTGTTTTAATCTATATATAACGGCCAATCCGTGGCAAACAGGCTGAGTGTGTCCCTTTTCTGGTTAAAAGCCTTCAATAGTAGCCTATAGCCTACAGGATGATATCCAGGCTCACCGCATGACACTCTAGGGTCTTCATGATCTGACCCCAGCCTACCTTTCTAAAAGGCCAGCATGGAAATCAGAATGTATCACTTCCCCAGTGCTAATGTTGCCCTCTGAGTTCTGCCCGAGAGCCACCAAGGACAGGGCTGCCCTCTGACTGACAGGCAGGCCCAGGACTGTCCAAGGCTCCCTGTGATAAGCAGCATCCTGAAAGATCTGGCGTGGTCCTCAGCCTCTCAGCCAGGCGATGCATCTGTCAGAAAGCCCTGGCTCTGGGGCCTGAACCTTCAAAGGGTAAGATAAGGTTTTTCCTCCCTTGGAGACGTTTACTAAGCATGAGTAACTGCCAGCCACAGGGCTAAGCTCTTGTCTGGTATCTTCTATCCTTGGAGTAAGTGTATCAATAGGCTCATGTTACAGACAGGAAACTGGTATCTAGTGAGGTATGGTAACTTGCCCAAGAGGATAGGCCTGGGATGAGAGTTAGGCTGGATTCTGAGGCCTGTGCTCGCAACGCTTGACTCTGAAAGCTTTCTATCTGTGTGATCTATAGCCAAACCAGGTACAGATTGATGGATAGTGGAGATGGGGGTGCGGGGAGAGCACACTCTGCAGAGCTCCATGTTTCTCGGCAAACACCTTTTGCAAACCTTATGCCCCATGACTCTTTGAAAAAGAGAGCTCCCCAACGCTCCACAGTCTCTGCTGATGCAGTTACACGCATGATGGGGACTACGTGAGGAAGGCTCCACGAGCCCACACGCCCACTTCCAGCAGGACTACACCACTGGTGCTTATTTCACACTTTGGGTTCCCTCTGCTTAAGTATGTTTGCAGAAAGAATCTTACTGTCTTTTTAAAAAAAAAAAGGCTTGGAAACCACTGGTCTAGACTGAAAAACAGAAATTTCAACCTCTTGTATCTTTACCATCCTGATAAAATCTCGCTCTTTAAATATAAACCATCCTTTCTTTCCCATGCAGAAGCTCTTTCTGTTGTCAAATGAGAACCACCAAAAACTCTCTCGAATGGAAATGCCAGGGAAGCCCCATCAGGCAGCCTGGCCTAAGCTCTGGGGACTGGGTTCGCTGAAGCTGACGTGCTGGAGGGAGCCCAGGACTTTCGATCCCACCAGGTGACCGATTCTGCTGTTCCAGAGTGAGCATCCCTCTTCTGCCCTGCCTACTCACTCAGAGAAGAAAGGGGCAAGTCGTGGACTGCAGGAGCCTGCTGAGGTCCACGCCACCCTGCCCCTACAAAAGCAGATGACAGCCTCTGCTGCGGGGAATCGTGTCCCGATCTGGCGCCTTCCACATGGGGAGCTACAGCCTATCCCTGTCAACGCATCCCCTCTCATTTCTCTGATTCATTGTTAAAAATAAACATTTCTTCTTCAAAGTGCTGGCAGAACTCTCCCCTAAGCCTATTGCTTCCCCCACCCACCCCACAACCCCTTAGGAATCGCTGCAGTTTTTTCTAAGGGTAGGCTGGCAGAAGGAAGGAAAAATGAAGCCGTTCAGACTTGCACACACAACTCTAAGAAGACTTCTCCATTTTCTAACTATGACTTTCCCCACCTGAAGCAGAAGGCAACCTAGCAGGTTGCCAGATCCTTCCCATCCTCCTGGAGACTAAACCAGAAACACAGCCTAACCAGGGCTTGGATCGTGTGCTTGAGAGCGGGTATGATATGGGTGAAAGACACAGGTTTTGAAATATGCTATCACAAAGAAAGTACAAGAGGATCCCAGAGTATGGAGGATGAAGAAGGAGGGGAGAGAGGAGATGGTGGGAGAGAAAGGAGGACAGGGGAAGACGCTGAGAAGAGCAGGGAGAGGCAAGAAGAGACAGAAGAAGGGGGGTAGAAATGGAAGGGGAGCAGGTGAGGCAGTCAGCTGAAACGACACGTCTCTCCAGCAACCATTTCACACTGCAGCCCCACACCGCCCCTTTCCTCCGGGACGAGGGCAGCAGCCTCCCCCCATGGCTCTCAGGGGCCACAGCTCCACCTATGCCCTGGTGCCCAGTTCCTGCTGCCTCTGGGGGACTGGTCTTGGGCACCCCATCCTGACCTGCTCCACCCATCTCTTCCACTGTTCGATCCTTGTCAGTGCACACAATCACACACTGCCAACACCACCTTCAAAACATCCCCCTCTCGGCCGGCCGCGGTGGCTCATGCCTGTAATCCCAGCACTTTGGGAGGCCGAGGCTCGGGATCCTGGGTGGATCGCAAGGTCAGGAGTTCAAGACCAGCCTGACCAAGATGGTGAAACCCCATCTCTACTTTTCTAAAAATACAAAAATTAGCCAGGCACGGTAGCAAGCGCCTGTAATCCCAACCACTCGGGAGGCTGAGGAAGAAGAATTGCTTGAAACCAGGTGGCAGAGGTTGCAGTGAGCCGAGATCACGCCACTGTACTCCAGCCTGGGCAACAGAGTGAGACTCTGTCTCACAAAAAGAAAAAAAAATCCCTCTCTTCATCCCACACCTCCCTCCAACCACCATCCTGTTTCCCCATTCTCTACAGCAGAGCTCCTGCAAGCACTGCCTGCTCGGGCTGGCTCCTCTTCTCACCACCATCAGCCTGCCATCCTCCTACTCCTCTGAAATGACTCTTTCCAATCTCAAAGCCAGTGGTCAACGTCCTGGCCTTGTCTTCCTGATGTTCTCAGCAGCTGTCATTTGCTCCTAAGCCATGCCCCACGTTTCCGGCTTTTGAGCTGCCTGCTTTACTCCCCACTCCCTGGCTCTTCCTCCTGTGTCTCCCGTGCCCTCCCCGCCGGCCCCATCACCCTGCAGATGTCGGGGTGCCTCGAAAGCACAGCACTCTATCTCTACAACCCCCTCAGGAATGTCATCCAGGCCCAGGATTTTAAACGCTGCCTCCAAGCTGCTGACTCTCACACTTCTCCCTCTAGCCCAGACCTCTCCCGGGAGCACAGATGGAGCGCCAACAGGCTCCCGCGCAGCCCCGCTGGAGTGCTGAACGGTGCTCACACATGACTCGCCTGTAGAATATGGTTGCGCTTTCCCCACGCTCAAATCCCCACTGAGCTGCCTCTATCTCAGTAAATAAAACAACCACCATCCAGTTGCTCAGGCTAAAACCTTACAAGGCACCCTTGCTTATTCTTAAGTGCATCTCAGGTCTGAGCACTGTCGCCAACCTCCTCTGCTGCCGCCCTAATCCAAGTCACTGTCATCGCTTGTCTGGACAATGCCACCGGCTCCCCACCTCGTCTCTCCTGCCTGTACTTGTCCATGTTTCCCTCTCCACCCTGCAATCCATTCCAACCAGCAGCCACAGTGACCATCCTCACACAAGACGAGCAACCGCACTATTCCCTGGCTCTCTCCCGCGGGTTGTCGCCGCCAGCCCCAGAAAAACCCACCATCACTGACAAGGGCCTGAAGAGCAGGCTTCAGATCCCAGCTCCTCCACCACCATGTGGTACCATCTCTGGACCTCTGCAGCAGCTGTGATTTCAGCTTGGAAGATATGGCTTACCAGAGCCCCTCGCTCTTTAGACGGCTATCTCTTTCTCATGGTTCAGACCTCAGGATAAATGCTACCTCCTCAAGAGATGCTCCTTGGTCACTTTGGCTATACCAGCCTCCCTAGTCCTGCTGGACCATATACTCATATTTCTTCCTGGAACTGTCCCTTTCAGAAGCTATTTTATTTATTTGTTCACACTCACACTTTACCCTCTCCCCATTAGAATACAAGCTCCGTGAAGGCAGGACTCTTAATTGTCTTGTTCACAATTGTATTTTCAGTGTCCTGTAACCCATTTGACACATAGTAGGTGCTCAGTATTTGTTAACTGATAGTTATGCAAGAAAGGTGAAAATCTATCGCCTAAGAGGTAGCCATCCTCGAAACCACCTCAGTGATAAGATCCCACCAACCTAGAGGTAAATAAGAACAAACTTGGGAATGGAAAAGTTGTAGCATAGAAGCGGCAAGCCTCATCTCCACTTAAACACACAACGAGGACTGGGGCCTTTTGAAATTATGACTTGAGAGCAGAATATAAGCGCTATAACCCTTAACAAAGAAGAAATGGCCAGTACTTGAAGGTGGGGTGGGAAATGGTAGAAAGTCTAAGTGCATAAATTCCCTTATTTTTCCTAACAAGAAATTAATCACTAATTTGAAAATGTGACATACACCGTTTACCAATGTAACTATGCTACTTCCTCAGGTTTTCCTCAATCTTTTTTCTTCATCTTAAAGAGACCTTGTAGGAAATCGTATCTCTCATCATGAATAAACGTATCAGAAGTTCAGCAATTCCATAAATTTCACTTCCATTTATGTTTTTCTCTGATACGCTCAAGTAAAATTAAATTAATAGCTTTATTTAAAAGAGCAAGTAGAGTGTGATCCACTTTTAGGGGAAATAACTTCTCCTTACTACCAGTCCTTCTCAGCACACATAAATACAGAGGACGGGTCTGTTTGAAGGTTTCTCTAATGTTAATAACATCGATTTCTGGGTGGTAAGGTTTGGGAAGCCTTCTTCTGTAGACCCTTCTGTTGTGCTTGCATTGGTAAAACTGAAAATCATATTTAAGCAAACTGCACTTAAACAACAAACACAGAAATAAAAACAGCAGCTCCACCTCATAATTTAGCAAACCAAGCTCCCACTGTGGGTTGTACAAGTTTCTCCTCGAAGCCCCTCAATGCACTGATGGGGCCTTTTCTCTTCTCTCTCACTGGGCAGCCCACTTCAAAAGCCTCTTCCCCGCCATGTGTTCCCTAGAGTCAGCACCTCATCCTCTTCTATCTGCATGAATTTCTCTATCTTCCAGAAGTCAGAGATACACTCATCTAAAGCCCTTGAGGCCAGGCGTTTTTGAGAACTGAGACTTGCTCAGGTTTTAGAAAGACCATAGGGTATATACACCATGGACCAGGCATACCCTGTAATCAGATGAATTAAGTCTGCAGTCAAATCAATAAATAGTCCTACTGCGTAAAATAAGGGAAGACTTTAAGTGGTCCCATACAAATTCATGCCAGGTTTCACCACTAATGGGCTTGGACACCATCTTCGTGAAAAGATCCTTTCTTTGGGGAGTTTTTGGATTTTGCAATAGCAGGTGGAGGGCCACGGAGCTGCCTAAGCTGCCTTCCTGCCTGTCTCCCTGAGAGACACTGAGCTCCATAAAGAGGAGAACCTCGCCTTCTTTATCACAGATCCCCAGAGCCAAGCAGAGGGTCTGGCACACAGGAGAAGTCCCGCACTTGATAGATGAGTAGGCTGGTAGACCTTCTGAGTGTTTGCTTAAAACATAAGGGCAGGCGGCCAGGCATGGTGGCTCATGCCTGTAATCCCAACACTTAGGGAGGCCGAGGTGGGCAGATCATGAGATCAGGAGATTGAGACCATCCTGGCCAACATGGTAAAATCCCATCTCTACTAAAAATACAAAAAAATTAGCTGGGTATGGTGGCACATGCCTGTAGTCCAAGCTACTCGGGAAGCTGAGGCAGGAAAATAGCTTGAACCTGGGAGGTGGAGGTTGCAGTGAGCCAAGGTCACGCCACTGTACTCCAGTCTGGCAACAGAGCAAGGCTCTGTCTCAAAAAAAAAAAAAAAAGAAAGAAAGAAAACATAAGGGCAGGCAACGTTTATGCAAATTCAAATACAACAGTGACTATGTTGGTCTCCACTGGCTATTATAACATGTAGGTTGACCGGTTTTGAAATCAGTTGAATGTGTCTGTATGAATTCAGTTTCTGCCCATAATATGGAAATACTCACACCAATATATACACATGGAAACACATTGTTCACCTGGCACCAGACACTGCCTCCCATCCTGTGAGCAGCTCCTACAGAAGCCCTCCGACGGTGCGCCGCACCTCTCAGACCCAGGGCTGAGAGAACTCAGCTCTCAGGATGCCCCAGGTTCACAGTGAACTCTAAGTGGAGGGCAAGTTTCATTTCGTCACCTGACATTAAACAGCTTATACTTTAAAAAAGTAACCTATTATCTTATCTCCACTGGCGGATTATCAGGCACCAGGTGACTCATTTCCAGGTCACCTGGGAGACCAGGGGGTTGGAGCTAATCCAATAATTCCAGATTTCCTGGCCATTCCAGCTGTGCAGAGGTCCAGGCCAGGCCCTTACCATACTTCATGGCTAACCCTGAAAATCATCATCCCTCACCAAGTGTACCCATCCCTGCTTTCAGAACAAAGTACATGAGCCCATCCCAGGATAAGGAGGGTAGAGAGCCGGGCATCTCATTAATGCCCGGCTCCATCTTGAGCTCACGGAGCGGCCTTGCCTTGCAGCCTGGCTTCCCACGCAGCTGCTCATGGACAGCGGAGGCCAACAGGCTGATGTGACACACAGTGGGATATACATGAAACCCCATTTCTAGGCCATATGAATGGGCTGGCTTCTGGGTGATAAGTCTTAGCTCCAGGAGCCAGACTGCTGTGGCCCTGCTCCCAGAGACTCAGGTGCTCCCAGTGCTACAAAAATTAAAAGTCCAAAAGGCTGAGGACTAGCCTCAAGGACTGACAGAAGACTGCAGAGAGAAAGACAACAAACCATAATTATATAAGAACAAGCGATAAAAAGCAAAACACTGGGTAAGGGATCACATCCCTTCTTAATGAAAGCAGAGGCACAGTGAGACGCAATAGCTCATCTGAGGCCCCACTACTTCGAGGTGGCAGTCAGGCCCCATGCACGCCGCTGCAGGCTCTCCCTCTCCTGCCCCCTCATCCTGAATCCCCTGGAATATCTGCCTTCCTGTCAAGGGTCCATCGTACCATAATGGCCTCAGCTGGCTTCATAACGCTAGGGCGTAATACTAGACCTGGCTCACACTAAACGCTGAATAAATGTCATGCAAGAAAGACTGGCAGGAGGATGGATGGGTGAGGCTGAGTTAACTGGAGGGGTCTCCGTTTCATGCTCTGGGAAAGGGCAGCCAGGGCTTTCAGAGTCCCAAGAACTCCTCCCAAGTTTCCAGCTGAGCTTGCTTAAAGGAAGCACCCTTTGAAAATGCCTCTACTTCTTAGGTACCACAATGCTACTACCACGGGTATTTCCTGTAGAAACCAGGAGGTTCTCTTTGGAAGATGATGGAAAACCTCATTATACCGTCGAGGATGGAGCTAATATTTGGAGAAATAATTAACTGCAGTGATCTAGATAACAGCAGAGATGAAAGACAGCAGGAAGTCAGCTGCGGCAGGGGCAAGAGGGGCCTCTGAAGTTGGCTTCAAAGGGTTCTGATCTGCTGTCCCGCCTGCTGCGATGAAGTTACAAAAATAACAGAGAATTAAAAACTGTCCTCAACCCAGGACTGCTCTACCCAGCAGTCTCCTCTCAACTGTCAGTGACTCCCTACTGCCTGGGGACAGAGGCCAACCCCAGCGTGGCTTTCAAGACCTTCCACAGTTGCGCCCATCCCACCTCTGCAGACCCATCTCCCGCCAGCCCCACAGCGACCCTTCGATTCAGCCGCAGAACCCTGACCACCCCAGCCCAGACCTCTGCTGTCTCCTCAGTCTAGAATCTCCTCCCTCCTCCTGCCGGCCAGCTCCACTTAGCCACTTTCCAAGCATTCCAAAAAAAAAAAAAAAAAAAAAAACTTTTTGTACCAAAATATTGATGGAAGCCACCATTAGTCATGTACTCTACTAATAAAAGACATTAATCTATTCCTCAACATTTTTTTTTCCACTTTTTTTTTTTTTGAGACGGAGTTTTGCTGTCACCCAGGCTACACTACAATGGTGCGATCTCGGCTCACTGCAACCTCCACCTCCTGGGTTCAAGCAATTCTCCTGCCTCAGCCTCCCAAATAGCTGGGATTACAGCCCCCGATGCCACACAAGGCTAATTTTTGTAGTTTTAGTAGAGACGGGGTTTCACCATGTTGGCCAGGCTGGTCTCGAACTCCTGACCTCAGGTGATTCGCCTGCCTAGGCCTCCCAAAGTGCTGGGATTACAGGCATGAGCCACCACGCCCAGCCACAGTGCATAGAGCATCTAAAATATATATCATTTTATTTTCCAAGTGAGAAAAGGAATCAGAGAGACTGAGTAACTTATCCAAGAGCACACAGCTAATGAGTCCAGGAATCAAACCACAGACTGACTGTCCCCCCAAGCACTTCTCTTTCCCCATATCCCACCCCAATAAGACCAAAAGTGACGACTGCCTACCTCTGGTGACAAAGGGATGATGAAGAGAAAACATCTCACAATGTGATCATCTCTGGGTTCCAGAAATGATGGTGACTTTTCAAGACATTTCTGTATTTTTCATATTTTTGTATTTGTTTTAAACACACAGCAGAAGGGTTAAGAGAATGGAACTCAGATTCAGAAAGACCTTGATTCCAGGCTCAGTCACGTAGGAATTATGAGGGCTTACACCCTCCAGTCTTTATTTTCCTAATCTGTTAAAGGGAGATAATCCATTCACTTCAAGATTATTATGAATCAAGTTAGGCAGCATATATAAAGTACTTAGCACATGGCCTAATGCAAAAAAAAAAAAAAAAATCAGAAGAAAAAAAAAAAAAGCTTTCCAGAATGTCCCCCTGCTCATCTTCCTCTTATCAGCCTACACAAAAACCATTCCCCAAACACTCAAAACTCTTTGCCATCAGAGGACCTCCAAAATCTAAGATAAGGACCTTTCCCTGTGGCTTTTGTTCTAGTAGCTACCAACACTTCTTGACAGAGATTCATATTCTCTGCATTCCCTGGAGGTGCATCCTGTGCAGGAAGTTGCTATGGGGTCCCTGTGAGGCTGGAGTTCTACTGGTGTTCCTTGCCTAGTCTTGCGAATAGTGGATGATTCCCAGCAGTTGGTGACCTGAGAACAAGCTCTTAAAGTCCAACAACTATTAAAAACAAGGCTTCAGGCCAGGTGCAGTGGCTCACACCTGTAATCCCAGCATTCTGGGAGGCCAAGGCAGGCAGATTACTTGAGGTCAGGAGTTCTTAAGACCAGCCTGGCCAACATGGTGAAACTGCATCTCTACCAAAAATATAAAAAATTAGCCAGGCATGGTGGCATATGCCTGTAATCCCAGTTACTCAGGAGGCCAAGGCAGTAGAATTGCTTGAACTCAAGAGGCGGAGGTTGCAGTGAGCTGAGATTGTGCCACTGCACTCCAGCCTGGGCGAGACAGCAAGACTTCATCTTAAAAAAAAAAAAAAAGAAAGAAAGAAAAAAAAGAAAAAAGAAAAAGGCTTCAGACAGTAAAACTAAAGTGTTTAAAGCTGGATAGAATTTAGAGGCCAAGCCTGACCCCTCATTGGGCAGAGATGGAAGCTGAGTCCTCCAGAGACAAAGGTGCCTGCCTGAGGTCACCTGGCAATGACTGGCAGGGCTAGACTTAGAATCTCAACCATGGCCATACACCTAATTTCTTTCACCCTTAGTCATCCTCATTACTGTTGCTTTCTTTCCAAAATTCCCCCTGGAGTCCATACTGCATCGATTATGAAGTCTGAGGAAGCTCCCTCCAGGACACACCAGCCAGTCCAGGAGGGTTCCATACTGACCCTCTCCCCAGGTGGCTTCCCTTCCCTTGAAGAGCTGAGGAGGTCATGAGAGCACACCTAGACCATCTCCACTCTGACTACCTGGCCCATTCTGCCCACTCATCACTCTGGACCAGCTTCACCCCGCGGATTGACTCTCTCAGCAACACTCACCACTCTGAACTTAGAGTTGCCAAATTCTTTGGCTGGAGGAGACATGGGGGTCACTTCTGAATAGCAATGGGCGCCGCTTGCTGAGAAGCAGCTGCCTGCAGGGAGGCACACCCACAGCACACCTCATCCCAGGAGCACAAAAGGGTGGTCGTCTTCCATTTTGCCGAAGAAACTCATGCTTGGGTTTCCAGCAACAGGTAGACAGCCTGTGGGTGTGGCAGTGTAGACAGGAGCAGGTCGGGCTGGCTCCGAGAACCACGCACAGTCACTCCATACCTCAAACTCCATGTCCCCCTCACACCTCCTGCCCACCACCATCCAGATGCTGCCAAAGGAAAGGTCAGAAAGGGGAAATGTCTTGCTTTTGGCCACCCTGTTAGCCACAGCACTCCACAGTGTATCCACCATGTAACCCAACACGACTGGTACCTACCAGTGACCCGACAGCTCCACGGGGAGGAAGGGGAGGGAAGGAAAGCGAAGTCCTCAAGAAGAGGACCGCGTCCTGTAAGCAAAATCATATCCGACCTAGCACTGGGCACGTGCCCTGGCAAGCAAGACGTCTATGCTGCAACAGAGGCAGAGCCTGCACTCCGGGTCTGAATCCCAGCTCCCCACTTGCCAGCACGTAACTCTGGGCAGCTTCCTTCATTTTCTGGGTCCAAGTTCCCTCACCTACAAAACAGGACCAACAGTACTACCCAACTGGCTCTGTATCAAGAGCATAGCACATGAGGATGTATATCGCACCTAGTACATTTATTTCCTCACCTGCAGTAGGTACTCGAAAATATGACTGTTGATTACCAGAGTCCATCCATAAATGTTTTATTGAAATAGTAAATTCATAACCCAAGTCTGATTAGAATTGGATTTCCAGAAGCCAAATCCAGTGGTCACTCTACAATAACACAGGGTCTCTTCTTTCCAAACTCCAAACGATGGTGTGCCTGCCACGGCCACACCTGTCAGGCTACACAAGCAGCAAGGGCCCCCTGAGACCTGAACATCAGATGTCTGGCTGGAGGCCTCAGCAGGTCTTCAACACCATGGCTGGCAGTTCCTAAAAGCTAAAGCTGGTGCGTGAGTGAGCTGATCATGACGGCAGCTTTATAACATGCACCTGACAGATGGCACGTTGACAGTGAGGGGACCTTCTCTGGGCTAGGACAGAGAATGGCAAATCAATCATCACTGGAGCAAGGCTCTTCCAGCAGAGCTGTGAGGCACTGGTTAGAAAGCTGATGGCTGGCTGTAATCTTGAACAATTACATTAATTAAAAGGTGCATCTTTATCAAGCAACATTTCCCAGGGAGAGAGAGAAGTGAGAAACACAAAAGTGGGAAGGGAGGCCGCAGGAAGGGGACCCACTCCCCAGAAGCCCAGAGTGATCTTTGGGCCTCCAGACGAGACCCAAAGAAACCTGGCTGCCCTTTATGTGCCATGAAAAATCAACCCCCACCAAAAAAAAAAACAAAAACACTTTCTCACGGTCATGGAGAAATACTAGAAAAATTTATTACAGGGCATGACGTGCTAGACACCTGAAATGAGTGACTGAGAAGAGGGTCTTGGGAGAGTGGAAAATTTTAAATGGGGTACTCAGCATCAGCCTTGCCTTACTGAGAAGGTTTTAATTCAGCAAAGACCTGAAAGAGGTGAGGACTTCAGCCTCATAGATAACCAGCAAGGAGCATTTCAGGAAGAGGGGTGTCTCTCTGAGGTGCAGACAAATCCTGCACTCTGGGTTTGAATTCTAGCTCCACCACTTCCCAGCATGTAACTCTGGACAACTTTCTTCATTTTTGGGTCTACATTCCCTCACCTACAAAGCAGGACCAACGGTACTACCTGGTTGGCTCTGTATCAAGAGCATACCACGTGAGGGAGGACATATATTCCACCTAGTACATTTACTCACTTGGAGGGGGACTCAGAAATATGACGGGTGATTACCAGAGTCCACCCATAAATGTTTGAAATAATGAATGCACAACCCAAGCCTCTGCAAAGACAATAAATTAGCAGTGTGTCCACATATTCCTTCAATAGCTAAAATACACAGGGGCTGAGCGTCAGAGGGAGGAGAGGAGACAGGGAGGTAAGTGGGAGGCAACAAGGTTACGGAAAGCCTTTCAAGCCATTGTAAAAACTTTAGATTTTACTCTGAGCAGCTAGGGAGCCACTGCAGAGAAATGATACATTTCACTTAGATGTTAACAGGATCCCTCTGGCCACATGTCGAAAACAGAACAGACTGCAGACAGAAAAGCTGGAAACATGGAACCCAGTGAGGAAATTACTGCAATAATCCAAGTGAGTGCTAATGGTGACCCGAATCCGTGAAAGAAGGTAAGAAGTAGCTGCTTCTAAATACATTTTAGAGATAGAGAAAACAGAATTCTTGAGGAATAGGTATGAAGTTGAACAGAATGGTAAAGAATGACTCCAAGGTGTCTGGCTTAAGCAACTGGAAGGATGAAGTTGCCATCATCAAAGTCAGGGAAACTGCAGAGCAGGTTGGGAGTAAACCATCAGTCACGTTGAGTGCAGGATGACTGGAAGACACCCAGTAGAGATACTAGGTAGGGAAGTGGAGAGGAGTGCTTGAAATTGAGAAAATGCAGAAGTTGCCCTCATCTGGTACTGACAGCCACGAGCGTGCAGGAGACCACCGTGAGGAAGTGTGGAAGGAGCAGAGAGGAGGACTAGGACAGGGACGTGGACTGGATGTGAGACACTCCTATGCTGAGAAGTCAAGAAGAATGTGTCCTCGCAGCCCCTCCTGCAGCACCTCACAGTGCACAATCAGCTGAGCCAGCCGATCCAGCATAGAGGTGTGAAAACCTCTCCAGGTCGTTGGTGTATGGCCAGAACAATGGCACAGGGCAGGGCAAAGATGCTCACCCAGGTCTTCAAGGTGCAGGTGGAGCTGTGTGGCAGTCAGAAGGGAAGGGACCTCCTCTATCCGGCTCCAGGTCTGGTTCTCGTGCACTGCTGCAGCAGTGCTGTAGTTGACAAAGTAAAGACATCCACCCTGGTCCTCCGTGCAGCTGGCACTGTGTCACGATCGGCAGAAGAGGAACACCCCCAACCACCAGGTCCTGAGTGCACAGACGCAACAGTAACACGGCCCACAGGAGGAGACCGCTCACCTGAGTCCTCCAAGAGAAGCCCTGCCACTGTCTGCAGGGTAAGGACACCCACCTGGATCCTTGTGCCAGCCATAGCTGTGCCCCAGTCCGTGGGGTAAGCACTCCCCCAGAGTAAGGACTCCCGCCTGAGTCCTGGCTGCGCAGCCTGTGTTGCCATTCGCAGGGTAATACACTCGCCTGCATCGTGGGTGCCCCGCCACCGCCCTGCCACAGTCTACGAAGTAAGAACGCCCGTCTGGGTCCCTAGTGTGCAGCCACAGCTGTGCTGCTGTCCACAGGATAAAAACTCCTGGCCACAGATGTGCCACAGGTGACAGGATAAGAATGCCCAGCTGGATCTTGGGGTGCACAGCCCCAGGTGTGCCTCAGTCCACAGGGTAAGAACATCGCGCCGGTCCTTGGTACCCAGTCGCCGCTGAACTGCTGTCCTCATAAGAATGCCTATCTAGGTGGGTCCTTGGTGCACAACTACAGCCGCGCTGCAGTCCACAGAGTAAGGAGCCTGCCTGGGTCCTCCATACGCAGTCGCAGCTGTGCCGCTGCTCCCAGGGTCATGACGCCTACCCAGGTCCTTGGTGCGTGGCTACAGACGTGCCGCAGTCCTACGGGGAATGATACCAGCTCATGTCCTCAATAAGCAGCTGCAGAATAGCCGCCATATGAAGGATAAAGATGCCCACCAACATACGCAGTCGCACCCTTGTCGCAGTCCGCAGGGTAAAGACGCTCACCAGGTCCTCCGCAGCCAACTGCAGGGTAGTGTCACCCAGGTAGCTCTCAGCGCTGGCTTCAGCAGCACCAGGCAATCCGCAGGGTAAGGGCGTCTGCCGGGCTCCTCGGCAGCTATCTGCAGAGTAGGGAACGCTCAGCTAGGTCTCAGTGCAGGGCTTAGCAGCGCTGAGATCAGTGGGGTAAAATGCCCGCCCAGGTCCTCCACAGCCATCCACAGAGAAGGACACTCAGCTAGATCTCAGCGCGAGGCTTCAGCATTCCTGCGACCTCCAGAGCCACCCAGATCCTCCGTAGTCTACCACAGGGGAAGACACCCAGCTTGGTATCCGTGCGCGGCTTCAGCAACGTCGCAATCCACAGTGTAAAGAGTCCGCCCAGGTCCTCCGCAGGCTTCCGCAGGGGAGGACACTCAGCTAGGTCTTTGAGCGCGGCTTCAACAGCACCAGGCGATCCGTAGGCTAAAAACGCCCCCCAGGGTTCTTCGCTGCCATCCGCAGGGCAGGGACACCCAGCTAGGTCTCCGTGCACAGCGTCCACAGCACCAGCATCCGCAATATAATAACGCCCGCCCGGGTTCTCCGCAGCCGTCCACTGGGTGGGGACACCCAGTTAGGTCTCAGTGCATGGCTTCAGCATCCCCGCTATGCACAAAGTAACGATGCCTCCTCCCTCCTCATCCTCTACAGCCGTCCGCAGAGGAAGACACCAGCTAGGTCTCAGTGCGCAGCTGCAGCATTCCTGCGATGCACAAAGTAATGGCGCCCACCCTGGTCCTCCGCAGCCCTCCGCAGGGGAAGACGCCAGCTAGGTCTAAGTGCGCAGCTGCAGCAATCCAGCGATCCACAAAGTGATGACGCCCGCCCATATCCTCTGCAGCCGCTCATAGAGGAGAACACCCAGCTAGGTCTCAGTGCGCAGCAGCAGCATTCCCGCGATCAACAAAGTAACGACGCCGGCCCAGATCCTCCGCAGCTGTGCACAGGGAAGGACACCTAGCTAGGTCTCAGTGCGGAGCTTCAGCAGCGCTAGGCCATTCACAGGGTAAAGACGCCCACCAGGGTTCTCCATCGCTATCGCAGGGTAAGACACTCAGCTAGGTCTCAGTGCGCAGCTGCAGGAGTGCCGCAATCCGCAATCCGCAAGGTACTGACGCCCTCCGTGATCCTCCACAGCGTTCGGCAGGGGAGACACCCAGCTAGGTCTCTGCGCAGCTGCAGGAGTGCCGCAATCCGCAGGGTACTGACGCTCTCCGGAATCTGCCGCAGCATACCGCAGCATGGCGCAGCGGAGACACCCAGCGAGGTGTCTGCGCAGCTGCAGTAGTGCCGCAATCTGCAGGCTACTGACGCCCTCCAGAGTTCTCCGCAGCCTTCCGCAGGGGAGACACTCAGGTCTCAGCGAGCAGCTGCAGGAGTGCCGCAATGCACAAGCTACTGACGCCCACCCGGCTTCTCCGCAGCCTTCCACAGGGGAGGACGCATAGTTAGGTCTCAGTGAGCTGCTTCAGTATCCCGGGATCCACAAAGTAACGACGTTCGCCCAGATCCCCCGCAGTCGTCCCGAGGGAAGACACCCAGCTAGGTCTCAGTGCGCAAGTGCAGAAGTGCCGCAGTCTACAGGGTACTGACCACCGCCCGGGTCCCCCACAGCCTTCTGCAAGGGAGACACCCAGTTAGGTCCCTGCACAGCTGCAGGACTGCCGCAATCCACAGGGTACTGACGCCCGCCCGGGTCTCCGCAGGCTTCCACAGGGTAGAAACACCCAGCTAGGTCTCAGTGCCCGGCTTCAGCATCCCCGTGACGCGCGGGGTACTGACGCCCACCCTGGTCCTCCGCAGTCTTCTGCAGAGGAGGACATCCAGCTAGCTCTCTGCGCTGCTGCAGAAGTGCCACAATCCTCAGGGTATTGACGCTCACCCAGGTCTTCCGCAGCGTTCCGCAGGGAAGATACCCAGCTAGGTCTCAGCGCACGGCTTCAGCATCCCCGCGATCTGCAGGGTATTGGCGCCCACCCGGGTCCTCCGCAGCCTAGAGCAGGGGACTGCGGAAGGAGTACCGCAGTCTTCAGGGTATTGACGTCCACCCGGGTCCTCCACAGCCTAGAGCAGCAGACTGCGGAAGGAGTGCCACAATCCTCAGGGTATCGACGCCCACCCAAGTCCTCCGCAGCCTTCCGCAGGGGAGATACGCAGCTAGGTCTCAGTGCGCAGCTTCAGCATCCCCATGATCCGCGGGGTACTGATGCCCACCAAGGTCCTCCGCAGCCGTCAGCAGGGCATTAAAATAAGCAGGGTAGTGACACCCAGCCAGGTCTCCGTGCATGGCTTCAGGAGTGCCGCGATTCACAGGGTATTGATGGTCACCCAGGTCTTCTACTGCAGTATGCAGGGTCGGGACACCCAGTTAGGTCTCGGTTTGTGACTTCAGCCGCAACATGATCCGCGCAGTAAGGACGCCCGCCAGCCCAGGTCCTCCATGTACCACTGCGGCTCTGGCGCAGACTGCAGTGGAAACACCCCCGGTCGTACGTCCGGCCCCGCCCTCAGCCACTCCCTTCCTGGGCACCATTGGGGCCCAGGAGCAGGGCTGTGCTCGCACCGGATCCGAAGCAGACTCTGCATTCAGGCTCACGTGCTCTGGAAGGGGAGGGTGCTGGAGATGAGGGCGGCTGTGCGTCTGCGAGCTGTGAAGGCTGTTTGCGACTGTAATCTCGCTCACCGGAGACAGGCCCTGAGGATGACTCTGTGTCCTAGACTGCGGGTATTTACACGGGGCCTCTTCCGTGCCTTTCCGAAGCGAAAACCTGGGTGGGTTCGGGGGCGTCAGCGCTAAAATCCTATAGGCTAAGTTCCAGGGCCTTCTTGCTTTATTAACTAAAGGACTAGTAACAGCCTCAGAGCGCTCCCTGGAGGACCATTTGTGACTTACTAATTTCTAACAAAAAGTTGAAATTAAGAAATTTCCACCTTTTTATGCTTTTGTACATGGAGTGCTATTTGAACCATTTATGTTTTCTTATTTGTCCTTCCTCTTCTAGCCACAGGCCATCTTTTGGCCAGGAAGCTTTAGTCCAAATCAAAATGAGCATATTTTTTTCTTTGAGAGGAAGTCTTGCTCTGCCACCCAGGCTGGAGTGCAATGGTGCCATCTTGGCTCACTCCAACCTCTGCCTCCCAGATTCAAGCGATTCTCCTGCCTCACCCTCCCAAGTAGCTGAAATTACAGGTGCACACATGCCTAATTTTTGTATTTTTACTAGAAATGGAATTTCACTATGTTGGCCAGGATGGTCTTGAACTCCTGAGCTCAGGTGATCCACCCGCCTCTGCCTCCCAAAGTGCTGGGATTACACACCTGAGCCACTGTGTCTGGCCATTAAAATAAGCATTTTAACATACATTTTTAGGTGCTGATCACAGAGAAATATTTGAAAATTCTGGTTACTATGAATTTGGGTTGGTTTTGTAGGGTCTTCTTCTTCTTCTTCTTTTTTTTTTTTTTTTTGAGACATAGTTTTCCTCTTGTTACCCAGGCTGGAGTGCAATAGTGCAATCTCGGCTCACTGCAACCTCCACCTTCTGGGTTCAAGCAATTCTCCTGCCTCAGTCACCCAAGTAGCTGGGATTACAGGCATAAACCACCACATCCAGCAAATTTTTGTATTTTTAGTAGAGATAGGGTTTCACCATGTTGGCCAGGCTGGTCTCGAACTTGTGACCTCAGGTGATCCACCCACCTCAGTCTCCCAAAGTGCTGGGATTACAGGTGTGAGCCACTGCGCCCAGCCTGGTTTTTTGTTGTTGTTGTTGTTGTTGTTGTTTCCTTTCTTTTTTTTCTTTTTGGTAAATTTTGCATGAGGAAAAGAATGTCTTCAGAGTTGGGAAAAATATTTATTTCATGATATTCTGGTATACCAATATTTAAATTGCTATTTGGAGTGTCTTATCCCAGTTAAATATCAGATTGGCTCCAGAAAATGCATATTGGAGAGTAGTTTGCTTTTTGTTCCTTGTGGTTTTATATGCTGTTTTGTTGGTTTGTATCTGCCTAGTTACCAGAGTCCAAACTGTAACAGAATGTAGTTAAAACCAGTGATTGATGTAACTTATGATGCTTTGTAAGAAACAATAAATGTGGTATTTGGGGTTGTTGCTGTGATTACTAGTGCAACTCAAAATTATTGCTTCTCTCAAAGTTTATAATACTCTGTGTTAACTTTAATTTGAAAAAATGTGTCTAATGTGTTTTCCTGACTACCCAGGTGGAAATGAAAGAAAGAGATGTAATAGACTCATGTGAATTTAATGGAAAATCTTAGCCTGGGTCTCAGAGAAATTGAAATTCTTATAAATGTCTTAAGTAGGTGTTTGGCACATACTGCTAGACAATAAATATTTGTCCAATAAATCAAATACCAGCCTCCCCCTACCACACACACACACACACACAGAGAGACATGAGGGAGGAGAAGACATAGTTTACCATGTTCTCTCCCACACACAACTTCCTCTTTGGCTGGTCCACACACAACTCTTGGTTTGGTTTGGTATGGACCTGCCTAGTTCACTGCTTACTTCTGTCTCCATCTTCTGATTAGAGTAGGTTGAAGGGAGGACAGAAGGAGAGAGACTGGAGAAGTGAGCAGAGACAAGTTTTTCAGGAGGCTGGCCTGTAAAGGCCAACAAGAATGGCAGTGTGGACTCAGAGGACACATGGCTGCCTCTTGCACTTGATGCTATCTTGCTGCATGATTCTGGGCAAATACTTTCAAGTTCTGCCTCTCACTCTGTCCACCTGCAGAGCGAGGGACTGGGCAGGGTAAAGCTCAACCCCCCACAGGCCTGCAGTTCCCATTTTGAGGGAGTTGCAACGCTGAGTGTCTGAAGAGCCAGGGTCATGTCTGACTTAACAAGATGATGCACAATCCTCACCAAACAAGCACCCAATGATGAAGGGATGCCAGAAAGCAGGAATTCCACTAGCAGAAGGAGGCATGAAAGACCTGCCACTCCCCACTCCCACAGCACAGACAAGAGGACCGAGGGATGAGGTAACAACAGAGGGTTAGCAGTAGGGTTTCCTCATACTCAGCCTGAGACACCCTCCTTACTTACATCAGCGCTCTCTTCCAGACCCTCGATGACAATTGTTTAGGAGCTTCCCTTTTTCAGAAGCATTTTGAATGTAGCATTATTGGGGCAAATATTTACCTCCCTGTGCCTCAGTTTCCTCATCTGTAAACCAGGACTAGCAATAGGACCCACCTTGGAGAATTGTGAAGATTTAATGACAGAACTCAAGTGAGGCAGCGCCTCTCACCAGGGGCAATTCTGTCACCAACCCCACCTGCAGGGGAGCTTTGGCAATATCTGGTTGACATTCTGGTTGGTACAAGTGATTGGGGCAGGAAGGGACCCTACTGGCCTCCAGTGGGTTGAAGTCAGGGATGCTGCTAAACATCCTATATCCTGTACCCACCCCCAATGACAAAGAATTATCTAGAAAAAATGTCATAGTGTTGCTGTTGAAAAGTCCTGATGTGAAATCTTAGAATAGTGCCTAGAATCTAATAAGTAGCAATAAAGAATAGTTGATACCACATTACTAATGATACCATCATGACTACAAAGCACTCTCCTCAGCCATGATGCTATCTCAGCTGGTCTTCGCAATGACCCTCGGAGATGCACACTACTATTCTTTTTACAGATGAAGGTACTGAGAGGTTCTAAGACAAAATGTGACTTGCCAAGAGTTGCCCAGCTAAGAAGAAACAGGATCAGTCTTGAACAGGGGCAGCCCAACTCCTGTGTTCTTTCTACCACTCCACCCTCCCACCTGGGAGAGAGAGGCAGTGTATACCAACAGCTGATTCCTGAGCAACAGAAATACGTGCTTTTGAGCATATCAATGAAGACATCTGAAGAAATAATTTATTGGCATGCATCTCTAAATCCAGACGCTGGACCATCCCTTTGCTTCCTATGTTTATTCATTCACTCAGCAGTTACTTAGCACTTATCCTGGGTACCAAGCATTGTACCATATGCCAGGCTGGAGACGCAGGGATGAAACTGTCTCCTGGGAGGGCAGATCTGTAAACAAAGAATGACAGTAGAATACATGTGCTACACTGCATGCCAGGGCTGTCAGCTATAAGCACAGAGCTATGGAGCCAGAGGAAAGAC
Source organism: Papio anubis (assembly GCF_008728515.1). Taxonomy (NCBI): domain Eukaryota; kingdom Metazoa; phylum Chordata; class Mammalia; order Primates; family Cercopithecidae; genus Papio; species Papio anubis. The sequence goes on from NC_044983.1 coordinate 135,289,206, forward strand.
CTCTGCAACAGCTTGAATGGAACCAGAAGGGCTCCCCGCTCTGCGGTGGGTCTTGAAGAATGAGGCGTTTTCTAGGAAGATCAGTGAAGAAAGATGTTCTTGGAAGGGAGAACTATGAAGCAACATGGCATATCATCAGGAATAAAGATGACTGAGACCCTGAGGTCTCTGAGACACTCACAGGCCCTTGCAACAGTTGGATATCTACGTGGGCACTCACGATCTTAGACAAATAATATGCAAGTAGTATGATGGCAGGATGGGGGCAGATGTGAACTAGCTAGGGAAACAGATGAAAGAGGCCAAGTTTCCCCCCCAGGTTTTCAGCCGCGGTCTGAAATGCAGCAGCTCTGAGGCAGGGAGATGACAACACAGGCGGCAGGAATGCTGCGTCACACACAGGTGCTGCGAAAAGCTATGACACACACCCTCCTGGGGGTGCCATTCCCCAGCCCAGGCACCAGGCTTGGACCAGCTGTAGTTAACCAGCTAACAGAAGAATGATTCACACCAACAAGCGTACTTCTTAAACATCCTTCTTGTGATTAGGACATTTCCCAGAGTTGCCGCGAACTGAAGCCTCACTTCCTCTTTCTAACCCTTTTAGAAACAGTGTTAATGGCGACATTTAACGACATGGAGCTCCCTGAGTTGACTCTGCCTCTGCTTGCCCCCTGGGCCTGTCATCCACGCTGCATCGTGGCAGGGTCCCGCTCAGCAGCAGCCCTGACTGCATGGCTCCTGGGACAGCCCAAATGTACTTAGGCACCACTTGGCCAGCTCCCGCCACCCACCCCGAGGACTGAAGGTTATACAGATACACAGACCTAGTCCACCCTCCGCGAGGTTTCCCCTTTCCAATCCCAGGTCATAAAGTCCTAGGTTCCTGTTTCTTACTGTGATTAGCAGCATATCATTATCATTAGTGGCCTCACCCAGAGGCCTCATCTCAAGGGAAATAGTGCTTGACACATCATAAATGCTCTATAAATATATGGCAAACTGATGGATGAATTGGTAATTTATTCTGAACACTCAGCGCTTCTCTTGAGACTTTGGCTCACACTGTTGAATCTGTCTCCTCCTGGTTATCCGGTTTGACTCCCTGGGCTGGTCAGATGGCTCCTTCCTGGCCACAGTACAGGGTCCTTCTTCCTGGAACCACTGGGCCTCCTCATTGTCAAGAGAGAAAGAAATAACTATACTTCATAGACACCTGCTTAGGAGACAAAACAGAGCGCCATGTGTATAAACCTCCTGATGTGCCTTATCTTTTCACACTTCCCTCCCTTTGAGCACCCTGTGGACCTTTCTGGAATGAGCTCCATCTACCCTTCTCTTGCCCACCTGGTAAACACCTCATCTCCTCCAAGACCAAGGGGTACCTCCTCTGTGAAGCCTTTCCTCAGCTCCTTCTCCCTGCCCTCCTTATGTCTCCTCTGGGACACTTTCTTTTTGTCTTTAATCACATCTTCATTATCTAACTTACCCTGTGGTTGGGGGAGGCTCCAGGAAGGAGACAGACTGCATGCGGTCTGAATTGCAGACCACCAGAGGGTCTATACTCAGTGAGAGGGCCAGCGGGCAGCGTTTCCAGGCTGGCCACTCCATCACAGGAGACCTCATGTGGCAGAAGGTCTCTCATTTTTCCTTAAAAGCAGAAAGGACAAGAACGAGTGATGAAAGGTCCAAGCCTATCCAAAGAGCTAAATCACCAAGTCAAATGTGGATTTTGTAATGATGAATTAAAAAAAAAAAAAAAAGTCTGGTGCTCAGATCAAAAAGCAACACCAATGACAAAGTGCTGGATGATGAATCACACAGGGCTCAGCTCAACATTCAGAACAAAGGCAAGGTCAGTGCTGCTGGGGCGAGAGCCTCTCTGCCTGTTTCCTCATTCAGCTCCTGAACGACGGCCATCAGAGCGGAGGCCCTGGGTCCCAAAAACTCAGCACCAGGTTTGCATTTTTGGGTCAGACAGCTGTTCACAGAAAAGCCAGAAGAGTTGCTGACAGGTGCCCAGGAAACTGATTTTGACTGAAGATCAAAAAGAATTTCCCAACTATCAGTTATCCCAAAACTAGACAAGATGCCTGAGAGGGGACTGCCGGTTCCTAGGCAAGTTCACACAACATCGGTCCCTGAGGAATGCAGGTCAAGCCAGGCCTCACCAAGATGCCTGCAGGGTGAGTAGATGCCATGGCCTATGGGGCTGCTGGGATGGCCGTTCAAAGCAACCATACACGGAGGGGCAGACACCAGCCGTGTTCTTGGTCGGGGGCTGCGGGGGGCGGAAGTGAGGTGGGACAGGGAAACCCAAGCTTTGGAGCGAGAGAAACGGACTGAAGTCTCTTACTGACCGGCTGTGTGACCTCGAAACGGCCACTTCACCTTTGAGGCTCAAACTCTTCCCGTGAAAAAGCAGGATAACGCCAACCTCAAATGTATTGTTATGAGAACGAAGTAAGGTAGCCTATATAAAGGGCTTGAACAGTGCCAAGCTCCACAGAGATACGCAGAAACACAGATCCCTTTCCTGTGTTTCTCCTTGAATAGTACCGATCTTTACATCCCTGGCAATTAGCAAAGTGCCTGGCACATAATACAGTCTTCATAAACATGTGCAAACTTTCACATTTCAGTGGCGCCTCTGTTCAAAACAGGAGTTCGGATCGTGAGCTCCACGAGTGCTGGCAGTCTAAGAATCTCCGGGCATAGAGAGGAGATTTTGTGCAGGTGTCCTTTCTTTTGAGGGAATGATCCATGGCTTTAAATTAGAGATTCAAAGGAGTCCTTGGCCAAAAATACAGCAAGGACCACCGTACTACAGGCATTGAAACCACCACTGGGAGCATAGCCTTCTTCTCCTCCTCTCGACTCTGCTTTCAAGTCCCGGTTCAATTCAAATCCCCTCCTCTGAAGTCTCAGAGCACTTACTGTCTGTACAAGGTCTTAGTAATTATGAAATCTCAGATCCACAGGAAGGTAGAAACGGAAGGCTTTTTACGGTCATTCCTTTGTTTATTCTCTAAGTGTTCAGTTCAGCTCCTCCAATGCACCAGGCATGGTGCTCTATGCTAAGACCAGAACATCAAGTAAAATGGAACAGTCCCCGCCCTCCAGACAACTGCAACAAAGATAAAACTAAGTAACTGAATAACTGTCATTGTAAGAGAACCAAAGGATGCTATGAAAGGGGCATGCAGCCGAGCCGTCCAGAATTGGAGGCAAATGTTACTGTGGGAGCAGCCCTCAGTTCCAGCAATGCCTCTCAGAAGTGACACCTGAGAATGGAGGAGGAGGCAGCCAAGTGCAAGGGCGAAGAGGAATGGTGCCGCAGGCAGTAGGTAAGTATGGCCAAGGCTTACAGGCGAGAGCATGGGAATCATTTCCTTGTGGCCAGGCCACAAGACAGCCATGGGAAGAGCTGAGGCAAGACTGGCCAAGGGTGTGGGCTTTATTCTAAGGGAGGTGGGAAGGCATGCATGGTGCACTCTGATTGGGGGTCACAGAGGCAGCACGGAGACTCAATCTGTACAGGGCAGAGAGGAGTGAAACATTTAAAGTCTGGCAGTTTCCATCTTGCCCACAATTTAGGCCAGGAAGAGCAAGTATGGGGCTCTTGGTTTTCAAAATGTGTGTGGTGGGGGTGGGGTGTAGGGAGACGAGACAGACATGCACATATATACGCGTGTAGATATGAGGATACATGTGTTTATATATAGATAGGCTATCCTCTGGGTGATATCTGAACTCAAAATTCACTGATTCATAAATCTGTGGAGGATGAATAGAGAAGGGGGTGGGCGGGGGGTTGAGAATTTCCCAGTACAGTCCTCTGTTTCCAAATAAGGAAACTGAGTCCTAGAGAAGGTAAATAGCCAAGTATACAATTATCAAATAAGTCTCTTAGTTATTTGGAAAACCAGAATCAGAAGCCAAACTGCAGATGCCCAGCCCTGTGCCCACAGGCTCTAGGGGCACAGCCCACAGCCCATCGTCACGCATCTTAGATCCCTGGCAGCCTCTCAGAGTGGATGGGCAGCACTTGCTCAATTCTGATGAGCTCGTTTGGTCTTTCATCCCCAACCCAGTCACATAGAAGCTCTGCACCATACCCAGCACAGTGCCTGACCCAGAGAAGACGCTGAAAGTGAAGTGTCCATTTGACTTCACAGCATTTTGGTAGTACAAATCTTGCATTCGCCCCCTTGCCCAGGGCCTTCCCAGCCCCCACAGCTACTCCTACCCTCAGGCCTCCCAGGTGTGTATGACCAGGAAGCTAAGTTGAAAGGATGAAGCCTTTTTGAAGGGTGGTTGTCAGACTCCCCCACCTTAGAAGAGCATCTTCCTGATGGTGTTTTTGGTTTGGTTTGTTCTCTGTTGTGTCCCAGTGCCTAGAAGCACGCGCGGTGTGCAGAAGGCCCTCAGCAAGTATGCAGGGAATTCACTGGTCGGATGTTCCCCATGACCCATGCAGCTACTATTTGGCTTCAGCGAGAGCAGTGTGACATTTATCTGTTATGTATTTGGGGGATCTGTAAAGGTTTCACTTGAAGCAGCAACATCCTATGACTAAGAATAGATTGAAAACCACTATCCAGAGGGGAGATATTTTTTTCTTTTCCTTATTTCGAGAAGCCTTTTTACTTACTGAAAAACAGTGCAATATAAATGGAGTTTCCAAAAACCAAAACAGAGGTAATTTATAACTACCCAAAATACTTTACTTTTCCTTTCCAATTCTGAAACAAATGTGCCAAAATGCCTCTAGGTACATGTTCAGATTTTATAAAAATTACATAATGAAAGTGATGCCTCACAAGCAAAGGGAAGGTGAGGTCGACACAAGCCTCTCGCCATCTGTGGGCAGAGCACAGAGACAAACAGAGGCCCCCCCCACCTGCTGAGCACCAGGAGGACACCCCGAGTGACTCCAGGACATTCTGAGATGGGGAGGGGGCACTATTAATCACTCCTGGGCAGTATGAACAGGGCCTGTCTCGGACAAACCGGGACATAGGTCAGTCTGGTAATAACCAGCAGCAGGTCATTAAATGCAAGGTCACCATTGGTCAAAATGGATGATGATCATCTGGGAGGGTCAAGTCCTAACAAAATATGATTGCCACTCAAAAATATGAAGGGAAAACAGACCACGTGGCACCGTGATACAAACATATCTGGGTCTAAATTCCAGGCCTGCCATTTACTAGGTGCATGACCTTGAAAAAAATACTATACGATGTACCCCTCAGGGTTAAGGATTAAATAAGAAAAAAAAATATGAGTGTAATCTACTGCACCCTACTGTGTTCAGAGGGTTGTGGGTATAGTGAGAAGCAGCTAAGGGTCAATGGTGCCTTCCCATTCCACCCTGTCAAAAACTGAGGGATATGGGGCAAGTTATTGAACCTCCCAAAAAATTCCTTTCCTCATTTGCCAACCAATAACCTCTCCCACCTGACAACATCAAAACAGATGACAGACACAGCCCCGTGTTTTACCCTGGACCACCCCGGCCGCCCAGGTCACTTTCCTGATCTGATGAACGCTGAGGAAAGTCAACAGAAGCTGGGGGGACTGGGCTTTGAATCCTTGTAAAAATTAATTACACTTAAACCCTTCATGCTGAACATGCTCTGTATGCTCCTCCTGATCTGCTTCCACCCTGTGCTGTGTTCCAAGAGGCAGACGCAGGTGACAGTATCAACAGGTTCCGCATGCCCCTGAGCTTCTGGCCAGGCTCAGCCCATGGGAGGCAACAGAGGAGACAGCAGAGAGTAGGGCTGCAGCCGTTGCTCCCCTGACCCCGGACTGCCAGGCTCTGCTCTGCCCTTCCCAAAGAGCCCAGCTGCCCTCCGGCAGCAGCTCCCCCTATAGCAGCTCCCCCTGTAGCAGCTCCCCTCTGCACCCCCTGCAGCAGCTCCCCCATGCTCCCCCTGCAGCAGCTCCCCCGTAGCAGCTCCCCCCATGTTCCCCCTGCAGCAGCTCCCCCTGCAGCAGGTCCCCCCTGCACCCCCTGCAGCAGCTCCCCCTGCACACCCTGCAGCAGCTCTCCCCTGAACACCCTGCAGCAGCTCTCCTCTGTACCCTCTGTAGCAGCTGCCACTATGCTCCCCCCATAGCAGGTCCCCTCTGCACCCCCTGTAGCAGCTCCCCCCCTGCTCCCATGGTAGCAGCTCCCCTCTGCACCCCCTGCAGCAGATCCCCCTGCAGCAGCTCCCCACCGGTTTGGGTAACTGCTTCCTCTTGTCCTTCTACCTGGAGGGTCTAAAGCCCCCAGCTGCTGCTAGCCCCAGGCTGCTTCCCATGCCTCCTGGGTTTCCCTTCACCACGCAGGCCCTTGGAAAGTCCCCTTTATTAAACTGTCCCCAGTCACCCCTCTGAGTATGCTGCCTGTTTCCTGTGGGGCCCTGACTGATACATCCATTAAAAGTCCCTTCCTTTTTCAGTTACTCCTCAGTTTGGGCCTTAAACCTGGCACAGGCTGACCAGATTCCCTGAGGCTCAGTGAGGTCAGCTCCTCCTACCAGGCAAGCTCAGAGGTCACTGCCTTCAACACACCCATCCAGACTCTTCTCCACCTGCCTCTGCCCAGGCTGGCCTCAGCACCTTGGCTGCCAGCTCCATGAGCACCCTAACCCCATGCTGTGCTCCTTGGTCACTTTGCTGTTGCTGCCCCTGGAACGTGGTGGGGGGAAGCAGGAGCACAGAGAACAATGTACATTCCCCACACAGCCCCCTACCTAACAGCACCTGGAACAAGGTGGGCACTCAGTGACAGCTGCACTGATGCCCGTGAGCAGAGCGAGACGCCCAGAGCAGGTCTCCCTAAGATACAAACCCGGGTGCACACGCTCACGTTTCTCAGGCATGAGAGTCATTCATTCATTAAGAGAGTCCCAATGTATGGATGAGGACAACATAGAACTTTGCTTCAAAACAGAGGTAAAACAGAAAGGAAAGACACTGACAGCAGGATTTGCAACTCACTGGTAAGAACAAGGCAAGATACTTTGTCCTGGAAAAGTGATCAGTGTGACAGATTAATATACAGCAAACAGTGGGCAGATAAAACTCCTTAAAATATTTATGACTTTCGAGTGACTCTGAAAAGAAGCAAGCTCTCCCTGTATGTGCCAGCACACTCCATCAACGGGGACATTTTAATAAGGTGACTCCTGCAGGAGGCTCAGGCACAGGCGCCATGGCAGGACCTGGTGGCATGTTTCATAAAATATTCACAGCTTTCTCCAGAAAAGAACCTCTTTGGGTAGCCCTTCTCCTTCATCAATTTGGCCATGTTCATAAACAGAGGAGGAATCATAAAACTGACACGCCAATGGGAAGCTTCGGCTCGCCTTGCCTTGGGCGCGAGGAGATAACGGAGAATTTCAGATGTTGGTAGGACAGGTGCGAGGAGAGTAATGGAGAATTCCAGATAATGGTCAGAGCTCCCCTCCAGTAAGCCTCCATTTCATGTGAGGCACTGGGCTGGACACTGGAGATGCATGATTTTTCACCCTCTCAACAGATCTGTGAGCTGTCCCCATCTTTCCAGAAGAAACTACAGGTCACAGCGGGTTCATCATCATCTCCTAGTCTCATAACAGCCTGTCAGATAGAATGGCCACATTCACAGGTGAAGACATTCTACTTAGAGGCCCCACTTTTAATAGGTGGCCTTGCAGATCATGAGCTGCAATTCAAACCCAGGTCTGTCTGATTTGGGGGCTTGCATCATGCTATATCCCAGACATATCGCTATTTTTTAAATTCCTTTTTTTTATTTTTTATTTTTGAGACTGAGTCCCGCTCTGTCACCCAGTCTGGAATGCAGTGGCACAATCTCGGCTCACTGCAACCTCCACCTCCTGGGTTCAAGTGATTCTCCTGCCTTAGCCTCCCGAGTAGTTGGGACTACAAGCATGAGCCACTGCACCCAGCCTAAATTCCTCTTTTCTTGACTAAAAAAAAAATTCTTCCACATAATGTTTCCTTTGCTTACTTATATATGAGAGAGCAGTTGGGAATTTCAGGGGTTGGAAATATGTCTAATATTATGTGGGGAACAGAGAGATGGGTGAAGAAAGGAAAGAGCACAGGCCCAGCGGTGACCGATGTCCTGTGAAGTTTCGACAAATAGAACATAGTCCACTGGACACAGGTGCTTCATTTCAGGGAGAATGACACAAGCAGCGCCATCCCAGGCAGCATGTGCTGTGTCATGGGGAGGCTGAAGCCTGCTCTCAAACTCACGGCGGCTGGGACGGTATTTCCAGCAGGACCATCAGGAAAGTGTCCAGAAGTAGGCAGCACAGAAGGTGGGCCTTTGAGAATGAAATGACACAGATGTTTGCCATCACTTACCATGGCAGGATGAACTGTTTTCATACAGCAAAAATGTCGGGTGGTGATTTCTATGTTAAGGATGGGGACAGAGACCACCCCTTCCCGGCTTTAGGGTTGCAGGAACAGGCACCTGCCTGGCCACTCACCGCTCAGAGGGAGGCCTGGGTGTGGGGAAGTAAGGGAGGAGACGCCAGGCAGGCTCAGCAGGGACCTTCCACTGTGAACCTGGGCTCTGCCTGTCCCTAGGAAGCAACAACTTCCATTTCCTACACCCCAAGTCACAGAGGCAGGTTCCTCAAGTTTTGGGGGATAAGTTCAACTCCAGGGAGGGAAGTCCACATGAGTAGAACTGATAAACTGAATTCTTCGCTGCCAACTTGATGAATGGTGCACGTGGAGTTTTCACCTCCCAACCTTTAATTGGCCCTCAACTCAAAAGGCCCTCTACATGTCCACATTAGAGTCCCGGACACAGTCAAAGCCTGTGCAGCCCGCTCATCCGCAGAACTTCTGGCTCATTTACATAAGAGCTGCCTCAAAGTCTCTGATCAGAACTGATTGTTTCCAGAATCCCTCCCTAAGCCCTTCCTTTGAGTGAGGTGCCTCTCGCCTACTTCAGCAGCACCCAGTAGCACCTCTGGTCGCGTGGCTGGTGGCTGGTCTGAGTTCCTCACAAAACTCACTCTGCTTCCAAGCAGGGACTGTTACTCCTGTTTCCAATCCCATCACCTAGACTAACACCTCCAGGTCAGAAGGCACTCCTTACATTTGAGGAGTCAATGCAACACCATCCCCAGGCCATTTTCCAGCAAACCAGTCAACAATGAATGCCTCTACGTGCCTAGCGATGGGTTCATAAGGACGAAAAGAACTGAAGGAAAAAAAAAAAAAACCCTCCCAAAAGAAAATATTCCTAACAGCAACTGCTGACGCTGCAAAAGACACATGACACTTGAGGGCCATGTAGTCCAAAGTAGAAATCTGATATCATAATGTCATTAATTTGAGTGTTCTCATCGACAAAAATTTGAATTAAGCTTGATCAGAAAGATGACATTAATGTAGCCATCCTTGGCACTTTGTGGTAAAATCTTTAATCCCAGCACAGGATGGAATCATAATAGGACCATCCGTCACTGATGCAATCATTTTCTAATTGCTTTTAGGCCCCGGGTCATTACATCCAAGACTTAAAGACAAAGAAGGAGGGAAGAGGTGAAGTGCCTGCGATTAGGAGAGCAAATACGTGGCACGTGAGGAGGAAGCATATGGGAGCGGGAGGGAGAACTGCAAAGCCTCCTCGGACACACACAAAGTTTCTGCAAGAGGAAGGAAGTAAAAGGAGCCAAGAGACAAGAGGAGGGAGGGAATTGTCGATGATCCGGAATATGTGAGTAATAACATAGGACTCAATGAAAAAGATGCAATATCCACGGAATAATACATTCAATTAAGTTCAATCAAGAGTCTGACCACCTCCTGAGAGCTGGGTCTGTGCTAGACCATGGAAGGAAAGAAGAATAAAGCAGGATACTTCCTGACTGAAGGAAGCCCACAATGGAAGCAAAGTACAACGGCAGGTAATAAATGACAATAGAGTTTGCTAATTGTAGCAATAAAAAGTGCAGCCATGGGGAACTGGCTCCAGGAACCCCACAAACACCGAAATCCTTGATTCTTGAGTTCCGGTATAAAATGGCACAGTATTTGCATGTCACCCACATTCTCCTGTGTACCTTAAATCATCTCTAGGTTACTTACTTACAACCTAATACAATGTAAGTGCTTTGTAAACAGTTGTTTTTGGTTTTTTTGTTGTTTTTTTTTTGAGACGGAGTCTCCCTCTGTCGCCCAGGCTAGAGTGCAGTGGCATGATCTCAACTCACTGCAACCTCCACCTCCCGGGTTCAAGCAATTCTCTGCCTCAGTCTCCCGAGTAGCTGGGATTACAGGCACCCACCACCGCACCCAGGGAATTTTTTTGTATTTTTAGTAGAGACGGGGTTTCACCACTTTGACCAGGTTAGTCTTGAACTCCTGACCTCATAATCCACCCGCCTCAGCTTCCCAAAGTGCTGGGATTACAGGTGTGAGCCACTGCACCTGGCTGTTATACTGTATTTTTTCGGTTGTATTATTTTTTTTCCTCCAAGTATTTTCAATCTATGGTTGCTTGAATCTAAGGATGTGGAACCGGTGGATGCAGTAAGGCCTAGCTGTAGAGTGAATGCACAGAGCAGGGGCTGGATAATCACCTGGGAGAAGCGGCCTGGCGAAGGGAAGAGCGTACAGCCTTTGGAACCAGATTTGGGCCTAAAGGTTTGTTCCACACTTTTGGGCTATGGGACACTGAGGATGCTGTGCCCAGGGCCCTTGTTCTCCTTCCAAGGGCCAGTAATAGTCACCCTCCAAGGGACGGTGTGACGAGTGAATGTGACAGTGCTCGTGAACACCTACAAGAACACCTGGCACATAGCAGGTGTGGATTATGATTATTATTGGAGGAAGGAAAGACTGCATAGAAGGCAGTGCCTGAGCACAGATTGGAAGGAGCTCATGAGCATAAAAGGTGAGGAAGGCTGTTCCCAGCAGAGGGGGCAGCAGGCAAAGAGGTGTGACAAAGAACAGGGAGCCCAGGAACTGCACGCAGGATATGAGGGGACAGGGAGAGGCAGGGGCAGGGTGTGTGTCTGTCTGATGGGCTAAGGGGGTAAATTTTTTATTCTTAAGGCAATTAGCAGTAATGAAAAGGTTTAAAGTCGGGTGAGATGTGATCGTACCAGCATTATAGAAAGACCATGCTGGCAGCTATATGGAAGCTGGACAGGGTGTATTTTGCACCTGTTAAAAGAATCCACGACCACCATTCGGAGGCAGAAAATTCATACCTAAAAGTAACGATTATCACTCCCCTAGAGGCACCAATTCTGCATGTGATGTGTTCTCTTCTTGTGAAATTTCAAAGGAATCCAGTTAAGCAGCCAACTAAGCACTCAGTTTTTTTCCTTTGAGAGAAGGTAAGAATTGTACAGAACCTGAGGGAAGGTGATGAGTCATTTGTTTGGCATTGCCGTTATTTTACTGATGCTGATGCCTGTAATTTACATATTTTAGGGGACCATTTTAAAGAGTCACATATATCTCTCCAGCACTAAAATTGATTCATGATGCTATTGTGTTTTAAAGACAACAAATACTTGCTGTGGTTCTGAGTAGAAGTTACCCCAGGCGCTGCTCAGGTCTGAGGTACACCCTTCTGGCAGCAGCTGACAAGCGAGAGAAGTGATCTACGGTTTCTCAGTCCAAAGGTACCCTAGAGGTTTCCTACAGTGGGGGGAGCAGCAATGGTGGGGCTGAGTGGGCGGAGTTCAGGCTCTCCCACACCAACCACCCAGATGCAGCCAGAGCAACCGGTCACAGGCTGGATCGACACAAATAGGAGGAGATGTCCTCTCACCTGAAGTTCTAACACCGCCCTATTCTGACCCTTGAGCTAGCAGGGTACTAAGGGAAGAGAAGAGTCTTTGGAGTCTGAGAGTCTTACTGACTTAACTGTGCACATCATTTTGACACACTAAGACTCAGTTTCTCCATCTGTAAAGTGGAGATAATATGTTCTTTGTAGACTGGTGTAAGGATAAAAATGAGATGATACATGCAAAGTGCTCACCACACAGTACGCATATCTTAGTCTATTTTGTACTGCTGTAATAGAATGCCTGAGACTGGGTACTTTATAAGGAGCAACTAGCTCACAGTTCTGGAGGCTGGGAAGTCCAAGATCAAGGCTCTAGCAAGTGAGAGCCTGGTTTCTCTGCTTGCGAGATGGTACCTTGCGTGCTACATCCTCTGGAGGAGGACACGCTGCTTCCTCACATGACAGGAAGACAGAAGGGCCAAGAGAGCTCACTCCCCAAAGCTCTTTTATGAAATCATTATGCCCACTCATTAGAGTGGGGACCTCATGCCCTAATCACCTCTTAAAGGCCCCACCTCTTAACATTATTATACTGGCAATTAAATCTCAACATGAGTTTTGGAGGGGACAAACATTCAAACCATAGCAAGGCATATGGTGGCAGCTTTTATTTAGTGCTGAGCAGTGAAAAAACAAACATAGGAAGTGAGTGAGCCTCTAACATGCTACATAACAGAACTCATTGAGCAGCAAAAGTAAGCTTGATGTTTTTTTCTCTCAAAGAGAATTTGGAAAATAAATTCTGATTCATCACTACAGTTACAAGATACAACATCAAATGTACATTGTCTAGAAAACAAAAAATAGATTTCTCTCACACTAAAGAGCTTCGAAGACCAACAATGCATTTGTAATTTACCTCTCAGAACTGAACTATACCGTTTACCTGTAACCACTAGGAATTTGAAATAATAACTGTGTAACTAATTTAGAGCTTACAAAGTCCATACAAATATATTTTCTCATTTTTACCTCATAAACTCTATGAAATGGTCACTATTAATCCCATTTAAATCAGAAACCAAGATTTGCTCCAGGCAAAGCTCCATGAGATGCATGTGGGTGGTGCTTTGACACCGAGGAGGGAGACCCCAGTGGCTACAGCACCCACACAACAGCCCAGCTGCCTGGAAAGGGAACCGGACAGGAAGTTCACCTGAGTCCAGCTAGAACAAAGCAACTACTGCAACACACGCTTCACCCCCGGAATGTAGGTAGCGCCTGCCATTACAGGTGATTAGCACATGTTTAATGAATGAACATCCATCATTTCAACTGTTAGGGCCTTCAAGAGGCTCCAGAGATTCGAGGTTAGTAGTCAAAGGATTCAGCAACATCTGAGTACCTTAGTGGATACCCTGTGAAGTCTCTCCCTAGCCCACAATGGTCTCCTTCTTTGTGAACTGTCGTCTGTGCACAGGAAAGGCCTCTGGTAGCCATGTCTGTCACTAAGGGGCTCAGGTCCCACTGGCCCCAGGTGGCAGGACCAGAGAAGGACACGTAATAGAAGCTGGGCCAAGAAGATGCCTCCACCTGCCGGTCTGGAGTTGGTGCTGAGAGAATCCTATCAGGCTGTAGGTCTCATCTGTCATGATGTGAACTGGGGGCTGAGACAGCTATGGGTGAGGGGCATGGGTTTGAAGCAGCAGAGGAGCCACTGCACAGAAAAAGACAAAGGAAGGATGAGAAGCCACAGAGCAAGTGACAGCACTTGAGTGACAGTGCACAGTGGTGTGGAGAGTCCGGCAGGCTGGTTCTGAGGACTCTCCAGCCCAGGTTCCACCTGCAGCCTGGCCCTGCAGTGTGTCCTGGCTTCCTGTGAGACATTAGGACAGTCCCTCTTTGGCTTACGACAGCGTGAAGGTGATTTTGTTAACTACAGTCAAGGGTCTTCATTTAAATGGGCCCCTTCCAAATGCAGTCTAACGTCAGGCCAAGGCCATCTGAAGTGTAAGCATCTCCAGGAGACCCAGGTAGGCACAACTGTGTCACAGCAAGACAAGGCAGGGGAAAAGAGAAGCGGAAAGCCGGAGTGCACAGCAGGAGGCGAGGACAAAAAGAAGGCCAGCCGAACCATGCCAGGCGTGGCGTCCTGCAGCCAGCAAGCACACAGGGCTGTCATCTGGAATGAGTTCAGGAAACTCAGGCTAATTTTAGCCATAGCCTAAGAAAACTGTGATCAGGATGAATTGGCTGAGCAAAAACGTAATGCATGATAGAGCAAAACAGAAGTCCTTTCAGGATGGCCCCTCAAGTGACTCCTCCCAACCCCCTTTCCCGCAAGTCCCCACCATGCCACCAGCACCGCTGACCAGAGGCATCCTCACTCCATGGCTCACCCCACCCCAGCCTCCTATCAGCCCCTCTGGCTATAAAGTGCTTTCTTCTTCATGTGCAACTCCCAGCCACCCTCTAAGGGCCAGCTCCCACAACCTAATGAAGATGAACGTAATCCCTCAAGGCATTTCCATAGCCTATTAAGTCATTAGACCATCACATATATACACACTTGGGTACATAGTAACATTCCCATCTTTGGGGTTAAAAACTGAAGTAACAAGAGGTCGCGTAACATCTTCAGAGTGGCTCATGCTGAGAAATAAACCAGGGAATTTAACCAGGTCTTTAACTCCAAATTCTTCTACCTCATACCATGGGGTCTCTCAAATGTCACCTTCTCTATTAAAACCTTCCAAGTTCATCCAAACCAGAAAGGAACCCCTCTTCCTCTCACCTGGGCTCCTGTAGAACTGTTCGTGGGTTTCTCACAGTATTTCCCTCCATCTCCCTCTAACCTACTTCCTTCTATACACATCTCAGTACCCTTGGCAAGACTGAATTCCTTCCAAGTCCCATTCAGATTCCAGGACGCCACAGTTTCACATAATGGGTGGTCAGTAGATGTTTAGAAAGCGAATGAAGATAAACTGACATAGCACATCCTTTAGGATTTATTTCTTAAGGTAACCCCTGGGTTTTTGGCATGTATGTGTTCAGCACTGGTCTAGGCACTGTGGCAGATGAGAGGCGACACAGCCCCAGCCTTGAGTTAGATAACTTATACCACAAGATGGAAATTAAGGCAGCCTTGAACTCCAACAGAAAATACCTTCAGCTCAAAGTATAGTGTAATTTCTTTTCCTTATTTACCAGAAAAATAAACACAACCAGCCCTGAGCTGAAATGATGAATGAGGCGGGTACTCTTCCAGCACCTCTCCTCAGCAACTGGAAGGAGAGATCGTTAGCATTTCCCTGATTAGCAAGCTGAGTTAATTAATACAATATAGAGCACTTCTCCCAAGAAGGAATTTTAAATAGATTTTGTTTTTAAGATTTTCACTTCCACACAGCTTTTCTGCAATACTCTTATCCATCCAGCCTCCATCTATCTATCCATCCAACAACCATCCATCATGCAACATCCATCCAACATCCATCCATCCATCCATCCAACATCCATCCAACATCCATCCATCCATCCAACATCCATCCAACATCCAGCCATCCATCCAACATCCATCCATTCATCCAACATCCATCCATCCATCCAACATCCATCCAACATCCATCTATCATCCATCCATCCAACATCCATCCATCAACATATCCAACATCCATCCATCCAACATCCATCCTCCATCAAACACCCATCCATCTATCCATCCAACATCCATCCATCCATCCAACATGCATCCATCCAACATCCATCCATCCAACATCCAGCCATCCATCCAACATCCATCCATTCATCCAACATCCATCCATCCATCCAACATCCATCCAACATCCATCCATCCATCCATCCATCATCCATCCATCCAACATCCATCCATCCATCCATCCAACATCCATCCAACATCCATTCTTCCATCCAACATCCACCCATCCATCCAACATCCATCCATCCAACATCCATCCATCCAACATCCATCCCATCCAACATCCATCTATCCATCCAACATCCATCCATCCATCTATCCATCATCCATCCATTCTTCCAACATCCATCCATCCAATATCCATCCATCCATTCATCCAACATCCATCCATCCAACATCCATTCATCCAACATCATCCACTCAACCATCCATCCACCCATTCAATCAAGATGTGAGGGGCACATGCCGTCAACAAATACTGTGGAAGTTTCTGAGAATACAGAGGTGAATATTTTTTAAGGATCAAGGAATAAAACCAAATCACTAGGCAAGATGTTGGGTTCTCTAAGAGTTCTCTATGAACTTTCCCTCAGGATGTCAGGGATGCCTCCACTGAGGTAACCCTGAAAGAAAAGTAGGAATTAACTAAGTCACATATTTGTGTGGGAAATTTAAGTGAGGAAGGGGATGAAAGGAGATTTTTAGGGAGAGAACACAAAGGGTGCAAAGGCCTGAGACAGAACAGAGTGATCAGAACATCCGCGGGCCTGGGTGTTGTTGGACCTTGAGATGCAAGAGGGACAGTGCCAAGGGTCAGGGTTGGAGAAGCAAGAAAGGAAAAGACCATGGAGAACTTGGTTTATCTAAGAAGTTTGAGTTTTATCTCAGAGCCATGGGGAAGTCACAGTCAGACTGTCACTTAAGATACTCTGGCAGTAAGGAAGAGGCAGGAAGGCCAGGGCACAAAGTGCTGCAGTGACCCAGGGGAGAAGTGGTGCAGGCCTGGGGCAGGGCCCAGGCAGCAGCAGCAACAGAAGCCCCAGAGAGGACAGAGTGGATTCAGAGAGATGACCTAGATTTTCCTGCCAATGTTATAATTATAGGCACACTGTGAAGTCATTACCAAAGGCAAACTTGTGTGCCTATCCTATTGTAAACTCAACTATAGGCCCTTTGATGAAGAATCACTGGCTTCCATTTCACCATCACTTATTGAAGGTATCCTCTGGAGAGCTCTGTGCTCCTTCCAGTAGGGGTGAAAGTGATAAATAGGGCAGAGTCATGTGTCTGCAGGGCAGGCTCTTAAAGGGGTCCCATGATCCCTACCCTCTGGTGTTCATACTACTATGTGATCCTCTCCCCTTGAGGATGTGGATGGGTCCTGTGACTTGCTTAAAGCAGAGGTGGTAGGACCTATGTGATTACCCATATATGATTACATTACAAGAGACTGTAGGCTCATGTTGCTGGAGTCCGTCTCTCTCTCTCTCTCTCTCTCTCTCCCCGCCCCCCCCCCCCCCTTTCCCCGCCCCCCACCTCCCTTTCTCCTTTTTTTTTTTTTTTTTTGAGACGGAGTCAAGCTCTGTCGCCCAGGCTGGAGTGCAGTGGCCGGATCTCAGCTCACTGCAAGCTCCGCCTCCCGGGTTCACGCCATTCTCCTGCCTCAGCCTCCCGAGTAGCTGGGACTACAGGCGCCCGCCACCTCGCCCGGCTAGTTTTTTGTATTTTTTTTAGTAGAGACGGGGTTTCACCGTGTTAGCCAGGATGGTCTCGATCTCCTGACCTCGTGATCCGCCCGTCTCAGCCTCCCAAAGTGCTCCTCCCACACTATCTTTGAGGATGCAAACAGTCATGCTGGGAAACTTCAATGGGTCAAGGATCTGCAGGTGGCCTCTAGATGCTGAGGCGCATTCTCCAGCCAATAACCAGCTAGAAACCAAAGCTCTCACTCCTATGACTACAAATAACTGAATTCCACCAACAACCAAAGGGAGCTCAGAAACATCCATCCCCAGTTGTGCTTCAAATGAGACTGCAGCTCTGGCCAACACCTTGACTTCAGCCTTGTCAGACTCTAAGCAGAGGACCCAGCTAAGCCATGCCTGGACTCCTGACCCATAGAAACTGTGTGCTAATTAATACACGTTGTTCTAGGCCACTACATTTGTGGCCAGTTGTTAGAAAGCAATAGATAACTATTGCATATAGTCAAAATGAACAAAAGTCTCAGATCTAATTCGGTGCCCATATCTGCTATTTATTACCTCTGTGACTCGGGTTAAGAGACAAAAGCTTTCCAAGCCTTAGTTTTCCCTTTCTAAGAGAAATAATGCCTACATCCTGATGTTTCTGTGAGAATTAAATTTTTTTAAGTGTATGTCTAGATCCAACACAAAGAAGAACTCAGTGCCTCTTCTGTACCTCAAAGACCGGGTAATGAGCAGGGAGCGGCAGAGAGGAACAAAGCTGCCTCAAGTGTCTGAGGAGGGGTTCCATGCTGCAAGGCAAGTGTGCAGCACAGACGGGAGGCAGGTGACTCAGCCGTGAGGCTCAGGAAGCCTCTCTCAAGAAGGGGCACCTGAGCCCATCTTGAAGGGCCCAAATGATTTTGTGAGGCTGGGGCCAGAGACATGGGATCCACAGCCATCCTGAGAACGAGGTCATTCACAGTTTGCATAGATTTAATGTTTGCTGCATGTGCACATTGAAAAGTGTTACTTGGTCCTATACATTTTTATTTTTATTTAATGTGTTGAGAAAGATGCACCCACACAAAACTGCCAATCTGACATCTCTGTTTGGATGTCACACAGATACCTCAAATTACTGCCTCTTCAACCACATTTCTTAATTTCCCCTTTAAACCTGATCCTCTTCCAGGCTTCCCATCTCAGTAACTGGCTGCACCATCCACCTTGTTGCTGGTCACTGTCCTCAACCCCTCATTCTTCCTCACAAAGCGCTTCAGAGCCCTTTCCACGGTCACGTCCGCCATGACGCCCCACTCTCACCCAAGCTCACAAGTGCTCCAGCCGGACCTCCCACTGCCACACTTGCCTCTTGCTCACATTCTCCCAAGTGGATCTGTTTGTAAGTGAAACTGCACATTTCACTTTCCTGCTGAAAAACCCTTCCCTGGCACCTACTGCCTCTTGATCAAATGCAGACCCCCGACCACCTCCACGGCCTTGCAGAACCCAGCCTTGCCAGCTTTGGACTGGTCACATCTGCTCTCCCTGCCCTCACAGCCCAGTCACACCCACTCCGCCGTGGGCATCCAGGGTGCCGACATGCTGCTTCCTCTCCAGCCACGATCCCCACCCCAACTGCACAGCTGGGTTCTTCTTACCCCACCACACCTTATTTATTCCATCATGCCCCGTGTATTTCTTGCACATCACTCATCAAAAATTATAGTTACATAGTCATCTGTTGCTTATTTATTTTCTGTCTTCCCAGGAAAACTATAAGCTCCACGAGAGTAAGAACAATTGGTGTCTGTTTGTTACTGATTGTATTCTGGGGCCAAACAGTGCCTGGCCATCAAAGAACACTGCAAAGTATTTACTGAATGAATGGAAGTCTTGAGTTCTTTGTGAGGAGTGCAGGTGAAATGGGACCATCAGGAGAGGCAAGGTTATGCTGTGGTAACAAGAACCTCCAAATCTCAGTGGCTTACAACCAAGGTTCATTTCTTCACTGGACAGGCTCTGGTCCATGTCTGTCTCACTCTGGACCCTGGCTGAAGCAGCACGTGTCCCCATCAGGACTTTGCTCACCTCATGCTGGAAGCAAAAGAAAGATGGCCACAGCCCCCCATCGGCTCTTTAAACTTCTGCTCAGCAGTTTACATGTGCCTCTGTATTAGGCTCGTATTGCTGTTATGACAAATGATCACAAATTTAGTGGCTTAAAACAACACAAACTGATCATCTCCCAGTTCTAGAGGTCAGAAGCCTGCACACCGGCGTGGCTCCAGGGCTGCGTTCCTGGGGTGGGGTGCGGGGGGGACTCTGCCTGAGCCCCTTCCAGCTTCTGGAGGCTACTCGCTCTTCCCGGCTGTGGCCCCTTCCTGCATTGCCCCAACCTCTGGCTTCCATAGTCATAGCCCCTACTCCTCTCTCTGCCCCGCCCTGCCTCCCTCTTGGAAGGACCCTGGTGATGACACTGGGCCCACCTGGATGATCCAGGATGATGGCCTCCCTTCTCAAGGTCCTTAACTTCATCACATCAGCAAAGTCCCTTTGGCTACATCAGGTCACATGTACACAAGGTCTGAGCATCAGGACGTGGACATCTTTGGGTAGGGGCATTACTGCATCTACCGTGTGCCCTGACCATTCGCAGGGGCCAAAGCAAATCACAAACCCAAGCCTGACACTGCCCAGGCAGGGAAGCACAGCCCCTCACGGGAAGGCCCTCACAGGGGAGGACCCTCACAGGGGAGGACCGTCGGAGAGGAGGACCCTCACAGGGGAGGACCATCTGAGAGGAGGACCACAATCACTCTAGAAGTCTGAAGGCAGTGAGGTGGGGGTATAACCTCCCACAGGGAGGGCAGCACACACCTGGTAGTAATCAGAGGATCTGCCATAGTAGGGGTGGTCACTGGGAGAAAAGAGTCTTCATTATTTGGCTCTAGGAAATATTAATAAGTAGTTTCATATTTTGTAGAGCTTAAAAAGAAGACATTTGGGTCCAAATGCTGCCATTTTTAGAAAGAAAGCCCCATACCCTGAAGGCAAGTTCTTGATAAAAACTGTAGGGTATCACTGTCCCCCAACCTGGTGGCCTCAGAAAAAACCCGGACACTGCTCTTCACATTCTTCAAAGAGAGACGGCAGCATCCCCTGCCCACCTCCTCACGGGGCTGCGAGGGGAAGTGAGGCAAGGGACAGTGGCAGGAGCTGGGCTGATGGCGATGCAGCAGCCGAGGTCAGCAGGCAGAGGCCCACCCAGAGCTCGGGGGCAGGACACAGCCTCCCTAAGGGCCTCAAAGGTGACTGGCCCAGGGGCACTCAGAGGGAACCACCAAGCTGGGTTGTTTCTAGGAAAGATCACTCTGGAAACAGAGGAGGCACCAAAAGGAGTGCTGCTCAGCAGATGGCTGCAGCAACCCAGGGAGAATCGACAGGAGCCTAGTCATCGGCACGGAGCAGGGGCACGCAGACCACGGGGTCAACTCAGGTTTACGAGGTCACAGATCATTGGCATGGAACTCTGGAAAGGGCATCATCTGTCATTTCAGAAAGCATGGCAGTGTCTGTCTGGGAATGGGGGTGAAGGGAAGGTGTGCAGGGGACCTGTGGGTGACAGGAACATTCTAGGTCTTGGGCATGTTCATGTTCATTTGTCAAATCTCATTCTTTTTTCTTTTTTTTTTTTTGGAGATGGAGCCTCCCTCTCTCGCCCAGGCTGGAGTGCAGTGGTGCTATCTTGGCTCACCACAAGCTCCGCCTCCCAGGTTCATGCCATTCTCCTGACTCAGCCTCCCGAGTAGCTGGGATTACAAGTGTGTGCCACCATGCCCGGCTAATTTTTTTTTTGTATTTTTAGTAGAGATGGGTTTCACCATGTTAGTCAGGATGGTCTCGATCTCCTGACCTTGTCATCCGCCAGCCTCGGCCTCCCAAAGTGCTGGGATTACAGGCGTGAGCCACTGTGCCAGACCTGTCAAATCTCATTCTTTACACAATTCAAATGGGGGCATTTTGTGGTACGTAACTTCTTCCTTAGTAAAGTCGATTTGAAAGAGATTATCAAGCAGACTCGGAGGAAAGCAGATGAAGGGCAAAGCTGCTCTCAGCTCTTCTCCTGGCTCCCCAGTGCAGGGTGTCCACTGAGATGGCCAGGGAGGGAGAGGACCAAGCTGGAAGAGGGGATGCGGTAGGCCCCATCTGGAGCATCTTAACCATGAGACACCAGTCACAGGAAAACCGACAGGTCCATTTCAGAACCGGACTCTCAGGCACCAGATTCCAAACAAAGACGTTAACGAATCAGCCCCCCAGTCCCATGTCAAGGAGTTCTCTCAAGGAACATCGGCAGAAGGGAATTCAAACACCCCATCGTGAGAAGTTAATCAGACACTTGTAAGAACATAATATTTTACAGTGATAAAAGCTCTGAGATAGGGTCCAATTTAGTCTGCAGTTGAATACAAGAAGCACAATGATCCTGAAATTAAATGACATCATCTGTCAAAACAGCAGCTTTCTAATTTGAATTACAGCACTGTGGAATGTTAAATGAAAAAGAAACATTTAATTAGGACAGTGTATTTAGCCAGAGCATAAGTAGCGAGAAGTAGCTCAGTCTGGCTAACTTTACCAAATCTCATCTCCAGGCCCCACAAAGGCAGAGATGTGGAAGGGAAGCCTTGAAATCCTGCAGGGTGGGCCTGGCATGGCAGGGGTTGGGGGCAAAGAGTGGATTCACGGGTGCTGTGACCCTCACTATTTGGACGACACGGAACACGTCACTAATTGTGCGTCCCCAGCTTCATGGCACACCACTGACAGCCACGAGCTCTCATCCTCACCCAATCCTTTCCCGGATGGGGCTGGGTGCTAGACGAGGCAGAGGAGAGCTGGGTCTGGAACTGGAGTCTACCTTTCTCCAGCAGCCATGTCTGGGCATCTCTAACATATGTATCTGGAGACACTGCTTCTTCACTTGCAAACCAAGAGAGAGAAACCCTCCTCTCAATGGGCTCTGGAAATTAAAGATGGTCAAGTGCAAAAAGGCATTTAGCATGGCAGTTGGCTCAAAGGCAATGTCTGATCGTTGTTTCTCTCAAACATGCAGGTTTGCAACAAACAAGGATCTGGACAGAAGCTCTGTGAGGCATGCTCCAAGCCTACCTGTGTGATGGACAGGGGCTCAGGACATATTTATCCATTGACTGAACAAATGAATGGATGAATGAACAGAATCATGAACATACATGACCAACTATGTTAGAGTATTAAGAAACAGAATTAAATTTATTTTCAGTGATTTAAATCATACATCAAACCCTATAAAACGCATTATCACAAAGCTCTCTTCAATCAGATGCGAAGCCTCTCGAGGACAGTGGCCATGCTTCATCCATGACCCTATCCCAGCAGCAAGGTTGGCACCTGGCATGGAGCAGGCCCTCAAGAAATATCCAAGGACCTAAAGAAACAAGTATCTCTTGGCCTCCTTGATTTATAATCACGTTAAGGACTCAGGGTTTTTTTAAACCACAGATTTCATTGATAATAAAAGTGCATATTCCAGAAATCATTTCATTTTATCAACAAACATTAAAGGAGATACGTTCTTGATTGCAAAGGCATTCCCATCACAGGAAATAGCTACCATATCCAAAAACATTGCTCCTATACAGAAACTAGCACAAGCCTAAAACCATGACACTAAAGAAAATCTGAGTTTACAAATCTGTGTTGCTCCACCAGGTTCTTGCCAAAAATGAGTCCCCAAGAATATAAGAGCTGAGGTGATTTTACTGAATTAACCTGAAGTCATAAATTCTAAAGCATAAATTCACCTGCATTAAGAAAGTATAAGCAGTGTGGTGGCTTTTGCAGGGTGAGTTATAAACCAACAGAGATAGCGTCTACTTGCCTTACTAAAATGATTCATGGTGAAGAGCTAAATGGGCTTTTCAGCCAAAAACAAAGACAGCACAGACAATGGCATATACAAAAGTTAGAATTTACAATTGTGTTAATTTGTTTTTATCAATACCAAAGGCAACAAATGTTTATCTTACTTTCCTGTGGCTCCTTTAGTGGCAGCCTAATTCAGATCACCATAGTACAGTTCAATCACAATTATGCTCGGTGCTGAGACAGCCTAAGTGTGGTTTCATTTACTTTAGAGCAAAGAAAAAAAAAAAAAAAACACACACACACACACACACACACACACACGTTTTCACAGAAACCAACTCCAGCTCCGGCGTAAGCAAGCGGTCCACGGGAGACAGCTGGTGCTCACAGACAGACCGCAGTGGGTCACCCTGTGCCCAGCCAGAATGGAGACTGCATGCAACAAGCAGTGACTAATGGTCTGAGGTTGATGAGCAGGCTAAAGGCCAAGGGTGGGGACAAATGCTAGGGTATAAACTGTGTCCAATTTTTCCAAAAAAGTCTGGGTGAGGCAAATTCATTCTCTTTGACAGAAGTGAAGGCAGGAAACTGGCACTATTGAATACCCACTGTGCTCCCTGTACGGCAGATCCTCAAAATCATCCCGTGAGGCAGGGATTATCAATGCTACACTTTTCAAGAGAAAACTGAGGCTCCCCAAGGGGTCGGCATGATTTAGCCAGTCAATGGCGGAGCTTAGATGTGGAGCCAGCTCTGTCCAGCTGCAAAGCCACTGCTCTTTCCACCTAGCCATTCTGCCTCAGTTACGCCCTCCTGGCGATGAGTCGGTCCCAGGAACAGGCCTGCACATGGGAGATCCCAAAGCTGCTTCCTTTTGAATGCAGACAACTTCCCAGGCATTTAAGCTCCCCGTTAAGAAGACTCCTCTCCTACAGATTCGCTGCTCTGCCAACGAGGTTGATTTTCACAGGGATTTTCAGTTAGCAGAAGCAAAGTCCTTCTTTCTAAGTCTCCAGTCACCTCTAAAGCATATGCTAATTCCCTACTTAAATCTGTTTCTTTAACAACAGATTGGTGTACATTTCCTTTCCGAACAAGGCAGGCCTGAGGTTCCTGGGTGAGGCAGGGCAGGCAGGTATCCATGAGGAGGGGAGGCTGGCTTGGCGGGGGGTGTCTGACCCCTTGCAAGGTGAGGTGGCATCCACTGAGGGGGACGCCCAGGGGAGAGTCAATGCCCCAAGAGAATGAAGTGGACATCTGTGTGTGAAATCTCAGGGCCTGAGCAGGGTGCGGGGGCCTGGAGGTGGAGCCCAAACAGGCCCTGTGAAGAGCCCAACTAGGGAGAGGAAGCGATCCCAGGGAGGGGCAAGCTGGCCCAGGGCATTGGAGCCAAGGAGGGGTCTGAAGGGTGTCTGCACATGGAGTTAGCCAGCACGGGGGATGGAGCCTGAGCTGGGTGGGCAAGATGTCCATACGGAGGGCAGGGGGCAGTAGAGGCGATGGGAGACTGGGTACACACAGGAGGACTGAACACCTAAGTCAACGTGGAAGGATGGTGAGAGCCAGCTTTCTCCCTGAGAGAAAAGGGAGTTACAAACACAGAGAGAGAAAATTAGAAGAAAGCCAGTGATACCGGATCGGAATTGGAGGGGTCTCTGAGAATTCATGTTTTTCGATGCACAGAGATGGACAGATAGATAGAAATGTAAATGCATGTGTATGCATGCACACGTACATACATATATGACCCATTCACTGAGAGGGCCTGAAAGCAGTGGCATCCCAATCAGCTACATGCACACTTCAAGCCCCAACTGTGGCTCCGGAGCAATCAGGGCCCCTGGAGAGATGACTGATTACAGGGCTGGAGCAGGGAAAGGACAACGTTAGCCTGGAGCATCTCACGCCAGGAAGCAAGGAAGACCTCAAAGAGTGATGCCCATGTGTCAGAAGGACACGGGCAGCTTGAGGGGTGCCCACTGGCCAGGTCTGAGACAATCTGGGTATCAAAATAAAGAACTGGGGTGGATCATCACCATTAAACAGAATGAGACCGTGAATTCATAGTGCCGTGAAGACAGGCGTGCACACACCAGAAGTCTGATAAGAACAGGATCTTTACATCACTTTACAGCACCTTCGTAGAAATGCTTCCAAATTTCAGAGTAACTTCACAGTGGAGAGGCCAGGCAAACACCACTTTACTCAAGTGATCATTGTGACACTGTCAGAACTGCGATGAACCACCTGACACGTACGATGGGAACATGGCATCATTCTGTAGTATTCCTGTCCAA
Source organism: Papio anubis (assembly GCF_008728515.1). Taxonomy (NCBI): domain Eukaryota; kingdom Metazoa; phylum Chordata; class Mammalia; order Primates; family Cercopithecidae; genus Papio; species Papio anubis. Next base: position 135,314,598 of record NC_044983.1, read on the forward strand.
ATTACAGAACCTGACTCTTGTCATGAGGTAGCCTCAAAGCCAACTTGAGGGGCATCCTCCAGAATAACTGAATTATAATCTTGAACATTGAAGAAAGCCTGAGGAATGCTCCAGATCACAGACTGAGGCTAAAAGAATCAGATGATTCGAAGTGGAACCCTTTCATCTAAAGGCCACTCCTGGGACAGCTGGAAAATGTGAACAGGGTGTGTGGACCGGATGACCATTTCCTTATTTTGATGGTTACGCTGTGGGGTACAGAGAATGCTTTGTGTTGTTTGGAAACACACAGGAAAGTGTTTGGGGTGACGGGGCATCAGGTTGACAGCTCAGCGGATTGAGGGGGTTCTTTGTACTATGCTCGAATCTTCTGTAAGTATGTGATTGCGTCAAAATTTTTAAAAATCACACAGAAAAATTGCCAAGCACGATAAATGTTCGTTGTACAAAATTTAGGAAACAGGACAGAAAATTAAAATAATCTATTATTCTCATCACTGAGGTAACTGTCATGAATTCCATATGCAGCCTTCCAATGCTTTTGCTATGAATAGATTTTTAATAAGCTGAAATTATACTGTAAAGATATTTTATAAGGGCACTTTTAAAACTTTCTCAGTGGCTACATTTTATTCCATTGTAAAGGTGTTCAATAATTCAATTAACCAATCCTCTATTATTTCAAATTTAGATTGTTTCCAATTTTTCCTTTGTGATAAATAACACTGCAATACACATTGTTATGCCTGTCAGGTTTTGTTCCTTAGGGTATATTAGTAAAAGTGGAATCATTGGGTAATAGGGTACAGACTTCTTAAAGGTTCTTGATACATAAAGGACTGCCAAATTTCCCTGCAGAAACATTACACTAAACTATACTACACAACTGTATTCAGAGTATCTGCTAAAAAGTGCTTTGAATTTTAACACAATCACCATCTGTCCAGTGTTAGCTGCTTATAAGGCTTTTTCATAGACATGGTTCATCTGGCCTCTGCAACACCCCCTAAAGAAGAAAAGAGTACCATGAACCTCTAACTACATCCTGAGAAAGCCAGGCTCAGAGGCTCAGTCATGAGCCAGGCCTCCTGGCTGCCAAGAAGTGCGGCTCTGGGGTGGAAACTGCACACCCCTTCTCCTAGATGACCCTGTCCTAGACAACCCTGCCACCGAAAAATGAAGGACTGACTTCTTCTCCCCTCTGGGTTCAAACCCAAGACCTGTTCTTTCACAAAGAACCTTGAGGGAGCAAAGGCTTGAGGGGGAGTCGCCTGGTGGTCCTCGCCAGCCAGACAATCCAGGGCTCCCAAACAACTCCTCACTCACACACATTCAGTAACATCTCACCGACTTCAAGGTTTAGCAAAAAGTCCACCAAAGCTCTCCCTAATCTGGCCCAAAGCTTACATTTGGCTCCAGCCTCACATCCTACAAGGGTTCGGAGTCAGCCCTTTTCCCGGGGGCCAAGGGGACCGCTGTCCCTGCACCTTACTGGATGCACCGTGAACTTTCACAATCGGCCCCCCATGAGGACATCTCTCAGCCCTCCAGCCACAGAATTCCCACGTGCCCTGAAGGCCACGTAGTCCCCGCTCTCCAGATCCCCCCTGGTCACACCTCTGCTATCACCTTCCATGTTATGACAAGAGAGCCGTCTCAAATCCAGTCCCTGTTCCCTGGAAACTAAATAGGGGTGGTGACTGACGGGGACTTTCTCATCTCTGCATCCAGGGTCCAGCACAGCACGGTCCTCCGTCCAAAGGCTGCAGAAGTTGGTGCCTCCAAAACAACGTGCTCCTTGGACTTTCCCTTTATAGGAAGTGTTTATACTCAGAAGAGGAAAAGGCCATTAAAAAGGGGCCGAAACCACATAAGACTTCATTTCTAATCTTGACACCCACGGGTCTTTGTATTTGCCAGAGGCGTTTGTAAAACAGCATCATTTTCTCTCATATTATTTTATTATCACCCAAACCCCAACCTCAGTAGATTGCCATCATCTTCCCTGTTTCCACTGTGAGTCACTGAAAAATGAGATTAGGGCTTTACTTTCACCACTGCAGCTTCACTCCATCAAGCCCACCACCGCAGAGCTTGACACAAACACAGAAAAAACAGCAGTCCCCACGCATACGGCAGGGCCTCCTAATCCCTCCAACAAGCACTCACCAAGTGAACTGAAAAGACTTTAGCCCTGGAGACCTAGGTCTAGTGGGCAAGACAGATAGGACACAAGACAATGACAGGACACTGATGAGGACAGGGTCATGCAGAATGCCTGGGAAAGGTGCAGGTGGGAGGCTCAGAATAACCTTCCAACAGGAGGCCAATTCTGAGGCGGAGGAGGAAACAGGAAAAGGGAGAAATCCTTGATGGTGGACATAGCAGCAAGTGCTAAGGCAAGGGAGGGCATGTGCACCCAAGGAACTACAAGTGGGATGGGTCATCAGAAACCTCCCTACCAGGAAGTCGAGGACCAGACGGCTTCACTAGAAAATCTGACCCAACATTTAAAGGAGAATTAAAACCAAACCTTGTTAAACTGTCAAAAAATATAAGAGGAAGGAATGCTTCTAAACTCATTCTATAAGGCCAGCAGCATCACCCTGAAACCAGATCAAGACAAAGTCATCGCAAGAAAAGAGGAAAGCTACCAATATTCCTGATGAATATCAGTGCAAAACCCTCAACAAAATACTAGGAAGCCAAATTGAACAGTAAACTAAAAGGATTATGTACCATGACCAAGGGGGATTTATTCCTAGAACATAAGGATAGTTCAACATTTTTTTAAAAATCAATGTGATGTACCATATTGATATAACGGAAAAGATCCACATGATCATCTCAATTGATGCAGGAAAAATGTTGACAAAATTCAACATCCTTTCATGATAAAACATAAAAATCCAGCCAGCAAAACAGAAACAGAAGGGAAATTCCTCAGCACGATAAAGGGTATCTGTGAAAAACCCACAGCTAACATCATACTCAAAAGAGGAAGACTGAAAGCTTCCCCTAAGACCAGGAACAGGACAGCATGCCTGCTTCCCCCACTGCTATTCAATCCTGAACCAGAGTCATCCTCAGAGCAATTAAACAACAAAAAGAAATAAAAGGCATCCAAATTAGAAAGGAAAAAGTAAAACTCTCTGTATTCACAGGTGACATAAGCCTACATTAGAAAATCTCAAAGAACATACAAGAAGGCCACTAGAGCTAATAAATTCAGGTAAGTTGCAAGATACAAATTCAGCACACAAAAATCAGTTGTATTTCTACACACCAGCAAAGAATAATCTGAAAAGAAAATTTAGAAAGCAATTCCATTTAAAATAGTATATGGAATAATACCTAGGAATAAATTTAACCAAAGAGGTAAAAGACTTGTACAGTACAAATTACAAAACATTGCTTAAAAAAATAAGGATGACCTAAATAAATGGCAGACATCCCACATTCATGGATATTAGATTTATTATTAAGATGCCAATACTACCCAAAACAAAGATTCAACTCAATCCCTTTCAAAATTCCAACAGCATTTTTTTTCAGAAATGGAAAAAATGACCCTCAATTTCTCACAGAATTGCAAGGGGCCCCAAATAGCAAAAACAATATTGAAAAAAAGGAACAAAGTTAGAGGACTCACATTTCCTAATTTCAAAAGTATCTACAAAGCCATGATAATCCAAACATTGTGGTTCTGACATAATAATAGACACACAGACCAAGAGAATAAGATTGAAAGTCAAGAAATAAACTCATACTTCTATAGCCAATTGATGGTCTTTCATTGTTGTTGTTGTTGTTGTTTTGCTTTTCCCAGGCAGAGTCTTGCTCTGTCACCCAGGCTGGAAAGTTGTGGTGCGATCTTGATTCACTGCAACCTCCGCTTCCTGAGTTCAAGCTATTCTCCTGCCTCACCCTCCCGAGTAGCTGGGATTACAGGTGCTTGCCACCGTGCCCAGCTAATTTTTGTGTTTTTAGTAGAGACAGGATTTCACAGCCAGGCTGGTCTCAAACTCCTGACCTTGTGATCCACCCACCTCAGCCTCCCAAAGTGCTGGGATTACAGGTGTGAGCCACCACACTTGGCCAGCCAATTGATTTTCAACAAAGGTGTCAAGTTCATGCAATGGGAAAATAATAGTCTCTTCACCAAATATTACTGGTACAACTGGAGTTCCACATGCAAAGGAATGAAGTTGACCCCTACCTCACCCCATATACATAAATTAACTCAAATAGTATCAGTGTCCTAAATGTAAGGGGTAAAACCATAAAACTCTTAGAAGAAAAACAGATAAATCTTCATGACCTAGACTTGTCAATAACACAAGCAAAAGAAGAAACAAAACAGATATATTGGACTTGATCAAAATTTCAAACTTTGGTGAATCAAAAGATATTATCAAGAAAATGAAAAGATAGTCTACAGAACGGGAGAACATATTTGCAAATCATGTATCTGATAAGGGTTTAAAATTCAGAATATCTAAAGAACTCCCACAACTCAACGACAAAAAAATAACCCAAATTAAAAATGGGCAAAGGCCTTAGAGAGATTTTTCTTCAAAGAAGATATAAAAATGGCCAATAAGCATATGAAAAAACACTGAACATTACTAGTCATCAGGGAAATGCAAATCAAAAGCACAATGAGCTAACACTTCCCACCTAGTAGGATGGCAGTAATGAGCGAAACAGAAAATAACAAGTGCTGGGGGATGTCGAGAAATTGAAACCCTTGCGCATTGCTAGTGGGAGTGAAAAATGGTACAACCAATGTGGAAACTTTTGGTGGTTCCTCAAAAAGCTAACCATAGAATCCTCATATGTCATAGCAATTCCACTCCCAGATGTATACCTCAGGGATTCAAACATATAATTTATCCCAATACTCATAGCAACATTAGTCACAATAGCCAAGAGGCAAAAGCAAACCAAGCATAAATGGATAAACGAAATGCACTATATATACATAATGGAATATTATTCAGCCATAAAGGGAAGGAAATTTTGACACATGCCACAACATGGATGAACTTTAACAACATTGTGCCAGGTGAAATAAGCCAGGCACAAAAGGACAAATACTGTATAATTCCACATACTGAATCATCTAGAATAGGCAAATCCATACAGACAGAAAGTAGATGAGAGGTTACCGGGTGCTAGGAGTACGGAAGAATGAGTAATTATTGCTTCATGGATACAGAGCTTCTATTTGGGGTGATGGAAAACTTTTGGAAATGGTAGCGAGAGTTGCATAACATGGTGAATGTAATTAATGCCACTGACTTGCACATGTGAAGATGGTTGAAATGACATACAAATGTCACAATACAACTTTTTAAAAGAGACAACAAAAACACGAAGTAGTTGCTGTGCTCTGAGTTAAGAAGCAGTGGTTGGTTCGGGGTTGCTGGTAAGGTAGTGGGAGCCTGGCTTTCCTTCTATAAAGAAAAGCGTAATGGAGTCAGCTCTGTGTTCTAGAAAGATGCATCATGATGATAAAACAAAAGTGATAAATTACTAAACTCTAATCGGGAAAAGATGAAATTACAAATCACCACACCACAGTGGGGCATGGGGAGAAAAAAAAGGAAATGGATTTCTCTCTCCATTTTCATATCTGTTATGTTTCCAGTAATTTGGAGAGGAAGATAGGTACATTCCTATGCCCTACGAAGGCTTAAAAAAAAAAGACAAGGGCAGTGGTGGCTTAGGGACCAGTGGGCAGGGGAGAGGGCTGTCGGAAGGACCTGGTCTGGATATTTCAGTTTCCACCGGAAAAAGCAAAGCCACACAAAACCAGGTGACCATTAGATCTGGGCGTGACCTCTCTGAAGCAGCAGAAGTCCACACAGGAGGATAGGGACACAAGGCCTGGCTGCCTGGCAGGCACGAGCAGGACGAACTCCCCACTCAGAGCCTGTTGTCTGAAGTGCCATCTTCATGGGGCCTTACTAAGCACATTCATGCATTTACTGCTCGGTACCTACCCATGGACAAGGAACAGTGTGACACTGGGAAGCACAGAAATGAGTCTCAAACTCTAATCCTGTCCTCCAGGAACTTAAAACCTAGGGCAGTTTGGCTGGGCGCAGTGGCTCACACCTGTAATCCCAGCACTTTGGGAGGCCAAGGCGGATGGATCACCTGAGGTCAGGAGTTCAAGACCAGTCTAGCCAACATGGTGAAACCCCGTCTCTACTAAAAATACAAAAATTAGCTGGGCATGATCATGGGCGCCTGTAACCCCAGCAACAGGGGAGGCTGAGGCAGGAGAATCACTTGAACCCGGGAGGCAGAAGTTGCAGTGAGCTGAGATCATGCCACTATACTCCAGCCAGGGTGACAAAAGCAAAACTCAGTCTCAAAAAAAAAAAAAACAACAACAACTAGGGCAGGGCCTACAATGGGAGCGGCCTCGAATGCGGAAAGGAACACCAGGGGAGGGGTGAGAGGAGCAGCCAAGGCTTTGGGGAGGACGTACCGCTTCAGTTGGGTCTGGAAGGACAGGGAGAACCAGACAGGTAGAGACGGGCAGGAGCATTGTAGCAGCAGGAGGCACACCCACCCCAGGAGGTGGCAGGGCACAGGGTCTAGACTCAGGTCCCCAGGCTGATGGGACAGTGGGAGGTCCACGCTGTGCCACATCCTGGGTACAGCCCGAGTGGACAAGGTGCCCATGTCAGAGGGACAGGACCAGAGACATGAGCTGACAAAGGCTGCTGAGGAAGTGCCTGATTCCAAACCAGGAAGCATGTGTTTTGCAGACCTCCCACCTAATTAAGAGAATTTAAACCCAAGGTTGAAGGGGGAGGGATAAAACTGCCCAACTAAACTGCAAAACTGGGCAGGACAGAAATGACAAGATACCCAAAGCACAACGGAGCAAGAGAAGGCAAAAACCTCTCAGGAAAAAGTGGGGAGAGGGGAAGGGAAGGGCCAGCGCCCACAGGGCTCCGGCAATGCACACCCACCACGGCCTGACCCTTTTAACTTGAAATAAACAGGGCCACAATCAGCAAATGGACAAAGCCATACAGTACACCAAGAGGGCTCACCGCATCCCCTCACTTGAGTCATCCTGGGAGTCAGTGCTCCTCACTGAGCTGTCAGCAACTCCAAAGCAGAGACCACACGCTCCAGTGACCACCTTGGCCCCACACTTGGCACTCAAGGAGGTCTGTGTAATTAGTAAGTGCTGGGTCTCATCACAGAGACGAGTGTCCAAAGTGCGTTGCTCCAGATCACTCTGGAGCAGGCAGTGAGCTCTCCACGGCGGATAACACAGTGGCGAGCATGTCCTGGGTGCCTACCGCAGACTGGCGCTGGGCAGCCTCACCCCACACTGCCCACCCACTGTGATGGCCAGGATCAAGCCACTGCAGCAGGATCTCCCACACCAGCCCCACCCCACACCTGCTGAATCAGGTCCTACATTTTAACAAGACTCTCCAATGGTTTACATTGTCTTTAAAATTTGAGATGTATCTGATTCACGCTTCGGTATTTCGTTTACAATACTACGCAGTAGATATTCGCAGCTCTATCTTATATATGAAACACTGGGGTTTGGGGATATCATTAATTTTGTCCAAGTAATGAGATTAGCATTTAAATCCATGTATGTTTACTTTGTGAACCATAAACATATACAATTATAATTTTTCAATAAGTAAAACCAAATCCAGGTATATTTGATTCTGAAATGTGTGCACATAGGCATATCATGTGTTATTAGCAAATCTCCATGAGATATTGGCATAATACATGCCAATATTACTGTCATCTTATTAAAGCAATAATTTAAATAGCAGCTGGCCAGATGCAGTGGCTCACACCTGTAATCCCAGCACTCAGGGAGGCGGAGATGGGCGAATCACTTAAGGTCAGGAGTTTAAGACCAGCCTGACCAACATGGTGAAACCCCATCTCTGCCAAAAATACAAAAACTAGCCAGGTACGGTGGGCAAACACCTGTAATCTCAGCTACTCAGGAGGTTGAAGCAGGAGAATCACCTGAATCTGGGAGGCGGAGGTTGCAGTGAGCCGAGATCGCATCACTGCACTCCAGCCTGGGCAAAAGAGTGAGACCCCAATCTCAAAAATAAATCAATAAATATAAAAATAAAATAGCAGCTAATCCTGGAGTGCACTAAACTACGTGTTAGGCACTGTGTGTGTGTTTAACACACAATCTCTCTCTGAGCTCTGGGTCTGTTAAGAAGGGGCTTGGGAGAGGTAAAAAGGATGTTCCACGTCCTAAAGGCCCTTTCTAAAGCAGCGTCTTTGCCAGTTCTCTCAGTGTGATGTGCTCTCACTGCATCCCCCGGTCCCTCTATGTGCTTGCTGGAATTTATGGTGATTTTCAGTTCTGGCCTGACTGATCCCAGAAGGTGAGACCAGCTTCTGTCTCTGGGTTGATGCTTCCCTGTATGGGGACAGCAGTTCAGAACAGTAAGCTCATTCTGCCTGGTCCACTCGGAGTCTAAACCAGCAGAGACACACAATGGCAGGAATGCATCTGCCGTGCTCAGCCTTCAGGAGACAGAAACAAGTGGTAAGCAAACAAACAGGTTGGTGTCAGGATTTTTTCTCCTAAAAAGATAAATTAAATGGGGGGGATCAGTGTCAGATACACGGCAGCATGCTCAACCCTGACCTAGGGAGTGGCCAATATCTGTAGCCTGGGGCAGTGACCCAGGTGTGCAGTCTGAGGGTGCAGAGGGCTGAACCATCACAGAAAACTGTCTGTACTTGGTCAGAGTCAGAGACTCAATGGCATCCTAATGCTCAGAGAACTGGGAGTAGGCCATGCACGATGCTTGGAAGCTTTAAGGTTTAGGCACAGAAGTCCACATCATGCCCATTCTAGAAAGAGCAGCCAACTAAAGGATTCAGAAGCAAAGGATGGCACAGGTAAGGAATCCTTGAAGTCAAGAGTCCAATGGGCAGAGGGCTGAGGAGGACAGCAAGTCAGGGAACGGTGGGTGCCTGTCACTCCTGTTCTCGCTGCCGGAAGCCTGTCCCACCCCTGGCCTGGCACATTCCTATCCATACTTTACGGCCTGCTCAGATTCGGTGAAACCCTCCTCAAAACCCTCCCTGGGAGAGTTAGGTCCTCCTCCCACTTTGTATCCCTTTCACCTTGACTACACGGTCCTCATAGGAATGTTCTCATAAATAAAGACACAGAACTTCTGATCCAGCATTTCACATGAGGGTTATACCCAACAGAACTATGTGAATACGTGCCCCAAAAAGACCCAGACAAAAACATTCATCCAGCATCCTTATATAACAGCGCCAAATGGGAAATAATCCAAAGGCCCATCAACAGCAGAAAGAATCCACTGTGGTGTATTATACAGTGGAATACGGTAGTCCAGCGAAAAATGTGTAAATTACTGCCACATACAAAAACATAACACTGCAGAAAAGCCAGATACAAAAAAAAAGTACTCATCATACAAAGCCATTTATGTGAAGTTCAAAACAGGCAAAATAACCTGTGGTATTAGGTTTGGGACAGTTGCTACCCTGGGGAGGAACGGACAGTGAATGCACAGGGGCACCGCGGGAGGCCCTCCGAGAGCTGCTTATGTTGCATTTCTCATTCTGAGAAGTGGTTATCTAACAGCGTTCAAAAGTTCGCAGTTTTGCCAAGGTAGGCAGTATTTCATTATGCTGTATGCCACCTGATGATTTGTGCGTTTTTCTGACTTTGTGCTTTAATTCAACAACAAGTTCATTTTTAAACAAACAGCTACCATTTACTGAGGGAATGGTATACTATGTTCATTGTGAATAATAATGACCACACCCCGTGAAGGCACGACCACAAGGGGGCGCTTGTGCGCAGCCAGTCGTGAACAGCTGTGTGCCCCGTGAGGGCAGGTGAAGGGGTGAGCACGCACAGAGGCAGGGGGCAGGTGAAGGGCTGAGCACCGGCAGAGGCAGTTCCGAACCAGAAAAGGGCTTCTTGGAAGTAGTCCCATACTCTTCTATGAACCACTCACTGAATCAGGAACTGCTCTCTCCTTTCCCTTAGAATTCAGATATCCCAGCTCCCTGTGGCAGCCCTTTGTCTTCCTCAAACCACTCCTTCACATGTTTATAAATTACACTTAACTTGTTCAGATAGGCTATTCATTCCAGAGATGCAAGTCCTCCGATTAAGTGAGACGTTCTAAAGAGCAAGAAACTTCTGTTTTCCTACTGGTGTTGTGTGGTGGTGGGTTTTTCGGTGGGTTGTTTTGTTTTGTGGGTTGTTATTATTATTTTTTTTTTGGCCTGTATATTTAATACCTTGCTTTCCCCAGTATGCTGGGTGTATCTGGCATTGAACAAGAGCATCAAAGTGTCTCTTCTACATATCAATCAGCGAATGAAACATAATCAACAAGCCATCCTCCCATATAGTGATTTAGAGATAAAACTTGTATGCACTTCAGAATTCCACCCATAATCCCTCATGTCCCACTGCCTTTCTGCCTCCCAGATCTTGCCACGTCACCCACATAGCTATCTTCATAAAGCAGAAGTCAGATCAAGTCAGCTCTTCCCTCGGAAACCTGCAGTGACTCCTCAGTAAGTAGTCATTCCTCAGTGAGGTGCTCTTGGCCTTCAGTGGTCCAGCATCGTGTGATCTTTCCAGCCTCAGCTTCCACTAGATCCCTCCAGAGATTTATTTCTGCTACAACCACCCCAATGGGCTGCATGGTCAGTTTTCCCCTCAGCCAGTCATTTCTCTACTACTTTCCCTCGCTATGCTAATCATAGTTAATCCCGAGGAGTTATCCAAACGGCAGCTTTTCGACACTTCTACAGAGCACTTCTGCTATCTTTGTATAATAATTATTTTGTTCCTCCTGCTAACATACTTGTTTAACTTTAAGCAACTTGTGGGTAGGAGAACCAACCACATTTCTAACACGGCGTGCCTCATGGGAGAGTTCATTAAAAGCATGGGGAATTTATAAGTCTACTTATTAGACTATATTCTCCCCTTTTCCCCTGTTCACTTCCCATGGTTTCAGCTGCCCGTGGTCAACCATGGTTCAAAAATATTAAGTGGAGAATAGCAGAAATAAACAATTTGTAAGTTTTGAATTGAGTGCCTTCTGAGTAGCATGATGAATCTCTCACCGCCCTGCTCTCTCCCTGCTGGGACCAGCATCCTCCCTTATCTGGCGCATCCACACTGTAGACACTCTCAACCCATCAGTCACTTAGGAGCTGCCTCGGTTATCAGATTTTCTTAAAACCCAGTACACATAGGGTTCCATACTGTCCACAGTTTCAGGCATCTGCTGGGGTCTTGGAACACACACCCCCAAGGATAAGAGGGGACGACTGTATGTCTCTGTTCTGTTTGTTTTGAACCCACTGACCCATGAGTCCTTCTAGGTAAATCAGGACTGCACCATGTCCTAAGGGATGTCAGGTTCACAGCTTCTTGTAGTGGTGCTCTAGTTAACAAATTAATATTCATAAAGAGATACTTTGATTTTTTAAATCAATAAGTTGCTAAATGAGAGAAATCATATGCAGTGAAGCAGGAACAACAGATCTTAAGGGACTGGTTAGTCCATATTCAAAATCAACAGATGACTTCAGCACCCCGGCGGGTGGCAGTGGCTACCTAGCTACCTTTACTGTTATATGTTAAGGACAGGGGGAACCTTGACTAATATTAATTAGTGGTGCTGCCCACTCATTTGTCCAGTTTATTCACTGTTGAAACATAAAAGGCACTCCATCTTGGTTTCCGTTTCAGAGTACATTTATGCATTCAAATGCTGCTGAGCACCCTGGGGGAACAAAGCACAGGGCTGATAGACTCTTCCAAGGCAAAAGGGTTAATGGTAACCATGGCAACTGCCTCCAAGAATAGCATCATCTGCAGCAGCATTCATGCTGGGGCAGTCGACAGAATGGTTATAAATATACCTATTAGCAGCCTGAGCTGAATCTTTAAACAGCACTGTTGGGAGGAAAGGTGCCTAAAAATAGCTCCCCACGCTTGCATTTGAAGACATGTCCTCAGAAGCACGGCATCTCGTGCACACACTCGCACACGCACAGAAAGAGTTTTCATCTTCATTTTTCTCCAAGTGCCAAGAATTGAACATTTGAGGCACACAATAGACAATGTGACATCTGATGACCTTCCTCTTTGCCAGATTCCAAAAAGCACCCCCAAAAGAGAAAGGGCAGCCATATGCTGGTCCAGATTCAACAGTAGGCTGGTGTGGGCCGGCACCGCAGCAGCCCCACTGCCCACATGGCAGTGTGGCCCTGGCAGGCTCCATGTGCCCTGCTCACTGGGAAGGCTGCTCCTGCAACGGACCCACGTGGAGACGACAGGCTGGACTGAACAGCTGCTCCCAGCAAGGGGGTGGCTGATTCCCGCCCTCACAGCCCTGCCAGGTGGACAGCCCACTTCTTCCATGCAGTCTTCTCCTATTTCCCCCACTTTTACACTCCAGGGACATCTTATCCACATTTCTCATAAAAGATGGGTTATTTTCCACATACGAGCAGGGTGCTTGAAGTTAGACAGTTGCAGTCTTGAATTTCAGCTTAGCTGCATTATTAGTTTACTGGCCTAAATAAATCAGCCTCTCCAAACCTTCATTTCTTCATTTGTACAGAAGTATAATGAAATGCCAGATGTAGAGGGCTGCTGTAAGGAATAAATCAGAGAGTAAAAGAAAAATGCCTCACATCTGGTAGTGCCCAACCTGTGAGTTTTCCTCCTCTTCTCACTTTCTCTTCTACTCAGGTACATTAAAACCCTCTGAAAAGCGGGGACCACGTCACCCAAACTACACATCCAAGTAGCACAGCACCCAGGATAAAAGCAGCTGTTAGATGAGCGAGTGAATGAGTGGCTGCAGCTCCATACTGAGCTCTGGGACACATATATAGAAAGGAACAGGGCAGAGAATAAAGGGAGCTGAGACAGTGTGCTAGTTAGCATGCGTTTCCCTGATTAGTATTTGTAAGTGCATTATGGGCCAGAAGCGATGGCTCATGCCTGTAATCCCAGCACTTTGGGAGGCCAAGGTGGGCGGATCATGAGGTCAGGAGATCGAGACCATCCTGGCTAACACAGTGAAACCCTGTCTCTACTAAAAATGCAAAAAAATCAGCCGGGCGTGGTGGCGGGTGCCTGTAGTCCCAGCTACTTGGGAGGCAGAGGCAGAATGGCGTGAACCCGGGAGGCAGAGCTGGGAGCGAGCCGAGATCGTGCCACTGCACTCCAGCCTGGGCAACAGAGTGAGACTCTGTCTCAAAAAAAAAAAAAAAAAAAAAAAAGCATTATCAAAAATATTTCATCTCCAGGTGGTGTACAGGCATCCATCAATCAAAGCAAGGCTGGGCAGAAGCTTGGGCATGGTCATGCTAGGGACCCTGGCAGCATAATCTGTGCCCCACTCATTCAGGCTTCAGCTCCACTGCCCACTTCCCTGACTCCTCCTCACTGATCTGTCAGTGGGACTCACTCTTATAGTCTACTTACCAGTCCTTTGATGGCTATATGTGTCAGTCACGTCTCCTCCCCTTTTGGAAATTCTCTAACTTTCCTTCATTTGGGATATTTCGTATATACACAAAAATGCATAACACATGTAACTTGCATGTAAATTTTGCTCATAATGTCCTTCTTAAAAGTTTGTAAACATTTAATAGAATCAAACGGATCAATCTTTTCCTTCTTGGTTTGTGCTTTATCTGCCAAGCTTAAGAAAGTCTTCTCTATCTCATGGTCTTTAAGACAGGCTCCTACATTATCTTCTAAAATGTTAAACATGTTTCTCATTCATACCTGTGTATTTATCCTAGTGGGTGCTGACTTTGTTAGTGGCATTTCACATTTTTTCGTATGTGTAAGCAAATGTCCCAGCATCATTTATGAAAAGTTCTGACTTTCTCCCACTGATTTATAATGCCTCCATGCCATTCCATATTCCATCAACTCTAAAATTCTTATCAGAAGGTTTTCATAAAACTATGTATGGTCTGCCATCTGGCTGACAACAATTATAAAACTCCAGAGATTGTAAGATGAATTTGTATTTCAAGATAAAACAAAGATGCTTCTTGGAATTACTGACATAGTGCATATCAAACTTCTCTATACCTATAAATCTGATTTGGGGCTTTCCATTCTCATTCATTTGTCTATTTGTCAAATAAATAATCTGTATAAGACTATTTTAATTACTGTTGCTTTATAAGCCTTAATATCTAATAGGCCAAGACCCCTTAACTTGGTCACACCCTTCAGTCTACCTTGGCTATTCTTGGCTACTTCTTCTAGTATATGAATTCTAACATTTACTTCTTAAGTTGATTTTAAAATTCCTGTTGGAATTTTGCCAGGAGTTAGGTGCAATTCATAAATAGAGAGTAAGTTGACACCTTCAAAATACTGTCTTCCAATCCATGAATATGGTATATTTTGCTATTTTATCAGGTCTACATTTACATTTTGCATGTTTATTGTTTTGTAATACTCCTCATAAAGTCTTATACATATCATGAGGTTCTTTTCAAGGTACCTCAGGGTACTGTTGGTTAATGAATGAGACTATTTTTCTTTTATTTATTTAGTTAGTTAGTTAGTTAGTTTTTAAGATGGAGTCTCACTCTTTTGCCCAGGCTGGAGTGCAGCAGTACAATCTCAGCTTACTGCAACCTCTGCCTCCCAGGTTCAAGCGATTCTCCTGCCTCAGCCTCCTGAGTAGCTGGGATTACAGGCGTGCACCACCACGCCTGGCTAACTTGTATTTTTTGTAGAGACAGGGTTTCACCATGTTGGTCAGGCTGGTCTCAAACTCCTGACCTCAGGTGATCTGCCCACCTAGGCCTCCCAAAGTGCTAGGATTACAGGCGTGAGCCACCGTGCCCAGCTGTAACTGTAGTTTCTAACTGGTTTTTATGGATCTAGATGAATGTTACTAATTTTTTATGTTGCATAGAGGAAATCTGTTGAACTTTTTTTCTCTCCGCTTTTTTTGTTTGTTTGTTTGTTTCTTTTCCCTGAGATGGAGTCTCACTCTGTCTCCCAGGCAGGAATACAGTGCAGTGATCTCTGCTCACTGCAACCTCCACCTCTCGGGTTCATGTGATTCTCCTGTCTCAGAGGCCTCCCAAGTAGCTGGGATTACAGGCACATGCTGCCACACCCAGCTAATGTTTGTATTTTTAGTAGAGATGGGGTTTCACCATGTTGGCCAGGCTGGTCTCAAACTCCTGACCTCAGGTGATCCACCCGCCTCAGCCTCCCAAAGTGCTGGGATTACAGGCGTGAGCCACCATGCCCAGCCTGTTTCTCTAATTCTAACAGTTTATCCATAGATTGTCTTGAATTTTCCATACAGACAATCTTCTCTTCTACAAATAAGGACAGTTTTGTTTCTTCCATTCTAATTCATACACCTTTTTTTCCCTATTGCAGTAGCTAGAACGGAGAAATTCCACGCAGGAGCAGTGATGGCAGACGTCCTTGTCTTGTTCATGACTTTAAAGGTAATGTGCCTAGAGTTTCAACATTAAGTATGTTTCCTAGAGATTTCTGACAGACATGCTTTATTAAGCCAATAATGCTCTCTTGCAGTCTATTTAAAAAGAGCTGTTATTATAAATAAATGGTGAACTTTACTGAATTACTATTTAAATTATTTTTTCCTCAATTAATCTGCTAGTATATATGTAACATCGGGAAATGTTCTGCTGTAGAACCATCTTTGCATCTCTGAGATAAACTGTACTTGTTTCTGACATGGTATTTATTTTATACCTGGCAGATTTGGATTTGCTAATATTTCACTTAGTTGGTTTTTTTTTTTTTTAAATATGCTAAAATCCTAGCCACTGGTGAACTTTTTGGACCAAGAACCCAGCTAACTGCTTCATATTAGATTTTATTTCCATTTCATGAAATGTTTATCTTACTTTTTAACTCAGAGATATTTTTTATTTTCTCCCTTTACATGTTTTCTGTTATTGCCTAAGTCTTTTCGCTGGCAAGGACAAATCAAAGCCTGACCTTACTGAGCTATCTTGGTTAGAATTCCGGGCCAATTCCCTTTCAATCATTCCATCCTCATCATCTCTCCTGTTTCCAGACTTTCACCTAAACTCAGTACTTATCACCTCACATGGGACAGTGGATATTAAAGGTCCTAGTAAAATACCTGGAATATCATAGTGAGTCAATCCAATTAACTGATATATGTTCAATAAACTAGTCAATTTTCAAAACCAACTTTTTTCAAGGACAAAGAGTTTGGAAATGTTATATATCTAATAAATTCTTGACCAGCTACTCAGTTCTTCTATCTTCTGGACTTTCTAAATATCTTCTCTGCCCGGTTCAGAAATGCATTACGTGCTTACTGCACATGCAGGAGGCAGCTGTGGGGGCCACCCCAGCATGGATGCCAGTGCCTACAGCAGACACCCATCTGCCCACTCAGAATAGGTTCCAAGTCGCGTGTGGCCAGGAACTGAATCCTATACTCAACCTTGGGGAGTATTTGTCAGTGGGAACCGTGTGTGCTGGGGGTGGGGAAGGAGGTATAAGAATGTGACTGTGTGCATATACACATTGTTTCTAATTCGACTTCTATTTCAGCCAGTTTATGTATCTCCATTTAAAAAAAAAAAAAAAAAAAAACAGCATGACCTTGGAAACTACATCTACTTTAAAAGACTTTTCTTAAGTATGACATTTTGTAATTAATTTAAATTTTAAAATTTCCTTTAAAAATGTGACCTCCACCTTAACGAGATGGCTCTTGCCTGCCTCTCTCATCTTCCTATGCCTCTAATATTTCATAATGAATGTAACTCATAAGCTTCTTACAGCATCCCACGGGCCAGGCTCTGAAACCACTTGCTCTGTCATTTTATAAACTCTATAACCTTGAGCAAGTTACTTAATATCTATGAGCCTCAGTTTTCTAACTAAAAAAAAAAAAAAAAAAAAAAAAAAGGCGAGGAAAAGAGCACTTCTTTTCCAATATGATTTTAATAACTAAATGTGAAAAAGTATGTGAAAGTACCCGTTACACAGACGCTCAATAAAGACTTATTTCCTTCTATCAACATTTCTATTCAAACTGTTGGCTTGGTGCAAAAGTAATCACAGTTTTTGCCACTAAAAGTAACAGTATCTTGTTTTCTTTCTACATTATTGCCTCCTCTCATTTTCCAGTTCCATATTTTACTCTACCCTACAATATTAAACAGCTAAATACCCACTTTGTTGTTCCTGCCTTTTCCTGGTTTTCTTAGGCTATTTCTGCCTTCTTAGAACGCACACTTTAGTGTGAACCAGTGCAGAAAACCCAGGAAGGCATAAGTGCTGCCACTGGTAAGAACCTCTTCTGATGTCTGGATCTCTCCTCCGGGTCAATCCTAATGCCACGAATCTCTAAAATAGATTTCAACGAATTCCTTTGTTTAGTGAGGGCAGCACAAATGCTCCTAGCACACAGGCACAACTTCGCACTTCACAAACGTCTCAATTCTGCAGGTGAGGCTTGTTCCCGGCATGAAGACTGAGGTGCGGTGGCTGGCCCTGGAAAGGTGAGCTGGTCAGACAAGAAGTCCTGTTTCAATGCCTTTCTCATAAGTGGTCATAATATTTATTATACATGGATAACTTCAGGGCAAGAAGATAAGAAATCAAAGCCTGAATAAGAACTTAGCAACATGATTAGAGTTATGTTTAAGTGAACATCACTCCGGCTTAAAGAAGTATAATTACAGTGATAGACAGTGGTAGACAGACAGACACAGCTTAATGAGTGTTTAATTAATAACACTTCGTGGTTTTAAAAGCATTTTCATATGGATTATTTTACTTGATTCTCAAAATAAGCCGCAGAGAGTTAATTTACAGATGACACCGAAGCCGAAGTAGAGACCTCAGCAAAGCGACACAGCATCGGCTCAGGACAAGCACATGGAGCCTGCGCCCAGACCCGGCGAGTCTAAGGCGTTGCCTCCTCCTGCCAGGCACACGGAAGTGCCCGGCTTCTCACTGGAACTCAGTGGTCAGGGAAGGCAGCCATGCACTTACTCTCCTGCTCAAGAAACACTTCCTGAGATCCCACTGTGTGCCAGGTGCTGGCTCCGGCCGGCCCCGGGGACACAGCAGTGAAGCAGACACATTCAGCCTCCTGGAGCCTGTGCTCTGCGCTCCCTTGTCACACACACAGGCAGCCCCCACCAAGCAGGATGTGAGGTCCAGGGCTAGGGGAGTGCGCAGGGAGGAGGGACAGCCCTCAGACAGCCGGAGGGAGTCAGATATATCCTGAACATTTTGTATGTAAAAACCCTGATCATTTTAATAAAAAATGATGCTCTTGGTCATTATTCCACATTTTCAGAGCTAATTTCCATTCATCATTCATTTACGGGAGTAAACCACATTTCACTTGACTTTCACACCCACATTCTAGACTCAGCTTGGTTACACTGAACTCTTTTTCATGCCAAGTTTTCCATTGTCAGAGAAAAGAAAATTCCCAGTGTCCTTCATGGACTCACTATCTGTAAAGAAACTTCAGAGCTGTCCATTTATCACCTCATCCTCACTGTCCAGAGTCATTTTAATGTGCTGCAAGGCCATAAATAGTCCACACTGAAGCTCAGGGCACCAAGAACCCCTCTGGCCACATGCCAACATCCCACGGTCCCAACACATCTCAGTGAAAGCTTCATGTCCCCACTCACCCTGACCCTATGAGGTTCCCACCAAAAAGCTTTCCTTTCCAGTATGCCTTCCAGCTACCTTGCTCCAGATGAGAGAAAATGCCAAGCAATTCATTTAGAGACTCATATCCCACCTTAAAACAGAAGGCATAAAAAACACTTTGGGGACTGGTGAGCTCATAGTTTTCAGCACAAGAAGAATGATAGAATGAACAACTTGGATAGAGTTATTCTCATTCTTGTATTCAGTTTTTCTATTTGTTGTTGCAATCTGTTCATACTTTATTGGGATTGCAAATTGTTAATTTACAGCCATTATTTATAGCTGTGTTCTATCGATCATGCTTCCTGAAGAAGCTAATGCATTTGGGGGTGGTTTTCTTCTTATGTTCACCGTATCTAAAACAAAAAAGAGCACAAGGGTTTTATATTTCAATGTGTGCTTTGCTGGGCTAAACCAGTTTGTCCTGTGGCACTAATACATATGAAAATGCTTTCCAGGTGGCAGGACGAGCGTCCGAGTGCCCCTGCATGCATCTAAGATGTCACCCTCTGCTCTTGTTCCATCACCCTCTGCTCTTGTTCCATGCATCTAAGATGTCACCCTCTGCTCTTGCAGGTAAGGACCAATGGGTCCCATCAGCAGCATGGCCAGCATGGGCCTAGAAGAAGAGCCACTCCTAATGGACCAGGACGTTCAAAAACAAATGCAGGATCCTTGAGCTCTCAAAAAGGAATGAGAATATTATTCCCTAGGGCCAGGCATAGTGGCTCACACCTGTAATCCCAGCACTTTGGGAGGCCAAGGTGGGTGGATCACTTGAGCTCAGGAGTTCGAGACCAGCTGGGCCAACACGGTGAAACCCCGGCTCTAATAAAAATACAGAAATTAGCTGGGTATGGTGGCGCCTGCCTGTAGTCTCAGCTACTCAGGAGGCTGAGGCAGGAGAATCACTTGAGCCCAGGAGGTGGAGGTTGTAGTGAGCTGAGATCGCGCCATTGCACTCCAGCGATTAGTGACTAGGCTTCAATTCCTCATTTGTGAAATGGGAATAAAATCTCTACCACGTGGGGATGCTGTCTGACTCGAATGTACGTCAGTCATCTTCCATGATGCCCAGCAAATATTTACTAATCCCCTTCTCATCTCCTCGAAATGTCTGCTTGCCTTGACGCAGCACATGAAGTACAAGTGCAAGCCCAGTGGAGCCTACGTGAGGTGGCTCTCTATATAGCATGCATATATGCATGCATGTATGTATGTGTATGTGTTATATAAAACACTATTTAAATCCCATAGGATTCCAGACTTGGTAAGAGGAAGAAGGAACCAGGAGACCTTCTCAGCCAGAACAGAGCTCAAACATTTGTAGCCTCCATCCAATAGCAAGGACACAGAGACAGGCCATCTCCGATGAGAGATGTGTGTCACATGATGACAGTGGCAGTGGTTATAATGATGGTGACCAGGTCTTAAGGGCTTAGCATGTACCAGGCACTGTGGCCAAGTTCTCTATTATCTTATTTAGGCCAGGTGTGGTGGCTCATGCTTGTAATCCCACCACTTTGGGAGGCCGAGACAGGCAAATTACCTGAGGCCAGGAGCTTGAGACCAGCCAGGCCAACATGGCGAAACCATGTCTCTACTAAAAATACCAAAAAAATTAGCCGGGTGTGATGGCAGGGACCTGTAATCCCAGCTATCCGGGAGGCTGAGGCAGAAGAACTGCCTGAACCCGGGAGGTGGAGGCTGCAGTGAGCCGAGATCATGCCACCGCCCTCCAGCCTGAGCAACAAGAGCAAAACACTGTCACAAAAAAAAAAAAAAAAAAATTATCTCATTTAATCATTCAACCTCATGTGTACGTATTATCCTCATTTTGTAGATGAGGAAACTGAAGCCCAAGAGTTGGTTGGGATGGATATTAAATAGACTAAAGGATTCATCCAAAGGGGCATGGATAGTAGCAGGCAGCAGCTGGAACCAGAGAGATGAAATCATCCACGCAGGGAAAGGAAGGTGTAAAGATCACGTGGGTGACAACCAGACCCTGGGCAGCACCCACATTCCAGGGGCCCGGGGAGAAGAGGAACCTAGGAAGGAATCAGATGAGCACAACTTCAAGGGTCCTGGGACCCAGAGGCAAGAGGAAGCAGACCTTCAACGCCACCTCCAGGCTCGGCCACCCTTCTGTCACCGTGTCTTGCAGCTTGTTTTTGTTTGTTTTTCATCAGCGACTTCAAATAAGGACAAAAGAAGTATGTTTGTTTCAATGCTGTGGACACCACAGGTCTGTAGGGAACACTATCCTGAAAGACAGCAGAGCTGAAATTATAAGCGACTTCTACTGGCTGATACACAGAACCAAAACCAGCACAATGACATTTAGCTAACAGAGACGCGTCTAGCTCCCACATTTAGGTTCAAAAAAATCAGCTGCACCGGAACAGAAATGGGGAAGTGGAGATTGACAGCAGGGGAGGGGATAAAGAACGAGGGAAGGTATCTGACACCCCCACTTCTCCTCAAGGGGGCCCAGAAGCACCACTCAGCGCTGGTGGGGGGCACAACCTCAGGTGGCATCCACATCAAAGCTGCTCCCATGCAGCGGCTGTAATCTCAGGCCTCTGGGCTCAGACTCACAGCAGGCCTGGGGTTCTGTCCCCTGGTGACTCTGACCCTGCCGAGCTTCCCTATGGGACGGCCTTCCTCCCGCTCTGTATTAGACTGGGAGGGCTGCTGTGATAAAGGCTGCAAACCCAGCAGCAGAAGCCACACAGATTCCTTGCCTTGTAACTTTGGGCGCCAGAAGGCTGAGATCAAGACATCGGCAGGATCAGCTCCTTGGAGGCCTCTCTCCTTGGCTTGCCAATGGCATCTTCATGCTCCCACGTGCCCTCCCTGTAAGTGTGCCTGCCTCCAAATGTCCCCTTTTCATGAGGACACCAGGCATATTGGACTAAGGCCCACCCTGGTAACCTCATTTTACCTGGATGACTTCTGTAAAGACTCTCCATATAAGATCACATTCTGAGGTGTTGAGGGTTAAGAGTTCAACACAGGAATGTGGTGGGAATGTCATTTAACCTGTAATACTCTTTCAGCTCCTGTGACCCAGAAGGCCTGTCATCAGCTAGCGGCTCTCCTCACCGGACAGTCCAGTGATCTCCACCCCACAATGACGGCAACATCTGTCTTCACGCCAGTGACACTCAAATCTTTACCACAAGCCTAGTTCTCTCTCCTACTTCCAGATGTGATGCCAACTGCCTGCTCAACACCTCAGCCTCGATACGCCCCACACTGCTCTGGCATTCACTTTTGCCCTGGGAAAAGAGCCATATTCCATGGAGGCTAAGACCATGCACTGGGGAGCCGGAATGGCTGGAATTCTGCTCTCCTTGCTTCCCAGCTCTATGACCTTGGGCTGGTTATTTCCCATTTCCTCGCCTAGTTAATGTGGCTTGATAGGGTCCCTTTTACAAAGAGTAGTTAACGCGGCCGGGCGCGGTGGCTCATGCTTGTAATCCAGCACTTTGGGAAGCCGAGGCGGGCAGATCACAAGGCCAGGAGATTGAGACCATCCTGGCTAACATGGTGAAACCCCGTCTCTACTAAAAATAGAAAAATTAGCCAGGCGTGATGGTAGGTACCTGTAGTCCCAGCTACTCAGGAGGCTGAGGCAGGAGAATGGCGTGAACCCGGGAGGTGGAACTTGCAGTAAGCCAAGATCGCACCACTGCACTCCAGCCTGGGCGACAGAGCCAGATTCCATCTCCAAAAAAAAAGAAAAAAGAGTAGTTAACCCATATAAAAGGATTAGAAAAAAACCTCAGACAGTATAGTTCTAATACATATTGATTATTCATTAAATTAACTATGTGCATGAAGGCATTCTCTCAGGAACTTAAGCTTTAAAAAAAAACAAAAACAAAAACAGTGACTCTTAGGATTAGCTTGTCAATTTCTACCAAAAAAACGAGATTTTGATAAGGAATGCATTGAACCTGTACATCAGTTTGGGTAATGTTGCCATCTTAATAATATTAAGTCTTCTGATCCATGAGCATGGTATGTCTTTACATAAATAGGTCTTGTTTAACTTCTTTCAGTGATGTTTTTATGGTGGTCAGTTTACAAGTCTTGCAATTCTTTTTGTTAGGTTTATTCCTAATTATTTTGCTATTTTTGAGGTCATTTGACTTCCTCCTTTCCAACCTGGATGCTGTTTATTTCAGTTTCTAACACAATTATGACCTTTTTGCACAATGTTGAATCTAAGTGGCAGGAGTGGACATCCCTGTCTTATTCCTAATCTTAGAAGGAACCCTATTTTTCTTTACCATTAAGTGTGATGTTAGCTGAGGGTTTTTCAAAGTTATCCGTTATCCATTTAAGGAATTTCACCTTTATTTCTAATGAGGCTTTGGTTCTGTTTCCTGCTCATTTGTATCATGAAAGGATATCCTCAGTCTCTTGCCTGCAAATCCATTCTCCCCACAGCTCCTAATGTGATCTTCCTAAAATGCGAAGCTCATGATGTCACAGCTTTTTCTTCAGACTACAGGACACTGCCCAAACACAGGCCCCTCCTCATTCCTCACCAGTTTTGCTTTGCCCCTTGACTTCTGGCAACAAATTGATTAAGATTTCCTAACATACACTGCTACTTCTTCCCTCCATGATTTGTTCTTTCTGTCTCTTCTGTTTGGAATGCAATTGCTATGACCATTCATTTGCCCCTATAATTCTTTTTAAATTGCATGATTTCATCTTAGAAAACTTCCCTAAATGTAATGTAGGTAAGCTTCCTTTCTCCTATGCTATCAACACTCTGTGTACATGTGTATCATTACAATTATCATACTGTATTCTAATGTTATGTTTATGGCTCTGTCTTTCCCCGTAGACAATCAATTCGTTAAAGGCATTCTCTGCCTTATTGACCTTTGTTTTACAGCATTTAACACAGTGCCTTGCATACAGTATGTAACATATGACATTGTTGAATGAATGAATGAATGAATGAATGACTCATCAAATCAATCTTTCACTTAACCGGCATAGTGATTTTTCTAAAGTGCAAATTTGATTGTAACATTCAATTGCTAAAAATCCTTCAATAGCCGCAGATACATTTCAGGATCAAGTCCAAATTTCTTCACAGGGTATCAAAGATTCTCCAGGATCTGCCCTGACCGCACCGCTCTCCATTCACATCTTTTCTAACACACCCCATGCTCTAACTGGCACCCAGAGCTCATTCAAGCCTCCTACGTTTGCTTACGTCACACCCTCTGCCTCAGAGTGCCTTGAACAGCCTTCCCTACTATTTACCTGGAACCACCCAATCATTTTCTCAAGAGTCAGCTCAAACATCACCTTTGAGCTCTAGATTTGTTTATACAGCTGTCGACTTTGCTTGGATGTTTTAAAGGCACCCTAAACTCGCCAGATCTAGGACTAAACTCATGATCGCCTCTACCCTACCTCTGCCCATAAAAAGAGAACATCTTTCCTTTCCCATGTGCCCTAGCTCAACCGTGACTCCACTCCCCATCCAACACCCAGGCCAGAAATCTGTGAGCCATTACTGATTTCATCACCTCTCTCCATGTCCTTTTTTTGTTCCCAAGTATCTCTGAAATCCACCCATTTCTCTCTGGCTCCACATCCACCTTGTTCCAAGCTATCACCGTGTTTTCCCACATCTTGTACAACAGTTTCTTCACTGACCCCCTCCGCCTCCACACTGGCCTCCCCATCCAGCAGCTGGGGTGCAAATCTCATCATCTTGCTCCTCCCCAAGCACAGTCCTGAAAAGGCTCCCGTTGCTCTGATGATCAATAATGCCCAACCCCACTGTGGTGTTGCTCTGATGATCAATATCCAACCCCACTGTGGCCTCTCAAACTGTGTGTTCAATTCTTCCCCCACCACTGCTCCCACCTCCTAGCCCTCTGCCACCTCTGCTTTGAGCATTTCCCCTCTCCTCCCTTCAACTCACTAACGATTACTCATCCTTCTGATCTCAGCTTGCACTTCATCTCCCCAGAAAAACCTGGTCTTACACCCTTGTCTAGGCCTGCCTATGAAATCACATCCCTTTTCTTCACAGCTTTTATCTCAGTTAGAAGTAATATCCTCATTTGAATTAAATTACTATGTCTACAGACTATAAACCCATGGAAGAAGGCACCATGTCATCATGTCCCTATTGTCCAGCACATGGCTGGCACAGAGAAGGCACTCAGTAAAGTATTTGTGAAGCAAAATCTTTATCATTGTAACTCTCGAGTAGGAATGGCCAGTTCCCCTCTGCAGGCTCCACTGTGCCTTGTCAGTATCCTAGCATAGCATGCAGGGCATCCTGTTAGAATCCTCTGTTGATGTATCTTCTCCTACTAGACTGTGAGTTTCACCTGGACAGGCTTCTTCATGGCAATCCCTGGCACTCAGCCAAGGCTCAATAAATATCTCACGACTGGAAGGTATATTCAAGGGATGGGTGGATTCTGGGGGCTACAAGTGAAAACGACCAAAGGTTTCATTGGTAAATACCACAAAAGGGGTGAGGAGATCACGACGGGTTTCTCCACCGGGGCCATTTGGCTCAAAGACAGAGAGGCTTAGGAGAGACGGACTCCAGACTCCCTCCCCTCAGGATTAGGAGCTGCTAATGCCAACTTGGTGAGGCTCCAGAGGCAGGGACCAGGACCCATAAGTGGAAGCTGCAGGTGGCAGCTACAGGAAAGAGTGTGTGCTCCCACCACTGGCACCTGTTACCAAGCAGGCGGCCACCGCCACCCCACAGCCCTGCCTTTGCTACAGCTTCAACTAGATTCCTGATGTTCAAGAGTGTTTGCTGAACACCTGTGACATGAAAGCCGGGAACCAGAGAAAGAGATACAGAGAAGACCCATGTTGCAACAGAGGGGAGCTCGCAGATGATCACACAGGCGATCACGCAGGCTGCTTCCAACCCTCGGGCTCTAAGAAATCACTTTAACAAATTAAAAGGACAATCTCGTTTGTTTTAACACGTAACCCTTCAGCCAAAAAGATAAATTTCTTTGGGTCTATTGATAGGGACCCCCTGGCTGTCAATCAATGTCCAAAAAAGCAAGATAGCTAAACCAATTGAACGTATCATTTGATTTTTCCAACAGTTGCCAAATGGATTGGCAATGCCTCATAGGAAAGGGGCTATGTTCTAACAACAACAAAGATATCATCTCTCTTTTTCCAAAGACACTTGCAAACCTTTAAAATAACTTATCTGAGAGCCACTACTGACATTCAAGGGCATATCTTGCTTGGGTAGCCATAAGAGTCAATACACTTGCTTATGGCCCCCAAGGAACACATGGAGCGGGGGGAGTGGAGGGGTTTGGAATCAGGGGACCCGAGCTCCCGCCAGTCACGTTAGCTGTGTGACTGAGGACAGTCTTCTTGACTCTCTGAGCCGCAGCTAAATGAAAGGGTACCATGCAAAGCAGACAGGCCTGCTGGGTGAATCAGAAGAGAACCACCGCAACACCAGGGTCCCATTCGCATACTCAACACCTCCCGCCACCACCTGCTTCATGTAGCCTGTGTACCCTGACGAAAATGATAAACACACAGACATCTGGCAGCACAAACCTGGGAGCGAGGCGACCGGAGCATTCAATGCAACCTGGACATTCACTAGTTATGTAACTTCAGTGCAATCATTTAACATCTTAAAGCCTCAGTTTCTGCCCTGAAAAGTGAAAATAATGGTAATGCCTCCCACACAGGGATCCTGCGAGGCTCAAATGAAAAATGGATACAAAAGTACTCTGTGAAACTTGGGTTATTATCACTGCAAGTAGAAATACTAACAAATTATTTAGTAATTACACATTTATTTTCCTGCTTCTATCGTACAAGAAAAAGACTACATGATTCCTGAAAGAAATCTGGCAATAGGCTGTCTCTGCAGCGGGAGTCTCGGAGTTTTGTAATATTAGAACGGAACTGCTGAAGCAACAGAGCTCCAGCCCTGCTTCCTCCGTGACCTCTCCAGAAACAGAAGATGCAGCCTCAGGCTCAGAGAGATGAAGAAAAATCATCCGTTTTTAAGTTACAGCCATGAAGAAAAGAGTACCACCACTGATACAGTATGAGGGCTGTCAGAGGAGCTGTAGAATGGAGACATTGCAGCAAAGATGCTAAAATAAAAAGGTGTGAAAACAGACAGAACGACAACAATTTTAATGCAAGAAGGGGAGAGCTTCAAAAAAGCAGGCCCAAATAAAATGAGCATAAAGCCATTGTGCTGCAGCAAAAATTGGAAAAGCATTCCTTTTCCATTCAAAAGCCTTCCTTTTCTTCCTTCTGTGACAAGGTGGAGGGGAGGGAGGAAAAGGGAGGGAGGAACCAATCCACCATCAATGAATGACAAAAGGAGTACAGGGGTCTAGGAAGATTCCGGAGCAGAACAATGAGATTCCATGTAACACTGTGAGATGCTAAAGCAAGGGGACTCTCGTTCAATCTGGGGCTAAGAAGACAATTAAAATAAAAACCCAACTCATTTTCAACAAGTGAAACTCTCAGATGTCAATTCTGTATTCGATCATACATTTTCTTTCCCACTAAATTCAATAATCTTTCTTTTAAAAAAAAAAAAAAAAAAGGAGGGGGTTCTTTTTCTAAGACTAACGCATTTTCACTGTCAAAACATTAGGAAACAGTGAAAAGCAAAAAGAAGAAAAATTGCCTATAATCCCAAAACACAGAAATAACCCTTGTTAACATCTTGGTGTATATTCCCCTAGACATTTTTCTATGCATATATATAAATGCATTTTTATAAGAACAGGATCATATCATTCACACTGTTTTATAACTTGCCTTTTATTTCTTAAGCCATAGATATTTTTCTGTGTTAATAGTCTTTCTAGCCCTTTATTTTTAATGGTCATATGTCATAATTTCATTCCCTGTTGTTGGACATTTATGATGCTTCTGATAATCCTGGCATTATAAATAATGCTATAACAGATAACCTAATATACACATCTTAGTGCACTCGTCCATTTTTTTCTTCAACATGGAATTGTTAGTCAAAAGATTTGTATATGACAGTAGACCAAGTAACAGCCCCCGCTCAAATACATCCCAATCCCAAGAACCTGTGAAAACGTGACCTTACATACAAAAGAGGCTGCAGATGTGGTTAAGATGAAGATTCTGAGATGAGGGGATTATCCTGGCTTATCCTAGTAGGCTCTCAGTGTAATCACAAGGGTCCTTATTAGGGAAAGAAGGAAGCAGGAATGTCAGAGGAAACTGAATGTGCAACACTGCAAGCTCTGGAGACAGAGGAAGGGGCCACAAGCCAAGAGATGCAGGCAGCCTGCAGAAGCCAGGAGGGCAGGGAGACAGACTCTCCCCAAGAGCCCTGGGAGTGAAGGCGTTTCACCCACTAAGACCTCTGGTCTCCAGAACTGCAAGGTAACAAATTTGTGTTGTTTTAAGCCACTGAGTTTATAGCGTCTCTTATAGCAGCAATAAGAACCACATATATGTTTAACAAATTTAAATGTTTATTTTAAAAGTACGTTACTTCTAAAGTAAGCGATATTTGATAAATCACTACAACCTTCCCATTCTAATCCTGCAAGCTGAGCAGCTTCTGTGCTCCAGAGCCATGCAGATTCCCCTGCTGTGGATGGTGGGCAGACTGTCCCCAGAACGGAAGTAACATTGTCTTGAGCATCTACTATGTGCCAAGCTCTACTCTGGATTCATCTCATCTCTTCCCCTCAACTCGGAAACAAGAACTTATTTGACACGATTTTACAACTTAACAAAACAAACGAGAGCTCAAGAATGTCAAGTGACTTCCCCTGGATGCATGTCTGTATTCATCCATCATCCATCAGCTACGGGAAGAACACCTACGAACATCCAGATGCTGAAGTTTACGCACTGAAGCTGGAGCGTGTGTAAGACTGAGTCTCTGCCCTTGGTGGAACTTCCCTGCCAGGGACAGACCCGGGAAGCGGAGAGCCAGGCTGGGTGCCTAAGTCCCACCTGCCCACAACACAGCAACTCCTCTGCCCACCGCTGCCAAGCCTGCAAGTCTCTTCCTCTGCCTTTTTCTTTTGTTCTTAATACCTAGTACCTAAAATTCCACTTTGGGAAATTTAGATTTAAAATGCCTAAATCTATTATCACATTTACTATCACCCCTACCAGAACGCAGGCTCCACGGGAGCAGGAATCTTTCTTCCAGTCATGGATTTATCCCACACACCGGGAATAGTGCCTTGCACATAGCAGGCCCTCAGGAGATAATTGTTGAATTAGTGACCACAGCTCATGCAATTTCCCCAGTATCCCACTGTTCTCCAACTCCTTAGACATCTGCCGATGTCTCCTCTGCAAAGGTCTGCCTCCTACCTACCTCCAAATCATGTCCATAAATACAGCACATTAGGCAAGGAAGAAAGAGACTACTGCATTTTAAATAAAGCAATATTTCATAGATAATGCCAGAATGTCTTCTGAATCTCATCCAAATCATTTAGCTAAAGTAAGGAAGGAAGTCGAGTCTCTCTGCAAATCCAAAGAAAACCGAGCATTACATGTACAAGAGGAGCAAAAAAACCCCAAATCAAATTCTCAATCCTATTTCTGAAACAAGCCTTGTGTAAGGTGCCCACGGTGGTGCAAAGCACTGTTTCATGAGAAAGGGCAGCCCTGTGTGGCCAAACAGATGAACTGCAATGTTCCACATCGCCTGCCACTGCATCAACCGCGTTCCTCTTCCTCACACTACCAGGGAAAATAGTCTGCGGTCCCTGTTTTAGAAGTTACTGCCCTTTTTAGGCTAATATCCAGAATCTACAAAGAACTTAAACAAATTTACAAGAAAAAAACAAACAACCCCATCAAAAAGTGGCCAAAGGATATAAACAGATATTTCTCAAAAGAAGACATTTATGCAGCCAACAGACACATGAAAAAATGCTCATCCTCACTGCTCATTAGAGAAATGCAAATCAAAACCACAATGAGATACATCTCACATCAGTTAGAATGGCGATCATTAAAAAGTCAGGAAACAACAGATGCTGGAGAGGATGTGGAGAAATAGGAACACTTTTACACTGTTGGTGGGACTGTAAACTAGTCCAACCATTGTGGAAGACAGTGTGGCGATTCCTCAAGGATCTAGAACTAAAAGTACCATTTGACCCAGTGACCCCATTACTGGGTATATACCCAAAGGCCTATAAATCATTCTATAAAGACACATGCACATGTATGTTTACTGCAGCACTGTTCACAATAGCAAAGACTTGGAACCAACCCAGATGTCCATCAATGATAAACTGGATTAAGAAAATGTGGCACATATACACCATGGAATACTATGCAGCCATAAAAAAGGATGAGTTCATGTCCTTTGCAGGGACATGGATGAAGCCGGAATCCATCATTCTCAGCAAACTGTCACATGGACAGAAAACCAAACACCACACGCTCTCACTCATAGGTGGGAATTGAGCAATGAGAACACATGGACACAGGAAGGGGAACATCACACACTGGGGCCTGTCGGGGGGTGGGGGGGGTGGGGGGCTGGGGGAGGGATAGCATTAGGAGATACACCTAATGTAAATGACAAGTTGATGGGTGCAACACACCAACACAGCACATGTATACATATGTAACAAACCTGCACGTTGTGCACAGGTACCCTAGAACTTAAAGTATAATAAAAAATAAAAAACAAATAAAATAAAAAGGAAGCTTGAAGATTCTTGAAAAAAAAAAAAAAAAAGAAGTTCCTGCCCTATTTAATAGTCAGTGAAAGGGAGCAGATACCAATGAACCAGATTATCATGAGTTCTGAAACAAGAACGAGATTCCTAAGCGCTCGCTATGTGCCGTAGAATGTTTCCGGGGCTTAAATTAATTGCCTGACTTCATCAGAAGTGGCTATTTTTATCTGTTTTACAGATGAGGAAGCTGAGGCTTAGAGGAGTCAATGACTGCTAAAATGTCTCATGGCTAAGAACTCACTGACCCTAGAGTCTGCTGGGACTCAGTGTTTCCATCGAAAGCAAGAACGCCCATATCCCCCTACCCCCTCTTCAGTAGGGGAGAGGGCACATCACCTGCAGGCATTTGCTGGGCGCTTACCATGTTCCAGGAACTTTGCACACACACAACACTCGAGGTTACTCTCACCCCAATTTTACAGATGTAGAAGCTGCAGCTCAAAGAGATGAAGTGGCTGGCCCCGGGTGACTCAGCTAGCACGTAGCAGAGTCAAGATTCATTCCCTGGTCTTTCGACTTCAGATACAGGTCAAGTAACCCCTAACTGAAATGCTTACGACCAGAAATATCTCCATTTTTTTTTATATCTGCATATGCATAATGAGCTATCTGTGGGATGGGACCCAAGTCTAAACATGAAATTCATTTGTGTTTCATATATACCTTATCCACATAGCCCGAAGGTAACTGTGCATGACACTTTTGATAATTTGGTGCCTGAAACAAAGTCTCGACTGCATTTTGACTGTGACCCATCACGTGAAGTCAGGTGTGGAATTTTCCACTTGTGGCTTCATGCAAGCGCTCAAAAAGTTTTGGATTTGGGAGCATTTTGGATTTCAAGTTAGGGATGCCCAATCTGCACAACTGTTCTTTCCAGCATATCACAGGGCCACAAGAGAGGCACAGCAATGGCTCAGCATCTAGATTCGGGCAATGAGAGTCCTCAGAAGGGGACAAAGGGAGGGAAGGAGAGACAGGGGAAAGGGCGAGGGGCAGGGCACTACAGATGCAGAGCAGGCCCCCAGGATGCCCGGAGCAGCGGCATGGTGCAGAGACACACACAAAGAGGCCTGGCTGCAGGCGGATGGGCAGCCCCCCACAGCCAAGCCCGAGTGTCCGGCAGCGAGGAGCCCTGAGCTGGCTTTCCCTGAAGGTGCCTCTGTGGACAGAGCTGCCTGCACCAGCCCCTAGTGGACCAGTTAGGACACTAGTCCTGCGGAGTGACTCTATCTGTCTGCCTTGAGTTTCTGGCTTACCACTCCATTTCTGTAAATTATACTGAGCTGTACCAAGAGAATCCAGGTGAAACCAAGAATGAGTGAAATACCGAGGTTTCTCTTTCAAGAATAAGTGATACAGGGGACAGCCACAGCCTGCCACCCTGCTCCTTCCCTCCCCTCCTGCCACTCCCTGAACTCATACTCGGCCTCATGCCTAGGCTCCGGGCCTACTGAACTGCTCGTGTTCCCCCAAAACAGCATGCGGTGTCAGCCCCCTGCTTCTCCACATGGTGCTTGCGTGGAAGGCTTTTCTGTGTACTCTAACCTAGGCCAGTACTGCTTCCTTTATTGATCTGCTCATCACACTGAGTGCCTTAAGGACAGTATCTATCTTATTTGATCTGTATTTCCAAAACTAAGTACAGTGATTATAAATAATAGGTGCTCAGTAAATATTAAATAAATGAATGAATGATCAACAAACTATATCACCTGTCCACACTGCAAAATAATTCAGTTGAGGGAAAGAGGGCAGACTCAAAAGCATGAAGCTCTGTGGGGTGGATGGTGGTGGTGGTTGCACAGCAATGTGAATGAACTTATTGCTGCTGAACTCTTCATTTAAAAATGGTTACAGGGGCCAGCACAATGGCTCATGCTGTGTTCCCAGCACTTTGGGAGGCTGAGGCACAAGAATTGCTTCAGGCCAGGAGTTTGAAACCAGCCTGGGCAATAGGGTAAAACCTCATCTCTACAAAAAAATATTTTTTTAATTAGCCAGGCGTGGTGGCACACACTTGTAGTCCTAGATACTTGGGAGACTGAGGTGGGAGGATTGCTTGAGCCCAGGATTTCAAGACTTTAGTTAGCTATAATTGCACCACCACACTCTAGTCTGGGCAACAAAGCAAGACTCTGTCTAAAAAAAAAAAAAAAATTATTACGATGGTAAATTTTACATTATTTGTATTCTACCAAAATTTCTAAAAAAATTTTTAAAAACATAGTCCACACTCTTTCAGGTGTGGAGAACTGCCCAGTTCCTGCAGCAAGGTGGCAGCTATACACGCAGAGGGCTTGCCAACCGCCAGTCCCGCCAGCCCTGTGCAGAGCTGCTACCCACTCCACAGCCCCACTCCGGGGTCATCAACCCTGAGCCCCAGAAGCACAGCAGCTTGGTCCACCTCACGGTGACTTTCAAAACCAAATTCCTCGAGTTTCTAACTTGGGCTGTGAGTGCCTTAAAGTGAGGGACTAGCCTCTCCCAATGCCCAGAACCTAGCCCAGAGTCCCGGGCCTAGGCAGCATTCAGTAGAAAACAACAGTAGCTCCCAGATGTGGAGCAGAGATTACATGTCGAATTTTCTGGATGGTATTGCCATTTTCCCCCAAAGAGAATCAGTTCCAAGTCTGCTGCTATCTCAGTGCCGAATGAAATAACAAATAACTGAATGAAGCGCTGAATGAATGAACTTTGGTGGGAAACGGAGAGGGTGGTAGGCAGCGGGACCACACAGGACAACGCCGTGCGGCGCGTCTCCCATGGCGGCCGGCATCTAGGGAAACGTCTGAGTCCGGAAATCAGATCAGCCTGACTGTACCTACAGAACACATCCAGATTTCCCAAGAGTTACTGTAGCCTTTGTTTCAATAAATTGCCTTCTAAGGGAGAGAAGCGGGAGGGGAGAGGACTCCGAATATAATTATTCATTCAGGTCTCCAAACATGGATAAGGTCAATGCAAAAGCCTATTAACTCCAGGAGCAAGAAGAGAGTTGCAAAAAGACAACTGACTTACAAACGATATTTTAAAAAGAAGGTTTAGCATTAATTAACAAATGGAAAGGAGGAGAAATTTTTAGAGAAACTAAAAATATCTTGCCTAATAAAAGAATTGCTAATTTAAATCGTTCGTGAAGACAAGATACAAAACATTTAGAAGGAGTAAAAATCTCTATGCTGTGTATCTTTTATTAAAGTATGTGGCAGACAAATGGGGGGAAATCACCCAGCACCCACATGTACTCAGCAAACACAGCCACCACCCCCACAAGCCAGGGCAGCTCCAGGCAGCGGGGACACAGAGATGCACGAGAGCCACACCTCATCTTCCGACACAGTCTCTCACAATGCCTACAACCAAACCTCACACCAGAGAGACTGCGTTTGCTGCTCACTTTACCCCAGTGGCTCCTCAGCACATAATTTGGCTTCTGCCCATAAACTCTATAGAAACCTCGCCTAAAAGCTTCCTAAGTCGTCAACAAATCCACATTGCCAAATTCAGTGGCTATCTTTCACATTTCTCCTGCTGGGTCTCCCTGCTATTAATTGTGTATATCTTTCCTGGACAATGCCTTGGATTCTGCCACCCATCCTTCTTCCTTCGTCCTCTTCAGGCTCTTCTGTGAACAGCTCTGCATTTTCCCACCCCTCAGACACTGGCATGCAGAATTCAGCAATGGCCCAATTTCCTCTCCCACAGGATCATGCCTTGAGTGACTGGTGCAATTCTGCGGCTGTCCTCTCCCCTGCCTGGTACTAACAGCCATGTCTCTGTCTCTAGCTCAGACTCGGTTGGACAGCTAGGCATGGTCTCCTGGGCCTCCGTGAAGCACAGGCCCACAGCCTCAGCGAGTACAGGTGGAACCCCGCATGAGCCTGTCACTTCCCCGCTCCATCCACAGCCACACAAGTCAGGAACCAAAATCCACCCTGCCACGTCCTGCCAATCCCTCATGTGTGTCTGTTTGATCACCTGAATGTCCCCTGTATACAGCTTCTCCTGCCCAAACTGAACTCCTGGCTCAAGCCCACATCATCTCTCAGCCCCCACCAGCAGCGGCCCCTGCCTCTCTCTAGTCTAGCATGAGCAGGCCGCTGCGATGATGGGGCCACAACACCTGGCCTTGCTCA
Organism: Papio anubis; assembly: GCF_008728515.1. Taxonomy (NCBI): domain Eukaryota; kingdom Metazoa; phylum Chordata; class Mammalia; order Primates; family Cercopithecidae; genus Papio; species Papio anubis. Next base: position 135,349,310 of record NC_044983.1, read on the forward strand.
TAATAAGGTAATGCCGTATGTGTAAGTACTTACTATGTACTAGGAAATGTGCCAAATGTTTTCATGGATAAACAGATTCAATGCCAACACTGCCTTTATAAAATGAGTACTTGGGCCGGGCGCGGTGGCTCAAGCCTGTAATCCAAGCACTTTGGGAGGCCGAGACGGGCGGATCACGAGGTCAGGAGATCGAGACCATCTTGGCTAACATGGTGAAACCCTGTCTCTACTAAAAAATACAAAAAACTAGCCGGGCGAGGTGGCGGGCGCCTGTAGTCCCAGCTACTCGGGAGGCTGAGGCAGGAGAATGGCGTAAACCTGGGAGGCGGAGCTTGCAGTGAGCTGAGATCTGGCCACTGCACTCCAGCCTGGGCGACAGAGCAAGACTTCGTCTCAAAAAAATAAATAAATAAATAAATAAATAAATAAATAAATAAATAAATAAATAAAATGAGTACTAGGCTGGGCGCACTGGCTCGCACCTGTAATCCCAGCACTCTGGGAGGCCGAGGCGGACAGTTCACCTGAGTGAAACCCCATCTCTACTAAAAATATAAAAATTAGCCAGGCGTGGTGCCGTGTCTGTAATCCCAGCTACTAGGGAGGCTGAGGCAAGAGAATCACTTGAACCCGGGAGGCACAGGTTGCAGTGAGCTGAGATTGCACCACTGTACTCCAGCCTGGGTGACAGAGTGAGATTCTGTCTCAAAAAAAAAAAAAAAAACCATAAAATAATAAAAATACAAAAAAATTAGCCAGGTACGGTGGTGCATGCCTGTAGTCCCAGCTACTCGGGAGGTTGAGCCAGCAGAATCACTTGAACCTGAGAGACAGAGGTTGCAGTGAGCTGAGATCACGCCACTGCATGCCAGCCTGCGCAACAGAATGAGTCTTTGCTGAAAAAGAAAAAGAAACGAGAGGGAGGGAAGGAGGGAAGGAGTGAAGGAAGGAGGAAGGAAGGGAGGGAGGGAGGAAGGAAGAAAGGGACCATTATCCTCATTTGACAATGAGGAAGCTGAAGTCCATGGAGCTCAATTATCTTACCTGAGATTATCTGCAGGCAGGAGCAGAGCCACAGTTCAAACCAAAGCAACCTGCCCAGAGCCCAGGCTATTAGCCACTCTATCCTGGTGCCTCTGCCTACCTCTCCAGAATCATCCCTCACCCCTCACTGTACCCTATCCCCTGAAAACATGTGACCCAGTGAGACCCAACTGCTTCCTACGTCTGCACTTTTCTCTGCTCATGCTGCTGCCTCTGCTTAAGTGCCATGATCCTGCCTCCCTCGATGCCTGGAGCAGCCAGGGCGCCTGGACTGTCCATGGTGGCCGTAACTCCTCCAGAAGCCCCGCCTGCATGCACCACAGCACACTCTGTATACGTGCACCTAGGACGAGGTGGCGTGGAGTCCAGCTGGAATAGCAGCCTCAGTGGGGTAACACTCATCATGATGCCCAAAAGGCATAACAGAAAGCTCCCCAAAATCAACCCCTGTGCAATAAGGCATGCCATCGGGTCCCATGGTTCCCTTCCCAGCAGCCTTGCTGGGCATCAGCAATGAGTGCCGTCACACCAGTATCCAGATGTGAGGTTAGACCAACACGACTTTCAACTGGAAAGAAGAAAAGCCAGAAACGCGATCTCCCTCCAGCCCTAACCTTCTAGGGTACCAACTGCAACACTGATTGAAAAGTCATTCCTCCTGGACAGCCATGCTCTCAGTCACGCCCAGGGTAGAGAACAGAGTGGACACATGGTCCTCACCTCCAGGGAGCTCAAGTTCCCACGGGGAGTCGGGATTGTGAACACACACAGGAACGTTTGCAAGCCGTCCGACGGAATACGGTTAAAGAAGGGAGGGAATGCATGAGTATCATGAGTAGTGCTTCTAGGGAAATATTTTCCCCAGACATCCCAGGGTCTGGCAACATGTGTGACAAGATCCTCCACTCCTCCAGCATGAGGAATTTCAGGTACCAGGCTGGGGTCTGGAAGGCCACATGCAGCAAGAAAGCAAGCAGGCAGCCCTGTGGAATGGGAGTGCTGGTTTCTAGACACCTGCACCTAGAGCTTAGCCAACTCGCCTATCCGTCTTTCTCTTCCAAATGTGTATACAGCCTCTTCCAATGAAAGAACGGCAGTTCCCACATCTGAAGCCCTGGGCTGGGCCTAGGCCTGACATGTTGCCCCACTCCCTCCCAGCTGAGTCAAGAACTGGTACTGCCTCCACTCCACAGCTGGGGAAGGAAAGCCACTTGTCCTCCACCTCCCAGTGAGCATCATTGCTACTTAGCTTGTTTGAATGTAAAACACACGATTTCACCATTACAGTACTGAAGACCAAAAAAGGTAGCTGAATCAGACATGAGTACTCACTGGCAGCTGCCTGTATTTTCACAATGGTACCAGGTTACACATGACACAGAGGAATCTAAGTGATAGTTCATAGCTTTAAAAAAAAGAAAAAACTCGTAACAATCAGTTTGAGATCAGAGTATGCAGGATTAATGTCAATATCCATGTGACACAGAGCACAGGAATAAGCAAAGAGCTAAGGCTCTTGGGACATAAGGGGGACACTGACAATTAGGTAAAGGATTAATGGTTGTGCCATAGATTTTTATAAGAGGATTTCAAAACTAAGGGTGAAGTGGTTTAAGGACTGGGATAGGAGGGGAAGAAAACACCTCTGCGCACACACCACACGCCAAGAGCATGTGAGGTACTTTGTGCACCACAGCATCCCTCTGAATTCTCACAACAGTCCTCGGAAACCATCACCACCTCCACCTGACAAGGGTGGAAACGAAGGTTCTGAGAACTGACTGAGACCATACAGCTGGCAGCAGCTGGAATGGCTCTCCAGCCTCTGTCTGACTGGTAAAAAGACAGCTTCACCCTTAGACATGTGGAATTTATAGGAACATGAAGGTATGTGAATGGGAATAGCTCAAAGAAAATTGGAAATTTAAGAGGAAAGCTCAAGTAGGAAGATAGGGCTGATGATGAGCTTTAAGCTCCTGCTACTTCACAGGCATGAATGTGTATTTCTCTTTCTTTCATTTCTAAAGCAAAAGGCCACACGAAAGCTGACCCAGTACTTCTACAAAGAAATGACAGTAATTAAATGGGAACATCTCCATTTTCTCGGTGATTAACTGCAGGGAAAAGCATCCCTCTCACAGGAGGGCTCTGCTCTGAATGAACCTACTCAAAGAGCAACGGTAACTCTGGCGCCCAGAAAATAGGCATTAAGGAGAAAAGGAGAAGTTAACGTTTTGCAGAAATCTATGCAGCAACTGTATGAAATGTGGCTTACGGTTGTGAGATACATGGACGAGACTAAAAAAGACGCCAAGCCATCATCTCCCACTCCCCAAACGCCAGCTTTCTCCTCTATCAGGTCACTTGCTCAATAATGAAATGCACTGACAATGAGGTAGTTAAAGGTATCTAGGTGTCTTATTAGCGTGGCAACTTTATCCTTTTGTCATCATACACTTTGATCATTTCAAAGTGATTAGGATGATTTTTAAAATTCGTCAATAACATATCGAAGGTGACATGGGCATAATGTAAAATCAGCCATTTTCAAGTGAAGGATTTGGCAGCATTGAGTGCATTCACAATGTTATGCAACTCCCTCTATCCAGTTCTAAAACATTTTTTTCAACCCAAAAGGAAACCCTATACCCATTCAGCACCTGATCCCCCTTCTCCCCACCCAGGCTCTGAAAACCTCCAGCCTGCATTCTGTCTCTCTGGATTTTCCTGTTCTGAATATTTCCTACAAACGGAATCATACACCCTTTCACTTCCCTTCTCTCACTTAGCCTGTTCTCAAGGCTCGTGGACGCTGAGCAGTTGCTGCTAGCACAAGTCAGGAGGGCTCTCTGATGACTCCTCACTGTCCTCGGAGTGAAGTCTGTTTGCCTTTGGAATTTCTTGCTCTCATGTCTGGTCCTCCCTTGAAGGCAGGGACGGACAGATTGAGGGCCAGGAGAGGCGGCGCTGCCTGAGAGGCCAGTGTCCAGGGGAACAGGCCTGGGGCCAGGCCATCCGGATCTGGGGTGCATTTCACTCTCGCCAGCTTCATGCTTTCCCTCCCCAAGATGATTTTTCTCCACAGCCCACAGATCTTTTATGCATTTAATAGTTATTGTGTCCCCTTCACTAAAGTGTAAGTTCTATGGGGAGATGCACTAGGTTTTGTTTACTGCTCTCTGCTCCTAGGGTTTTGAACATAGTAGGCTTTTAATAAATGCCTGTTAAATGAGTGACTGGATACTGGAGATTCTGACACAATCATTTTCGAGGGGCTGGCAGTCCCCTGGAAGGACAGGCAGATGAGCCAACATGCATGAGGTAAGCATGGGGGAAATATGAGCACAGTGGAGTCTGTACATCTCTGAGGAAACTGGGAAAAATTCATTTATTTTTAAGTAAATGAAAATAAAATTGCTATTAGTTTTTTACAGTGAACATCGATAATATTTGAAATAAAAAATAGTTACTGAGTGCAAATCAAAACCACAGTGAAGCACCACTTCACATCCACTAGGATGGCTACAATAACACAGCCAGCGGATAACAAGTGTTGATGAGGGTGTGGAGAATTTGGAACCCTCGCGCATGACTGGCGGGAATGGAAAATGCTTCAGCTACTGTGGAATACAGCTCCTCAAACAGTTCAACAGAGAGTCAGCCTAGGATCCAGCAATTCCACAGAGAGGTACAGACCCAAGGGGCAGGAAAACAGGCATCCAAGCAAATACATGCACACACATGTTCACAGTAGCATGAAGATGGAAACAGCCCAGATGACCATCAACAGATGATTAGACAAACAGAATGCAGAAGGACCGTACAATGACATATTGTCCAGCCGCGAGAAGGAAGGAAGCACTGACACTCAGCACGACATCCATGAGCCTTGAGAACAGGCTGAGAGAAGGGAAGTGAAAGGTTACATGATTCCGTTTATACGAAACATCCAGAACAGGAAAATCCAGAGAGACAGAATGCAGGTTGGAGGTTTTCAGAGCCTGGGTGGGGAGAAGGGGGATCAGCTGCTAAATGGGTAGAGGGTTTCCTTTTCAGTGGAAGCTGTACCCTCAACCTCCCCGGCTCAGTCTCCTGAATAGCTGGGACTACAGGTGTGCACCGCCATGCTCAGCTAGTTTCTGCATTTTCTGTAGAGACGGGGTTTCCTCATGTTGCCTAGGGTGACCTCAAACTCCTGGACTCAAGAATTCCACCCATCTTGGCCTCCAAAAGCGCTGGGACTACAGGCGTGAGCCACAGTGCCCTGCCATACATGAGTCTTTTACATGACTTTTAAAAGCACTTTATTGGAAGCAATAAAATTATTATATAAATTTTCTTTTATTGCTGTTTTAACAAATAGGAGCCTTATCAGGATGATCATTATTTGGAATTTCTGGAAGTGGCAGTGGGGTAGGGACAGAGGGAGTTGCTGTGTGACCGTGTCCTCTATGTCACACATGTGAGAGCCATGATGTTCAATTTCTGTCGGATGCTATGCTAGGCACCCTCCATAATCCTCAAATCACTCCACCAAAAGAGACAGTATCATGTCTGTTCTCTAGATGAAGAAACTAAGTTCACAGAAGGAAAATAATCTTCCAAAGGCTGCTCGGCCAATAAGCAAAACAGCCCTAACAGGAAGCCAGGTGTGTCTGATTCCAAATTCCACCTCCTCTTTGCCTGTGGCCTCTCTGAAACGTTTGTTGAGAATCTGACACACGTCAAGGGTTGTGGGAGAAAGGTAGAAAAACAGTCTTTACCTCTCAGGAACTCAAAACCCAATTAGGGAAACATATAGACATCCCACTCTGGTCTGTAACAGAATGAGCTACAGAGACTCAAGGAGACATGAAGAAGGCTCACTGGGAAACGGACAAGGATCAGAAAGAGCCTTAGAAAAGCAGGCTCAGGAGCACTCTTTGAAGGAAAGCATGGACGACGTGGTTGTTTTATAGCTCAACATGAGCTCATTCCTCTTCTGGTCACGACGCCCCCATTTCCCTCTGGAGAACCAGCCAGCTCCAGCGCTACTCCTGTGCTGGGGTGAGAATGGCCAGGCCTGCAGCCTCACCGCGGATCTCAGACTCAGGCCTAGCCAGCCCCAGCCTCCAAGAACCTCGGGCAGGTGACTGGGTCATGAAGAGGTGGGTCAGAGGTTTTTCAATCAAGACAGAGACGTGCACACTACTTTCTCATCATCCCACACGGAAAACACCAGCCTGACACCTGGCCAGTCACATTCCTGCCACCTGGAGCCTAAGAATGATGTCAAGTTGCGAGAAACAGGTTAGAGAGTTGAGAGATGATGTCTGAAACTGAAAACAAACCTCCATCTGCACTTTCCCACTAAATGAGCTGATAAATGACCTCTTTGAATACACCACTTAGAGCTGGGGTTGGGCATTTCTGGGTCTCTGACTAGACAATCAAAATATCCTCTTCAATCTTAATATTCTTATGCAGAAACATTACAGAGACCAAAAAAATACCTATCTCACTATAGACAGAAATAGATTGGTGACAGGATACATAGGTAAAGAAAAATACTCTTTTAGAAGAAGAAACAATTACTAAATAAATGCTGCAACTTTATTTATTCACCCATCCATTGAAAAGATTAAAATTTTACTATACGTATAAAATGGAACATCATCTAGGCCACTGCTGAAGACTAAGTTCTCAGGAAGAACATACCTGTAAAACTTACCCTCCAAGTCATTGAGGGTCTTTGTGATTCTCTATGCTTACAGCTATGTCCTGTTAAATCTTACAAGACTTATTCATAGCAAGAATCACAAACAGCAAGTATAAAAGTACCTGTCGAGTCAAAGCACACCAAGAGCCAAGGCCCTCTGCCATGGAGGTTCTCCCACTCTCGAGCCCCCAGCATCTGCACTGCCTGGCACTGCATCTGAGGGGGACAAAGGGACCCCGTGGACCCATAGGAGGAAAAAATTGAGAGAACTCAAAGTCCACATTCCTGAGATGCCCCCATGCTCTACTCCAGTGCCATGCTAATATTTATACTTTTTAGTGCATTAAAGCAGGACTTTGGGGTAGGAATATGGCCGCACCAACCAAAGCACTGTGCAGGAATCACCTGGGGTGCTAGGGGTCAACCGTTCAGAACATAAGGGCTCTGTCTTCAGGAGTATCTGGTGGCGTAAGGAGGGCAGAAAAGTAACAGAAAATGACAACTGCTATGGGTGCTGCACGTACTCGGAGCCAGGCTCAGAGAAAGGCTGAGTTCGTATCTGAAGGCTAAGCAAACACATAATAGAAATTCAGTGCAGTAATTGCTCCCAGTGAAGTATGTGCCAACTGCTGTGGCCACACAAAGGAAGAACTGTCTGTTTATTCAGGAGGAAGGGCAGACAGAGGCTGTGGCATTGCACTGGACCAAAAAGCATGAGCACCTGTGGAGCACAGCAACGTGAAGCAGAGCACTCTGAGCACACAGGGAGGACTCCACAGAGATGGGAAGAGATACAATTAAAAGCCAGGATGGTATCGGATTGAAAAAGGACCATGTGTCAGTTTCAACCAGTTCTGGACAACAGAGGGGGTTTAAACTACCTCTGGACAATGGAGGGGGAGTTAAACTATCTCTGGACAATGGAGGGGGGATTAAACTACCTCTGGACAGTGGAGGGGGGGTTAAACTACTTCTGGACAGTGGACACGCGGTTAAACTACCTCTGGACAGTGGACAGGCGGTTAAACTACCTCTGGACAGTGGAGGGGGATTAAACTACCTCTGACAGTGGACAGGGGGTTAAACTACCTCTGGATAGTGGAGGGGGGTTAAACTACCTCCGGACAGTGGACGGGGGTTAAACTACCTCCGGACAGTGGAGGGGGGTTAAACTACCTCCGGACAGTGGAGGGGGGTTAAACTACCTCTGACAGTGGACAGGGAGTTAAACTACCTCTGGATAGTGGATGGGAGGGTTAAACTACCTCTGGACAGTGGAGGGGGGTTAAAATACCTCTGACAGTGGACAGGGGGTTAAACTACCTCTGGACAGTGGAGGGGGGTTAAACTACCTCTGGACAGTGGAGGGGGGTTAAACTACCTCCAGACAGTGGACAGGGAGTTAAACTACCTCTGACAGTGGACAGGGGGTTAAACTACCTCTGGACAGTGGATGGGGGTGTTAAACTACCTCTGGACAGTGGAGGGGGGGGTTAAACTACTTCTGGACAATGAAGGGGAATTAAACTACCTCTGACAGTGGACAGGGGGTTAAACCACCTCTGGACAGTGGAGGGGGAGTTAAACTACCTCTGGACAATGAAGGGGGTTAAACTACCTACGGACAGTGGAGGGGGGTTAAACTACCTCTGGACAATGAAGGGGGGTTAAACTACCTATGGACAGTGGAGGGGGGTTAAATTACCTCTGGACAATGAAGGGGGATTGAACTACCTATGGACAGTGGAGGGGGGTTAAATGACCTCTGGACAATGAAGGGGGGTTAAACTACCTCTGGACAGTGGAGGAGGATTAAACTACCTCTGGATAGTGGAGGGGGGTTAAATTACCTCTGGACAATGAAGGGGGGTTAAACTACCTATGGACAGTGGAGGGGGATTAAATTACCTCTGGACAGTGGAGGGGCGTTAAACTACCTCTAGGACAATGAAGGGGGTTTAGTTAAACTACCTCTGGACAATGGAGGGAGGTTAAACTACCTCTGGACAATGGAGGAGACTTAAGAAAGGAACAGCCAACCTGAGTTTTATAAGAGCTACAATCGCAGCAGCAGCTGACACTTCCTGGCACTCAGAAATGCCTCACACTGTGCTAAATGCTTTTTGTGAGTTTAGAAAGTTTCTAGCACACAGGAAGCAGCAATAACATTACCTATTACTATTATTAAAAATAATTCTCCTAACCAACCTACAAGAAAAGTACTATCATTCTCAAATTTATAGGCGAGAAAACTGAGATTCGGTGAGATTCCTTCGACCATGCTCAACAGCTACCAAGTGCTCAGGTCCAATTATGTGACTGCTGACACTGTCTCTGAGCCACTATACTTTTTGGCTGTCCAGTGTAGAATGAACTGGAGGGAAGACACTGAAGCCGGTGGCCGGTTAAAAAGCTGCACAAAAACTGTGGTCAAAGCCTGAGATCATGGGGCCCTAAGCATGAGACAGTAGCTATGGAGACAGACACTGAGAAGATAAGCAGAGATAATGCTACTGTTCTATATGGTCTACATTTTTACTAGGTTTTATACTGATATATGCACAACCTATTAACTGACAACAGCTTTCGATTAATAATCTACAAGACTACTACAAGAATTACAAGGAAGGAGAGAACCAAGACAGAACAGATACAGTAGTGGAATCACAAACTAGAACCCTTGGATTAAAGACATCTTCTGTGGCACCGGCATGGTGGCTCATGCCTCTAATCCCAACACTCTGGGAGGCCGAAGCAGGCGGATCATGAGGTCAGGAGATCGAGACCATCCTGGCCAACACGGTGAAACCCCATCTCCACTAAAAATACAAAAAATTAGCCAAGCGTGGTGGCAGACACCTGTAGTCCCAGCTACTCGGGAGGCTGAGGCAGGAGAATGGCGTGAACCCAGGAGGCGGAGCTTGCAGTGAGCCGAGATCTCACCAGTGCACTTCAGCCTGGGCGACAGAGCCAGACTCCGTCTCAAAAAAAAAAAGAAAAGGAAAAAAAAAAAAAAAAAAAAAACCTCTTCTGTTTAGCCCACTCAGTGTCATATGAAACTTGGTGATTGAATTGCCTTCAGTCAGGGTATAGATCTTCTGGTCCCCGCATACCTCCAGCAGGGGACTTGCTTGTCCCATGCAAGCATTTGCTCACCCTACTCTAAGATATGTCTATAGACCAGGGCATAAACTCAGCTTTCCATGCATTGGAAATATTTACCAGGAAGATTTCATGAATGCGGTACAAAAATATCAGAGACAGTAAAATGTGCCCAGCAGTCAGACTAGAATGTGCTTCAGTCCTGGCTCCACCTGCTCACTAGTACGTGAAACTGGGTAAGTGGCTCAGCTTCCCTGAGCCTCTGATGACATCAGCATCTGTAAAGTGGGGTTATTGTAATAATTAATAAAATGGCGAATACCAAGTGTCTAGCATAGCAGATGACATATGGTGGGAGCCTGAGCCACGGTAGCCATTATAATCATTTTCAGAAGATATGAGTTTGTGGAGTAAAGGGCAAGAAGAAAAGTGGAGAAGGATCCGTGGCAGCCACTATAATTATTATTCAGAGGACATAAGCTTGTGGGGGTAAAGGGCAAGAAGAAAAGTGGAGAAGGATCCATGGCAGCCATTATCATCATTATTCAGAGGACATGAGTTTGGGGGGTAAAGGGCAAGAAGAAAAGTGGAGAAGGAGGAAAAATGTTTAGCTTTAAGGATTTTTTTAAATTGAGGTATACACATATTCCCACTTAAAAGTGGGAGCTAAATAATGAGAACACATGGACACATAGAGGGGAACAGAACACACCGGGGCCTCTCGGAGGATGGAGGGTGGGAGGAGGGAGAGAAGCAGGAAATATGACTCATGGGCACTGGGCTGAATACCTGGCTGATGAAATGACCTGCACAACCATCCCCCATGACACATGTTTAGCTACGCAACACACCTGCACATCCTGCACATGTACCCCTAAACTTAAAAGTTAACAAAATTAAACAAATTGAGGTATAATTCATATACCATAAAATTCACCCCTTGAAAATGGTATACAAGTCAGTGGCTTTTAGTATATTCACAGAATTGTGCAATCATCATCACTATCTAATTTTGGAGTATTTCCATCATCCCAAAAAGAAGTCATGTACCCATTAGCAGTCACTCTCGATTCTCCCTCCTCCTTTCCCCCAAGCCCCTGGCAACCATCGATCTGCTTTCTATCTCCATGGAATTGCCTATTCTGGACACTTCCTATAAATGGTGTCATACGATGTGTGGTCTTTTGTGTCTGGCTTCTTCCGCTTAACGATGTTTTCAAGGTGCATCGTGTTGTAGCATGGATCAGTACTTCACTCCTTTTCAGGGCTAATAATTCTGTTGCATTAATCTACAACAGCTTGTCCATTCACCAACTGATGAGCATTTGGGTTGTTTCCACTGTTTGACTATCATAAATAATATTGTTATGAACACTGTGTTCAAGTTTTTGCAAACATGTTTTCAGTTCTCTTGAGTATAGACCCACGGTGGAAATGTGGGTTCATATGAGAACTATGTTTTTTGTGGAACTACCAAACTGTCTTTCAATGCACCTAGGGATTTTTTTTTACGGTAACCAAAAGTCAAAGATATTTAAAAATCTCTTTAGAATTTAACAGACAAGAAAAATGGGGAGTACATGGTGTTGCCTGGTTTCAGTCATCAAATCTCAGAATCCATTCAATTACAATCCAATTTCCTACAGACAACCACTTACCGTGTTTCTTTAGAAAACAGTACACACAGCTAACAGGAAAATCAGCCAACAAAAGGATGCCAAAGAAATTTCATCCAATAGTTGCCCCAAATAATTGGTTTTTGAATTATGAACCTCCATTACACTGAGTGTCAGTAAGAGATGTATTATTTCTTTGAGGGAAAAGGAACAAGCAGACATTGGCATCAGAGACGCCACAGCAGTTTTGAGGCTTCTACCACAGAGTTCCTTTATTATGCAATTAAGCAAGCAGCAATGCTGCTCACCTGAAATGCCGGCCAGGTTCTGAAAATGGGTTGGTTCGAGCATGTTTCCTACTTTAAATCATTGCCTCAAACAAAAGAAATGAACACCAAAGAGATTAGAAAATGTAAGGCTCACATCTCCAGAGTAAACTCTACTTGCTGACAAGACCAATTCTAAAAACAGAAAAGTAACTGAGTCTTAAGTATGTGCAGACAATAGCTGAAGATTTAGATGTAAAACAACAAAATCTGACGACATCCACGGGTTTAATCCTGACACTGCCATTGAACAGAATATTTAAACCATCCGGCCTCTCTGTGTGCTGTGCTCCATGCTATACACTCCGTGACAGTGTGCAGCCGTGTACCATGACTTCTGGAACGCAGTGAGGATTCTTTATTTTGTAGCAAACAGTTACTAAGGATCAGAAATAATAAATGCAAAGCATCTACTACTATCTTTGGCGCATAATAGGCAATCAATAAATTGAAGTCATCCTATTGAACACACACTTACTTGGCAAGGAATGTGCATGCCAGACATCGGGCTGTGCCCTGAGGACAGACACGTAAAAGACATTCCTTGTTCTTAAGAGACTGAGAGTCTGATGGAAGAGACAGGGAAGGAAGCAATCGCAACTTAGTGTGTGCTCAGTGATGTGACAAAGGAAAACACAGGGTCACTGAACACATCGACAGGCTGAGAGGTAAGGAAAGACAGTCAAAGACGATCTCTCTTGAACTATGAAAGTTGTTTTAATTCATTTTATGGAGAAATAATATGCAACAAAATGTTGCCATTCTAAGTGTATGCAGAACCACCCCTAATAAAGTATTAGTGTATCCACTTGCACAACATGTAGAGTATTCCCATCACCCCTAAAAGTGCCTTCCTGGCCATCTAATGGCCCAGCCCAAAGCCCCCAGCAACGAGGGACCTGCCTGCTGTTATGACAGTCTCACTTTGCACATTCCAGAATTCCTTATGAACAGAATCACACAGTGTGCATTCTTTCGTGTCTTGCTTCAACAGACGGTAATGTTTCTGAGATTCACCTGTGCGTTGGGCATACCAGTAGCTTGTTTCTCTTCACTGCTATGTGGTATTCCACTGCACAGGTGTATTAAAGTTTATTTATCCATTCATCTGTTCCTGGACATTTTGTTTCCAGTTTGGGGCTATTACAAATAAAGCTGCTATGGGCATCTGTCATGTCTTTGAGTGAACCCACATTTTCATTTTCCTACAGTACCCAGGGGAGAAGAGGAATTGCTGGCTCATCACGTAAGTATATGTTTAACAATAAATAGCTAAACATTTCCTCAAAGTAGTTATACTATTTTACATTCTCATTCATAGTATACAAGAGTTCCAGTTACTCTATAGCCTCACCAAAGCTTGCAATAATCACTCTTTTCAGTCATTCAAATGGATCACATAATGAAATCTCCTTATGGTTTTAGTTTGCATTTCCTTACTGACAAGTGATGCTGAGCATCTCTTCATGTGTTATTTGCCACGCGTGTATCTTCTTCGGTGAATTAGCTATTCAAATCACTTGCCTATTTTTAAAATCTAGTTATTTGTCTTACTATTGGTTGTAAGAGCTTTATGTCTATTCTGGATACAAGTTCCTTTAACAGATACATGTTTTGCAAATACTTACTCCAAAGCTGAGCTTGCCTTTTTATTGCTTTAAAAGTGGCTTTTGAAGAGAAGTTTTTAATTTTGATGACGTCTAATTTATCATTTTGTCCTTTGTGTTTTATAATTTCTATCCCAAGAAATCTCTACCCACCTCAAGACTGAGAAGTCTTTCTTGAGTGTTTTCTTCTAGAAACTTTAAAGCTTTACATCTCTTATATTTAAGTCTATGATTCACTTTGATCTAATTTTATGTATGTATAGGGTTAAGGGTCGGAGTTAATTTTTGGCATATAGATAATTAGTTGTTCCAGCATCACCTGTTGAAAAAGCCAATCCTTCCCCCTTTGAATTACCTTGGCACATTAGTCCAAAATCAATTGACTATTTATGGATAGGTCTATTACTATTAATGAGGACTTCTATTTTGTTTCCATTAATCTGTGTTTATCCTTATGCCAATACCACACTGTGTTAATTACTGTAGCTTTGCTCTCTGGGATATTTTAGCTCCTACGTATGTCATACAAACTTTAGAATAAAGTAATCAATTTCTAAGAAAAAAAACAAGCCTGCTGGAATTCCGATTAGACCTGCATTGAATCTAAAGATCAATTTGGGAAGAACTGTCATCTTAATATAAGGTATTACTACTCATCACCATGTATATCTTTCAATGTCTTTCTATTTATTTGGATCATTTTCTCAAGACAATCTTTTATAATGTCTTGGGAATAGACAATTGTTCATAATTGTCTTGAGAAAATGTATATTTTCTTGTAATTTTCAATGTACAATTCTTACACATCTTTTCTTAAATTTATCCCCAACTATATAATTTTTGTTTTTATAAATGATATCGTATTCTTAACTTCATTTTGCAAATGTCCATTGATAATACTTAGAAATAGGTTTGACTTTTGTACATTGATCATGTATCCTATTACCTTGCTACTCTACTTTTTGTAAATTCCTAAGTATTTTCTATATGCATGGTAATGTTTTCTGTGAATAACGAGTTTTATTTCTTCCTTCCCAATCTGGGCACATTTTTTGTTCCTTATGGCACTATCTAGACTACTCAGCACAATGTTAAATAGAAGTAATGAATATGAACATCCTTGCCTTCTTACCGACCTTAGGAGGAAAGCATTCACCATTAAGTATAACGTTGAGCACAGATTTTTGTACAGAGGCCTGTTAGCAAGCGGCCTTCTATTTCCAGTCTCCTAAGTGTTTTGTATCACAAATGTGTGATGCATTTTATCAGAGGCTCATTATACATCTATTGCTATGATCATGGTTTTTATTCTCCTTCATTCTATTAATATAGTCAATGATGCTGATTGAAATTTGAATACTTAACCAGCCTTGCATTATCAGAATAAATCTCACTAGATCACAATGAACCACCCATTTCATATAATGCTGCATTCTTTTTCTTTTAATAATTATTGGATTCTATTTGTTAATTTTTCAAGGGTTTTGCACACATGTTCATGATGGACATCGTTCTGTAATCTTCTTATACTGTCGCTGATGTTGGTGTCAGGATAAAGCTAGCCTAATAATACAAATTGGGGAATGTTCTCTCCTCTGCTTTCTGAAAGAATTTTTATAAAAGTTGTATTTCTTCTTTATAATAATGTGACAAAATTTACCAGTGAAATTCCATGACCAATATTTTATTTGGGGAAATATTTTTAAATAATTGACTTTATTTTATTAAAGGAAGGGCTATTTAGGCATTCTGTTTCATCTTCAATAAACAAACATTGGTGATGTGCATCTTTCAAGATATTTTTCTACTTCATCTAACTTATCAAATTTACTCATGAAGTTTTCCATTAAAATTATTATCCTTCTAATGTCTGTAGGAAAGACTGATGTCTCCTTTTTCATTCCTGATATTGATATTTTATGTCTTCTTATCTTGGTAAAGTCTGGCTAGAGGTGCATGCATTGTATTGATCTCTTCAAAGAATAAGCTCTCAGTTTCACCGGGTTTTCTCCATTGTTGTAAAATTGATTAATTTCTGGTCTTTATTTTCTACTCCTTTCTAGTTACTTTGGCTTTAATTTCTTCTTTTGAGAGGCAACATAGCTCATGAATTGAAACAAGTCTCCTTTCCCAGTGTAAGCACCTATGGCTACAAATTTCCACTGAGGCAATGCTTTAGTTGCATCCAGAAATTATGAAATGCTGTGTTTTTATTTTTAGCCAATTCACAGTGTTTTCAAATTGCCCAGTGATTTCTTCTTGGAGCCCATGGGTTATTTAGAAATGTGTTGCTTAATTTTCAAATATTTGGGGCTTACCAATGAATCTTAATGCTACTGAGTTTTAATTTAATTCTGTTGTGGTCACATAGCATACTCTGTATGTGATTTTAACATTTAAAAATTTACTGAGACTTGACTTATCACCCCAAATATGGTCTAACTTACCAAATGTTCAACATGTATTTGAAAATAATGTGTTTTTTTGTTGTTGTTAAGCAATCTAGAAATGTGAACTAGATCAAATTGGTAGTGAGTGTCAAAGTCTTCTATATCTTCACTGAAATTCTTTCTATTTGATCTATCAATTATCAACAAAAGAGTGGTGAAATCTCCAACTATAATTATAGATTTGTCCATTTCTCATTTCAATTTTGTCAGCTGTTTGCTTCATGTATGTTGAAGCTCTGTTATTGGGTGTGTACATATTTTGAAATGTCACATGTTCTTCAAGAATTTACCCTTTCATCATTGCAAAATATCCCTCTTTATCCCTGATAATACTACTGGTCGACTTTGTCTTATATTTAAAAACTTGTTCCTGCTTTCTTATGACAAGTGTTTGCATAATATATCTTCTCCAATCCATTTATACTTAATCTATATTTTTTATATTTCAATGAATTTCCTATAAACAATTTATAGTTATATCTTGAATTTTTTTTTTTTTTTTTGGCCAGTATGATAGTCTCTACCACTATATTGAAGTTCTTAGGCCATTTACATTTAATGTAGCTATAGATGTTGTTGAGCTTACTTCTACCACTTTGCTATTTCTCCCATCTCTTTTTTGTTCCTTTCCCCTTCTTTTCCTGCCTTATTTTATGATTGAAATTTTTAGAATTCTATTTTATTACAGATTTATCAGCTATAACACTTTGTATTGTTTTTGTGGTTCTTCTATGATTATAATGTGTATCTTAAACTTATCACAATCTATTTTCAAATAATATCATATAATCTTATATATAAGAATTTACCACCATATATTTCCATTTCTCCCTTCCATTCTATGTTTGTCGTATTTTTTCCTTTATATATGTTTTAAAGACATAATAGTATATGGAGGTTTTTGCTTAAAATGTGATCAATATTCCTTCAAAGAAACTTAAAAATTGAAAACAAATTTCTATTTATTCTTATATTTACCTATATTTCTACCATTTCCAATACATTTCAAGATCTGAGGCATTGTTTTCTCTGCCTTAGAACCTCCTTTAAGCACTCTAACAGACTAAGTCTTCTGGAGAGGAATTCTCTCAGCTTTTGTCTTTATTTGTATTTTTTTAAAGGATATTTTTGCTAGATTCAGAATCCCAAATTAACAGCTTTTTTTTTTTTTTTTTTTTTTTTTTTTTTACCAAGTGAAAGATCAAATTCCACTGTCTTCCAGGGGCATTTTTTCAAACAAGAGGTCTACAATTATCATCAGTTTTGTTCCCATGTAATTTGTGGCTTTTCCTCTGGCTACTTTAACGATTTTTCTCAATATAACCAGTTTTCAGTAATTTGATTAATTGATGTGATTGTGTGTGTGTTTGTCCATCCTGATTGGGGTTTGTTCAGCTTCTTGGATCTGAGGATTTATCATTCTCATTAAACTTGAAAACTCAAAACTTGATGTACTTGTTCAATTTAAGACCTCATGCATGCATTTCTCAGGCTAATTCTCAGTTGCCGTCTCTTTGAATATTTTTCTCTCTAGGATTTTTTCTGCTTTCTATTCCTGGACCTCTAACTAGACTCTTATTCTACGCTCTCAACTATTCTTTCACATTTTCTACCTGTCTCACTGTAACCCATTTTGTGAAGTTCCCTAAGCTTTATCTTCTCATTCACTCTGTCTTCAATTGCATCTAATCTCTTCTTTAACCATCCACTCTGTGTTTTAAGTTTTTGTTTACTTCAACCACTATATATCTATTTTGGGGGGTGGGGGGCGTGGGGAGACAGAATCTTGCTCTGTCAGCCAGGAGGGACTGCAGTGGTATCATCTCAGCTCACTGCAACCTCCACCTCCAGGGTTCAAACGATTCCCCTGCCTGATCCTCCCAAGTAGCTGGGATTACAGACACCTGACAAGACGTCCAGCTAAATTTTGTTGTTTTGTTTCGTTTTGTTTTGTTTTTGTATTTTTAGTAGAGATGGGGTTTCACCATGTTGGCCAGGCTGGTCTCAAACTCCTGGCCTCAAGTGATCCACCCACCTTAGCCTCCCAAAGTGCTGGGATTACAGGTGTGAACCACCGCATTCAGCCATCGCTATATATTTTTTATTTTAGAATCTCCATGAGGTTCTTTTTCAAATTAGCTTGCTTTTGTCTCATACTTGTGGTTTTATTTCTTCTAATGCCATTCTGACCATTTCAAACACGGTTCTTTAAAAGTCTCTTTCCTGAGGTATAAATTCTCCCATCTGCTGTCCCTGTAGATTCTCCCTCATAGTGGTCTGCCTCCTTGTGTAGTTTGTTGTCTGTGGCTGTACACTCATGATCCACAGAAATTACTTCCTATGGGAAGTCCATGTATCTGCGGCCAGGGAAGTATCTCTATGGAGCAGTTTTCTACCTGGCTTGGCTGCCCCCTGCAGGTCTCCTATGGTAATTCTGTGCATCCTCAGGCGCTAGGCCATGGCAGGCTTCCCTGCCTCTCCCCAGTCTGGGGAACAGACTTTCCTGGTCCAATCTGAGGGAAGCCCTGCATGACTCAGCACCAGGGAGCTGCAGCCTGAACTCCCTTCTCCACATCAGCATAACAGGCCTAGTGCTGGTTGGTAAAGTTTATCACAAAGAGGCACTTTGGCTTTAGTTTCTGCTAATCACTCAGATTTTGAATTTCCTCTTTGCTTCAGGTACCTGGAAATCTTGCTTTCCAGTACATACATTTATCCAAAAATTCTTTACATTATGGTCTCTGGGTTGAAGCAGGCAAATGTTTCAGAAGCCTGCCTTTCCCTAAGAACTTGGTCTATTCATCTGTTTACATATTGTAACAACAACAACAAAAAAATACAGCTTGGGAATGTTGGCTTCCAAAAGTAACTGCCCACTACTCTAAATTCGATTTCACAAATATGTTGGAGAATGGCCGCTTCCCGAAGCTGTTATTTGATAGACAGAAAACAGCTTCACTACTGATACACTAGTGTCTGTTAATTCTGAAACTGTACAGCTCTACCTTCATACTATTTTAAGGCGATTTAGTGCACACTGATCTACTGCAAAGTGTCATATTGCCAAGTGTCCTCTCAACCTCTTGCTCAGAGCCTTTCCATTTCATTCTCCAATAAAGAATATTAGGAGCTGGCAGAACAAATCCTTGTGCCATTTGACTGTTAAATCCTATGAGCTTACTTTAAGAAATTTCAAATTCCAAAAATATAGCCTCTTGGCAATCAGGACCCTCTTGACCAGGCCTTGACCTATTACTCTCAGCTGAACACATCGTCACACACACAACAACTTGCGTCATACTGTTCCCCCTTCTCTGCCTGTCTACGCATCCCCCAAACTGTGGCTCACCCACCAGCTTCCCAGTGCAGCCTTTCCAATGCATAGGAGCCAGCACTCTCTCCTCCCAGAGCAGTTTGTCTGTATTACTATAATCAGCTTCCTATTACCTTCCAAAATAAACTAGAAGTCTGCATATACATCACCTCCCTTGTTTC
Organism: Papio anubis; assembly: GCF_008728515.1. Lineage (NCBI taxonomy): Eukaryota > Metazoa > Chordata > Mammalia > Primates > Cercopithecidae > Papio > Papio anubis. The sequence goes on from NC_044983.1 coordinate 135,368,648, forward strand.
TCACACAAAACTCTGTGTTATCGGAGGAAAAAAAAAAAAGACGAGCTTCAATTTGTCATATTTTTCCTCCAGTACTAGCTTTCTCTACCACTAAGCCATAATCTCCTTCAGGGACAGAATCATGTCTTATGTCTTCACCCATTCTTTAATCCAAGAAACATTTGCTGAGTCCACTAGGTACCAGGCACTGTGTTGGGCACTGGAAGAGAATAAAAGTTAATCCCTGCTTGGAGGTGTTCCCAGTGTGGCTGGGGATGGGGATGGTTGGTGGAAGACCTATGTACAGAGAAACTGGAACAAACTCTACAACCAGCTCTACAACCCCAGCTCCTGACACAACTTACTGAATACATGGGGGAGGAAAGAGGAGACACCATCAAGTTCAATGATATAACCAAAAGAATCCACTTAGGAAAGTGATGAATGCTATTAAAAACTACCAAGTGCAGAATTCCACCTCGATTACATAGTCCACACAGCAGCTCTGAGTGTTCACATCAGAATTAAAAGGGTCTAAAAAAAACATTAGCTGGTAAACATTCCTGAGCTTCTGCCAATTAGAAATGGAGACCCGGCTGGGTGCGGTGGCTCATGCCTGTAATCCCAGCACTTTGGGAGGCTAAGGTGGGCGGATCACCTGAAGTCAGGAGTTCGAGACCAGCCTGGCCAAAAGGTGAAACCCCATCTCTACTAAAAAATACAAAACTTAGCTGGGCATGGTGGTGCACACCTGTAGTTCCAGCTACTCAGGAGGCTGAGGCAGGAGAATCGCTTGAACCCAGGATGGGGAGTTTGCAGTGAGCCAAGATCACCTCACTGCACAACAGCCTGGGTAACAGAACGAGACTTTGTCAAAAAAAAAAAAGAAAAAAAAAAGAGAGAGAAGAGGAGAGGAAAGGAGAGGAGAGGAGAGGAGAGGAGAGGAGAGGAGAGGAGAGGAGAGGAGAGGAGAGGAGGAGGGAGGAGAGAAGAGAAGATCCTGGTCTGAGCACTGGCCTTCTCTACCCTGTGATCAGGCCTGGAGAACTGACTGCCAATGTCAGCAGTCGTGGGCTGAGAGTGGGGGCAGGGCCACAGCTGGTAAGAAAGCAGGACAGCAGAGAGCCCACACAGAAACAGAGCAGACATATCCATGAGGCCCAGTGACATCTCAGAGAATTCTTCTTTTTAAGTCTACACTAGTCTAATTTACCCAAGATATGGCAGGTGGCTCTTTTTCCATTTTAAAAGCGTTATACTGTTCTTTGAAAAGCAACACACAAGGCAAAAAAAAAAGAATTGGAAGAAAGTTCACCAAAAGGTGACACTGCTTGTCTAATTGGTAGAAGTAATGCTCATTTTTTAAACATTTTTATATTTTAGAATCATTAAAATTAGCTATCTCTTAAATACCTTTACTTTTTTTCTTTTTTTTCAAGACAGAGTCTCACTCTGTTGCCCAGACTGGAGTGCAGTGCCACAATCTCAGCTCATTGCAACCTGCACCTCCCGGGTTCAAGCAATTCTCCTGCCTCAGCTTCCCGAATAGCTTGGGATTACAGGAGTGAGCCACCATGCCTGACTAATTTTTGTTTTGTTTTTAGTAGATACAGGGTTTCACCATGTATCTACTAGTCTTGACCTCCTGACCTCGGTTATCCAGCTGCCTTGGCCTCCCAAAGTGCCGGGATTACAGGCATCCTAAATACCGTTTTTATAATGAACTAAAACACACATACAGAAAATTACACAAAATATGAATAAGGTCCATGAATTATTACAAAGCATACATCTAAATCCAGCACCCAGCTGGAGAAAGAACATGCCTGCGCCCACCACCCTCTCCTGTCTGCTCTGTCACCAAGCCCATCCCTCCCCAGAGCACCCTCTCTCCTGACTGCTAACAACATTTTAGATGTGCAAAGATGCAATAAATAAAAATAAACGAATTTTTGATTCTTCAGTTCATGATAGCATTTCTAGACAGGAGCGCACTCTTTCCACGAGACAGCTTGCCAATAACAGCAGGCTACTACCTATGATCCCACTATGTTCTCAGATGCAGCCATCAATTCACCTATAGAACAGACCATTTTTCACAGCCAGAGACCACCACGTACGCCGAGTATGGTGGAAGACATGGGAAGCATCCAACAGGCACACTGGTGACAGGCACTCCTCACACAGCACACACAAGGACAGGATGCGCCCCTGCCCTACCGGGGCTCTGAGTCCAGTGGGACACACACACGTGGAGTTAGAGAACTCGGCAGAGCAGGGAATGCTGGACAGGCCCACCTGCACAGAGAAGGCTGGACAGGTGGCCTGGTCAGGACATAGGTCCAGGTGCTACACCACCACCAAAATGCTGGTGCCTTAAGGGCTGTGGAACTGGGTTTCTCTCTCCCTTAACAGCCATGCTCAGGCAATTCAGGCCTAACAGGACAGCTCTAGGAGGCTGAGGACCGAGTCCACCTTGCTGTTCTACCTACCCCAGGGTGTGGCCTGATCCTGCGAGCACAAGGTAGGCCACAACTCCTGCCAGGTCCCACCAGTCAGAGAAGACGGAGTTTGAGGCATGCTGCCCACCCTGCAGATGCCATTGCCCAGGGCTCAGCCGCATTCCCACATCAGGGCCAGGGGAAGCCACCACCAGGGAGGGGCGGGGACCGCAGGGTGCAGGGCCGCGGGGTGCAGGGCCGCAGGGTACAGTGTCGCAGGGTGCAGTGCCGCCTGGTGCAGGGCCGCGGGGTGCAGGGCCGCGGGGTGCAGGGCCACAGGCGCCATGCTCGGCAACCCGGTATTATTTTGCAGCTGATGGGGAGATGGGGAAGGGTTTTAGGTGAGAACTGATACAAACAAATATATATTTTAGGAAGCGCTTAAGTATCCAGCAGATACTTTATAGCAGAGAGGAACTACAGGCTCAGGGTGCAGTTAGGGTGCTGCTGTGGAGTCTGGGAGGCCTCGAAGCCTGACCCAGACACTGAGGGTAGAAATTACCCAGCAAAAAAGTCAAGGAGAAGAGGTGGCTGCCAAGGAAGACCCTTCCATGCCTCAGGCTCCTTGTCTGTGAAGCTGGGGTATTGTTACCCAAAAGCTACGTCTGTTGGGTAACAATTGTCATACGTCTGTTGTGAAGCTCAAATAATGCAAAAGATAATAAAGCCCTGTGAAAATTATAAATTACTACACAAACTTCAAAGTAAAACATTTTCTCAAACTTAATTTGACCAATTTACAAAGCAAATTTAAACAACCCTATTAAAGAATTTCTATAGCTACAAAATAGTCACTTTACAATTTCTATACATTTTTATCACTGTTCCTTGCTCAATAGAACTACTTCTATCTTGTTTTAAAAGTTATTAGGCTGGGCACAGTGGCTTATGCCTGTAATCCCAGCACTTTGGGAGGCCAAGGCGGGTCGATCACCTGAAGTCAGGAGTTTGAGACCAGACTAGCCAACATGGTGAAAACCCATCTCTACTAAAAATACAAAAAAATTAGTTGGGCATGGTGGCGGGCACCTGTAATCCCAGGTACTTGAGTAGCTGAGGCAGTAGAACTGCTTGAACCCAGGAAGCAGAGGTTGACACTGCACTCCAGCCTAGGCTACAGAGCAAGAGTCTGTCTCAGAAAAAAAGAAAAAAAAGTTATTAAATGGCTACTTATATTTAATATTATGTTTGTAATATAAGCAATACAGTTTATAATTATCCTTTTCTTCTTGATTGTATACTTCACCAAATATGAGGTCTCTACAGCTCTTCCTTACTCTTAATTAAAACAAGTAGAAACACAGGAATCCTAAAATGCTGGGATCTTGACAGTGTGAGTGGGAATGTATGGCTGGTGAAACACTTGCCCTAAGGTGCAGAATCATCAGGTCTTCTTCATTATTTTTAACAGTAAAAATTAAACCCAACATTGCAAAATCTTTCTTTTTTTTTTTTTTTTTGAATCAAGCAAATCAATAAATCTATGGATGAAAGCCAGTTAAAAACCATAGCAGAGAGCAATGCTATGTTATTCTGATTCCAGTGGAAGTGAGCATCGGATCAACCACACCCACTCGATACTCGTCTCTACATGGTACTCTACAGATTGCGTATCCCTTTTCCCAAGTACTTGGGACCACAAGTGTTTTAAAAGAATTTGGGATTTCTTCAGACTTCTGAATACAGTCACCCCTCGAAGCACACAGGTTTGACCTGTACAGGTCCACTCATATGCGGGTTTTTTCAGCCAGACGTGGGTGGAAAATACAGTATTTGTGGGATGTGAAACTCATGTAAACAGAGGCTGACTTTTCACATGCACAAGTTCTGCAAGGCCAACTAGAGTACTTGAGCATACACGGGGGCCTTGGAGCCGATGCCCCACCTAGACCGAGGGACAACTGTGTTTGCAATATACATACTGGCTGAGCATCCCAACTCGGAAAATCTGAAATGCTCCAATCACCATTTCCTTTGAGTGTCATGTCAGTTCTACGAAAATTTCAGATTTGGGGTTTTCGGAGTTGGGATGCTCGATCTGTACTAAGAAGCTATAGTTGCAGTAGTTCCGAGGGTCCCACATAGCTCAGACTCAGCTCAAGGCTATACTTCCTGAAACACAGGTCAACGGTCACATGTCATTGAAAAACTTCCAGTTCTTCACTTGGGCCCCTGAAGAGCACTGAAGAGCAGCCACTGTATTTCTAAATCCCTTTTCTACATCCTTCTTTCACCAGCACAAACTCTGGACCTAACAAAAAGATACCAACTTCCCCTCAGCGTCCTGGCCTCTCCCTATTGGTGTTTTTTTTTCTTTGAGACAGTGACTTGCTCTGTCACCCAGGCTGGAGTACAGTGGCTCAATTACAGCTCACTGCAGCTTCGACCTCCTGGGCTCAAGTGATCCTCCCACCTCTGCCTCCCTAGGAGCTAGAACCACAGGCACGCACCATCACGCCTGGCTAACTTTTGTATTTTTTGTAGAGATGAGGTTCCGCTGTGTTGCCCAAGCTGGTCTCAACTTCTGGGCTCAAGTGATCTGCTTGCCTTGGCCTCCCAAATCCTACAGGATCTTAAAAGCAGTGATGGGTCAGTGTGGTCGGGAGAGGAACTGGGCTCCTCCCACACCTGTACATCCTTTGGGCTCATTTGGTTCTTCTCATTATCCCAGTTTACTCCCCCCAAAATATCCAGGAGCAGCCAAGAAAATAGCGCTCCCTACCCTGGCCTCCCAGAGATCATGGGAGAAGGAGAAGCTAAATGTGTGAACAGAAATATAATATTCTTCAGCAGGTTGAGGGTGGGGGAGATTTCCCCAGTAAGAATGAGTGACAGTGTCACTGCCTTCAGGGATTTAAATTTTATACAATCCCTGGTATCTACAAGTAGATACACAAAACATACAGATAATAAAATCAATGCACAAACACCGAATTGAAAAAATATATGACAGCATGAAAAAAAACCTGTGACTAAATGCATCTCTCCTGATCCTGACTGCTGCCTCCGACCCCTCAGATTAAGTAACATCTCCCTCCTCTAAACTCAAAACCACATTACTTCTCAGCACAGCTCTGGGGAAGCTGGGACTCTCTATTCTGCTACATGCTTGTTTCTATGCCCAGCTTCTATCTTTATCCCTCCTGAATCCCTGCTCCCTGCAAAACTCCAAACCTCTACAACTCTGACCTTGATGGCACAGCTCTCCCAGCCACGCTGGCCTATCCCTACCTTTAAACATGGCATTCCCCTTTACCAGCCTCTGCCTCGCACTTGCTGGCATCCAGGCCTGAAATGTCCTTGACCTCTTCCTCCTTCAAGTCTCCCTTCACTTTCCCGACTGCCCCCTGTTCCCCAGGGATCTACTTTTGCTCCTCTTCTCTCTTGATTCATTCCAAGGAACCACACACAATTTGACCATCCACAGCTGATTATCCTGAATTGATACCACCAAGCTGGACCTCCCTCCAGAATTCCAGCTGAAATTGACTTCTTTAGTAGTACACATTCACCTGAATGGCCAAGAGGCAGCCCTGTAAGTAACTTCCCAAATACCCTCTGAAACCAGCCCTCCTCCCATTGTTTCTAACCCAGGGCGTGGCTTTGCCATCTGCTACATGGCCCAAATAACACTACAAATGCTTCTGTGTACGGAACCCATACCATACACAAATATTGTTTTTCAACCAAATACTTCTCACATCAATTCCCTCCTCTCCACCCTCACTAAAACTGCCTTCTGCAAACTTGAATCATTTCTCTGCCTGTGCTCTTTCAACAGCTTCCTAAGTGGCCTAACACATGCCTGGCATATATTTGCTGAAAGAATGCCGGAACCGAGGAACAGTTTCCCTGCTTCCTCCAGTACTTCCTCCTGCCAGGTTTGTTTCCGCATGGCCACAGAAGTGACTGCCCTGAAAGTAAGATCAGATACATAACTCCTTGCCTTAAAAGTTCTGCCAGCTCACTATTTCAGAAGACCAGCTCCTCTTGCCAAAGTGTTATCACTGGGAAAAACTAGCGACCGAAGCCTCAAACAAAAGGGGAGGCATTTTAGAAATCATGTTAGAGTTCTACTGAGCAGTAACTTAAAAATAAGCTTGAAGGGGGTAAGAAAATGCTTATAACATAATTTTAGTAAAATAGAGGACTAGACTGTTCATAAGGTCTGATCTCACCTACATACAGAGATGCATGGAGAAAAACTGGAAGGAAATACGCCAAAATGAGAGTAGCACCCATTTCTGGGTAGCGAGATTTTGGGGAATGTTTTGCGCATCTCCTTTAGAGTTTCCTCAAGTTTCTAGATTTTTTTTTTTTACAAGGCTCACTCATTACTTTGTGATAGGAAAAAAATAAGCACAAATAAAAACAATCTCCCAAATCTTTTGCTTCGCATGTGCAGCTCTTAGCACAAGCCATCTGGTTTTCGGCTCTCTCTATGGTCTTATCTTCCCCTCCTCTCCACACCTCATGCGCATAAACTAAACTCCTCCTCCTCAGCAGCAGTCACATATGCCAGTCCTGGAATAACAGCCAGGTTCTGCAGGGCAGACGCACGGCCTCCATAGCTCTCTCGTCTATCTGAGGCATCGCCACATTCTTGGTAAGTTTTGAAGCACAAATCCTCATAAAGATGTGATCAATTGAACTGAGAAGACAGAGAAATCAAAGCTAACAAGTGCCTGTTGATCACTGTCCTATATCAGGAGCTCTGGTCAGAAACCAGAAGTGAACGTGTTACTAAAATTCTATAGAAAACAGCTATAATAACAACCACCACTAATCCAGCCAGGTGCGGTGGCTCACGTCTGTAATCCCAGCACTTTGGGAGGCCAAGACTGGAGGATCACTTGAGGTCAGGAGTTCAAGGCCATTCTGACCAATATGGTGAAACCCTGTCTCTACTAAAAATACAAAAAAAATTAGCCAGGCGTGGTGGCAGGCGCCTGTAATCCCAGCTACTCCGGAGGCTGAGGCAGGAGAAGTGCTTGAACCCAGGAGCCAGAGGTTGCAGTGAGCCAAGATTGTGCCACTGTACTCCAGCTGGGGCGACAGAGCCACTTCATCTCAAAAAAGCAGCAACAACAACAACAACAAAACAACCACTAATCCCTACTAAGGGATGATGAGCAGTGGAATTGCAAGCAGGAATTAACTGGTTCAGAGAGACTGGGCCCAACTGCCCAGGTATACACAGAAGCAGAGCCTGGAGGAACCAGATCTTACTTGAGAAAAGGTGGTCATTGTGTTACACAAAAGGAGGCTGCAAAGAGAAAGAGGCAAAAAGCTGTGCTGAAGAACAAACTGCTAGCTACTTCTCCGCCATGGCTTTCCCTCCTTCCTCACTCTAGAAAGTGGCTATTTGAGAAGTAGGTTTCTTTTTTTAAACCCTTAGCAAATTTCAAAAACGTGCCCAGTTTCATTGCCCTGCCTTTCAAAGAAAGAAGGTCAAATATATAAGAACAGAGACTAATCGAGGGTAAAGCAAACCTTTGGAGCACTGAAGCATGTTTTTGCTGCTGCCAAACAGATGCTGTACAGTTGAGGGATTCTCCAATAATGGGATTCTCAAGTTCACTGTCCAGGATCAAAGTCACGTCTGCTGTTAATCCCTGTTCTCAATGGGAAGAACGGGCAGTCTCTAGGAGTGGCCAGATTAGAGGAGGGGTGGGGTTGCAATAGCCTCTACAGTGCTCAGCATCTGCCACCACCAAGGCACAGGTGCATTCGTTCAGGCTTTGATCACTAACAGAGACAGGAAACGAACTCAAAGCTAACTCTTATTGAGGGCCGACAAGGTGCCAGATGCTCTCATATGCATTTTCTCCAAGCTCACAAGAGCTGTTTGAGACCCATATTATTCTTATTTTTGAAATAAAGAAACTGAGGCTCACAGAAACTCAGTAATTTGCCAGTGGGTGATACTAATAGTGGTGAAGCCAGGTCTGCCTTTAAAGCTTCATATGGTGATTTATGTGCCCACCAAATCTCATGCTGACATGTAATCTCTAGTGTTGGAGGTAGGGCCTGGTGGGAGATGTCTGGATCATGGGGGACCAATCCCTCCCGAATGACTCAGCGTCATTCCTTTGGTGACGAGTGAGTTCACGCGAGATCTAGTTGTTTAAAAGTGTGTGGCACCTCCCAATCTCTCTCTCTTGCTCCTGCTCTCGCCATGTGACACGCCGGCTCTGGCTTCACCTTTTGCCATGACTGGAAACTTCCTGAGGCCCCACCAGAAGCCAAGCAGACGCTGGCACCAGGCTTCCTGGACAGCCTGTGCAGAGCCATGAGGCAATTAAACCTCTTTTCTTTATAAACTACCCAGTCTCAGGTATTTCTTTATCACAATGCAAGAACAACCTAACAGAAAACCCAAATGCTTGCCCAGCCCCGTATTTCCCCCAATAATACTATGCTGTCCACAAAAAGGCAGATGTCACTGGCTAACACCCCACAGCACAGCAGAAGGAGCACAGGTCTGAGAGTCAGTAACCCTGAGTTTAAATCTCCTCCCCTGCACTAACACATCACTCACTCACTTCTCTGGGCCTAGGCACCACCAAAGGGTGAGAAGCATCACTCAGGACTAAAATGAGGATTTTAAAAGATCGTGGATGGTGCCCGGCATGTAGCAAAAATTTGAAAAAATACGATATCCCTTCTCTTCTTTAAAAATGTTAACATCTTGAAGCTTTGGTTAATCAAAAGACTCTAAATCAGCTGTGTTCATTTCCAATCAACCCCAGGCTTCAACACAGGTTCCTTGAACAATCTATAATTTGCAAATCCAGATCCAGATAATGAAGGCCAAGCAGGCTGAGTAAATTGTCAAGCCTAAGAAAGGGTTTCAGAAAGTTAAAGCAAGGTCACAAGAGTGGCACACGTGTATTTCACTTATTTAACTGAAAATGGTTTCCCCACAGCCATGCAAGAGTGATGGGTGCCATATTCCATGGCATGATCACCTCAACGTAGGCAAAAGGACTCTGTTAGAAGAAGTCACTGGCCAGCTTCTGCAGTCAACAGGCCCAGTCCTCCACAGAGCAAGGTGATATGTAGAAACCTCCTGGCACAGTCCCGCGGCGTGTTCTGTAGCAGTAAAAACAGGCAGCACGGTGCAGGGGAGGCGCAAGCTGCCCTCCCACAGCCCTCACATCAGCTGTGCAGTCAGGGCGGCCCCACTATGCAGAGCCTGCCTTCAATACCTGCAAAACCTGCTCCAACGAGGTTTAAGAACCAGACATAATATGCGATGCACTGAATTAACTGCTTGTCACATCATGGGTAACTATTAACTATTCCAACTAATCACATAACAACTAGTAGCCATTATTTATTGGATATTTTCCCCAAACACTCAAGGAATGACTAGTTATTTATTTATTTTTTGAGATGGAGTCTTACTCTGTCACCTAGGCTAGAGTGCAGCGGCACAATCTTGGCTCACTGCAACCTCCACCTCACAGGTTCAAATGATTCTCCTGCCTCAGCCTCCTGAGTAGTGGGGATTACAGGCATCCACCATCATACCCGGCTAATTTTTGTATTTTGAGTGGAGATAGGGTTTCACATTGGTCAGGCTGGTCTCCTGACCTAAGGTGATCCACCCGCCTCGGCCTCCTAAAGTGCTGGGATTACAGGCGTGAGCCACCATGCCCAGCTGAATGGCTGTTTAAATCTCGCAGAAGTAAAACAAGTATTTCACTGGGGAAAGACAGGTTTCAAACACCTCTGCCACATATACCTTCATTCCAGAGTTGCGTGGAGGAAATTTTCTAAATAATCTATTAGATCCCTGGCTCATCAATCTAAAATGTGAAAATGTGTTCCGAAGTGATTTTCTAATGGAGATATTGGCTATTTCCCCACAGGAATAAATTTAAATTACACACTCAGGACTAAGGCCGAGATTCCTGCAGATCTAAGCTTTAATATCATGAACACAAATTTAACCCAAACAGAGTGACCTACCTTCAGATAGGGAGAAGTTTCATGGTGTAGGCATTGCAAAGCCTAGCTTCTTACCTGAGTCAGCTGAATATAAGTATTGGGTATAAATCTTCAAAGTTGAGCTGAAAACATATACTAAGACAAACTGTCCATTTTTTATATCACTGGCAAGTTTAAGAAGTTCATATTTGAGCCAGAAGAAATGACACTCTCCCACAAAGTTCCATAAGGGCAGAAGGGATCTTTGTACTTTCAGGAAAAAAAAAAAAAAAGCTTGGTAGGTGCCTACTGCTAGAATGTCCACTGGAAAGACTGCAGCCGGTCCACAGGAGGCCCACTGTTCTAATGGGAAGAGCGTGCACTTTGAGGTCAGGCAGCCAAGGCCACCTCCAAGCTGTGTGATTGTGGACAAACGATCGCTGCAAATGAAGACTGCAATACCTGTCTTTCAGGGCTGGTCTGAAAATGGCTAGTAATGCATGCAAAGCACTCAGCACAGTGCCCAATGCCGAGAAGGCTCCCAGTATGTAGAAGCTAATACATTTTGTCATTTTGCACAAGGCAATGTTCTGGGAAAAGTCCAAGAAACAGATTCAGAAAACACAGGGTCCAGTCCCAGTTCCAGTACTTTCTTGGAGCCACAAATTCTAATCCCAGTTTTAATCCATTCTAACCCTGGGGTTCCCAAGGTTGAACTCTCTGAAAATTAATTCCATCCATACACTCTGCTGCTTAAAACCCCAATGACCACCCATTTAAAATCCAAACTCCTTAGTATGGCAAAGGCCCCTGTCTGTCTTTTCTGCCTCTACATTCACTGTCCTCCTTTCTCTGCCTTCCTACCTCCTCCTATCCAATCTCTCCCCAGCCCGCACCCCTTCACACCCCAACCACATGAAATACAGTCATTCCCCTCCCACAGCATGATCTCTCTTGGATACCAAAATCGCTCAAGTCCCTGATCTAAAATAGCACATCTGTATATAACCCATGCACATCATTCTGTATAACTTACTCTCTAGATTTAATATACCTAATAAAATGTAAATGCTATATAAATAGTTATACTGTATTATTTAGGAACGAATGATAGGAAAAATGTCTGTACATGTTCAGTACAGATGCAGTTTTTTTGTCTGGATACTTTCAATCCAAGGTCGGTTGAATCCACAGCTGTTGAACCCGTGGACGCAGAGGCCAACTGTAACTGAGGCTCCTGAGATACACAAGTCACACTCTGTGCCTGTACCTAGGGCACTCGATGATTGGAAGGTCTCAAAAGAACCTCAATACCGACTCATCTTTCAATACCCAGCTCTGGTATCAACTCTCTTTGAAGCTTTAAAATTCCTGTGAGCATTTGCATGACTACAGTTACACATTCCTGACCGTGCATTCTGCACAGATCACACCTGTGACACTAAAACACACTCAACGACCCACCATAGAGATCACACCTGTGACACTAAAACACACTCAACGACCGACCGTACAGATCACATCGCTGACACTAAAACACACTCAACGATCCACCGTAGAGATCACACCTGTGACACTAAAACACACTCAACGACCCACCGTACAGATCGCACCTCTGACACTAAAACACACTCAACAATCCACCATACAGCTGGCACCTTTGACACTAAAACACACTCAACAAACATACTGTATAGATCGCACCTCTGACACTAAAACACACTCAATGATCCACCGTACAGATCGCACCTGTGACACTAAAACACACTCAACGACCCACCGTACAGCTCACACCTCTGACACTAAAACACACTCAACAATCCACTATACAGCTGGCACCTTTGACACTAAAACACACTCAATCAAACATACCGTATAGATCGCACCTCTGATACTAAAACACACTCAACGATCCACCGTACAGATCGCACCTGTGACACTAAAACACACTCAACGATCCACTATACAACTCACACCTTTGACACTAAAACACACACACCATACAGATCACACCTCTGACACTAAAACACACTGCAACAATCCATGTGTGAACTCCTTTTGAGAAAGTATCATTTTATCTTTTATATCCACAGCATATAGCAATTGCCAGGAATAGAGTAACACTCAGTAAACATAAACTACATGCATAGGTGAGTGCATCATAGATGAACGCAGGTTACATCGCTGCCCCACAGAAAACTGTGGGATCGATAACAAGTGAGGGGACTGGATCAGGACACTAGGAAGAAAAGAGGAGGAGAATAAAGAGAGTGAGGAAGAGGAAGAGAACATAAAGAAAAGGAGAGAGCAGAAAGAGAAGACCTTGAGACAAATTTAGGATAATATTTTGCAAATAAACCGGGAATGAGCTTTGGAATTGCGAATCCTAACGTGAGCCGATGTTAACATAAGAGCACTGCAGTCTTAAAACACACATATCCTTTCTTCACTTGCATCCTCTTAAAAAGCCTGTAAAGAGGGGAGGGCAGGCACCTCCTCCTCACTTTGCAGATGAGAGCCGTGAGGCCCAGGGCAGCACGGTGACTTTCCCACGGAAAAGGGGCTGAGGAAACAAAGGCTGAATTCGAACCCCGGGGTGGTTGTGTTTGTGTTTTGTTTTGTTTTGTTTTGCTGTTTGGATGGTATGCAGCTCTGCTATTGAGATGCGTCTGCCTTGGTATCAAGGACTATCTAGATGAAATACAGTGATGTGGGTTTTAATTTCCTCTTTCCTTACCAGATATGTACTGACATTTGGGCCACAATCCAACCCTTAGGGATATTTCATTTAATGAGCTCCATGTTGCTTTTTAAAACAGCCACATCTCTTCAAAAGCACAGAATATAAAACAAAAGAGAACAGAACAAAAGAAAACAAATTGAGATTTGTCACGGGGGAGCCAGTATGGGCTAAAGACAAGGGCAGGGCAGGTGGTCTTGGGGGCTCAGGAAGAGCCTTTCCTTGACACAAGGAAGCTTGGTGCACTGGCCATCCAGTCTCCAAGGCTCAGCTTAAGCAACACCCATTCTAGGGAAACCGTCTGCTTCCCCCTCAGAGCATTCACAGCATCCACAGGGTGGCCCTGAAACTGCCTTTGCAAAATGATGACTGAGACAGTGAAAGAGATCTAACTTAACTGACTACATCTTGCTTCTAACCTCCAAGCTGTCCTTGTTCATTCCCGGGCATAGGCTGAACTAACTTTGGGAGAAACTTCATGGTTTACACAGAGACGGTAACAGCCCTTTCCCAAAGCAGACCTCCTCCTTGCCTGGGGACTAGATTGCCTTTGTAGTACTAACATTAGCCACAAGATTAAAAATTATGGTTTAGGAGTCATGCAGATGGAGGCTACAAGATTCTGACCCTTCCTGAACTGCTCCTAAGATCAGCGCTTGAGATATTTTGCAGACCCTGCACTTGATGGATCAGCTGGCTCCACCCGGATTGATAAACTGGCTTGTCTGATCTTGTGGCCCCATCCAGGAACCAGCTCAGCACAAGAAGACAGCTTTGACTCCCTATGATTTCAGCCCTGACCAATCAGCACTCCCGGCTCACTGGCTTCCACCAAGTTATCCTTAAAAACTCTGCTCCCCGAATGCTCAGGGAGGCTGATTTGAGCAGTAATAAAACTCTGGTCTCCCACACAGTTGGCTCTGCATGAATTACTCTTTCTCTATTGCAATTCCCCTGTCTTGATGAATCTGTCTAGGCAGCAGGCAAGGTGAACCCCTTGGGTGCTTACAATCCTATGGTATCAATGTCCACTCCAAGTCCGCCTCCTCTCTGGGCTGAGATTTCCTGAATGGCAGGAACCATGTCTCTCCTCTGGTAGTCTCAGAAGTTGGCCTAGCACCAAGGACGTTCTTGTATTCAGCAAATATTTATTAGCACCTTCAACGTGCCAGATACTGTGCTTGCAACGAAGGGCACCACAGTGAGACGGAAAGAGGGAGACAGATGACGCCAGCACAGCAGGCTGAACGCGGCAATACCCAGCACAGGGCAAGGGGCGAGTGCGGGACTCCTGGGGGAAGACAGCAGTGCAGCTGAGGTCTGGATCCCCAGGAGATTTCAGAGAGCGAGAAGAACGAGTGGAGCTGGGGAGCTGTGTGCCTCACAGCTTCTCAAAGCACAGTACAAAGCAGGGCTTCTCGCACATGAACATGCATCCGAGTCACCTGGGGGTCTGTGGAATGTAGATTCCAAACTCAGGAGGTCTGGGAGGGGCCTGAGGGTCTGTATTTCCGACAGGTCTCCCAGGGGGATGCTGATGTTCTTAGCTGGTAAATCACACTGTGAGTAGCAAGAATGTGGACTATCCCAGGTATCCGGATCCATGTAAAGAAACAGATCCAGGCCTAGACCTTCTGACCTACACAGGGATCCTGTGAAATGCATATTAACCAACGTCACTGGAGGAAATAATTACGCAGACAGGTTAAGTAACCTGCCTGATGTCACGCAGTTAGTAGGTGACCAAGCTGGAATGTGAACCTAGGGCCATCTACGCCCCCAGAGCCTTTCTTCCTTCCACTGCATCATGCTGCTTTCTCAATAAATATCTGCTCAACTCAGTAAATCACTAAGCATCCCAAAGTCAAAGGTAAATATCTTTGCATCACCAGCACCACGATCTATATCCACAGATCTTCAATTGCTTTATTGCACACTCCTATGAGCTTAAAAAAAAACACTTTTGAGAATACATCCCCAATATGCACATTTATTTAAAATATACATTAGTACATTTTTAAACGAATGCAAAAATAAGTATTAAAACAGAGGAGACGGTAACTTTGGAAGATAATGTTTTGACTGAAAACCGTAGGGCTAAAGATAAAAGGAACTGCATACTACATACCCACAAAAATTAAAAATAATTTTTAAATAAAATGTTTTTTAAAAAAGGAATGGCATGGAAACCGTATACTCTAGTTGGTAAAGTTGCTTCTCACAGGGTGCAGAGGAGCAACCCTGAAAGTGCTTTACATGCACACTGGAGTCAAGTCAACAAAGAGTAGCTGGTGGGACCTAGTTTCTCACAGCCGGAGAGGGAAGGTACGGATAAACCAGACAGGAAAGCTAGAATGAGCCCTGTGGGAATGGACTTAATTACACTCATGTTTAACCAGATGGATAAATACAGAAATAATTACAGAGATGTGTAGCTGCATGGGTTTCCTAGCCCTATCCACTGAAGGGGCCTAGAAGCAAGGCCAACCAGGACAAATCCTCCGTAAAGAATTCCAAATAATGTCTGTAGATGCACCCCCACCAGAAGGGGGAGCTCAGTTCCCATCCTCCCAGCCCCTGCCTCCAGCCCTAGAGGGTGGGCTCCACTTAGTGATTTACTTCCCAGGAAGAGAATATAGAAAGTAGACCAAAAAGAGTCACTTTCCAATGGAGAAACCTGGCAAACACGACCCTGGCCAGGCGATCAAGGCCAACGACTTGATCACCAATGACTCAGATGGGCACCCCTGCAGTGGTGTCATGAGAAGGGCACGTCAACTCCTTCTCATTATAAGGAAAATATCAGAGAAACCCAAAATGAGGCACAATCTGCAAAATATCTGACCAGCACTCCTCAGTACTCTCAAGGTCACGAAAAACAAGGACAGACGAGCCATCATAAACCAGAAGACACTAAGAAGACCCAGAGGATAAATGTCATCAAGTGTCCTGAATGGGACCTGGGACAGAAAAGGAGAGGAGCAGATACATGAGTAAAATCTGAATCAAGGATACAGTTTAATGCACAGTGATGCACCCATGCTGGTTTCTTGTTGTGTGGCAAATGTACCCTAGTAATGTACAACGCTGACAATGGAGAAAACTGATATGAAGGATATATGGGAACTCTCTGTTCCATCTTCGCAGATTTTCTGTAAATCTAAAACCATTCTGAAATCAAAAGGTACTTTTCAAAAGGATGAGATGAAAATAGATGTAATATTCTTCCTGTGTTCCAATAGCATGTCACCACTGTGCTGTTCTAATGCCAGATGCAGGGCTCACAGACCCAAGCCTTTCAGAGTCCAGAGGGGCAAGAAGAATGTGAAGTAGGCAAGCGGTCAACCCAGGCAGAGGCAGGACTGTGACCGGTTGGGAAGCACATGCCTGTCTAAGACATCCTAAAGCAAAATATTCTGAAAGAGAAAACAGAAACCTGCAGGCTGAATTTCCCAGCCCGTCCAGCCAGTTTGCTTCCTCTAAGCTGAAGTATAGATTGGAAACCAGAATGCAATTTCCACAATGGAATTAATTACAGTTGTTTATGCAGTTTCTTGAGAGAAGGTCTCCTGTCCTGTATTTCCCAAACTGTTCACCTGCTGATCTGCCTTGATGCAAAAAACAAACAAACAAAACTGTTCTTGGATTCTTCCAAGGATGCTGCCTCCACTGAGTTTTTTTAACAATCATTTGCTATTTGACAAATTTTATTTTAAACTTTTCCAGAAAACAGCTCATAGAGTTCTCATTTACTTACTCAATGCCTACTGTGTATACTGTTACAAAATATCTTTGATTCCCCTGAACAAATCTAATTTCAAATATTATATCTCATTGTCATTCATATGTTTTGTCGGATGATAGGTCTTGATATTTAATTTAAAAATACAGTCATACTCTGAGTCATTTTGATGCTGGGGACATTTTTATGTAATACATCTGACTCCCACTCAAACACTAAGTCAATATTCTCATCCTAGAGCTTATGAAGGGAAGAATGGGAAAAGGGGAGCAGCTAGGGACAGGGAGAGGCTGGGGGACAGGATGATGGCCAAGCTTGGCACAGCACACAGCAGCAGTGCCGTGTCGGGCGGGAGGGAGCAAGAAGGCTCAGCTGGCCGTGACAAACCATCAGAGCTATGGCAGGTCAGGGAGGGCTCTGAGGAAAGAATGTGGACGATTCCAGCACCGCGGGAAAGATTTTGGAGTCAGGCACACCTCAGTTTGCACCACAACAATATCATTTATTAGCCACATTAGTTTACAAAGTATCTGCTCTAAGCCTCAGTTTCCCCATTCCAAATGGAGATATCAACACATTACGGCCGTTTGGTGAGATACAAGCTCATCTTTTGTAATTTTTAAAAAAAAAAAAAAGCCAACAAGTCTTTCAAAGATTGTCCACAATGATCCTCAAAAACAGAAAAGGGAAATAAAACCCCAACTTCTCAACTTCTGCAGAAGCTCTTAAACAATCCCTTACTTTCAAATTAGACAGTAAAAGGGGAAAAAAAGCAACATCCTGTTTCTGTTTTTCTACTAGGCACTCTATTCCTGGGTAATTAAATCGCCCCAGTGGTTGAGCTAAAAGTTCTAAAATTTACAAGAAAAGGTCACTTTATAAAAGTAGAAAAAATAACAGAGAAAATCCTTTTACAGAACTTGAATGACATCATTAAACCAGGCAAAGATTATCCATTGATTTTAAACATTAGATGCCTGACTGACGTATTTGTACTACTGCCAAAGTATTGACGCCTAGAATATTCTCTGGTTGCAAGGGGAAAGACACAATGGGCTCAGGCCCTCATTGCCCTATCCAGGGGTCAATTCTAACCTCACTAGTGGTCGAAGGTAACGCAACCTGAAGTACCAGCTTCACCTATGAAATATTCTAGGCAAAGAGGTTTCGTCTGAATCGTCGAGCTTTTGCATACAAATTCTAGTTTAAGGGAAATCAGGGGATGGAGAAACAGATCCAATAAAACAACTAGATAAATCCAAAAGGTAAGACATTCTACAGGACAACTGATCTGGTCTCTTCAACAAGCGTCCAAAAGAAAAAAGTGGTGCTAGCTGAAAACAAACTTAAAAGCAAAATGTGATGCATTGAGTGGTCCTGGATTGTGTACTGGTGTGGACTAATTTGTTATAATAAAATCTGGGGATCAAACGGGAAAAAATTTAAAATCATCTGCAGAGTAGAAGCAATAAAAAATTACTGAAATAGAAAATGGAATAGCACTAATTGAACAAAGCAAGATACAAAATAGTATTTACAGTGATCTAATTTTGAATTACAGGGAAAACACATCCACAGGTATTCATATAGGCAATTCATTAAATGATCCTGAGTGATACACACTCTGGCTTCATGGTCGTGATCTCTGGGCAGGAGGAAAATGAAATTTCTCTCCTTTCATTTTTGTCTCAACGGTATTCCTGCACTAGTCTGTGCTGATAGTGCTTCTGTAATGATCAACCATGTGTTGTTTGTCTGAAAAGTCCCAGTGTCCTAACAGCCTCACAGTGTTGCCCAGTGAGGCCAGGACAGTGGCAGTGCTGAAAGCTTCCACCTGTGTGAGGGCTTGTCATTCAAAATGCGAGTGAGGACTTCGGAGCTTCACTTGATGAATGGCAAGTTTCCTAGCAGGAAGGAAGGAGTGAAAATCGGTGCTTGTGGGAAGGCTGAGCTAACAGACAAGCGCAAGGTAAATTCCGCAGAAGAGACAGAGGAGACCGGCTGGAAAAGATCAAAGGAATTCTGCTGGAAGTGAGAAGGACTCAGCCAGGGCAGTGGCTGTATGTGGCCATGGAACATCACAATCATCTAAGAGTCCTTTATAAGGAAGAGTGTGCAGGATTTCCCCACTGGCTGGGTACTAGGAGTGGTGGAAGGATCACATATGAGGCCAAGTATTAAGCTGCAAAGATTAAGAACATCAAGAAAACCCAGAAGCCCTCCACACACACAAACTGGAGGAGGACAGGGTACATAAAGGAGATTACAGTGGCCAGTGCTGTCAAACTTGGTGAAAGATGGACAATGACATGGTTTGGATGTTTGGTCTCCTCCAAATCTCATGTGGAGATGTGACCTCCAGTGTTGGAGGTGGGTCTGGTGGAAGGTGTTTGGGTCATGGGAATGGATCCCTTATGTTTTGGTGCCCTCCACACAGTAATGAGTGAGTTCTCGTTCTGTGAGTCCACATAAGAGCTGGTCGTTTAAAAGAGCCTACCATCCTATTCACAATAGCAAAGACTTGGAACCAACCCAAATGTCCATCAATGACAGACTGGATTAAGAAAATGTGGCACATATATACCATGGAATACTATGCAGCCATAAAAAAGGATGAGTTCATGTCCTTTGTAGGGACATGGATATAGCTGGAAACCATCATTCTGAACAAACTATCGCAAGGACAGAAAACCAAACACCGCATGTTCTCACTCTGAGGTGGGAATTGAACAATGAGAACACATAGACACAGGAAGGGAAACATCACACACCAGGGCCTGTCGTTGGGTGGGGGCAAGGGGGAGGGATAGCATTAGGAGATATACCTAATGTAAACAACAAGTTAACAGGTGCAGCACACCAACATGGCACATGTATACATATGTAACAAACCTGCACGTTGTACACATGTACCCTAGAACTTAAAGTATAATGAAAAAATAATAATAAAAATAAAAGAGCCTGCCATCACTCACTTGCTCCTGCTCTTGCCCTGTGACACAGCAGCTCCCCCTTTGCCTTCCAACATGATAGGAAGCCTCCTGAGGTCCTCACCAGAGGCAGATGCTGGCACCATGCTTCCTTGCAGCCTGCAAAACCATGAGCCAGTTAAACCTCTTTTCTTTATAAATTACCCAGTCTCAGGTATTGCTTTATAGCAATGAAAACAGACTAATAGAGATGATGAACACGGGCAGTGAGAAAAAGATCACTGGACTTTATTGAGAGGAAATCTTAACAGACAATTCCAGTGAATGGAATTTCATCAAAATGCTGAGGATGTCGGCCAGAAGGTTACACTGGGGGAGCTTGCTCAATAAATTTAAAAATCATCTACGGAGATGTCAGTTTAAAAACAGACAAACAGAAAGAAAAAGAAGGAAGAAAGTATGTGTAGGAATACTCAAAGTAGATACAGAATGATCACATTAAGTAGCAATATTGACATCTCCTTTACAATGATTCTAATGTCAAACTTATGCTGCCTAGAAAATTCTTAGTGTCACCAGGAGTTAAATAAGATATCACTGGTATTCAGAAGATACAAAGATTACCAAAAGCATGGATAAGTCATTCAACAAAGCAAAAGTTATCAAAAGTTTATGCTGTATGATACATGAAACCATTTCCTGAAGTCTACAGTAAATGTGTTCATTTATTTTTTGCTTTGTAAGAACAAGAACCCAAACTACAATATGTAGAAAGATTGGAAACATTCATCACTAAAAGCATCATTTACAAAGAGAGTGTTATGTAAATCTCATTAACACAGAATTAATGTTCAAGTGCTCTGATCCAGAGGAAATCGTTAAGATTAAGAAATTTAACTTAAATAAACAGAATTCTCAGAAGACTGCCACTTCACAGCCTACTTGAAAATAAGAGATTTTAAATCATGAATGCACTACATGAACTATTTTAAAAATCAAAGAGAACAACTCAAATGGATTAATGAGAATACAGATGAGCAGGAGGAATCCCCACCCAGAAGCCGTGTTAAATGTAGCTCAGCTGCCATCCAGACAGCTGGTTCAGGCAGGCCTGGGCAACCTAATCTGAATCTGGGCTCCCGCTCACCGCCCCTCCTACAGTCTCCATCTCAGCTACCAGAGTCACCATCTGCCCAACCATGTGACCATTCTTGTCCTTTCACCTCACTCTCCAGATGCTGATTCCCACAGAGTATTACCGACATTACCTAGGAGATGTCTCTGACAAGTGGCCACTCTGGTCCACCCCCTCGTCCTCAGTCTTATTTCCAACCCTCACCATCTTCCCTATGACTCACTGAACAGATCCTTCACACATTTTGTCAGATTTATTCCTAAGTGTGTCATTTGTTTTGAGGCTGAAAAGGATGTTACATCATGACCAGATAAGGTTTATCCCCAGAATGCAAGGTTGGTTTAACATTCTAAAACCAATCCATGTAAGTCACCATATTAACAAAGAAAGAAAGGAAAAACATGATCATCTCAAAAGATACATAATAAGCATTCAGGAAAATTTGATGTCCTTTCCTAATTTTTTAAAAAAATTATCAGTAAACTAGGACTATAAAGTTCAGAAAGACAAAACAATTATCTTCTATGTTACAGAACTGCTTTATAAAGTCAGCCAAAGCCTAAACAATATCTAATTCTTTTTCTGCATGTAGTCTTACATTTGCTTTCTTTCTTTTCTTTCTTATCTTAAAATTTTCCTTAGGGGCTATTATTTATAAAGCAATAATTTACTTTATCATAGGATATCTTATGCCTTGAAATGAATGTCAGAAAATTCTCTGTATGCTGTCTTCCTTGGCAGAACAAGAAAAAAACTAGGATATTCAAGTTTTGATTTACCAAATAAATTCTGGCTAGGGGTGAGTCACAGTATTACTATTTCCTTACGGTCTTAAGGTGGCTCCATGGTCTGCATCATGGAGTCTGGATCTTTAAAGTGGCATTCAGGATTCTTCATTTGTGGTCTCACCTGATATGTTCTAACCTCATCTTTTATGGCCCTACTTCAACAATATTGCCCCAAATACATATATACATACATATATATATACACACACACATATATATACATATACATACATATATACACACACACACACACACACACACACACATATATATATTTAAAAAGCCCATTTCTCCTTGTTTTTGCTGAGGCTGGTCCTTTGGCTTAGAATGCCTTTCCACCACTCCCTGCGCCTTTTTGCCTGCCTCCTTCCCAAGCCATCTGTGACCCTTTCGGTGGGAACAAGCATCTGTCGAGCACCCATCATGTGCCATGCATGGGGAAAGATGAAAGTAAAGCATTTCTGCCTTCATGGAGCTTGAAGTCTAGTGGGATGACAGACAAGGATAGTGCCAACGACTCCGCCCAGCGATGATGAGACTGCACCTGGAGAAGGCATGCAGGAGCCGTGTGTCTCTTCAGCCCCCAGGAAGCAGAGCATTCCCTGCAGTTGGGTTCTGTGCAACGTGCTTCACCATAAGAACTGCTGTTGACATACTAAGGATGGTCTCCATTTCAAAGATGGCCTGAAGTAACCCGTCCACTCTAACAAAGTGGGGGAAAAGCTGAGGTTCATTACAGATCTGTTTGAAGCCAAATACATGTGGGGTTTTCCCTCCTTCATTCTGCCCGTTTCAGTAGTGGAGATATTTCTAGGGGTGAAGGATAGAATTCTTTGTTTGATGTTGTCTCTATTTCAACTGCTTTGGATTTTTTAGAAACTAATAATGTCACCTAAATGTCCTTACCCAAAGCAAACATATTTGCTTTCTGTCAGTCATTCTGAATAGCAAATCTAACTCAATTTTCCTGTTTGGCAAGAAATGCAATAAAAGCACACATTTCCTTCCACTGTCTGGTTTTTTCCTACTGTCTTTACATGGATCATGCTGAACGCACTGGTGGCTGGTCTTAAGAGAATAGCTCATGAGTCTCACCTAGCACTGCAAAGATTCCCCAGA
This sequence comes from Papio anubis, assembly GCF_008728515.1. Classification (NCBI taxonomy): domain Eukaryota; kingdom Metazoa; phylum Chordata; class Mammalia; order Primates; family Cercopithecidae; genus Papio; species Papio anubis. Next base: position 135,391,517 of record NC_044983.1, read on the forward strand.
GTCCCTGTGGACGCTGCAGATGAACTACCTGGTGCTTCTCGATGACAGCATCCTGCAAAGATTTGAGGATTTCTGAGAATCCTGGTGTTTTGCTGCCATGAATCATAACCTGGGAGAATGCTAAAGCAGGGCTGGCGGCTGTATACATTTGCCAGACAAGTGTTTCTAGACCTCCCCCAAATAAGCATGTCAATGCCTAGATTAATTAGATGCTTACATTAAAATTTAATCTCAGGCTGAGCGCAGTGGCTCATGCCTTAATCCCAGCACTTTGGGAGGCCGAGGCGGGAGGATCACGTGAGGTCAAGAGTTTGAGACCAGCCTGGCCAACATGGAGAAACCCCGTCTCTACTAAAAATACAAAATTAGCCGAGCATGGTTGCACACGCATGTAGTCCCAGCTACTTGGGAGGCTGAGGCAGAAGAATCACTTGAACTCGGAAGGCAGAGGTTGCAGTGTGCTGAGATCGCGCCATTGCACTCCAGCCTGGGCGACAAGAATGAAACTCTGTCTCAAAAACAAAAAAAATTCATCTCAAATGTTTATTAAAATTCCTTCTCAGGAATTCAGGTATTATCAGTCGCTGAGGCATCCCAAACTAAGCTACTTAGAGAGAACTTACCATGTACCATTTCCATGAGACACACCAGAAGTGTTCATAAGGATGCTTGTGGTCTAGTCCTAAAGACAACAAAAAATGTCAAAACAACTTGAAAAATATTTCATCTCTTAAGGCAGTGATCCTCAAAGCATGGTCTCCACATCAGAAGCAGCGGCAGCACCTGGGGGCTTATTCTACATGCAAACTCCCAAGCCCTCTGAAAATGGGGTCCAGCAAGCTGCGGCGTAACCAACCTTCCAGGTGATGCTGATTCAGGCTAATGTAGGTGCCACTGCCTTAAGGCGCTGGCATGATCAAATGTAGCAGCCTGTGATCAACAGAAAGACACACTGAAGAGCAGAGCAATTCTTTAGAAGTCATTTCATTTGCTTTCTGGTTCGCTCGCCCAACATTTAATGACAGCCTGCTCCATGTCAGCCCTTATAGCAGGCACTGGAAATGCAGAGGTTCCTGTGGTATCCCACTCTGATTCAGGCACACACAGTCTACTGGGGAAACTGCACGTACGTGCCATCGGCCCTTGAACAACATGGGTCTGAACTGCGCAGGTCTACTTAGAAGCAGATTTTTTTTCAACCAAAGGTGGAACAAAAACACAGTATTGGTGGGATGTGAAACCCACATATTTGCAGGGCCAACTTTTCATATTCAGGGGTTCTGCAGGGCCAAGTGCAGGACTAGAGGATGTGTGGATTTGGGTGTGTGGGAGATCCTGGAACCAATCCCCCATGTATGCCAAGGGGAGACCATCATTTAAAACGCTGGCAGTTGGTGCTGATGTTGTTCAGATAGCGTTTGTTGTTCAGCACAGCAAACTGTCACTGACGGAGGCCGAGAAGGGGCCTCATGGACACACTCCGCCTTTTCGTGGCATCTCTGTGGTGAGGCCTTTGTGGGCGAGCAGGAGTCACTCCCACGTCTTTCCTTGTTTGTCCACATGGTATTTGTTTGCTGCTTGTCTCTTCTGCCAGACGTCAGCTTGGGAACTTCGCCTTGTTCACTGTTACGCCCCCAGCATTGAGAACTGAGTGTGCTCTGGGTGCTCACTGGATGTTTGCTGAAGGAACAGATTACATGAAATGTCACGGGAGTTCTGGGAAACAGTGATCATCATGGAAGGCAAAGGTTCTAAGGTGTCACAGGAACTCAAGAAACAGGCCATCCACCTCTCTCTGTCCTTAACATCTGTGTTAGAATTCCACGTGCAGCATACTCTCTCCACATCTCTTACTTCTACATTTCTTATTAAGTTTTGAAATTGTTGAGCAGATTAAAGGATTCCTTTGAAGCTTTTATGCTTAAACTTTGTAGAAAGAAATTCCCTGTCTCTGTAACTATTACTGGGACAGATTAGAAATAATTTGGAACTGAATTGGATTTGCCATTTTGTAAGCTTTTCTTATCTACCAAGGCTAATAGCAGACACTTAACTCCTCACAATAGCCCAAGAGAAAGTATTATTATCTGCATTTCACAGATTGGAAACTGAAGGTCAGATAGGCTAAAGGGTTTATACTCGACTGCTCTATAAATATGGTTTGAATTGAGAGAGAATGTTTTGTATCCCATAATAAGTTGGGAAACTTAGAAATTATACATAAAGGGGCAGCATGATATCATGGAAATGGCGTGAACTTTGGATTCAGACCTATCCTGATGTGAATTTTAACTTCTACTTAGTAACTGCTTGACCTTGGGCTAACTTAATCTTGCTAAGCTGTTCAGTCATTTCCACTTGAATGATGTGAAGTTGTAGTCATGAGGGAAGTAATCTGTAAACACTGTCACCGTGCTAAATCTCCCCGGCGTCACATCCCGAGCCTCTGTCTTGCTCTTCTTCTGGCCTCGGCCTGTTCGGCTGCCTGCCATGCCTGGGCGTGCCAGCCTAGTGGAGGGGCCGGAACTGTGAATTCTGCCATCGGCCGGCCCGGTGCCAAGCCTGCCTCCGCCGCTGAATTACTGAGGTGATTCAGGGCGATGCACCCAGCAGGCCATGACGCTGTCTTCATCTAGAAAACAGGAATGCTGGGAGTGACCCCCGCCTCACAGGTCCGTGGTGAGGGCACACCGTTAATGCAGGGGAAGCCCCAGGCGCAGGGCCCAGCACCAAGTGAGCGTCAGAAAATGCTGGAAGGACACTGTGGCTGCTGCTGCTGTTGGAGGGAGGTGGGGGTTCCTCCACTCTCTCCTGACTTCCCCATCCCCCCGTCTGCCTGAATAATCTCGTCCGGTTCTCCGGGAAGCCTTCTCTCTTCCATGTCACCCCACTCCCCCGCTAGCTGCGTCTCCCTCCCTGGCCTAAGCCCTTTCTCTCCTGGCTTCCCTTTGCCCCCACCCCCTTTCCCACCCAGCAAACCAATGATTACATGGATGTCTTGGGAACAAACAGATGACGAAGACACTGCCTGTCCCCAAGGAAGGCCACAGTCCCAACTGCACACCCCTATGGCAAGAGCAGCGCTGGGCGCCACTGCTTCTGTAGATGTTCTCTCCTCCGGCTCTACTGCAAGATCTCCAAGGGTAGAAGTATGTCTTATGCAAGCCTGTGGCCACACTGCCTCACACACATCAGGCTGCTGTAAGTGTTCCAGGAATAACTGGCATAATACATGTTTTCCTCACCGCTGATGGGAACGTCCAATGTGCTGCCCCCAGGCCCCAAAGGGCTCGTGGAAACCATTTTTAAATTTGTAACACAGCTTGATTAAGAAACAATGCTATTTGTTATATATCGTAGGGTTTTTTTTCTAAACTTAAATATATTTGCTCTACGTTGTCTTTACAGATTCTTTTGGTCAATTTGCAACTGTAATTATTAAAATATAAAAGCTAGCTGGGTGTGATGGCTCACACCTGCAGTCCTAGTGCTTTGGGAGACCAAGGCAGGAGGTTCACTTGAGGTCAGAAGTTCAAGACCAACCTGGTCAACAAAGCCAGATCACATCTCTACAACAAATTAAAAATTTAAAAATATATATTTTTAAAATTAGCTGAAAGGCCAGGCATGATGGCACATGCCTGTAATTCCAGCACTTTAGGAGGCCGAGACAGGCTAATCACTTGAGCTCAGGTGTTCAAGACCAGCCTAGGCAACATGTTGAAATCCCATCTCTGCAAAAAATGCAAAACTTAGCCAGGTGTGGTAGTACGCACCTGTAGTCCCAGCTACTTGAGCCACTGAGGCAGGAGAATCACTTGAGCCCAGGAGGTCAAGGCTACAGTGTGCTGTGATCACACCACTGCATTCTAGCCTGAGCAACAGAGTACAACTCTGTCTCTTAAGAAAAACATATAAAAGTATATAGAAACTTTATAAACATCCCACAATTCTCTATTTTAAAAGCTAAAGTAACATATTTTACACGACGTATCTGAATGTTGTTGAGATCCCAGAAAACCCAAAGGTAAGCTTTATTCTGATCGAATGAGATAAAACATACCTTCCTGTCTTGCTTTGCCTCACTAATGAAGAGAATCTCCAGGCAACCCTGTGGAGAGGGGTTGTCTGGCCTCACTCTCTGGAATATCCAGGTCAAGAAATGTTTACAGAAGGCACGCGTCACAAGCCCATGGCCATGAGGCACTTACAGTGAAGGGAGCTCAGCAGTATAAGCAAAGGACAACAGTAACAGTGTGGGAGGTGCTACCATCTAGGAGGGAACCGACAGCAGGCGAGGACACGGGACCCAGAGGCCTGACTCTGGGTACGCCACTTGCGGAGGAAGGCTCAGCAGACCAGGTGACCTCAGAGCTCACCCAGGAGGACTGAGGAGCACGCCAGGAATGAAAGGAAGTGAGCGAGAAGGCCCAGCCAAGCAAAGAGCCTGAGCGCAGGGCCAGGAATGCAAGAAGGCACACCTTGTCCAGCCGAGTAAGCAGGTGCGGATGGCTGGCCTCAGGCAAGCACAGGCCACCTCTCACCTTGAAGGACATGGGTAGCTGCCCAGGGCTGACAGATGTGTTTCATCAGGCAGAGGAAGCTCCCTTCTGCTTCTAGTTTGCTGAGAGTTTTCATTCTAAATAGATGCTGGGTTTTTATCACATGCTTTTTCTGTCTCTTGAGATGGCACACATAGTTTTCCATTTTTAGTTTGCTAATATGGAGAATTACATTTGCAGGTTTTCTCGTTAAGCCAACCTTGCATTCCCCAGAGAAACCCCAATCAGTCAATATTTTACTAATAGGGTTAGAAAGTAGATGCTCAATTTTTGCTTAAAATGTTTGCATCTGTGGTCAGGAGGGATACTGGTCTGTAGTGCTTGGGGTTTTGTTCTTTGGGGATCTTTTTCCCCCATAATCTCTTTGCCTGGTTTTGGTATCAGAGAAATGTTGCCCTCACAGAATGACTTAAGAAGTATTCCTTCATTTTCAGGTTTCCTGAAAGAAGAATTTACACAGATTTCATATTATTTCTCCATAAAGTGTTTGGTAAGATGTATAAGTAAAGCCATCTGGACCCAAAATTTTCTCTATGGGAAAGGTTTTTTTTTTTCTTTTGTCTTTTTAAAGTTTTTTTTTGGCCGGGCATGGTGGCTCACACCTGTAATCCCAGCACTTTGGGAGACTGAGGCAGGCGGATCATGAGGTCAAGAGATCAAGACCACCCTGGCTAACATGGTGAAACCCCATCTCTACTAAAAATACAAAAATTAGCTGGGAGTTGTGGTGCATACCTGTAATCCCAGCTACTCGGGAGGCTGAGACAGGACAATTGCTTGAACCCAGGAGGCAGAGGTAGCAGTGAGCTGAGATCGTGCCACTGCACCACTCTAGCCTGGTGACAGAGCAAAAAAAAAAAAAAAAAAAAAAAAAAAGGTTGTTTTTTTGTTTTTTTGTTTTACTTTCTGATCTTCTTTTTTTGTTGACTTTTTTATTTTATTATATTTTCCATTTCGATTTTCTTTCTGAGCCCTCATGATCTTATATGGGAAGGTTTTAACAAAACATTCTGTTTCCTAAGTGGATATGTCTATTGTGGTTGTCTATTTCTGTGTGTAAGCATTGGTATTTTGTGTCTTCTAAGGAATTTGTCACGTCATCTCAGTTTTCACATTTATCAGCATAAAGTTTTTATAATATATTCTTATCATTTTAATATCTATAAAATCTGTGGTAATGCCAGCTCTCTCATTTCTAATACTGTTAATTTGTGTCTTCTCTGATCAATCTGGCTGGAAGCTGATGAATTTCATTAATTTTTCTTCAAGAATAAGCTTTTGGTTGCTTTGTCTATGTTGGGTTTTTGTTTCCTATTTCATTGTTTTCCACTCTGATCTTTCCTTTTCTACTGACTTTGGGTTTCATCTACGTTTTTTTCCTAATTTCTTAAAGTTGAAGCACAACCCCTGGCTCCCACGGGAGCTGCCCATGAATGAAGCTACAGCTATTACGCCTGCCTGCTCAAATGTTCAGAGACAAGATGTTGACAGGGGAGCATGAACCAATAGGCTTGCCAAAGCCAACTGTGCACAGAGCTTAAGGGAGGCCTGGCCCCACCTCCTGGCAAAATGGTTTTGTTAGAATTTCAGAACTGCTTTCCAGCAAGCTACAAGCAGGTGTGGAGTGTTTACAGAGCAGTACTGCACATGGAGGAAATGGAATCTATTCAGAGCCAGAGAGCGCACCATGATAAATGGCTGCAGCCGTCCACACTGGTGTCGACTTCCCGACGGTTCGCAGTCGTTCCAGCCACTTGGAATGCTTTATCCTCCAAGTCTCAGCTGGCTCCCACATCTCTATGCAGCTCTGGAGGCTGTGAGTAAGTTGGATGCCTTCAACAGGCAAAGCCATGGGCACCTCCAGTGACACACAGCACTACTTGGGGTGTGCTGTGACACACGGCACACAGTCCAACTCAGGGAAAAGCCTCCTGTTGCCGGCATTTCTGCAGCCCCAGCCCGTGACGTGGGCACCAAGTTTGGGCCCTTCTCAGAAGGGCTCTCAATGGAGGCCCTGCCATGTTCTGGTCACGATGACATGATTTTATGCACGTCATATCCAACTCAAAAGGTAGACACTAGCCTGGCTTTGCAGCTGGGGGAAGCCAGACTAGGCAGCACTAAGTACCTGGCCAAAGGTCCACACCTGACACCTACCTGTTCCAGAGGCCCTTACACCCCTGCCTAGTCCAGAGCTGCTCTTGATGTTAACAACCAGCAGGACTGTGACTGACCTGGACTCACTGACCTAATCTCATTTTCCTCCTTACATACAAGAATGAAGTCCCAGTGAATTATTTACTGACTTGGTCCAGCCTTCTTTCTTTCCCCTGCCAGGCTCTTTTATCATTTAAGCCTTGCAACAACCCTATGAAGGAAGCATTGTCATTCGGTTTTACAGAGGGGGATGCTGAGAGTCAGGAAAGCTGGACTGTCTCCTCTGGCTTGCATAAATATTGTTTCTAAGGCGCATCCAATTCACAAAGTCCCTATTTTCAGCCCTAGAAGATTCCTCCCAAGGCATGCAGGAAAGACAGTCGTGAACATGGACAGACACAGTCACTCTAGCTAAATGGAGGAAGGCATCTTTCTGGAAAACCTGAGAAACACACGTTATCTTTCCCACTTCTCAGGGTGCTCCCTAGGAGCAGCTTTCACTGAATTACTTGTTTCCATGACTACACCATTCCTCGGTGATAGTTTTATAGGTTTAGCACGATTCCAATTAAATCACATCATTCCTGCTTCAGGGAGAAGGGCTCTGTAACAAGCTCATGGTGCCAGATGCCCCTACAGCAATAGACGTCCCCACAGACAGCATTGTCAGCCACTTCACTTGCACAGCTCCCGCTCCAGTCCCCAGAGAGGCTCAGCCGTCCCGCAGAAGACAAACCTCGACAACCAGAAAATGCCGCATGATTGCACAGGTTTGAAATTCACCACATTAGCCACTGACGGAGCTCAGGCAAACCCAACTGCTCCCTCTTACCAAGGACACACCCACACTCCTCCCATGGGTGGCACAGCACCTTTGCCTGGAATGCCCTTCACAGACCTTTCCCATTAGATCCTGTCCGCCTTAAGGGTTGGACCACAGAATGAAGATTAGAAGAGACACAGAGGGCGGGCGCCGGGCACGGTGGCTCCGCCTATAATCCCAGCACTTTGGGAGGCTGAGGCAGGTGGATTGCCTAAGCTCAGGAGCTCGGGACCAGCCCAAGCAACACAGTGAAACCCCATCTCTACCAAAATACAAAAAAAAAAAAAAAAAAATTAGCTGGGCATGGTGGCAGGCACCTGTAGTCCCAGCTACTTGGGAGGCTGAGGCAGGAGAACTGGTTGAACCCGGGAGGTGGAAGTTGCAGTGAGCTAAGATCACGCCATTGCACTCCAGCCTGGGCTACAGAGCGACACTCCATCTCCAAAAAAAAAAAAACAAAACAAAATAGGAAAAGACACACATTCACTCCACCAGCCAAAGACTCGGTGAACTTGGACAAGTCTGCCCTAAACTTCAGTTTCCCCACTCACCTCACTGGATATTTACAGGGATTGAGGAAACTCGGGAATGGCAAGCACCCAAACAGTCCCTGCCCCACAGAGGCCAATCCATAAATGTTAGCTCTTTTACTCTCAGTTCCCACATTAAAGCCCTGGAGGGTGCCCAGGCCACTCAAGAAAAGCAGCTGGTCCCCAAGGGCAGATGGGGGTCGCATGGGAGCAATGAGACAGAGAACTGACGAACTGATGGTCCACAGGGAAGGCATCAAAGGCCTTGGGGGCAGGATACAGAGGCGTTGGGACTCTGTCCACAAGTAAAATTCAGAAAAGGTGTAGTGACAGAAGAAGGTGTCACAGTGTAACTGACAGAGACCAAAGTGGGTAACCTGGACAGTGCGACATCACCTCAAGGAGCCTTGGTTTTCTCCTTAGAGGATAATAGCACCTACTCAAACAGCTCTCATGGGAATCCAAAAGGACCATTTAGATGCAAGTGCCTGATATACAAGAGTTCCTCGGTAAATGGTAATGATATTTTAATCATTACGTTTAAATACATGTACAAACATTCATCTATATCTATATACATTTATAATGATTCCAAAGGAAAACAGTGCATTCACCCTTGCAACACTCAATTGAAGAAAACAAAATTCATGCCACAGGCACCAAGACCCAACCAAGTGTGAAGAGTATCTCCTAGATTTTGAAATTGTACCCTAAACTGTAAGAGCCTAGCCTGTGAGAAAAAGAAAAAATCCCCTTATTGTCTAACAGAGTACCTAAAATGTGAGAGATGCCCACAAAAGAAGTATGAGTGGATCACAAAGTGAAGGAAGGAACTAATGAACTTCGCATGCCTCTGAAACCCTTGGCAGCCTGGCCTCAGTCTCCTCTCAGCCCTCTCCGTGCTCCTGTGCTCAGGACAGCAGGCCTGCAGCAGCATGCCGTACGCACGCAGACCTCAGGGGCCTCTGCACCTGCCAACCCCAGGTTCAGGAATGCCCTCTCCACTCTGGCCTGCTAGCTCACCCCAGTTTCGTCTTCCTTCAATACTCCATTTGAGCGCAACTTCCTCTCACAGGCCTTCCTCAGCTTCCTCTGTGCAGCCATAGCAATGAGGACCACCTGTATTCTAACCACTTTGTCTGTTTTATTTACTTGTATCTTGCCCACCAGCCCAGGAGTTCCATGAAGTCAAGAGCGCCATGATGCACCCTTGTTTCCCCGTCACACGGCAAGCTTCTCAACATTGTCCTCAGTGGACAAGGCTGAGTTACTGGCTTGTATGACAGCCCCCAACTCGAGGGCTCCTAAAAAGGAGGCCCCTGAAATCCATCATTGCGTCCCCTCCCCCCGGAGCACCGTAACTGACCCACAACAGGAGCACAATATACGTTGTGCTTTAACTGAGCAAAGAGGCAGAGTGAGGGAGGGTCAGAAGGAAGCCTGAACCTGGGCTCTGCAGTCAGCACTGCCAGGATACAGATGCTGTCCAGATGCCGGAGTTCTGCTCAAGGCCAGAGGGTGGGGGCGCAGGGGCTTAAGGGAGAGTGCCATATCTGGTGCACTGCAAAACAGATGGAGTGATACAGCGGTGGCCAGGCAAAACAAGGACATCCTCTGTGGCCTTGAGGAGGTCCTACTCGGGAGGAAGTCTGGAATGGCACAAGGAAGGTGGAAGGACGACACGAAGCAGCACAGGGCTGAAAGTAAACTCTGTGGGGGGCTGGAGTCCGAGGATGAGAATGGGCTGCGCAATGAGAGGGTGCCGGTGGCAGGGGACGGCCTCTGGCAGGATCTAAGCACGAGGAGCAGCATGAGAAGGGGACATTAGTGGACGGCCTCTGGCAGGATCTAAGCACGAGGAGCAGCACGAGAAGGGGACACTAGTGAGGCTCCTTTCCCACAAAAGCTTCCATAACCCCAACATGTGGACTTACAGCATAACACAAATAAATACACCACTGCAGCCGTGTCAAAGCGCTTCACAGACATGTGTAAACATCCCCCTGCTCCCCAAAATTCCCTGGGCCTGCCTGAGCCAGTGAATCCCTACCGTAACAAGGAACACAGATGGCGAAAGGGCCCACGCTCGTGAGCAAGCTAGTGTATTCAATGCCATGGCGAGTCAGGCGCGCTGGCTCACGCCAGTCATCCCAGCACTTTGGGAGGCCAAGGCGGGCAGGTCACTTGAGGTTGGCAGTTTGAGACCAGCCTGGTCAACAATGGTGAAACCCCATCTCTACTAAAAATACAAAAATTAGCCGGGCATGGTGGTGCACCTGTAATCCCAGCTACTGCAGAGGCTGAGGCACGAGAATCACTTGAACCCGGGAGACAGAGGTTGTAGTGAGCTGAGATCATGCCACTGCACTCCAGCCTGGGCAACAGAGCGAGACTCTGTCTCCAAAAAAAAAGTCATGGCGAAAGTCTAGAAGGAGTTCAAACGCTCAGACAAAAGCATGCCAATAATCTATACAGAAAATCGTAGCTGCTGTCACAGCAAACAGCCAGCAGAGCTGCAGGACGCCACCACGACACTCGAACCTCTCCACTACTCCACCAGCATTTAGGAATCAACACCTGAGATGCAAATAGGCCCAAAGGAACATCTTTCCAAATCAGCACTTTTCATTCTATCCCCAACTCTGAAAGAATAACCAGAAGGTAAATAGGTCTGAGGGGTGGGATTTCCAGAATTGCTTGGTGGGAAGCTTGGCTAAACCTCTGCCCAAAAAGCAAAGATACAAACGGACAAAGTCGTCAAGAACAAGCATTTAAAGGTTTTCAAACTGACCAAAGGCGTGCAACAAATTGCGAAGCATTTATTCATGGCAATCTCATTAATCTTGAGAAGAGGAAGGGTGACTGTGGCATTTCAGCCAGGGGCTGATTCCACTGCCCCTGCTACCCCCAACTCGTTGGCACACAAGTTCCACCTGGCCAAGAGAGACAGGCAGAAGACTGCTGCTGCTCTGCTACCTGCTAGAAGAGGCTGACTTTATTCGGATCAGAGGGCGGAGGTCCAGGGTTGTTGTCAAAAATAACAGTGGGAGGCCAGGCGTGGTGGTTCACATCTGCAATCCCAGCACTTTGGGAGGCAGAGGCGGGTGGATCACTTGAGGTCAAAAGTTCGAGACCAGCCTGGTCAACATGGTGAAACTCCATCTCTGCTAAAAATATAAAAATTAGCTGGGTGTGGTAGCACACGCCTGTAATCCTAGCTACTCTTGAGGCTGAGGCAGGATAATGGCGTGAACCCAGGAGGCAGAGGCTGCAGTGAGCCGAGACTGCGCCACCGCACTCCAGCCTGGGTGACAGAGCGAGACTCCCATCTCAAATTAAAAGGAAAAAAAAAAAAAAAAAAACATTGGATTTTAGCAGGAAACAGGCAGGGAAGGTGACACTGCAGCTGGCCTAAAGTCACAAAAGTAGTCGTGGGAGATGGTAAAACAGCAGACCCGCCAGAAATTCAATAGGAAGAGCCAGAGCATGAAAGAGCACAGAAGGCTTTGGTAAGACCCTAGTTACCCCAGTGACACCGTTTCCATAAACTTTACAAAATTAATCAGGGAAGAAAGGAAGGGGAGAAGAGAAAATAAAAAAGCCTGCAGCACGTTCATCATGAGGGCAGCCTGCCGGACCTGCTTCCTCAGCGCTGCCGTTGCCTAAATTGCCCCAGAATCACACAGACCCTGCTCCAAGACCCTAGTTCCCCTAACAGCTCCATCGACAGCCACTTGAACATTACAAAATGTTACGTTTTCCCTTTGAGATATTCTTTCAGGTCCTGCATACCACTGTAACTACTGACATCAGCTGGCCTGAAGGACCCCACTTTGCCAGGTGTCTGAGGACCTCATGGAGACTTAATTCATCAAAGAATGCAGTTTCCACATCCTGATGTTTCATCCCCCTCACCATAACCAATGACCCCAGCTTTTCAGGTCCTCACCCTCCACGACCCCCTTATAACCCGCAGCCCAAAATTCTTCAGGGAGATGGGTTCAAGGGTCTCCTCCCACCTCCTCGTGTGGCTTCCTGCTGTCATTAAACTCTTTCTTCGCTGCAAACCCTGCTGTCTCCATGTCATGGGTCTGCTACTATGCAGGACGCAAATGAGCCTGTTGGTCCCACAACGCTGGAAACCTGGGCAGCTGTGCACATGCACAAGCCCCCACACGCTCAGGACAAACCAGAGAGGGCCCCCAGGAGCCACTGGTCCTCACTCAATGTGAGGCCTTGTGAATTCAGACCAAAGAAACAGCCCTGAAGTTTGAAAGCAATCCCCAAGGCACATGCAGATCCATCGGAGAATGGTGGAAGGCCTGCTGAACTGAAGTGTGTCAGCACAACCTCTAGTCAAATACTGGCTGCCCACAAAGCTCTGGGGCACCTGGGGCATGCCCTGGGAATCCAGGTGAGCAGTAAAAATAGGAAGGAGAAAATCATCAACAAAGCAGAGACATCACACACTGAGGAAAACAGACTCCACGAAGATAAGTCAAGGCAAGTTTCCAAATTGACGGACAAACAAGAAGAACAGCAACACGCAGCGACAGGGGAGGGCAGGGGGCTCAGCCTCGAACTTGCTACGATCCATTATCTAGAAGATCCAGCTTTCCACAAAAAATTATGGACATGCAAAGAAAGGGGAACACATGACTCATGCACAGGTAAAGTTGGCGGCTTCAGGAGGTGCTCCGTTGCTCTGATTAGCCTTTGCCCACCATAGACTGTCTCGCTCCCAAACCAGCGACTGATCACCGATCCATTGTACCCCAACCAGACAACAGCTCAGTGCAAAGCAGCAGGCAGCAGAGAGCCCCTGTGTGGTATAAGCCTTCCCCCACCAATACGCCCCACTCCAAAGTCACCGCTGTCTCCAGCAGCCCTTCTGAGAGCTCTAGGGGAGCATGTGTGTAGACATGGAGAAAAGAAAACGGTTGCTGCTCTCCACAGCAGACAGAGTGCAGCCACACAGTGGGGGCCTGAGCTGCAGCACACACATAATGATGCCAGAGGGCCTGAACACGCAGTCAGAAGGTGGCGAGGATGCGGCTGCAGGAAGGCCGGAGGCGATGTGAAATCTGAGGGGCTCTCGGAGAAAGCCACCTCCCCAGTCCTCCCTGCCTCAAGCCCACCCGACAGCACCTCCTGTACCTGGTAGCTCCGTGCATGTGCTGTGCAGCTGCACACTGGGTCCTCTGCTGCGTCTGCTGGGAAGCTTCTCCCACACCAGTCCCCTTGGCTAACGCAAGAGCCCAACAACACAGTAACCAAGCTGCTGTGCAAACAGAAGCTCTCCAGGAACGGGGCACCCCCCGCTGCCAACAACCCCTTTCTTCACTGCAGAGCTCAAAAGGGGAGAGGACTCTTCCACCAAAACTAGCTTCTTCAAAGTTCGATCCACTGACATGACCTCCATCCACCAGAACTGGCCTATGCCCTCTTGCCATGGCCTCATCAGACCCATGCTCCTCCACCCTTCCTCTTGGTTGAGTGACAGCGGCCCCGACACCTCAAAATCCATTGTATCACTGACTCACAGGCATCTTCGCCAAGCGATTCTGACGTTCCTAACCAGTCCCTGCCCTCTTAAATTTGGCGTGAGGACTGTAAACAGCATCCCAAAGGCTGGTCCTGAACATATGCATGCCTGAAAGTGACGTTGCCACCTGCAGCCCAGTCACAGCTCTTAGGCCCTGCTCTACACACTGTCCCCGGGACGGCTCAAACAGCCAGAGCTTCCCATGTGCTGAAGACTCAAAAACCCGAGCACTCGTGTGGGCCTCGCCATAGAGCCAGCAGCTACCTCTGCTCACGCTGGCCCACAAGCCTGCAGCATGCAGCTTTGCACTCATATTCACTTGTTACCGGCGTATCTGTCTTGGCTTCCTTGGGGCTTCCAAACCAACAACTGGGAAGGGTTGCCAAAAGATTACGAAAAATGTACAGGGTAAACATCAGAACCGAGGATAAGTATGCAATCAATAAACTTTTCAAATGAATAGGGAAACAGCAGGGGAGATCCTGCTTTAATCACCGCACGCCTGAATTCAGCCCACGGAATCTCTGTGTTCCAAGGACATAAGAGTTTGCAACACCAAACAATGCACTCAAGCTTCACTGTGACTGCTTTCCAAAACATTGTCCAAGAACAAAAACTACCGAGAATCCAGCTTTCAAATACACACAGCCTTTCCTTTCTGAAAAGGACTCAAAGCTGTGCTTCAGAAAAGGCTCTGCAGAAGCCCGAACGGCACGTGGCAGATGCCACCTGCCAAGCCCACTCACCTTCACGTGGCTGTAGTCACCTGCTTTGTTGCTCTCGGGTGGGTTCACAGGTTTGCCCTCCACTCGGGGCCGAACGACCTGCCGAAAAGGGCTGGACAGCGGAAAGCCACTCACGCTGATTCCATCTACAAAACAAGAAAAAATCAGAAGTAACATGTCAGCTTGGTTTTGGGGTTTGTTGTTTGTGTTGTTGCTGCTGCTGTTGTTGTTGTTGTTGTTGTTGTTTGGGACGGGTCTCACTCTGTCGCACAAGCTGGAGTGCAGTGGTGCAACCTCTGCTCACTGCAACCTCTGCCTCCTGGGCTCTGGTGATCCTCCCACCTCAGCCTCCCTAGTGCCTGGGACTTCAGGCGCGCGCCAGCACACCTGGCTGATTTTTGTATTTTTGGTAGAGGTGGGGTTTCGCCATGCGCCCAGGCTGGTTTAGTTTTGGATTGTGTTTTTGTTTATGTAGGGGATTTTGTTCAGAGACTGTGACTGTAAGGAGCACGCCAGTTTCTGTCCTGACTATTCTATCTCGTATCAGTTACAACCGCCCGATGCGTCCTCCGTCAGCACGTACTCATATCCGCTGAGTAGAAGTTGAGAGTGCATCACTCCTTAAAAAGGACAGCTCCTTACCACCTGGATGTGATGGCCGAGGCCCGGCCTGCCCTCTGCATTTGGACCATGCAGAGCCCATCTCTCCCATGAGCCTCTGCTGAGCCACTCCTCAGGCTGAAACGAGTTCCCCTCCCTTCATGCGGCCAGCTCTCTCTTGCCACTTGACCTTAGTCTAAGTGCTACCTCCTCACCCAGCTTCAAGCAGCCACCACTCTCTGCCACAAGACCCTACCTAAACCTCCGAGGAGCCACACGCTGCCACCTGGGTTTTTTTCTTACTCGTTATCTATCGATTGATCAGTCTAACCCACGAATCATCTTTAAGTCCTCTCTGCACCTCATGTCACATGTCCAACCCAAAAGAAAATCCTGCTAGCTCTCAGAGTGTGCCCAGGGATGGCTTTCGTGGCCAGCACTCACTCAGAGTCACTGTTGTTACCCTCCTGGCTCTTCTCCCCCTTTGCCTTCACTCCTTTCCCTAAGTCAATCCCCCACACAGCAGGCAGAGTCGCCTGAGGAAAGGGGGCTCACCCCCTGCCCCTAGCACTCAAGAGGAAATGTCAAAGTCTGCACTGGTCTCCAAGACCTCTGCATGATACACCATTTAACAGAAGAGAAGACCTGTTGGAATGAATGAGTTATTTGACTGCAGTTTTATATATTCTCAAGAACGTAAAGATACTGCCTCCTAAGGAGTTATTTTCAAGGAGCTGCAGCTCCCTGACAGAACCCAACTGGCATGCAGGAGAAGCCTACCTATAAGTATGGCAAGTATCACAGACTTCCAGCGTAAACCAGGCCAAGAGAACAAACCACCAGAGGCAACCTGTGCAAGAAATCACGTTAATACCGATTTTGGCTTAAGATACATGGAACAGCAGACACAAAAGAGCAAATGGTAGAAAGTGAGGTTGGTAAGATGTGGACTCACATCAGCATGGCACTTGATAGTTTCTAAGCTTGCCCTCATTTTAATTTTCTTTTTTTTTTTTTTTTTTTAAGTTCCAGAGTACACGTCCAGGATGTGCAGGTTTGTCATACAGGTAAACGTGCCATGGTGGTTTGCTGCACCTATCAACCCATCACCTAGGCATTAAACCCAGCATGCATTAACTATTTTTCCTAATGCTTTCCCTCCCCTCACTCCACTCCCCGACAGGCCCCAGTGTGTGCTGTTTCCCTCCCTGTGTCCACGTGTTCTCATTGTTCAGCTCCCACTTGTAAGTGAGAACATGCGGTGTTTGGTTTTCTGCTCCTGCGTTAGTTTGCTGAGGATAATGAAACTTGCCCCCATTTTATAGAATAGCAATAAACAACCTGCTCACAGTCATACTGGTGATAATTGATCGTAGGCATTGTACCACACATGAATGGATATTTAGGAAACTTGATTGGATGGATGGATGGATGGGTGGATGGGTGGCAGGTCTGAAACTCACACTCGGTGTTTTTGATTCTAAGCCTAGGATCCTTTTCACTTTAACACAGTTGTTGGGAAAGAAAAATTCAATAGCTGCATATCTCAAACGAACCCATCTAAGTAACTTCTTATTAAGAAACTAAAGCTTCTTGTGATAAGATGAAGAATATTTACTTTTAATTGATACAAAACATATATTTCCAAATTCCCAATCACTTAGACCCAAGGCCCTATGCCTAATATCTCTTTGCAAAAATATCAATTAACCAAGCATAATAGAAATAGTTCATAATTTTAAAAAAAATAACTTCTCTTAAGCATCATTTGCTAAGGTATATCCCCTTAAGTAGTTCAATTTTCAGGGATGACAAACAATATTCAACTGGGTAAAGAAGAATTAAGCAATTTTCTATTTAGAGGCTTCAAATCTTCAAAAGTTAAACTGTCTTAAGTTAAAAAATTGTCTACTTGAAAAGTTCATGACACCTTATGCCCAAAATAGCATATGAAGGAACCAGACATTGTGCATCTATAATAAGAAAAATGACAAACTGATCTGTTTCTGTTGATGGTGCCTATGGAAGACACGTATGAAGACTGTGATCAAGCACTTAAGAGTAGGGTCCTCTCTGCACTTGGAAGAAACTGGAGGTGCCCATCTGGCCCCTCTTCAAGCACTGCATGTGGGCAGCAAAGATCCACCTGACGTCCCACAAGCAGCTCGGGCTGAATAGGCACGAAACGAACTTCAGAAGATTCTATTCCTCATAACAGGCTAGACAACTCAGACCAGCTCAGCCACTGAGAACAGCTAGAAAACATGGACAAAGTAGTCTTAAAATCCATGCAAGCATCAGAGAGCTAACAAGAACTACAGGGCTACTGTCTAGCAGAGGGGGAAATACAGATACATGAGCCTGACAAACATCCCCTAGAGGTGCCTGCAGATTTCAGAAGAGTTCACCAAGAGAATCTGAGCGGAATCCGAGGAGAACCTTTGACATATTCAAAGGACTTGATGTGAAAAACACTGGTGTTCAGTGTTCCCCGTGGAGAGTGGATAGTAAATCCAGGAAGCTTCAGGTAGGGCCACAAAGTGAAGGTAGACTGGAAACAAAGCAGCCCTCACTGGGCCTAAGGCCCAGCTTTGTACCATGTCAGTCCCTGCAACTGGTAGGCCATTTTTCTACCAAAATTTATTTCTCGTCACTCCTTGTTCTACCTCCATTTCTGTTTGCCTTTATGCATTGGTAATTATCTTCCCTCTGACAACCTTATATCCTAATATGCCCCTATTTTTGGTCGCAGTTCAAATGCTACCTCTTCCATAATGCCTCCCTCAGCTGTCCTAATGGAAAGCAAGTACATCTTCCTCGGAGTTCCAGCATCTTCTCTATCCTAAGACTCGTGCCTACCTCCTGCTGACCTGTACACAGGCAGAGAGCCTGGTAGGAGGTCAGAGGGGTCGGGGCTCAGGTATGGCTCCCCTCCTACCTGGCTGAATGACCTTCACCAAGTCAAATAACCTTCTACGAGCTTTAAATCCATCATCCCCTAAATGGGAACAGTGAGAACACATATGCTGTGAGGTTATATAGAAGAATAAATGAATTATTGCACAGGAAGGATTCATCATAATGCCTGGCGTGGGGCAAGCATTCAGTAAAAAGAGCTGTTCTTATTCCCACCGCAGCAAATTATGCACATCTTAGATTCCTTGATGACTATAAACTCCTTGAAGACTGAATTCTTGTCAGATTCACCATTGTGTCCCTCATAGTAGCTGACGCAGGCTCTAACAAATTGGAAGCCCTCAGTAAATAGTAACTAAATGAATGAATAAATCACAGGGTCAAATTCAGTATTTAGTTGACATGCACACAGTTTACACACACACGCTCAATAAAAAATTCCATCATCCCAAAGTCACATTCAACAACCAACTCCTGGTTAACTGAAATTTCATCAGGTAGATATGTGCAAAGACTTATTTGTAAAGACTCAATCAAAAGCTGTTAAGTTTGAATGAGTTAATTTTCTCTCTTTTTTCCTCATTTCTCTCAGCACCAGGGACACAATTTATAAAACCTCTCCATGACACCATGATGCCCGGATGCCTGCTGTGAAGGGTACTAATATTACGAACAGAACCATTTGCAAAACATAAACTCCACATTTGTTTAGCATCTTACCCCAGAAACTAGGTCAAGTGGACCTCTAAGCAAGCATGGTATGAAAGACCACTCAATGTGACTTCGCCCAATAAGTTGTCCTCTGTTGAGTGAAGGCCAGGTGCCCAACAGGGTATTTTTGCCATTTCATGTCTGTTTGTGTCTGTGTGTCTCCCTGGGTCTCCATCCCTCTCTCTGACATATACACAGGGCCTGTAATACAGCTTGTCTAGCTCCTCCCAAGGGAGGCTCCATCCTTAGCAAGCACACAAACACTTTCATCGCCCGAAGGACCCTGATTCTTCTTTATTTTTATTTTTTATTTTTTTGCCTTGGAAATACCAATCCTATTTTACACTTATAACAATGGTAAATTCTTCATTTCTGGAAATGGTCAGATGTTTTGGCCTGTAGAGGAAAGCAGAGTGAACATCTGGCTTTTGTCTGCCCCTCATTTCTCTTTTCTTTGGGGAGCAGCTCCTTCTTCGTCCCATGTGGTTCTGGTTGGATCAAGGTTGGCCTTGATCCTGCCATGGCCAGAGACGAAAACACCCCATCAACAGTGTTTATCCAGAGGACAAACAGAAGGTACAAGAAGGGACATGAAAAGCCCTTCTATGAGATTTGATTTACAAATTCTAGAAAGAAAAGAGTCTGGTTTGTCTTCCTCTGAATCACGTTATAAAGATCCAGCTATGGGCCGAGCGTGGTGGCTCATGCCTGTAATCTCAGTACTTTAGGAGGCCAAGGTGGGTGGATCACTTCAGGCCAGGGGTTCAAGACCAGCCTGGGCAACATGGTGAAACCCCATCTCTACTAAAAATACAAAAAATAGCTGGGCATGGTAGTGCACGCCTACAGTCCCAGGTACTGGGGAGGCTAAGACAGGAGAATTGGGTGAACCTGGGAGGCAGAGGTTGCAGTGAGCTGAGATCACACCACTGTACTCCAGCCTGGGTGACAGGGAGAGACTCTGTCTCGAAAAAGAAAAAGATCCAGCTATGGGGCCTGCCTGCAGCCCTCCTTCCCCAACACATTGAGACACTCTGGGCAACACACAACTCTATGAACCTTAGTTTTCTTGGCTCTGAAATGGGAACCAACTAAAAAACTCAATGAGATTTGATGTAAAAGTACTTTGGAAAAACACAAATCAGCAATGTTTTGGAACTAGGAGGCTCTGGGATATGAGCACTTGGCAAAAAAAAAAAAAAAAGTCTTAAAATTCCATCTGAAATTTGCCTCCTTTTTGGACACAGACCTCAAAATCTCCAAGAAACCTCAAAAACCTGCCATCTTCAAGCTCAGAAAAACACTAAGAAAGCCACTCTATGGATTCTTTACAGACTATAGAAGCCTGTTCTCAAATCCAGCTGAAGATACAAAACACAAGAAGCATATAAATTATAAATGGGGACAGAATGTAACCAGCTCAGGTAGGAGGCAGAAGCCAGCCTTCAGAAAACTGAAGCTGAGCCCTTCGCCCATACAGGAACAGAGTTGGAGAGAAGGGGCAGCTGCAGAGGGATGGCGAGAGATGAGATGGAATAAGATGTCGTGAGCAGGGAAGCAAATCACAGGGCACGCCTGGGAAGGATCTCTCTCCAGTTGGGGTGGGGTGGAGGGGAGAAAATTATGTTCAATCATTTAGCCAATTTTTCTGCCAACACAGGCTATCACAAATAGAACAGAGAACAGATTGGGATGACAATTAATAGGAAGACAGGACAAAAAAAGTTACAAACAGATGAAGGCGGCCTAGTAGGAGGACTAAAGAGTTTAGTGGATTTATCAGGACAGAGGGTATTTAAGAATGGTATGAGTCTGGTAGATCATCATGAATAAAACTGAGCTTTTAGAGAGAATTTCATACTTACCATTTATAGTGCTCAACTTTTCTATTAAGAGCAACTCTGTGGGAAATTCAGAAAGACCATTTTGTATGCTAAAATAATACTTCTCTCTAGAATTCAGCCATATCCCAACCACGATGACAATTGGGGGAAATGACAGCTGAAAGCAGGATTTGTGCAGGGGAAAGAAAAAGCAGAGTCACAATAAAAACAGCTCTTCTAGGAAGGGGTGAGGGCTGAGAGCCACGTCCATGGCTTGGCACCAGGCGCTCAGTATGCACCATCCAACTCTTTACACCCTGCAAAGTCAGGCGTTCTCTTACCGATTCTATAGATGAGGAAGCTGAGGCTCTGAGAAGGTAAGTAACTTGCTCAATATCACACAGCTCATCAGAAGCACAGTCAGAAGTAGACCTCATGACAACTGGATTGGTCACTACCCAGCAAAACTGACCCAAATAATATATTTCAGTCCCCAAACTGGGCTTCCACAAAAGCTCACCAGCCAAGGTTGTTCTGCAGCACATCACCGGGCCAAAACTGTGTACCATGCGTTCCACTAAACTAATCCCAAGGACCCTTGCAGGGGCTTTAGCATCTATCTCCAGTGGTGGGATCTACGCAGGGATGTGTCCATTTTGGTACACTTTTAAAAGAGACACTAATGCATAAGGCTGACTACATTTTCCTCTCTTGTGAGAGGCACCTAAAATAAACTAGAATAAAATACATTAACAAAGGCAACAGGAGGCAACAATTGCTCAGTGGGAGTTTGTCAGGGATATGCTGTTCCAGGTAGAATATATTTTAAAGATGCTTTCTCATTTAGTCATAAAATCCACAGGTGCCAAAAAAGCCCATCTGGTTATCATAAAATATCCTCAAGAAAACCAAAGCAGTAGAAGCAGTTGGCTAAGAAATTAGCCAATACTCATCCTAAATTTCCATAAAGAAAGTAGCATGCTCATTCATTCAGAAACTTTGGAATATGCTTAGGAAAGAAAAAATAATCATACAGGAATAGTGGCCTTCACATACTATTCAAATGGCAACAGTCCATCTTCCCCACGGGCAGCCTCACTTTGAGACTGGTCTTCCTTCTGTCGGATGCTCCCTGCAGCAGGGCCAGACTTAAAGTCCTCTGCCCTCACCGACACCGGAAGCCTCCAGGTACAGGAGGCTGTAACTACCAACTGAACCTGTGAAATGTTCTGGGTGGTTCCCAACTTGTTCTAAACTTAGACTGTGGGGACAATTGCACAACCCTGTGAATACACTAAGTGACCGAATTGTATCTCACGTGAATTCTATCTCAACAAATATTTTTTAAAAACTAAAAGAATAGTACAACTGTGTTAGGGTACAAACACACTTTGGGGGTAGGGAGGAAGATAAAGAGAAAAGAGAGATTATATCCAACGGAATAACAATTAGACCAGAAGCTAACCTCCCAGCAGCAAGGGAAGTCATAAGAATTCATCTTCAAAATATTAAAGAAAATTCATCTGCTACACTAGACTATGTATACAGCAGAACTTTTTTAAAGAATGATGGTGACAAACACACTCTTTGGCTAAAAATTAAGAGAACTTACCACCAATACGTTCTCACTAGGAACTTCTTTTTTTTTTTTTTTTTTTTTCAGACGGAGTCTCGCTCTGTCGCCCAGGCTGGAGTGCAGTGGCCGAGCTCCGCCTCCCAGGTTCACGCCATTCTCCTGCCTCAGCCTCCCGAGTAGCTGGGACTACAGGCGCCCGCCACCTCGCCCGGCTAGTTTTTTGTATTTTTTTAGTAGAGACGGGGTTTCACCGTGTCAGCCAGGATGGTCTCGATCTCCTGACCTCGTGATCCGCCCGTCTCGGCCTCCCAAAGTGCTGGGATTACAGGCTTGAGCCACCGCGCCCGGCCCTCACTAGGAACTTCTAAATACTACACTTCAGGTACACAGAAAATCATTTCAGAAGGAAGGTCAAAGATACAGAAAAGAATGGGAAACACAGAAAGCAGTAGGCAAGTAGATACATCAAAACATTGTCCTTTAGTCAATTCCATATGTTTTCTTTTTCCTTTTTTTTTTTTTTTTTTTTTTTTTTTTTGAGACAGAGTCTTACTCTGTGGCCCAGGCTGGAGTGCAGTGGTGTGATCTCGGCTCATTGCAACCTCCACCTCCCGGGTTCAAGCAATTCTCTGCCTCAGTCTCCTGAGTAGCTGGGATTACCAGCACCTGTCACCATGCCCAGCTAATTTTTTTTTTTTTTGTATTTTTAGTAGAGACCGGGTTTCGCCATCTTGGCCAGGCTAGTCTTGAACTCCTGACTGACCTCGTGATCCACCTGCCTCAGCCTCCCAAAGTGCTGGGATTACAGGTGTGAGACACTGCACCCGGCCTCTTTTTTCTTTTTTGAGACAGAGTCTTACTCTATCACCAAGGCTGGTGTGTAGTGGCGCAATCTCGGCTCACTGCAACCACCGCTTCCCCGGTTCATGCCTCGGCCTCCCAAGTGGCTGAGATTACAGGCGCACACCACCACACCCAGCTAACTTTTGTATTTTTAGTAGAGATGGGGTTTCGCCATGTTGGCCAGGCTGGTCTCAAATTCCTGGCCTCAAGTGATCCACCAGCCTCAGCCTCCCAAAGTGCTGGGGTTACAGGCATGAGCCACCACACCCGGCCTCTATATGTTTTCAATGTACCAAATATTCCCTTGGCCTCTAAAATGTACAAAGCAACATCACATAGGCAGAAAAGGTCCTTTAAAGTTGCAGCCCTAAAATCTGAGAGTGAGATTTCCTTCTAGGGTCCCAGATAACTCCACATGGCAGTGTACACAGATGCACACTTCCTCCCAGTCATTTCACAGGGAGTCCAGACCGTCACCTGCCAGGGCAAAAGTAAACATTCATACAGCAGCAAGGCCATCTCACAACAGGCACAAGCATAAAATGTGCTCCAAGAGCTAATGTCCAACCAAGACTGCATGTGGTACCTACTGGTAAGAATGATCTCCTTTGCTGGACAAAAACACTGGCCACACAGAAAACCAACTACAAAGCACTTTTAAAGCACTGAACAGTCATGTTAGCATAAGGATATTATTGCATTTTCTTTCCTTCTAAAGATGGTTAAGAAAAAAAAAAGAAGGGCCAGGCGCGGTGTCTCATGCCTATAATCCCAGCACTTTGGGAGGCCAAGGTAGGTGGATCACCTGAGGTCAGGAATTCAAGACCAGCCTGACCAACATGGTGAAATCCCATCTCTACCTAAAATACAAAAAAAAAAAAATCAGCTGGGGGGTGGTGGCGGGCACATGTAGTCCCAGCTACTCAGGAGGCTGAGGCAGGAGAATGGGGTGAACCCAGGAGGCGGAGCTTGCAGTGAGCCGAGATCATGCCACTGCACTCCAGCCTGGGCAACACAGTGAGACTCTGTCTCAAAAAAATAAAATAAAATAAAATACAAAATTAGCCAGGCGTGGTGGCACACGCCTGTAATCCCAGCTACTCAGGAGGCTGAGGCACAAGAATTGCTTGAACCTGGGAGGTGGAGGTTGCAGTGAGCCAAGGTCATGCCACTGCACCCCAGCCTGGGCAACAAGAGCACAACTCCATCTCAAAAAACAAGAAAAGAGGCCGGGCGCGGTGGCTCATGCCTGTAATCCCAGCACTTTGGGAGGCCAAGGTGGGCGGATCACAAGGTCAGGAGATCGAGACCATCCTGGCTAACACGGTGAAACCCCATGTCTACCAAAAATACAAAAAATTAGCCGGGTGAGGTGGCGGGTGCTTGTAGTCACAGCTACTCGGGAGGCTGAGGCAGGAGAAAGGCATGAACCCGGGAGGCGGAGCCTGCAGTGAGCCGAGATTGTGCCACTGCACTCCAGCCTGGGTGACAAAGCGAGACTCTGTCTCCAAAAAAAAAAAAAAAAGAAAGAAAAGAAAGTGGATGAAACTGAAGCAGGTGAGGACTCAGCCACAGGTAAGTAAGGCATTTGTGAGCACTGGCAATCGGTCCTGGAGGACGTGCCCTCTTCCGCGGAAATCGTCAAGAGAAGTGGAAACTGTGGCTGGGGGTCTTAGGACCCCTCTGACTGAGACAGGAAATCAGACTTGGATCTGGGCACTTACAACAGTGACCTGCACTGACATCTTTACTAGACCATAGAGTGTTGGGGGCAGGAAACCTGCATTTAAAGTCTGTATCCAAATAGTTTGTCACAGTGCCTAGCACATAGTAGCAATGGAGAAAAATATTTGCTGGGTGAATGAATGAGCTAATGTCATTTCCTAGTTCCTGTGTGATGAGAAATGCCTCGCAGCCTCAGGTGCTGCCCGGCACATGGGAAGCCCAGGACACCCCTCCAAGGCCATCATTTCCAGGGACAGATGCACAGGCACTCCCTGAAGTTGTGTCATGTGGCAGCCAAGAACTGCATGCCTGCACTGAAAAGCGCCTAATAATGACAGGAATGAATGAGTTTGTGAATTAATGACTTCATGAATGAATAAGTAAATGACCAGCAAAAAGAGAGAAAAGCAGTTAGCAGTTTGTTGCCGGGCTTTCAAAACCAAAGATTAGTTTTAAAAACTGCTAGTAAATCACTGCTTTTTTTTTTTTTCTTGAGATGGAGTCTTGCTCTCTCGGCCAGTGTGGATTACAGTGGTGTGATTGCAGCTCACTGCAACCTCTGCCTCCTGGGTTCAAGCAATTCTCCTGCCTCAGCCTCCCAAGTAGCTGGGATTACATGTGCGGCACCACCACACCCAGCTAATTTTTTTTTGTATTTTTAGTAGAGACCCCTCTCTCTCCCCCACCACATACACACACACACACACACACACACAAACACAGTCTCTCCCCCACCACACACACACACACATACACACACAGATAAACACACACTCTCTCCCCCACCACATATACACACACACACACACACACACACACACACACACGTTAAGTCCCTGGAATTGACTTTGCTCTTTTCTGCCACAGCGTTTTTACACACACATAAAACAACATTTTCCCACCCTACCCTTTTCACCTATTTAAGTGCTGCCTCTTCTGTAAATCTTACCTCAGTAATTATTCCCAAAGAAAAGCCTTCCCAGCCCTTTAAATTAAGTCGAACCCTGATTACATACTCTCGGCATCATATATTCTGTAGCTGGCATTTAGCAGTTACAATTTTTCATTTATTTGTGAAATTGCTTATCCCTCTCACTAGACTTATGCTAATACAGTAGCCACTAGAGAAATGTGGGTACTTAAATTTAAAGTAATTAAAATTAAATAAAATTAATAATGAGTCATTGAGATCAAGGGCCCCCAACCCCCAGTCCGTGGCCTGTTAGGAAATGGGCCACGCAGCAGGAGGTGAGTGGAGGGCAAGTGAGCACGCCTGAGCTCCACCTCCTGCCAGATCAGTGGAAGCATTAGATTCTCATAGGATCACAAACCCTACTGTGAAATGCACACGCAAGGCATCTAGGTTGCGTGCTCTTTACAAGAACCTAACGCCTGATGATCTGAGGCGGAACAACTTTATCTAGAAACCACTGTCTTCCATGAAACCCATCCCTGGTGCCAAAAAAGCTGGGGACCTCTGCTTTAGATGCATCGTCCATGTCTCAAGTGACCAAGGCCACATGTGGCTGGTGGCTGCGATGGTGGACAGTACTGCACAGGTCATTCCCGCCAGTACATAGAGTCCTGTGGATGGTGCCACCCTGGATGCTAAGCTCCTAGAGGGCAGAGACTGTGTCTTATTTTACTCCAGACACTCCCAAGAGTAGCAGAGTGCATGCAATAAAACAGATATGCAACAAATATTTCTGACGAAGATGGAGAAAAAAAAAGAACTATGACTGCTTTCTTTGCTAAAGTATAAAAACCCAGAAAGAAGGAAATTGTGTAAGTCCTGTTACCTGATTAGAGAGAACATTAAGAACTAGTTACTTCCATAATTTAAAACTGTATAACATAATTCAAAATCTTCTATAATTCCTGCTCCCTATTCAACAAATACTTGTGAGTACTTTATATGTGCCACACAATACTACACACACAAGTTAATTCAAGATGGTTCATAGGCCTAAATGCAAAAACTGAAACAATACATTTTCTAGAAGAAAACATATTTCCATGACCTTGATGTAAGTAAAGATTTCCTAAACAAAAATTAGCACTAACCAAGAGGAAAATAATTATAATAAAATTAAGAAACCTAAGAAAAATTACAATACATATATATTTTTTTGAGATGGAGTTTCACTCTTATTGCCCAGGAGTGCAGTGGCACAATCTAGGCTCACTGCAACCTCTACTTGCCTGGTTCAAGCAATTCTTCTGCCTCAGCCTCCCAAGTAGGCTGGGATTACAAGCACCTGCCACCATGTGCAGTTAATTTTTTGTATTTTTAGTAGAGACAGGGTTTTGCCATGTTGGTCAGGCTGGTCTCTAACTCCTGACCTCAGGTGATCCACCTGCCTCGGCCTCCCAAAGTGCTGGGATTACAGGCGTGAGCCACCGTGCCCGGCTGAAAATTTACAATTTTTAGTTAAGAAATTTAATTAAGAAAATTGATAAATTCTCTTCATCAAAAGGCAGCATCAGGAAAGTAAAAAGCCTGGCCACAGATTCTAAGATGTGTGCAATACTCATAGCTGACAATGGACTAATATCCAAAATATGTTGAGTACTCCTATAAATCAGTTGGAAGGTAAATAACCCAATAAAAAAATGAAGAAAATCTTTTAATAGACACTTCACAAAAGTATATATCCAAATAATAAATAAGTATATGATAGACGTGCAACATTATTGGCTACTTGGGAAAAGCAAGTTAATACCACAGTGAGACAACACCACATGTAAACCAGAACAGCTGTAATTTAAAATACTGACAACACCAATGCGTGGTGAAGATCTGGAGCAAGAGAGAGTTCATACATAGCACTGGGATGTACAGAAATCCCAAGGACCATTTTGAAAATCTGTTTGGTTATGGATCCATGAAAGCCAACATAAACATGAGCTTATGTCCACCAAATACGTGCACAAGAATGTCTATAGCAGCATCATTCATAACAGCCCAAACGTAAAAACCGCCCACATGTTCATCACAAGTATAATGAATAAACTGTGGCATTTTCATGCAATACCATCCAGCCATAGAAAAGAACAAATGCAAAATACAATATACATGCATCTCAGATATCAAGTGCAGGAAGAAGGAAAAAAACAAGATACAGACTTCTAACATGGAGAAATTAAGAGCATACAATTGTGTCACTTTAGGCCAAAGGAAAAAAGAAAACAAAAGAATGTACTTTTTTTTTTTTTTGAGACAGAGTCTCACTTTGTCATCCAGGCTGGAGTGCTGTGGTGTGATCATGACTCACTGCAACCTCCGCCTCCCAGGTTCAAGAAGTTCTGCCTCAGCCACCCAAGTAACTGGGATTACAGGCATGTGCCACCATGCCCGGCTAATTTTTATATTTTTAGCAGAGATGGGGTTTCACCATGTTGGCCAGGCTGGTCTCGAACTCCTGGCTTCAAGTGACCCACCCGCCTCAGCCTCCCAAAGTGCTGGGATTGCAGGCATGAGCCACAGTGGTCACTTATTTCTTCTACATGGAACTTAAGTAAAAACAAAACTAATCTATGATAGAAGTCGTAATTTACAGTTATCTTTGTGGGGAGTTATCGACTGGAGGACTCGAGAGAACTGGAGGGTGCTGGAAATTATTTATATCATGATCTGGGTGTTTACACAGATTAATATGAACATAAAAATAAAAATTCATCAAGCTATAAACTTAACCTTTGTGTTCATTACTGTATGTAAGTTATACTTCCATAAAAAAAGACTTCAAATACCACTTAACAAAAAATATCAGGGAATAAATGTAGTAAAATCTGTGGGACCTTTATAGAGAATATGAGGCAATATTTTTGAAAGACATTTAAAATGACAAATAAATGAAGAGACATACAATATTCATAGATAGGAAGACTAACCACCATAAACATGTCACTTCTCCTCCAAATTAATCTACAGATTTGATGCAGTCCCAGTCAATATTCTAACATACTGCTTTCAGGAACTTGACAAATTGATTCTAAAATTGATGTGGGCTGGGTGCGGTGGCTCACGCTGTAATTCCAGCACTTTGGCAGGCCAGGGCGGGCGGATCACCTGAGGTCAGGAGTTTGAGACCAGTCTGGCTAACATGGTGAAACCCCGCCTCTATTAAAAATAAAAAAAGTTAGCTGGGTGTGGTGGCACATGCCTGTAGTCCCAGCTACTCAGGACGCTGAGGCAGGAGAATCACTTGAGCCTGGGAGGTGGAGGATGCAGTGAGCCGAGATCACGCCACTGCACTCTGCCCTGGGCGACAGAGTGAGACTTCATCTCAAAAACATATACAAAATAAATGAAATAAAATTGATGTGGAAGATCATCAGACACAGAGCATCCAAAAAGCTCCTGAACAATCATCTAGTCGGGAGACTTGCCCCATCAGACCTCAAAACTCATCATCTCGGGGAACAGGGAATAAGCAGCAACTAGGTCTGCCTGGAGAAGCCCAGAATTGGGAACAACTGCCTTGAGAGTCAGAGAATGAGTAAGAGTTTTTCAAGAAAACAAGCAGAAGAAAGACAGTCTATACCAATGGTTCCCAAACTTTGCTGCACATTAGAATCATCTGGGGTACTTTGAAAAACTGCAAGTCCAGTTAAATCTCCAAATTTAGGACTAGGAGTCAGACATGTTTTTTTCAGATCCCCAGGTGATTCCAGAGTGCAGAAAAGCTGGAGAGCCACTGGTTTATTCTTGCAGTAAATATGAGGGCATGGCAAATCAGAGAAATGCAAGTAATTCAGTGTTCCTGGAATATAAACCACAGGAGGGAGGAGGGGGACAGCAAGGCAGCAGCAAGGGCACACCGTGCAGGCCCCGGGAGAGACTGTCCCGAGGGTGACGGGACACCACCAGAAGTCACCCCACAGAAGAGAGGCAGAGTCAGATTCTGCCTTAGAAACATGACTGCGGTGACAATGTGGAAGATAGTGGAAAAGGGGACAAAATTAGCAGCCGGGAGCCCAATCCAAAGACTACTAAAATGGCAAAGATGAGAAATGACAAGGGCCTGAATCAGAGCAGTGACGCGGACACGGGGAGAAGGCGTGAAAATACTTAGAAAACCAAATTGGCAAGACTTGGTGTGATCAACACGATGAGCTAACAGTAAACCAACTGGCAGTGATCCGTAGAAATCCTCCCTTTCCTCTTGGGATGAAAATACTCTGAAATCCCTGTCCTGAACACCTAGCTGACTTGTCTCACGGTGAGTCACTGCCAGCCTGGGCGTAAAGGGCACTAATGAAAACAGCCAGCTCAGTGGTCCGGGAGACGTCGGCTTGGCTCCGGCTGCCTGCAATGGGGATCACCTGTTGCTGACGAATGACAAACACCTGGATTTTCATTCTCTCCTGCTGGTTTAGGAAGTTATTTTCCAACCCAAATTTAAATCAAAGAAGTGAGTCAACCTCCCCACCTACAGGCTAACAGTGGCTAGGGAGAAGTGCACTTACAGGTTATTAGACAGATGTCTGGAGCATATTCAGCTTAGGGGTGTTGAAAAACTTTCAGGGTCCGGAGGAGCCCCAGCACCAGAAAAGTGCTCCTGAGAGCTCCAGGGAAGCAGGAGCAGGCTGACCTTTCCCTAGGCTGCACCGCCACGCTGTGAAATTAGTGCCTGTGAGTCAGACGGCAGGGAGATGGCACAGGCTAAATATAACGATGGGCAGGCTGTCCAAAGCGTCATTAACCTTTTTCCTTCAGAACAAAGGCGGATAACCCACCGAAGACAAGACAAAAGCAGCGCATAATATGACAAATGGCCAACGTAATCCGAAAATAATTGCAGATCTGAATTAAACCGTAAGATGTGAATTGATTTCAGCTCGAAGATGTAGAGAGCTGGGAACAACAATGCTCCCCTCTTGTGACAAGGAAAAAGAGTTGGATAAACTGAAAATTAACTTTCCCTACCTGATCAGAGAGCTGGGGCCACGGGAAACAGCCAGCCTGGAATGCAGAGCGAGGCCCCCGCAGGGGAAGCGCGACCCCTGTGCTGCCAGGGCTCCAGCAAACACCAGGCAAGGCAACAAAAAGCTTCAGCTAGAACCTTCAGGAACTGCCCAAGGCTAGGGTGGGCTGGCAAGAGTGGAGGGGCCCGGGGGCTGCAGACCAAGGGGCTTCCCACCAGGAGCTCACCGGGAAGAGGGAGGAGGCCACGGAGAAAGCTGCTCCTTGGAGCTGGCTTGGGGGCACCAGGCCATTCTCCCTTTCTGTTTCACGGAGTCAAAGCAGAGGGAAGAACAATGAAGACGGCAGCAGTGTGAGGGCACAGAGGGAAACCCCACGCCAGCCTCCACCCAGACGCGCTTCCCTCAACCCCCTCAAATCAGGAGCCCACAGGCAGGCAGGCAGCTGGGGGTGGAGGGCCGCTGAGCCGCCTGAGCACACGAGGCCCTCTCGAGAGACAGAGCCCAGGAACAAAGTGTAAGAGGGCCTCGGATGGGGCCCTCGGGAGTTCCAGTGTTTCCCGGTAAAGAGGAAAAGGAAGAATCTCCAACTGAATGGGACAGAGAGCTGCTCCTGAGGCAGTAAGAAAATCAAGAGTATTGGAGGAAGATGCACTCACCAGGGGCTAGGAACAAAAAAACAAGACTCCGGCCCTGCCCGCGAGATGAGGGTGGTGGAGTGAGAAGCACGAAGTGCAGGTGTGCTTCCCGCTGCTCGGGACTCACTGGCATGGAGGCCGCATCCACCTCACCGCCCTGGAGGGGATGCGTGGGAGGCGCCTGGACAGCGCACGCCGCCAGGTCCTCTGCTCTCGCCGGCCCCTGGGCTCTCTGGTCTCAGGAAAGAACCCAAGTTTCCATGAAATCCCTGGCCGCCTTCTTAGTAACACATGTTTGTGGGGAAAACTCAGGCAAATAGAAATTGCAAAGAAAAAAAGAAATATTATGGTATTAAGATTCCAGTCACCTTTGTCTTTGAATTCTGGGCAATTCAGGATGAGTCACTGTTCTTTAAAAAATAAGACTACGAATTCCAAAAATTAGTATTTGTTTTCAAGAGCAGTAGCAGATGAGGACAAAGACACTGAATAACTGTCCCAATTTCAGAGTACAATAAGGGGGGAAGGGGCAAGTTATGGAAGTGAATACAATGCGTTCAAGAGCGATGGCTCTCGAATAAAATTCATTCCTGACCACAATGATAAGGGGAAGCATCCGTTATCATAAAACTGTGAAGAAGCAAAATATAATGAAATGCCAAATAGACATGGTTTTTTTCACCCTAGTCTCCAATTCTGGACAAAGAACTGAACTGATTCCAACTTCCCAGAGGCAGTTTGTCTTTCGCCTGATAAACATGAGGCATTTCAGGCAAAAAGAACTGCATTTTTCTAGCCGGACAGAAGAGATTCTAATGGGAGCTCACGAAACTACTTGACCTGCTACTGAATTGTGTGCTGCAAACCCAGCAGCGTCCAACGGTGACAGTGCGCAGGGGCGCTGCGGGGAGGACTGGGGAGAATTCTGATCCCCCAGGCTATGGGATCTCCCCTACCACTGCATGTCCACATCGCCTCTTGCTCTCCAGGACACCTGGCACACTCCTGGTTAAGACCTTCCTGCCTCAACTTCAGGTGGTTACACTTACCGCCTGCCATACCCAGGTGAATCTCAGATGACACTCCCAAATCTAGCCCGCTTACCTTCTTTTATTTTATTTTTTGAGTCAGTGTCTCACTCTGTCGCCCAGGCTGGAGTGCAATGGCACCAACACAGCTCACGACAGCCTGGAACTCCTGGGCTCAAACAATCCTCCCGCCTCAGCCTCCCAAGCCCAGCTCATTTTGCTTATTTTTTGTAGAGATGGGGTCTTGCTGCGCTGACTGGTCTCAAACTCCCGGGCTCAAGTGATTCTCCCACCTCTGACTCCCAAATCACTGGGATTACAGGTGTGAGCCACCGCATCCAGCCCCACTCGCTTTCTTAAAGCAGAGTTTCCCATCATACCAGCCTTCTTTTAAAAAGCTGTCAGCAGCTCTCCAGTATCTTTCAATGAAGTCCAAATTACTTCCGGAACTTCAGGCCTTCCACAGTCTACCTGAGCCTGCCATTCCCACGAGGATCCCCTCCTGCTCCTGGGTCCTCTAAGCTGTCCAGACCAGCCTTTATTCAGGGCCACCCTGTCACCTGCATCCCTGCTGGTGGTATCCAGCTCATCTTCAGTCAGGATCTGTTCAAAGACCCTTCATTCAGGTCAGGCGTGGTGGCTCACATCTGTAATTCCAGCACTTTGGGAGGCCGAGGCAGGTGGAGCACCTGAGGTCAGGAGTTTGAGACCAGCCTGTCCAACATGATGAAACCCTGTCTCTACTAAAAACATAAAAATTAGCCAGGCGTGGTGGTGTGTCCCTGTCATCCCAGCTACTCGGGAGGAGAATCGCTTGAACCCGGGAGATGGAGGTTGCAGTGAGCAGAGATCACACCACTGCACTCCATCTCAAAAACAAAAATTGGGCCGGGCGTGGTGGCGCATGCCTGTAATCCCAGCACTTTGGGAGGCCAAGGCGGGTGGATCATGAGGTCAAGGGATTGAGACCATCCTGGCCAACATGGTGAACCCCTGTCTCTACTAAAAATACAAAAATTACCTGGGTGTGGTGGTGCACGCCTATAGTCCCAGCTACTCGGGAGGCTGAGGCAGGAGAATCGCTTAAACCTGGGAGGCAGAGGTTGCAGCGAGCTGAGATTGCGCTACTGCATTCCAGCCTGGCAACGGAGTGAGACTCCATCTCAAAAAAATAAAATTAAA
The DNA here is from genome assembly GCF_008728515.1 of Papio anubis. NCBI lineage: Eukaryota > Metazoa > Chordata > Mammalia > Primates > Cercopithecidae > Papio > Papio anubis. The sequence goes on from NC_044983.1 coordinate 135,424,829, forward strand.
TTGAATTAAAATTAAAAAGATTTTAAAAGACCCTTCATTCAGAGTTCAGAAAGCAACACCAGATCGTCACAGCCAGACAGCTCTCCCGTCTCTGAACTCAGGGTGAGGAACACTCGGCAGCCTTCGCAGCGTGCCTTCCGTCCCTCACTTGCTAAACGTATGCCAAGAATCTGCTCTGACCAGGCCCCGCTGCGTCCTGGGAAAGAAGAGAGCAAAGGCCAGCTGCGTGGGAGACTCCGGGAAGAATGAGCCCGAGCTCTGCCGCCACAGGACATGGAGGGAGGGGACACTCAAGGGCTTGCAGGAGGGAGGGGCTGATGTGGGTTGGCAGAAAAAGAGAGACGGACGTTCCAGGTGGAGGGACGAGCACAGATGAAGGGAAGAGCCAGGGTGGGGCATGCAAGGGCCCAGTAACACGAAGAGGCAGCGAGACAGAGAGAGAGAGAGATTGGGAGCAGATTACATAGAGACATAGACACCAAAGTGAGGAGCACATTTGTTTTTGAGAAAACTCTAAGACATACCAGAGGATGGATTCAAGAGGGACAGGCTAGTGACGGGGAGAAGAGTTACTAGGCTCCTGTGATGGCTCAGATAAAAGGTGTTTCGTGTGCGTACCAAGGCAAAGAGGGACAGAGGATGGAGGGATGTTTAAGAGAAAGAACAGATGAGCCTTGGGGAAGAACGGATGGAACTCGAACCGCGAGGGAACCATCCGGAACAGCCCCAGGCCTCTCGCCGGCACTTCCCGGCAGATGATGATGGCTTTTGCCACCAAAGGAAACCCAGAAAGGTGAGCCGGTCTGGAGAGAATGACAATCCCTCAGAGTTTGGACAAGCTGAACTGGAGGTGCTTTTGGGGCTGCAGGTCAAAAAGTCAGAACGCCAACAGCTAAAAACATTGACATGGAATTCAGGACCAGAAATAGACGTTTCAGAGTCATTACCATCGTGTTAGAGCCTGTGAAATCATGTAGGAAAAATATGGCGTAAGATAAGTATCAAGGACAAAACTGTTAGGAACATCCATAGCTGGGGATGCAGCAGTGAAGGGAAGTCGGGAACAGTCAGTGTGGCACGGCAAGGGCCAGGGGAGAGAAGCTCCCCACCTACCGGAGGACTGGCCAGTCACTGGCGTCTCACAAGGATGAGTAAGTGGCAACCGCAGAGGGGGAGGGAGGTTAAAAGCCTGATTTCAACAGGCAGAAAAGTATAAGGAGGATGAAAAAGTGAAGGGGAAAGAGTAAGGAGGAGCCAGAGAGAAAGCCACGGTTGAGAAGAAGATTTGGGCATGTCGGCTGAGGGCCTGGTACAAAACTGCTCAAAGTTTGGTACGCAGCATTCCCCAGAGAACGGGTCAGAAACACAGATCGCACCCCAGCGCCCACAGAAAGGGATGTCGAAGAGCTGGGGTGGGCCGAGGAATCTGCGTTTTAGCAGAGACCCTTTGATGCAGGTGGTCCTTGGACCATGACCTAGAAAAACAAGGGCAAGTTCAAAAGACCAAAGACAAAGGATACCTGATCCGGAACACAAGTCGGACGATTCACCTCTGATGAGAGGAGGACCCCATCTTCCTCCAGAACGAAACAGATGGGAAAACAAGTGTATCCCAGAGGAAAAGGAGGCAGCAGAGAAGCTTTCTGCCTGATGGCCTCTAGTGGATCTTTGAAAAGAGACCATCTGCTGAGAGGATGGGACACAAGAGTGGGGGAAAGCCTTAAAAAAGTGGCACGTTGACAACAGCCAAAACTAGGCACACACTTGCCCCTGTGTTGTGATGAATGAATGTTTAGTGGGAGAGCCGTGTGATACAGATATGCGTATTTTCCCCATGGTGTTCAAATCATGAGATAAAATGAACACTACTCACCAAAGTCAACCTATCCCTTCTCAAGATACAAAAGCAGCAGATGACTTACAGGACCAGGTTTGCTGCCCACTCTCTATTACCCTCCTCTCTGACAAGGACTGAAAGATTCCTTACATGAACTGCTATCATATCCCCATTTTTTAAAAAATCAAGTCTCCATTTGTCCAACAGAATTGTGACATTCACTTCCCCGCAAACCAGAAGTTATAGGTACCACAAAGATGGACCTAGAAATACTGTTCTGTTTGTTCCCTAAGGCAGGGGCCCGCAACCCCCAGTACCAGTCTGTGGCCTGTTAGGAACTGAGCCGCACAGCAGGAGGTGCGCGGCAGCCTAGTGAGCATTACAGCCTGAGCTCCACCTCCTGTCTGCTCAGCAGCAGCCTCAGGCTCTCACAGGAGTGCAAACTCTATTGTGAACTGTGTGCGCCAAGGATCTAGGTTGCACACTCCTTAAGAGAATCTAATGCCCGGTGATCTGAGGTGGAAGAGTTTCATCCCAAAACCATCCCCTCGCCACCCTGGTCTGCTGAAAAATTGGTCCTTGGTGCCAAAGAGGTTGGGGACCTCTGCCCAAAGGGAAGGAAGGAGTGGATAACGGCAGGACAAGCTCTGCAGCAGGCAGGGCCCCTGGTGCTGCTGTGTGAGGCCTTGGACAAATCATTCCACCTTCCTGGGACTCAGGTTCCTGTTGTAAACCAGATTGATTAGCTGACATCTACCGTCTCGTCTCATTCTGTGGTACTAGGGATCACTATTTCCCATACTGAAACTGAAATGCCACATTTAATTATCATGTCTAACAGAAACTGTCAGCAGGGAAAGCTGACATTTCTCTTACAAAACCAAAAGCCAAAAAGTACACAGAGAAAGAAAACCAAATTAATAATTAATTAATTCAAAAGGAAACCAAAGCAGGTGATGCTTTCATCCCACTGTCAAGAAACAGCAACCCCGAAGGCAGTTTTCATCTGAGGCATCAATCCCAATAACATCAAAACACTAATTTATCAGTCTTCCCAACAGCTCCCTGTGCTCAAACACGTCCCTCAGACAAAGAGGCACACGCAGCAGCCTGGCTCGATCTTCCGGATAATTCCTTCATGAAAACCTTCTTGGATAAAATAATTTTTCAGTCTCATCAGATGAGAAAGCTATTATGCAAAAGTATTATTACTAAGGTGTTTCCAATTCCTTTTTTTTTTTTTTTTTTTTTTTTTTTGAGACAGAGTTTTGCTCTGTCACCAGGCTGGAGTGCTGTGGCGCAATCTCAGCTCACTGCAATCTCTGCTTTCCGGGTTCAAGTGATTCTCCTGCCTCAGCCGTCCAAGTACCTGGGATTAAGGTACACGCCACCACACTAAGCTAATTTTTGTATTTTTAGTAGAGATGGGGTTTCACCATGTTGGCCAGGAAGGTCTCGATCTCCTGACCTCATGATCCACCCACCTCGGCCTCCCAAAGTGCTGGGATTACAGGCATGAGCCACTGCGCCCAACCTCCTTTATTCTTTTTAAAAACACTTTATTATGAAATATAACACTGATTGACAAAACTGCCAAAAATAAAGGTATCGCTTAATGAATTATTATGAAGCAAACACCCTAGAAAACACCACACAGGTCCAGAAGCAGAATTTTACCAGCCCCCTAGAAGCCCTCGATTTGCCCATCCCAATGCTGATGTCCTCACTCACCCACAGGGCCCACCACCCAGACTTTGTGCTAGTCACTTCCTTGCTTCTCTTTGCCATTTTACCACCTAAGCACACCGTAATGAAACTACAGTTTAGCTGTGCCTATTTTTAAATGTGTCATTTAACTCTCTAACTACAGATAGCCTTCTCATCTCTTTTTTGTGGTGTGTGTCTGTAAAATTCACATAATTTAAAGTTTGCCATTTTAACCATTTGTAAATTATATGAGGTCAGCAGCATTAAGCACATTCACACTGTTGTACAATCACCACCATCATCCATCTCCAGAACTTCATCCCTTTTCCCCCTGATAATTTACTTGTTGAGGGAACCAATTCATGGACTGTGGGGTTTCCTGGAGTCTGGACGGCCAACTGTGTCCCCACAGTGTAGTTTAACAAGCTTTTCTGCCCTCTGAAGTCCTGTAAATTAGTAGTTAGAGCCAGAGCGCTGATCAGCCTCAGGTGTGATTCTGGACCACTGCTGATTCACAGACGGTGCTGTGTTCTCGCAGCAGGAGGAACATAATGTGTGGCTGTCTCTTCTTTTGTTATGTGGATGCTTACTGTCTCGACCCATTAATCTATTAGGGATGGCAAAATGATGATATTCGAATTCTATCATCCTTTTCTCAATTGTTAGCTCAAATACTTCTATAAAGAGAGACTCCCTTCATCAACTGTTATTAGATCGTCCAATCGCACGGTCTGTATGAAAAGGCAGAATAAATACTCATTGGTTACCATTTTCAAAATGACAAATTGCTTCCCCATCATTTTCCAAGGGTGAACAATTCTCTCAAGCAGCATTGAGAACTCATGGACTGGAACACAGTTCGCATCCTTATTGATGCTCAAATTGCCAGGGGTCACCTCTCAGGCGGAGCCCTTCGGCACAACCTCAATGCTCTCTAATCACCCCTTTGCTGCAAGTTTGACAAGATGATCCGAGATCACCTTCCTGCTCTGTTTCCTGCTCCACATCTAGAACTGGCTATTTCTCCGAGAAGCGCTGGTTTCTCTGAGTGAGAAAGTGTGTTTCAAGACCAGGAGGTGGGCATTAGGAACACTCACTGCTGCTGGGCGGGTTCGTTTCTAGACTCGGACAGTATACGAGGCTGGGAGATCGACAGATTTTCAAATAGTTCATGATTCCTTACTGATTTTTTTATTCAAATTCTAGACTACAAGGTTTTTACTTAACCTCATATCTGACATCAGTTACTTCCTGTCTTCCATATGAGAATCCTAGTTCAAAACTAGATTCAGATGATAGAATGAGATTATCACAGAATTGATCATTTACTCCACACTGATACATAGTTTCAGAAAAATAGTACTAACACTATTTCTACCAAAACAATTATGGAGAACAGTTTAAAAATTACTTTTGGGGCCAGTCATAGTGGCTCACGCCTGTAATCCCAGCACTTTGGGCGGCCAAGGCGGGCAGATCACCTGAGGTCAGAAGTTTGAGACCAGCCTGGCGAACATGGGGAAACCCCGTCTCTCCTAAAACTACAAAAGTTACCCAGGTGTGGTGGCGTATGCATGTAGTCCCAGCTACTCCGGAGGCTGAGGCAGGAGAATCACTTGAACCCAGGAGGAGGAGATCGCAGTAAGCTGAGATCGTGCCACTACGCTCTAGCCTGGGCGATAAAGCCAGACTTTGTCTCAAAAAAAAAAAAAAAAATTACTTTTGCATATGATTTCCTGTGCTCCCCCTATCTTTCAAATTATTGTGATGGATACTGTAAGAGCAGATTACCATGACATACTATCTTCTCCCTTTGAATGCTCTTTTGGTCTTAGCTATACAAGCAACTATATGTTTAATGCTCACCACAAGTCCTTATAACAATGTCTCTCTAGTTATTTTGGCTGTCCTTCCCTAGTAGAATCCTCAAGAAATCATAAGAATTTAATCCTTCCAGTCTTGCATGTTGACAACAATTTGTCAAAGCCCTGTATACCTAAAAGTTAGTGTGGCTGTGCCTACAAATCTCTGGCTCAAATTTTCATTACATGAGTATCTAGACATAGTCTAGATACATGCTATTCTATTGACTTCTGGAATACTGCTGCTGTCAGAAAGTCCAGTGATAATCTGATTTTCTTTATTTCATAAATCACTTGCTATTTGAGTCTGAAAGCCCAGAAGACTTTAAGTCCAGTAATAGAACTAGAATATTTCCCGGTCATTCTAGGTCAAGATTTTCATGTATACAGTGTACACATTCATGCAATAGTTTCAAGGGTTGTTTTTGTTTCTTTTTTTTTTTTACAGAAAGTTTTCTGTGAATTATGGTTTTTAACATGTTGTGGTTCCATTGTTTCAGTTTCCTTCTCTGGTGTCTCATAGCAGATGGATGGATGGATGGATGGATGCATGCATGCACGTACGTTAGATCTTCTTTGCCTAGCTTCTAAGTGTGTCACTTTCTCTTTAATCATCTTTCTTTCAATTGTTTTTTTCTCCTCTCTTTTCATCTTCTGCTTCCCTTAATGTATCTGGCAGGTATATGTAATTCACTAGAAACTACACTGCTGGAAAAAAAAAAAAAAAAATTCTTCTAATTCTTTCCTGAGTTATATCCATCTCATTTCTGAGTTTTTCTCATTCAGGTTTATGTTATTCTTTTGTACTTTTTCTTCATGTCTTTTAGCTCCTTATGGGTTTTTGTAATTTTTATCAGCTTTTGAGCATGTTCTTGTATGTTATCTCACTGTTTATGTTTTCACTAGGATCACTTTACATAGAGTTTGGCCATAATCCTTTTCTGTTGACCATCTTTACATGAAATTAGTTTTCATGAATGTTTAGGAGATTCAGGACAGCTCTTCTAATTCTAGTAAATCTATACACTGTTTTCTGTGTTTTTAGTTGGTACTCAAGAATATAAGAAATTACTTTCTAGACCACTTTACTCTGTTCTCCTCCCCCAGTTTCAGCCAGACCTTCTCTTTCCTTGGTTCTGCTATCTCACCTCTGCTCCTAGCAGCTTCTCCACAGGTGAGGAGCTGTGGAGAAGCTTTGTTCTAGAGGAATTACTTGCACTTCTCCACGGCTTTGTTCTAGAGGAATTACTTGCACTCATCTGCTATTGGAACATAAAAACTCCTCCACATATCAACTGCTGTTCTCAACTTGGCCCACTGAGCTGTCCAATGAGTATCTCCTGGCTGTTTGGGGATTCCTGGGTGTGTGTTTCCCGCTTCCTCTTGTGCAGACGGTGAAACCGTGTCGTTATTAGTGGTTTGTCCACTTATATTTGGGGGTCTGTGGGGATACTCTGGTATCTGGTTTTGCTGTATATTTTTGCCTATGGGTATCTGGTTTTTCTCTTCTAGTTGTTCAGTCTATGTGACTGAATAGTTCATATATTCAAAACCTATGACAGTTTGCCACCATCTTCCAGGACTTCTAATTTTAAACATAAAATTCCAAGAAATCAGAGATTTCAAGTATTTTAAGGATCATAGGAAAAGAATATCCTATTTTGTGGGTGAAAAGTTGACTTCTCTTACCCTAGGCTAGTTATATGAAGAAGATAGCTATCTACCAAGTTATCTGAAGATAAGGGAAATAATTTGCTTTCTGATGTTTCATTTAGAAACAATTTCTAAAATTCACTTAGAAACCAAAATAATATATCAAAACGGTGCGCCATAAAATCTTTTTATTGTTATTTTTTATTTTGAAAGAATCGAGCCTACAGAAAAGTTACAAGAAGAGAAATGAAGATCTGTATCTCTTTATCTAAAGCCACTTTTTTAATATAATTTCAACTTTTATTTTAGATTTAGGGGGTACATGTGCGTGTTTGTTACAAGAGTATACTGTGTGATGCTGAGGTTGGGGAAATGAATGATTCTGTCCTCCGGACAGTGAGTGTGGTACCCAAGAACTGGTTTTTCACCCCTTGTCCCCCTCACTCCCTGCCTTCTCGAGTAGTCCCCCGTGTCTGTTGTTGCCACCTTTATGTCCATGAGGACTCAGTGCATACCTCCCGCTTATATGTGAGAACATGCCGTATTTGCTTCTCTATTCCTGCATTCATTTGTTTAGGATAATGGCTTCCAGATGCATCCATGTTGCTGCAAAGGCCATGATTTCATTCTGTTTTATAGCTGCAGAGTATTCCAGGGTGTATATGCACATTTTCTTTATCCAATTCACTACTGATGGCCACTCAGGTCGATTCCACATATTTGGTATTGTAAATAGTTAAAGCCACTAATTTTTAATAATTTGACATTTTTACTTTATTTCTCTCTAGATTCACATTCACACTGTATTTTTTTTTCCTTCACCCTATTAAAGTAAGTGCAGGCAAATTATTTTTCACTCTTTTTTGAAACAGAGTCTCGCTCTGTTGCCCAGACTGGAGTGCAGTGGTGTGATCTTGACTCACTGCAAGCTCCGCCTCCCAGGTTCATGCCATTCTCCTGCCTCAGCCTCCCAAATAGCTGGGACTACAGGCAGCCACCACCACGCCCAGCTAATTTTTGTTTTTGCATTTTTAGTAGAGATGGGGTATCACCATGCTAGCCAGGATGGTCTCCTGACCTCGTGATCCACCCGCCTCAGCCTCCCAAAGTGCTGGGATTACAGGCGTGAGCCACTGTGCCCAGCCTGATCTTTCACTCTTAAATGCTTCTGCATTTATTTCCTAAGAACAAGAATTTTCTGCTAAAATTTCAATTTCATTCTCATACTCAATATATTTGTCATTGATACAATAGTATTATCTTATAGTATTCAATTTCCTCAATTGTCCCAAAAAAAAGTATTTTTTAAATCCAGGATACAATTAAGGATCATGCACAGCATTTGATTGTTATATCTCTTCAATCTCCTTTAAGCTAGAACATTCTTCCCACCTGCTTTCATAAAATAGGAATTATAACATTTACTTTACAGAGTTTTTACAAAGATTAAATAGAAATAATGCCAGAAAAAAAGTGGCTAGCCCAGTCTTTATACACAACATGTGACAATGCTCAATAAACATTAATTATCTTCCAGCTGTCTATGGCCCACACTGAATCCAGGATCCCAGCTTGTGCAACAGCTATCCAGGTTGCTGTGAATTTTTTAAGCGGCATTTAACTTCAGTAACCGTAATTAATGCGAGTCCATGCCTGAGAATCAAATTGGGTCCACATGTGGTCCCCCGTTAGATGTCTCTGAGACTGTTAGACTGTGAGCTACAGGGGGTCGTCTCCCAGTTCCCAGAGGCCACGAATAAGCCTCTGTCACTGAGTTTAAAGCCGCTTCGCTTAAGGGTGCAGCAATGGTCTCGTGCTTCCTCAGACTGAACTGCACATAACAAGGCATTCTCCATGGACCAAGCTCTGGGAGGTTCTTCGTGCCTACCTTTTCCTCCATAAAACTTGACCTGGTTTCCTCTGTAAGACTTACCTAGAGATTCGCTGTCTCTTTCTGCCACATGCTGTGTGAACAACCAGCCAGAGCTCCTATTCACTGTTGTTAATAAAGGGGCATCTCATGAGTAACCACTATGTGCCATGACCAGTAATCAGGCAAATCACATTTACAAACCACTTCATGACCATAATTCGAGGTCAGGCCAGTCTCACATTTACAAACCACTCGGTGACCATAATTCGAGGTCTGATTTGGTTTTATTTTAAAAGATAGAAGAAGGTATTCCCAGACTACAAGTCCCAAATTGCAATTTTGCTCAGTTTTTCTCTCTGACCTCAGAAGGGCAGAGAGAATGCCCCCGTCCGCTCTATAACAAAAGGCAGAAGCACAATAATAACAGGACAAAATAGGTCTGCATTGAACATGTAAATTCAAACAACCAAAACACAAAAAGCCAAGCTTTCCCCTTGGAAGCCTTCCCCACTGTTCCTCAGGAATAAGACGACCCCAGCAGGCCATGCGAGAAACCACGGTCACCATTCCCTCACTGCTACCTGGAGTCCACATGCCAAGACATACCCCTCGTGTAATATCCAGTCCCAAGTATTCCAGGGGCAGGTGCTGGGCACCATCTATTCTGCCAAACCCCCTTCTTGGGCAAAAGAAGTCAGAACCTATGTAACCCTCTGTCTACTGATTAAAAAAAAAAAATGCAGTTCAGTGGTATAAAGGTGTTTACAAACAAACAAAATCCATTTCATCAGACAGTTTTAAGTCTTGGTATAATTTTAAATCCTCTTGACTTTTTCATATTCTAATGTGTCCAACCCTAAATCTCTTTTTCTACTTTTGTGAATAATATAAAAAGAATATGTTACCAAGTACCAGCGCTATACAAGAAGCTCGTGCTGACTATTTGAACTGCAGAGGGTGCAGAGCGCAAACTCTACGGAGGGCATCTGCCAGGGACTGAGCTGCGCTCCCCCTGCCCCAGCAGGATCTACTGAAGGCCTAACCCACAATGGGGCAGCTTTAGGAGGTGGGGCCTTTGGGAGGTAATGAGGTTTAGATGAAGCAATGGGGGTGGAGCCTCCTCTATGAGATGAGTACCCTTGTAAGAAGGGGTGGACACCAGAGCTCCCTCTCTCCTCCACGTGGCGACGCAGCACGAAGGTGGCCATCTGCAAGCCGGGAAGAGGGCCCTGCCTCACCAGAAAATCACCACGGCTGACACTCTGATCTCACACTCCCAGTCTCCGGAGCTATGAGGAAATAAATCTTGATGGTTTAAGCTGTTCTGTCTGTGGTATTTTGTTAGGGGAGCCTGAGTTGGCGGATAGACTCCATATTGCCTCCAAATGAATGCTTCATAATTTGGCATAATCAATCTACGAAATCTTTTTTTTTTTTGGGATGGAGTCTCACTCTGTCACCCAGGCTGGAATGCAGTGGCGTGATCTCGACTCACTGCAACCTCCGCCTCCCAGGTTCAAATGATTCTCCTGCCCTCAGCCTCCTGAGTAGCTGGGATTACAGGCGTGCGCCACCATGCCCAGCTAATTTTTGTATTTTTAATAAAGACAGGGTTTCACCATGTTGTCCAGGCTGGTCTCAAACTCCTGGCCTCAGGTGATCCGCCCGCCCTGGCCTCCCAAAGTGCTGAGATTATAGGTATGAGCCACCACACTCAGCCAATCTATGGAATCTTATCTCTAATCAGTCCTAATGTTACAACAAATGTAAACTTCCATGTCTTCCACACTCCGCCTCCTTATAGATATCATCAGACTTTGAAGGAAAACTTTATCACCACAGCTAATTAGATGTCTAAAGAATCACAGCATTTTTTACTTGAAAAAATGCAGTAATTCTTACATTCCACTAATTTAGAATGACCTGCTGGTAAATGAGTACAAAATAATAAAGAGTGAGAATTAAATCAGCTAGATAAAAAGTACTTTTATTACTTTCAGACACATACAGTAACTCTCTGTTAACAAAGTGCCCAGGAGATGTCTCAGGCAGCTTGAGTTAATGAATGACAAGTGAGTTACAAACAGCAAACAGCAGGCATCAAGGGACGGGGGTTGCTACACTGTATCTAGGACCCTGACGTGCTAATTAAAATTAGGAAAGTGCTTACCATCACTGAGATCCTGCAGGAGATTCTCCTGGCAGGAGAAATCCAGCTTCACTTTGATGTTGATTGTGAACGTGGCCACCTTCCCAGGCTGCAAAGGGAACTGAGCAAGGATTTCTTCCAGCTTCCAGCTCAAGAAGTCACCATACAATTTTTCTATAATAATAACAATGACAGTGATGAGGATGTTGTAACTGAGGCAGTATGGGACTTACCAATCCCCTAGAAAATTCTGATGCATTCTCAAAAGCAAAGGAAAACGAAGAGCTTTTAAAATGTATAAGATCAAAGTGACAAGAACATTCCAGAACCAGGAAGTGCTGCAAGGCAATCACCCCTGTTTATGAACAAGGCACAGGGAGGAGCAAGAACAGTTCATCTCTAGAGGCACCCAGCTCAAGCCAAGCCATCTTGATGCCTTAGTGAGCAACTTCTTCTCATTGACCAAAAAAATGCTGTTTGGCTCTTATAAACTAAATCAGAGTTAAACTAAATTTCTCCACAATGAATATTTGCTGTATTACATCACCTTAAAGAGAAACAGATCCAAGTGTAGTAGGGAAAGTATATATTCAATATGAGACACCTCTTCAGAAAAAGAGAATACAAAATCAAAACCCAAGCAGGACGCTTTGGCTCACACCTATAATCTCAGCACTTTGAGAGGCTGAGGCAGGGTGAATCACTTGAGGTCAGGAGTTCGAGACCAGCCTGGACAACATAAAATAATAAAATTTAGCCAGTGTGGCCGCGGATATCTGTAATCCCAGCTACTCAGGAGGCTGAGGCAGAAGAATCACTTGAACCTGGGAGGCAGACGTTGCAATGAGCCAGGATCGCGCCACTGCACTCCAGCCTGGGCAACAGAGTGAGACTCCATTTCAAAAAAAAAAATCAAATCACAGAATTAAGGACAGCACCTTGGGAAAGGCCTCCGGGAAGAGGTGTTTCCCTTGCTTTCTTGCACATACACCTGGTCTTTAATTAAAAATTCTTCAATGTTAGAGTCACATGGCCTTGACTTTGGTGCCTTTTTGACACTGACTAACTCAAGTGCCATGGAGACCAATGATCCCTTGGAGTCAAGGTTTCTTCATGTGTAAAACGGGGATAACAATTAATGCACCACAGAGTCATTTTACAGATTCAACAAAGTACTATCTAAAAGCACCAAGAAGACCACAGCACTGTAAGAACCTCAGGCAACACGGGAGGAAGGAGGACAGGAAGGAGACACAGAGAGGCCATTGCTGGTGCCCTCTGAAGTAGCTGTGTCTCTCCCCAGCTCCAGTTCCTAAAACCCAGGCACAGTATGACATGCTACCTTGACATCCAGCGAAACTGGGAGGGCCCCAAACGGCCTCACCACAAGTCCTTCCTGACTCTGCTCCTGCAGACACAGGGTCCCTCAGCCAGGCAGGCTTCCTAGGCGTGGAAAGCAGACACAGCCCTGTGTATCCTGAGCAGTGGGTGTCAGTTCCCTGCCAGTCTGGGAGGGACTGAAATAAGCTGGTCACATCTCCCCAGGGAGCCAGGGACAGCCCTCCCTCTCCATACCCCAAAGCCCGCCTCCCCCAACCCCTGGGCAGCTGCTCTCTCTGTTCCTGAGTGCAGCCCCATGTGGCCCTACATGGCATGGAATCCTCCTTCCCCAGCTGTGAGTGTCTGTGACCAATGAACTGCTGTCAGGTGCACATGTCCTGTCTCACGTGCTAGGTGTCTGGCTGTCCCCACATGGTAGGGCAAGAAACCCTCCTGACCATCACAGGGGACAGGAAGCCATGAGTATGGGGCCCTCCTCCTACCAGGAAGGGCCCAGCTTCCAGGCTCTGCAAAGGCCCTCCTCTTGGTGCCCCTCCAGCCTAGGAGGCAGGAGCAACTTGCTGCTTTCCCACCATCCCTTTCTGGGAACCAGTTCTCTACGCTGAGCGTCTTCGGTCTGAATAGGGAGACAGTTTTAGAGAGATGAAGTCACTTATCCACGGTCACAAATGACGGAATCAGTCTAGAATCCGAGATCCAAATGATTCCAAAGTCACATTCACCTCCCACATGAAGATATTTCATGGTGACGTTCAAATATGAAGACCTGGTCGGAGAACCCAGACATGAGCCTCCCAGGAGCTCAGTGGCAGACGGAGAGCTTGACCAAAATCCCCATGAAAGAAAACAGATACGTGGTGTGCTACCTCCAGAACACGAGGACAAACTGAGCTGCAAAATAAGCAGACATATTCCTGGCCGGAGGTGTGCTCGACCACGGCACGGTCCTGCAGAACCGGCCAAGCTCCCTCTGGAGCACACCTGACAGATGGCGTTTATGTCTCCATGTTTCCTTCAAGAAGGATATTAACACAGAGAGACAGATCCAGGGGACAGCGTCCTTGAAAAGTGTTTAGAAACCACGTCACATTCATTTATTTACTTAGTCATTCACAGAACACCTCAAATGTGCCAGACACTCCACGTGTTACCTCACTTAATCCTCCCAACAACCAGTGAAATCATGGAAGGAGGTTAGCATATGTAACAGGTCATTCAGCTGTCAGTGGAAGACTTGGCATATAATAGATGTTCAATGAATATTAGCTGCCCTTCAGCATCACCCAGTCTACCACCTTAGATGGTGTTCAGATGCTTTGTAAACTGATACTATCACAGTATTTTAGAATGATCTGGGAAAAGACAGACGGCTGGGAAAAGGATGATGGAATTGTTGAGCAGTCAACTTTAATGACAGCCTGAGGAATGAATCCCTATGTTCATATGATTTCGAGAAGCTGTGGGCCGGGCGCAGTGACTCACGCCTGTAATCCCAGCACTTTGGGAGGCCAACGTGGGCAGATCACCTGAGGTCAGGAGTTTGAGACCAGCCTGGGCAACATGGCGAAACCCCGTCTCTACTAAAAATACAAAAATTAGCTGGGCATGGTGGCACACACCTGTAGTCCCAGCTATTCGGGAGCCCAAAGCATGAGAGTCACTTGAACCAGGAAGGTGGTGGTTACAGTGAGCCAAGGTCATGCCACTGCACTCCAGCCTGGGCAACAAAGCAAGACTCCGTCCCAAAAACAGAAGCAGCTGTGGCCATTGGATGAGATTCTTACAGGAATTTAGCGACAGAAAGGGAAATGGAGAATTGGAGGGAAGTATTATCCAAAACTCAAAGTGGGAGATGGAATGGGTCAACAAGAATCACCGAAAGTAGAAGAAAGTGCATCACATCCGATTATAGCCACTCTAATTACAGGATAAAAATCTAAACACTTCAGTCAAGCTTTGGGGGCAAAGGGTACCAAATGCTGGTCGCTTTGGTATTTCATGATGATAACAGGTTAGTGAACTCTCTGTTCGGAAACCCGCTTCAACACACAACATTTGGCCCTCGGCTGCTCAGGGGAATGTGTGGATACTCACATATGTGATTTATCCTTTAGAAGGTAAGTCACTCAGTCAGAGAAAGAACAAAGATCTGTCTCCAAATGGGAAAAAAACTTCAAAGCCATCTTACAGCTGAGAAAGCAGAAGGAAAAGGAGAGTCTGACATGAAATCATATCATCAATTGGGTTGCTGCTTTCTTCCCACTCCTTTAGAAGGGCTCTGACGACATCTTGGCTAGGTAACTGACTTCCTTCCTTCCCATCTGCTCTCTCAGGCCATGCCAGTTCTCTGCCTACTCAATGTGACCTCCTCCATGCAGGGCTCCCGGGCACGCCCACCTGGTTCTGCTCGGTTGCCACTCTACGTGTATTCTGAGAATCTACCCTCCCACGAGACACTGGAGTCCCTTTCCACTGTGCTCTTCTGTAGGTGCTGACATATCTGTGGGAAGCTGCAGAAGCTGTGGCTAAACACAACCGAAACTACCAGCCTGGGTTCAAACCCCAGATCCTCACCTTCCTAGCTTGCCCTTGGCTGTGTTACTTTCCTGGGGTCTCAGCTTCCCCTTCTTTTATAAGTAAAGCGGGTAGAAATACCATTACCTACTTCTAGGGTTGCTGTGAGGGTTAGCGGGTTTAAAACATATAGAGTACTTAGGACAGGGCACAGGGTCCACTGAGTCTCAGTTAAGTGTTTGCTCTTATAATTATTCAGGTTTGGCAAGAACACCACCAACGATTGGGGCTCGTAGGCTTCCATGCCTGCTACTTCCTGCTACTTCCATTACGGGATAGTCCCAATAAGCGTTCAGGTGTTTGAGCTCTCCCTCTGTGCCAGGCACTGTCTGAAGTTCCTATACTAAGGACAGAGGAGGCATGAGCATCAGCCATAGTGCAGAGTAGTTAGCTTACAGCATACCCTTGGCTCCCCCTAAAATCTCCATACGCCAGCATTACCCACATCACTCGAATGAGCAAGCTCGAGTTCAGAGAGATCAGGCAGCTTTCCTAAGCCTTCAAAGCTACGATGTCCCGGAGTCAAGAGGTGAACTCCGGCCCTCACACCCATTCACCGTGCCTCTGTCCTCTGGCAGCTCAGAACGCAGTTGCTGCCTCTTGTCCACGCAGCAGCGCTCGCACCGACCTGGGCCTCTTCTGTGCTGAGCTAACCTGTCCACCTTCCTTCTACTTCTCCTCCAATGGCACTCGGAGCTGCCATCCTGACGACACTACTTTAGACCCACCTTGGTTTGAAAGGAAGCCTCCCCAAACAGGAGCCAAGGAGTGGGAAAAAGGACCTCATGCAGTATGAGCGCACAGGGAGGGAGGAAAGAAGCACGCGTCCTTTCAGAAGTTGACATCTGGTGATGCCTCCAACAGACTCCTAGCATGGGGTCCCTGAATATGCAGAATGCTTTCTCAAGTCCAGACCTCTGCTCCCTCATGTGCCCACTCCAGAAATGTCTTCCCCTACCTTCTCTGCCTGGCTGGATTTTCTAGGGCTATTTAATACCCAGGTCCAGGGTATCTACTCAGATGTGCAACCATCCCACCCCTTGCTCGTAGGCTGGAGGCCCTCCCGCCGCGCCTGCAAACACCTGCACATGCCTCCAGGACAGACTCCAGCACTCTGCACCCAACTGTGTGAGTTGATCTTTCTGTTTGTAGCTATCACTGTGATGTGAGTGTGAGGACTGCATCACTGTCCTTTGGCAAAGTAAGTAGCCATTCTTCAGATAAATATTTATTGAGTGTCTCCTGTGTGTCAAGCTCTGTAGCAGGCACAAAAAAACACATCAGTGGGCAAACAGGCCAGTGACCACTCTCCCAGGGCTCATGGTCTGACGGAGGAGACAGAAATCAGGCAGGAAACTGGACACAAGACAAACTCTCCGGAGAGACTACCATTCAGACATGACCTGAGGGAACAGGAGGGCTCGAGGAGGTGCAAAAGAGGGAGAGTGGCCCTGTGTGACTAACTCTGGACTTGTTCCCTGCGTTCACACGCTCCCTGGCACACGCAATGGATTTGACATTTCACTCAAAACTCCCCACACACAGGGCTCTTGCTATCTTCTTCCTCTATAATAATCTATGGAACATAAAGATTTTAGATGTCTGCTGATAATTTCTTTTATTCTTGGAGCACTAACCCAGTCCTCTGTCTGCTCTGTAGCACTGTGATGAGCCTTGGTTTTTACATTCTATGACTGCCCATTTCATTCAT
Source organism: Papio anubis (assembly GCF_008728515.1). NCBI lineage: Eukaryota > Metazoa > Chordata > Mammalia > Primates > Cercopithecidae > Papio > Papio anubis. Next base: position 135,441,536 of record NC_044983.1, read on the forward strand.
TCAATGGACACTTACTGCAGAGCCTTAAAATATCCTCATGGCAGGCGCTATGCTAGGTTCTGGGGACAGAGATAAAGAAGATGCAGCCCCTGCCCTCTGGGGAGGTTGTCTCTGATTGTAGGAAGAAATGGTATGGGGGCTACAGGAGAAGCCCCCAAAAGCTGGGACCAGAGGAGAGATGAGGCTTCTCTCAATCTAAAAATTTCTGTAAAATGTACAATACCATTACGCAAAGAACAGGCTCAACAACTGCTTGCTGAAGTAATTGCCCAAGCCAGGGCAGCATATAACTGAAAGAGGACTTGCTGCGAAGTAAAAGGTGAACCTGCTAGGGTCCCAGACCTCTATAAAATACCTCGTTCTTTCAGCTATCAGTCTAGTGTATCAGGACTGTACAACTAAATTCAAACACTATAATTACAGCACTATCCTTGCCCGTCGGGATGGCTTTTCATTTCTTAAACGTGCTTCAACTGAGAGATGAACCTTGTCAAAATGGACCGTGAATGCCCACCAGGCTTCCCCATGGTCATGGCTGCAGGATGCATCAGACACCCAGATCAGCAGGAGTGGCTTGTAATGGGAGACGTGAAACTAATGAAATACCATCTACCAAACACAACCCAGAAGGAAGGGCAGAGGGAGACAAACATTTAGCATGCTAGTTACTGCTACTTAAACCACCATCACCAGCCACCTAACTTCTATGGGGCACTTCCGTAAAACAGGTGCTAAGACCTGTATATCTACAGACTCATTAAATCCACACACCGACTATCTGAATAGGTCCTGCCATCACACCCATTTTAGGGAAGCTGCTCAGGCCATGCAGAAGCGGGTATAGCCAGGACTCAATATTCTGCTCTACAACCCACCCCTTAATAAGTTCACTGGCTTAATCCTAAAAGCCTGTGAAATCGTGCTGTAGTTCCATTTTAAGAAGTGTATTTTCCTCATTTTTTTACAGAGACATGACATACCAAAGACCCCGAACAACTAACTGGGAGTTTGATTTTCAGGAGCTCCCAAGTGGCAGGCCAGACGTCTTCATCCCCTCAGCCCTCCCTGTGTTATTTATTTCCCATCCATGCTCCTGAGGCGCTGAACATGTCAGGACTCACAGAACTCATTAAAAGGCATTTCACTTTGTCTTAAGATCAGCTTGTTTTGTAAACCTCTCCAGCGTGACCCTAGAAATGTGTAAAATGCTGAACCGTACCAGAAAGCCGCTGCAATCGTATATACAAGGGGGCAGCAAGTTGAATGACTTTTAGTCATTCAGGAATTTCAATGTCTTTCTAGGAGACACACCAGTAAATCCATTCACTGTGGTTAGTCAACATGCAGCAGAAATAATACAGGATGTGCAGTTGGAATTCAGTTCAATTCAGTGCACACGTCTGCCTCCTACACTGAGCCGTGAGCTCCTCAGGACAGGGTTCATGTATTATTCATGTGCCTGCATGCTGACTGGCATGTCAATGTGATGTAAATGTTTGATTGTTGAATAATACAAAGCCAAGTGAGGTAAGTGTTATTGTAACAGAATATCAGCAAGGCAATGGACAGTAGAAGTGGCATAATTAATTCTACTTGAAGGGCTTGGGAAAGCTTTCAGGAGGCGGCAGTGGACGGAACTGCAAATGACGGATAGACTGGGATGCACAGAGGACGTCTAGGAGTAAGCAAAGTTCCGAATACATAAAAGTGTGTTTGTTCAAAGACAGCCGGAGTACAAGGGCTGTGGCGGTACATTCTGACTCCCCAGGGTGGAGCCCTGGATCACATTCACCTGGGTGTCCCCAGTGCCTGACACGATGGCCACCACGTAGGAGGTGCTCAGTATGGGCTGCTGAGGAGTCCACCAAAGGCAAGAGCAGCTGGCAGCCATAAAGACAGACGGGGGAGCATCAGAGGGAGCAACTACTCCAAAAAGAGCAGAGAGGACATTCCCTCTGCTGCCCCTGCCCTGCCCACTGCTTTCACGGGACACCTTGCACCTGTTCGCCACTGAGCCTCCCATGACTCTCAGAGCTCCAGGAGGACAGCGATGACTGTGGTCCCGCTCCCTAAGCCACAATACCTGAAGCACAGTGGGTACTGGGGAAGTGTGCAAGAAAGAAAGGGAAGGGAAAAGGCGGGCAGCCAGCCACAGGATGGATTTCACTGCATGCTGGGCTAAGAAACCAGGGACAGGAAAATGATTTCAGAAAGGTTTTAGAAAGGTGACAAATGAGTTGACATTTTTATAAGATGACAATGGCAGCAGCATCAATGATAACAGCACCTTACAGGAGGAACTAGCATTTACCAAGCCCTAACTCATGCCAGGTACTGTATTAAGTGCCTTACATGTAGTATAACAACCAGAAGAGCTATGGAGTGGTAGCTCCACTAGGAGGGACAATGGTCACAGACACAAGTAACTTGGTCCAGGTCACCCAGCCAGTAAGTGGCGAAGCCAGGACTCTAACAAAAGTCCGTCTGATCCTAAATATTATAATGTTGACCATCATAAGTAACTTGAAAATTGAGGGAGGCCTGACCTAGGGGCTTCCGACTAGTCTGCTGGCCTGGCTACCCGGAGCCGGCTGCCGCAGCTGTCCTCAACTCCATCTCTACCTCTGTCCACGCCCAGATATGCAAGTGGGACTTGGTGTCAAAACTGAAGCAGAGATGGCAGAAACGGAATCCTTCCCCCTGTTCCCCAAGGCACTCCGCTCTGAGACAATACCAAGAAGCAGAAGCCACTTTTCTCCAGACTGATTTCTAAAACTTCGCCCTGCCTTGCCGCAATTTTTTTTTTTTTTTAAGAAAACAACTATATAAAAATAGCCTAAGAAAAGCACCTCGGAAACAGACCAGAACAGAAAGTTAGAAAGCCCAGTAGGATGGGTAGCTCTCATATGGCACTTCAGCCAGCTTATTACCGAACCCCTCGGGTCCCGAGAATTGCACGAGTAACAGGTTTCCCTTTGTCAGCAGGAGCCAACCGTCTCCTCCCCATTGGCGCTGCTCACGGCCTCCCAAGGTGCTTCTCGCACTCTTGCCTTTCCTGGGCACTGCCTGTGGCCTCCCAAAGTGCTTCTCACCCTCTTGCCTTTCCCGGCTTCCTTCCCTGTGTAATGAGCAGGGCTTATGCTGACTCTACTAAGTGGCTTCTAGTTTGGATTTGCTGTGGTTTTAATGCAAGTATACCTTCATTCATCCAGGGATTGTTACATTTCACCATCCCAGAAAGTCTGAGAACAAGGGGAAAGCTAAGACAGTTTCTGAAACATCTTAAGGAAATAAAAAAGGAGGGGGAGGGAAGAGAGAGACAGAGAGAGAGAGAGATGAAGCCAGGAAACATAGACAAAGGCACCTGTCCTCCTCAAGCGGGGCACGCATTTGCTTATTTCGAGTCAGCCTTAACAATTTGGATGTTCTGGTTGTCCAGGCCCTGGCAGACCAAGGAAGCCAAACCATCAGTCCTGGGACTGCAACTAAACAGCTACTCCCACCCCACCCACCCTATGCTAAGCACTGTGTTAGGTCCTCCAGAGACAGGAGCGCGTGTTCTGGGATGACCGAATGAGAGGGACTGGATCCTGGTAAGCATCCAGATGAGAACACCAAGCCTCCAGCAGTCGGTCAACTGGCTCAAGACAAGTCACACAGCTAATAATATGAGACGCCAAAACCCACGTTCCTGTCATCATTCTAGCTGAACAGAGGCTGTGCCAGACACCCACGAGAGAGAGCGGAAAGCCACACAGAAACCAAGAGGGCGACAGGCCGGCCTGTTCCACCTACGCAGAAGCAGCAGAGTGCAAGAAGAGATTCGCCACTGCACCCCCAGGCCGTGCCCAGGCCAGTAACTGAAGAACGTTCAAAGTCCCACCTTCAGAATCCTACTATTTCCAAGTATAAGGTATGCTCAGAAGATGTCTAACCACACTGCTTATTTGTGTATTAAGTTCTGTAGCTTAAGAGTGACATATTCAAATAACAAGCAAATCCACACACATGGGAACAGCTTATTCCCCTCTGATGCCAAATAACCAAGGTATTTGTAGCTAAGAAATAAGAGATGAAATTCACAGTGCAGAGATGATTTTTCTGTAGCCACAGCACTGTGGAAAGCTGAATAGCTTGGTCATCCGATTTAATATGTGTTTGCACCTTAAAAGTGGGCCTTTCTGTTTACCCCCTTCCCTACTGTGGCACAGAACTGGGTGTCTGAAGGGGCTCTGCAGAATCCTACACAGTAATATGCTGCAGGAATAACAAGAGAGCCATCAATTGGCAGTGGAGCATCTGTCACCAATTTTTTTCCCCTGTGAAATTTCATTTCAGAAATAATAGTCATTATTTAAATGCTAGCATTTAGGTAAGGGCTATCAAGTGAAATTGGTTACTTTATGTTGATAATAGCAGAGGAATTACTGCTGCTGTGAACCTGAGACATGTAAGAAGCCATTAATATTAGCTTCTATCTCCAGGGATGCTCTGGTACAACATTCATGAGAAAAGCAATAAAGAGAATCTCGCCTCAAAACATTTATGAATTTTTAATTATAACAATACAAAGCCATCATTTTTTGTTAAAATATTAAACAGAAGAATGAAGAAATTAAGCAGTGTGTATGTACATTTATGTATACAGGTATGTATATGTTTCTTTTTGTATCACACTCACATACACATATCTTCGAACATTTGTGGAAAAGCTAATATAGTAAATGTTTCTTAATTTGAGCTTTATTACAATGAAATCTATGACTAAGCAAAAGCAAGAGTTCATGTCTTTCACAATCTACACATAAAAACTTGCTTACAAGTGGCCAGGCATGGTGGGTCACGCCTGTAATCCAGCACTTTGGGAGGCTGAGGCAGACAGAGCATTTGAGCTTAGGAGTTCGAGACCAGCCTGGCCAACATGGTGAAACCCTGCCCCTACTAAAAATTAAAAAAAAAAAAAATTAGCCAGGCGTGGTGGCTCACACCCGGAGTCCCAGCTACTCAGAAGGCTAAGGCAGGAGAAGTGCTTAAACCTGGGAGGCGGAGGTTGCGGTGAGTCGACGTTGTACCACTGCACTCCAGCCTGGGTGAAAGAGTGAGGCTGTCTAAAAAGAAAAAAAGCACTTGCTTACACGTAAATTCAAATTAGAAGAATCACATGCCATCGCTAGACCCTCCTTGTCCAGAAATGGGGTGGGTTATAAACACTCATCTCTGTGGCCGGGCGCCGTGGCTCACGCCTGTAATCCCAACACTTTGGGAGGCCAAAGTAGGATCGAGGAGTCAGAGGTGGGAGACCATCCTGGCTAATACAGTGAAACCCCGTCTACTACAAATACAAAAATTAGCGGGTGTGGTGGCGGGTGCCTGTAGTCCCAGCTGCGGGAGAGGAGGCAGGAGAATGGCGTGTGAACCGGGCGGGCTTGCAGTGGCCCGGAGTCCTGCCACTGCACTCCAGCCTGGAGTGAAGAGACTCCGTCTCAAAAAAAAAACAAAACAAAACAAAAACAAAAAAAACCTACTCATCGTTGTATTAGGAATTTGTGAACACAGGGACACACTCACCCCATAAAAGCCCCAGTGACAGTCTAGACTCCTGAGAGGCCCACAAAGGTCTGTCTGACCCTTAATATCGTGCATCCTTACCATAAACTTAAAATGCAGGGGATTTTAAAGGGAGTCTGTAATAGTAAGAATTAAAATAAGTCAAGAAAGCAAAGAAGAAGAGAGGAGAAAACAAAGCAAGAAACTTATTTATCTGAAGGTTGATGTCCGAAGAAAAAGCAGTTTATTCTGAGGGAGTGAAGAAGTGTGCAGAGACTAGAGGGGGCCCCTGATGGGACTCTTGGTGCCTCCTCAGGGATGGAAGGAAAAGGAAAAGGGTAAGGACAAGATGTAGGGTTCACAGGCAGGCTCTTGCAGGCACCAGGCATCGGCATGCAAACGTGGTCTGCAGAAACGATGCACACACCAATAACAACTGTTATCTATAAAGCAAACAAGCTCAACATAGTCCCCAGAGCTTTCCCCATCCTCCGTTAACATTTCACGCTTACGACAACCCTATGCAGCTGGTAAGAATGTTAATACTATGTAAGCACCTACTATGTGGCAAGCATTGCTCTTAGTTCCTAGGTGCTAAGGATGCAGCAGTGAAATAAACAGACCACCACCACCACCCACCCAAAAAGACCTCTTACACTACACTAGTTGCAATTATTTCATCAGAAAAAAATTACATGAAGTACCACAGACCTGGTATGTGGAGAGCACTAAGTGTAAAAGCTATTCTTTTTAGTTTGTTGTTGTTGTTTTTCAGACGGAGTCTCACTCTGTCACCCAGGCTGGAGTGCAATGGCACAATCTTGGCTCACCGCAACCTCCGCCTCCTGGGTTCAAGCAATTCTCCTGCCTCAGCCCCTTGAGTAGCTGAGATTACAGGCACCCACCACCACACGCAGCTAATTTTTGTATTTTTTAGTAGAGAGGGGGTTTCGCCATATTGGCCAGGCTGGTCTTGAACTCCTGACCTTGTGATTCACCTCGGCCTCCCAAAGTGCTGGAATTACAAGCGTGAGCCACCACACCCAGCTGAGTAAAAGCCGTTCTTACTACTGAGATATAAAATAACTCTATTGTAGTACAAAGAGAATCATATGGGAACCCAGAGAAGAGGGTGTTTCATCCCATGTGGCAAAATTTTATACAGCAGACATTTTAGAGACAGTTAAAGAAGCTAAGCTCAATGGGCTTAGAATAAAGATAATGCTAAAATAAAAATCAATCCACAACCAAATCCTATACTATCTCCTACAGTTAACATCCACAACCAAGTCCTATACCGTCTCCTACAGTTGCGCCCACAGCGAGTCCTGCGTCTCCTGCAGTTAGCCCACAACCAAGTCCTACACGTCTCCACCACAGTTGCGCCCACAACCCAAGTCTACACGTCTCCTACAGTTAGCATACAGCAAGTCCTACACCGTCTCCTACAGTGCATACAACCAGTCCCTACACGTCTCTCCCTACAATTCACGCCCACAGCCGGTCCCTGCCTGTCTCCACTACAGTTACCGCCCACAACCGGTCCCTACACGTCTCCTGGTTAACACCCACAGCAAGTCCTATACTGTGCGGCCTATAGTTATACCCACAACCCGATCCTATACTATCGCCTACAGTTAACATCCACAACCAAGTCCCATACTGTCTCTGCTCTGCCTCCCTCACCCTCCCTACCACCAGTAGCTCCTGCTCATATTCCCATGTCCTCAGAGCAGGTCCTCTGTTCATTCATGCTGGCAGCTCGGTGCTATAGGACTAAAGTGACAGGAATTACTCCCTTTGTGTATTTTGGAAACTGGTGGTTTGTTTTCGTTAATGTAATTCCACATGTAAATGTATTGCAGCTTGGAACAAGAATTAAAAAAGAATGACAGCTTTCATTTTTCACGTGTAACCCTGTTGCTTTGAAAATGGCTCTGCCATGCTGTCTATTTACGTTTGTCATGATTACAGGTAAAGTCACAAGAGCTGGGAAGGAGGAGGCCTTCGTTCTTGTTCCGGTTCCTCATGCAGCTGACCTGTGACCCGAGGCCAGCCACCCACCTCTTCTGCTTTCGCTTTCCCTGTGCATAAAGCCAGGGTGGCCCTGTGTGCCCTGTGCATCCTCTGACTGACTGAGGACCCCGACTGGAGAGAACCACAGAAAACTACACAATAACAAAGACAGACGAGGTGTGGGCAAGCCATGACGGGCAGCTACGCTTGAGGGCTGGGGAGAGAAGACGACCATGTTGATGGTCGCGGCGTGAACCACCGCCAAAAGCATCTCCCTTGGAATTCTGTCCCGCTGCCACAGTGCTCCCCACCTTCTACATCATCACTAGGAAGTGCTCACTAGGCCGACCAGGTAAATGGAAAGAGTGGCTTGCCCCAGGGCTGGGGCAGGGATTGGCCGGGAAGGAACATGTGGGAATTTTCTGGGGTGGCGGAAATGTTCTATACTATGCCCTGATAAGGGTTTGCGTTAGACAGAGCCATGTAGTTCTAAACCTCAATAAATGGTACACAAGATTTGTACATGTCACTGCACATGTATTTTACCAAAAAAAAAAGTGAACTCTAGTTAATGATACATGTGCTACAGCATTTAGGGGTAAAATATACTGAAATCTGCAACTTACTTTAAACTGCATTAAAACAATACGATGGATTGGGCCCGGCACAGTGGCTCATGCCTATAATCCCAGCACTTTGGGAGGCCAAGGTGGACGGATCACAAGGTCAGGAGATCAAGACCATCCTGGTTAACACAGTGAAACCCCGTCTCTACTAAAAATATAAAAAATTAGCCAGACATGATGGTGGGCACCTGTAGTCCCAGCTACTCGGGAGGCTGAGGCAGGAGAATGCGGTGAACCCAGGAGGCGGAGCTTGCAGTGAGCAGAGATCCTGCCACTGCACTCCAGCCTGGGTGACAGAGCAAGAATCTGTCTCAAAAATAAATAAATAAATAAATAAATAAATAAATAAATAAACGAGATGGATTAAAGGATGGATAGGAGGCTGGATAGATATGTAATAAAGCAAATATAACAAAATGTTCATCACAGAACCTAGATGGTTGGTATGTAAGTGTTGCTATAAAATTCTTTCAACTCTTCTGCATGGTTCAGTATTTTTATAATAAAAGTTTGAGGATGGAAATGCTGGTTGATACAGAATAAGTTCCAGATGAAGTCTGAGGCATAAGGAACACCAAGGATGATTGGGCACAGTTGCTCGTGTCTGTAATCCCAGCACTTTGGAAGGCCAAGGTGGTTGGATCACTTGAGGTCAGGAGTTCAAGACCAGCCTGGCCAACTTGGTGAAACTACATCTCTACTAAAAACACAAAAAGTTAGCCAGGCATGGTGGTGGGCACCTGTAATCCCAGCTCCTCGGGAGGCTGAGGCAGGAGAATCGCTTGAACCCGGGAGGCAGAGGTTGCAGCAAGCCAAGACCGCGCCACTGCATTCCAGCCTGGCGACAGAGCGAGACTCCATCTCAAAAAAAAAAGGGAAACACCAAAGGCTAAGGTAGCCTAGAAAGGTGGGACAGAAGCTGGACCTTGAGATGAGACCTCAGATGACCAAGAAGCAGAGGAAGGCCTCTCCAGGAAGGGGCGGCATCTACGCAGAGCAGCGGAAGCAGTGACCCGCACAGAGCAGGGGTGGAGAGGGGAGCACCTAAGGCACAGCTATGCCCCACATTCAGCATCGCAGAGTGGTTCCCACACGCTTGTCTACGTCCTCCACTCAGCCAACAGGAGGGACAGGCATGCTACCATCAGCCTCATTCTGGAAATGCGGCTAACAGGACCATGCCACAAAATGTCTTTCCGTCACCAACTACTCGGTACTGAGAACCTGCTATGTGCCAGGCCCTGGAAATGAAAGAGAAAACCCAGGCACTGCCTTGGAGAGACCATACCCTGATTAGAGAAAGAGACCGATAAACAAGCCATCACCATACACAGTGGCAAGACCTCCTATGGCACTAAGTCAGAGCAGCCCGAGGCAGCAAAGAGGAGACCCAGGAGCCCCAGCTTAGGCAGGCTTTCCAGAAGGGGCAGCCAAGCCAGAGCCCAGAGGATAAATGCTCCGGAGCTGAGGAGGCAGGAGGGGTGGGAGAAGTCAGCACGGCGTGCCCGGGGAGGAAACGGTGTGTCCTCACATCTATGGCAGATGGCAGGAGCATCCAGGAAGCCAAAATTAGCTCCTGACAGCAATGCGACTCCAGCTGAGGAGGAGAGGCGGCCACAGATGAAGCCGAGCATGGGGCAGAGGCTCCGCCACACAGGGCCGCAGGGGCCACACAGGGCCACTGGGGCCAGGGGCGACAGCAGCCACTCACGGATTTCTGAAGAGAGAAGCAGGTGAAGACTTTTGCTTCAGAAAGAATGGGCGATTTTGTAATGAATAATGGGCACACAATTACCATGGAGTTTATTTGAGGGAAGGCAAAAACGTTTTCCAGTTGCTAAGCTGGGAGGGCAAGGTAAATTACAGGAGATGTGAGAAACGTTTGCCATGTAGACTGTAATTTTCTGTTATTCAATATTAGCTTGCTTGTTCAAATATCAACAAAACTCTATAACCAATTAATTAAGTTCAGAGTACCAGATGAAGGCTTTTATGCCAGAGAAGCACTTTCTACCTTACCTAAATTGGTCCCAAAAGGAGGATGGGTAGGAAAGCATGAAATTAAGGTAGTATCATTAAATTTCTCAAAGACTAAGAGTATACGAAGTTTTTAAAATAAGACACAAATAAACAACATTTTTAAAATAAAAAATGATTAAATGAACCACATTAAAGTTAAGAACTTCTCTTCATCCAAAGCCACCACTAAGAGGTAAAGGCAAACAAATCATAGTATGTGAGAGGATGGTCATGCCATGTGTCCAACAAAGAGCTCACACCCAGGGTATATATAAAGAAGTTCCCCAAGTCAGGAGATGGGGAAGGGGAGGGAGAAACAGAATAGAGACAGACAGAGAGAGAGAAGACAACCAATGGAGGAAAAAAGGGCAAAGGCCTCATACAAAAGAGGATATACAAGTGACCAGAACATTGGAAAAGTGCTCAACCGATCATCAGGGAAAAGCAAATTGAAACCCCAATGCTACACTGTTATATACCTCACTCTCACCATCAGAATGAATAACATGACTGCAAATACCAAGTAAAAGCAGGTGAAATGAATCTATGTCATTAGAAGTTGAATGGTGGTAGCCTTAGGCAGAGAAGTGGGTAGACATCTGATGAACAACTTCAATCCTCATGACAACTCTACAAAATGGTGGTGTCTGTGGCAATAACAATGGTGATGGTGGTGGTGGTAGTGATAGTGGTAGTGGTAGCAGCAGTGATGGTGATGGTGCTTGTCCGAGGATGGCAGTAATGATGGTGGTGGTGGTGGTGGTAGTGATGGTGGTGACAGGGGTGAAGGTGGCAGTGGTAATGGTGGTGGTTGTGGTAGTTCTAGTAGTGATGATGGGTGATGATGGCGGTGGTTGTGTTGATGATGAGGTGATTGTGGTGGTGGCAATGGTGATAGTGATTATGGTGGTGGCGATGATGATGGTGATGGTGATGGTGATGGTGATGGTGATGGTGGTAGTGGTAGCAGTGATGGCAGTGGTTATGGTAGTGGTGGTGGTGGTGGTTATGGTGGTGATGGTGGCAGTGGTGAGGGTAGTTGTTGTGTTGATAGTGGTAGTGGTAGTGGTGGGGGTTGGGGTAGTGTTTGTGGTGGTGGTGGTGGTGGCAGTGGTGACAGGGGTGGTTGTGGTGGTGGCAGTGGTGATGGTGGTTTTGGTGGTCACAGTGGAGAGAGTTGGTGGTTGTGGTGTAGTGGTAGTGAGGGGTGGTGATGTGGTGGTGATATCATGCATGTCATCGTCATGTCGTATCATCATCATGTCATGCTCATCATTAAATGTCCATGCATGTAATGGTCATGTCGTAAATTAAATGTCATGTCATCATCATGTCATGCAATAAGTAAATGCGTAATAAATGCGTAAATGCGTAAATATATATCATGTAAATGTCATCATGCTCGTAATAAATGTCATCTCGTAAATGTAAATAAATGTCGTAATAAAGTAAATGCGTAAATTAATGCATTAACAAAATGCATGTGTCGTAAATGAAAATAGTAATGAAGTAAGTAAGTAATAAGTAACAAAATGCGTAAATGAAAATAAATATAATGGAGTGGGTGATGTCGTTGAGTGACGGTGATGGGTAGTGATGGTAGTGATGGTGGTGGTGATGGTGATTGTGGTAGTGATGGTGATGGTGACAGTGGTGGTGATGGTGGTGATGGTGGTGATGGTGGTGACGGTGGGTGAGTGGTTGGTGGTGGGTGGTGATTAGCGGTGGTGGGTGGGTGATAATGACGATTGGTGATGGTGGTGATGGTGCTGGTGGTGAGTGATGGTGATGGTGGTGGTGATGGTGATGGTGGTGGTGATAGTGGTGGTGACGGTGATGGTGGTGATGGTGATGGTGAGGTGACGGTGATGGTGGTGGTGATGGTGGTGGTGATGGTGATGGTGGTGGGTGGTAGTGATGGTGGTGGTGAACAATGACAATGGTAGTGATGGTGATGGTGATGGTGGTGGTGATAATGGTTGTGACAGTGATGGTAGTGATAATGGTGATGGTGGTGATGATAATGATGGTGGTGGTGGCGATGATAGTAGTAGTGATGGTGGTGGTGGCAGTGGTGATACTGTGGGTGGTTGTGGTGGCAGTAGTGGCAACAGTAGCAGTACATTAGTTCATTTTGCACTGCTATAAAGGAATACCCGAGGCTGGCTAATTTACAGGGAGAAGAGGTTTGTTTTGGGCCCACAATTCCACATCCTATACAAACATGGTACTGGCCTCTGCTTCTGGTGAGGGCCTGAGGAAGCTTCCATTCATGGCAGAGGGCAAAGCGGGAGCAGGAGGAGTCACACAGTGAGGGGAGGAGGCACCAGCACTAATGAGAACTAACAGAGTGAGAACTCATTCATTCCCATGAGACGAGTACCCAGCCATTCATGAGAGATTCCCCCATGACCCAAAACCTCCCACCAGGCCCCCCGCTAACACTGGGGATGATATTTCAACATGAGAGGTGGAGGGGACACACACCTAAACCACAGCAAGTAGTAACTTGTGTGAGAACAAATCCGAGTGCTTATGCGCCAAGCACTGTCCCAAGCGCTTCACACATATTATCTCATTTAATTCTCAGTTAAATCAATGAGAGGTAGGTACCATTCTTAGTGTTATTTTACAGAACAGCAGAGCCAGACGGTGCCCTCCCCAGAGGTCTAGGTGCCCCGAGCTCAGAGACTCCAGCACCGGAGCCAGGCCACTCCTCTGAGGTCTCAGTTGCCACTCCTGGGTACTTCTTCTCAACTTCTAGGCCACACTAGTCCAACCTCTTCACAGGCTTCCCCAGCCTAGGGCAGGAGCTGCCTCCCTCCTCACACCTCTTGTTGCTTTACATTATCTTTGCGTCTCAAATGCTTCGCACTTGTCGGCCATTGTTCATAGTGATTCTTTCTGTTCCGGCGTGGCCTGTCTCCTGCCTGGACTCGGAATGACACAAGGAGGGACACAGCCCCGACAGCTGTGATCCAGCTTGGCTTGGGCTGCTATGCCACTAGTTCCCTTATCCCAGAGGCAGTCCGCCTGTGTTTTTATTGTTGAAAATGCAGGTGAGGCTTGCAGTGAAGGCTTTCACACACAGGTTCTGTGATCAGGGAGATCCACCGCCTCCTTCCCCTCCCACCCCTGGCCTCCCCGCTCTTGGCCAAAGACCTGGCACAGAAAAGGTAACCCCTCTGCATTCCCGCTGCTCTAGGCGCCTGCCCAGGCCCCTCTGTCTGGTTTTCATTGTTGGGGTACTTTTGGGTGCTGTGTTGCCTACTCTCGGGGAACAGCTTTTCCTTAGTCCTCCCAGAGTCCCACTTCCACTCTCGCCCTCCCTCTAACCCAGCTTTCACGACACTTGTAGCCAATGCTTTGTTGTGTGGGGTTGAAATGATTTCCTTGTTTCACAGGGAATGGTTTTATTTTCACTGTTTCTTCATACTTTGTTGTTCGGGGGAGATTTCAAGAGAAAGAGTAGAATAAAAATGCTACTCTTCTGCCATCTTTGTGCAGAAACCATGCCAAGTTAACAACTTCCAGCAGGTTCTATACTGGGCCCTGGCTTCTCAGGGGAGGGGACCACCTCACTGTGACCTCCTTAGGGCTGAAGCAAAGCCTTAGATGAGTGCAAGAACCACTCCTCGGGGGCAAGGTAGTAAGATGAACACATCAGACTTGCATTTTTAATAACTATTTAGCATATAACAATTTGCCACTTATGGCCTCGCTCAATAAAAAATATACTTGTTATTCCATGCTGTGTGACTAGCACTGAAAGGAAAAAGGAAAAAAAATCCCACCAAAAAGGGAAGGATTCAAGACAAGAAAAAATAAAATGAATGTGCACCGAGAAGCTACAGGGTTCCTGCTCCACCCCCACTCCCTGCTCTAGGCACACCTGGCCCTCCTGAGCAAGAACACAAGGTGAGCTGCCCCACGGCTCCAGTCCCATGACCACGCACACAAATCACTAAAGGACAGGCCTGGGTCACTCCCCAGGGCAAGGCTCCTTCCAGGGCAGACACGGACCCACCGGGAGAATGGGTTAGACAATGCAGATGCAAAAAAAAAAAAAAAAAGTAAAGCTTCATGCTTTACTTCCTACAGACACAGATTTCTATCAAAATCAGTGGAAGAAATACGGGAATACAAGACACCCTGAAATTCTCCAGAGTAGTACAAGCCCAAATTCACCCTTTCTTACACACTCCAAACTCATCCTCTCATGACATAATTCTTTGCCTGCAAATTCTCCCAAGCTCAGCCCTGGGCCTTCCCTCAAGCTGGAACTAACCAGAGGGTCTGTGGCTCTACCCCTAATAAACTTGGTTTTTCACATTAGAATGTCATTAGCATGGGGAGGGAGCCCTCTGCCAGGAAGTAACGTGCAATTAGTACATCCTCTACTGGAAGCTTAACCAGAACCAGTCAAACTCCCATTGTACGCCTGGTTCATCTCACCCATACGTCAGAAGCACGTAAAACACCCCCAAAAGCCTGCTGACTTGCTTTCCCTTTTTCATCCTCTGTCTGGTCTCACTAGTCTACAATTTCTCTCACTGTATTACATTACCCAGTTTTATTTCCACATATTACTCTTGATACCTTTCCCTCCTCCTATACAATACACTCCCCCTTTGATCAATGCACTCACTAGCCTCTGACACACCAGGTGTCCTGCCAACCACAACCTCCCTAGTTCAGTCTTGTAATGTATGTGCTAAATACTACCTCCCCTATTTATCCCAGAGGAAATCGAGGCACAGTAGTAACAGTTCCCCAAGGGCAAATAGCTAAGCTAGTAAATGGTGAAGTCCTAATTTCAACACAGGTCCCCTGACCCCAAACTACATGAGCTGGATGCATTACGGGTGGGATCCCAAACAGACTCCTTCCCGGCCTGCTAATGCTTCTCTCCCATTCACTGAAGACATCGTTCTGCTGAGTAGCTGATGGATGTTGGGGCCTGGGAAAGGGCACTGGGGACACAGAGGTGTGTGCTTGGTCCTGCTGTCTGCTGCTGAGTGTCTTTCATGAAGAACCGGTTTCCCACTGTCGTGACGGCACCAAGCCTCCCCGAGGCTCCTGCACTCAAGCTCTCAGCCTGTAAGCCCTCGCCTGACTTCTACTGACTTTCACTGAATCCACAAAGAAGCTTTTAGAATCTCTGGAAACGAAGTATTTGAAGTATCTCGTCTACAAGTAAACGATACAAACATTCCCAGGGTCAAAGCTGCTTACTACCTACCTTTAGTGCTGAGAACTTTCGAGGTGACCTCCAGTTTCTCCAGTGGTTCCATTCCAATATTTTCCAACTTAATGATTAGCTGCTGACTTTCTCCATTGTAAAGCTGGACAGATACATTAGTAGATATTTCATCACCAGAAGAAGGTTGCAATGAATGTGCAGATCTAAAATAATAAGAAGAAATTTAAAGAAGAAATAAGGAAGAAGCCAAGGCCATTTTAGAATTACTCACATCAGGCAGAAAAATCGCCATACTCATGCATTTCAGAAACAGAGACTAGGAAATCTTGGCTTCCCACATGGAGTTCAGTACTCAGCTATCAGGAATGGAAAGTGAGCCGTCACATGCCTCATGCTTCCTCATGAGACACGCCCAGGTCTTTGTGTGTCATAAACATGAACACCCTCACTCAGCGTTCATTTCTCATGCGTCTGTGAAGCATAAAAATACTTAATTACTAAGTTATGGAGGATAAAAATTAAACAATGAATTGGTTCAAATAAACCATGAGGGCATTGTTCTCTCAAAATCTAAAAAAATGTCATGCTTAGAAGTGCCTTGGGAAAATCCACAGATTTAAGAGGAAAACGTATACCAACCATTCCAGCTGATAACATGAGAGCTGAGGTCAAAGAGAAACGAGAAGCTGTCCCCCAGACCCCTTCCTACAGGTACAAACTGTGAGGAATGCCCACCAACACCTGGTGTCACACAAGGGCAGCTGGGCCAGGCCCTGGGGTCAGGCAGTATCTGTGGGGCTCCATCCTCACACCAGTCAGGTGAGGCCCTGGACTACAGGACAGGCCAATGCAGCCAAGCCAGACGAACGTGCAGCGCAGAGGCCAGGGCCTCCCTGAGGCTCCTGCACTCAAGCTGTCAGCCTGTAAGCCCTCGCCTGACTTCAACTGACTTTAGCTGAATCCACAACGTTAACTGTCCTGGTTGTGTCCTTCCCACCCCACAGGCTGCAAACAGTGGGTTGGGAAGGAGGTCACTGGTGATCACAGAGAAAATATATCTGGTAGCACAATGGGGACAAATACCAGTGGACGACAAATAGAGGCACGTGACAGGTGAGGTTAAACACACACATGGCTCCCTGGAGAAGTCTGGCCACAAAACAAAGGGGCAGCCAGAGGAGGTGGCTAGAGCGGGGAGGCCGACATGTTCTCCTGGGGCCTGAAGGTTTCCTGAGTACCCCACTACCTTCTTCCTGTCCCTAAAGGATTTCCACAGAGACACACAATTAGTCCAACATACTTGAGCCAACATCGTGTGCTTAGTACAACGAGAAACGGCTCATGAAGTCAACTAAGCGGACTGCGGACCACCCCACCCCAGATACTCTCCAGCAGTCTTTCCCATGGCCAGCTCCTCCCGGCCCTGCTCCCGGTCACAGCGCACAGGATCGGAGTTGGATCTGCTTCCCGTGCCATGGGAGCACTTGGTGTCACACACTACTTGGTCCGAAGGACAGAAAAGAATGTTCCAGACTCACATCTCTGCCATCCAAGGGAAGAAATGCTGTTTAACACAAGTCAAGCTCATAGCGCTGGGCACGTGTTTCCTGGGGGCTTCCAGATGCAGACTCTGACAGAGGAGCTTCTGCGTCCAAACCAAATCTTGGTGAAATAATTGCATCATAAATCAAGGTGAGCTCCTTGGAATTTAAGTATCTTTAATGCTCATGAGTCAAGAAATAAACTTCCTCTGTCAAGGAAGGAAAATTGGATTTGTGTCCTTACCATAAAGGGCTTCTTCCCATCTTTTAGCGGGCAGCCTTTCTCAAGCAAAAGTTTGTAGTCAATATGGATTTGCAGAGAAAGTATCAGGAAAAAAATAAAACATGGCCAAGACTCAGGATTTTGTGTCTCAAACAACAGGATTTTGAGACAAAACAAAACAATGCTTGACCGGAAAGTCACAGGGCCTGGGCCTGACACAGGCCCTGACGGTCCCAGCTGCAGCGTCCCAGTTGTCATGAGCAGTGGAGCTTGGGTGGGACTCGGGCTGGCACTGAAAAGGAGGTGAGTCCTAAACAGGCCATGGCACTAAAGAGATGGCAGCAGGAACCCCACTCCAGCCAAGGTCAGGCCCCCAGGGAGGGGCTGCAGAGGTTGGGCAAAGGTCAGGTCCAGTCTCCTAGGAGGAGATGGGGACCAGGAGCTTCTTGGCAGAGAGAAACTCCAATGTGGGACTATGGGCAAACTGTGGGAGGTAGGAGTAAGGTCTATGCCAACGAGACTCTCTTGTTTAAGGAGATGGCCCCTAATATGTGGTTCTGTGTCGGATGAGTCCGCCCCTGGGTCTGAGCAGCAGAGGAACTGCAAGGGGGAATCACCAGTGTCTGAAGCTTGGCACGCCTGTGTCCCCCGAGCACTCTGTGGGCTCAGCTGCCCTTCCTGTAGCTCTGCCCTCCCCACCCCTGCACTGGACCAAAAGTTTTTTGGTTTTTTTTTTTTTTTGAGATAGTCTCGCTCTGTCACTCATGCTGGAGCACAGTGGTGCAATCTCCACTCATAGCAACCTCCACCTCCCAAGTTCAAGCAATTCTCCTGCCTCAGCCTCCCGAGTAGCTAGGATTACAGGCTCATGCCACCAGGCCCAGCTAATTTTTTTGTATTTTTAGTAGAGGTGGAATTTGGCCACGTTGGCCAGGCTGGTCTCGAACTCCTGACCTCAGGTGATCCGCCTGCCTCGGCCTCCCAAAGTGCTAGGATTACAGGCGTGAGCCACTGCGCCCAGCCGTGACAGTATTTTTATCTCTGCATTATCAGCTCCTACCTAGCCAGGTACCTGGCACACAGCAGGTACTCACTAAGTATGTATTGAACAAATAAATAAGCATCTCAAACTTGAACCACTGTGTGACACAGAAAAGCACCCTAGCAATAATCAAAACGGGCCTGGGACAGAGTGGCCTGCTGCACACTTCACGGCTGCCTCCCGGTGAGCCTCACCCTGTGCAGTGGTCTCTGCATGGCTGCCTGGCCATGGAGAAGGCAGGACAATGCATTTCCACAGCAGACACCATCAGGCCACCTGCTCCTGACCTCGGTCCTCGTCACTGTCAGTGCTCAAGGCACCACTCCCGCCAGGCTCCATCTGGGCGCCTCCGACTCCCACCCTGGAATGCTCTCTGCCGCGTCCCACCAGCTCTGCTCCTCTGCGTGTCTCCTCGGCAGAGGCCTTTCCTGAGAAGCTCCCTGCAAAGCAGGCCTCACCATCTGACGCTGCTTCGCAAAGTGACCTGCCTTCTGTCTCTGAAGGCCTGCCTCTTCTGGACATCTCATCTCATCTGACCCGCTGTGTTTTCGTCACAGCACCGAATTCTCCTGCACCACGGTCTATATTTGTTGGATTGGTTGACTCGTTGTTCCCTCTGCGTTTTCTTCCACGCTTGATTATCTGCCCAAGTGTTGTGGGTCTTGTCAGGCTCAGTAGAATACCACATCTTCTATGAAGCCTTCCGAACCCCAAAGACAGGGTCAACCTCTGCTTTGTTTTTATATGACAGGGTCAGTCAGCAAATTCGACTCTAGTTAGTCTGAGTACCTCCTTCCAGACTGTGAACTCATACAAGGGGAGCAGCCTAGGTTGAGGGCATTTGTTATTCATTCCATTTTTTATTAATTGCTAGTCCTATAGCACAGGGCCTAAAGCACATGGTAGGTGTCGATAAATGTTTGTGAGTAAATTTAATGAATAAGTCACTGGAATGTTCATATTAGATTAATAACAATCAAAACTCAAAGAATAATCACATTTTATTTCAGGAAGTCACCTTAGAAAAATATATACATTATATACAATTTTTTAAAATAAGAAATAAAAAACAAACATTTTAACTCCAAACCGGTTCCACTGGACCCTCTCCTCCAGCCCCTGGTCCTCAGCAGGACCTGCTGGGATCCACATTCCTCCCTAGGGCCCAGGCTCAGTGCCGTGGTGGCCGCCCACAGCAGCACATCTTCTTGTTGAGAGGTAGCAGGTACCAGAGCATGCATGCACCCCCGTCACAGCGCATCCACGGGACAATAAAAATGGGGGGTCAGAGGCATTATCTTTGGAAACGATTCTAAACACAGGAGAAAAATGTGGGGTGGGCAAAGAGAAGCAGCTAGAGGACCTGCTTTCTTCACTGCCTTTTACAGCTGGCAGGGACCTTCGGGGAGGCCTTATTAGCAGGACAAATGACAAAGTTAAAGTACCTCTTCTCAAGTTATTTTTCCCTTTTGGTAATAGCTGCCCTTAGCATTTCTTCGCCTTAAGCCACCCCCTGCCCTTTTGCTGGAGCGCTGGCTGGGGCTCACTAAGCTGGAGCCGGAGCCGCGATCTCCTTTATGAGCTCTCGGGGCTCACCTCCAGCTTTTGTTGGGCGGCTGGTGCTCTGTACAGGCCTGTACGCACGTGCCATGAAACTGTAGCTGAAGCTGCTGTCCTTCCTAGCCTAGCGCCCACTGGCTGCCACAGTTCGACGGACAGCAGTGGCAAAATTCAGCAGCCAAAGCCAGAGCTGGGAGTCTGCGCGTCTGGCTGTTCAAGCTAATGGGCTCAGAAGTGTCCAGGCCCGGGAAGTCCTGGTGGCAGGCTCAGCGGAAATCATGTGTCCATCCAACACTGAAGTCTTGCCAAAATTCATCTTTCTGAACAGTGTGTGGAGGCATAAAATCCACCTAGCTTCAGTATGCAATGCAATCATTTTTGTAAATTTACCAATCACTGATACCCAGTGTTTTTTCGTTTTGTTTTGTTTCGTTTTTGTTTTGAGACGAAGTCTCACTCTTTGTCCACCAGGCTGGAGTGCAGTGGTGCGATCTCGGCTTTCTGCAACCTCTGCCTCCCAGGTTCAAGTGATTCTCCTGCCTCAGCCTCCCAAGTAGGTGGGATTACAGGCGCCTGCAACCACACCCAGCTAATTTTTGTATTTTTTTAGTAGAGACGGGGTTTCACCATGTTGGCCAGGCTGGTCTCGAACTCCTGACCTCAGGTGATCCGCCGGCCTCGGCCTCCCAAAGTGCTGGGATTACAGGCGTGAGCCACAGGGCCCGGCCTGATACCCAGTTTTAAAACACTTGCAGCACCCCAAAGAGATTCCACAGGAGTACTTCCAATCAGTTTAGTCCCCACACCACTGGCAGCCTCAGGCAGCCGCTGAGCTGTGTCCTGCCACTAGAGACCTGCTTTCTGGATGTTTCACATCACAGGACTCACGCTCTGCGCCTCTCGCATCTGGCTTCTTGCACTCAGCAACTGGCCTCTGAGGCTGGTCTGCACTGGGGCGCGTGCTCTTTGGTCCCTTCATTGCAGAGTGGTGTTCCACTGCAGGGACGTACCGCACTCTGCTGACCATTCACCAGCCGACGGCCATCTGGGCCCTTTCCAGTCTTCTGACTGTGGACGATGCTGCTAGGAACACTCGCGCACAGGTTTCTGCGTCAACATATGTGTTCTGTTGTCTTGAGCAGGTACCTAGGAGTGGAATTGTTGGGTCATATGGTAAACTTATGTGTAACTTCTGAAGAAACTGCCAATGTGTATTCAAAAGGGGTGTCCCATCAGCATCCCTATCGGCCTCGCATGAGGCGTCCAGCATCTCCGAAACCTTGCAGCTCTGCTCTCGTGAGCCCCCTGAGCCTCCAGTGTGAACTGGAGCCTCACGTGGTGCCAGTCCGGAGACTAAAGATGTCAACCATCCTTCCAGTTTACTTACGAGCTATTTGTATACCTTGTGGTGAAACAGCTACTCATATTTCTTGTCCATTTTTAAAATTAGGTTGTACATCTTTTTATTAAGTTTTAAGAGTTCTTAATGTGAATATAAGCTCTTTATCAGATATTTAATATGCAAATATTTTCTTCCAGTCTGTAACTTTCATTCTCTTAATGGTGTCTTTGGAAGCGTAAAAGCTTTTAATTTCGACGAAGTCCAATCTGCAACGTTTTCTTCCAGGGATCCTCCTTTTGGTGTCACATCAAAGAACTCTGCCCAATTCAAGGTCATGATAATTTTCCTTTATTTTCTGCTAGAAGTTATATACTTTCAGCTTTTACACTCAGGCCTATGATCCCTTTCCAGTAAATGTTGTCTGTGTTTCATTTTATTCCCTGATTACCTCTCCTTCCTCTGTCAGAAGACCACCCTGCCTGCCCCTGTACCTGGCCAGTTCCCCTCCCCCACATTGAGCTTGCTGTTGCCTCCTGGAAGAACTCTTCCCTGAGTCCGTGACCTCCCGTGACCTCCCCCAGCACGTGGGACCTCCCCCATCAGAGTCCTGACAACAGTGCACTGTGATTACTCCACGACTTGTCAATTTCCCCACGTGACAGAACTTCCCATGAGGACAGAGACCAGGACTGTCATGATCACTGCTACAGCCCTAGCACCCAGCACAGCAACTGGCAAATGAAAGTGCCTATTAAACACATGAATGGGATTTAAAAACATTTCAGAAAATCCCAAGACACATTTTATAAAAATGGACAAAAGGGTAACCGTTAAGTGTTATTCGTAAGTGCAAAAATTAAGAACAGGCTGGGCGTGGTAGCTCGTGCCTGTAATCCCAGCACTTTGGGAGGCGGAGGCAGGCAGATCACTTGAGATCAGGAGTTTGAGACCAGCCTGGCCAATGTGGCAAAGCCCCGTCTCTACTAAAAACACAAAAATTAGCTGGGCATGGTGGCGGGTACCTGTAATCCCAGCTACTCTGGAGGCTGAGGCAGGAAAATTGCTTGAACCCAGGAGGTGGAGGCTGCAATGAGCTAAGATTGTGCTACGGCACTCCAGCCTGGGCAACAGAGCAAGGCTCTGTCAAAAAAAAAAAAAAAAAAAAAAAAAAAAAGAATATCCCAAATTCCAATAGCAAGGAAATTAATGGGTATGCAATTTTGAGATATCTTTATGATACACTTTGTTGAAGCAATTAAAATTGGATTTTCTCCAGAATTTGTAAAAGCATGAAGAAAAGCTTACATTATGTGGTTATGCAAAAAGCAACCTATAATACTATATATGATGTCGTGTAATCTCAACTATTCAAATACTTATTTTTAAATAGGATGGATAAAACACTGGAAGGAAATATCACAACAAATCATTTATACTAATTGCTTCTGGGACTCATGAGATTTCTTTTTCTTTCTTCTTTATGTTTTCCTATAATGCTAAAAAACAAATAAGATCAAAACTATTTCTTAGAAGATAAGAGTTGGCTGAGCACAGTGGCTCACACCTATAATCCCAGCACTTTAGGAGGCCAAGCTGGGTGGATTGTTTGAACCCAGGAGTTCGAGACCAGCCTGGGCAACATGGTGAAACCCCATCTCCACAAAAAATACAAAAATTAGCCAGACATAGTGGTGGGAACTTGTAGTCCCAGCTACTCAGGAGGCTGAGGTGAGAGGATCACTTGAACCTGGGAGGTGGAGGTTGCAGTGAGCCGAGATCACAACACTGGACTCCAGCCTGGGCAACAGAGTGGGACTCTGTCTCAAAAAATTAATTAATTAAAATATAATATAATATAAAAGTTTAATTAAAATTCAAAAGCCCATATTTTTTTTTTTTTTTGAGATGGAGTCTCGCTCTGTCACCCAGGCTGGAGTGCAGTGGTGCGATCTCGGCTCCACTGCAAGCTCTGCCTCCCATGTTCCTTCATTCTTCTGCCTCAGCCTCCCGAGTAGCTGGGACTACTGGTGCCTGCCACCACACCCAGCTAATTTTTTTTTTTTTTTTTAGTACAGATGTGGTTTCACCGTGTTAGCCAGGATGGTCTCGATCTCCTGACCTCATGATCCACCCGCCTCGGCCTCCCAAAGTGCTGGGATTACAGGCATTAGAGAGCCACCCGCGCTTGACCCAAAATTCCCTATATTTTTAAGGGAATTCCTAAATTCCCTAATTTCGTTTTTCAAAAGAATTATGATTCCAAGGCTAATTTCACATTCTGTTCTGATCATGGTAAGAAAGATTTTAAGTTTGTTCTAATTCGTTTTAAGCAAAGCATATTGATGTTGCTTATCTTAAATAAATCCTTCACCTATATTCTAGTCATAAGAATTACAGGCTCTTTGTGCCATTTAAAAATATATATATATATATAAAAAACCAATGATGCCTCAGAGCCACTCTGGTCTGTGACCCTCGTACACACTACCTGGGCAGAGAGGTGCTGATCTGTAGTCTTGGTAAAGCGGGAATGACTTCGACTGTGGAGCCACTGGTTTTTATTCCCGGCAGGTTATCCAGCAAACAGTCACTGAACACGCCGAAGACCGTGGTATGGTAACCTGGAACAGAAAATGAGCATCTTCACTCCACTGGCAAGGCTTTGGGTCTCACACCCACGGCCGAAGCAGTGCGAAGAGCACGAGGCTCCTCCTCAGAAGACCTGAGCTCCACAGTTGCCCAGGGCCCGCCAGCGCTCACCCACACTCCGGCCCTCAACCCCGCGACCGTCACTGGCCTTGTAGGTGATGGGGAGGATAACAGCATCTGCATTCCTGTTTCACAAGGCTGGCCTGGGTCCAAATGAAAGATTATATAAGTGAAGGTCCTTGTAAACCATAAATGTCTCCTTAATAATCAGTATCTCATCCCTTTACTCATTTGCTTTTCAGATTTATCCATCTCTAAAACGAGAACGTTAATATTATTTCCCAGGACATAATGTGACTTAATGAGTATTTGAAAAATGTTTCAAACCCTTCTGTTGAAAGATGAAAGTTCACGAGCCAAATGTTATTGTAGCTGCTGCTGATAACGGCAGATGTGCTGTATGTGTATAAGCACCATAATTTAAGATTAGCAAATTTCCCATGTTAAAAAAAAAAAAAAGTTCACTGGTTAGATAAGCACTTGAAATTGTTTAAGCAAAGCTTTAAAATGGCTTTTGAAATTTCACAAGATAATTACTATAAACAACATTCACTCTATAACAAAATTAAACAATACCCCGTGGCTAGATGCCTAGGGTGACAACATTTTTGCATTCACACAAAACTATTCCACACTAAAAGGAGAGGCAGGCACTCCCTCAAGGGCAAATCAGGGACCTTACACAGCCTCAATCAGCCCTGCGCTCACCTCCTGCCAGCCTGAAGCTGCCCTATCAACGTAACTCCCATTCAGAGCAGCCACACTTCCTCTAAAGTATACCTCTTCAAAGACATCTTTAACTGGCAAACATTCTCCTCCCCAGAACCACATCTGGCACTGATGTCCTTTCTATAATACCTGGTATGACGTGGTTTTGTCTGCTAAGCAGCCATTGTTTTGCAATTCTTAATTTAAACCATTTTCCTTTTCTTACCCGTTGCTTAAAATAACTGCCATATAAACCCAAAAGTCTGATGACAAATAGTACATTACAACGTCTGATAATACGAGGTCAGTCCTTTCAACTTGGTTCCCAAAGCGGGCCAAAAATGAACACTCCCTAGTGTGGACCTAGGATAAACAACTAAGAACTGTGTGACTAAGGCTCTGACTTCTCATCAGTGAACATACTAGCTACGAGTTACATGTTATTCGGAATTAAGCCCTTTACTCCTCATTACTCCTCTTTCATCTATTCATATCTCCTATGCTCCACTGCCAGGCCATGGCTATGGTCCTGCCTCTGTCCCTTTCTTCCTGGGTCATCGCTGAAGCTTGATCACTGGTGTCCCTGCCTCCAGTCCTTCCCATCTCAACAGGGGTCCTGGATCCTGAGGATGGCTCTGAACGGCCCACCCGACCACATCTCTCTTCAAGAACACAGCAGCCCCACTGCCCTCCGGAGAAAGCTGGCATCCTTTGGCACAGGGTGTAAGACCCCAGGTCGGCACTCTGCCTCCCTTCCAGCCTGTCTCATCCCTGCCACCCTGGCCTGGACCACCCACTCTGACCATCCCCCGGTCCCCCAAATGCACCATGTTCTCTCTTACCACCACGTTGTTCTTTCTGCCTGGAATTCTCTTTCTGCCCCCTGTGTACTCCCCCCACAGCCCAGCCCCATTCATTTGAATAGTTCCTAGTTCGCCTTCAAGCCTCAGGGTCACTGACCAACCCACTCTCCCCACTGGGTCCATGCCCAGAGTCATTTGCTCCCACGGCCACTCCACTCCATCTTCCCACTTGGGGCAGCACACCCTCACCTACAATGACACCTGCTTCACCCACCCGTAGGGAGCACCCTTCCAGCAAATGTTTGCTCTTCCAGCCAACAAACACACACTGAAGACCTACTGTGTGCCAGGCTCCACACTAGGCATGGAGCTGCAGCTAAGCCAGACACACGGGGCCAGCAAGGAATCTATCGCACAGAGTCAGGAAGGAGACCACCGACCAGGGGCCTAGACCAGCGAGCACACACCGAGGAAGGCTCCCGGAGGAAGGGAAGCCTGTGCTGAGGACTGAGGGAAGCCCAGGAGCCAGCCAGGGTGATGAGCACTCAATGCGGCACAGGTAAAGCCTCAGAAAGCCTGGAAAACTGCCAGAACTAAAGAGTCTTCAGAGACTGAAGTAGGAGCAGAGGGGCAGAGAGGAGGTTGCGGAGGCCAGCAGGCGCCGGACCACAATGGGCTCCAGAGCTACACTTAAAGACCAGGCCTTGATAACACGGGCCTGGCGACAGCTGCGAGGCTCCCAGTTGAGAGATGTCAGGAGCAGATTCCCGCTAGGAAGATTGCTGGGCCACAGATGGGAAGTGGGTCTATTAGCAAGCAAGACCAGGCCAAAAACACCAGCCCCAATGCTTTTCTGACAAACCCTAGAAGAGTTATGATCTGCAAGACAGGAAGGGGCAGTGGAGGTGGAGACAAGTGGCAGTTCTCAGGAAGCACTGAGGGAGGGGACGTGGGGGTGCTGTGACTGACAGCGAGGGTCGAGGATGACGCATATGGGTGATGGGGATGCCTGCGCTGAGATGGAGGCTTGACGGGGGCAGGGGCAGCTTTGGGGAGGCGAGGTAGGGAGTTCTGGTTTACACCTATGGTATGAGAGGTGCCCAGGAGCCAGCTGGGAAGGGCTGGAGGTGCAGGCTGGGAAAAAGCCCAGCCCTGGAAATCATCTGCACATTGGAGGAACTGGAAGACAAGAAGGTCAAGGGCATTGGTGGGATCACCTAAGGTAGCCTGTGGAAGAGAAAGAGTTAACAGGGCCAGGGAACACAGGATGAGGGGTGGGGAAGGAAAGAAGTGGGGTGTGAGGAAGGCCTGGCTGAGAGGGGTGGGCTGCAGAAGACAAGAGAGACCCAAATAGAAAGGCCAGAGAGGCGGTAAAACATCTGGAGGGGCAGGGCCACAGCAGCCAGAGCAGAGAGGCGGTAAAGCATCCAGAGGGCGGGCTCACAGCAGCCAGAGGAGAGGGCATGCCTAGTGGAGGGTCAGCCAGGGACTCAAAGGGCACTGAGGAGCGAATTTAGGGAAAAAAACTGAAAAGTAGGCCCTGGATTTAGCCCAAAAAAATACTGCTTGTGACAGGAGTTTTGGTGAAGTGAAAAGGGCTGAGTCCAGGATGCAGAGGGTTAAAGCCCCCTGCAGAGGCGGAGATTCAGCGTGTGTAGACACCCTCTGAGGAGTTCCAGCGAGAAGGAGCAGGAAGAAGGAAGGCTCACTGGAGGGAGAGGAAGCAGAGGGAGGAAGGGCGTGGGCAGTAGGGTCAGAGCACAGGAAGGACCCCTCCCACCACCACACATCCTGCACCTCACGAACAGGTTTTTTTCATGCTTCCTGAAGAAACACGGTCTTCATTATCTTCTAACTGGTTAGGACTGGCAGGACGGGCGATCGGCTCTGGACCTCATGGAGGCCATGCAAGGGTGCAGCAGACCCTCCTGAGCGGGAAGCATGAAGGGACTCTCCTTACCGTTCACAGTGATCGTTCCAGTCGTCTGCGGGACCCCGACGAGCGTCACTGGGTACAGACCAGATTCAGCCGGAAGAGAAAGCGCCGCAGGGAGAGACTCAAACTCCACTCCGCTGGTGAGCAGCCCCTAAAACGAGCCACGCGGCATCATGAGCCCGGACCAAACCTACTGTGCGCTCAGTTCCAAATGCGCCTTAAGACACTGGCTATGGCACATCTGGAACTGCTGGAAGAAAATGACCAACAGTCTTTATAGAAACCCACAGAGAACTTCAGAGACAGTGAACAGTGTAACGCAAAACCACCTAAACACGGTAGGCACGGCGGGTGCTCAGGCGATAAACCACAGAGCCACTTGGTTTTAGCCCTGTTTGCTGTATGTTTGATATTTGTTTTATCATTTTACCAAATGGGAATGTGAACACAAAGAGAAAATATTTTATTTATAAACACAAATAAATAAAAACTTGACTGGGCATGGTGGCTCACGCCTGTAATCCCAACACTTGGGAGGCCAAGGTGGAAAGAACACTTGAGTCCAGGAGTTCAAGACCAACCTGGGCAACATAGTGAGACCCCATCTCTACAAAAAAATTTTAAAATTAGCCGGGGAAGGTGGCACGCACCTGTGGCCCCAGCTACTTGGGAGACTGAGGTGGGACGATCACCCGAGCCCAGGAGGCTGAGGTCGCAATGATCACACCACTGCACTCCAGCGTGGGGGACAGAGTGAGATTCTATCTCAATCAATCCAGCAATACAATGTGGAAATATGCCACGAGTTAATATCCCTGCCATACATCTATGAGTTATCAACTTATTTCAGTATGTACTAAGCTTGCTAGTGCAGGCACTAAGCTTGCTAGTGAACAAGACGGGCAGATTCCCTGGCCTCAAGACGGTGGCCCATGATTGGAAGCAATGCAGGTATGTCGGCCCTCAGGACTTCTCAGCATTGTAACAGAGGTCCTACTCAGGGCACTAAAGCAAGAAAAAGGAAGAAAAGGCATAAAGGCAATTACTCACAGAAAACAAAACCAGGGTCATAGAATACGCTATGGAATCTACAATGAAACTTGAACTTTCTAGTACATTTAGCAAAGTGATACAGTCAGAAAAAAAAAAAAAAAAAAGGAGTTATTTCTATAGTTTAGCAATAAACAATTGGGGAAAATATCATTAACAAGCGATCAAAACCATCAACTATATTAGAAAAAAAACTAACAAATGACGGGCAAGGTCTCACAACAGTTACAGAACACTGCAGAGATAAAGAAGCCCTGGGCGAAGGAGGAAATCCTGGATTCTTCTTAGCGGGTTGGTTTTCTGCAGCGGTATGGTCAAAGCTACCCTGCAACTCTCTCAGATAGGACAGGACTGAGCATCTGAGTAGATGTGCTGATGCTGGGAGTCCGAGTCTCACTCGGGAAGAAATGACACACGTGGATGGAGGAAGGCAAGCACCCTCTGGAGAAGCGCTGGAAAGCAAGGGCAGATGCTACATGCATGTCTGTGGTGCAGACGCAGGGATATACACAGGTGTACATAGATGTAGGCATATGGGCTTAGATAGATATGTGCGTTCTCATGTATGTGCATATGCATACAGACTTTTCCTAACTCTGTCTACAGAAAGCAGCCAGAAGCAAAGCCACTCTCTCGGCAGTGAGTACACTTAGTGCCTGGACTTGGAGCCAAGGTGTGAAATGATCTATGTGTGGAACAGATGTAGCAGGCAAGGGTGGAAGCCGAGGAGCCAATTGTCTCTAGGCAAATATATTGGCATTTATTTCCTTTGAAAATAGCTAAAGCAATATGGCCAACTGTGAACATTTTTTAAATGTGAATGGTGGATATGCGCGTGTGTAGTATTCCCTGTAACATTTGGTATGTTTAAAATACTTCCTAATTTAATTTTTAAAACTTTGCCCATGAGTTGTGGGCTATCTCCATGTGGTGCTTTTTATTTTATTCCCTGCTCTTCCTCATTTGTTATAATAAGCACATATTGTTTTTAAACCAGATAAAAATGAAAGCTACATTTTAAGACCAAAAAAAAAAAATGTGTAAGAAAGAGCAGCAGGCATTTGATACTTTAACCACTTTGGGGAAAATTCTCTAAACTGCTTCTCCCTACTAAGGCTGAGACAGAAAGCCACAGGGAAGGCCTAAGCCAAATCGTACTGCAGGTCAGTCCTCACCCAATGGAAGGAGAAGCACTCCTCCCAAGTGCACCTCAAGACTACAAGCTGAACATCCAGCTGAGCTTCCAGGAGCTTCCAGGAGTTCCAAGCTGCAACTCAGCGTGTACTCATGGCCAGGCTGTCACATCTGTCCCAGGAACCCTTCCCTGACTCTCCAGGGCCAGGCAGACTCCCCTCCACATCAGGCCTGCAACACCTCGTGCACCCCAACAGAGCCTTGATCACAGTCGCAGCAGGGACCAGGGCCTGACCATCTCTGTCCCCTCAGGGCCTTGCCTGGGGCCTGACGCGTGGCAAGAGCACTCAGCAAAATACCTGCACGAAGAGTCTGCCTCTTACCCTGAACACCAGTCATAAAACCCTAAAAGACAACATCCACTCTCGCAGCACCATGCTTTGCGTGCTGCTGAGAAGTTACACAGCAGCACCACACAGCAAGGCAGAGAAGACTTGAGGGATGGAACCTACATTGGCGTGGGGAGGGTCTGTTCTGAAAACACAGAATCAGCTTAGAGGGCCAGTACAAATCTCCTTCCCCCTGACTAGAGAATTGGGTAAGCATTTCCAACAGAAGAGATTACAAAGTGAATCTTTCACACCCTACACAAAGCATAGAAACGGGATATCAGGATTTCAAAACAAGAGAAAGCTGATGATGGTGGTGTGGTCATTTATCCTCCCATTCCACAGCTTGTTCTTCGCCGGGGCCTTGATCATCTTATCATCTTGCAGCGATAAAATAATGCTGATATCATTGAGTAGCAGGCATAACGTGGACTTTGCAACCTCAACTCATCTCATGTAAGCTTCAAAATGATTATTTCACATCTTATACCCAATCAACTAAGCTCGGTATGTGTTCAAATCAGAGGTTTCTTTGTAGGTTCAAATATGTATTGAGAATCAAGCCTAAAGACACAGGAATAACGAAACATGGTCTTCATTCACAATAAGCTTATATGCTTTGGCAAAACAAACATAAAAAGAGACACATATCATAAGATGTGTGCCTCAGACATTAAGTAAAAACCTGCTTTAATGAGAAGTTTGTGTGTTAGCCCAAAAAGATCAAATGATGGGCGATACATACCATGTTTTCAACCCGAAGTTCAAACGGCATTGGGTTATACACCATCAGCTGAACTTCACACACATCTCCTTGAACCCACTGGAAATCTAGAAAATACACACACACACATCAACAAATCCATGTATTTGTTGGCATTTTTTCACTTTCCACATGGTTTCCAATTATTCCTCTGGCAATTTATATTCTCAACGAGGCAGCAGGCTCTATGATCATCTTGAGATGGGTGAGTCAAAGCTGCTTTTTCCACCGGCTTTCTCTGAAACAAAGCAAGGCAGCCGTCACTGGCGCTTTGATGCCACATGAATGGCGCTTGTCGCCACCTTCAGTGGGCTGCATTCATGCCAGCATCTGTCCAGATGGCACTGTTCTTGGTACAGAGCCATAAGGCACACCGCGCTTCACGGGGCCCAGAGGCTGGCAACACAGAAAGACAGTACTGGGGTCACTTG
Organism: Papio anubis; assembly: GCF_008728515.1. NCBI lineage: Eukaryota > Metazoa > Chordata > Mammalia > Primates > Cercopithecidae > Papio > Papio anubis. The sequence goes on from NC_044983.1 coordinate 135,472,578, forward strand.
TGAGTAATACGGAGTGTGATTTGCTCTACTCCGCGAAGATTGTGGGGAGGCGGGGGGCTTCTCCTCCCCACCCACTCCCAAGTCAACTGCAGTTCAGTACCTGTGCAGGGGCAGAATTCTGATGACCTCCAAAATCCCCAGCCTTGGTGTGCACAACCTGGTGTGCATGCACGGTGTAACCCCACTTTCAGTGTGAATATGATTAGGCTGGATTGTAAAACAAAGATGGAAAGATTTTACAGATGTGATTGGGACCCCAATCAGTTGACTCTGAGTTAATCAAAAGGAAGGTTGTCCTGGACGGACTTGTTCTAATCAGGTGAGACCTCACAGGAGACCACGGCCTTTCCTAGAGGGCCTGTGGAGGGGACCACATGGCAAGGGCCTAAGAGCAGTCTCTAGGAGCTGAAAGCAGCACCAGCAGACAGCGGGGAACTGAGAGCAGCACCAGCAGACAGCCGGCGAGAGAACGGGGACCACAGGAAATGAATGAAGAACCACCTGAGGAGTCGTGAAAGCAGGCCCTTCCCTTAGTTGAGCCTCCAGATGAGGACACAGTCCCAGATGACACTTGGATTTCAGTCCTGTGAATCCCTGAGCAGAGGACCCACGCAAAGCCCACACAAATCATGAGGAAGTAGATTTGTGTTGTTTTAAGCTACTGAGTCTGTGGTCATTTGTTACAAAGCAACAGAAAGCTAATTCAGCATCTGTCCCAATTTCCATCAACCCCTCCTCCCTTTACAATCCTCTCTTAGGCAAACCTGAAGGAATTTCAGAATCAATCAACAGGTGGCAGGCATGTGTTAGGTGTGAGGCGCTTCCACACAAGTTATCTCATTACTCAGCATAAGGACCTCCTGAGATAGGCATAGATAACCCCTATCACTGCAAGGCAAACACTCAAGGTCCAAACAGGGTAATAAATTGGCCCAGGAACCACACAGCAAGCGAGAGAAGCTGCTGGATTCAGGCCTCTGAACTCAGAGGCATCCCAAGCAGACATGGGTGGCTAACAGGGCGGTGGGGGGCTTTTTCTCTAGCAGTAAGAAAGTCTGTTGACCAGAATTATTCAGCTTTCACAGAGCTTTCATAAGCATGTTCTCAAGACACAGCTTTTTCCACACACTTTGCACCAAGCACCCTGCAAAGAGATGAGGACTGACTCCACCACACCTATGACATCTGATCCAGAGCTGGCATGTTGACATTGCATGAATTAAAACAGCGTCCACCTGGTAAGCTAACAGCTCCCCTAATGCTTGCACCACCATGTACTCATCTGAGCCTCTGGACAATGCAGTGAATGGCTACAGTCTATGTCAGCAACACAAATGTTATGCCCGTTCTGCAAAAAAGGAGAATCCCCCTGACAGGCTGACCCGCCTGCCCGTCCTATGGTCCTGGGAAGCAAGAGAACTGAGAATCGAACTCCAGTCTGTCTGGCTCCAAAACCTACTCTCTTTTCACCCTACTGTTTCACCTCTCAGGACTCCAGAAACTCAGGTCTTGTCCTTCCAGCTTCCATGTCATCCCAGCTCATGCCAGCTTCCATGCCCCCCACTTTCTAGGCCCACCAGCTTCTGAGGACCTTCAGTGGCAGGGGGCTCACCCACCCTCCTCATTCACATAAGTCAGTGGCCAGAGCACAACATGCTCCCACGCCACCTGCCCCCGGCCTCACCCAGCCTGCCCGGGGCCACTGATGGTCAGCATCCCGGCCCACTCCTCACCACAAATGAAGAAGGTCACTCTCTTTAAACAAGTGGCTAATGCCTGGCAATTAAGAAATTGCTTGCCCTATCATGGTCATGATGATGATGATGATGATAATAAGCCATTTAAAAAATCATTTTCTGGGGTACTGAAAAAATAATGTATACTTAGATGGTCCATGTCTACTAAAGGGTAAATCTAAGATAAATCGTTGATTACATAAAAATTTCTTTTTTTTCTTTTTTTTTTTTGAGACGGAGTATCACTCTGTACCCAGGTTGGAGTGCAGTGGTGTGATCTCGGCTTACTGCAACTTCCACCTCCCGGGTTCAAGCAAGTCTCCTGCCTCAGCCTCCAAAGTAGCTGGGACTACAGGTGTGCACCACCATGCCTGGCTAATTTTTTTTGTATTTTTAGTAGAGACAGGGTTTCGCCATGTTGGCCAGGCTGGTCTCAAACTCCTCACCCCAACTAATCCCCCTACCTTGGCCTCCCAAAGTACTGGAATTACAGGAATGAGCCACCACACCCGGCCTAAAAAGTGATTTTTGCTGAAAGAAGGAGATAACCCCTTTCCACCCTCAGCATGTCAAAGCACACGGTGGTGGCCCTTCCTCACTATTTTGTCCCAGAAGTAGTGGGAAGGCACAAGAATTAGCGTCTCTGAAACGCCCTCGTCTCAGGCCCTGCCCTCCCTGTTGTGGGACACACTGTGCCTGCTGTCATCTGTGGACACACAGCATCGGGTGGTAGCGTTTATTGACAAGTTCGTCTCTTTCTGCTACACTGTATGGACCCACATGGCGGGAAAGACTCCTGATTTATCAATGCATCCCCAGCACATAGCACAGGGCATGTAACTGCTACCAAAAATGTTACTGAATTGCTGCCAGGGACTTTAGAAACATTATCTCTCTTGATCCTCAGAACCACCCTCCGTGTCAGCTTCTAATGTCCCTATTCCATAGAGGGCATGACTGCAGACCACACAGGCGTGATCAGTTGTCCACAGCCACACAGTGGGGAGCTGCAGGGCCAGGCTGCAGCCCAAGTCCACCTGACAGCCACAGCCTCTCCAGGCCACCACACTGCCTCTGGGTCAGCAGTGGACCTTGGCACCAAGCCTGGCAGCACCACAAAGACCTATCACAAATGACAGAAGGCCTTCAAGCCAACACACTCAAGCTGAGGCCGGTGTTGCAGCCATCTTCGCATGGATGTAGCTCAGATGATGGCCACACCGGCCAACACACACAGACGCCGGCCACACCGGCCAGCGCACACAGACGCCGGCCACACCGGCCAGCGCACACAGACGCCGGCCACACCGGCCAACACACACAGACTCGGGAATTATTCCGAGTGAAAGTGGAAAATGGTCTCAAACGCTGCCCTCAAGAGTTTCCTCATCTCTAAGACCCGATGCCCCCTGCTGTGATGATACCTCCCCCAATTATACACCAAGGTTCATTGAGAGACACTGGAACTTTAGGTTAAAGTTATGGGATCTGTCAAGCCTCTGGGCAAGCACTCACTGATCAGTACACTGCCAAAAAGATATTAGAAGCTATGGGATGTCAATTACACTTTCCTACCACACAAGTGTTATAGCTCAGAAAAAAAATCCTACATCATCCACTGAATTCGTCCTCAGCCCAGATGAGCAGGTACTTCTTACTACAGTGAGAAGCCATATTATAAAGGGAAAAGGCCCTGGGCATCAAGTCCTGCAACCTGGCATGGCGCCTGGGGGCTGTCACTGACAAACTGTCTGACCTGGAGCAGGTACTTACATTCGTTCAGTCTTAATTTTCTCATCTGCAAATAGGGAATATAATGACACCTGCAGCATCAGCATCAAAAGTTTTGAGAATCACTGGATGATGTTTGCTTAAGCCCTCTTCAACAAATACAGACTGTAATTTTCATAAAAAGAATGCTCGACAATGTCTTTTTATTTGTTTTTTGAGATAGGGTCTTGCTCTGTCACCCAGGCTGGAGTGCAGTGGTGCAGTCTTGGCTCACTATAGCCTCAACCTCCTGGGCTCAGGTGATTCTCCCACCTCAGCCTCCCAAGTAGCTGGGACCACAGGTGCCCGCCACCAGGCCTGGCTAATTTTTCGTATTCTGTGTAGAGATGGGGTTTTGCCATGTTGACCAGGCTAGTCTCGAACTCCTGGGCTCAAGCAATCCACCTGCCTCAGCCTCCCAAAGTGCTGGGATTACAGGCGTGGGCCACCACACTCGGCCAACAACTTCTTAAGATTGAAAAGGAAAAGCAGAGAGGCAGGGCTTGCAATCCATGCCATCAGTGGCACAGGGCCCTGTGCTCTGGCATCTGGTTTGACGCTCTGCTGTTATTGTCTTCAAATTCTCAGCGATGTTTGAACAAAGGCCCTGTGTTTGCATTTTGCACTGGGCCCTACAAATCATATGGCCCATCCCGAGAAGGGGAGTCTCACACTTCCAGTCTCCTAAATCACCTCTAGAAGTTTTTCTCAACAAAAGGACTGAAGCTTTCCTCAAAAGTTCTGTAGGGGAGATAGCTCATCACCAACCCTGATGAGAACAGAAAAGAGCAGCCAGAGACTCTAGAAGGTCCCGGGGGAAGAGCCTCAGCACTCATAGGACAGCAAGTCCTAGGCCAGGGGAGACAGAGGAGCCCTGAGGGTGGCCCGCCCATCCCCACAGAGCTCAGAAGACGCCCTCCAGAGAGGAAAGGTGGAGTTCCCTCAAGAGGCCAGGAAACAACGTCCCCAAAACACAGCGAGGACGGGATTTGTACAGCTCTCTCCTGCTTACTGCAACACACGCTGGAGCATATCATATGGGGCCGCCATCAGGCCCTGCCCGTTCATGCACCACATCCACCCAGTGCCTACGCTTCCTGTCACCTCGTGTTCTCCAGAGCAGAGAAGCAGTGGCAGGAAAGACAAGGTTGGGGTGTCCTTCAGAATCAATAGACTAAAAATGGCATTTTAAAAATGCATACACACACACACACACGCATACACACAGGCATACACACAATACACACACGCATACGCACAATACACACACACATACATGCATAAACACATACACACATGCATACACACACATACATGCATACACACATACACACATACACATACACACACACACACATGCATACACACAAATTCTACAGTAGACTATATAGTTAGCACTCAGGTTTTCATAAATTTTCCAAAATTCAGAATTGGCTGCACTTTTTCAAGGGCATGACCCCAGGTCTCTATTTTCTTCTCATTCTAACAATGAACAGCTAGAACAGCTGGAGCCGCTCCTTGCAAAGCCCACACGGCTCCTCCGAGGCAGGCTGCGTCTGAGCCTCCAGGGGGCTTCCCCAGGGTGTGCGGGGCCCCACCCCACACCCCACTCCCAGTTAGCCCAGTGTTTATTGTTCATTCAAGTTCAATGTGTAAGTAACCAGGTACCCTGCTGACAGGTGTACATTTTTAGAGACCTTTTGTTCACATTTAGTCTCGATAGTCAGCTTCTCATGTTTGTGTCTTGCCTGCATGAACTGCATGACTGTGGGGTCCAGGTAGCAGGTCTCTCCCACACCCTCTATGCACGTGAGAGGAAACCAGAGGGTGCTCACAGGAACAGGACACTTGGTCTGTGATGTGAAATCAAGCTTGTCACTAACTGAGTAACTTTCAGTTACTTCTAAAAGTCATTTCTCTGAGTTTGTTTCCTCATCTGTAAAAGGGAGATAAAAATGAAATCTTCCAAAACTACTGGAAACTCCGTAAGGCAACATATGATAGCCTCAACGTATGATAGCACCGTTTGAATAAAAGAAATGAGGACCATTTTTAAAAGCACAAGGTTCTTTGAGTACTCCCTCCCTAGTTATGCCCTTTATCTTAGCAAACAACTTTATTTCTTCTGAAGCACTTTATTTTTTAAGGCATTCAGATAATTTACAAATAGTTAATGGAGTTTATCATGAGACCCTTACAGAAGCTAAGAAATCCCAGAGCTAGTAATATACGAGAAATGCTCATCAAGACAATGTGCTGGCTGGACGCAGAGGTCCCCACCTGTAACCCCAGCTCTCTAGGAGGCCGAGGCAGGCGATTCACTTGACCCCAGGAGTTCGAGACCAGCCTGGGCAACATGGTGAAACCCCGTCTCTACAAAAAATACAAAAATGAGTGGGTATGGTAGTGTGCACCTGTGGTCCCAGCTCAGGAGGCTGAGGCAGGAAGATCAATTGAGCCCAGGAGGCTGAGGCAGCAGTGAGCCCTAATTACACCACTGCACTCCAGCCTGGATGACAGAGCTAGACCCCGTCTCAGAAAAAAAAAAAAAGATTATGTGCTACATGTAATGCTCTTCTTATTGTCCCTTCTGCCTTGAATTCTGCCATGCCCTGCCAGCAACACGAAACGTACAGTGAGATCTAGGTTCCCCTGTGAGTTCTTGGACAAGACACTTAAACGTCCTGAATCAGTTTCCCTGCCTACAAAATCTATAAAAAGGGATTCATAATAGGTACCCCATCCATTCATTCATTCTTCTGTCACTGCTCCAGCGGCTGGGGAGACAGCAGCCGCACACAGCCTGACAGAATTCTGGCTTCAGGTGATACTGCGGGGCAAAGCATCAATGGGCCAGTGTGGATCTGGGCTGGAGAAAGGCGGGGAAGAGAATCCTGGGCCAGTGTGGATCTGGGCTGGAGAAAGGCTGGGAAGAGAACCGCAGACAGTGCCGCTAGAGATGGCGGGAGGAGTGGCCTGCGAGGCGCTGGGATCAGAAAACGCCCCTCTGAGGGAGGGGGCATGTGAACAGAGACCAAAAGGGTGTGACAACAATGACAGAGGGGCAGGGGACGAGTTCCTGGCAGAGGAAAGAGCGAGCCCCAAAGCCCTGGGCCTGGAACAAGCCTGTTTCTTTCCAAGACCCGAAAGGAGTGGCTGTGGCTAAACCAGAGTGATGGTGGCAGGAGGCGGCATGAGAAACCCGACAGAGAGGGAAGGGTGTGGGCAGGGCGGGGTCGGGAAGCGCCTGCAGTCCGTAACTCGGGGTGTGGGTGAGCTTGCGAGTGCAAGAGGAAGCCTCTGTCCTGGAAAGAAAAGCATGGTGGAAAAAGGAGTTGGAATGCCTTTTTCCTAAATCGGAGTTAAAGGAATTAAGAGTAGAAATAAAGAAACAGAAGGAGAAGAAAGCACTGTATATCAAACGCAGAGCACCACGGTCGTGCAGGCCTTCCGCTCATACTCCTCGGAGGCCCCGGCTGTCGCCAAGCAGCGGCCAGCCTCTAGGCCCTCAAGGCTCTGTCACAGGACATGTGGGCTCAACCAGCAGTGGTCGCCAGTGACAAGAAATCACAATCTCCTGCAAGAGGCCTCAGGCGTGTCTTTGTGGCAGCAAGGGACAGGGAGCTTGCTGCCACAGCCGGGCTTTGGGAAGGCCACCAAGGGACAGGGCCGGCGGTGCATGCTGAGCCCTGGTGCAGGAGGGACGAGAGCTCAGACACAGGAAAGCTCAGGAGAAACTGTCCACTCCCAGTCTCTCCCACAGCACAGCTTAACCCCAGGACTGGCTATTCTGATCACCTGTGTTCACAAAAGAACAGAACACAATTACCTCATCCCCCACTCAATCCTGAACACAACCCAACCCTGAATCTTTCTTTGATGATTCAAAAGTCACTTCAGCCCTTGGAAAATCAGTCTACATCTCCAATTGTCACTCTTCTGTAGTTCACATAAGTCTCAGTTAACAAAAGTCTTTCTGGTTTCTAGAACTTTCACAAAATTACCTTATATGAAATACATTTTTAAAAATTAGATCTATGGGCAATTGCCTGCCAAAAGCAGCAAATCAAATAAACTTCCATGACAGACTACACACACACACACGTGTGCACACATCCACACATGCACATCCACAAATACACATAAACACACATATGCATGCATGCACATATGCATGCACACAGGCGCACACACACACACACATATGCATGCATGCACACATCCACACATGCACACATACACACATATGCACACATGCACACATCCACACACACGCATGCATGCACACATGCACACACACGTATGCGTGCACACATCCACACATACACGCACACGCGCACACACGCACATGCATGAACTGGCCCAAAATTCTGTTCTAAAAATCTAGAAAAGCCATTGGAAATCAGGTGGCATAGCACGGTGGGAAAGCCAGGATCAACATCCTACCTATTTTCTTGTTCCGCTCTTCTCCACGGTTGTGTGCGATAATTGGTGAATAGATGAAGGGACTTTTGGTCGACACGTTCTGGCCCAGCAAGCTCTTCATTTTGTGTGGCCGGAGGCTGGCAGGGAGATTCAACAGTTTCACATGCCTGTTGTTTCAAACAGAACACAAATACTTCAACTGTCTTGTTAGCCTGGTTTCAGAATAAACACAACCAAACATGATGTGTTAGAAAAACAGTAAATCGGTCAGAAAGAAGATAAATGGAGGGAGGAAAAGCACTCCAAGGCAGCAGGACAGACCAGGAAAGCGCTGCAACAGTAACTCAAGACTCTCCCAGAGAGGGGAAATCGCTCCCTGGAACTCGGGGAGCAGCCACTTCCCACTGGGAGCTCCTGAACTGGGCCCAAGGGTGGTCTGGAGTCAGAAAGGCCAGCTTGCAATCTCGCTGCACACTTACCAGCTGTGTGCCTCTGGGCACGTGCCTTGACATCTCTAAGATGTAGGATCCTTGTGTATCAAGCGCAGGTGGGGCCACCACCTTCCCCGTGGACCCGTGGGGAGGATCCAGCTAAAGACTCCTAGCACGGGGCCCACTGCTCGGCCCAGAATGGCTCTTCTCTCTTTGCCTCTCCCTTTCCCGAGGGACCTGCCTGCAGCAAGTGGCAGCCAGACCCTGACCCATGGGAAGAGATGGCATCTATGAGAAGGTCAACGGCACCCTCTGCTCTACTCGCATGCATGACGGCCCCTCCAGCAGCAGCATCTGCATCTGACATTGCTTCCCACAGCATCCCAGCCATGGATGTCTGCCAGTCTATACTTATGCTCGAATTCATCCAGCTAGCATTAAGATAAATGTACCAATCCATGGAGCCTGAGCATGATCAGGCACTGTGCTAGCCACTGCATACGTATTATCCCACTGAAACATCACAACCACCTTCTTGGTTTGGGTACTACTACTATTGTCTCCATGTCATCAATAAGGAAATTCACACAGGAGGGACTAAGTATATTGCCCCAAATCCCCCAACTCCCCCATGGCTGAAAGCAATAACAATAGGTGACACTATGCTCTTAAACCACAGCACTAGAAGGTGCTGTCGCCCTTGTGACCAGTTTGGGAAGACAGTGGTTAAGATCTGGAACACTCCTGGACGTCAGACAGAAAGGACGAGGGGTGGAGGTGGGAAAACAGGAAGATGGATAGTGACACTGATCGTGATGAATCTACGGGCCCCCCACCCCCCGCCTCCTGGCCTCCGCAGGAAGGTGAGGCCCCCTGAGGAGCTCTGGCCAGTAGGTTGTGAGTGGGAGCCACCGAGGCCTCTGTGAGACACACTCTAGAGCGATGGGCCAGCCCCCAGCTCTCTCCTTCGGCCGCACAGCCATGGCGATCCTGGAGGCTGGACATTGAGAAGGTGGAGCACCAGACAGATGCAGCCTGGAGCACAGAGCAACCTCCCAGAGCTCAGCTGCCCTGGAGAGCCGCCCAACCCGCATCAAACTTGTGTGAGTGAGGCAGAAACTGTTGTTACAGTAAATCACAAAGACTTCAGGGTTGATTTTTCTGCCACAGTGCACCCTAACCTATACCGTGTAATAACGACTGCCTTACCGAATCCACAAAATCACCACCTCTCTCAGTGAGGAGGGACCTCAGGTGCCTTGTTCCATCCTGCCCTGTGCAAAGCACGCCTACAGTACTCAGCAGACAATCCCCACCAGAGACCCACATCCCAGCCCTGGGGAGCCTGCCATGTGCGTGGTTCTCTCCCGCCACCCTCAGTGACTCACGGCAGGAGATGGTGCTAACCCCGTGCCCCCCAGACCAAGGGCACACCCAGCACATGCTCCCCAGCTCCCTTCACTTTGTGTGTGCCCTTCATTATGCCTTTATCATACAGGATCAGAACCATTTCATTCTATATCTGTTTCCACTCAGCTGTGAGCCTGCTGAGGACAGGGGCACCAGGGCCTTATCTGCCTCTAGCTGCAGAACTAATAAAATCGTACTTGGCCTATGAAGCTGCCAACAGTAAAGCAGAAGTCTAGGGATAAAGTGTCCAAGACAAGGATGATTTTGACAGAGTCCATTTGGAAACCGCTGACACCATAAAAACCTGACTTCCCTCAGGAGCAGCAGCCATTGGGCCGTGCAAAGCATTGCAGAGTGCTGATCAGGAAAGCGACGCCAGACAAACTGGTCAAGAGGAATGACAGCCAAAAACTACTCACCTTTTGTTTCCTGGTTTTTAATTCATCAACCTTATTCACAGGGAAATTCTCTAAGAAGAGACGGGTGGGGACTACAGCTGGCCTCTAGTGCCTCGTGTGTGTGACAGCGTGGAGGCCGCTTGCTCCGAGTCCGGAGTAACTGAGCGAGCTGGAAGGGGCGACCGCGCCAGCTGTGGCAGCAAGGTGGGGCCAGCCGCTCCCCTCCTGAATTCTTATCAGCTCCAAACAGCTCTGGTTTAAGAAATTCTTAAGGAAGTTTATGGCTTGGCCACCAGACCACGTATGGGAGCTCAACGTTAGCTCTCAAAAAAGAAAATATTCAATGAATCCCACTCGCCCATCACTGCCCCCAAATTAAAGATTCACTGGTTAACTGGAAATGGCACTGAAACTCTATTCCACTTCCTTAATAATAATTCAGGACTTACAGTGTGTTCATCATCTACATGCTTACTAGGGGCCTGATAGTCTACTGTTGGCTACTGTGTACACACTTTATCATTTTTGCGGAGAATTCCCTAAGTAAGGAAAAAAGATCGCGTATAGTTCTATCAGAACCATCCTCTGCTTTAACTCTGGGCAACAGTAACAGGATGTGGGTTCGGCCACCTCCTAGCAGATGAGATCACGCTTGGCCACTACCGTCTCCTCGCAATTAGCCTTGGGCCAAAAGCGCATCATAGACACTCAATAAATATTTGATCAATTGAATTTTGGAATAGAATTAAAATAGGGATGTATTTTGGCTCCTTTTTCATTACCTGCATCATAATTACTTGAAACCATCTTTGCGTGAGCCTAGTTCAGGCTCCCATGCTACAGAGAACAAGTAAGTATTTTCCTGTAAATTGCTAAAATAGTTTTATTGTCAAATACTAAGAAAGGCCTCAAGGGAAAAGAAAATGGCTCTGATCATCTATTCTAAAACTAAAGTCATAATTAGGAGCCATCCCCAGCAGTAAATTCGTTCATGTCTAACAATTCTATATAGCAGGTCTGATAATTTACTCACCAATGTTGACATTTTTCAACTAACTTATCCTGTAACACTAACAGGAGCTTTAGTCTTCAGGTGCACATATTACTGAGCTCTTCTTATGTCATAGGGGTTGACCTGCAATGCCTGACTTAAATTTTTTTTTTTTTTTTTAGCTGGAGTCTCGCTCTTGTCGCCCAGGCTAGAGTGCAATGGCATGATCTTGGCTCACTGCAACCTCCACCTCCTGGGTTCCAGCGATTCTCTTGCCTCAGCCTCCCAAGTAGCTGGGACTACAGGCACCCACCACCACGCCCGGCTAATTTTTGTATTTTTAGTAGAGATGGGGTTTCGCCATGTTGGCCAGGCTGGTCTCAAACTCCTGACCTCCAGTGATCTGCCCACCTCGGCCTCCCAAAGTGCCGGGATTACAAGCATGAACCACCACGCCCAGCCCCAATTTTTTTTTAATTAAACTGGTAAAATCCAGGTTTCCAGGCATAGGATGTTGAAGTGTTTGGCTGATATATGAAGACAGTCCCAGACTTTTTTCCTAAGGAAGCACCTTGGCCTAGTCAATAGCTACTGCCCAGGCTTCCCTTCAGGTGGAGATGAGGAACAAGGATTTAGGAAGAGGGGGACAACCCTACATGTGATGTGGACATTTAACCACTGTACACAGATTCACTGCAGGCCTGCCACGGACCAGGTGCTGAGGGCACCAACAACACGGGCCTGCTCCCCTCGCTCGGCATCAGCAGACACCTACCAGCTCTTCCTGATGCCTGGTACGTAACTCTGGATTATCTGTTGCCCAACTCCTGCCAAAAGCTCACTTATGAGAAATGGCATTCATGAAGGAGTGTGTGATGCACAGCGGCCCGCCTGTTATCCTAGATGCTGGCAACAGGAGGGCTAACTCAAGCCAGCCACAGCAGGCCACACCGCTGTGTTCTCTGGGAGAGCTGCCTTCATCCGCTGGTGCTCCGGCCCCATGCCCTCAGTGTGCATTACTGAAGGCTAACAGCAAAACAACGTCAGACACCTGCCCAGATCTTCATGGGGATGTTGCTGAGCATGTTACTCGAAACATCAGAATGTTCCCTTTGAGATAATCCACTAAAGGGGTTTCCCACCTCATTGCTGGGAAGAGATGCATTTCCCCAGTGTGACTGATACATGCTTATTCTTGAGAGAGAGGGGCTCTTGTAGCCAATCACGCTTCCTTCTTGTCAGTTACCTCAGAATCGTGCTCTCTCCCATCTCCAGCCATTACGTAGGACATTATAAATTCCAGGTACTAACAGAACTTGTCACTTTAATTTTCTGTCCCACTGTTATTTTCCCTTCACTCTGGTTACCTGAACTTGTTCTTTTTTGAGAGACAGAGAGAGAGAGAGTCTCGCACTGTCACCCAGGCTGCAGTGCAGTGGTGCGATCTCTGCCCACTGCAACCTCCGCCTCCTGGGTTCAAGCAATTCTGGTCCCTCGGCCACCCAAGTAGCTGGGACTCCAGGCGCGCACTACCCCATCCGACTAATTTTTTCTATTTTTGGAAGAGATGGGGTTCTGCTATGTTGGCCAGGCTGGTCTCGAACTCCTGAGCTCAGGCAATCCACCTGCCTCAGCCTCCCAAAGTGCTGGCATTACAGGCGTGAGCCACTGCGCCTGACCCAGGAATTTAAAAAAATAACTAAATAGCTACATATCTGCTTTTCTTGAGGGAGTGATGGACCTAATTCATTTGATTTAATTTAACATGTACAAACAAAAGTAAAAACTGACAGGGAATGGTAAGGTGACATCTAATTAGAGGCAAAATTCCCTGAAACTTCTGTAAGAACTCATGTCTGCAAAGAGTTTTTCTGCTTATAAAACACTTTCCCAAACATTTCATTTGATCCATGCATGGGAGGTATGTCTCATCAACCTCAGTCCAAGAAGAGGAAGTTAAATCGTTCAAAGTCACACAACTAACTGCAGAATGTGGGATGGGAATATAAGATTACTAAACAAAAGCCAGTGGCTTTTCCAATTTTACATGAAGGGGGTTTATTGGCACTTGGCATAAATAATGTCAATGCATTTTAGTTACTATCCTTCCTTTCTGAAACCTACAGAGATGCATACACACCAGTATCCCTCACACATCATCATGACAGTCTTAGAGGAGGAAGTGGCATATAGTCTGTTCTAGAAGTATGGCTCACAGCATATATTAGGAGAAAAAAGATCTTGCTTTGACAAGAAAAAGAAAAGGAGGAGGCTAAAGAATTACGAAGGCCAGGCAGAGTGGCTCACACCTGCAATCCCAGTACTTTGGGACGCCAAGGCGGGCAGATCACGAGGTCAGGGGTTTGAGACCCGCCTGGCCAACATAGTAAAACCCTGTCTCTACTAAAAATACAAAAATTAGCTGGGCAAGGTGGCACATACATGTAGTCCCAGCTACTCAGGAGGCTGAGGCAGAACTGCTTGAACCTGGGAGGCAGAGGTTGCAGTGAGCCTAGACTGCGCCACTGCACTCTAGCCTGGGAAACAGAGCAAGACTTTGTCTCAAAAAAAAAAAAAAAAAAAGAATTATGGAGCAAGGACATCACATCTGTCCTAATTCTCCCTACTTTCAAATGGCAAAAACTTAGGAGAGGGGCATGAAAGCTAATCTGGCCAGCACATTACAGTGTGCACATTTTTATCTACAGGTGAAAATTAGTCTCATATAAAACACAAGCCTGTTTATTAGTAAGAATGGAAGCATATAACCAGCTTTCTGCGTCAGAAAGTGTCACAATTCCAAGGAAGAGAACGTGCAGTTCATAAAGCGTGCACTCGCTTCAAGGTTGTGCTTTTCCAAGGTATGCTTTCTGACTTGGGAAGGGCAGCTATTCATCAATGCATTATCTTGACTCATAAGCATTACAGGTCACAAACCGAAACCGGGACTTTTGATCTGGAGCAGTGTGGTGGGATGAGTGGGTCTTAGGTGTCATTTGCTATTGTGCCCTTGTCAGTTGCCTCCTAACATCCACTTGCTGCTTCTCCTGTGCCCAACTATTCCTAGGTTTTGCTTTAGGGGAACTATATATGGTCTCCTTGCAGCCATGTGGTTTGCAGGGACTCAGTTCGATCTGAGCACATAACTCCATGAGGGGCAGTGAAAAGCAAAAGGACATTCTCCCCCTGAAAGAAAGCAGTGTTCCTTTACAGGTGTTACTAAAAGGCTCCTGCTCTCTTTTCCTGGACACAGTAGTGAGAGGATGTGAGGCCTGGAGCTGACGAGCCACTCTGATAGCACCTGGGGCCTGCAACTAAAGCCAATACTGCAGAGGACAGAGCTCAGAAGGAAAGAAACCAAGTTTTGATGAGGTTGTTTGAGCCCTGACTCCAGCCCTACCTGAATTTCTCCCTGAACTTTCCAGGTACATGTGCCATAAATTATTTTTGCCTAAGTTAGTCTGGTTTCCATCAGCTGCTATTACAAAATATTCTAAGGGATCCAACTATTTACTCGTTCAACACACAAGGTCACCTGGGGGCTACAAAGACACAGAAGAGAGAAGGACCCAAAATGTCAACAAAGATGCACAGTCAAGTTCCATAAGCGCCACGGAAGAAAGATATGGCATATACTGTTGGCTGGCTGACCAAGCACCAATTTCTGACCCCATTCTCATTCCCCACCTATATCACAGATTCTAGGAAAGCTAAATATTTATTTTCTCAGCCTGTCTTGCAATTAGAGGTGGCTATGAGACACACTGCCTGTTAATGAGATGGGGGCAGAAGCCTACTCGAATCTGCCAAGAACATTTTTGCTTCCCTATTAAGCAAAAGATAGACATCCCTAGACCTGCCCCTTCTCCTTTCTTTCTGCCTGGGATGTAGATGTGTTGTCTGGAGCTGCAGCAGCCATCTGGTAATCATGAGGTAAAGACAGAATGACAGAGAGGCCACCTGTTTCTAGCTTCTTAATAGACTAGAAGAATAACTTCCTATTGACTATCTACTACTAGGTCTTTTGTCTTTTACAGTTGAAATAATTCCTAACTTACAAAGACAATATAGTCATTTCTACCTGGGTGGCTCCAGAAAAGGCTTTATAGAGGACATAATCCTTGAACTAAAATCGTGAAAGATGACTAAGTATCGTCAGGCAGCGCAGGGAAGCACAGGTATTCCAAGCCAGAGATAAAGCCTAAATGCAGGAACAAAACCGGGCACACATTTGGCCCACTCTAAGTATTTCCACAAGGAAAAGCAGGAGCGCAGGACCAGGGAAATAGGGGGCTCACAATCAAGTCTGGAGACAGGGCAGGCCACAGAGGCCCTGCAAGCCACGCAAAGCAAGTACATTAGAGTCTGTTCTCTAAGCGGTGGGGAGCAGAGCAGGCTACGAGATATTCCGGCTCTCCAAATGTTCCAAAGACATTCCCTTTCATTTGACCAGTCGTGCTGACGTTCTGTGGGTTTACCACACTGAATCTCAGGCAGTTCTTCTTCCCAGTTTTCAACGAGACCAGGTACGATCCATGTGATGAAGGAGTCCCCAGGACACTTAGGGGTTACTTCTCTAGCTAAGTCTTCAGAAAACCATCACGAATATGTTTACACAGATGGTGGGTCATACCTAAAATCAGATTTTTGAAAGCAACCCATGGCCGGGCGTAGTGGCTCACGCCTGTAATCCCAACACTTTGAGGAGGCCGAGGCGGGCAGATCACAAGGTTAGGAGTTCGAGACCAACCTGGTCAATATGGTGAAACCCCGTCTCTACTAAAAATACAAAAATTAGCTGGTTGTGGTGCCACGCGCCTGTAGTCCCAGCTACTCAGGAGGCTGAGGCAGAAGAATCACTTGAACCCGGGAGGCGGAGGTTGCAGTGAGCCAAGATTATGCCACTGCACTCCAGCCTGGGCAACAGAGCAAAACGACATCTCCCTCCAAAAAAAAACACCACAGTCCATGACCACACCAGGCAAGAGCAATGGCACCAGGATGCCAGGCAAGACTCAGCTATTTGCAGGGAGCTCCGCCATAGGGGCCACAGGACCCTAACAGTGAAAGACACGCACTGCCCAGGAAAGGGATGCTCACAGAAGATTTGGAAAACAGCGCCTGCCCAAATGGTAGACTTTTATACTTTTACCCAATCTGTCTTTTCTAATGTTTTAACAGCCGAAGGACCAAGATGTGAATGTTACAGTACTTTTCAATGTGCTGTTTGAAAACACAGGTGAAAAAACATCTCCAAGAAGAAAACTAAGACGTACTGAGCGCTTCCCAGGCGCTAGGCATGGTGCTCTGTGCTTTCGTGTGCCTCTGCTCAGCTGAAACAGAACCAAACCACCCTGTGTGGGGCAATTTTTAAGCCTCGCTTAAAGATGAAGAAAACGAAGTGTAAAGAGGCTGCTTCTTTACCAAGGCCATGCGCAAGTGAGAGTGAACCCACGGCCTCTCGCTTCACTCCAGGGCTGCCTGGCGGGCTGTGAGGAGAACAAGCATGCTCCTTCCTTGGTTCCAATGACCTGCAAAGACCAATCATCCCCAGCTTCAGGGACAAGAAGCCTGAGCTCCTGGATATCTACACACAGCACCAAACACCCAGAATGTTCTGTAAGCTTCATAACATTCTACTAGGCAAGGTTTTCTAAATTTAAAAATGATTCAAGTCATGATGTAAATATAAAATTATTAAGAAAGGCTTTTCTAGGCCTTAATCTTTAAAAAATGAATCATGCCCTTAATCCCAAGTCAAATACGTTCGGCTCTAAGTCTTAGTCATAGAAAAGCCTCAAAGGCCCTTCCCTCCACAGCCTGCATCAGTGCTGAGCAAGCACTGGGCACGCAGGGCAGCCACGCCACTCCTGGGCCCTCCGTACAGCGGTGCGGCAGGTCCCTCTGGACATTCTGAGGAGCAGCCAGAGCAACTTCTCAGGCCGCAGCCACGCCGTTTGGATGCTGCTCTTTGCAGCTCTGCCTGATGAACAATCTCAGCAGTGCCCTTCAGAACGCCTTAAAATTCCAGTGTGGCCTGCCAGGGGCTGCAATGCACAGCGACCCTTTCTGCCCCCACTTCTTGGGAGCACACAACTCTTTGGCAAAAAGAAACCATTTCATTTGGCAGTATTATACTTGCCTTCAAAGAAATGCAGGGAGAAAGAAAACTAACATTTGTTAAGCACCATACACATGCTTTTACGTGTTACTTCATTGAATTCTCATAATAGCTTAATGCTATGGGTTTTCATTCTTAATTGTGGGAGCATAGTGGGGAGATAAGCAAACTGATACCCAGGAGGTTAAGTGACTCGTTCATGGAATGCAGCAGGCCTGTGAGTCAAAGCCCAGGGCATGGCAAGACCAAGTGAAGCTGGGGAACAACAGCCAAGCCAAGAGCGTTTTAAAGAGACTTAGCATCTTCATCACACCGAATCCTAAGGCTACAGCACTTCCAACCAACAGCAAAATGTCAAATTCAACTGTTTCTTTCCAGTCTTCAAACAAATCTTTCAGAAATTCAGAAATCACCTCACAAGACTAGTTCATAAAGCTTTCGCAGGTCCTAAGCCTGGAGTGGTTAAGAAAAAACAAAACCCCTCTGCAAGGACCCACTTCGCACGTGCCATAGGGTCTCCGCTCTCAAATTGCACACTCTTAGGAGTGACAGTTACACAGAAAGGACGGCACATGGCAGCAAATCCTGGGAGAGTGGTGAGCAATGGGAGCCCTGGAAAGTCAGGGAGCTCGCCTCTCAGAAAAGGTGTCCTGGAAATGGGGCTGAGGATGAGTGTGGAGGAACGAGGGAGCACAGACAGAATGAAGACGGGAGAGGAGACAGCCTGCCAGGCAGAGGCCGTGCAGAGCAAAGACAGGAGCCGGCGAGCGCTCGTGTGGGCGAGGAGCTGCCCTGTTCCCGTGTGGCCGGGGTGCATGGCCTGCGGCAAGGGAAACGACTGAAAGCTTCCAAGGAGAAGATGATGTGGTCGTGCCGGTTTCCACTGCGGTGTAGTGGTCGCAAGGCAGGCTTTGGAACCAAGCAAGGCTGGGTGCAGACGGGACTCTGCCATTTAATGGGCATGGAACTGCAGCAGTTACGGAATGTCGCTGGCCCTGACTCTCTCATCTCTAAAATACTTACTTCCATGTCATAGGGCCGCTTTCCAGTTTAATGAGATAATGAACCTGATACATAGCCAACCAAAAATGGGAGCTCTTCTAAAGACCTCTATTCACAATCAGACTAGAGGACGGTGTCCCGGAGGGCAGCTGCCTTTCCCGCTCCGCAGGGCCCATCTCACCTGACGATGGGAAGCTTGGTGAAGGGTACCGGCGGCAGGGTGAGGCCGCCAGGGAGGGCGATGGGTTCCATGGTCCCAGGACACTTGGACGTATAGTTCTCTAGGCTTTGGGTCACATCTTTCTTTTCTGAAGAGAAGATGAAAACAAAATAAAGATTTATTAGGCAAAAGTCAAAGTGGCTGGCTTTCATTTTACTTGGGGCATTTCATGACAGTCCAATGAGTCCAATCTTCTGACAGAAATTAAGGGGCAGTGAGCAAAAGAGGCCAGAACAAAACAGAAGCTAGATTCCACTTATTTGAAAATCACCAGCAACTGCTCCTCGTAAGGGCCTGTGGATAAAAGGGAAATTAAGTTAGTATCCCCCAGGAGACTTCCATTTTCCAAGAAAATAAACCCTTATCAAATTTCAAGAAAGTCTGTAGGCAGGACTAGAGAATCAGTACATTTTATAACTTAACAATACTTTTTCGGCAATTACTAGGTAATTACCAAGCAAAACGCCAGGACCTGTCTGTCCCTCAGGAGTCTGTAATTTATCTGTATGACAGATACTTAGGCAAATAAGTGCAAATCAACATTTTTGAAGCAAATGTAGAGCTTTGTGAGAAAAGACTGTTGTTCCCCACCCCGCCCCCGTCCCTTTCACAAGGAGGGAGGAAAAGAGGACACAGGCGATAATCATGTCCGCTTACTGCCCACGGCACACTCTAGACAGGCCACAGACACAGACCCCTTCCCACCACAGCACGACAGAGCTCAGGAGCACCGCTGTGCTCTATGACTCAGGCTGGCTCAGGAAGGCAGGCACTCGGGTCCCCACTTTGCAAATGAAAAACCTGAGACCAAGTGAAGTTAAGCAGCTTGTCAAAGACCATGTACTTGGCCTTAGGCCTGTGGTTTTCTCACTAGAGTGTTTTAAAGAATTAAGGAAAGGATGGGATTACGGGACAAGTGTGAACAAGGGAGTCTCTCCTTGCAGCATCTACCTTCTCTGTGAAATACCAAAGTCACTGCTGATGAGGAAGACAGAGGACTTGGAGAGAAGAGCAGCAGAGGGACACGATCACCAGGGATGAGACCTAGAACAGCGAAGTTAGATCCCACTCCAGGAGACGCCTTGGTCTTTCCCTGTCTAGTGTGCTACCACCTTAGGGGAAGTCCTTCAACCGTTCTGCATCTTGTTTGCCTACAGTAAGAGGAGTGCCTGTATCAGGAATTACTAAGGATAAATGAGATAATGCATTAAAAAAAAAACAATGACTGGCAGATACGGTGCACTGAATAAACGGAAATGATAATAACCATTATCATCATTATCATATAGATGCACTGGAATGGACAAAGAGCAGGTAAATAGCTGCAAAGTGAAGCCAAGTGCTCCACTGAAGCTGGTGACCATAAATAATAAATATCAAGGCAAGGATTTCATAGAGCTCAGGCACATGTATTAATTGGTAAACTGCTACCATAGGAATTGTCTGTGCCTAAGCAAAGCATTCTTCTTTTTTTTTTTTTTTTTGAAACGGGTTCTCACTAGTCTCCCAGGCTGGAGTGCAGAGGTACAATCTTAGCTCACTGCAACCTCCGCCTCCCAGGTTCAAGCAATCCTCCCACCTCAGCCTCCTAAGTAGCTGAGACTATAGGCATGTGTCACCATGCTTGGCTGATTTTTTAATTTTTGGTAGAGATGAGGTCTCACTACATTGCCCAGGCTAGTCTTGAACTCCTGGGCTCAAGTGATCCCCCCGCCTTCGCCTTCCAAAGTGCGGGGATTACAGGCATGAGCCATCACACCCAGCCTGCATCATTCTTAGGAAGCCAGAGAGCACAGCAGAAAAGTGACCAAAATGACTTTTGAATACAACACAACAAGGTTAATCTGAAACATGAAAAAAGTCTTTAAATAACTTAACCATTCTCAATCTATAAAAATCTCCCAAAGGGCTCCAGCTGATACCATGTATATTATCTAATTTGCCTAATGTTAGGCAGAGCACTTATGGGTGAGGTATCCTATTCAGTTGAAATCTACCACCCCATACGCACTCTCGGTAAATGCTGCTGAAATGAAGAAGGAAAGGGATCTATTTGCAGTGCCTCATGCCACTTGCACTGTTATCCAAGAAAGGAAAGGCACCACAGTGTATCATTCGGCTAAGCTCTGAACGGCATTTCTAGACAGAAAACAACGTACACACTGAGTAGCACAGGGAAGCTGCTTCACTGCAGCGTGGTCTGGCTGTGCCATTTCGTTAGAGAACCCCCGTGTTTCTGCTTTAGGTCTGGTCACTATCCTGTGGAGGAATTTCCTATGTAGGGGTACAGCCTGGCTATGAGCACTCTCAGAGCTTTGTGGAAGGCTAGGTTGGGGGGTACCTCAATATTCACTTATTCCCCTTGAGTGTAGCAGGGCACACCTCTCCGGCTGTGCCTGGTGACTCCCTGAAGGGAGTCAAATGCTCATCTTCTGCTGGGACGGAAAAGGGACCGTCGCCTGCTGCAGGGGCAGAGGTGATCTGTGGATATGTAACCGATCATCAGTGATTTTCAGCAGTGCCTACTGCCGCATGGTGCTCCTGCTAAGCACGGGGAATGGGGGTTGCTTCTTGGCTTTCCCCTACTACCACACGACCCCATCGCCACTTCAGTGGGGTTTCCAGAGTCAAACGCTTATGCCCAATTGTCAGCATGGCCCATCCAGTGCAAAGGCCCCATCCACCTTCTCCTAAAGGATTCAAGTGTCGGCTATAAATTGTTGCCAGATCTATTATTTCATCAGGAATTACAAACTGGTGATTTTCTAATTATCTAATTCCTCTGCACTTACAAGCTAGAACTTGTCTATAAGGAAGGATTTTTTTCCTCATCAATCATTTGGTTATCCTGGAACACAGACAACACAGACATTAATAAATAGTTGAGTCTTTCCCTTTATTTACTGAGTGGAGAACTCTTGCCCTATCAAACTCCAGTAATGACCAATGCGTTGTTTTGTTTATTGTTTGGTATCATTACATATTGATGGATTTTTATCTAACTGATGTTTCTGTTGTCATCACATCCTTTTTTATTTCTAATTGATACATAATAATTGTACATATTTATGGGGTACAGTATGATGTTTCAACGCACTTATTGTGTAACAGTCAAATCAGGGTAATCAGCATACACACTGCCTCAAACATTTATCGGTTCTTTGTGATAAGAGCATTCAAATTCCTCTCTTCTAGCTTTTTTGAAATATACCTTTATGTGAACTATAGTCACCTAACTGTGCATTAGTATACCAGAACTTACTTCTCCCATCTAACCAGAGCATTGTATCCACTGTGCATCCTCTCCCCATCTCCCTTCCCCCGACCATCCCCAGTCTCTTCTAACCTCTATTCTGTTAATTCCATGAGACAAATGTTTAAAAATTTCACACCTGGCCAGGCGCGGTGGCTCAAGCCTGTAATCCCAGCACTTTGGGAGGCCGAGACGGGTGGATCACGAGGTCAGGAGATCGAGACCATCCTGGCTAATCCGGTGAAACCCTGTCTCTACTAAAAAATACAAAAAAACAACTAGCCGGGAGAGGTGGCGGGCACCTGTAGTCCCAGCTACTCAGGAGGCTGAGGCAGGAGAATGGCGTAAACCCGGGAGGCAGAGCTTCCAGTGAGCTGAGATCCGGCCACTGCACTCCAGCCTGGGCGACAGAGCAAGACTCCATCTCAAAAAAAAAAAAAAAAAAAAAAATTCACACCTGAGGGAGACCATGCAGAAGAACTTGTCTTTCTGTGCCTGGCTTTTTTCACTTAACATATGCCCTCCAGGTTCATCTGTGTTGTTGCAAATGACAGGATTTAATTCTTTTTTATGGCTGAATAGTATTCCACTGTGTATCTATATCACATTTTCTTTATCCATTCATCTGCTGAATGGCACTTAGGTTGATTCCATATCTCGGCTATTTGAACAGTGCCGCACTAAATACAGGCATGCAGTCACCCCTTCAACACTGACTTCTTTTCCTTTGGATATATGCTCAGTAGTGGAATGGAAGATCATACAGTGGTTGTATTTTCAAGTTTTCTGAGGAACCCCCATACTGTTGAACATAATGGCCGTACTAATTTACATGCCCACCAATAGTGTGTAAAGGATCCCTTTTCTTCACCTCCTCACCAACATTTCATCTTTTGACTTTCTGATAATAGGCATTCCCACTGCAGAAAGGTGATTTCTCGTGGTGGTTTTGATTTGCATTTCCCTGATGATTAGTGACGATGAACATTTTTTCATATATCTTTTGGCCATTTGTATGTCTGGGTTTTTTTTTTTTTTGGCGGGGGGAGAGCATGTGAGATTATAAGGGCTGATTTTGAGAGATAAAATACGTTCAGTTTCTCTACGTATTAATCATTATTGTCAAAGGCACACAGATGCAAGACCAGCATATGGGCCCCTGTGCCAGATTAACAAGGTTTTCTTGAAGCAGTAACCAACTCCTTAGTAAAGGTTATAAAGATTATAAAAGGCTTATGAAAGCTATATCTTACGTTCAAGATTAAAATTTTATAGATAGTTCATAAAATTTTGAAAAACAAATTTAATTGGCTTCATGCTATTTTATTAGGGCATATTGTTTGGAAATTTAAGTCTTCTTTCTCAAAGAATGAAGGTTTTCACCTTTTTTTAAAAAATCCTTGAATTATTACTTTGGTCAAATGAATGACTTATTTTATAATTATCTGTGATACCAAGTGTTTTAAACCTCTGACCTTTCCAAAATCAAATTATAAATTATGTCTTTTTCTGACCTAATTAATCCTTTAAGATATTAGGTTCCCTAAAGTCCAAACGTTTTATAATTTGTCTTATTTGGTATAAAAATTACACAGGAAACATTGTCAAATATGAAATGGTGTTCAGTTCTCTTTAGGTTATATTTATACAAATATGTTATTGGTATGTGTTCCAAAATCAAGGGAAACTCCTATAATTCTGATATGACATAGTGTACATTATCAATAATAATTATAATTGTTAAATTATTGTGTGCTACAGAGGTAACAAATTTCTTTATGGATTATATCTTTGACTATGGCTGCCCTAAAACCTTTTGTCATCCACAGACAACTGTTGTCTGTTTTGATCCTCTTTAGAAGGTGGTTTTATAATCAGCTATAAAACTCTACCAGGTGCTCTTGAATACAAGTTTCTGATAACTTTGGAGACTGTGACATCAGAACAAAAGAAAAACTTTCAGGACTCATGGAGAACTGAAATGTTCAGGAATATCAAGCAGAATAGGAATTAACTACAGACTGGACTAATACAAGACTTAAGTAATCTTTTTGACTTTTGCTTAAAACATTGCTGGTCCTTTGTTTTGTTTTTTCAGAGTCAAGGAAACTTTTCTTTTGAGCTATTAACAGCTTTTAATGATTGAGTGTACTATGAACAAAATTTAGAACATATTTGTTTCATTCTACCTGACTCCTCCAGAATTTGGAAACTATTTGTGAGTACTCTTAATACCTAATTTGTTGAGAGTTTTTATCATGAAGGGATGCTGAATTTTGTCAAATGCTTTTTCTGCATCTATAGAAATGAAAATATGCTTTTGGTTCTTCATTCCATTAATGGGATATATCACACCTATGTTGAACCATGTTTGCATCCCTGGGATGAATTCCACTTGATCATGGTGGAAGATCTTTTAAATGTGTTGTTGAATTTTGTTTGCTAGTATTTTGTGGAAGATTTTTGCGCCTAATATTCATCAAGGATATCTGTCTTTTGAGATTAGTTTTCTTTTGTTGATGGTGTGTCTTTGTCTAGTTTTAGTATACCAAAGTAATGCTGGCTTCACGAATGAGTTTGGAAGTAGTTTGAGAAAAATTGGTACTAGTTCTTTGTTAAATGTTTCAGCAGTGAAGCCCTCAGGTCCTGAGTTTTCTTTGATGGGAAACTTTTTATTACTGATTCAATTTTCTCATTCGTTTTTGGTCTGTTCAGATTTTCTATTTCTTCATGATTCAATCTTGGCAGGTTGTATGTGTCCACGCAGTTATCCATGTCTTCTAGGTCACTGAGTTTGTTCGCATATAATTGTTCATAATAGTCTCTTGTGATCTTTTATGTTTCTGTGTTATCAGTTGTAAATTTCTCCTTTTTAATCTCTGATTTTATTGATTTGACATTTATTCTTTTTTTCATAATCTAGCTAAAGGTTTGTTAAGCTTTTCAAAACACCAGTTCTTCATTTCATTAATCTTTTGTATGGTTTTTCTAATCTCTATTTCATTTATCTCTACTCTGATCTTTACTATTTCCTTCCTTCTACTAACCTTGGTTGAGTCTGTTCTTGTTTTTCTAGTTCCTTAGGATGCAGTGTTAGATTGTTTATCTGAAAGCTTTCTTCTTTTTTGATGTAGGTACCATCTTTGGCCAGTGGGAGTCCCCTCTGGTTGGTTCCCATTATTCTTTGATCCCATTCTTTCTGGTTCATATCCAGCCCCAGGCCTAGAATAAAATCATTTCTCCAAGGAGCTCTTACTCCCTTTAGTGGAAAGAAGTGTTTAAAGACTAAAACCCAGAGGCTAGAAGTGCTCATTGCTCCTAGATTCTCATTGTCTCTGAAGGGCTTTACAAAGGACAGGCCAACTTACAAAGTTTTTACAGTGGTAAGATTATAAGTGATTTCTTTTTTTTTTTTTTTTTTTTTTTTTTTTGAGAAGGAGTCTCGCTCTGTCGCCCAGGCTGGAGTGCAGTGGCCGGATCTCAGCTCACTGATTATAAGTGATTTCTGCTTTAATTTTTTTTTTAAGTTTGACAACTAAAAATAAAATATTTGGACTATCAGCTCCTTAAAAGGAAGAAAGTTGTGTCATTACAATTACATTTACTGAGCACTTACTATGTGCCAAATATTGTACTATGTTCTTTAGACTATAAAATCTTTAGGGATTCTGGTATATATTAATAACAAACTTCTATATCTTTTATCCAAAATAGTCATATAATACCCTCTTACAAAATACCTGCCAAAGAAGAGGGGAAAGGCATTATGATCCCCCTGTTAAAGTTCATAAAGATGAACCCAGGAACAACCCTGGAAGTTTGATTATGGATTGGTATCAAATGTCACCAAAAAATAATTATTAATGTTTTTAAGTATAATATTGCAGTTTTATAAGAAAATGCTCATATTTTAGCAATGCATACTAAAGTATATGTTCTCCAGTTCACAGATAGCTGTGCTTTCATCTCTTCTGACCTCAGGAGTCTGTGCAGTAGGCACAATTGTCTCCATTTTACAGGCCTCTGGATACTCAGGATTTTCCCATTTGTCTTTGTAGAACTGGCCTATTCTTTTTTAGAGAACTCCAGACATTGGCATAGAATATATATATTTTTTTAATGGGCTCTATTAGTCTCCCAGAGAGGGAGTAAATAGGGGGTATGGTTGGGATGGTCTTGAGATTATGTTCATACTAATCCCCTCTCTGGTTGGCTCTGGTCAGGGGTGTACATCTGCTCTAATTCTTTTTCCCTTTGGAAGCTCTTGAGGTTCAGCAGTGTTAGCATGAGAAAGAGTTCAAGGTCAGATTCTTTTCCCCTTTGGAAGCCCTTGAGGTTCAGCATAGTGTTGGCATAGGAAAGAATTCAAGGTCAGAATTTCTTCCCCCTTTGGAAGTCTATATGGTTCTGCATGGTGTTGGCATGCAGAAGAGTTCAAAGTCACAATTCTTCGCCTCTTTGGAAGTCCTTATGGTTCAGCATGGTGTTGTCATGGGGAAGAGTTCAAGGTCAGAATTCTTTTCTTCTTTGGAAGCCCCTGTGGTTCAGCATGGTGTTGGCATAGAAAGGAGTTCAAGGTCAAAATGTGTCCCCCTTTGGAAGTCCTTATGGTTCATCATGGTGTTGGCATGGAGAAGAGTTCAAGGTCAGAATTCTTTTCTCCTTTGGAAGCCCTTAAGGTTCAGCATGGTGTTGGCTTGGGGAAGAGTTCAAGGTCAGAATTCTTTTCTCCTTTGGAAGCCCTTGTGGTTCAACCTGGTGTTGGCATAAGGAAAAGGTCAAGCTCAGGATTCTTTTTCCCCTTCGGAAGCTCTTATTAAGGTTCAGCACGGTGTTGGCATGGGGAAGAGTTCAAGGTCTGAAATGATATATCTCTGAGATTTTCTTTAAAATAATTCAGCAAATTTAAAAAGCAAGAGATGAAGTAAATGTGTAAAAGTCTTGATAACCACTGAATCCAAGTAATGGATATATGAGGATTCATTTTACAATTTTTTTACCTTTATGTTTGAAATGTTTCATAGCAACAAATTTTTTTTATATTTTGACAAATTATCATTGCATGTATTTATAGAGTACAAAGTGTTAGGATTTTTAATACAATGCGAAATGATTAAATGAAGCTAATTAGCATATCCATCACCTGAAATATTCAACATTTTTGAGATAAGAACATTTTAAATTTGTTCTTTTAGTAATGCTGAAATGTACAGCACTCAACTCTTAGCCATATTCACCAGGCTGTGCAATAGATCCCAAAAAAAAGTCAAACTTACTCCTCTTGTCTAACTGAGGCTTTCTACCTTTTGACCATCATCTCCCCATTCCACCTATCTCCCAGCCTCTGCTAACCACCATTCTACTCTCTGCTTGTATGAGTTCAGTTGTTTAGGATCCCACATATAAGTGAGAACATGTGGTATTTGCCTTTCTGTGTTTGGCTTATTTCACTTAGCCTAATGCTCTCCAGTTCCATCCATGCTGTCACAAATAACAGAATTTCTTCCCTTTTTACAGCTGTATAGTATTCCATTGTGTATACATACCACAATTTCTTTATGCACTCATCTGTTGATGGACACAGCAATAAAGTTTAATGGGCTTGGAGAACTGAAATTATTTTCTCATGGTCATACAGAGGAATAGAGTTAGGATTCAGATCCAGAATTGACTGAGTCTTCCTGTTCCAACATATTAAACCTGACCACATGCACTATCCCATTAAGCGCCCATTACGAGTACACCTGTGGCAACTTCCACTTCTACAGCAGCTTCTAGCAGAACAGCACTCCCACCAGTAACTTAAAGAGACAGATAAAGTGTCAAAAAGAGGAGGGGGAGCTGGAGAGTGGCCAAGGCATGGAGGACTCGCAAGATTCCAGAGAGAAGGGATGCTCGCTGAGAGGAGCCCAGCTGCCTGTGCGCCACTTCACCCTGGAAGTGGTGCAGATTCTCAACAGGGAGAGAACCAATGCCCAGGGCAGAGAAGCCAGCAGAGTTCCAGGCAGTCTCATGGGGCCAGGAGAGCCACAGCTGGAGCTGGAGCCACCAAGTGAGGCAGACCCTGAGGAGCCAGGTGCCAGGAGGAGCCAGGAGTAGTGAGAGTGAACCCGGAGCTCAGCATGAGCTCCCCCCTCACTTGTTCCCCTTCAGTTCTGTAGGACAGGAGGTTGCCAGGTCCATCCAACACCGCCTCAAAAGCAGAGTTGCTGCTCAACTCTAAAACGTGGCACCAGATGGCCTTTGCACACTCACGATGAGAATGAGATGCATAAGCTGTAAAAGGGGCTTCTTGAAAAACCCATCAGAGAGCTGAGGAGGCAAAGGAATAGGCATGAACTAAAATCCAGGAAGTAGCAAGCTCTTTCTAGGACAGAAGGCCCCACAGCTGCTTGTCCCTGGCAGAGCAGCAAGAGAAGGGGGAATTGGGCAGAGAACCGGGAAAGGAGAAAAGGGCTGAATTTGGAAGATACTTTCACTGCCTGCGTGTAGGTGGGCGCAACAGAGCAGAATCCCACGGGAAAATCTACACGCATTCACCAACGCCTCCCACGGGCTTTTGCAGACGGCACGGTGCAGTACACTGAGGCTGAGGGCAGGCAGAACAGCTAGGAAGACAGTCCCAGGCACTCAGGACCTCCCCTAGATGCCTGGCAGCTGCCATAGAAGTCCAGGCAGGGCAGGGAGCTGGCAGATGCCCTGAGGGGCACTGTGCTTTCTCCAAGTGCAAAGCAGAGGCTTGCTGAGCCTTGGTAGACAAGAGAACAACTGAGATTCCTCCTCCAAGATCATGGTTGCCAAAGGTTAGGGCCAAGCAGCAAAGCTTGAAGAAACCCCTCCAAAGCATCAGGACCCTTCATTGAGTGCAAGGCAGTACCCTGTGGAAGGCTGGGGGCAGGACCAAGAGAGAACTCCCAAAATGCAGAAAGCCAGAGATAGGGCTGGAGATCAAAGAAAACTCCCCCAAACTCACAAATCCAGCATCCAGGCTCAAAGCACAAAGACGGAAAGCTGGTGACTGGCTGCAAACCAAACACCAGTCTTTTCTATGCTCAGACCCCAAGCCAAGAGAAGGTCAAATCCTGACCACACCTTCAAACACCTGAAGCTAAAGATGAAACAATCCCCAGGAGAGCTAGGACCAAGGCTACACTCAGCTC
Organism: Papio anubis; assembly: GCF_008728515.1. Lineage (NCBI taxonomy): Eukaryota > Metazoa > Chordata > Mammalia > Primates > Cercopithecidae > Papio > Papio anubis. Next base: position 135,501,495 of record NC_044983.1, read on the forward strand.
AGCTACAGAACACACCAGCAATGCCCCACCCCCCTGGTGGCAAGTCTTTTGATAAGGGTAAATATTTACTTTACGCTTTTTAATACAAATCTAAAAGAGGAAGTAGTACAATATTTGAAGGGGGTTATGTTAAAAATGCATATTATAATCTCTAGAGCAGGCACTTTTTAAATAGAGACATGGCTTAAAAAGCCAACAGAAGCTGGATGCAGCGGCTCACACCTGTGTTCCCAGGACTTCTGGAGGCTGAGGCAGGAGAACTGCTTCAGGCCAGGAGTTCAAGGCCAATCTGGGCAACATAGCAAGACCCCCATCTCTACAAAAAAAAAAAAAAAAAAGTAAAAAGTAACCAGGCACGGTGGTGTGCACCCGTATTCCCAACAATTCAGGAGGCTGAGGTGGAAGGGTTGCTTGAACCCAGTAGTTCAAGGCTGCAGTGAGCTATGATTATGGGCCACTGTACTCTAGCCTGGGAAACAGAGTGAGATCCTGTCTCAAAAAACAAGCGTGTTATCGTAAAATATCTATTTGGTCTTTGACTACATTGCTGGGCATACAACTCCTAAAATCCTTAGAATCTTAAGACATCTAAGGTTTTACTTCATGTATTATAAAGCTCTGCTATTAAATACATACATATTTAGTATTGTATGCCTTATAATCTCCAGAGCAGGCACTTTTTAAATAGAGATATGGCTTAAAAAGCCAACAGAATCTAAGACATCACTTAGAAGTGATGTCTTTTTGTGCACTGAGTAGACCGAAGGCTGACAGTCCCCAAGCAACTTCAGGATAAGGCTGGTCACCAGAAAGACCAAGGCATAAGATTAGAGGCCTGGGACTTTTAGCCCCACCACTGGGGATGGGAGAGAGACTGAAAGTTGAGTTGATCAGCAGCCAGTGGTCTAATGAGTCATGCCTATGTCATGAAGCCTCCATAAAAACCCAAAAAGACAAGGTTTGGAGAGCTTGCAAATAGCTGGGGGCTCCCGGAGGGTGGTGCACCTGGAGAGGCGCGGCAGCTCTGCGCCCCTTCCCCCACACCTCGCCCTGGGCGTCTCTTCATCTATGCCCTTTGTAATCTCCTTTATAATAAACCAGTAAACGTAAGTAAGTGTTTCCTTCAGTTTTGAGAGTTGCTCTAGCAAATTATTCGAACCCAAGGAGGAGGTGGTGGAATCTCTGATTCACAGTCAATCAGAAACAGAGGTCATCACCTGGGGCCTCTAAGCGTATCTGAAAGGGTGGCGGGGAACAGTTTCATTCGACTGGACTCTCAATCTGTGGGATCCCACACTATCTTCAGATAGGTGGTATCAGAAGTGAATTAGAGGACAATCAGCTAGTATCTGTGGGAAAACTGACTGACTGGTTATTAATGGGAAGAAATCCTTACACACATTTTGGTAACCAGAGGTCACAGAAATTTTCTGTGTTGGTTGTTGCGCTGAGAGAACAGAAAAAACACTGAGTGTGTTTTTCCACAGAACAAAATATATTTTATTCTCCCAAATAAAGGCATAAAAGGAGAAAAAAGAAGAGCAAAAAAACAGATATGACAAACAGAAAACAAATACCACGATGGTAGACTTGAACCCATCCACACAAAACTCGATAAAAAACCCAAGATCCAACTATATATACTTTATACTTTCAGGAAACATATATATATATATATATTTTTTTATTTCCAACAGGTGGTGTCTGGTTACATAAATAAGTTCTTTAGTGATTTCTGAGATGTTGGTTCACCCATTACCCTAGCGATATACACTGTACCCAATTTATAGTATTTTATCCCTCACCCCCCTCCCACCCTTTCCCCGGAGTCCCCAAAGTCCATTGCATCATTCTTATGCCTTGCATGCTTATAGCTTAGATCCCACTTTTGAAGAACATACGATGTTTGGTTTTCAGGAAACAACCTTTAAATATGAAGACACAGATTGAAAATAAAAGGATGGGGAGAAAAGATATACTGCATGAACACAAGTAATAAGCATAATAAATCTGGTGTGGCAACATTAATATCAGACAAAGGAGATTTCAGTGTAAGCAAAGGGATGAATGGACACATTTCATAATGAAAAAGGAGGCAATTCATCAAGGAGATACAATACTAAATTTGCATGTACTTAATAGCAGAGCTTTACAATACATGAAGTAAAACCTGCTAGAACTAAAGAACAGAAAGATCCATGATTTTTTTTAAGTTGGAGGCTTTAACACCCCTTTGTTAATATAAATAAATGAGGCCAAGCATGGTGGCTCACATCTGTAATCCCAGTACTTTGGGAGGCCGAGGCAGGAGGACTGCTTGAGCCCAGGAGCTTGAGACCAGTCTGGGCAACATGGTGAGCCCTGTTTCTACAAAAAAGAAGAAAATTAGGTGGGCGTGGTAGTACATGCCCATAGGCCCAACTACTCAGGAGGCTAAGGCTGGAAAATTACTTGAGCCCAGGAAGCAGAGACTGCAGTAAGCCACGATCGTGCCACTGCACTCCAGCCTGAGCAACAGAGAGAGACCCTATCTCAAAAATAAATAAATGAAATTTCAAAACTTTTAAAGTAAAAGAATAGACAATAATGATATGGAAGATTTAAACAAACTATTAAATAACTTCTTCAATTGACATTTATACAACACTATACCCCTCAACTGCAGAATACAAGTTCTTTTCAAGTACTCATGGAAAATCCACCAAGAAAGACCAAATGCCGTACCATAAAACACATCTCGATACATTTTAAAAGACCGAAATCACACAGAATATGCTCTGACCATTACAGTATTAAAACAGAAATCAATAACAATACCATTTCCACAACGGCTACAAATACCTGAAAAGTAAGCAATACACACACACGTCAAAAATAAAAACAAAAGTGAAATGTTAAAAACATTTCTAACTGAATGGTAATAAAAATACAACAGGTCAAAATTTGTGAGATGTACCTGAAGAAGTCCTTAGAGGGAAATTTATAGCTTTAAATGTTCATATTAGAAAAAAACAAAGATCCCAAACCAATATCTACGTCTGCACTGTAGAAGCTAGAAAAAGACATAAAATTAAATATATAGTAGAAAGAAAATAAGTAATGAAACAGGAAACAGGAAACAATAAGGAAAATCAACAAAGTCAACGGTTCTTTGAGAAAAAAGGAAAAACCCCTAGGAGAGAAACACAAATCATCTATGTCAGGAATAAAAAGGAGGCAGATCGTACACTCATTAAGAGGACAATAAGGGACTAGTGTAAACAACCATATGCCAGTACATTTGACAACTGTGGTGAAACAGACAAACTCCTTGGGGGTAAAATGACACAAGAAAAAACTGACCATCTTAACAGTCCTGTATGTATTAAAGAAGTTGAATCTGTAATCCAAACTCCCACAAAAACTTCCATCCCAGATGGCTTTACTCATAAGTTCTATCAAACACCTAAAGAAGAAATAACATCAGTCTTATATAAACTCTTTCAGAAAACAAAGGAGCGAATACTTCCCAACTTGTGTTATGAAGTCAGCACAACCCTGACACCGAAACCTGACAAATAATTAAAAGAATAAACTTAGACAGTAAAAGCAGCGTGGAATCTTCCGCATTCTCACAGAACGAAAGAGAGAAACAGCAGCGTTCAGGATCCACCGAGGAAGAGAGACCCCCAAAAATACCACGAGTTCTCAGCTAGCACCCCCAAAGCACTATACAATAAGAGTACACTGAAGCCTTTTAAAAACTGCAATTCGTATATCTTTATTAAAGAAGTTGATATACAAATGGATATACAAATGGAAATATACAAATGGAAATCTGATATACAAATGAAAATCTGGGTAGTTTCTAAGAAGTTGGGGGTTACTGCAGGGAAGGCACCTAAAGACCTGTGCAGTCACTACTTTTCGGGGAACCTTGCCTGGTGACTCTGACTTGTGCTCCGCTCTGTCATGTTTGGATTTGGTGATGCAGAGGCAGGCCATGTAGTGCACAGGTGGCCGATGTGCCTCATAGGTAGCAGTGATCTAGAAATGCTTTACATCCCCCCACCATGATCAAAGGGCCCGCTTTGCCTGCCACCACCCACAATGCTCCACAACCACGACAGTGATGTCTGGCATACTAATGTCTCAACAAGACGAACATCATCAATGATGACTCTCAGATGTGCATTATGGCCGGGTGTGATGGCTCACACCTGTACTCCCTGCACTTTGGGAAGCCAAGGCAGAAGGATCACTTGAGCTCAGGAGTTCAAAACCAGTCTGGGCAACACAATGAGACTTTGTCTCCAATAAAATTCAAAAAAATTAAATTTGCTGGGTGTAATGGCACATGCCTGGAGTCCTAAGCTACTCTGAGGGCTGAGATGGGAGGATCGCTTGAGCCCAGGAGGTCAAGGCTGCAGTGAGTCCTTATGGTGCTACTGCACTCCAGCCTTGGTGACAGAGCGAGACCCTGTCTCAAAAAAATAAAATAAAATGTATATTGCTTATTTTCTCTTTTGGTCACAAAAAAGAAACATGATACAGTGATACAAAAAACAATCATCCAGATTGGGCGCAGTAGCTCATGCCTGATCCCAGCACTCTGGGAGGCCAAGGCAGGCGGATCACCTGAGGTCAGGTGTTCGAGACCAGCCTGACCAATATGGTGAAACTCCGTCTCTACTAAAAATACAAAAATTAGCAGGGTGTGGTGGTGTGAGCCTGTAGCCCCAGCTACTCAGGAGGCTGAGACAGAAGAACTGTTTGAACCTGGGAGACGGAGGTTGCAGTGAGCTGAGATCATGCCACTGCACTCCAGCCGGGGTGACAGGACGTCTAAAAAAAAAGACAAGACAAGAATCATCTGACCCTCATGCACTGCTGGAAGGAACATAAAATAGTACATCTGCTGTGCCAAACAGTTTGGCAGTTCCTCAAAAACTTAAGCATAGAATTACCATATGATCCAGCAATTCCACTCCCACTACACATATACCAAAAAAGCATTGAAAATAGAGACTTCAACAGGTACTTGTAGACCAATGTGCATAGCAGCACCATTCACAATGGCCAAAAGGTAGAAACAACCCAAATGTCCGTCGACTGATGAACAGATAAACAAAATGTAGTCTATCCGTACAATGGAATATTATTCAGCTCTAAAAAGGAATGAGGCCGGGCGCGGTGGCTCAAGCCTGTAATCCCAGCACTTTGGGAGGCCGAGACGGGCGGATCACGAGGTCAGGAGATCGAGACCATCCTGGCTAACACGGTGAAACCCCGTCTCTATTAAGAAATACAAAAAACTAGCCGGGCGAGGTGGCGGGCGCCTGTAGTTCCAGCTACTCGGGAGGCTGAGGCCAGAGAATGGCGTGAACCCGGGAGGCGGAGCTTGCAGTGAGCTGAGATCCGGCCACGGCACTCCAGCCTGGGCGACAGAGCGAGACTCTGTCTCAAAAAAAAAAAAAAAAAAAAAAGGAATGAAATTTTGATAAATGCTACAATACAGATAAACCTTAAAACATGCTAAGTGAAATAAGTCAGACACAAAAGAACAAATATTGTATGACTCCACTTACATGAGGTACCAAAAATAGGCAAATTCCTGGAGACGAAAAGTAGAATGATGGTTGCCAGGAGGATGAGAGGAGAGAGAATGAGAATTTGTGTGTAATGGGCACAGAGCTTCTGTTTGGAGTGACGAAAAAGTTCTAGAAATGGAGGGTGGTGATGGTTGCACCACACTGTGAATGTATGTACTCAATACCACTGAATTGTATGCTTAAAACAGTTAAAATTGTACATTTTGTGATGTGTATATCTTACCACAGTTTTCAAAATCAATGTAAAAATAATTTAAAATCGGCCGGGCATGGTAGCTCACGCCTGTAACCCCAGCACTTTGGGAGGCCAAGGCAGGTGGATCACCTGAGGTCAGGTGTTTGAGACCAGCCTGGCCAACATGGTGAAACCCCATCTCTACTAAAAATAAAAAAATTAGCTGGGCGTGGTGACAGGTGCCTATAATCCCAGCTACTCAAGAGGCTGAGACAGAAGAATCACTTGAAGCCAGGGAGCGGAGGTTGCAGTGAGCTGAGATCATGCCACTTTTCTCCAGCCTGGGTGAACGAGCAAAAGTCCGTCTCAAAAAAAAAAAAAATTAATTAATTAATAACAATAATTTAAAATAAAACAATATCACTTACAAGCTAAAAAAAAAGGAAAATATGTAGAACTCTAACAAAATATGTACATGATTAATTGTTGAGGCATGGTATGTGTCAGATGTGGTATAAGGACGTGGAGCTTTACATAAAAAGGAATGAATTAATGGCATTTGCAGCAACCTGGATGGGACGCAAGACCAACGTTCCAAGTGAGGTAACTCAGGAATGTAAAACCAAACATCATATGTTCTCACTCCTCAGTGGGAGCTAAGCTATGAGGATGCAAAGGCACAAGAATGAGACAATGGACTTTGGGGACTTGGGGGAAAAGGTGGGAGCGGGTGAAGGATAAAAGGCTACAAACTGGGTTCAGTGTACACTGCTCAGGTCTCAGAAATCACCACTAAAGAACGTACTCAGGTAACCAAATACCACCTGTTCCCCAACAACCTATGGAAATAAATTTTTTTTTTAATTTTTAAAAAAGATCCTGGAGATTTAGAGATGCTTAGTTATGACCAAAGAGGCCACAGTCTAACTAGCATGGTTATAATTTATGAATTAGGGTAAAAGGATTTGATGCTCGATTGGACACAGAAACTGAAGGAGACGGAGACAAGACTGGCACTGAGGGTGACAGCTTTGGGGACCGGGTAGAGGAGAGCCACTGGCCAAGACAGAAGCCCAAGGTCAGAGGAAGGGGAGGGCGACCTCATCGGAAGACAGCAGCTCAGGCAGGATGAGTCTAAAGCACCAGAGGGAGGAGAGACCCAAACTAGGGTAACTAGGAAAGTATACCGGGCACAAGCGGACCCCTGAGCACGATGAACATCAGCAGAGATAACACTCCCAGCTAGAATGTGAAGGTGACAAAGAAAAACAGAGGGCCCAAGATGACACCCTGGGGAACACAGAGGTGAGGGGCAGTGAGAAACACATCTGGAAAGAATGCTAGAGGTTCGAGATGAGACTCAAGAGGCCAAAAGGTGAGATCTTCTGGAAAGAAAAGAAATGGGGGTGGATATGAGAGAAATGTCCGTTGGGGATCACCACACGTGGGAGTTAAGTGGTCAATTGTGACCTTCGAAAAAGCTTTCATCCATGCAGGAATCCAGCAGCAAAAAATTCAAAATGGGACAGGAGCAGACGAAGCGATGGCTCATCGCCCAGGGAGCACGTGGTGTTTCAGGCGCACTCAGGCAGTGGTCTGGAAGTCAAGTGCTGCATTGGAGGCTCACCTGCATTGCCTTACTTAATATTTACATTTATCCAATCAGTCAAATATTATCATTAGCCCCAATGTAGGGAAGAGAAAAGTGAGAATCAGAGATATTATAAATCTTTTCAAAGGCCACACTGCTGGTGAGTGAGGCTGAGATTTTAACCCCAGGCTTCTTGAATCTATTGCTCTTTCTACCATATTAAGCAGCTTCCTCGGCATTTTTGTGCCCATTTGGGAATCTAAGGCTTGGAAAGGTCATGTTACTTTCCTGGGGTTATTAAGGTAATAAGCAGCTAAATTATATTCAAACTCAATGCCGGCCAGGCGCAGTGGCTCACACCAGTAATCCCAGCACTTTGGGAGGGCGAGGCGGGCAGATCACCTGAGGTCAGGAGTTTGAGACCAGCCTGGCCAACATGGTGAAACCCCGCCTCTACTAAAAAATACAAAAATTACCCGGATGTGGTGGTGGGCGCCTGTCATCCCAGCTAACTTGGGAGGCTGAGGCAGGAGAATCACTTGAACCTGGAAGGCAGAAGTTGCAGGGAGTTGAGATTGCACCATTGCACTCCAGCCTGGGCAACAAGAGTGAAACTCAGTCTCAAAAAAAAAAAAAAAATCTCAATGCTATACGTTCACGCTTTTTGCTTTCTTCAGTTTGTTACTCTGCCCACCCAGATTGCCCCAAAATGTGACTAATACCCTGAAACAGCCACTCCAACATGGGAAGCATCTTACAGAGCAAGAGAAATCAACTCAGCTTTTCTTCACTCTGCATATACATCCAGGTAGCATAATGGTCTACCTAGAAAGGTTGAAAAAGTCATGTGCCACCACTATCAATATTAATGATATGACAAACCAGGAGATACGGAAGAAGATATGTCATGTGACAAGAAAACAAGGCATTTCCTTAACAGAGTGTGGATTAACGTAGATAAATTTGCAGTGAGCCACATTAACTGCCTCCCATCAATAATTCTTTATATTTGCTAGTCACTTAATTTTCAGAGTGACCAGTTGGAGGTCCTGATGAACAATCATTCAAGTGCACCAAAAGACTGAATATTTTTCCTTGTTCCTTTCAGGTTTATAAACATGTTCTACCAAAATGAAAGGTAATTATGTTAAACCATCAGCTCACTATAAAAACGTCTATTTCAAGCACTGCCTAGAAAAATTTTCAACATCTCTAGAGGTCTTAATATAATGCCTAGAGGAAGAAATTATATTAAGAAGAAAGACTTGTACTACCCAGAGCAATCTACAAATTCAAAGTACTTTCTTGGGGCTATTCACATAATAAATTGCTAGATTATATTCAAACTCAAAGCTTTAAGTTCAAACTTTCTGCTTTTTTCATTTTGTCACACTGCCCACCCAGACTGCCCCAAAATGAAAAAGTACAAAGAAAACGCAGATATCCTAGAAATATTCCCTATTAAAATACCAATGATGTTTTTGACAGAAATAGAAAAACAAATCCTAAAATTCATATAGAACCTTAAAAATCCTCAAATAGCTAAGGCAATCCTAAGCAAAAAATAACAAAGCAGGAGGCATCACATTACCTGACTTCAAAATATACTACAAAGCTATAGTAACCAAAACAGCATGGTACTGGCATAAAAACAGCCTTGTAGACCAATTAAAAATAAAGAAAGAAAGAACCCAGATATAAATCCAGGCTTTTACAGCCAAATAATATTCAACAAAGTTGCCAAGAGCATTCATTGGGAAAAAGACAATCTCTTAAATAAATGGTGCTGGGAAAACTGGATATAAGTATGCAGAAGAATGAAACTAGACCTCTATGTCCACTATATACAAAAATTGACTAGAAAGGGATTGAAGACTTAAGTGTAAAAACTAAAACTACAAATCTAACAGAAGAAAAACATAGGGAAAACACTTCAGGTCATTGGTCTAGGCAAAGATTTTATGGATAAGGACTCAAAAGCACAGGCCAACAAAAACAGAAATAGATAAATGAGATTATATCAAACTAAAAAACCTCTGTACAGCAAAGGAAACAACAGTGAACACACAATCTGCAGAATGAGAGAAAATATTTGCAAACTATTCATCCAACAAGGGACCAATGTCCAGAATATAAAGGAACTCAACTCAACAGCAAAAAATCATCATCATCATCATCTCATTAAAAACTAGGCAAAAGGCCGGGCGCGGTGGCTCAAGCCTGTAATCCCAGCACTTTGGGAGGCCGAGGCGGGTGGATCACGAGGTCAGGAGATCGAGACCATCCTGGCTAACGTGGTGAAACCCCGTCTCTACTAAAAATACAAAAAACTAGCCGGGCGTGGTGGCGGGCGCCTGTAGTCCCAGCTACTCGGACGCTGAGGCAGGAGAATGGCGTGAACCTGGGAGGCGGAGCTTGCAGTGAGCCGAGATCGCGCCACTGCACTCCAGCCTGGGTGACACAGCACGAGACTCCGTCTCAAAAAAAAAAAAAAAAAAAAAATTAGGCAAAAGACGTGAATAGATATTTCTCAAAAGAAGACATACAAAATGGCCAACAGGTATATGAAACAATGCTCATCACTAATCATCAGGGAAATGTAAATCAAAACCACAATGAGAGATCATCTCACCCCAGCAAGAATGGCTGTGATCAAAAAGACAAAGGATAACAAATGCAGCGAGGGTGCACAGAAAGAGGAACTCTTCTGTGTTGTTGATAGGAACGTAAATTCGTACTGTTATGATGGAAAACAGTTTGAAGGTTCCTCAAAGAACTAAAAATCGAAGTATCATATGATCTAGCAATCCCATTGCTGGGATTTCCAAAGGAAAAGAAATCAGGGTGTCAAAGAGATACCTGCACTCCCATGTCTACTGCAGCACTAAGTCACAATAGTGAAGATATGGAATTAATCCAAGTGTCCATCAATAGAGGACTAGATAAGGAAAATGTGGTATATACACACAGTGGAATGTGATTCAGCCATAAAAAAAGAATGAAATTCTGTGATTCACTACGACATGGTTGAACCTAATGTCCTAAAGGACATTATGTTAAGTAAAATAAGCCAGGCACAGAAAAGCAAATACTACATGTTCTCTCTCATATGTGGAAGCTAAAAAAGTTGATCTCATAAGGAGAGAGTAGAGGCTGGGAAGGGTTGGGGGAAGGAAGAACAGGGAGAGGTTGGTCAACAGACACAAAATTTACAGCTAGACAGGAAGAATAAATTCTAGTGTACTACAGCACTGTAGGGTGACTAAAAGTAACAAGAATTTTTTCTGTATTTTCAATTGGCTAGAAAAGAGGATTCTGAATGTTCCCAACACAGAGAAACGACAAATGTTTGAAGATGGATTTGCAAAGTATCCTGAGTTGAACATTACACATTATGTGTATCAAAACATCACAAAGTACTACACAAACATATACAATTATTGCATCAATTAAAAATACTAAAATAAAACATCTTTTAAGTTTTAAAAAAATAAAGATAATAAATCATTAGAATCTGCACATCTAACTATGAAGTAATGGTTAGATAAACTATGGTATAGCAGCATAATGCAAATTTATGCAATCATTAAAAATGACATTTATAAAGACTGCAACAATATGGAAAATGTTATGTCACATGGAAAATCAGGATACAGAATTATATTCACAAAATAAATTCAATTTAAGGAATTAACCTGCCCGGGCACAGTGGCTCAAGTCTGTAATCCCAGAACTTTGGGAGGCTGAAGGGGGAGGATCACGAGGTCAGGAGTTCAAGACCATCCTGGCCAACAAGTGAAACCCCGTCTCTACCAAAACTACGAAAATTAGCCGGACACGGTGGCATATGCCTGTAGTCCCAGCTACTCCAGAGACTGAGGCAAGATAATCACTTGAACGCGGGAGGCAGAGGTTGCAGTGAGCCGAGATCATACCACTGCACCCTAGCCTGGACTACACAGCAAGACTTCGTCTCAAAAAAAAAAAAGGAAAGAAAGCAATTAACCCAATTTTTAAAAGAACAGAAAACAACACAAAAGAAATACACTAAAAATGTTAACAGGGCTTGCCTATATAGGATTATGCATATTTTTTTCCTGTTTATGTTTTCCAAGATTTCTAAAAGAAGCATACATTACTTGTATAATAAAAACTATATATATGTAGATAGATAGATAGGTAGGTAGGTAGGTAGGTAGGTAGATAGATAGATAGATAGATAGATAGATAGATAGATAGATAGATAGGCAGGCAGACAGACAGACAGATATAGATATATAGGTTTCTGGTTTTTGTTTGGTTTGTTGTTGTTGTTGTTGCTGAGACGGAGTCTCATTCTTGTTGCCCAGACTGGAGTGCAATGGCGCGATCTCAGCTCACTGCAACCTCCGCATCCCGGGTTCAAGCTTCTCCTGCCTCAACCTCCTGACTAGCTGGGATTACAGGCACCCGCCACCACACCCAGCTAATTTTTGTACTTTTAATAAAGACGGGATTTCGCAATGTTGGCCAGGCTGGTCTTGAACTCCTGACCTCAGGTGATCCGCCTGCCTCAGCCTCCCAAAGTGCTGGGATTATAGGTGTGAGCCACCGCACCCCGCCATAAAACCAATATTTTTAATGCTCAAAATTGAATTTTCACAAAGGTTTTACAAAGAAAAATCAGGGTTTGTTTATAAATGCCCCATGAGTGAAGAACATAGTATCATAAAATGTCAATGGCGTAAGAAAACTTTGAAGTTCCTTCACTTTCACAAAGGTGGAAGTTTAAAGTAAGGGAATTTATAGCCCTTCCCAGTGTAACACAGATGTTTTACAAACAACAGTTGCATTGACAACTGACATTTAATGAGGTCTTACTACATGCCAAGCACTAGTCCAAGCACTTTACATATAACTTATTAAATTATTCCCAAAACCTTACCAAAACAGTGCCATTGTTTACAGATGAGGGAAATTCAAGCTTAGAAAGATCTCACCCCCATTCAGTTCAGTGTGCCTTCTACTTCTCCACCACAATCTCTCATGTGTAATATGCTCAGCCATCTCCCTTTATTCTAAAATTATTTCATATTTCACTTCATATTCATTCGACAAATATTGAATATCTACCCTCTATAAGGAAGAGGCCTATTTTAAATCGCTCAACTGGAGTCCCACATCGTCAAGCACAACAGCAAAATCTCGTAATTCCTTTGTCTGCCTGGTGGAGTCTCAATTGATACATTTTAGGAAATAATTTGAGAAAGGCAATGTGAAATTAAATCAGTTCCACAGCTCAACACGGTGGCTCACGCCTATAATCCCAGTACTTTGGGAGGCCGAGGCAGGCAGATCACTTGAGGTCAGGAGTTTGAAACTTAGCCTAGCCAACATGGTGAAATCCTGTCTCTACTAAAAATACAAAAATTAGCCGGGCCTGGTGGCGCATGCCTGTAATCCCAGCTACTCGGGAGGCTGAGGCAGGAGAATCGCTTCCACCCAGCAGGCAGAGGTTGCAGTGAGCCAAGATCGTGCCATTGTACCACAGCCTGGGCGACAGAGAGAGACTCTGTCTCCAAATAAATAAATAAATAAATAAATAAATAAATCAGTTCCACATGTATTGACTACTTTCTAGGTAAAAGCATTGCCCAAAATGATTAAAGATAAAAAGTCACTAGACATGGTCCCTGTCCCCAAGGAGTCTGTAATCTAGTGAGGGAATCGGATAGGTAAATTACTCTGAAGGTAAAATAAAATGATGCTGAATTGAGAACTAAGCAAGATAATAAGGAAGTGCCGAGGAATAAATTAATTTCTTAATAACAGGAAACAGGGAAACTACAAAAACAGAGCATGCTCCAATAAGAGCAGCATGAAAACCATGTGATACACTTAAAAGCAAAAAATGTTCAGTGTATCTGAAGGGTAGGTTACATGGATGGAAAAAGTATGCAACGAGGCTAGAAAGATGGTTTGAATCAAATTGTGAATGTCCTTGAGAAAGAGTTGAGACTTTACTAGATAGACAAAGGGTAGACACTGCAGATTCTTAAGGAACAGAATGTGATTTAGCTTGCATTCTAAGGAGGTAACTCCGGCTGCAATGTGACGCACAAGCCGGAAGGAGCAAAGCCAGGGAACAGGACATGATGTCAAGAGTTTACCGCACTAATCCAAGTATAGGTGTTGAGTGTCTGAACCACAGTCATGACCACGACAGGGCGAGGGGAAATCCCCATGAGAGAAACTCAAGCATTAGAATGGGCATTCCAGGCAATCAATAGGATATAGGATAAGTACGACAACTTGGGGATGACTGCCAAAGTTTTAAGTTTCCAAGGCTAAGAAAATGCTGACACCCTTAACTCAAATGGGAAACGTGGAAGGAAAAGAGAATGAATTCAGCTGAGGATATGGTAACTGCAGGATCCTATGAGACGTTCAGGAGACAAACCCAGCCTTCATTTGGAAACTGAAGTTCAGAGGTCAGGAGTGGAAATACAACTATGTGAAATCATGAATGAATTTTTGTTATATTTTGAATATATCAACAGCTTCGCTCTTGAATCCCACCATAAGTCTTCACAATTTTTATTTTATTTATTTATTTATTTATTTTTTGAGACAGGGTCTCGCTCTGTCACCCAGGCTGGAGAGCAGTGGTGCGATCTCAGCTCACTACAACCTCCACCTCCCAGGTTCAAGCGATTCTCCCGCTTTAGCCTCCCGAGTAGCTGGGATGACAGGCTCCCACCACCATGTCTGGCTAGTTTTTGTATTTTCAGTAGATCCGGGGATTTTGCCATGTTGACCAGGCTGGTGTCAAACTCCTGACCTCAAGTGATAGGCCCGCCTTGGCCTCCCAAAGTGCTGGGATTACAGGTGCAAGCCACCGCACCTGGCCAACAATATTTTTTAAATTTATAATTTCATTGACTCACTGTGTAATTCCTTATTTTTAAGAACTTTTTTTCCACAACTCAAATTATTACTTTTGATGTATAACTAATTTCATAATTTTTGAAACCAAACTTTCTTTTCCATCTGCTCAGTTTTCTCCCCCATGATGAAGCATACTTCTGTGTCACGTCCCTGACATCATGGGACTTAACAATTTCAGTAAAAGCCCCTTTTTTATTTATGACATAATGATCACAGTTATAACAAGAAAAGATTTTGTTCAACAGATATTCCTGGAACAAAATTCCAGATTTTGTTCAACTGTGTATAGCTGTGGCTGCAAGCCAGCCAAGATTCCCAACCCTGGCTTGCCTCTGTCTACACCACGCTCTGCTCTGCAGAAAATGAGAGACAGTCGATGTGAACAGGGAGGCAAAGAAAGGCAACACCAAAACTGAGGGCCACTGGAAATACGTAGAAAATGCACCACTTCTTTCATTTCCTGCCCTTCCCCAGCCCCAAGAAACATGGTAAAATGAGGCGAGGTCCATCTCACTAAGATCAAGGCCCCAGTAATGCACACCCTCACCCAGACCAAGTCCCTATCTACTCTGACACTGATGGATGGCAAACTTTTAACACGTTTTCTTTGGGCTGAGTAGCAAAATAATGAGCAAGCAACAAAACGAAGGGGTAGCTGAATAAATTACATCTGACATTTTCTATCTCATCCAATCCTTGTCTTCCAAACAAATGACAACTGCATCAAAGTTGATAGATAACCTCCTTGGTACAGAAACAAACTAACGCAAGTCATCAGTGTTGAAAGTCTAACCAGGGCCGTGATGATGGAAGGAAGAAGAGGAATTCCACATGCGATAAACTCAAGCATTAGAATGAGTATTCCAGGCGATTAACAGGATATGGGGTAAGTAAGACAATTTAACGATGACTCCAAAAGCTGTAAGCTTCCAAAACTTAGAAAACAGCAACACCCTTGACTGGTGTCTGACGCTGGCTGGTACAGCCTTTACAAGGTGCAGCCCCTTGTCAGTATCAGACACTGAGATCCAACATCCTCTGAGTGAGTGTCCTTAGCCGGCTGCAGGTGACCCAGGATGCGGGGTCAGGCATGTGCTCCAGAGCTAGGCGCCGGGGGCTATAATCCCAGCTCCCACACGCAGCTGCGGAGGCCCACCATGCCTCTACTGCCTCCTGCTCGTACTCTAAGCTGCAATGTGCCCTTTAACCACAATGATCAGAGGAGTTCACGCACACGAAGGCACATGTTACACCAGGCCCAGCACACAGGAGGTGCATAACGACTCCCGCCACACACTCTCGCAGGACCCAGAAACCAACTTCAGGCAAAGGCTGGTCACTTGGCCTCTACATCCAGAAGGTGCTACATTTGAGGAAAGATAAAACAGGAAGAACATTCTAAGAAGATAAATACTGGCTGGGTGAGTGAGAAAATTAATTAATCAAGTTTGAGCAGGCCAGGACTGTGACATATGAGCCACAGACAGAGAGGATCAGGTCTTGTCAATCCAGAAAGCAGACACTGGGAACAAGGCCATCGGCAAGAGAGAGAACAAACGGACCGCGCCTCCTCCAGACGTGCCTCCCTCCGGCTCTGCCATGCAGCGCGTGAGTGCAGGCACCGGATCCACCTGCACTGAACCTGCTGCCTCCTCCACCAAAATGGGCTGCCTAGGTGTCAGATGGGCACGGGATTAGCGGGGCTGTGAGAGTGGTTGTGGGAACAGAGGGAGGTGGAGACAAGGCTTAGGAGGGCAGTTAATAATAACTGAGAGGGCTGCGAGATTAACCCTCAGGCCCTCAGGGCTGTGCACAAACAGCCAAGCCAGCACCATGGGCCGGGCACCCTGTTGCCTCTGCAGGTGTTCTGGAGGGGCCTTCCAGCACAGGCTGGACCCCAGTGGACTGAGTAGAGAGTCTTCTCCCCTGCAAAACAGGGTTGTCTGACAGTCAGTCGGGGAGGAGATAAACCTGAACGTTCTGAAGAGGGCCTCTATATTTTTATTTTATACCAAGGAATATGCCATTTCTTCCCCTAAAACAGATCCCTGCCACTTAGAAGTTGCTAAATAAATATTATTACTTTGAATTAAGCTCAGTGTCTTTTTTTAAATGACAGCCAGAAGTCTTATTTTTCTCTCCCAGATCACCGAAGTGGACACCAGCACGACTGGGTGGCTGCATGGGCCAAAGAACTGTATTCTGTCCGCATGCCATACGTATAAGCAAAGTCTGCAAATTTGGACCAAAGGTCACAGGAGGCACAGGGCAGGTCTCCAGCTGACATTTCAAATGTGTCCACTTCATGAGCACTTCCAAAAGAGCAACACAAGCATATAACATACTGTCAGCCACTGTGACCTCCTTCGTGGGTCACAAAAATTAATTGACTGGATAGTGACCAGCGTCCCTTGGGATGGGACAGGACGGACGAGACCATGGTGCATGGTATAGGTTGAATCGTTTCTCCTCCCCGCAAAATGCATCTGTTGAAGTCCTAACCCCCAGCACCTCAGAATGTGACCGTGTGTGGAGACAGTTCTTCAAAGAGATAATAGAGGTAAAATGAGCTTTGTTATGGTGAACCCTAATCTAATATGACTGGTGCCCTTATAAGAAGAGGGGATTAGGACACACACACAGAGGAAAGACAATGGGAAGACCTGTCAACAAGACGGCCACCTACAGGCCAAAGGGACAGGGCTCAAAGAAAACCAGCACCGCCAACACCTGCATTTCAGATCTCCGGCCTTACGGCCACCTACAGGCCAAAGAGAAAGGCCTCAAACCAGCACCAACACCTGCATTTCAGATCTCAGGCCTTCAGGGCCAGAACTGCAAATTTGCAATATGTCAAACATACGGCAAAATTAAATTTTACAGTATATAATAATTATTTTCTGTCACTTCAACATGAAGTGACAGAAATACTAATAGATTTGAAATTACAAATCAAATCTGAGATTCAGTATGTAATACAGAGCTCTTTAACAAGTGAATGAACATATATGAGTGCTCATTTAATCCAATTCCTACACTTTTTATAAAGGAGAAAAGTGAGGGCCAGGGAGAAGAGAAGGTCACTCATGGAAAGGCTAAGGAGAAAGTCTCTCCTCCCAACTCCTCATCCTGCCCTTTGTCCAAACAAACCAGGCCGAACCCTGAGGAAGACCCACAGTCCTTGTGCATCCAGCCTGCATGCCCTTTTCCAGTTCGTTCCAATTTTCAGATTCAATACTTCCATGTGAAACCCTACCACTTCACTTTGGCTTCAATTCAATCATCAGAAATTCTGCTTATCTTATTCTCACGTGGTCCTGATACAGAGATGCCTACATTTTCATCACTGAAGTCACACTTAGCATTAAGTAAGTACCTGGAACATACCACTAAGATAAATTTTTTTTTTTTTTTCAGAAACGGAGTTTTACTCTTGTTTCCCAGGCTGGAGTGCAATGGTGTAGTCTTGGCTCACTACAACTCAACCTCCACCTCCCAGGTTCAAGTGATTCTCCTGCCGTAGCCTCCCGAGTAGCTAGGATTATAGGCGTGCACCACCACACCTGGCTAATTTTTTGTATTTCATAGAGATGGGGTTTCACCATGTTGGCCAGACTGGTCTCGAACTCCTGACCTCAGGTGATCCGCCTGCCTTGGCCTCCCAAAGTACTGGGATTACAGGCGTGAGCCACTGTACCCAGCCAAGATAAACATTTTTTAAACTAAATTGGTCAGTTAAAGATTAAAGTCAGAGTCAGACACAGTCAAAAATAAAGGTTCCCCCATCTGTTCCCACCTGGCTGTGAAAATCCTGCAGAGAAACAATCTTTTCGTAACTTTAGTTGGTTACTCTGCTGCTAAAACTTACAATAATACCCTCTGAAAGCCTAACATTTCACCAGAGAGATAGAAACTTTTCTTTCTAACTGAGAGACCTAAGTAAAAATATATAGGTCTGTAAGTTAGAAAGAACTGTACAGCCTCATCGGGGAAACTGCCCACCTGCCTAGTGAGTGAAGTAAGCAAAGACACTAGCACTGTCGCGCTCCCACTGTGGCAGGCATGATGCCAGGTAGCTGACACACTCTTTCTGATAAATCCTCCACCTAACAAGGCACAACCTTCTTAATTCTGCAGTTGGAAAACAGGCTTGGTAAAGTCAGTAAATTGTTAAAGGTCACATTTGATAAGTACATGAGCCAGGATACAAACCCAGCTCTGCCTCAGCCCAAAGTTCACAGCCCCTGCTGTCCTCTGCTGAATTAAAGCATCATCGTCCCCTTCCTACACACGCAGTAGCCCAGGCTCAGGGACAGTCGGCATCTCAAATACCCATGAATGATATGCATACATCATCAAAACAGAAAACGGTGAGACTCTTTAAGAGCAGCATATGTTGAAACACTCTTTGGAAGTCACGAACAAATCCACATAAGCAACAACAATTACTATATATTGAGCACAGGTTCTCAGTTGAGAACAGGTTGAGAACAGGTTCTTTATATACATAATTTCTAATCCTTCTGACAGCACAGGAAGATAGGTATTCCTCCTCATGTTACTGAGGAGGAAACAATGGCCGAGGAAAAAAAGGCAATTGGGCTTATCAAGCATTCATTGAGCCTCTATGATTAGGCTGGGATTAAAAAAACAAAAAGACCACATTCCAGCTATCCTGCCTCACACCTCAGTCCACAGACATGAAAACTAGTTAATATACATGAAATATAAAAAGTAATGTGTAGACCCTGAAAAAGCCAGCTCCACAGGATGAATCCATCCTGAGTGGCTAACAGGACCTAGATTCAAGTTAGACTCAAGCAGTCATCTGCTGACTAGAGGTCACACACAGACCTTGAGTTCCCGGCAAACCCTCGTGTCTGCTTAACTTAGGGGTCTACATAGCTGCCTGTTCCCATTCACGCCATCAACAGACTGTGACCTGCAACAACCAATCAGAACTCAGTGTTTGAAACCTTCTGGCACGTAAGGAACTGGAGTGGGAACCTGGGCAGAACTTTCTCTCTGTAAAGACAAACTCTTTTTTTGAGACTTCAGCCCAGCTCTGTCATTTGTAGGCTGAGTGCAGCGGCACGGGATCTCAGCCTGCCACTGCAAGCCCATTCCTGGTTCACGCCATTCTCTCGCCCTAGCCTGAGAAGCTGGGACTACAGGCTCACCACCCTCACTCGGGCCATACTTTTTGTATTTTAGTAGAGACGGTTTCACCGCGGTTAGCCAGATGGTCTCATCTCCTGACTTGATCCGCCTGGGCTTCAGCCTCCCAAAGTGCTGGGATTACAGGCTTGAGCCACCGCGCCCGGCTCAAACCTTTCTTTTGTTCTCTGGAATGGGTGGCTTCACTGCATCAAACACTGTTCTCCTCAGTTTGTAAACTATTCCCTGGAATAAAGTCTCTCCTCTAAAGTCCTTTTCAGAGAACTCATGTTCACAAATGTGATAAGCATGGTTATATACACATGGGGAAAAGAAACTTTGGAAAGAAAGAAATTTTCTTCTACCAAGAGGTGTCAAGGAAAGGGGCTGGGGGGAGGCAGGGAGCACGGGCAGGGGGCTGGTGCTCCATTCTGGGTAGTGAAAAGCCAGAAGAAACTCACAGTACGTGCGTGCAGAGCCTCTGCTCTGGGAATAGCAGCTAAGTCTCCCTGCCAAGCTAAAGAGACGGCCTGGGCCAGACTGAAAGAGCACTGCACACCATGTGGGGCCTTTGGCCTCTGACACTATTTCAGCAGAAGATTGCCGCAGATAAACACCAGCTTTAGAAAGATCGCTTTATCATGTGGGTGGAGGACAGGAAAGAAAGGGCGGATCTGGAAGACAGGGCGGTCTCTCAGGATGAGTTGCCATATTCCGGACCAGAAGTGGCAGAGTCCAGCCTGAGTAATGGTGTCTTGGCACTCTGTGCAGTAGATGGTGGACAGGGAAACGGAAAGCAGGATTGCACTGCACTGCTGGGGAGAGGATGCCACTTGGAACCACGTTGTCCCAGAGACAAGATCCTTCATGATGCTGCAGAAGGTCCCTTTTGATACCACCCTGGGATGTTCTATTTTGGTTCACCTAAAACTTGGCAAATTAGCATTTTCCTATAACTAGTAAATCCACTGATATATTTGGGATTTTGACTTACTGATCGTTTTTCTTCACTTCACTACTTTACATGTGTGGTTTCTCTACCAAGCATGCATTTTATTAGCAGGTACTTATTATGTTCTACTACATGGTAGAACATACCATGACCTCTTCAACATACAACTAAAAGTACATGAAAAGCTTCCCTTCATTTCTGCTGGGGTTTTATCCAATCCTTTCTCTCTAGTTCTGAACAAACAAAAGGGATTTGCATAAATTGCAATGGAAACAAATTATACCCCTTTACTGACGAACTCCCACTGGGATTCCTTGTAACACAACAATGCATATGCATACCTTCCCTTCTCCCCAGCCCAGATGAAAAATGAAATATATCAAATCAAAGTTCCCAAAGAAACCACATAAGCCATCTGGAGAAAAAAATGCAAGGGGGGAAATGCATGTCAGGAATGAAAAATAGGAAATACATATTTTTTATATATGTTTATATGTATATATTGCTAAGGCCATATATGTGTGTGTATATATATTTGTATACACATATATGGCCTTAGCTATACAAAATCACACCATTCATTTTCAGCCAGAGTTCGTATTTTAGCTCTTTATGCTCTGCTATATTAAGCTAAGGGACAAAAACTCAAATGTGAAGTCTGCAGATACTTCACAATGGGAACAAAATATAACACATGACGTCAACATACAACATATAGGGCCTTCAACCTGAACCCCATATATTTCAGTCTGTTAATCTATATAACAGGAAGCTTGCAATCATTATGGCCAAAATCTAGCAAAATTCCAAAATCCAGCAAAAATAATACATTCTTGTTTTAATACTATTTTAGAATTTACTGAAATTCAAAAAATATAAAGAACATATATTAAAATATCCAGGATGATAAAAGATGACCAGAAAAGCACATCACAATTGAAAACTCCCCATAAGTGAAAAGCCAGCTTGGGGTAGGAAATGGAGGGGTGGCTCTGGCCCTGTGTGGTCCTGAGCCCGGCAGTGCTGGGCTGCGGCCTCGACCCTCACTCTCCAAGGATGACTGCTGGGCTGAAGCCCATGGCATGCACATCAGCCTCAGCATTTTTCTTTTCAATAAAAGTGTTTCATTAAATCTTTAACCAAAGGTGATACATTGTTTTGCACTACTTTTCAAACATGTAAGTTTACAAGCCATGAGAAATCTCACTGGGTCACGTCGTGAATCAGACTTGGGAAATACTGCCACCCACAGAGGCAGGGCCACGAAAGGACAGGACGCAGAGTCCCTCTGGGGGTGACAAGCAGCAAAGGTGACTCTGTACATTTCACTTCCTAACCAGTCAAATGATCAGTGAGGAGGGGAAAGAAGGGAGGCTGGTTTTCAGAAAAGACAAAGACCTAGAGAAGGCCTTGGTGAAAAATACCTCACTAATAATTTCCACTTGTCAAAGCCTGTGTCTCAGACCCGGCACACACCTCCTGTCCTGGCCTCCCCAGGGTCCCTGCCAAGCACAGACTCCTGGGCCAAAGATTCTGACTTGACAGGAGTGGGGCCCTGGAACTGGCATTGTAAATTCTGAAGATTTTCTTTAAAAATGTAAGCATTGTCCCTGAGAACTAAGTCTTACTTGCACAGAACAACCAAATCCACACCCAGCTGAGTGTGGAGGGCACAGGGAGAGAGGAACTAACAGCTGTCTGAGCTTCCCAAGCAGAGACAGAGCAGAGGGAATGATGGAAATGGAACCAGCTTTAATCCTCACATACACCCTGCTATGGTCTGTGTCCCCCAAATTCATGTTATACCCTAACTCCCAACGTGACAGGATTAAGAGACAGGGCCTTTGCAGGAGTCATCAGGGCATGTGAGTAGGGTTCTCGTGATGGGAGGAGTTCCCTTGTAAAGGAGACCCCAGAGAGCTCCCTCGCTCGCCCCTTCTGGCATGTCTCTGAGCCAGGAAGTGGCCCTACAGGACATGAATCTGCTGGCACCCTGGTCTTGAACTTCCAGCCCCCAGAGCTATGAGAGGTAAATGTGCCTTATTTATAAGCCACCTAGTCTGCAGTATTTTGTTAAAGCAACCAATGAAGATGCACCCCAGGAGGTGGGTCCTTCTTGTGCCCCTTTTCCAAATGGGGAAAATGAGGTGGAGAGAAGTTACATGACTTTCCCTTGCTGCACAGGGAGTCAACAGACATTTGCTGAGCCCCTGCCACACAGTGCTCCAGGCCACAGAGACCGTGCAGGATGGCAGCATGCCTGCCCTCAAGGAGCCTCCATCTAGCAAGGAGGGAGACTGATGGTAGCACCAGGCAGAGAGGGGTGGGTGTTTGGCTCAGAACTGAGGTGTGCAGAAACGGCAGCCATGCCGAGACCCAGGGGAAGCTATTCATGCAGAAAAACACAAGTGCAAGGTCCCGGACAAGAGCCAGAAATCAAGCTTGTTTTCTCCAAGACACAGAAACAGACAAACCTGGCGGGTGCTGAGTGAATGTGCAGAAAACTGGAGAGAGGTGAGCAAGGAGAACTGAGGAGGAAACATCAGATGGACCTGGGAAGCTTCCAAAAATAACCTGGCTTTCCTTCCATTTCCTGATATGTGTCCTGGGAGCCACTGGGGAGGTTTAAGCAGAAAGGTGCTATGTTACGAAGCCGTGCTCATACCTGGGATGTGCTATGGCAGTGAAGCCTCCAGGACTTCCTGATGTACTAGACGTGGGGCCTGACAGCAGGGAAGCCACGATGGCGCCAAGGTTTCTGCCCAAGCAGCGGGCTGGCAGGGGCACCCTGTGCTGAGATGGGTGGCAGGGTGGGCAGGGTGGGCAGGTAGACAGTCAGGCCTACAGCACCGCAGAAGGAAGAAGTACAGGCACCGTGAATGCAAAGACCATTCCTGAAGCCCTAGGGCCAGGTGAGATCCCCCAGCAGGACGTGCAGAGGTGGGAGAGCAGGCAGGGTTGAGTAGGTCCTCTGTGTGGGTGCTAAAGTCACCAGGAAAAGAACAGGGGTGGAGGTGCTGAGGACAGAGCAGGCCAGTATCGGGGTAACCAGCCCCCAAAATTTCAACGTAGGTTCTATTTTCCCTAAGTGTTGGCCAGTCTGAGAAATAAAGAGAAAGAGTACAAAGAAATTTTACAGCTGGGCCTCTGGGGGTGTCATCACACATTGGTAGGACTGTGGTGGTGACCCCGAGCCACAAAACCAGCAAGTTTTTATTAGGGATTTTAGAAGGGGAGGAGGTGTACAAACAGGGAATAGGTCGCAAGGATCATACATTTCAAAGGGCAACAAAGATCACAAGGCAAGGCAAAATTACCGATGAAGGTCCATGTCCCGCTGTGCACACACTGTCTTGGTAAACATCTTAACAGGAAACAGGGTTCAAGAGCAGAGAACCAGTCTGACTAGAACTTACCAGGCTGGAATTTCCCAAACCTAGTAAGCCTGAGGGTACTGCAGGAGACTAGGGCATATTTCAGTCCTTATCTCAACCGCATTTAAGACAGACACTCCCAGAGCAGCCGTCTATAGACCTACCCCAAGGAATGCATTCCTTCCCCAGGGTTATCCATTATTAATATTCCTTGCTGGGAAAAGAATTCAGCGATATTTCTCCTACTCACACAGTCATCTATAGGCTCTCTGAAAGAAGAAAAATATGGCTCTATTCTGCCCGACCCCACAGGCAGTCAGACCTTATGGTTACCTTTCCTTGTTCCCTGAAAATCGCTGTTATTCTGTTCTTTTTCAGGGTGCACTGATTTCATATCGTTCAAACACACGTTTTACAAGCAATTTGTATGGTTAACACAATCATCACAGGGTCCTGAGGTGACACACATCCTCAGCTTACAAAGATGATGGGATTAAGAGATTAAAGACAGGCATAAGAAATTATTAAGATTATTAATTGGGGAAGTAATAAATGTCCATGAAATCTTCACAATTTATGTTCAGAGACTGCAATAAAGACAGGCGTAAGAAATCATAAAAGTATTAATTTTGGGAACTAATAAATGTTATGAAATCTTCACAATTTATGTTCTTCTGCCACGGCTTCAGCCAGTCCCTCCACTCAGGGTCTCTGACTTCCTGCAACAGGCCAGGGACTGAAGCCCCCGGTGAGTGAGAAGTAGCCAGCTCACCTGGCAATGACCACAACACAAGGAAAGGCAGGAGCCATCAATCCTAATGGCACACCCTCCCAAAGAGCTGGAGTGTTCTGAAGAAGACTGTTTGGAAGTAGCAATGGAAAATGATGCCTGCCCCATCTCTAGGCCCTGAGGTCCTGGGGGCAGAGGAGAAAAACCAGCATGCATTTGAGAGAACAGCAGGGGAGGCAGGCCGAGGAAAGGGCTGGTTTTCATCTCCCTGGATTGCTAGGATGGCATCGTGAGTGGGACGGTAATTTATTGCCTGGCACTGGGCTACACTTGCATTTCACTTCCCTGTCCCTTCCGACTAAATGCTGGCAACAGGCCCTGGTCACAGTTATGCCAGAAACACTCCCACACATTTCCAAACCTCCCTGCTGAAGAGCCACTCGCTCCATATAAGAAGGTTAAGGGAACACTCGGGGAGGAAGAGGATGAGGAAATACGGGAGTCAGCTATCAAAAGACCTCGAGTTCCTGCAGTCACCACGGAAGGGGTCATGGGAGTAGGGAGGGACGGGAAATGGGGCTGGGGTGGAGACTCCTGGAGATGGACCACCTGGGGCTTGGGCCGCTGACAGAATGGAGACGCACAGAGATGTGGCCACCGTGGACATCCCGGGAGACCGAGGGGCAGCAGCTGAAGATGCAGGGAAGACTGGACACAGCCCTGGGGGTGGGGCAGATGCAAGGGGACAACCCAAAGGGGCTTACAGGACTGGAAGAGTTAAGGAAACAAACACATCCTAGCGTTCAAAGCCAGCTCTGCCACCTCCAAATCCATACTCAGACATCCAAGGTAGGATGGCACCAAATAGAAACCGAGCCTTCTACCTAAGGAAGCTGAAACACGTGAAACTGCCTGGAGTGCATTGGCTGGGGAGGTTGAGGGCATGGAAAGCAGTAGCCAACCTCGGCTTCTCCCAGTTGCTCCATCTCCCCGGCCAGTTTCTCCAGGCCATCCCCAAAGGAACTGCGCGCCCCTCACACTGCGATTGCGCATAGTACCCAGCTTAAGCGAGATGATCCACAAATACCTGCAGAAAGGAAGTAAAGAGAGCTGCTGCTCCTGTGCAGATTTTCCAGCTCCTCCTTGTCCCTGATTGTCCAAACAGTACTCCTAGAACCCGTAAAAGACATCCTCTGGAGTCCTGAGGGTCTACTAAAATTAAATGCTCAGCTTAAACACTGCAATTTTACATGCAAAAACCAAGATTTTTAAAGGAGTTAGTTACTTTATTTTTTCTTATGCTTTTCACTGTCCAATTCACCTCATTCAGAAAGCCTCACATAATATCAGATCAGTATTTTTCTATCCAAAATGGGAAGAGGGAGGAGGAGAACTGTTAGTATCCCTGTCTAACCCATCTAACTAAACATGTAAGGACGGACTTGCCAAAGAGAAAACAAAACAAAAAGTTGGTTCAGGTGTTAAAATTTCAACCAAATATCAAATATGCTAGAGAGAGATGCAAAGAAAATGAACGCTTCTTCTTGATGGGGATTTATCTCCTGCTTCCTAAGAGTGGACTTGAGATTCACACCAGAAATTAAAATCTTCACCACTGAATCCACTCGGCTGAGTTGGAATGACACTTTCCAGCGCCTTGCCGCAGAGCTGAGTCGGCACCTGGTGTGAGATCTGAGGCAGAGGCAGGGGGCAGCATCGGTCCCGGGGCCCGGGGCAGGACACACGCCCACGCTGGTGGGCCGGGCAGCATCCCACCCATAGCTCCTCTGCTCCTCCAGCTCTGGGCCAGGCGTGCATGTTTAGCACAGCCGCAAAGGGCAGGCACCGGCCTCTCCTCCAGGAGCCCCCACCATCAGAGCAGCAGGCTCGGAGGTGGGGAGACGCTGACATGGGCTCCAGGCCATCCCTCTGGGGTCCAGCTCAGCCCCACAGTTCCTGGCTTACCCTTGCTTCCCTCCCTTCACATCTGCCTTCCCTTCCCAGCCACCTGCCTGCCTGAGGCCTTTGGGATCCAGCAGCAGACACCAAAATGATGCTTCACAGGCCTGGGTAGCCAGCTCCCACAGTGCATAGCCCGGTCCCCCACAAGAAATCCTATCTATGTGTGCATATGTATAGACGTGTGCACTGACAAAGACTCTCTCCTTGACCAAACTTCAGACAAGCTCCTGTGAGTCCTCTTTCCAACGAGGCCTCATCCTTCAGCCCTGTCCTCAGCCTGCCTAGCCCAGTTTCGGCAAGAATCCTGGGAAGTCACCCTGGGCCTCCCTGTTAGGCAAGTTTGGCAAGAATCCCCTACACTTAATGTCTCTCCTCTTAGTAATTCTCCACCCACTGACCCCTCACTCTGCCCACTGGCTATAAAGCCCCACTTGGCCCTGTATTCAGAGCTGAGTTCAATCTCTCCTCTGTTGCAATAGAGTTGACTCCTACTGTAGTAGTCTTAAGTAAAATCCTCCTCACCATTTTAACAAGTGTCAGAATAATTTCTCTTTAATGGTGTACATGTATATCTCTAGAACTATGACGAATACAGTGATTTTTACAGCTTTCTCATAATTTTCAAGGTGGTACTTCTTCCTTTTCCTTAAGTCCTCTAGTCAAAGGCTGTTTTGAAATTGTTCCAGGTTCAGTGTTCAATGGGAGTCTTTTCCTTCAAAAAAACATAAACATATATCATCACCCCACCACCAGGGGCCAGGAGCACTGGGCGAAGAATTTGCCATCAGCAAGTCCAGCAGCTCTAAGAAGGGTATTCACTCACATGACAACTAAACAAAATATCAGTCAAAGGTGTCATGGCAAGTGTTTCCCCCTTTCTGAGGTGCTGGGAGGCCAGGGGTCCTGCTGCTCTGCCACTCACAGCTGACTGGATAACTGGGTGACTATGGGCAGACCACTTCATTCACATCACAAAGCACAATGGCAGGACACCATCTGCCCCACCAAACCAAGCTTCAGTGATACTGAAGTTTCAGTGATAGTCAACTAAGTTTCAGTGATAGTCAAATGAGCAGGAAGGAGGAAGCAATCAGAAGACTGGAAAAGAACTTCACATAAAAGAGATACAACAAACAAACCTGCCGAAAAAAATCCAACCTTGCAAGTCACCAAGAAAATGCAAATTAGAAGAGGAAGGCAGCGTCCTGCACACACTGAATTAGCAGCCCTGCTGTGGCCGCATCCGCAGTGTCTCAGCAGCAATCACAACACCCAAAAAGGCTGACCCAGGAGGCCCCCTCCTGATGAAAACTCTCTCCTGCTAAAAAAAGCCAAAGGCCTAGAGATGTTCACCACAGTGTTAGCAACAGTACCAAAAACAACCTGGAAAGCAAGCAAGAAAGGGAACAAAAGAAAAGTATGTATTATTAATGCTTTCAACGATATGTGACTGCCAACGTGTGCCTCTAGCTAGTGGTAGGGTGCGGGGCTTCCTTTGGAGGTGATAAAAATGTTCTAAAACTGACTGTGGTGATAGGTGCACGTATCTGTGAACATGCCAGAAAGCTAAAGTGTACATTGTAAATGGCATCTAAAGGCATGGTCTGAGGGGAATCACCAGACACCGGGAGCAAAGAGACAAGCGGACCCAGAACCAAGCCCTGACGCAAGTGCCCAGCACATGGGCATCAGAAGTGGGGAAGCTCCAGGAGGAGCTGGGGAAAGGAAAAAAGCACCACGTAGAGGAAGCGCTGGACTGAGAGGACACTGTCGACAGAGAGAAAAAGGACAGGAAATGACTCCTGCTTTGGAAACTGGTGACCTTGGCAAGGGAGAGGAGAGGGAAGTCCGGCAGAGGGGGCCGAAGGGGGCGCACGAGGGAAGGGCAAGCAGGGGGGCTGAAGAGGGCACGTGAGGGAAGGGCAAGCAGGGGGGCTAAAGGGGACGCGCGAGGGAAGGGAACACAAGGGGGCCGAAGGGGGCGCAAGGGAAGGGTACACAGGTGGGCCGAAGGAGGCGCGCGAGGGAAGGGCACACAGCAGGGCTGAAGAAGGTGGATGAGGGAAGGGCACACAGCAGGGCTGAAGAAGGTGCACGAGGGAAGGGCACACAGCAGGGCTGAAGAAGATGCGTGAGGGAAGGCAGATGACCCTGGCAGAGGCTCTGCTTCAGAGCGGAAGACTGCTTGGCTTGGCTGAGCTGAGCTGCACATTGTGGTAATTACGGCACGTTTGCACACAGGGAAGCCAGTGGGGTGGGAGAAAAAGAGGCAGCAGGAGGGGGCGGGGAACACGGAGAGGACAGGAGGGCACAAGCCCCTGTGCCATGGGCTTTGCGGCCGTTCCGCAACATTCTAATGAGACACCAGGCCTGGTGAAGTCAACATCTGCCCCCTTCCAGCAGTGCCCCTTAAAGCATAGCACTGCGCCAAGAATACGGGTGGGAACTGGGGAAGGTGAAGAAGACCTGATGAGGGTAACGGGCTGCCACCATGTCCAGGTAGCCCGGCAACGGCTGCACAGAGTGTCAGGCTGCAGAAGCCACCTCTGCTCAGCGATGCCTCACTCTCACTCAGCTACACGGTCAGCAGATGATTTACATCCTCTAAGTAACCAAGCCTCGCTCTGACTAAGTAATCCTTCCCTTAACTTCCTTTTCGGAAAATGTCTTTACAGTCATCTAACATAACTGGTTCCCTCTGCCACAAAGTCAAGGAGCACCTTTTGAGGGAACAGTGGGATCTGCGGCAGCCTTGGTTAGGAAGACGTCCCTTTCCAGCAAACACGCCCACTAAGGTTTAGAAGCAGAGATGCTGAATTCTGCTCTGAAAACAACATTTTCTGAAAGAACAAACTTTGCCTTCTTTCAAAATAATTGCAGTGATTATTTTGGTCTCCTGTATTCAGCGACGTCTGCTGCCACTTCCACCCTCCATCAAGGTGACTTTGATAGAGACAAGCAGCCCATGACAAGATGAGCGACCTGCAAGGTGCAATCATCAGTGCCCACCCCAGGCAAGTCCCATTAGCAAACCAGATGAGGAAGTGACATTTAGACTTCTCCTAAACGGCCATCGCAATGTGACAGGGACAGTGGCAAAGCAGTGTGCAGGTAAATATCAAAGGGAGGTTGTCCATCCATTTAACGGTATTTCTTCACACCTACTGTGTTCCAGGCCATCCCAGGACAAGGCAGATGAGGTCTGCTAGCCTCTCATGTTAAGACTGGGAAACGCAAAGCACTGGGTATGATGCAGAAGAGCCGGGGGTCAGGGCGGTCTCCCGGGGAAGACGGTACTGGAGGTGAGACCTCATGGAGAAGTGCACCATTCCAGATCGCCAGGAACAGGCATGTGGAGCTCTGGGGTGGAAGAGGCTTGGCACGTAGGCATTAATTAAGGAAGCCAAACGAACTGGAACCGGGAGCGGATGAGAAAGTAAGGGACAAGGTGGGAGAGAGGGCAGGGCCAGGGGCAGAACCTGCAGGCCACCATGAGTCCTGGGTTTTATTACAGGAGTAACAAAATACGATCTGAGTTGCAGTTTAAACGGGTGTCCGGAGAATGAAGCAACGGGAGGCCGGAGTGGAGCCAGGGAGAGGGGCAGGAGGCTCCAGAGAGGAGATGATGGCAAATTAAATAGAACAAAGGCAGTCAGGGTGAGAAAGCGGAAGCAGGCTGGCTGGGCCTCTCGACGCATTCAAGGTGCATTGAGTAGAGGATGGCAGAAAAGGTGATTCCAGGGCTGGGCCAGAACAGCTGCATGGGTAGTCTGGTAAAGGACAAGGAAGGAGAGGTGACAATGGACAAGAGACACAGGCCCACGCTGGTACCTGACGGTGCTGCCATTCTCCCCGTACCCCTCCAGCTCCCCACGCTGCCTGCCCTTAGAGACAAAAACAGCCAAATCCATTTGGCCCTTCCTAGCCGTGTTACTGTGCCCATTGATTCAACCAACCGAGGACTGAAAATATTTGGGGAAAAAAATTGCATCTGTGCTGAACGTGTATAGTTTTTTTTTTCCTTTCCCTAAACAATACAGGAGAATAATGATTTATGTAGGTAGCGTTTACATCATATGAAGTGCTACAAGTGATCTAGAGATAGCTTAGACCATATAGGAGGCTGGGTGCGGTGGCTCACGCCTGTACTCTCAACACTTCGGGAGCCCAAGGCAGGAGAATTGCTTCAGCCCAGGAGGACGAGACCAGCCTGAGCAACATGGCGAGACCTCATCTCTGCTAAAAATAAAAATAAATAAATAAACAAACGATGGGGGAGGATGTGTATAAGTTATATGCAAATACTATGCCATTTTATATCAGGGACTTGAGTATCCCTAGGTTTTGGTATCCAAGAGAGAGCCTGGAGCCAATGCCCCCCGCCAATACTCAGGGATGACTGTGCTTCCCATCACACTTACAGTGGGTTGGCATGACCACACAATCCGGTTCTAGCCAATGAGACAGAGAGGTCTTCTAGAGACTCTTAAAAACGTTTGTAACAGCTTTATTGAAGTATAATTTGCATAGTAGTTGGCCCATTAAAGGGTGCAATTCAATGGTTTTGAGGATATACCACAGTCGTGCAACAGTCACCACAATGTACCACTGGAATATCTTCACCGCCTCAACTCCATACACTTTAGCCATCGCCCCCACCAAGTCCCCCATTCCCCCAGTCCTAAGAAAGACTAATCCATTCTGTCCCTATAGTCTATTTTGGTCATTTCAAATCATTGGGATCATACAACGTGTGTGTGGAATTCAGAGCCTGGCTTCCTTCACTTGGCATTGCATTTTAAAGGATCAGCCATGCCACAACATGGATGAGTAGTTCACTTGTGGTGTGGCTGCACAGCCCTGTGAGTATTCTCACATACCTTAGATGGATAAATTGTATGGCATATGAGTTAGCTCTCAAAAACTGCGTTTATTTTAGTAAGGCTTTCGTTTCTTGTAGGCAAAGCATGACAGCAGCTATGGGGAGAGAGGCACTTTATAGCGACAGTTGTTTCGGAAGTTTAAGATGCTTAAACAACCTCAAGGTCTAACAGTAAGTCAGATTCGTCTTGGATACTATGAGACCTGGGATTCTATACTGCTTCCGCTGAACAAGGAACTGGCAGCCTAATCTTGATCTACGCTTTCAATGGCGAGGTGGAAAGGCCACCTTCCCAACACCTTAGGACTGGGCTGAGCATTAAACGCAGTGGAAAGAGCACGCACTGAAGCCCCGGTTACACGGGCCGCCGTTCCCTGCCTGGAAGAACACCTCTCAGTAGCACCATCCTTTCCTTCCCCTTGCTCCTCCTCCTCTGTTTCCACCTCCCACTCACCCCTTCCCCAGGCCAGTCAGAGCAGTGCTATGGTTAATGATGATATTATAATACAAATGATAACAGCAGCACATCTTGGAAAAGAATCGCATCCACATACGACAGCCCTTTGGGGTGATTCTGCTGTTCCCTATTTCCCTCTCCAAGTCTTCTTAAGGTAACCTTGAGCAAAAGAACCACTAACGTCTGACCAAGGAGCTGGTGTCCAGGTCCCCCAGAAAGAAAACAGTGCCATCTTATGATATTTACTAAGCACTTCTTGGCAGCAGACATTGTTAGGTACTTCAAGTGTGTCACCTCCAATCCTTAAAACAATCCCGCAGGTAGATGCAAAAACCAAGATACAGAGAGGGTTTTCAAGAAAACACCATCTAGCCAGAGGCCTCCAGAAAGACCCTGGACTACAGTAGAACAGGCAAACCAACAGCCTTCAGATCCCAACAAGACCAAGCCCAAGAAAGCATGTGCAATGCAAACCATCTGTACTCTAGCATGAGAACATCACACTCCCTGCCATCCTAACCTGGTCAAGTCATTCCAGCAGCAGAAATGCTGTGAAATAAGGCACATCCTTAACACAGGTTCATTCACTGGACCCCTCCCATCTCATGGGACCCCCCTTTTGTCACTCCTCAGTCTTTTCACAGTAGCATTAATATGACATATTTATAGTATGCATTTTTTCTTTTTTTCCCCTTCTTTTCGTAGGCATTGATATAGTATGCATTTTTAAACCACACTTCACTCACAGTAGCAGAGCCAACATATGGCTGAACCTTACTCGCTTACCTGGGGCTTTTGATCTCAGTCTCTGAAACAGTTTACCTAGCTAATTTTTCCCCTTGTTCCCTTTTTTAGCTATTTGATGTGAAAGCCACGAGTCTTTTCCATTTTCCACAGGAATTGGTGTCAGTAACTATAAACTCATCCTGAAACAGCCAATGCAAGGATGAACATCAGGCAGCGGGCCAGACGTGGTCCGTAGGCCACCGTTTGCCAAACACCGCTCAAAAGCCTGATCAAAGGCCACAGCAGGATCTTTAAAATCGCCAATTAGAAGAAATATCCATTTGGTAGCATAGCAGAAGGTGGGTTGAAAGAGACAGAAGACATCATTCATTCAGCCGGCATTTAAGGACCTGTAAGCTACCAGGTGCTGCTCCAGATACACATGACAGTTCGTGTCTTTGAGGAGCTTAGAGGCTTGCTGGGTGGGGAAACAAACCAGCAACTCCACAGCCCAGCATGCTGGAGGCTCCGACAGAGGCAGGTTCAGGGCATGGGAAGCTGCCAGAGGGGGCACTGCAGTCATGGCCGGGATGAATTCCTGGACAATGTAACAGTAATGGAAACAGCATATACAAAGACAGCAGAATACCAATGCTGTTGTATTTGGAGAACTGTCAGCAATTTAGTACGGCCAAATACAGGGTGAATGTGAGAGTGGCAAAAAATGAGGCTGGAAATTACAAATATGTGCCATTCTAAACCTTTCACAAAGGAAGGAATCCCTCTGCCCTTTTAAGAGACTCCTGTGCAGTTCACAGGACCAGGTTTGCACGCACAACCCATGAGGCTTCAGAGGATGACAGCTCCATTAATCTACTGCTGGAATGCCATGGAAGCTCTGTGCCCACACACACGGGAAGCCTCAACAAAGATGCCCTGTACCACGATCAGAAAAGCAACACAGTCACGGTTCCTAAGAAGATTCGACAAATCATCAAGGTAATACTTCATCTTGTAAAAAATGACCAAAGTCTTGGGGAACTCAGAGCCTTTCTGTGTAAATACTTGCCCTCATAATGTATCTTGTAGGTTCAATCTTTAGCACATACTGGAGAGTACACATGGAGCAGAAGTCCCCAGATGATGCTGTCTTCAATGCATGTCACCAGTCTAGTTTCACAAATTACAAGAAGGCTAGAAAGACCCTCCTCAGCCCTGGGGTCATGTGTTTTCTGTGCCTGGCTGCTCTTCTATTCCATACTTTATTTCAACTCGGCAAAATGTAGAAATGTTAGTTATCTGTGAATAGCACCATGAGCTCTTCAGAAAAAAAATACCATCTAATAAATTATAGTATCTATCATTAAAAATAACAAACTGCCACATAGCGCCGCACAGCCCAGCTGTCCAAACGAGAAAATGGAGGCTAGGGAGGATGTCATTATTGATCGGCGGTTACAGTAATTAGAGGCTGAGGTGAGTGGAAAGAACCTTTCAGACCTCCTGACTTTTGTCCTTTTCTCAGACGACTCCAATTAGCCAAATACCATTATATAAAGGCCTTTCAAGAGACTGTTATTTGTTCAACAGTATCAAGCATCCTAAGTTCTTCTCCTTTCAAACTAAGTGTCTTTAAATCACTAATTAATATGACTTTAAATAACCATAAGACACTATCCACATTTCATGGGTAAACAAATTTCCCTGTCACCTAAAAACATACAGCCAGGACCCCATCAATCACAGTGTGCGTCCTCTTTCCAGGACAAGGGGCACCTGACACCTCTGGAGGGTTATGCTGACTTTTCATCAAAAATCAAACGCAATTTATATCTAATGGAAACATAGCCCATATGGAAGCATACTGATTTCATTCTCTGTTTTCTCACCGGGAATTAACAATCCACCAAAAACAACGGATCTTAGAAGTACCTCATGATCATAGCTCCTCCTCTCTTTTCCCATAAACCGCCTGATTTGAAATCTAGCTGAGTCTGGTTGCAGCTTTGTCAGTCATCCAAACTGAGATGACGAATCTCTCCTAACTCACTCTACAAATACCATGGAGAAAACTTCCTACCATGACTAATTCAAACTCAGATTTTAAACATATATTCTCCTCCAGTATTTCTGGTAGATCTTAAAAAGAGAAAAAGAAAGAAAAAGAAACTGTCTTCAGGATACTAGTGTGGAGAAGATACACCGAAGAGAGATCACAGCATGACGGGGAATTAACTAAGGGCTCTGGCCATAAAAGCAATGGCCAGTCGTGACCACATGAGGGAGACAAGGAGTCTAATGGACGAGCCACATCCAACTCAAAGCCTCCGTCCTCACTTAGGGCTGGTGAAGACCACAGGCCACGGTTAAACATGCTGTTTCAATAAGAATTCACATTTACTTATTTTACACACATATATTAAAAGAGCCTCCAATGTGACCTGTTACAAAATGTCTAATTACTCAAAAATATAGCATACACATCACCCTTTTTGAAAGATCACATGAGGAAAAGGTACAACTATCACATGATAGGCTTAGAAGTGAACAAAGCTTAATAATATAAACAGGATAAGATAAAAAGGAGGGGAAGGCAGAGGTTAAAGCATCACCGAGAACCCTCGCTGTATTTTCCTGTAGAGGTTTTCTTTGCCACCCAGAGAAAGATGCTGACTCTGCGTTCTGGACAGGAAGGGCAGGGGAGATAGGCAGGCACACACCCACCACCACTCCCAGGCACAAGGATGCTCATCAACAATGCATGACTGCTATTAACAAAAAAAGAAACACAGCAACAGAGCAATTAACAGAGAGCCCTATGTGCTCATCCACTCTGCTCTTCCCGGCGGCCATCTCATGGACACGCGTGCAAACATCAACCTCCGAGCACGTGGGGCTGGGAAACACAGTCTGCTTCTCAGTGCTGTCATCAAAACAAGACAAGGCCTCACATGTCTGGAGTGGAGACAGTCGGGTTCATCAGCCTGACACAGAAGAGTGGAATGGGTCACTCCAATTATTGGTCCTGCATACACGCTCAGTCATCTCACCATGTCCATGGAAACCACAGGGCACCCAAAGGGGAAGATATGGCCCATGCCCTTGAGAAATACAAACTCCAACAGAAAAACACAATACAGCATACGTATACATACACATACAGTGTGTTCATTGTAAAAAGAACGTGCATTTTATTTTATTTTTTAATTTTGAGATGGAGTCTCACTCTGTCACCCAGGCTGGGGTGCAGTGGTGTGATCTCAGCTCACTGCAATCTCCACCTCCCGGGTTCAAGTGATCCTCCTGCCTCAGCCTCCCAAGTAGCTGGGATTACAGGCATGCGCCACCTCGCCCGGCTAATTTTTGTATTTTTAGTAGAGATGGGATTTCACCATGTTGGCCAGGTTGGTCTCGAACTCCTGACCTCAGGTGATCCGCTCATCTCACCCTCCCAAAGTGCTGGGATTACAGGAGTGAGCCACCATGTCTGGCCAAGAATGTGCTTTTGAAAAATGCCTAAGGACCCAAGTCAGAATCAACTTTCCCATAAGCAATCATGATGAAGGCAAGGGTTGTGACAACATCACTCACACCTCGGCAGCCATGCGCTTGGCATCTAGTCTTTGCCAGGTCCAGCTCCAGGTAGAGAGCAGGCAGAATGAGGTCTTCTCCCACGGAGGGAGACAAGCATGGACCAACTAAATACGCAACTGATGACCGAATTGTAACTGTGGTAAGTGCAGGAAGGAAGACAGCAGAGGCCCAGAGTTCCTGGTCTAGCTAAAGACTTGTGAAGGCTTTCAAGAGGAGGCCAGGCCCAAGAGGAGTCACGTGGTGAAGGCACAGGGTGTGGGGACAGGGGAGGTGCACCAGCCCTACTGTGGGAAGGAAGGTGTGTGCTGAAGAAGTTCAAGATGCAGCAGACGCAGCAGGCAAAGGAGTGACACTGACGGCTCAGGCGAAGGGCTCAGGGCCATGTCACAACTCACCAGCCATGGGAACTGTGCTTGCTGAGGTGAGGTGTGTGGGGACACTGCCACCAGGAGAGAACAAAGTCCTGGCTACAGGGGCAGATGGATGTGCCATGGGTCAGGAATGGCACCCGAGATTCTAAGCCCCTGCACAAACAGAGTCCAGGCTCTGCCTCCTTAGACTTGCTGGATCGCGGAGAGGCTCAAGAAATCCCAGCAGAGCGGGGGAGGTGGGCAGCACTCCCAGGGGCTGGAGAGAGCAAAAATTCACTACAGCAGGTAACACCAGACCACTGCCCAAGCCACCACGGAGCCACAGCCTCCCCAGCAGGAGACACAGGTGGCTCTGGGAGCTCTGCCTTGGCCTGCTGCTCCCTCCCGTCACCGAAACGCCACAATGCAAATGGGCCATGCAGCCAGCTTCCACGGTGGCCCTGCTGGCCACCTGCTCACTCTGCAGGTACAACCAAGAAAAGCACAGTTCAAATGCAGCCCCAAAAGCAACAGCGACCCAATACACGCAGAAAAGAAGCTGCATGCCTGTCGCAGGGGCCCCGGTCAGAGCAGAGATTCACCTGGGTCACCAGAAGTCCTCAATAGCAAACAACAGCTACTCCACACGAGGATGCAAATGGCCACAATAAGCAGTGTGTGCCTTCAGAACCTTGGCAACAAAGAACCACAGGAGTTCACAAAAGGAGAATTCCTTTCTCATAGAGATGGCCGTGGAAATCACTACAGAGAAATCAATGTTTCCTTTAAAGAATGCTAGCATTTCAACAGGTGCAGCGAGAAGAGGGGCTCTATGAGGGCTGCTTAGTGTATACTGGGTTTCTTTTTTCTTGGGCGGGGGTGGAAGGGACAGAGTTTCACTCTTGTTGCCCAGGCTGGAGTACAATGGCGTAACATTGGCTCACTGCAAGCTCCGCCTCCTGGGTTCAAGTGATTCTCCTGCATCAGCCTCCTGAGTAGCTGGAATTACAGGGGCCCGCCACCACCCCTGGCTAATTTTTGTATTTTTAGTAAACACGGGGTTTCACCATGTTGGCCAGGCTGGTCTTGAACTCCTGACCTCAGGTGATCCGCCCACCTGGGCCTCCCGAAGTGCTCAGATTATAGGAGTGAGCCACCATGCCCGGCCAGAATTAGTGCATTTAAACCTCACAACTACCCTCAGAGATGCACACCCCACATTACCCTGGAGCCAGAGCCTACTCGAAGACAGACAGCGAATAGCCAGGGGAAAGCAGTGGGTGGAGGGCTGGAGAGAAAGATGTCCTACTTTCAGAAATGTGAAAAACAGAGAAGTACGAAATTTGTGAGGTGCCAGGACATGAGAGTGAGGGAGTGGAGTCCCTGCCTGGACAGCAGCAGTGATGGAGCAGCACTGCAGGGGGCAGTAATGGGCCAACCAGACGGCCTGCAGGGAGGAGAGCCCGTTCCCCAGGGGAGAGTGCTGCCTTCCCAGAAGGTGTCCTCGACAGGAGAGAGCCCTTTGAGACCCTACCCTTTCCTGGGAGTGGTGAGCACCCAGGGCCTGGCACGGGGACAGGAAGTCCCGGCCCTCCCATCGCCAGAGATCTCTCCAACAGCTTCCCAGCTGCACAGGCCCTGCTGGGTCAGCAGAAGCCTTGTCTCCTTGCTGAAGAGAACCACATCACCCAGGGTAGCCTGCATCCAACTGCTGGTCAGTGAGAGAGGAGAAAGGCCCGGCCCCTCAGAACAACATGGGACACGTCTGCAGGGCACGGCAGTGCAGAGCTCCCCGTGCGGCTGAGGCCTGTG
Organism: Papio anubis; assembly: GCF_008728515.1. NCBI lineage: Eukaryota > Metazoa > Chordata > Mammalia > Primates > Cercopithecidae > Papio > Papio anubis. The sequence goes on from NC_044983.1 coordinate 135,539,775, forward strand.
TCGATATAGCGCTGAAGCCCAGCTTCTCCCACTGTCCAGTCTCGCCTCCGTCTCTTTCCTTCCACGGGGCTGATCCCATGAGTACCTCCCAATACGCTCTGCACACATCAGTCTCCACAGCAGACAGCACTTCCCTGAGAACCTAGCCGGCACCACACACTGGGCCAGGGTCAGGGGTACAGGCAGGAAGGCAGGTTTGGGGCAGCTGAGCCACAAGTGCGTAGGGAAACAGGTCATGTTTCCTGCTATCAAAAAGCAGATAGCACCCAGGAGCAGCATAAGAAGAGAAGATGAAGGCCAAGAAAGGAGCCTGGGAGAAAGGCAACCTTGAAACAGGGGCAGAGACACCGCATGGCCCCATAAGAGCAAACACACGCAAACCTCATCTTTGGTTCTGGAAGGGAAGATGGAGTCACCCAGTGACTCGAAGGGGCACAAGGGACCCCTGGGTTCTGCTCATGCCCGTCTCTGATCCGGGTGTTGATTACAGCGGTGGCCACTTGGTGAGAATTCACTGAGATCACTGAGACACATTCCTACGAGTCGTGTACTCCTCTATGTAAATGTTACGCTTTGACATTTATATTTTATAAAAGGCAGGCTAAGGAAATGGGAGGCAACACAGGAGGCTGAGAAGAAGCCCGAGAGGCGGAGAGAAAAGCCGTGGAGTGTGCTGGCCGGCCAAGGAGCAGGAGGGGATGGCGTCAAGGTGGGAGGAGGTGGCACAGGGGTCCCAGAGAAGTGAGTATGGAAGGAGGGAGCCAAGGCATGGGGCAGGGACCTTCTCACCGACGAGGAGCTGGCCAGTGTCTTCCACCCACTGAAACCCAAGCCCAGGGTTTACATGAACCAGCATCTAAAGTGCTCCCATTCACAGTCCCTTGAAAAAAAAAATCATGGTTTGAGCTCACTCACCCTGATCCGACAAGAAGTCCAGCATGGTCTGTAGCAGGAAGGACAGGTGTCTGACAGAGAGGGCTGGGTTCCCCATCCTTCGGGAGGCGTAGACCAGTTCATGGAGCAAACGCATCTGGACCGCAGCCCAGCCTCTGTGCGTGCCTGTGATGGAAGTTACAAAACATCACAAAAGTGCTTGGAGAGGGTGCAGGAAATACAGTTAATCTAAGTTGTAAAACTTGGCAATTTGAAGACAAATGCCTCAACCATCAAACTCAAAGAGCAACAAAAAATATTTCCTCTGTTTTTAATGACCCTGGAAAAGGACTTTAAAGTTGGCGTGGGTTTCATACAGCAAAAACAGGTATTACATTATAGCTTCTCTCTTCTGCAAAGACAGGATTTGATTTCAAAAATTACCTGTTTTGAAATAATAAACTTAGAACAAAAGTTGGTTTTCATATATCTGAGTTAGAGACATACTTTTTTTTCAAGAAAATACTCATATTTGAAGGGCCTTCATTACCAACAACCAAGAACATTAAATCAAAAATATTTCTCTAAAATATGAGAAAAATGAAGAAAAGTAGATAGCTAAATTAGAAAAAAAGTTAAATTCTACAGCTGCTCACTCCAAAATAGTTTAGCATCTTTGAATTAAAGATGGAGAAATTTGGATGCACAGACAGTCGAAAAGTATCTCTTTTTTTAAGAGATGGGGTCTTTCTCTGTCATCCAGGCTGGAGTGTGGTGGTGCAATCATAGCTTACTACAGTCTGGACCTCCTGGGTTCAAGCAATCCAATCCTCCCATTTCAGCCCCCTGAGGAGCTGGGACTACAGGTATACACCACAATGCCCAACTAATTTTATGTTATGTTTTTTTGTGTTTTTTTTTCCTGTAGAGACAGGGTCTCCCCATGTTGCCCAGGCTGGTCTTGAACTCCTGGCCTAGAGCGATCCTCCCACCTTGGCCTCCCAAAGTGCTAGGATTACAGGTATGAGCCACTGCTCCCAGCCAACCTGTGTTAACACACACAGCCCGCCAATAGTTCTAATAACCAATCACACAGACTGGCTAATCACTGCTCCAGCTGATCCAAAACTTAGACCATGAGAAAACACATAAAGGCTCATTCAAACTCCGACAAAACTGCCATGCACTGAAAGTCCATAATAGCTCACGACAGTTGGTTAACAAGTATTTACTGAGAACACAATACTGTGCAGGGCAGGTTCAGGAGAACGAGCAGGGAGATGAAGGGCCTGCTCTCATGGCATTGACACTCTTGTGGGAAGAGTTAGGCCTCAGCCCTGGGAAACAGCGTGCTGGTGGATGCTGGGACAAACACAAACAGTAATTGTGAGGGCTGATGGGGCTGAGTGGTGCTGCGTCAGCCAGGGTAGGTGGGCAAGGAGGTGACCTCTGGGGTGAACCCTCGATGAGAAGGGGGCCACACCAAACTGTAAAGCGGAGTCAGTAGTCATAGTACAAGTCAACGTTGTGAGGTTTAAGTGCAATAACCCATTTAAAGCACTTCAGCAGTGTATTTATCATACGTTCTCAATAAATGCTAGTTGCTATTAATATTATTATTCAATGAATATAATGTGGTTAACACACAGGCCAACCTTTGACTCTAGCTGTGACATGATTAATGATCCATCCTGTTCCACTGTTTCACTAAGAATGAGTCCTCCATTTTCTCAGATCCCTGTTGAGGTTATTTATTAAAATTACCTGCCTGTGTGTCAAAATCCCCCCATTCAGGTATGACTTCCTGTACCTGAAGACTGTGTGTTACTTACTATTGCATGCCCAGGACAGGGCCTGGCATGAGATTGGGCGCTCGGCTGATGCTGACTGGTGAGCAAGCAGAATAAGAAGGGATGCTCGCTCCCCAACGCAAATAGCAGGGGCCCTTCCTTCTATCCTAACCTTTCTCTGTTTGCCCACTGATATTTGAAGACGCTGCTCCAAGAGTTCCGCCACTCACAGCCCTTCCTGACCTCTTCTCTCAGCACCCTGCCCTGCACAGCCGACCAGTCCCTCTTCTATATTTCCACTGTATTTTGCACAAAGTTCAGCTCATAGGAGTTATCTGGCAGGTACCATAAGGCATCTGTAATCTCATGTTTTTGTTTCTCTCATCGATCCTTAATTTCCTTGGGAGACAGGTTTGGTCTTATCCATTCGAGTGTCCTTAATGCCTGGCAGGGTGCCTGATAACACAGTTGGTACTTAACATGCATGTAGATCAAGATGCAAAGCTGATGAAAGGAAACCCTCTCATGTTGTGGACATGCATACAGCTATGAAGGAGAACCGTAATGTGGTTTCTGGGATCTGCTATAAAATGCTTCAACAAAAAATAAATAAAGTAAAAATAAAGCCAGTGTGGTCAAATCTTGATAATGATTTAATCTGGGCAATGGACTCATTATTCTATTCTATCCTCTCTAATTTGTATATATTTAAAGTATTTCTTCATAACTTCTCATTGAAATCGTTGGAGCTGACCCTACACACACTTAAAAAAATAAAAATAAAGAAAAACACTACTTCATATCTCTGTAGTTTATCTTTGTGACATCTTTTGGAATATAAAATGGTAGTACTTCTCATACAACTGCAGGAAAGGAGAGAAAGACGAGTCCCTGCAATATTCCATATTGTCAAAAGAAGCCAAGACCAAATGCCAAAATGAAGAAGAGATTTTTTTAAAGATTATGAAGCTGAAATCAATGTCATGACTAACCTAGCCATGAATTCAGAAAGACCCAATTTAACTAATCTCAACACTACCATATCTAGAAGGTTTTCTCACATAGGAATTGGGCAAATATCACTTTGCTGATTCTTTTAAAAATAGATAATGATCCAGTTCCTACCACGGGCGATTATGAGTAAGACCGAGTATAAATGTTCTTAACAGTAAATAGTGTACAAGCCATAATTTCTACGTGGCTCAAAGTGCTCTCCCTATAAAATGTGAATTATTTTTCTGAAAACACATTTGCAGCATATGACCCAGTGATAAAATTTTCAATACTCTTGTAATCAAAAAGTTCACCAATTTGGAGGTTTATTATATATATGAACTATTGCCTTTTAGCAAATCCATCTGCCTTAGCAGTCTCTTTCTTTCATAAGAGTTCCTGGGCAAAATTTAATCCCTTGTCCAGGAAAAGGCTTGAGCAAAAGGCATGATCAAAAATCTTCATATACAGCAGCACAAATAAGATTTAAATGATACCAAGCGGCCCCTTAAGCCAGCAAATACACACAGCACGCATCAGTGTTCCTACCTCGACTGTCTATAACCAGTTAGTGCAAATGTTCATTTCAAGAAAAAGACAGAATACATTTTAGGACCTGAGAATACAGACAATTTGCCTTTTATTCACAGATACAGGGTGTTAGTAGATTTCCATTAAATTCTCTGGGAGCTATTTAAAGCAGTCCAGAGCCACAGTGGAGATGGGGTTTAAAGTGACTTTTGTGTTTTGTTAAACACACAGTCAGCTGACATTTATCATTTTTACATTATTTAATCTCAGCCAGTCACCTTCTTTCTCTAGCCTCTTTCACAAACTAATGGCAAATGTCTCCTCCTGACACAGATGTTTGTTTTTTTTTTTGAGACGGAGCTTCACTCTCGTTGCCCAGGCTGGAGTGCAATGCCACGATCTCGGTTCACCACAACTTCTGCCTCCCGGGTTCAAGTAATTCTCCTGCCTCAGCCTCCCGAGTAGCTGGGATTACAGGCGTGTACCACCATGCCCAGCTAGTAGAGACGGGGTTTCACCATATTAGCCAGACTTGTCTTGAACTCCTGACCTCGGGTGACCCGCCTGCCTCAGCCTCCCAAAGTGCTGGGATTACAGGCGTCAGCCACTGCTCCCAGCCCCAGACGTTTTTCAGATGTACTTACAAATCATGAGAAGTGTTATAACGAAGAACAAGAGAATTCAATGAAAAGAGAAAAATAACAGCGTTCGATGAAAGAGAAAAATAAAACAGTTCCACTTAAGACTGAAAGGACCACTGAGGACCTCTCTGAAAAAATGGCATCCAGCTGTGACCTGAGGATGCCTGGGAGTGAGGCAGGAAGAATAGGGAAGAGCATCCCGAAGGAGGCAAGAGGCATCAGAAGAGCTCAGACTGATGCAGTCTGAAATGTTATAGATAACTGGCCCCAGGACAAGAAAAAAGGAGAATGAAGGCGACTCCTAAGACGACTTGCATAGAGCTCAGGAGGCTTGCTTTTACCCTGAAGCCAGTCTGGAGTTATATTCAAAGGATGCAAAAAAAAAAAAAAAAGGAACTGAAAAGCAATTTAAATCTTGCCTGAAGTCTCTCAAAAGCACAGCAAATGGGGATTCCATTCACAAGTGCACATCGAAATCTATGAAAACACACTTTCTCATCACTCTACAAAGCAGTAGTGTGATTGCTTTAAAAACTCTTTCTTCTTCCTAAACACTACTCCTTCCCAATCAAATTTCTCCAGAATCCAGCCTAAATGAGCTTAGACACCCAACTCTCCCCTGCTGAGACTCTGGGATCTAATCTCTCCTCCTCCACCAGTAACTCTTAGCATTTTTTTTTTTTTTTTTTTTTTTGAGATGGAGTCTCGCTCTGTCACCCCGGCTCAAGTGCAGTGGTACATTCTCGGCTCACTGCAACCCCTCCACCTCCCAGGTTCAAGCGATTCTCCTGCCTCAGCCTCCTGAGTAGCCAGGATTACAGGCATGAGCCACTACACCTGGCTAATTTGTATTTTTTTAGTACAGACAGGGTTTCATTGTGTTGGCCAGGCTAGTCTCGAACTCCTGACCTCAAGTGATCCACCCATCTCAACCTCCCAAAGTGCTGGGATTACAGGCATGAGCCACCACACCTGGCCACTCTTAGCCTTTTAAAATGTAAATCCTACAAGTTTTAGGGCTTGTCCAGTTATTTTGTCCAAAATTAACTGTGTTGCTAGGGCAGGCCCCTCCCTGGCCCTCATCCACAACCAAAGGCCAGGGAGGGCCTGCCCTAGCAACACACACTTCTTCTGGGGGAGCCGGGGAGGGACGGGCCTTGCAAACCCCGTTCACGCTGGCCTCAGGGGATGCTACGGGAAGCACACTAGACCTGACCAAAGATCTCATTCGACTAACAGCCACTAACATTTGCTGAGCACCGTGCGAAGCACCTCCCAAGGACTGACCAATTCAATCCTTACAACCTCCACCGGTAAACTAGTGTAAACCAGTGCCTCGCTTACGGATGAGAAAGTGGGCACACAGGACTCAGGGACACGGCCAGCGTCCCACAGCTGGTCAGTAATGGCATCCTGCGCTCTCACCAGCTGTGCGACCTCAGGAGTAACACTGCACCCTGCCTGCCCTGGGCCCTCACATGGCACGTGGAACGTGCGGTCTCCACTCACCAGGCTGTAAGAAACGAGGTTACGCATGTGAAACCGTTTACCACGAGGCCACGGCTAGCCTTGGCGTGGATTAGAAAGAGACGCCCCATAGGCAAACGCAGCCTGCAGGCACCAGGCTTAGCAAGGCATGCCCAGAAAGTCCCTGTGGGAGGCAACAGCACCCCTTCGTCTGCGTGCACCCCCAGCTGTGAGCCGCAGATGGCTGGCAAGCACGGCCCAGCACCCCACACAGGCCACAACTGCACGGCAACCCTGCCCAGCACAGCAGCTGCTCCAGGTATGTCACCTAAAATACCAAGAAACAGCGAAGAAAATGTGAACAATCACCTTTTCCGAACAATCAATTTTATGTAACATCTAATAAGGACAGTTTATTTCAACTTTTAAGTTCAGGGGTACAAGTGAAGGTTTGTTACACTGGTAAACTTGTGTCCTAGGGGTTTATTGTACAGATTAGTTTGTGACCCAGGTATTAAGCCTAGTATCCATTAGTTATTTGTCCTGATCCTTTCCCTCCTTCTACCCTCCACCCTCCAAAAGGCACCAGTGTATGCTATTGCCCTCTACGTGTCCATGTGTTCTCATCATTTAGCTCCCACTTATAAGTGAGAACATGTGGTATTCGGTTTTCTGTTCCTGCATTAGTTTGGTATGAATAATGGCCTCCAGTTCCATCCATGTCCCTGCAAAGAACATGACCTCATTGTTTTTATGGCTGCATAGTATTCCATGGTGTACATTAGCACATTTTCTTTACCCAGGCTATCACTGATGGGCATTTAGGTTGATACCATGTCTTTGCTATTGTAAATAGTCCTGCAATGAATGTATGCGTGCATGTGTCTTTATAATAGAATGATTTAAAGAAATATAAATCATTCTATTATAAAATTTTTTTAATAAATAAAAATATCCCTAATTTCGAGGCTTACTATAAAGCCATAGTACTCAAGATAGTGTGGTACTGGTGAAAGAACAGACAAATAGGTCAATGGAGCAGAAGAGATAGCCCAGAAATAGAACCTCAAGTATAGTCAACTGGTCTTTTTCCAAAGCAGCAAAGACAATCAATGGAGCAAAGACAGTCTTTTCAATAAATGGTGCTGAAATAACTGGACATCCACAAGCAAAAAAAATAACTCTAGACACAGACCTTACACTCTTCACAAAAATTAACTCAAAGCGGATCATAAACCCAAATGCAGAACGAGAAAATACAAACTTCCCGGAAGTTAACACGAGAGAAAATCTTGGTGACCTTAGGTATACTAATGACTCTTTGGATATAACACCCAAGGTATAACCTATCAAAGAAAGAATTGATAAGCCAGACTGCACAAAATTTAAAACTTCTGCTCTGCAAAAGACATACCAAGAGAATGAGAAAACAAGACACAGACTGGGAAAAAATATTTGCAAAAGACACAACTGATAAAGGACTGTCATCCAAATCATACAAAAAACTCTTAAAGTCAACAGCAAGGAAACAAACAACCCAATTAAAAAGGAGGCAAAAGATTTGAAAAGACATCTCACCAAAGAAGGTATCCAGATGGCAAATAAGCATAAGAAAAATGCTGAATATCACATGTCATCAGGAAATTGCAAAGTAAAGCACCAAGATACCACTACACACCTATAAGAATGGCGAAAATCTAACACTGACAACCCCAAATGCTGGCAAGGATGTGGAGCAACAGGAACTCTCATTCATTGCTGAAGGGGATGCAAAATGGTTCAGCCACTGTGGAAGACAGTTTGGCGGGTTCTTACAAAAGTAAACATATTTTTACCATATCATCCAGGAACCATGCTCCTTGATATTTACCCAAATGAGCTGAAAACTTATGTCCACACAAAAACTTGCACACGAATGTTTATGGCTGCTTTACAATTGCCAAAACTTGCAAGCAACCAAGTTGTCAACCAAGATTCATTAGATGAATGTATAAATAACTGTGACATATTCTGATAGTAGAATATTATTCAGCACTAGAAAGAAATGAGCTATCAAGCTGAGAAAAGACATGAAGGAAACTTAAATGTATATTACTAAGAGAAAGAAGCCAATTTGAAAAGGCTACATATTGTATGATTCCAACTATATGACATTCTGGGAAAGGCAAAACCATGGAGACAGTAAAAGGGTCAGTGGTTGCCAGAAGGTAACAGGGAGGGATGGATGAGAAGACAGAGCACGAAGGATTTTCAGGGCAGGGAAACTTCTCTGTATGATATCGTAATGGTGGGTATTCGTCACTACACATTTGTCAAAACCCACAGAATGTACACCACCAAGAGTGAACCCTAACGTAAACTATGAACTTTGGGTGACAATGATGTGTCAACATAGGTTCATCAATTGCAACAAATGTACCACCCTGGTATGGGGTGTTGACAGTGGGGAAGTCTGTGCGTCTGCAGGGGCAGGAGGTAAGTGGGTCATCAGCCTCAATTCACACATCCTCGTGGTCCATCTAAAGGTGCCAATCATGAAACAAGGGCTGGGGAGACAGGTTCCATCCCATCCCTCCAGGGAACACAGAGGAAAAGGAAATTAGAGAAAGGGAGGGCAGGTAAAGAAAAACTGTTATAAACCTCATCTCAGAGTACACCTTATCCATCTTTGTGTATGACCTCACCAGGTCTCCTCTATTCTGCACCCCGTCATGGTTTTTAGGGCTTCTTTAAACATAGGGCTTGACATCTGTCCGTGCTGGATGTGCTGATGATTGGATTCATACTGTTAGTGGAGTTCATTTTGAACTTGGATTTTATCCCTTGCTTTTGTCTTAGCTATTGGTGATGATCCTGAGTGCAAGAGGTCAAGAGCAGAGTTCAGGACCCTCTCCAGCAGGCCTTCTCTTCTGCAGGGACGTCTTGGTTCTTGCTTTATGCTGGACATCACTGACATGTTGAGGGTGAACACACAAACTCCCTGGCAGATCTCAGCCATTTCACCCGAGCGCACAGCGCCACAGGCTTTTATCACTTGCCCAGAGCGGTCATGAGCACTCCGCCTGCCCCTGTGGCTCCAGAGAGGCAGGATCTCTTCGGCTCTAGAGACAAAAACCCACAAAAATTGGGGATTCATATGGGGAACTGGATGGGACTTGGGGGATTTTCAACCATGAACATATCTGCTTGCACGCAGGGCCTCAGCTTTTCCCGGCGTAGCTTCAGGCCAGACCACAGCCGTCAAGAGTAGAAGTGCCCTCCCCAGACTGCAAAAGCTCCCCTCAGGTCTAGTTCTCTTCCCTGAAGAGAAATAAGAGGCTAAAGCGCTGCGTACACCCCATCCCCAGCCTCCCTTCACTCCCCTTCACTGCCCGCCTGACTCTCCTCCTGCTATCTTACTCACTCAATCTGCGTTTTCTCTTCCAAACCCAGTGCCCTCCTTTTAAATGAGGCAGGAGGATCACTTCAGCCCAAGAGTTTGAGGCCAGCCTGCGCAGCATAGCGAGACCTCATCTCTAAAAAATAAAAATAAATAAATGATTTCCGATACCACAGTGTTCTCAGCCACAGATTTCGCAAAGTATAGCTGCCATGCCAAATCTGGCCACCATGTACTAATGTAAACACACTTTCGTGGTTTACGTGCTGTCCATGGCTGCTTTCACACCACAACAGCAGGGTCGAGTCATTTCCGCAGACACCGTGTGGCCCATAAAGCCTGAAATATTTACTAGCTGGCCCTTTACAGAGAACGTTTGCTGACCCCTGCTCGAAGCTAATCAGAATGCATCCTGAGAATCGGATTTCAGGTTCTATCAAATATAAGTGTTGCCTTGGGAAGATGGTTGAACAGTAAGAAGTCTGGGGAGTGTGACTTAGAAGTGACTGTCACAGCAACCATAGACACGTAAGTTAGAAGCAGGTTCTGGAAGAACCTAAGAGCTCTGTGCAAACACCGGGAAGCTGTCACATGTGAGAGGCACCTGTTTATTTCCACTGTAGAGGGCAGAAACTGTCTCCTTTGCCATTGCATCACTTACCCAACACACCACATGGCATGGGGACAGGAGTATAATGAATTACCTGTTGAATCAATGTACAAAAAAGTCCAATAGATATGTCTTCAGATATTCTAGTAGGTGAAAGTAAGGAGAAATTCAATGTTGGGGAGAGCCCTATCAGAATTATCCAAAAGCAGAACTGGATTCATCATGAAGCCATGAGCACCTCCAGTCAGCAGAGGCCAGTGAAATGGATGCACATGACCACATAAAAAAGATGCTGAAGAGGCCGGGCGCTGTGGCTCATGCCTGTAATCCCAGCACTTTGGGAGGCCAAGGCAGGGAGATCACCTGAGGTTAGGAGTTCGAGACCATCCTGGCCAACATGGTAAAACCCCGTCTCTACCAAAAATACAAAAATTAGCTGGGCATGGTGGCGGGCGCCTGTAATCCCAGCTTCTCAGGAGACTGAGGCAGGAGAATCACTTGAACCTGGGAGGCAGAGGTTGCAGTGAGCCAAGATCGTGCCATTGCACTCCAGCCTGGGCAACGAGAGTGAAAGTCTGTCTCAGGGAAAAAAAAAAAAAAGGATGCTGAAGAACCCATTTTTGCCGTGATGGGAAATGAACCTAGATGACATCTCAGTTGTTTCCTGTTAGAAGCCTATACCTTCACTAGCTCTAGGCTTGAACCGAAGAAAAAGTGCTGTATGCTCCCTATCTAAAAGCAACCCCTCAAAAATGGTTTCTTTGATTTGTTTTTTGGGTTTTTTTTGTTTTGTTTTGTTTTGAGACAAGGTCTTTCTCTGTCGCCCAGGCTGGAGTGCAGTTGCACGATCCCAGCTCATTGCAACCTCTCCCTCCCAGGTTCAAGCAATTCTCTTGCCTCCGCCTCCTGAGTAGCTGAGACTACAAGCACGTGCCACCATACCCAGCTAATTTTTGTATTTTTTGGTAGAGACAGCGTTTCACCGTGTTGGCCAGGCTGGTCACAAACTCCTGACCTCAAGTGATCCGCCTGCCCTGGTCTCCCAAAGTGCTGGGGATTACGGGAGTGAGCCACCACAGCTGGCCCCAAAAAATGTTTTTTCTCCTTCTAATCAGACTTTGTCTAATACTGGGCATTATCCTTGTACATATTTGTTATTAGATTGATTGATAGCTTTATTTTTAATACATATTACCCTGCATTAATATTTCACAATAAGAATTTACTGCTGAATGCATAGCTCTGGTATACACATATACCCAAGGATATTTATTCTGGGTTCATTGATGTGTGCTAATCTAACTAAATCTCATGAGTAAAATTCATTAGGTATTTCCAGTGTTTGACTGATGATGACACACCATGCCAATGAACTCAAAGGCAAGAAACGACTCCCACTGATAAAGATTCAAGAATCCGAGCCCCAAGGCAAAGCACCAGTACTTTTTCCTATAATCTGATTAGAGTAGGCACCCAACTCCAGGGCAGGGATCTACTCATTCTGGAGCCACCAGCACCAACCACGATGTCTGCCACTCAGGGCAGGGGCTGAACAGCATGTGATCATCCGACAGAAAGCAACACCTCAGCGCCAGCAAGGGGACTCCAGTACCTCTGCTGAAATCCTTGGGATCCAGTGACAGACTGTAGCCGGGGAGCGTTTCCAGGAGGAGTTTATAGCAGGCTCTCCACCCAGGCTCTGCGATGCTCGGGGCCACGCACTGCATAGCGGCCACGCGCTTGAAGAACGCAGACTTGCGATGGAAGCCGATCAGCTCGTAGAGCTCGGAGAGGACGCTGTAGCGCTGAATTTTCTCCTCCTCAGAAAGCTGAAGCACAGAGAGAAAGTAAAAAGCTTTTGAAAGAAACGTATAAGTGAAAAAAAGAAGCACACATTAAAAATGTTTCTTCATAAAACAAAGACCTGAGGAGACATCAAGGAGAGGGAATGCCTGGTGAGCAGTGCAGGGCACAGGCCCCAGGGCAGCGCCGGGTGGCTTGAGACCTTCCCCAGCCATGGCTGCAGGTGCAGCCCGTCGTCCTGCTGATAAAGCCCAGATTCTCTGCTACAAAGGTACTTGCTACAAATCTGAGACCTCTACTTTAAGTTCCTTTACAAAAGAAAAGAAAAGGAACAAGAGTTCATCTACACAACCGGATTTTATCAAGGTCTTTCATCAAACACAAAAACTCTTAAAACACAAGAAGACGCAGAACCATGTAACTGGGTAATGAATTGCTAATAATACCATTGAAATTAGACTTAAGACTTCAGGGTTTACAAAAAGTTTTCTTTCATCCAAGACCCAACTGAATCCTCCCAACAACCCTGTAGTGGAGCAATCAGAACTTCTGTTTCTTTCTTTTTTTTTCTTTTTTCTTTTTTTTTTTTTTTTTTTTTTTTGAGACAGAGTTTCACTCTGTCGCTCAGGCTGGAGTGCAGTGGTGCGATCTAGGCTCACTGCAACCTCTGCCTCCCAGGTTCAAGCGATTCTCCTGCCTCATCCTCCTGTGTAGCTGAGATTACAGGCACCCACCCCCATGACTGGCTAATTTTTGTACTTTCAGTAGAGACGGGATTTCACCATGTTAACCAGGCTGGTCTCAAACTCCTGACCTCAAGCGATCTGCCGGCCTCAGCCTCCCAAAGTGCTGGGATTACAGGTGTGAGCCACCGTGCCCAGCCAACAACTTCTGTTTCTTCAGCACCTACTGTATGGCAGCAGACTTAAGGTACCTGATTAACTCAATACAACCATCCTGTGAGATGGCATATAAGGACATTAACAGCTCAGGGACACATTAATCACTGGTGCAAAATCACACAGCCAAGAAGTATCGGGGACAAGACCTGACTCTGGGCCTGGGCCCTGGTCACCGCACAGCTGCCTTCAGAGAAGAAGGCAGGCAGAGCCCACTCTGCTGCTCCAGGAGCATTGCTTAAGGAAGCGCTTCTCTCCCTCCTCTGCCCTGGATGATGAATGTTTCCCTGATGTTTCTGTGAGTACAGAGCCTTAGCTTGAACACCCCTCCAACTTGGGCCTCCAAACCCTCCCTCCATCCCCTCTCCTCTGCATTCACTGCCATGGCCTCGCTGGGGCCCTCGTCAGTCCTCATCTGGAAGAGGAATTGGCATCGTCTTCGTACCACTTCTCCACCTTCCTTCACCTGTCCATACACCCCTGCCAGACTAAGGCTCCTGAGCCATGGCTCAGAGGCCATCACCCCAGCCACAGTTTGAGTGTTTGTGCCTCCCCAAAATTCACACGTTGAAAGCCTAGCCCCCAAGGTGATGGAATTAGGAGGTGCGGACTTTACAAAGTGATTGGGTCGGGGGGTGAAGCACTCACGAATGGAATTAGTGCCCTTATAAGAAGAGACCCTAAAGAGCTAGCTCACCTCTTCCACCATGTGAGAACACAGAGAAAAGATGGCGGTCTACGAACAAGCAAGTGGGCCCTCCCCAGACACCAAACCCGCTAGCACCTGATCATGGACTTCTAGCCTCCAGAACTGTGCACAGTACATTTCTATTGTTTATCAGCCACCCAGCCTCATCGGACTAAGACAATCCCCATCTTGAAACCACTAGACCCCTCGAGGACTGTAAAACAGAGCCAAATGCCTTCACGGGCATGCCAGGCCCTCCTCAGTCAGGCCCAACCTGCTCTGGGAATTCGAGGCCCCACTGCCTACCTATGACCTCAACAAACTGAACAACTTTAACTCATTTGTCTGCTCATTCCGTCAACACATATTTACTGGACCCCTACTCTGTGCCAGCCACTCTGTGGCAGGGGATACAGCGGTGAACAAAACAGGCTAAGACCCCTACCCTGGGGGCCTCCATGCTAATGACGGGCGAGTCCCCTGGCTTAGAATCAGTGGGGAGGAAGACAATAAATCAATGAACAAAGAAACAAAATAGCTGCTCTAAGTCCAGTGAAATACACTTTGACACAGAATCATGGGTGGAAGCGTATGAGGTGGAGTGCACCAGGTGACGCTGCCGGGGCGCACAGGCTCTCTGCTCCTGCGCTCCCTCCACAGCCACGTTTGACTCTCCCTTTGGAGCCTCGGTTCCAAGGCCACCCTCTCCAGGAAGCTCGTCCTCACACCCTTCAGCTGGAAGCTGCCGCTTCTTTCCCTAAATTCTCCTAACCATGCTGGGCTCCATAATGTCCTTTCTGTGTCTCCCGTACTATTTATGTACATGTCACATCTCTGCCACCCCCACTTTTCCTAGAGTGAAAGCTCATGCCGACACCGACGACGTGTGAGAACCACCGTTGCTCCACCTGTTCACCAGCATGTGAGGATATCGGTCTTTTTTATTTTAGATGTTCTGGTGGCTTTAACTTCCATTTCCCTGAAAACTAATGATGTTGAACCTTTTTCATATGATTACTGGCTACTGGTATATCTTCCTTTGTGAAGTGCTTGTTCAAATCTTCTGACAGGTTTTAAAATTAGACCGTTTGTTTTATTACTGAGTCGTAGGAGTAATGTATATATTCTGAATGCAAGTCCTTAGTTATACATGTTTTGCAAATATTTCCTCCCAGTCTGTTGCCAATTTATTTTCCTAAGGGAGTCTTAATAAGCGAAAGCATTTCACTGTGATGTTGCTCAATTTATCAGTTTTCTCTTCTATAGTTAGTGCCCTTCTACGTCCTACTCTTAGACAACCTTTGCCCGAGGTCACAAGGATATCCTATGTTTTCATCTAGAAGTTGTTGTCTAGGTCTATGGTCCATGAATATTCAAATTTGAGTAGGACATGGCCTGTCCCTTTCCAGGAGTGCACAGTACAGCAGCAAACAGAGGCCCCAGTGCGGGAGGACAGCACCCAGGGAGGAGGTGGAGGAGGTCTGTAAAAAGGAGGCAGGGGTTGGCCGGGCACAGTGGTTCACACCTGTAATCCCAGCACTTTGGGAGACCAAGGCAAGCAGATCACCTGACGTTAGGAGTTCCAGACCAGCCTGACCAACATGGAGAAACCCTGTCTCTACTAAAAAATACAAAAGTAACCAGGTGTGGTGGCGCATGCCTGTAATCCCAGCTACTTGGGAGGCTGAAGCAGGAGAATTGCTTGAACCCGGGAGGCGGAGGTTGCAGTGAGCAGAGATCGTGCCACTACACTCCAGCCTGGGCAACAAGAGTGAAACTCCATGTCAAAAAAAAGAAGAAGAAGAAGAAGAGGTGGGGGTACTTAACGCCTTTATCACAAATCTGGAAATGCCCAGACCTTCAGCTGCACCACTTTGTGCCAAACATGATAAAAGATGTTGGGGAAGAGAAGACAAATACTTATCTTAGCCAGTGCCCTTAAAGAGGCCAACATCTAAAACAAAGGTGACAGCCAGGAGGGTCACATGCCTTGGCATGTGTTAACACAATGCGTTAGAACTCCCATTGATTCTCTCTAAGATGAAAGGTTGTGATACTATGATCAGTAATATATTATTTCATTCCTCTTATCATTTCAGTGTAATAAGAAATCAAATGATAAACACTATATTGCAAATGGAATTGACATCACTTCAAAGCCCTAAAACGGTTCCTTAATGGGAAAAGCTCAAGTGCAACTGCTTTTGGGCACTAGGCAGACACTTGACTAAGAAGCCGTGAGCCCAGCGAGCCTTGGAACAAAGCCATGTTTGGTCAACACAGGCACCTATGGCACAAGGAGCCAGGGAGTACAAAACGGTCCCAGGCAAAGCTAGGCCAAGATCCTCAAGAAATCTTGAGATGAAATCCCCAAACTCATTTCCAACCTGCTGCTCTTTTAGGGAATATTAATCAGCACATCTTTGTTCTAATCTTTCTACAGGCTGCACAGTCACGAAGTCCGAGTTCAGGGCCCAGATGTTTATGTGAGGTTCCAACGGAAGTGGCTCCAAGACTCCTCAAGACAAGGAGGTTTACTCACAAGGCAGACTCTGGGGGATCCGAATATTAATTCACTACTCCATTTCCAAGTAGAAAGTAAGTTTAGACCTGCTTTATTCTGTTAACAAGAAATAAAGTGATAACATCAGAGGGAAACTCCAGACACAGGACTGTCTCTGGCAGGATGGAGAAGGAGGAATACAGCCTGGAGCTGTAAAGTCCTGAGTTCCAGGGCCACATCTGCATTATCCCTAAGAAATAGGGATCATTAAATCTAATTACAATTGTTGAAAAGACTCAATAAAATAATGCGAACACTAAGCATAAGCCTAAAACTCTCGGTGAGTGTTCAAGAAACAGAACTATCACTGTTAGTTAATGCCTTTGAAACCACAGGTTCTAACCCCAAGTTAACCAGCCACAGATGCTCAGAAAATGCCTTAATCCTCATCAGCCTTCTCAAACGTGGGCACTTGCAGTGACTAGAAGACCAAGGCGTGACAGATGCGTAGGGGCAGCCTGGTGGCAGCACTCAAGTAAGTGATGACCGTGGAAGAATGCAGGATGGGAAACAGTGGGCCCCACACAGTCCCAGGTTTGGAAAACACACTCTGCTTCTCTCGCCAGCTATTTCCAGCCATAATTACCCGGAGAGAAAAGACGTCTTCAAAATTATACAAACTTTCCATATAGTTCTATCAAAAAAGTTTGGAAAAAAACCTAACTTACTTTCTTACATCCCGGAATAGGAGTATGAGGCATGCACCAAGGATTTTCCTTTAAAAAGCATCTGCCTAAAGTAATTGGATCCATTTTCAGTTTTAATCATTCAAAGGTAAGAAAGAAAACAAAACAAAAACTTCAATAAGACCCTACCCGTCAAAAATTCATGAAGTAGTAGAGGAGATAGGCCCATAAAGAATCACAGTATTGGGGCCAGGCAATGTGGCTCATGCCTGTAATCTCAGTACTTTGGGAGGCTGAGGCAGGCGGATCACCTGAGGTCAGGAGTTCAAGACCAGCCTGGCCAACACAGTGAAACCCCGTCTCAACTAAAAATATAAAAATTAGCCAGGAGTGATGGTGGGTGCCTACAGTCCCAGCTACTCGGGAGGCTGAGGCAGGAGAATCACTTGAACCCGGGAGGTGGAAGTTGCAGTGAGCCAAGATCGCGCCACTGCACTCCAGCACAAGAGCAAGGCTCCATCTCAAAAAAAAAAAGAATCAGTGTTGGGAAGAAGATGGACGGAGAGATGGCTGAAACAGGGATGCTGTGCCCTATGCCTTGGACAGGTACCTGGAAGGTTCCTAGACTACCAGGTGTACCCACCACGTGCTAGAGGAAGGACACTTTGTAAACAGTCAGTGCCCTTGGTAAGTGCACCATCCAAAAGAGATGGCCAAGCAAAGGCCACACTTGACCCCTGATCACCCTGGTTCCAGCCTTTGATTCACTCTTGGATAACCTGAAAAACCCACTCCTTCAAGAAATACTTCAAGAAAGGCTTCAAGAAATACTGCCTACTTTTACTATCTTTGGGTTTAGTGAGTGAGCGTGTTCATGTGTACTTTAAAGATGATTTGAACTCTGACTACAGCTTTTCTCCACATTCATCTTTCCATGCCAGATTTTTTTTTTTTTTTTTTTGAGACAGAGTTTCACTCTTGTTGCCCAAGCTGGAGTGCAATGGCATGATCTCGGCTCACTGCAACCTCCGCCTCCCAGGTTCAAGCAATTCTCCTGCCTCAGCCTCCTGAGTAGCTGGGATTACAGGTGCCTGATACCACACCTGGCTAATTTTTGTATTTTTAGTAGAAGAGGGGTTTTGGCATGTTGGCTAAGCTGGTCTCAAACTCCTGACCTCAGGTGATCTGCCCGCCTTAGCCTCCCAAAGTGCTGGGATTACAGGTGTGAGTCACCACATCCGGCCAAGTTCTGAGTTTCTCTATGTCTGTTCTCCATAAAATCTAGTCCCTCCAATGACAACTCATGGAGCCTGAAATTAAAAACCAATTAAATAAGACCATACACAGCTAAAACGTCACCCACCCCCATCACTGCTTTCCTAAACTCCTCTCCTGCCTGTCCAAAATAGACTAATGCCTTCCGCACTACACTCACAAAACACTGCAGATCTGTCTCCTCAAACAGAAAGAGCTCTCTGCAGGAGGAGACCATTTGTATTCCCCTCTGAATTCCCAGCACATCGTGGTGGCAACAGATATGATTGTCATTATAGTTTCTTTCCTATAAAAACACTTTGGGCCAGCCTGGCCAACATGGTGAAACCCCGTCTCTACTAAAAATACAAAAATTAGACAGACACGGTGGAGCGTGCCTATAATCCCAGCTACTTGGGAAGTTGAGGCAGGTGAATCACTTGAACCCAGGGGGCAGAGGTTGCAGTGAGCCACGATCATGCCACTGCACTTGAGCATGAGTGACAGAGCAAGACTCCATCTCAAAAAAAAAAAAAACAAATACTTTGGGATACTTAAATGAGACCTTGGGAGAGAGACAAAAGTAGTATGTTTGGGGTCTAACATCTCTATCCAGAGCTTCCATGAACCATTTTTACATTTTCTGTTCACTGATTCATTCAGAACATAGCTTCTCACTCCAGAAGGATTTCTGTTTTTCTGCCAGGAGTTTGTGGTCACTCTTATGCCAGGACAACTTTAAAATAAACCCTCTTTGGATTGGTTTTATTTCCTTCCGTAATGCTTAATACTGAGCGTCAACTTGATGGAATTGAAGGATGCAAAGTATTGATTCTGAGTGTGTCTGTGAGGGTGCTGCCAACGGAGATTAACATTTGAGTCAGTGGGCTAGGAAAGGCAGACCCACCCTTCATCTGCTGCCAGCGCACTTAAGAATATAAGAAGACAGAAAAATATGAAAAGACGAGATTGGCCCAGCCTCCCAGCCTACATCTTTCTCCCGTGCTAGATGCTTTCCCCCCTAGAACATCGGACTCCCAGTTCTTCAGTTTTGGGACTGGGACTGGCTCTCCTCGCTCCTCAGCTTGCAGACGGCCTATTGTGGAAGCTTATAATCACGTGAGTTAATACTTAATAAGCTCCCCCTTATATACATATATATCCTATCAGTCCTGTCCCTCTAGAGAACCCTAATACACCTTCCAACAAGATCAAGTTTCCTTATCTTCTTACTTTAAGGACTGAGATACTTTCTATTGCATTCTTTTACTAAGCGTGTCGTTTGGGGGATCTTGGCTTTACACATGGGTCTGCCATCCAGCTCCCAAGTCTGGGCAGGTCTAAGGTTTATTTCCTATCCTCCTATGTGAGCACTGAAAGCTGTTACCACAGCTAGGCAGGGCATTCTCTGCCTCCCAAGGCCCACTGACTTTCAGAATTCCTGCTTTTGGGAAAAGGATTTCCTTTTCCTTCTTAACAATGAGCTATGCATTTTGAAAGATGCTAGGGATGGGAATGGTGGGATTTTTATCTCTTCATCAGAATTTTAAGGAACTTGTGCTGAGCATTTTTGGACCACTGCATTGCCAAAACAAAAATCACTAGGTATTTTCCAAACTTAAATATTATTTGAAATTTTTCTTTTCTTTTTAACTATTAACATACTTCTTTTTTTTTTTTCCATTAAAAAACATTGCTCAGTCCATGGCCCAGCCTGGTGTTCGGGGCCACAGGGCCTGCCCAGTGCTGGATTTTATCAGGGCAGCATGGTGCTGAGGTCCGAGGCAGGCCTAGCACTCACGTTGCTCTCCTTTCCCTGGCGGAGGTCGTCTCCCTCCATGCTGTGCTGCCTGGGGCCGGAGGAGGCTGACTTCGGTGGTGCAAGGCTGTCCTTCCCATGCTCTTGCATGCACCTTTTCTTATTTATGTGCGAGCCCTGGGTGTGGCTGTGGTCTCCTGTCTGGTTTCCTGGGTGTAGCTGTGGTCTCCTGTCTGGTTTCCTGGGTGTGGCTGTGGTCTCCTGTCTGGTTTCCTGGGTGTGGCTGTGGTCTCCTGCCTGGCTTCCTGGCTCCTGTGAAGGTGTGTGTGTGGATGGTTGTCAGGTTGTTTCTTCAGGTGGGCAAGTGCCGAAAGGTCCTACTCTGCCATCCTGCTCACATCACACCTCCCCTAAGAGAATTAATATCAGCCCCAAATCTTCACATTATACATGACACATTTAAGGTGAAACACATACAGGAAAGAAATACTAGAATAAATCACTTGTCCCCATATATTGTTTGCTTTATAAAAGAAGTATTTATTGTAATTAAATTGGTATAAAAAGAAAAAAGTAAGCCACCAACTAGAATGAAGCCTTGAAGGGACATACAAAATTAAGAAAGGGGGCCAGGCGCAGTAGCTCACGCCTGTAATCCCAGCACTTTGGGAGGCCGAGGCGGACAGATCACGAGGTCAGGAGATTGAGACCATCCTGGTTAACACGGTGAAACCCCGTCTCTACTAAAAACACAAAAAATTAGCTGGGCGTGGTGGTGGGCGCCTGTAGTCCCAGCTACTTGGGAGGCTGAGGCAGGAGAATAGTGTGAACCCAGGAGGCAGAGCTTGCAGTGAGCCGAGATCACGCCACTGCACTCCAGCCTGGTGACAGGGCGAGACTCTGTCTCAAAAAAAAAAAAAAAGAAAAGAAAAGAAAGGGATGAAGCCAAAAAATGAGAAGACAATCTATAAGCTTAATAAAACCCATATCCTATGGATGAAATTACTGATTCCTAGAACACCTAATCTAAACATGACAGTAACATAAGATGCCTTTCTTATTAGGAAATGGCCAAGATAAAAAATAATCAATTAAAACAAAAAAATTAAATTCTAAGTTTTGCCTGCCAACTAAATTTGTCTCCTTCCGGGAAAAAAGGAAGATTTGCTGGTTCTTTATTGTAGGTATCTCATGTTCATGGATTGGAAGACCATATTGTTAAGATGGCAAAATACCTCAAATTGATCCACAGACTCAATGCAACCTCTATCAAAATCCCAGCTGGCTTCTTTGGAGAAATTGACAAGCTTATGCCAAAATTCACATAGAAGTACAAGGGACCCAGAATAGCCAGAACAATCTTCAAAAAGAACGAAGTTGGAGGAGACACACTTCCCAACTTCAAAACTTACTACAAAGCTGTAATAACCAAGATAGTGTGGTACTGGCATAAGTACCACATAAGATCAATGGAATAGAATTAAGAGTCCAGAAAAAAAAAAAATTACAATCAACTAATTTTCCACAAGAGTGCCAATGGGGAAAGAATTGTCTTTACAACAAATGCTGCTGGGACAACTGGATATTCATATACAAATGAATAAAGTTAGCCCAGGAGTGGTGGCTCACGCGTGTAATCCCAGCACTTTGGGAGGCCGGGTGGATGGATTGTCTGAGGTCGGGAGTTCAAGATCAGCCCGGCCAACCCAGTGAAACCCCATCTCTACTAAACATAGAAAAAAAGTAGCCAGGTGTGGTGGCGGGCGCCTGTAATCCCAGCTACTCAGGAGGCTAAGGCAGGAGAATCACTTGAACCCGGGAGGCGGGGGCTGCAGTGAGCCAAGATTGCACCATTGCACTCCAGCCTGGGTGACAAAGAGAGACTTCATCTCAAAAAAAAAAAAAAAAAAAAGAATGAAAAGAATAAAGTTGGACCCTCTAACTCACATGATGAACAAAAATTAACTCAAAATGGGTCACAGACCTAAATGTAAAAACTAACCCTATAAAGTTCCTAAAAGAAAACAATAAATCTTCATTATCTTGGGTTAGCAATTTTTTAAAATATGTAACACCAAAGACACGTGATGAAAAAATAAATAAATTAGACTTCACCAAAATTAGAAACTTTTGTGCTGCCAAGGACACCATCAAGAAAGTGAAATGGGGCAAGCATGGTAGTTCATGCCTGAAATCCTAGCAATCTGGGAGGCCGAGGCAGATGGATCACTTGAGGCCAGGAGTTCAAGACCAGCCTGGCCAACATGATAAAACCCTGTCTTACTAAAAATACAAAAATGAGCTGTGTGTGGTGGTGTATGCCTGTAAACCCAGCTACTTGGGAGGCTGAGGCAGGGGAATTGCTTGAACCCGGGAGGCGGAGGTTGCAGTGAGCCGAGATTATGCCACTGCACTCCAGACTGGGCAACAGAGCAAGACTCTGTCTCAAAAAAAAAAAAAAAAAAACTTGACAAAGTTTGAATGGATATACATGTGGCCAGTAGGCACACGGGAAAAATGCTCAACAGCATCAGCCATCAGGGAAATGTGAATCAAAACCAAAATGAGACATCACTTCATGCCCACTAGAATGGCTCTCATCAAAAGATGGACAATAACAAGTGTTGATGAGGATATGGAGAAACTAGAACCTTCAGACATTGCTGGTAGAAATGTAAAATGGCACAGCTGCTTTGGAAAAGTTTGACATTTCCTCAAAAAGTTAAACCCAGCAATTTCACTCTGAAGTATATACCCAAGAGAACTGAAAATACGTGTTCCCACAAACACTTGTACATTCCCACAAAATACATGAGTGTTCATTGCAGCATTATTCTTAATAGCCAAAGAGTGGGAACAACCTAATGTCCATCAACCGACGCATGGATAAATAAAACATTTATCTCCACACAGCGGATACTACGTGACCATAGAAGGAATGAAGGACTGATACGTGCTACAACACGGATGAGCCATGAAAACATGACGCTAAGTGAGTAATCTAGACACAGAAGGACAAACATTGCTCTTGTCGCCCAGGCTGGAGTGCAATGGCACGATCTTGGCTCACTGCAACCTGGCCTCCCAGGTTCAAGCGATTATCCTGCCTCAGCCTCCCAAGTAGCTGGGATTACAGGCATGCGCTACCATGCCCGGTTAATTCTATATTTTTAGTAGAGACGGGGTTTCTACATGTTGGTCAGGCTGGTCTCAAACTCCTAACCTCAGGTGATCTGTCCGCCTCGGCCTCCCAAAGTGCTGGTATTACAGGCATGAGCCACCGCGCCTGGCTAACACTGCCCTTTTAGGTGAAGGGCATGTAAGTGTTCACTGGACTACTCCTGCAGCTTTTCTGAAGGTTTGAAGTCTTTCCAAGTAAAAATAAAGTATATTATACATTACAAATATAAAATAATAAAAGCAATCCCTTATGGGGGGGGTTTTAAGGGTTAAATGCAGACACGGGTGTGCACACCCACCAATAGGTCACTGCTGTCACGGCTGCTCAGGCAAGTGGTGCTGACGCTGGTGAGTGCCACAGGATGGAGCATGAGTCATAGCTAACTGCACTTCATGCATCCGACAAACATTAATAAGTGCCTGGTCTATGACAAGTATTTTGCTTCGCACAGTGGCTAAAAAAATTAATAAGATACAGTCCCCACTCTAGAATCTGCATGCATTACCAAACTTTCCTATTAAAAATGTATCACTTTAATATTCAGCTCAGCTCTAAGGTAACCCCTAAGGTAAAGAGCTTAGAATTTCTAAAAGCAGTGAGTGTCTGTAATACGCTCTGTTTATGCATTTATTTACATTCTGCCTCATTCTAAAAAAGGATCTAAAATCAATTTTTTAAACACATACAATTTAACAACAATAACCAAAAAAAAAAAAAAAAGATAAAAATCAGTCTAAAGAGAAAATGAGAATTCTAGTTAAAGGAAACCAGGGGAAGGTTAAATCACAAAAATGTCTGCCATGAAGTGGGTGTAATTATTAAGGGTAAGCTAGAGACTCAGCTCTAAGGCTCCTAACAGCTAAAGCAAAAAAATTAAGATGAAGGCCGGGCGTGGTGGCTCATGCCTGTAATGCCAGCACTTTGGGAGGCCAAGCCAAGTGAATCATTTGAAGTTAGGGGTTCAAGACCAGCCTTCATCATGGCCAACATGATGAAACCCCGTTTGTATTAAAAATACAAAAATTAGCCAGGCAGTAGTGGTGGGTGCCAGTAACCCCAGCTACCTGTGAGGCTGAGGTAGGAGAATTGCTTGAGCCTGGGAGGCAGAAGTTGCGGTGAGAGGAGATCCGGCCACTGCACTCCAGTCTGGGGAAGAAAGTGAGACCCTGTCTCTAAATAAATAAATAAAAAGGGATAAATATCAACGCCCATGAAATAAGTATTTGCACCAACTGCAGGCATGTCCCCATGCGGGAAGCTGTGAAGCACCATTCTCATCCTGGAGCACCATTCTCAATGCCTTCCTGGGTTAAACAGAACAACCCACAGCACAGATATGGGACTCATTCTCCAGGCTCTGGCTTTTCCTTTATTTTAGTCCTCTCCCTCTTTCACCACTTTCTGGGCTTCGAATGGAGATCTGAAACTCCAACCTAAGGACTGGGTCAAAGATTCCCACCGCTTTGCAGGCAGCTGCCATCCACAGCCCAGCAGGGCATCAGAGGCCCACCTGGCTTGCTCCTATCTCTGCAGCTTTGACTGCTCACTCAAGAGAGATTTCCTTACATGCCTCTTTCTCTCTTCTAAAGACAAGGTGCTATACACCAGACTCTTGTTCATTCAGAAATGTCTCAGTTCCCTCTCTCTCCTTTCCCATCTCTAATAAGGAACTTGACTTTCCTCCTTCCCCATCCAACAGCTTCTTTGTGAGAACTATGAATTCCTCACAAACCATCTCTGAAAGCCACGCACCCTGCTGGCTAGACTGAACTGTTTCAGTCATAGCTAAGCTGCATTCCCACTACTTTCCCCCTTCTAGCTTAAAAAGCCTTTCCTAAATCTCCCCGTGCCTCTGATTTTCAGCTTAAATTGACATAAAGTTCTGAGGTTGCAATTATTATGTGCATAGCTAGCGGGCTTTTCCTGGGTTTCCTTAGCAACAGCTTCATTAAGGAACTGCATCAAAAATTTTAAAGAGGCTATTCTTACATCTGAACAGAGTAGCCTGCAAAAAATTTGAATGGCTTTGAAGAGAAAATTAACCAGGAACAAAGAGGTGGCAGGTCTTAGTCAGCAGTATCATAAGCCAAAATGTTTTCAAATGGCTCAAAATCATTCCTGAATATTTGGTTTGTGGGAGGCAAAGGGTGTTAGATTCAGTGTGCATTAATCCTAGAGTATGTTCTCTAATCTGGTAAAGTCAGATTATTTTCTAGTTTTTCAAACAATTCCTTACTACCACTTTCTCTTACTGTCACTTGCCATTTTTGACTAATTAAGAATTAAGAAAGTGACCCAGGCGCGGTGGCTCACGCCTGTAATCCCAGCGCTCTGGGAGTCTGAGGCAGGTGGATCACCTGAGGTTGGGAGTTCAAGACCAGCCTGACCAACATGGAAAAACCCCTTCTCTACTAAAAATACAAAATTAGCCAGGTGTGGTGGCGCATGCCTGTAATCCCAGCTACTCGGGAGGCTGAGGCAGGAGAATCACTTGAACCCAGGAGGCGGAGGTTGCGGTGAGCCGAGATTTTGCCATTGCACTCCAGCCTGGGCAACAACAGCGAAACTCTGTCTCAAAAAAAAAAAAAAGAATTAAGGAAGTGAGTCAGGCATGGTGGCTCACGCCTGTAATCCCAGCACTTTGACAGGCTGAGGTGGGCGGATTTAGGTCAGGAGTTTGAGACCAGCCTGGCCAACATGGTGAAACTCCATCTCTACCAAAAATACAAAAATTAGCTGGTGTGATGAGGGCACTTGTAATCCCAGCTACTTGGGAGGCTGAGGGAGGAGAATCGCCTGAACCCAAGAGGCAGAGGTTGCAGTGAGCCAAGATCGCATCACTGCACTCCAGACTGGGCTAAAAGAGCGAAACTCTGTCTTAAAAAAGAAAAGAATTAAGAATTAAGAAAGTGAATTTCAACCATTTGGGTAGTTTGGGGGAAACTACCTGATGTGGTACATAGAGCCTGGATTTTAGAACCCAAATGGTTTAAATACCAATGGTGGTATCTACAAGATAATCCTGGATACACGGCAAATTCCTCTCAATTTCTCAACTTTAAAATGGAGCATAATAAACGACTTTGCAAAGTTGTTGTGATGATTATGGCCAATATCTGAAAAGAATCTAGCTAAACGTATGCAACAAGCTGGCTGCTTAATCACTCGTATTATCAATGAGTTTCAGCTTATCCAATAATGGAGAGGCTCTGCTTTTTCATCCTTTTTGTGTGCCAACAGAGCTTATTTTACGGGATTAATACTGCAAGAGCAGGCCTGACTAGAAAATTCCCCAGGTCTACAAGGCAGAGCATGTTCTTTTCCTTGGATCAAATTTACAATTATCTATGTTTATGTTTATCTGCTCAGTACCCATTTCCCCCTCTAGACCTGAAGCTCAGTCAGTGCGAGACCACTGAACACTCAAGGCTAGCAGATGACTGACATAGCGCCGAGTGCCTGGCCTTTAGTGTGGAACATGTGAGTGAGGGCAGGAAAGAGAGAACCAGCACGCCTCCCAGAGGCCCTTCCCCTCTGAAATTATGGGCTGGCTTTGGACAAGTTGTACAACCTTTCCTTAGCCTGAGATTTCTCCTCTACAACCAAGAATAACTGTACTGGAAACACAGAATTATAAGGATTAAAGAAAATACCCAAATTCACAAGCCTGTAAACTGTCTGTTAATGGGTCCTCAACAAACAGGAGCTGCCTGCATCCCTTTGATACAACCAGCGAGGCGTGAGGCAGACATGTTTGCTGAATGCTTTCTAAAAGCCAAGCACACTGCTTAGCCCTTTATATGCATTATTCTATCATTTACAACTTACAGCAACTCTAGAAAGAAGGGCATATCATCATGCCTATTTCATTTTATTTTGTTTTTTTTTTTAGATGTAGTTTTGCTCTTGTCACTCAGGCTGGAGTGCAGTGGTGCCATCTCAGCTCACTGCAACCTCCACCTCCTGGGTTTAAGTGATTCGCCTGCCTCAGCCTCCCGAGTAGCTGGGATTACAGGTGTCCAACACCACATCCAGCTATCATTCCCATTTTATAGACTTGGAAACAGGCTAATGAGGTTACATAACTATTCCAGGTCGCACAGTGAGGAAATGGCAACTTCAACCTAAATCTGGGGGGCCAAAGTCCACGCTTCTTCCACCTCACCTCTACCTCACTATTTGCCTGTAAAATCCACATGTCCAACCCATAAATGTATAGGTAGACAGTTATTAAATGAGGTGTTTGCTGCCATTTGTGAATTATCTTAGAGAGATAATTATCATAAGCCACTCACCTAAACAACTAAAGAAAAGACAGGTCAATCCATATCCCTGCACACAAAGAGAAGGAACTCAGCAGTGAATTCCGTAAAACGAAAAAAATCCTTTCCAATGCCACTAAATCCAGATGTATTATTTATCAGTTTTTATATTTGCACAGGGATTCTTAAAGCAGAAGGAACCTGCAATAATTATATCTCGGTTCCTTTCAAAATTTCCATATTAGCCAAAGTCATTTCCAGGAATAGATACAACTCATCAATTCTACAATGGAACATACTTGATGAAGAACCAAAAGCTTGTTCTATTTCAGAAAAACTACAGACCCTTCTTCTTTATTGTTCTTATAAAATCCCACCAGAACTCATTATCTTGCTGCCTGCTCATCTGGCAAACAAACATGGAGATGAGTCAACTCAGGCCAAGCCTCATGCTGGGGAAAACTCACAGGGCCAGGGAACCACATCTGCACTGTCCCCACCCGCCTAGCACTGGAGAGCGCTGTTCCCCTTCCCGCGTATCTTTGCTGACCTCTAGTGGTCCACAGGAAGAAAGAGCAAACAGCAAAAGGACAGGCTGCTCCAAAGAACAAAATGTCCTCACATTTTAAGTGAAAACATTTTATTTTATGAAATGTGTGTTTCTATACCCACCAGTGAAAACGGATTCCCAGCAAGCCCAATTTAGCAGCATTAACTTGCAAAGGCAACTCCAGTTGTTAAGGGCAAGTCAGTCTCAAAGCCCTGCCCCCGGCTCCCGACCACATTGTCTGCAATTCCACTGCTTCAGGCCTTTGGAGGGTCCCTTTAAAAGCACGGTCCACCCTCCACTGTCACAAATACATGTCTCTTTACACCCTCCAATCTGATCATAACACTTGCCCATCGCAGAGTCACTTTATGGGGCAGGCACCAAGACAGTACTGGGCAGGAGGTGTCAAAGCCAGTCCTTCCAGTGACCACATGAGCTTGTTATCCTGTCATGTTGCAGACCATAACATTAAGAGGCAGAGGCACCGAGTGACTGTGCTCAAGGTTACGCAGCTAACAGGTGGCAACGCAAGGGTGTGAACCTGAGCCCATCTGACAGCTCGACTCCACTGCAACTCCCAGCTTGGATTCCTCCAGGGATTCTCTCTTGCCCACCTGATAACTTTTATGCAAGACCTACAACAGGAACTGACCGCTGCCTGCGTCGGGGCCTCTCTTCTCCACATTGTCCCTCACAAACAAAACTGCTCTGACCCCCAAGTGACTTCTGTGCTCAGAGCTCACACCCAGCCACATGTTTACACCCAGTCTCTCTGATCAGAGGCTCCTCAGCCCCACTCTGCTGGGTACTTTTCAGTCTCCTCGGAGAGCACCTCCTCCAGGAAGCCCTCCACCCTCAGCACTTAGAGCATCAAGCTCTGGAGCAGGGACCACATCCTCATTGGCCCTGCAAATCTGTGGCCCGGCACAGTGCTGAACCCCTCCGAGGTCCCCTGAAAAGCGTGTCAAATGAGAGGTACGATCCAGATGTTGGTTCATTTGCCCGGAATCACCGGGGAGGATACCTCCCCTTGGGCGCCCAGGTAACTGAAGCTTCCACTTTGAAATGTCAGGTTCCCGCTTCTGCCCATCTTTACCAGAAACTTCAATATAAACTGAAAGATATGGACCTCTTCCTAATGCTCTCCTGATGACACACTGCACTAATAGTGGCGCTGTTTCCCTTACACAATGTGGCCTACAGCTTTGAGGGACTGTGTTGTCGTTTGTTTTTTACTTGGTTTACGGGCTTTACTCTGTTCTGGTCTCTCCCTTTGGTGTGATGCTGACACTTGCCACTTTGGCTTATCGGCCTCCCTGCCAATGTCTAATCTAGGAAATTAGCCAAGATGAGGGGTCCGAGGGGCAGTAAATACACTTTACAGAAGAGGGAACTGAGGCACACAGAGGTTAAACATCTTGCCAAGGCAAGTGAAGCTGGAATGACGACCCCAGCAGTCTGTACCCAGTCTGTGTGCTCAACTCTCATGCTAAACGCCTCTCTTTTTATAGACTTTGGCTATAAACATTATAAAGTACCAAAATATGGACCAACTCTGAGATGGTGGTGAACTGTTATTTTGTTTCTACTTAGGTTATTTGCTTTTCATTGAAAAAAATTAAGAATCTCTGTAGTCAGTATGGCAACATTTCAACATATTAAATCTGGATGATAGAGGCATGAGTGTCTTATATATTAGTCACACATTTTGTGTGTCCAAAAGAGAAACTGATTTGAAAGTCTCTCTCCTCTCTCCTCCACCCCCTGCCCTCTCGCCTGAGCCCCCAGACCCACACCTCTCTCGTTATGTGCAAAGCTGAACCTCTCCTCTTTCCCTGCACCACTGCCTTGCAGCTTGCCCTCCTCGGAGCCCAGCCTGACCACCAGGCACCTAATGGAGGAATACTCCATTCCACCCGACCCACAGCCGGCCACTGACCCTTTCCACGTAGACCCCCAAGCACGTTTCCAGTGGGCTGGCCTTCCCGCCAACAGCCCCAGTCCTTTGGGGAAGCTGTCAGCACTGCTCGCCTGGGCTCCCCAAGGGCCTCTGCAATGGGCCCCCTCCCTCTCTCTCCCTCCACTCCATACAAATCTGGTTGCATCAGTCCCTGATGTTAGGACCTTGCTTTTTTTTTTTCTTTTTCCTTTTTTTTTTTTTTTTTTTTTTGAGACAGAGTCTGGCTCTGTCGCCCAGGCTGGAGTGCAGTGGTGTGATCTCGGCTCACTGCAAGCTCCACCTTCTGGGTTCACGCCATTCTCCTGCCTCAGCCTCCCAAGGAGCTGGGACTACAGGCACCCGCCACCACGCCTGGCTAATCTGTTGTCTTTTTAGTAGAGACAGGGCTTCACCATGTTAGCCAGGATGGTCTCAATCTCCTGACCTCCTGATCCATCCGCCTCCGCCTCCCCAAGTGCTGGGATTACAAGGCGTGAGCCGCCGCGCCCGGTCAAGACCTTGCTTTGAAAACCTGCCACTCTTAGAAGCAGCCCTAGATGCTTCACCTGGCCAAGAAAGCCCTCCCGCTCGGACTCTGTCCTCCCTACCCCTCTCTCTTCCTCTCCCTCCCTCCCTCTTCCCCTCCCTCTCTATCTCCCCCTCTTTCTACCCCCACCGCCATCTCTGACTTTATTTGGTCTCTCCCAATGATGTGTTCTGTTTCAGGGCATCACTCACGCTGAGCCATTTTCTTCCTGAATGACCTTCTCCCATCCCCTCTTTACTTGGCTATCTTCTATTCATCCTTCAAGGCCCAGTTCCAGTCTCACTGACTTAGAGACAGTCCCTGGCCCCCACACCCTCCACCTCCATTAAACTAAGTTAAATTCTTTTGCCACTTGCTCCCTTGGCACCTGTACCTCCAATTTTTTTCCACTTACCCACTGTTCAATGTCTGCCTTTCCCACGAAACTGTCAGATGGATGAGGACAGGACCCGCCTGCCTCACCTCTTTCCCCCACCCTTAGCACAACACCCTCTTCACTAAGTATCTGCTGAATTACAGTGACCTATGTTCTCATACTCGTCTTGTATCCTTAAGCAAATTGTTTGACTTGGTCTCAGTTTCCCTATCTATAAAGATCCAAGTTCAACTAACTAAATATCTAAAATCCTTCTAAGACTATCAATGTTAGGATTTAGCATCATCAATCCACACCAAAAGGTTTTGATGATTGTTTTATTAAAAATCCATTCAGATTCAGATGTAAGTATTATTTGCTAGGTTACCACTGTGTCAAAGGAGCTATATAAGTGCTTTCATCAACTGCCTGTTTTATAAACCCAACACCCCAAACAGGGTTACAAATGGCAAGTACTTCATGAGTGACAATATCAAGACAAGAGGCGTGAAGTTTGTTGAAGGTTGCCAAGCTGGTAAAACAGTTATTTCTCCAAACAAACAAACAAACAAATGCAAAGAACAGCAAGTTCTAAATTTTGAAAGTTAAATACCACAATGAAAGAAGTAGAAGTAAAATATACAAATAACCACGTTAATTAGAAATCAAGTTAAGATTCAACATTTTTTATCATGGCATGCTGAACCTCGGCAAAACAAAAGAAGCTGAATTCATAGTTAATTCCACGAGAACTAGATTAACTCTTCCACTTATAGGTAGACATACACTCACCTGTCGAAGGTTAATGTAAACTGCATTCTGAAGAAATTCTGACGCTTCCATGCTCCGTTTCTGAATTGCAAGGACACGTACGGCCTTGATGCATGCTTCCAACTCAATCACTCCCGCATTCTTATACTGCAGAGTGTAAAGAAAGTGCCTCAGTCAAAAAAGAGTTCAGATGTTTCTGTCACATTCTAAAGGGTGTGCTACTGGAACTCAATAACTACAACAGCACTTCCCCCAGCACAGGGCTCCAGATACCCCTCCTGATATGTAGCAGCAGCTCATCTTGAATTGTACTCCCGTAATTCCCACATGTTGTAGGAGGGAGCTGCTGGGAGATAATTGAATCATGGGGGTGATTTCCCCCATACTGTTCTTGTGGTAGTGAATAAGTCTCATGAGATCTGACGGTTTTATCAGGGGTTTCTGCTTTTGCATCTTCCTCATTCTCTCTTTGCCTGCCGTCATCCATGTAAGACCTGACTTGCTCCTCCTTGCCTTCCGCCATGATTTTGAGGCTTCCCCAGCCACACAGAACTGTAAGTCCAGTTAAACTTCTTTCTTTTGTAAATTGCCCAGTCTCAGGTATGTCTTTATCAGCAGCACGAAAACAGACTAATAGAGTAAACTGGTACCAAGAGTGAAGTATTGCTGAAAAAATACCTGAAAATGTGGAAGCGACTTTGGAACTGGGTAACAGACAGAAGTTGGAACAGTTTGGAGGGCTCAGAAGACAGGAAGATGTGGGAAAGTTTGGATCTTCCTAGAGACTTGTTGAATGGCTTTGACCAAAATGCTGATAATGATATGGACAATGAAATGAACAATGATATGGACAACGGAAGAGGGCTGAGGTGGTCTCAGATGGAGATGAGGAACTTGTTGGGAACTGGAGCAAAGGTGACTCTTGTTACGTTTTAGCAAAGAAACTGGTGGCATTTTGCCCCTGCCCTGGAGATTTGTGGAATTTTGAACTTGAAAGAGATGATTTGGGTATCTAGTGGAAGAAATTTCTAAGCAGCAAAGCATTCAAGAGGTACCTTGGGTGCTGTTAAAAGCATTCAAGGTTTTTTTTGTTTTTGTTTTGTTTTGTTTTGTTTTTTGAGACAGAGTCTCGCTCTGTCGCCCAGGCTGGAGTGCAGTGGCATGATCTTGGTTCACTGCAAGCTCCACCTCCCAGGTTCACGCCAGTCTCCTGTCTCAGCCTCCGGAGTAGCTGGGCCTACAGGCACCCACCACCACACCTGGCTAATTTTTGTATTTTTGATAGAGACAGGGTTTCAATGTGTTAGCCAGGATGATCTCGATCTCCTGACCTCATGATCTGCCTGCTTTGCCCTCCCAATGTGCTGGGATTACAGGCATGAGCCACCACGCCTAGCCAAAAGCATTCAGTTTTAAAAGGGAAACAGAAAATAAAAGTTTAAAAAATTTGCAGCCTGGCAATGCAATAGAAAAGAAAATCCCATTTTTTCAGGAGAAATTCAAGCCAGCTGCAGTAATTTGCATAAGTAACAAGCAGCCAAATGTTAATCCCCAAGACAATGGGGAAAATGTCAGAGGTCTTCACAGCAGTCCCTCCCATCACAGGCCTGGAGGCCTAGGAGGAAAAAGTGGTTTCATGGGCCAGGCCCAGGATCACCATGCTGTGTGCTCCTAGGGACTTGGTGCCTGTGTCCCAGTCACTCCAGCCAAGGCTGAAAGGAGCCAACGTACAGCTTGGGCCATGGCTTCAGAGGGTGCAAGCCCCAAGCCTTGGCAGCTTCCATGGGGTGTTGAGCCTATGGGTGCACAGAAGTCAATAACTGAGGTTTGGGAAGTTTCCGCCTAGATTTCAGGAGACGTATGGAAACAACTGGATGCCCAGGCAGAAGTTTGCTTCAGGGCTGGGGCTCTCACAGAGAACCTCTGCTAGGGCAGTGCAGAAGGGAAATATGAGATCAGAGCCCCACACAGAGTCCCTACTGGGGCACTGCCTAGTGCAGCTGTGAGAAGAGGGTCACTGTCCTGCAGACCCCAGAATGGCAGATCCACTGACAGCTTGCACCGTGCGCTTGGAACAGCCACAGCCACTCAATGCCAGCCCATGAAAGCAGCCAGGACAGAGGCTGTACCCTGCAAAGCCACAGGGGCAGGGTTGCCCAAGACTATGGGAACCCACCTCTTGCATCAGGATGACCTGGATGCAAGACATGGAATCAAAGGAGATCATTTTTGAGCTTTAAGATTTGACTGCCCCTCTGGGTTTCAGACTTGCACGGGCCCTGTAACCCCTTTGTTTTGCCAATTTCTCCCATTTGGAATGGTTGTATTTACCCAGTGTGTGTACCCCCATTGTATCTAGGAAATAAACAGCCTGCTTTTGATTTTATAGGCTCATAAGCAGAGGGGACTTGCTTTGTCTCAGATGAGACTTTGAAGTGTGGACTTCTGAGTCATTGCTGAAATGAGTCAAAACTTTGGGGAACCGCCTGGAAGGCATGATTGGTTTTGAAATGAGATTTGGAGGGGACAGGGGTGGAATGATATGGTCTGACTCTGTGTCCCCACCCAAATCTCATCTTAAATTGTACTCCCACAATTCCCACATGTTGTGGGAGGGACCCAGTGGGAGATAATTGAATCATGGAGGTGATTTCCCCCATACTGTTCTTGTGGTACCAGATAAGTCTCATGAGATCTGTGTTTTTATCAGGAGTTTCTGCTTTGCAGTCCTCTCCTCATTTTCTCTTTGCCTGCTGCCATCCATCTAAGACAGGACTTACTCCTCCTTGCCTTCCACCATGACTGTGAGGCCTGCCCAGACACAGGGAACTGTGAGTCCAATTAAACCTCTTTCTTTTGTAAATTGCCAGTCTCCAGTATGTCTTAATCAGCAGTATGAAAATGGACTAATACACCTCCCCACCAAGGCCAGAGAATTTGTTTGTGAGAAAATCTATCCTTTATGGAAGCAAAAGCGATTAGTGGGGCTGAGCAAGTCTATGAATGCCACATAAATGTGTATGCATTCATTAAAATAATATGACCACAGTAGCTTGCTATTTTGCAAAATTTCAAAATATTATCAATGGATACTTTGCTATTCATTTCTGCTCATCATCTCTTGTAGTACTCTAAAACATTTTTAGAAACTCTCACACCTGCAGCTTTAATGCAGTTGTTGTAAATTCATTTTACTTAGTTGCAAAAAATCTGGCTCCCTGTGTGTTCAATGCTTTCTGATTTTGTCTCAGAGTTGCTTGTTCCTACTTCTCAGTTCCTATTATGGTTCCTGAGATGAAGAACAAATGAGGGCGTTTGGAACAGAAAAGGCTTTGTGGAATTTCATTCAACTACGTAATAAACTGGGGAGTATCTCTTAAGCTTCATCCCCAATTCTCCTAGCTTCAAGCCAGGAGAGCCACTCCCGGCCCCTCTTACACACCATATGGCTCCAGACCCAGGAGCAGGGAAAGGAGGAAGGATTCAGGTTCCAGAACTCTTCCAAAAAAGAAGAGTTCAGATGGATGGATCTGCTTCATTCCCTCCGATGCCCTTCCCCTCCCAAGCCTCCACAGCAAAATCCTCCATGCTAGCTGTTCTGCTTTTTCTTTTCTACTCCAAACCTTCTTTATTTTTGTTATTTTTTTTTCCTAGTTATCCCAGCTGGAGTGATTTTCAACTGATGTTGCATAATTTAATTTAACATTAAAGAAAGGTTTATAGAGGTTGTCCATGTATACCTGAAGACAGACAGAGGTTGGGAGGAATAACACACTAATATTCTTTCGCTGAAGAATTAGGACATGGGAAAACCAATGCATGTAATCGACAAGCTTTGCTGAGACCCACAAGAGGCGTGGTGTGGCATCACTGCTCATAAACATGCAGTCTATTTACCAACCATGAAGAAGCAAAGGCACAACTGGTTATCTTTCTCACTAAAATCACATATAAGGTGGGACAAGCAGTTTTATAATTACTATGCCAGAAAGGGTAGGCTTCACTCCTCCCCTTTTCCACACACATAACGTACATGTAGTCTGTGTTATATTAAATATTAGTTATCACAGACGATCAGAAAAAGAAGCTATTTATACTTACTTAAATACCAACACTGAAGTCAGAAATCTATCAGTTGTATATACTGTTTCATGACACAAGAAAAAACATAGGGACCTGATTCTATGGAAATGCCATTTTTCCTTCAAAACTCTTAAAACATTTTCCATTGACGTGAGAATAAAAGTCATCACAAATTTTTCCCACATATTTTTGGTTAAATTTACTTTTTTTTTTTTTTTTTTTTTTGAGACAGAGTCTCGCTCTGTCGCCCAGGCTGGAGTGCACTGGTGTGATCTCGGCTCACTGCAAGATCCACCTCCCGGGTTTACGCCATTCTCCTGCCTCAGCCTCCCGAGTAGCTGGGACCACAGGCGCCCGCCACCTTGCCCGGCTAGTTTTTTTTTTTTGTATTTTTTAGTAGAGACGGGGTTTCACCGTGTTAGCCAGGATGGTCTCGATCTCCTGACCTCGTGATCCGCCCGTCTCGGCCTCCCAAAGTGCTGGGATTACAGGCTTAAGCCACCGCGCCCGGCCAAATTTACATATTTTAATGTATATTACAAAGAGTTTTAAAAAGAAATCATGAAAAAAAAATTTTTTTTGAGACAGGGTCTTGCTCTGTTGCCCAGGCTGGAATGAGTGGCGTGGTCACGGCTCACTGTAGCCTCAATCTCCCAGGCTCAGATGATCCTCCCACCTCAGCCTTACTGGTAACTGAGACAACAGGTGTGTACCACCACACCCGGCTAATTTTTTTGTATATTTTGTAAAGGCGGGGTTTTACCACGTTGCACAGGCTGGTCTGGAACTCCTGAGCTCAAGTGATCCTCCCACCTCAACCTCCCAAAGCCTGGAATTCCAGGCGTGAGCCACTGCACTCAACCCCTTTTTTTTTTTAATTCTTTCCTCCCATCCAAATTTTCATGGCCAGTATGATTATTATTCCTCAAAAATTCTAAAATAATTTGTTCAAGTTAAAAAAAGACAAATTAGAGTTTTTATGGGGCTTTCGCTATGTTTTATTCTGGGAGGTTATGTGTAGTGGCTTAGGCCTGTAATCCCCGTGTCTCAGGAGGCCATGGTGGGAGGACTGCTTGAGGCCAGGAGTTCCAGACCAGCCTGGGCAACATAGAGAGACCCCATCATTACAAATAAAAAATAAAAAATTAGCCAGGTGCAGTGGCATGCACCTGTAGTTACAGCTACTTGGTCATCTGAGTGAGGCTGAGTGAGGTAGGAGGATGAGGGTGGGAAGATTGGTTGACTGAAGGAGTTTGAGGTTACAGTGAGCTATGATCATACTACTGCACTCCAGACTGGGCAACAGAGCAAGACCCTGTCTCAAAAAAAAAAAAAAAAAAATGGGTGGGCGCAATGGCTCACGCCTGTAACCCCAGCACTTTGGGAAACCTGAAGCAGTCCGAGTGCTTGAGCCAGAAGTTCAAGACAAGCCCAGGCAACACGGTGAAACCCCATCTCGACAAAAAATACAAACAAAAGTAGCTGGGCGTGGTGTTGCACACCTGTAGTCCCAGCACACAGGGAGGCAGAGGTGGGAGGATCACCTGAACCTGGGAGATCAAGGCTGCAATGAACCGTGATCATGCTACTGCACTCCAGCCTGGGCAACAGAGCAAAACCTGGTCTCAAAAACAAACAAACAAAAAAAAAAAAACCAAAGAAACACTCTTAGATATCAAGTAAACCACTAAAATTAAGATAAAATATGGTGCTGAAGTAAGAAAAGAAAGATTTATAGAAAGGAATGAAAAGTTAATAAACAGACACAAGTATGTGAAAATATTTAGTACAGGTGAGAATTCAAATCAAAAAGAAACAAATATGAATTCAATACATCATGGTGCAACAATGAGGTAATGACCTGGAAAAAATAAATTGTATTCTTATGTCATAATACACACAAAATAAATTATAGATAATCAGATAATTATAGAAATATTTTAAATGCTAATCACAGTGAATACAAATACACGTTTGCATATATTATCTCAGCTTATCTGAACCACAGCTCTATGAGATCATGGGTACTGTTATCATCCCCATTTCAGAGATTAAGAAACCAAGGAAAAGAGTTTTAATCTATTGTTAAGAAAGTATTTCTAAGCAAGCCAGGTGCAGTGGCCAACATCTGTAATCCCAGCACTTTGGGAGGCCAAGGTGAGCAGATCATTTGAGGTCAGGAGCTCAAGACCAGCCTGGCCCACATGGTGAAACTCCATGTCTACTAAATATATAAAAAATTAGCCAGGCATGGTGGCTCGCACCTGTAGTCCCAGCTACTCATGAGGTTGAGGCAGGAGAAATCACTTGAATCCAGGAGGTGGAGGTTGCAGGGAGCCCAGATCATGCTACTACACTCCAGCCTGGGCAACACAGCGAGACACTGTCTCCAAAAAAAAAAAAGGTATTTCTAAGCATAATACGAAACTCCTGGCCTCAAGGCCGCCTGTCTCAGCCTCCCGAAGTGCTGGAATTAACGGCATGAGCCACTGCACTCAGCTGTATTGGCAAATATTTATTAAAAATAATAGCTGGTATTTGTTTATGGAGGAGTAAATTGTTAATAACCTTTTTGTAGGACAATACAGGAATATGTAACTCTTTAAGAAAAGTATACTTTTTTTTTTTTTTTGAGACGGAATCTCACTCTGTAGCCTAAGCTGGAGTACAGTGGCACAACCTCAGTTCACTGCAACTTCTGCCTCCAGGGCTCAAGTGATTTTTGAGCCTCAGCCTCCCAAGTAGCTGGGACTACAGGTGCACACCACGACATCTGGCTAATTTTTTGTATTTTAGTAGAGACAGGGTTTCACCAGGTTGCCCGGGGTGGTCTCGAACTCCTGAGCTCAGGCAACCTGCCTACATCAGCCTCCCAAAGTGCTGCAATTACTGGTGGCATGAGTCACTGTGCCAGGCCAAAAAAACATATATTCTTTAACTCAAGTCAACTTCTAGGAATTGTTCCCTTAAAAAAAAGGCAGTCCAAAAAGATGTATGTATAGAGGCATTTGTCAGAGAACTGTTTACAATAGGGGGAAGAAAAAACAGAAATAAATAACAATCAGTAACAGGATTGGCAAAATAAATAATTCTACATCTTTTCACTCCCTATTAGAAAAGGAATTTGGAGAGTAACTTGAACATAACCTATGATAAATGTTAATATTATATCCAGGATACATTTCTATAAAAATTGAACCTAAAGGAATACTGATACAAGAACACAAGAATATAGGGGCAAAAATGTTTGGTAAAGCATTTTTTCTAATTCACAGTGAAAAAGTGAGAAACCCTAAGTATCCATCCACAAGAGAATAATTAAGAAAATTAAGGCAAGCTGTGAAATCTGTAAGAGCAGGCATTTCATCTCTTTGTAGGTGCTGTTTATGAGCATGTCTCACAAAATGTCTTGATGAATACATGACTACATCCACATTTTGGAAAACCTTTCCACACTCTCTGAAAGAAGGAAGCAGGATTTTAGAAAACCTTTCCACACGCTCTGAAAGAGGCAAGCAGGTCTGGAGGTGAGAGTACACCTATGGTCTACGATATACTGCTGAGTGGGTAAAGCAAGCTGCAGGATAACATAGTATGATCCCATTTTTGTAAATAGGATATGTGTGTGTGTGTGAGCATGTGTGTGTACGTGCATGTGTGTGCGTGTGTGAGCATGTGTGTGTACATGTATGTGTGTGCATGTGTGTGAGCATGCATGAGTACATGCATGTGTGTGTGCGTGTGCGTGTGTGTGTGTGT
This sequence comes from Papio anubis, assembly GCF_008728515.1. Taxonomy (NCBI): domain Eukaryota; kingdom Metazoa; phylum Chordata; class Mammalia; order Primates; family Cercopithecidae; genus Papio; species Papio anubis. The sequence continues at coordinate 135,579,098 of NC_044983.1, forward strand.
CTCATAGGCATAAAGGTAAGGGGGCTATGGACCAAGTTGTTGATAACCAATAAACCAAGTTGTTAGTAAGAGTAGAGAAGGTAGAGGACTTTCATTTTTTATTTGATGCCACTCTTCAGCACAACTTTTCTTTTTCAGTATTTTAGTAAGTACATTTGGAATGCGAAATTGTTTTCAATCCAAACTAAAAAGAAGGGTGTCTCCATAAGATAGAATGCTCTACAGGTCACTGAAAATTATGCTATGGAAGATTTCAATAGCATAGAAAACACAGACTATACCAAATGAAAAAAAATGGGTCACCACACAGTACATAAGTAAAGTATGCTCCATTTCTTATAATATAAATAAGATACATTGATAAAAGAACCAGAAAATAGATACAAATTTTTTTTTTTTTTTTTTTTTTTGAGACGGAGTCTTGCTCTGTCGCCCAGGCTGGAGTGCAGTGGTGCAATCTCAGCTCACTGCAAGCTCCGCCTCCCGGGTTCAAGCCGTTCTCCTGCGTTAGCCTCCCGAGTAGCTGGGACTACAGGCGCCCGCCACCACGCCTGGCTAATTTTTCATATTTTTAGTAGAGACGAGGTTTCACCATGTTAGCCAGGATAGTCTCGATCTCCTGACCTCGTGATCCGCCCACCTCGGCCTCCCAAAGTGCTAGGATTACAGGCGTGAGCCACTGCACCCCGTCGAAAATAGATATAAAATAATAACAATCATTATCTGTGAGTACAGGGGCCATGGTAGCCCTTTTTCTCCCTTTTCCAAATGTATTATACTAAACCTACACTGTTTTGAATCAGAAAAAGAAAACATTTTAGGCATATAGTATTATGCATTAGAGAATAAGACATGAATACTTACAGAAATAATTAAGAGACATTGCAGCATTACACAATGTAAAATGGGAACTTCTGATTAAAACAACACAACTGTGTAAAAAATTCACAAAGCCAGAAAATCACCTTGCTGTAATAGGAAATCGCCTCTTTATACTTGTCAATTATGTCTTCAGGGCTAAGGCAGTTCTTAGCACGTCCGATCTCAGTACTGGTGTCCGGATTGATGCCATTGGTAGTGAGGGCACCTGCAAACCGAGAGGAAGAAAAGAAATAATCTTTTGCTTTTTCATTATTATTTCTTTGTTAAAGAAGAGCATGAATAAGATAAAACTTAAATATGCCCTACTGAAATTTAAATAATGTGTTTAGTCTTCACGGCTTATATGCTTCCTATAATAGCCTTGCTATCAAAGTATTCTACTAAATGTTAGTTAACTCAAAGTAAGTTTTCCTCCCTTTTGAAATTTTTTATTGAAGAACATACAATGCATTACATAAAAGTAACATATTTGCAGTAACTAGCTCAATTGTCTTGAAGGCAATGGTGAGGTCAGCATGCATTCTCTCACAGCTTGAAGCTCTTCATGTTAGAAAGGCACCACCCGGCATCCTCAAAGGAGATCAACTACGCAGAAGCATTTTCTGAACCATACAGCATATTAAAAAAAAAGAAAATTATAAATGATAGTATGCTTTCTATTTCTGTCATTTTCTATTTCTGACCAACTCCTATCAATAAGCAGAAGCATCTGATTCCCTAGCCACCAAACCCACATGGGCAAGCATTTTGGAAAAACTTCCATTTAAAGAATATAACCAACTACACAGAGAACTCTGGCAGAAAAAAAATACAGATAAAATATTCATTGACTTAACAGAACACTCAAAAAATATTCTCCTAAATCTCAATAGCAGGAAAAGCTGGGCTTCTGTGAAACCACTTGTTTAGCTTACAAAGAGTGAGCATCTCCCACAAATCCTGTTTCCCTTGCGCCGCTGGGAGGCTCAGGGATGAGCTTGCCACCCATCTGTATAACCTCACACAGCCAAAGACGTGCATCTCACACTGGCCTCGTCGCCCGTGCAGCTCACTTCTTACCCTTGTTTTCTAATCTTGGTCCAGTTTTTTCATCTGCTTATTGTTTGTTCTCTAATTCTGTAAGCTGCCTCAAAAGGTTTTTTGGAACAAGACAGAAGAATAAACAGATAAGTGGAGAGATGGATGGACAAATGGACGGAGAACTCCAAGAAAAGGGGAACAAAACATTTCATATGCAAAATCCTCTTCTGGTAAGGGAAGAAAGGACTGTAACAGAACTGTGAAGAGGCAGGTGGTTTAGGACTTTGTTTCCTGCTGACTTTGTGAAAATCACAGCAAGAGACAACAGGGGAGGACTATAAATAATAATAGAAAAGGGCATGCTTGGAAAAATATATCTCAAATATGCACTTTTTAAAGAATAGATCCAAATCAGCAAGACCCAGTGACATCAACTGTGGGTAGAGAATTGCGAACTCCAACCCCCAGGCACCAGGCATCCCTTCGAGCAGAGTGCATTCACACGGGTTGTTATAATGCCATCCAGGCAAAAGCGATATTTTTTCACACTCGGTGGAAGCAGCACCTACGTAAGGAACATCCACACGTGTCATCACCTACAGCAACTCTATGAGAGTATTCTTAGTGTACCCCATCTCTGCAGGTGAGGAGACAAGATCCTAGAGAGGTTAAATCTCCTTACTAGTTCTCACAATTACAGAGCTGGTAATCCCAAGTAGGAGGCCATCTTGGGCCTATGTTCTTAACCACAGAAGTGTGGTGCTTTGTGTGCTTTTCATGCTTATAATACATTTGTTTCCAGCATAAGTTAATATTTCATAAGTGACAAGGGGTCTTGATTTATTTCATTAGCTCTAATGAATTATTTTTACATTGTTGAGTTTTACTCTCTTTTTCCCTTGGAGAAATGGTGGTAGCGGTGTAAGAATGAGGTGGGTTTTTCATTCTTCATATGGTATCTCATCTCTTCTCTGAGAAGTAAATGATCAAAGCATAAGAGGGAAATCCCCCCCATGGAGAAGGAACAAGTGTTCCCTCCATCTTTTAAACAAAGGGAATCTCCAGTCATGAGGGCTAATTTGATAAACTGAATTTCTTTTTTCTTTTTCTTTTTTCTTTTTTTTTTTTTTTTTGAGACAGAGTCTCTCTCTGTCACCCAAGCTGGAGTGCAGTGGCGCTGGAGTGCAGTGGCATGAAATAAACTAATGGGAGAATTGAAAACCAATAGAGAAAGGTCAACAAAACCAAAAGCTCATTCTTAAAACAACCACAAAATTATGAACTAGCTAAGAAGAGAGGAGAATCAAGTTACTAAAAATCAGGGCTGAAAGAATAGACATTACTGCCAACCTTACAGAAATAAACTGTAAGACAATATTATGAACAATTATACAGCAATGAATTATATAATTTAGATGAGATAGGCAAATTCCCAGAAAGACACAAACTACTAAACCCAACTCAAGATCTAGAAAATCTAAATAGACCCATAACAAATAAAGTGATCGAATCAATAATCAAAAAAATCTACCAGAAAAAAAAGCCAAGTACATAATAATAGACAAACAGAGAGCCAAATCATGAGTGAACTCCCATTCACAATTGCTACAAAGAGAATAAAATATCTAGGAATATAACTTACAAGGGATGTGAAGGACTTCTTCAAGAACTATAAACCACTGTTAAAAGAAATAAGAGAGGACACAAACAAATGGAAAAACATCCCATGCTCATGGATAGGAAGAATCAATATCATGAAAATGGCCACACTGCCCAAAGTAATTTATAGATTTGATGCTATCCCCATCAAGCTACCACTGACTTTCTTCACAAAATTAGAAAAAAACTACTTTAAATTTCATATGGAACCAAAAAAGAGCCCATATAGCCAAGACAATCCTAAACAAAAAGGACAAAATTGGAGGCATCACGCTACCTGAATTCAAACTATACTACAAGGCTGTAGTAACCAAAACAGCATGGTATTGGTACCAAAACAGATATATAGACCAATGGAACAGAACAGAGGCTGCAGAAATAATGCCACACATCTATAACCATCTGATTTTTGACAAACCTGACAAAAACAAGCAATGGGGAAAAGATTCCCTATTTAATAAATGATGTTGGGAAAACTGGCTAGCCATATGCAGAAAACTGAAACTGGACCCCTTCCTTACACCTTATACAAAAATTAACTTAAGATAGATTAAAGACTTAAACGTAGGACCTAAAATCATAAAAATCCTAGAAGAAAACCTAGACAATACCATTCAGGACATAGGCACGGGCAAAGACTTCATGACTAAAACACCAAAAGCAGTGGCAACAAAAGTCAAAATTGACAAATGGGATCTAATTAAACTAGAGAGCTTCTACACAGGAAAAGAAACTATCATCAGAGTCAACAGGCAACCTACAGAATGGGAGAAAATTTTTGCAATCTATGTATCTAACAAAGGGCTAATATCCAGAATCTACAAAGAACTTAAACAAATTTACAAGAAAAAAAAAAACCCATCAAAAAGTGGGCGAAGGATATGAACAGACACTTCTCAACAAAAGACATTTATGTGGCCAACGAACATATGAAAAAAGTTCATCATCACTGGTCATCAGAGAAATGCAAATCAAAACCACAATGAGATACCATCTCACGCCAGTTAGAATGGCGATCAGTAAAAACAACAGATGCTGGAGAGCATGTGGAGAAATAGGAACACTTTTACACTGTTGGTGGGACTGTAAATTAGTTCAACCATTGTGGAAGACAGTGTGGTGATTCCTCAAGGATCTACAACCAGAAATATCATTTGACCCAGCAATCCCATTACTGGGTATATACCCAAAGGATTATAAATCATTCTACTATAAAGACACATGCACACGTATGTTTACTGCAGCACTGTTCACAATAGCAAAGACTTGGAACCAACCCAAATGCCCATCAATGATAGACTGGATTAAGAAAATGGGGCACATAAACACCATGGAATTCTATGCAGACATAAAAAAGGATGAGTTCATGTCCTTTTCAGGGATATAGATGAAGCTGGAAACCATCATTCTCAGCAAACTAACACAGGAACAGAAAACCAAACACCACATGTTCTCACTCATAAGTGGGAGCTGAACGACGAGAATACATGAACACAGGGAGGGGAACATCACACACCGGGGCCTGTTGGGGAATGGGGGGGCTAGGGGAGGGATAGCTTTAGGAGAAATACTTAATGTAGATGACAGATTGATGGATGCAGCAAACCACTATGGCACGTGTATACCTATATGACAAACCTGCACATTCTGCATGTATATCCCAAAACTTAAAGTATAATAAAAATAAAATAAAATAAAGCCAGGTACAGCTGTCTTCAATGGTGAATTCTACCAAATATTTAAGGACAAATTAACACCAATTCTTCATAAACTCTTCCAGAAAACATAAGAGGAAGGAACATTAACCAATTCATTATATGAGGCTAATGTTGCCCTAATACCAAAACCAGAAAAAGACATCAAAAGAAAACTACAGACCCACATTTCTTATGAATATAGACAAAAGGCCAGGTGCGGTGGCTCACACCTGTAATCCCAGCACTTTGGGAGGCCAAGGAGGGTGGACTGACTGAGGTTAGGAGTTCAAGACCAGCCTAGCCAACATAGTAAAACCCCGTCTCTACTAAAAATGCAAAAGTTAGCTGGGCATGGTGGCACATAACTGTAGTCCCAGCTACTCGAGAGGCTGAGGCAGTAGAATCACTTGAACCTGGGAGGCGGAGGTTGCAGTGAGCCGAGATCAGGCAACTGCACTCCAGCCAGGGCAACAGAACGAGGCTTCATCTCAAAAAAAAAAAAAAAAAAGGCCGGGCGCAGTGGCTCAAGCCTGTAATCCCAGCACTTTGGGAGGCCAAGACGGGCGGATCACAAGGTCAGGAAATCGAGACCATCCTGGCTAACACGGTGAAACCCCGTCTCTACTAAAAAATACAAAACACTAGCCGGGCGAGGTGGCGGCACCTGTGGTCCCAGCTACTCGGGAGGCTGAGGCAGGAGAATGGCGTAAACCCGGCAGGCGGAGCTTGCAGTGAGCCGAGATCGCGCCACCGCACTCCAGCCTGGGCGACAGAGCGAGACTCCATCTCAAAAAAAAAAAGAATATAGATGAAAATATCCTCAATAAAATACTAGCACACTGAATCCAGCATGATATAAAAAAGCTTATACAACAAGATCCAGTGGGATTCAGCTCAGAAATCTAAGGTTAGTTTAATGTCTGAAAATGAGTAGAATAAAGGACAAAACCACATGATCATCTCAATAGACACAAAGAAAGCATTTGATAAATTCCACACCCTTTCGTGATGACACTCAACAAACTAGGCTGGCCAGGCACGGTGGCTCACGCCTGTAATCCCAGCACTTTGGGAGGCTGAGGTGTGCGGATCACGAGGTCAGGAGATCAGGACCATCCTGGCTAACACGGTGAAACCCCGTCTCTACTAAAAATACAATAAATTAGCCAGGCATGGTGGTGGGCGCCTGTAGTCCCAGCTACTCGGGAGGCTGAGGCAGGAGAATGGTAAACCCGAACCCGGGAGGCGGAGCTTGCAGTGAGCCGAGATTGCGCCACTGCACTCCAGCCTGGGCGACAGAGCAAGACTCCGTCTCAAAAAAAAAAAAAAAAAAAAAAGAAAGAAAGACTCTCTCTCTTTTCAGATGACATGATCCTGCCTCTAGAAAACCCTAAAAAAGCCACCAAAAAACTTTTAGAGCTAAGAAACGAGTTCCACAAATTTGAAGGATATAAAACCAATACACACAAAAAAATGTGTTTCCATATACTTGCAATGAACCACATGGAAATGAAATTAAGAAAAGAATTCCGTTTACAATAGCATGAAAAAGAAAATACTTAGGAGTAAATTTAACCCAAAAAAAGTATAAAATGATATTCTGAAAACTCAAAACATTGCTAAAAAAATTAAAGAAGGTAAATGTTGAAAAGACATCCCATGTCCATGGATTAGAAGATTTAATCTTCTTAAAATGTCAATATTCTCCAAACTGATCAACAGTATGGAGACTCTATCAAATCTCTATCAAAATCCCAGCTGGATTCTTTGTAGAAAATGATCATCTGATCCTAAAATTCATATGGAAATTCAAGGGATCCAGAATAACCAAAACTATCTTGAGAAGAAAGTAACAAATTTAGAAGACCTATACTTCCCAATTTCAAAATTTACTACAACTTACCCGGGGTGGGGGAGGTATGAGTAATGTTTTAATTTATTTATTTTCTTTACCTTTATTTTCTAAATTCTTTATAATGAAGATGACTTTTACAATAAGGAAAAAATATGGTTTTGTTTTTACATTTTTTTTTCTTTCCAACTTTTGTTTTATGTTCAAGGGGTACATGTGCAGGTTTGTTACATGTATAAGTTATTTTTTAAACATGCACACATACTCCTTGGAAAAAAAATGTATAAAGAGGTAAACAGGCCGGGCGTGGTGGCTCACACCTGTAATCCCAGCACTTTGGGAGGCCAAGGCGGGCATATCACGAGGTCAGGAGATCGAGACCATACTGGCTAACACGGTGAAACCCCATCTCTCTAAAAATACAAAAAAGTAGCCGGGCATGGTGGCGGGCGCCTGTAGTCCCAGCTACTCGGGAGGCTGAGGCAGGAGAATGGCGTGAACCTGGGAGGTGGAGCTTGCAGTGAGCCGAGATCGCGCCACTGTACTCCAGCCTGGGCGACACAGTGAGACTCTGTCTCAAAAAAATAAAATAAAAATAAAAGAGGTAAACAAATATCTAGTGAAAAATAACTTATAAATAAGAGTATATTTAAGTTTTTCATAAATTGAAAGCTTAAAAGCAAAAACCCATCAAGTTCCTAGGGAAATGTGTATAACATATAAAAACAAATTCATTTTCAAAAGTTCTAATTGACTAATGAAAACCCAACAAACGGCCAGGCGTGGTGGCTCATGCCTGTAATTTCAGCACTTTGGGAGGCCGAGGCAGGTGGATCACAAGGTCAGGAGTTCAAGACCAGACTGTCCAATATGGTGAAATCCTGTCTCTACTAAAAATACAAAAACTAGCCAGGCATGGTGGCAGATGCCTGTAGTCCCAGCTACTCGGGAGGCTGAGGCAGGAGAATCACTTGAACCTGGGAGGTGGAGGTTGTAGTGAGCCGAGATCGGGCCACTGCACTCCAGCCTGAGCAAGACTCTGTCTCAAAAAAAAAAGAAAAGAAAAGAAAAGAAAACCCAACAAACAAAGAGAAAAATCACATCTGATAGTCAACTTTAAACACATGGAGTGGAATAGGCCTAGAAATTACAGCCCCAGCCAGGTATTGTGGCTCACGCCTAAATTCCTAGTGCTTTGGGAGGTTGAAGCAAGAGGCTTGCTTAAGGCCAGCAATTCAAGGTATCACAGCTCCTGTAATTCAGATATTAACTCAATATAATGGAAGGAAATCTTTCCCTAGGAGACAGTGGAATTCTGTGCATAAGACAGGATAAACTCAGCCCAAAGTGCACTAGCCACAGTGATGATTTTTTAAATAGAATTCTAAAGTTAGAATATTGTTGAAAAGCTGCCAAATTCTCTGAAAGACAGAAACACATGCATGAACACACATATATATAAAGTCTACCCCATGCTGCATATAAATGCTAGTTTATTTTTGTTTACTCATGGGCACTAATTACTTTAATGGAGGCAGAATATTTTAATTATGACAGGTAATCAATATTACATGACTTGTCAAATCTAGTTAACGAATTTACTCTGTTGTATAACCATAATACATCTAAGACATCTAAACGCAGTGAAAATGCCTTTGTGTATTTTTGTTTTCTGGAAGTCTTTTAAAAATTCCAGGCTTTTTCAATACCTCTGAGAGATACTTCTATATGACTTTTTCCCTTGTGAAACAAACAACAGATACTGTTGTCAATATTCTGTCTTGTACACAGTGACTGAAGACCGCCATACTCTAGCTAATCCGCTGGACAATGAGGCACTATGCTGGACACTATGAGTGAACAACAGGAAAAAAAGGAAGACAACAACCCTTTTCTGGAAAGGCTTACAATCTGCGTCAACACTGGGGATTTCTTCCTTTAGCTAACGAAATGGAATCAATCAAATACTGTTTTTGAACTTTCCGTAGTCGTGACGCTACTTTTATTAGTGTGATGAGCAGAAAAGCCTTAAATGGCTTTGTTAGGTCAACTAGCAGCGACCATCACTGGAGAGTAAGTAATGCAGAAATTAACTGATAGTAATGATTCTGCCTGCGTTAGACCAAAATAAACCTACGCTGAACTCTGCAAGGTGAATGAAGAGATGAGGTCCCTCATGACAAAAAAAAAAAAAAAAAAAAGGCAAGAAATCAAATAAGCAAAGAGTTCTCAATAAATGATTCCCTATAAAAAGCAATAGAGCATGGTGGTTAAGAGGATAAATCCTGGGTGCAAACTCATGGGTTTGAATACCCACTTCACCACTTACTAACTATGACCCTCAGCGAGTCAGACAACCTTCCTGCATCTCAGTTTCCCCATCTATAGACTAGGCATAACAACAGTACCTGTCTCCTAGAATCGTGAAGATTATATTGCTTTAGGTGTAAAGTTTATATATAGCATCTTAAGTCGCAGATATGACATCAAAAGCACAGGAACAAAGACAACATTAACTGGATTTCATCCAAATTTAACACTTGTATGCTTCAAAGGACACCATATCAAGAAAATGAAAAGATAACACACAGAATGAAAGAAAAATCTTGCTAATCATACATCAGATAAAGGACTCATATACAGAATATATAAAAAACTGTTACTGGCCAGGTGCAGTGGCTCACGCCTGTAATCCCAACACTTTGGGAGGCCGAGGTGGGTGGATCACCTGAGGTCAGGAGTTTGAGACCAGCCTGGTCAAAATGGCGAAACCTCATCTCTACTGAAAATACGAAAATTAGCCAGGCATGGTGGCAAGTGTCTGTAATCCAAGATGCTCAGGAGGCTGAGGCAGGAGAATCGCTTGAACCCAGGTGGTAGAGGTTGCAGTGAGCCGAGATCACGCCCCTGCACTCCAGCCTGGGTGACAAAGCAAGATTCCGTCTCACAAAAAAAAAAAAAAGCAAAGAAACTGTTACAACTCAACAATAAAAAGACAAAAAGACAACCCAATTTAAAAATGGGTAACTATCTAAATACATATTTTTTCAAAGAAAATATAGAGATGACAATAATCACATGAAAAGATGCACATCATTAGCTATAAGGGACATGGAAACCCAAATTACAATGAGACACCAGGTCACATCCACCAGGATGGCCACAATCAAAAAGGTAACAAGTATTGACAAGGAAGCAGAGAAATTAGAACTTGCAGTCATTACTAGTAGGAATGTAAAGTGTTACAGCCACTTTGGAAAACAATCTGGCAGTTTCTGAGAAAGTTAAATGTTGAGTTGCCATATGACCCAGCAACTCCCCATCCAAGGCATACACATAATAGAATTTAAAACATATGGGCCAGGCACGGGGGCTCACACCTGTAATCCCAGCACTTTGGGAGGCTGAGGTGGGATCACCTGAGGTCAGGAGTTCAAGACCAGCCTGGCCAACATGGTGAAATGCCATCTCTAGTAAAAATACAAAAAAAATTAGCCAGCCTTGGTGGCAAGCGCTTGTAATCCCAGCTACTTGGGAGGCTGAGGCAGGAGAATTGCTTGAACCCAGGAGGCGGAGGTTGCAGTGAGCCAAGACTGTACCACCGCACTCCAGCCTGGGCAACAAGAACAAAACTCCATCTCAATCAATCAATCAACCAATCAATAAATCAAACAAACATATGTCCACACAAATGTTTATAACATCATTATTCATAATAGCCAAAAGGTACAAACGATACAAATGTCCATCAACTGATGGAATGGAAAAACAAAATGTGGCATATACACACACACACACACACACACACACACACACACACATATACACAGAATGAAATATTATTCTGCAAGAAGAAAAATAAATGCATACTGACACAATGCATACCGACACATGCTGTACAGATGAACCTTGAAACATACAGTAAGTGAAAAAGGCCAGTCACAAAAACGACATACCATTATATGTATGATGCCATTTATATGAGAAGTCCAGAACAGGCAAATAATAGAGAAAGAAAGTAGCTTACTAGTTGCTTGGGGGTAAGGGAAGGACGTAGGCAAAGGAGAGTGACTGCTAACGGGTATACGGCTTCCTGTTGGGGTTATGAGAATGTCCTAAAACTGACTGTGGTGAGGGTTGCGCAACTCTGTAAATATACTAAAAATGACTGGATTTTACCCTTTAAATAGGTAAACTGCATTGAAACTAGTTTGTTTGTTTTTTAAAAAAAAAGCACCTTAGAACATTGTCTGTCACATAATAACTGAAAACTGCTAATTTTTATTACAGGAAGAAGAAACTCTCCTCAACATGAAAATGGAAAAAGCAACTATGAGTTAACTAAAATTATCCAAAAGATCATTTTATGTAAAGTGGCTGCTGAATGTACATGAAATGTTTAGAAATTAAATTTTAAAAAAAAAAGAGGCCAGGCACAGTGGCTTACGTTTGTAATCACTTTGGGAGGTAAAGGCAGGAGGATTGCTTGAGGCCAGGACCAGCCTGGTCAACACAGAGAGACCCCATCTCTATGAAAAAAGTAAAACATTAGCTGGGCATGGTGGTGCACACCTGTAGTCCCAGCTACTCCAGAGGCTGAGGTGGGAGAACTGCCTGAGTCCAGGAGTTTGAGGGCACAGCGAGCTAGGTTCGCGCCTGTGAATAACCACTGCACTCCAGCCTCGGCGGCAGAGTGAGAACCTGTCTCCCAAAAAAAAAAAACAAAACAAAGAAAAAAGAGTTTTAAGAATCATGCCACTTTAAAAATGCAGATAAAGAACACAAAGGCCTAGCGGCTAGAAATGCAGGGAGGGGAAGCTTAGTTCTTAGGATAAGAGATGGAGGACCCCCCGAAAACCGTGAAACTCTTCTTCTGGTTTTGGAAACGGTGGTGGGGAAAGCTGGTAGGAAAAGAATTTGGAAACAGCTTGCTTCAAACATTATGTCCATTTAAAACTCAAAAATGAAATGAAAGTGATGTAATTTTGTGATAGCTTCATGTGAATGGGTTTTCCAGGAGCTGAACACTTTTACAACCCCTGAGAGAGTGTTAGCTATTCAGATGGAGAGGCTGTGGAGAAGCAAATTGCATTGCTCCTAGGAGCTGGGAAGATTCCCTACCAGCACTGTCACTGCTAACACATTTGCAAGGGTTTAGAAACGACCAACGCTTGAAACACAGATATGATTTCAGTAGCGAGTCAGTCCTGATACAAAGGTCTCCGCAAGCAGAGGCCAGAAGGCATTAGCAGGAACTGGGGTGGCCTGGAAAGCAGGAATCAGAACGTGGGGCCAGGACGGCCTTTCATTCTCTTTACTCGCTCTCCCATTGGTAAAGAGAAGTCAGGTCCACACGTTTCTCATTTGGGACCATGACAGAGGATGTCCTGACACACCAAACACTGGTTTCTGGGTCCTTCCTGGCGGTTTTCACCTCTACAGCAGGACCCTGATGCACCCTTGAATAACAAAGCCCTACAGAATCTCCTCACTTTTCCTCCCAGCACTCTAAACTCAATTTCACCTCTACACAACCTTATCTTGAAAAGCTTCAGAAATCTTTTTTAAATGCCTTATCTCAACAAACGCCTGATTTTCCTTACAGCTCTGAGCTACTTCTATACGGTGGACACATCTAATTCTCCTACAACTAATGCGACTGACACACTGCAATGCGGTATTTTATAGCAGGCATAACCAGCCAAACTGGGGCTCAGCAACTCGTACTGGTCAAATACCAGTACATTCAACATCCATTTCATTTGTCATCAGTGTTGGCGGGGCTTTCAGCACCTCCGTGGCATAAAGTCTACCCTCCTGACTGTCCCCCAGATGTCTTCTCATCAGCAACTCAGTTCTCCTGAAACCCAAACTGAGCATTTATTGTCCTTTCTCTACACATTCCACAAACCCCATCAGGAAACTTAGCCACTGGCCTAGAGAAACGAGTAAATGCAAATATTAAAACCAATGCCTGCAAACCTGAGGCAACTTCATTTCGGAGCCAAGATGCACGAGGAGATGAAAGCAAACGTGTTAGTCACAAAGCCTGCGTAAGCACAGCCATCTGATTTCAATTCTAGGCTGTTTTCATTTTGTACTATTTACCCTGTCATTGTTTCTCATTAAGTCAGAAAATAATAGAGCCCATCATGAAATAATTAAGCAGTGTAATAAAAGAGGTTTTTGCTGTATTAATTACAGAAGATATTACAAAGGGAAAGAAAAATCTGCCTCTGTAAAAAAATACAAGATTTTTTTTCTTGTTAAGAACACAGAGACGAAATGCAGTAGAGAATGAACTCACGTGGAAGGGAGCACAAGCCACAAATCAGAGCAAAGTCATGATTACAAATGAATTCAAAATTAACAGGACAAACATGCTCAATGCATTCAAAGAATTAAAGGCACAATTCTCCAATCATTCACTTAGCCATGCTAGAGGAAGAAGCCTCCTCGAAGCCTCCTCTTCAACAGATAACATAAAGCAACGGGGTGCCCATCAAGCAAGGACCCATCAATCATCAGGTTTTAACAGTTCTGATTTAAAGTTACTTAAATCAGAATATTCCAAAGATCATCATCCAGAAATTTTAACCATTCATTCACATCACCATGAAACAAGCACTTAAAAAAATAACCAAAAGAAACTAAACACATAGATCATGTACCTGGATCAATGAGAACTTCCTGTGCCCCTGGAAGAAAGAACAGATTATGGTATTTTATTTGGAAAACAAAACTACTTTTAAAAATAACTACTAAAACACATTTCATAATTCACATAGCCTGGAGAAAAATCTGACTTGTATCTGATCAGAAAAGCAATTCTGAGGAACCGTATGTTACAAGTTTGGTGCCTTTTTGCTTCAGACAGGAAAAGATAAAAGAAAAGCTACTATTACTCATACCCTAAACAAATTGTTAAGTGCCTCTTCACCTCTCTGCCTTCCCACTTCCTATGTTCATGCTCCCAGCTCTTCTTTTTTTTTTTTCTGAGACACAGTCTTGCTCTGTCGCCCATGCTGGAATGCAGTGGCGTGATCTCGGCTCACTTCATCCTCTGCCTCCCGAGTTCCAGCAATTCTCCTGCCTCAGCCTCCTGAGTAGCTGGGATTACAGGAGTACACCACCACGCCCGGCTACTTTGTTGTTGTTGTTGTTGTTGTATTTTCAGTAGAGACAGGGTTTCACCATGTTAGCCAGGCTGGTCTCAAACTGCTGGGATTACAGCCATGAGCCACTGTACTCGACCTCCCAGCTCTTCTTAAACAAATATGAGAATTCCTTATTTCCACAAATAAGCAAAGTGACAAAGGATAACTATTTGCGCAAATGTATGTCAGCAACCTAGAATGGGGGAGAAAAGGTGCCAGAGGCTCTATGGAACTTTTCACAACCCCCCTAAAATACCTCTCTCTCTCTCTCACACACACACATGCACACACACAACTGGATACTTCATCAAGTTAAAGATTTCCAACTTTTAGAAGCTAGCTTTGTAGTTAGTTTAAAATACAAAACCGCCGGGCGCGGTGGCTCACACCTGTAATCCCAGCACTTTGGGAGGCCGAGGCGGGCGGATCACAAGGTCAGGAGATCGAGACCACGGTGAAACCCCGTCTCTACTAAAAAATACAAAAAATTAGCCGGGCGCGGTGGCGGGCGCCTATAGTCCCAGCTACTCAGGAGGCTGAGGCAGGAGAATGGCGTGAACCCGGGAGGTGGAGCTTGCAGTGAGCTGAGATGGCACCACTGCACCCCAGCCTGGGCGACGGCGCAAGACTCCGTCTAAAAAAAAAAAAAAAAAAAAAAAAAAAAAAAACATTAACTTCACTATTATGAAGAAACTTTTGAAAGCCTTGCTGGTCTGCTAAACTACCCAAATATCTGTGTGATCCAATTAGACTTCTCTATAGAATGCAATTTCCCATCACGGCAAAACACACCTCAAGAGGTACTGGTTCCAAGAGTCATGTTTATCATTAGCTATTCTCATTTTTAAACATGTTAAGAAGATTCAAAAAGGCATGTCCCAATAATCTTATGGAAATAGCACATCTATTCAATTGTCTACATAGGGAAGAGGCCCCATGATTATGGTGCTATTTAAGGGCTATTTTGTGTACAGTCATCTCTGTTTGTAAATGTAGACTAAAAATCACTGCAATCTTGAAGCCACCATTAAAATAAAAAACAGGTGTTTTCCATTGAATAACACCTTTATGCCAAGCATGATGCTTAACAAATACCATGTATGACCTTCAGAGCAACCCCACAAAATAAACAGGTATTAGCCCTCACTGTCTATGGGGAGACAGAAGCCCAGAGGAGCCGAGGGAAGCCCCACCATCGCACAGGCCACGACACCAGGTCCCAGGTCTGCACTGAGCAGACATTCAGCTGCACAGACCTTGAGGACGTCTGGATTTCCAGATAATCCTACAAACGTTTTGTTTTGTGAAGAACCTGGCCAAATATATTATACTATGCCATGTCCTTTAGATAGGGGATATGAATTAAACCTTTGATGCCTCAGAGTTATTATCACAGTCATCAGTCATCTGATTATTAGTATCATCAGCCTCTAGTGGACTGATTTCACATTAACCAAACTTGCAAGAGACTGATATAGGAAAACTGGAGGTTTAACCATTAATGTAATAGGGGACACAAAATTATCAATCAAATCAAATATCAGGGTTCAGTGATCAGCACATTTTCTCTTCAAAGGCCAAATCACCAGCAGGAGGTAAGTAGAAGTCAGGTCCATACGTCTCATTTGGGACCATTACAGAGGATGCCCTCATACACCAAATGCTGGTTTCTAGGCCCTTTCCTAGTGGTTGTCACCTCTACAGCAGGATCCTGGCACCTGAATAACAAAGCCTAACACCACCACCCCTGTCTACAAGATGAAGGGAGGAGGCCGATGCTTCAGTTTGTTCCTGTTCTAAGATGAGCCTCTGTGAGCCCCTGTCTTTCGTTTTTATTTAGGGGCATTAAAGTGTTCAGATGGGGAACTGAATACCACTCCCTTCCCGGAAACAGGATTCAGTAGTTGTATTTTGTTGAAATACAAATCAAGTTCATCTAGAAAACTCCACTTTCTCTGAACAGGAGTTTTCTAGATGAATTTGATGGACTAAAGTTCTGTTAGAAGGAGAAACCTGCTGCCTACACAAATGATTAATGCAAACCGCCGTGCACTCTCTGTGGACACTGCAAACCGCAGTGCACTCTCTGTGTCAGTGGCCAAGACACAAATGCCAATGCTGCATAACTCTCTCTGTCCCAGCCTTTCCACACGGGCCGGCCCGCTGACTGATGTATAGATGTACACATGGAACTATAGATAGGCTGATACCTCTAAATGCCTGAAGCCAGTCTACCAACGCTCAGTCTGACTGCCAGGGGTTTTTTGTTTTGTTTTTTGTTCTTCTGTTTTGTTTTTTTGAGACAGAGTCTCACTCTGTCGCCCAGGCTGGAGTACAGTGGTGTGATCTCGGCTCACTGCAACCTCCGCCTCCCAGGTTCAAGCGATTCTTCTGCCTCAGCCTCCCAAATGGCTGGGACTACAGGCACGCCACCACTCCCAGCTAATTTTTTTTTTAATTATTTTTAGTAGACACAGGGTTTCACCATATTGGCCAGGCTGGTTTCGAACTCCTGACCTTGTGATCTGCCTACCTTGGCCTCCCAGGGCTGGGATCACAGGTGTGAGCCACTGCGCCCGGCCAACTGCCAGGGTTTAAATCCCAGCTCTGCCACTTACTGGCTCCATAACCTTGGTCAAGTTCCTCAACCTCTCTATGCCTCAGTTTCCACATCTGCAAAACTGGGATGATAATCCAACCTACCTTACCTGGTTGTTATGAAGATTAAAGGGTTAAATTGGTTTATGTAAAATGTGTGTAGAGGCCAAGTCGGGTGGATCACTTGAGGTCAGGAGTTTGAGACCAGCCTGGCCAACACGGTAAAATCTCTACTAAAAATACAAAAATTAGCTGGTCATGGTGGTGCACACCTGTAATCCCAGCTACTTGGGAGGCTGAGGCATGAGAATTGCTTGAACCCGGGAGGCGGCAGTTGCAGTGAGCCAAGACTGTGCCATTGCACTCCAGACTGGGCAACACAGTGAGACTCCATCTCAAAAAAATAAAAATAAAAATAAATAAAATGTCTGTAGCACATTTTAAGCGTTCAACAAATGTTATCAGTCAGGTGTGGTGGTTCACACCTGTAATTCCAGCACTTTGGGAGGCCAAGATGGGCAGATCACCTGAGGTCAGGAGTTCGAGACCAGCTTGGCCAACATGGCAAAACCCTGTCTCTACTAAAAATACAAAAATTAGCTGGGCATGGTGGCAGGCACCTGTAATCCCAGCTACTTGGGAGGCTGAGGCAGGAGAATCATGTGAACCTGGGAGGCAGAGGTTGCAGTGAGCCGAGATCGCGCCATTGCACTCCAGCCTGGATGACAGAATGAGACTCCATTCCCCCTCCAAAAAAAAAAAAAAGTTATCTGTTACAGTGATTTTACAAATCTCCCTCTAATCATCCTTTGTATTTCCTTGCTAGTCTAAATCGCAAAGGATATCCTTTTTTCTGTGTTTACAAAGAAAGAACTGTCACCCCATGACCTACTTAAACTGAGGGGGAAGACAGCACTTGCTCCCCACTCCTCTGGTTTCCACAATAAAGGCTTTATCCTAAGCAATGCTGACCTCTCGCCCACCCCCATTCCTCCCCCACCCAAGGGGAGTGAGTTGTGAGATGAGTTTGTGAGACAAGCTGGGCACGTGAACCCCTTCTTTCGCCCTTGGGTGCTACACTCAGGAAGCACAGGGGATGCTCTGCTCCACCATGCCTATGTCTGACAGGGACAGGGCCCCTCATAGGAAGGCCCGCTGTGGCCCAGAGCCACCAGATCTTGGATATGCAGTAGTAGGATGCCCATTTTTCTTCATCCCTCAAATTCATGGAAAATGTGGGGGTTGTTTTTCGTTAAGACAAGGTCTTGCCCTGTCGCCCAGGCTGGAGTGCAGTGGCAGAATCTCAGCTCACTGCAACCTCTGCCTCTTGGGCTCAAGCAATCCTCCCACCTCAGCCTCCTGAGTAGCTGGGACTATAGGCCAACATTCCCAGCTAATTTTTTGTATTTTCTGTAGAGACAGGATTTCATCATGTTACCCAGGCTGGTCTCAAATTCCTGGGCTCAAGCGATCCACCCACTGTGGCCTCCCAAAGTGCTAGGATTACAGGTGTGAGCCACCATGCCTGGCAGAGACTATGGTTTCATCACTAATAAGGGTGGCATTTTTATTCTCTACCTGCTTACTCTTGTCTTGTCTCTCAATTGCTTGTTGAAGAAAACAAGAGTGTTATTATTGGGCCCCTTTAAGCCCCAACATATACTAATCCGCAAATAATTCTGTGGCTTGGGTAGGGTCAAGATGCCTATATAATGGCCATGTCTCTAAACCTGCAGCTAAATTATGGGTATAAGAACTACTGACCCAGGCCGGGCGCGGTGGCTCAAGCCTGTAATCCCAGCACTTTGGGAGGCCGAGACGGGCGGATCACGAGGTCAGGAGATCGAGACCATCTGGCTAGCCGGTGAAACCCGTCTCTACTAAAAATACAAAAACTAGCGGAAGGCGGTGGCTGACCTGTAGTCCCAGCTACTCGGAACTGAGCAGAAATGGCGTAAACCGGGGCCGGGCTTGCAGTGAGCTGAGATCCGGCCACTGCCTCCCAGCACCTGGCGTGAAAGTGAACTCCCGTCTCAAGAACTACTGACCCTCCTCAAGTATTTCCTTCATTTCCTAACTGAGTCTTTCTTCACGAAAACATTTTTCCTATTTCAATGCCTTAGTAATTTCCAAACACTATAAAATGATGACTTCATATAAAATAATAGCTAATGGTCATGAGGTATTTTATGAGATGACCACCATGCTAAACATTTTGCACACATTCTAATCCTCACAATTCTACAAAGCAGAAATTAGGAGCCCCTACTCACAGATGCAGAGCGAGGAGGTGGGGGGCACCTGGGAAAGAACTGCAGGACCTGCGTTCAAACACAAGTCAGCTGAATTAGGCTTTTCCATGACACCACACCACCACCCACTAGCAAACATGCAAAAGTGGGTGCAATACTCAGGGAGTTCCAGGTTCCCCTCAGCTTTAAGGTGCTCCAGATGGTTTCTATCTCTTTTACAGGTCATGGCTGACTGGTTTCTAACACTGGAGAAAAAGTCCAGTTTCACCACTGTCTACTTTGCACATCTGAAATTTTCACGCTGAAATGACATAATGAAAATAAGATAACTAGAATATTTTTCCAGGTATCCAAATATAATGGGCATGATGCTATTCTAAAGTATTAAACAACAACAAAATTCAGATGAAGGAAGCCTGGTTTAAATCTTCTTTCACCAACAGGAAAATTAGGACATTAAAAAAATATATATATATGTACAACAGCGCCACCTATGGCCAGAAAGGTCTTTCCAGGTTGCTGAAAAAAAAAAAAGGAACAAATTTAATTGTTGGCATAATAAGAAATGATCAACAGGGCTTTTTAAAACACGATGCTCAGAGACCATAACTAAAAGTGCAGCTAGCACATATTGAAATCTACTTCAAGGAAGGGACCAGTATTCAGTATTTAATCCGAAAACTTTAACACTCCTAAATATAAACAGAAGACACAGACTCATAGAAACTAATCTTAGAACAGGAAGAAAACTCGAGCATCTGGCCCATTCTCTTCATTCTACAGGTAGTGAGGTTGAGACCCAGAGAATTTGTTCTTCTAGCAATCAGTGGCAAACCTTTTTCCTAGTCCTTGGATTTTGCACTATACCAAAAGCCACCTTAATCTATACCAACCCTATAATCATAAAAGTCACGTCTGGATGGGTGCAGTGGCTCAGCCTGTAATCCCAGCACTTTGGGAGGCCAAGGCGGGCGGATCATGAGGTCAGGAGACCGAGACTATCCTGCCTAATACGGTGAAACCCCATCTCTACTAAAAATACAAAAAATTAGCTAGGCGTGGTGGCGGGTGCCTGTAGTCCCAGCTACTTAGGAGGCTGAGGCAGGAGAATGGCGTGAACCCCGGAGGCGGAGCTTGCAGTGAGCCCTCCAGCCTGGGGGCAGAGCGAGACTCTGTCTCAAAAAAAAAAAAAAAAAAAAAAACAGTCACGTCTGTATATTTCAGTCAGTAAATAGCCTAAGTGTCTTACAAAAAAATACTTCCCAAAGGACTGGCAACTAACTATTGATCATACAATTTTGTTGAAACACAAACACATTTATTTATATATTAAAATAGCATAATCGGTCAAGCACAGTGGCTCACGCCTGTAATCCCAGCACTTCGGGAGGCCGAGGCGAGTGGATCACCTGAGTCAGGAGTTGGAGACTAGCCTGGCCAACATGGCGAACCCTCGTCTCTACAAAAATTAGCTGGGCATGGTGGCACACACTTATAATCCTGTTACTCAGGAGGCTGAGACACAAGAATCACTTGAGCCCGGGAGGCAGAGGTTACAGTGAGCCAAGATCGTGCTGCTGCACTTCAGCCTGGGCAACAGAGCAAGACTTTGTCTCAAAAAAAAAAAAAAAAAAAAACACACAGGCCGGGCGCAGTGGCTCACGCCTGTAATCTCAACACTTTGGGAGGCCGAGGCAGGCAGATCACTTGAGGTCTGGAGTTCAAGACCAGCTTGGCCAACATGGTGAAACCGTGTCTCTACTAAAAATACAAAAGTTAGCCAGGCATGGTGGCGGGTGCCTGTAATCCCAGCTACTCGGGAGGCTGAGGCAAGAGAACCACTGAAACCCAGGAAATGGAAGTTGCAGTGAGCCAAGATTGAGCCACTGCACTCCAGCCTGGGTGACAGAGCGAGACTCTGTCTCAAAAAACAACAAAAACAAAACATGATCTATTCAACAATGTCCCCTTGTAGTCAATCTATAAAGGAAAAGTGATGTCAAATCAACGTTTCTACTTTTTTCATCTATTACAGATACAGAAAAAAAAAATCAAAATTTTCTCAATCACAAAAAAAGATAAGCCTGAGGCAGGAGAATAGGATCTAGAGGCAAGGAACCTAGCATTGTTTCACACTGACTTCCTACAACTAAATTGAAAGGAAAACCCTAACTTTCCATGACTAAGTAACAAAAGGACCAGAGGCTGCTCCCTTTGACCTTTTCTGCATAGCAGATGGGAAATTGGCTGTCCGCAACCAATCAGATTGATTGCGGGTGGAGTCTTCGTTTGCATAGACGTATAACTATGTCTGCTTTTCATCTGCATAGAAGCATAACTTTGCAACTTCACCTTAGCCTCGGACTGGTTCCTTTTTGCAACCAATCAGATGTTTGCACAGGAGTGTGACGTTTGTTAACTTCAGCCTCTGATTGGCTGCTTTCTGAAACCAGTCACCAAGAGGTGAGCATGAAGTGGCCAATGGGAAACTTCTAGAAGGT
Organism: Papio anubis; assembly: GCF_008728515.1. Taxonomy (NCBI): domain Eukaryota; kingdom Metazoa; phylum Chordata; class Mammalia; order Primates; family Cercopithecidae; genus Papio; species Papio anubis. The sequence continues at coordinate 135,600,716 of NC_044983.1, forward strand.
ATTTAGAACCAAGAAGATTCTGTAATGGTGCCCTTGAGCCGCTGCTCGGCCCACTTCACCACTGTGGAGTGTACTTTCGTTTTCAAAAAATCCCTGCTTTCGTTATTTTGTTGCTTTCTTCTTTCTTTGCTTTGTTGGGCATTTTGTCCAATTCTTTGTTCAAAACACTAAGAATCTGGACAACTTGCAGTCACGACCCTCTACCGGGGACAGGCTTATTCCATAAAAATGGCTCAGTATCAATTTGTCAAAACTTAATTGCTATGGTTAGCTGCGTGTGTGTGTGATGGAGTCTTGCTCTGTCACCCAGGCTGAAGTGCAGTGGCACGACCTCGGCTCACTGCAACCTCTGCCTCTCGGGTTCAAATGATTCTCCAGCCTCAGTCTCCTAAGTAGCTGAAATTACAGACACAGGCCACCACGCCCGGCTAATTTTTGAATTTTTAGTAGAGACGGGGTTTCACCATATCAGCCAGTCTGGTCACGAACTCCTGACCTCAAATGATCCACCCACCTTGGCCTCCCAAAGTGCTGGGATTACAGGTGTGAGCTACCGCATCCAGCCACTATGGTCAGCTTCTGAATGACAAGTTTCTAGTAGTTTAAAGGCTTTAGTGGATTATTACAGGGCAATACGAATTTTGATATATAATATATATTCTGTATTAAAAAATTTTATATTCTTCAGCAAGGTAATTTAGGTATTCCCTATCTTACTAGAATGACACTGATTTCATCAAAACTTCATACTGCATTGAAAAACCATAACTGAACCCTTGTCACTTTAAATCATATTCATATATATGAACATACATATATTGAATGTGCATCAGAAATAAACCACCATCTTCATTATTCAAAGATGATGCTTCTAACCAATTTATGTCATTGGGACAGCTAATTTTTTTTTAAGACAGGATCTCACTATGTTGCCCAGGCTGGCCTTGCACCCCTGGGCTCAAGTATCCTCCAGTCTCAGCCTCCCAAGTGGCTAGTGGTGCAAGCCACTGAGCCTGGCTTTGACCCACCGGCTAATTTTCATCGAGCCCCTTTTAGGTGCTTTGTACCCATGGTATCCAACTCTCACAACCATACAAAGTATATAGTATATATACTAATTTACTAATATACTATATACTAATATACTAATTTCACATATGAGGAAATATATTTAGACCATAAAAAAGGCTGACAAGTCCAAAGTCCCACAAAACTTACATATTCATCATCAACAAAGAGTATAGATTTTAAATTTCTGTCAAAATTCACTAACTTAATCTCCTCTTCCATTCTAAAGAGTACACTGAAGCCAGGCACAGTGGTGCATGCCTGTGGTCCCACTACTACTGGAGAGGCTGAGGCAAGGGGACTGCTTGAGCCCAGAAGTTCTAGTCCAGCCTAAACAACATACCATAGACACATACCATAGACATGTGTCTCAAAAAAAGAAAAAAAGACTGCATAAAATCAATTCAATATAACTTTTTCCCTTAGCAAGTATCACTAGATAAAAACAAGCAGTATGTCATTAGCAATGGTTGGATTTTTAAAACCACTTCTATTTTGTCCTGCAATCATTTATTTTTCTTTAATTTTTATTTCTTTTTCCTTTTTCCCTCATTTAACACACCTGACATGTAATTATTTTTAATGTGCTTGCTTCCCATGCTTACAAAGTTAAGAAAATAAAAATATTACCTTTTTAGGTTGTTAGCCGACAATAAAATATTTGTGACAAGGCACAATTTTAATATATTCCAACTCTCATATTCTTACAGTATTTCTTCTTTTAAGCCCTAGTCAGGCTTAGACCACTAAAATTCATCACATATAAACTCACAGAGTTTCAGGCAGCCAGTCAAGGGGAGGCTGATTTGAGGAGCAATTAAGAATACACACTCTGTAATCACATCAACCCAGGTTCAAATCCCAGCTCTGCCACTCACCACTGAAGGATATGGGGCAAGTCACCCAGCCTCAGTCCCCTCACCTGCAAAACGGAGGTACTAATCCCTACCTTCAAATGCCTGCTGTGAGGTAAAACTTAGGTAAAGCTTTTAGCATAGCCACTGGCCTACAACAGGTGCTGAATAATGTACAGCTATTTTGATAATGATGACAGTCCAAAAGGTAGAAATGACCAGAAAGAAGAAATACTTACAAGTCCATGATAAGTACTTTCTTTTGGATTAATTACAAAATGTCCTATTAATTTTTAAAATAAGCTTTGTCCATTAATTATAGGCTTACAGGTTCATATACAAGTCTCCAGATTAAGATTTAGTGGCCCCAACCTTTGAATACTGTGAAAGTAAAGTTAAAAAAAAATTAAAACAAAAGGAGAATTAAAGCAAAAAGTGGCAGGAATTAAGGAATTGTAGTTTAAACTAAGATAACTCAGCCAGGTGCGGTGGCTCACGCCTGTAATCTCAGCACTTTGGGAGGCCAAGGCAGGCAGATCACCCGAGGACAAGAGTTCGAGACCAGCCTGGCCAACATGGTGAAACCCCATCTCTACTAAAAATACAAAAAATTAGCTGGGCACAGTGGCAAGCGCCTGTAATCCCAGGTACTGAGGCAGGAGAATCGCTTGAACCTAGGAAGCAGAGGTTGCAGTGAGCCAAGATCACGCCACTGCACTCCAGCCTGGGCAACAGAGCGAGACTCCCATCTCAAAAAAAATTAAAAAATAAAAAATAAACTAAGATAACTCAGTTTTAACAAGAAATAAAACTTCCCTTTCTCATAGGAAACTGTTTGAAACTACGGAACCTGGACCTGAGCTGTCTAGAGTCTTTTCATAGTATTCCTGAATTCATGTTACTATTTGATAATTAGCAATAATAATATTGGTAATAATAAAGACAGGTGCAGTGGCTCACACCTGTAATCCCAGCACGTTGAGAGACCAAGGTGGACCGATCACTTGAGCCCAGGAGCTTGAGACAGCCTAGGCAACATGGCAAAACCTCCACAAAAAATACAAAAAAATTTAGCCAGGCATAGTGGCATGCACCTGTAGTCCCAACTGCTTAGAAGGCTGAGGTGGGAGGATCCCTTGAGCCCAGGAGGTGGAGGCTGCAGTGAGTAAGTGAGTACAGTGAGTGCACCACTGCCTCCAGCCTGAGCAACACAGACCCTGTCCCAAGAAATAATAATAATAATAACAATAGCTGCTAACATTACCAAGTGCTTGGTGAGGAGGGTTCTAGGACCTTCATATGTGTAACTCAGTCAACCTTCACAACAACCGTATGAGGTAGGGACTACTGTTATCTTCCCCATTTTACAGATAAGAAAACCGAGGCATAGCGCTGGGCGCAGTGGCTCATGCCTATAATCCTAGCACTTTCGGAGGTCGAGGTAGAGACCGACTGCCTGAGCTCAGGAGTTCAACACCAGCCTGGGCAACATGATGAAACCCTGTCTCTACTAAAATACAAAAAATTAGCCAGGCACGGTGGTACACACCAATGAAAGGCACTCCTAAGCCGGGTGCGGAGGCTCTCACCTGAAATACTGGTACTTTGGGAGGCTGAGACAGGTGGATACCTGAGCTCAGGAGTTTGAGACCAGCCTGGCCAACATGGTGAAACCCCGTCTCTACTAAAAATACAAAACTTAGCTGGGCATGGTAGCGGGCGCCTGTAATCCCAGCTACTCGGGTGGCAGGAGAATCGCTTGAATCCAGGAGGCAGAGGTTGCAGTGAGCCAAGATCACACCATTGCACCCCAGCCTGGGCAACAGAGCAAAACTCTATCTCAAAAAAAAAGAAAGGCGCTCCTAGAGAGAACAGAGACTTTTTTTTTTTTTTTTGAGACAAAGTTTCATTCTGTCACCCAGGCCAGGCTGGAGTGCAATGGCATGATTCCAGCTGACGCCCTCCCAGTTTCAAGCAATTCTCCTGCCTCAGCCTCCCAAGTAGCTGGGATTACAGGCATGCTCCACCACGGCCAGCTAATTTTTGCATTTTTAGTAGACATGGGGTTTTACCATGTTGGCCAGGCTTGTCTTAAACTCCTGACCTCAAGCGATCTGCCCTCCTCAGCCTCCTAAAGTGCTGGGATTATAGGCGTGAGCCCGCACCCAACCCAGAAAACTTTCTTTTAAAGAGAAAATTAAACCTGCTTTCACCTTTCTGGATGTGTTGGAGATTTTAGCACTTGGTTGCCGACTAAAGAAAACAGTGAAACTTAAACCACTGCCATCTCATACCAGAGACAGCAATTATAACCATGAGGAGTAAACACAGGTGGTAGACACTAATGGGGTGCATCCAAGTCAGGTCACAGTACAGGACGCAAGCAGCAGGGACCTGCCTGTTTAAACCTTCAGACTTTCGACAGCACCCTCAGCCTGCCTCACTTTCCTCTTCAATAACTGAGATGCTACCAAGAGGAATGTCCCACGACAGAATAATAAAATTGTCTTCAAGAATCATTATAGTTCATCTAAGCAAATCTACAAAGAGGGTATGTGGCTTCAGACGGTGTGGCTACAGTCACTAGCTCATCAAGGCAGCCTCTGCATTCTCTGCTGCTGATACGGGATAATACAATTCATGGAAAAAGAAATGCAAGACATTCCCCATCCAATACATATTAACTACCTTTTTTTGTCTGGAGGGAAAAATGTACAAAAATCTCACGGACAAAAAAAAAAAAAAATCCTAGCATCTTTGTGTATGGCCTGGAGCTCTGCATTATTTGGTATGATCTTGACCTATGCAACATGATGACTTAATACTGAGCTATTAAAGGCAGGTTCATTCACCAAGGACCAAAACATTCACGTTCATTCAGCATTCATGGGTCTGCTCTGCCCAAGAAGTTTTTTCACTCTTCATTGGTTCTACCAAGCATAAGCAAATCAAACGACTCATTGAGAGAACGTCACCAGCCAATAAAATAAGAAACTGCGGCCAGGCGCAGTGGCTCACACCTGTAATCCCAGCACTTTGGGAGGCCAAGGTGGGCGGCTCACAAGGTCAGGAGATCGAGACCACGGTGAAACCCCGTCTCTACTAAATATACAAAAAATTAGCCAGGCACGGTGGCGGGTACCTGTAGTCCCAGCTACTAGGGAGGCTGAGGCAGGAGAATGGTGTGAACCCAGGAGGCGGAGCTTGCAGTGAGCCGAGATTGCGCCACTGCACTCCAGCCTAGGCAACAGAGCAAGACTCCATCTCAAAAAAAATAAATAAATAAGAAACTGCTCCCAGGCCCTGAATCAGCATTAAAATTGACCTCTGGGACTAGCCTCTCCTAATACATAAAATTATAAAAAGACTTAGGCACAGAACCTCCAGTCTGTTATACCAGGAAATTTTACACAATTATTCCAGAAATTAATCATTCTAACCCATTAGTGTATTCAATAAGATTGAAAATATTCAATAAAATCAGAACAAAATGTCTCATACAAGATTTCTGGGCAGGGCACGGTGTCTCATGCCTGTAATCCCAGCACTTTGGGAGGCCGAGGCGGGTGGATCATGAGGTCAAGCAGTCGAGACCAGCTTGGCCAACATAGTGAAACCCTGTCTCTACTAGAAATACAAAAAATTAGCCGGGCATGGTGGTGGGCACCTGTAATCCCAGCTACTCAGGAGACTGAGGGAGGAGAATCACTTGAACCTGAGAGGCAGAGGATGCAGTGAGCCGAGATCGCGCCACTGCACTCCAGCTCGAGTGACAGTGCGAGACTTCGTCTCAAAAAAAAATAGAAAATAAAATAAAATAAAAAAAAGATTTCTGACGCAACAGATTTTACAGTTTATTTAAATATTAGTCCTAACTCAAAGAAAAAAGTAGCAAATGAGTCTGCTTTATTTAAAGACTGCAAGTGAGCAGAGGCCGGAAAAGGGCAGAGCTCACCTGGCCGGTGTCTGTTGGCTGCTTCAGCAGGAAGTGCGCTGCCCTGGAACCTCCGAGCTGCACTCTTCCCACCGGTTCCACCAGGATAGTGATAGATGACAGAAGCCGAACACAATCCTTCCAGGGCAGCTGGGCATTAAGAAAACAAAAAACAAAAACCAGCATCATTAGGCAAGTCAGTGACCCATCATTAGCTCAAACTGCAGGGGCTAAGAATGATTTAAACAGGTGGATTATTTGGAAAAGCCAATTTTTCTCCCAAAACAGAGTTCAAACCTAAAGATCACCAGTTTTTTGCAAATGGGAACTTGCCACCTGTCTTTCCCATGCCCATGTCCAGGCAGGCAACACAGAACACTCTCACCACACTCGAGGCTTCCCTGCAGGGCTGAGTGCACGCGTGAAACAGGCCAGCCTCTGTGTTCATCCATTCGCATGGCCGGCAATCCTACACAGACTGTGCGGCAGACTGCGCCAGGTTCTGGAGCTACAGAGATGTATAACGGAAAGTGCTCTGGACTGAAAATATTTCACAGTAATAGCACCAAAGCAAGACCAGAATGCCTTTCCAGACCACGCGCCCCTTAGGCATCTGCTCCTTTTGAGGCTGTAGACCTCCCTCTTCCTCAAAAACAGCCATATCAACTCGCTACACAGCCCGTTCTTCTCTCACGGCGTGACAACCTAACAATCTCCAGCTATGCCACATGCCTTATAAGGTGTGCCGCAGTATTCATCTCTATCAATTTTATCCATTAATTCAGTGGCCCTTAAACTTCTGGTCTAAAAACTCCTTGATGCTCTTAAAAATGAGGATCACAAAGAGCTTTTTTTGTGATATGGGTTACACCTGTAGATATTTACCATGTTGGAAAATAAAACTGAGAAAAGGATTTAAGTATTTATGTATTAATTTCTTTTAAAATAGGCCAGGCATGGTGGCTCATGCCAGTAATCCCAGCACTTTGGGAGGCCAAGGTGGGTGGATCACTCAAGATCAGGAGTTTAAGACCAGCCTGGCCAACATGGTGAACCCCAACTCTACTAAAAATACAAAAATTGGCTGGGCATGATAGCACACACCTGTAGCCGCAGCTACTGGGGAGGCTGAGGCAAGAGAATCTCTTGAACCTGGGAAATGGAAGTTGCAGTGAGCTGAGATCACGCCATGGCACTCCAGCCTGGGTGACAGAGTGAGACTCTGTCTCAAAAAAATAAAAATAAAAATAAAAAATAAAATAATAGGCTTGTCATGTGTTAACATTTTTATGAAAAATAATTGTGTTCCAAAACAAAAATAAAATACTGGAAGAATGGCATTGTTTGACATGTTCATATATTTCTTTAATGTCAGAGTTAATACAAGTTAGCTGGATCTTCTATCGGCTTCTACATTCAGTCTGCTGTGATGTCAGGCATAAGTAGCTTCTGGACAACTCCCCTGTCCACTTCTAAGGGGCTGAGCATGGAAGAGACCCATGGCACACAGCACCGAACTTCTCCGTGTGCCCTTAAGGAGTCCTCCTGATCCAGTCCAGCGCCGCATGGGGAAGGCATATGGGCGGTACCAGTCTTTCTGGAGAAGCACCTGCTGCATAGGCCCTAGTCTCAGAGCCCACTGGGAGACGCATAGATTCTCCAATCGATATAATAAGGAGTACTTAGGGAGACAGCGCTCTTTCAAGAAAACCAAGTAAAACTATGTCTTTCTCAGCCTGCTTAATCCTTTATCTGCTTCTCTTTTCTTTTCCATCCCTAATGTTCACTCCCTTTCTTTCCCCACTTTTATTTCTCTAGCCTATTTAAAAAACTAAATTTAAGTCCATTTTAAGTTTTGTTTTTGTTTTTTCTTAAGAGACAAAGTCTCACTCTTGCTCAGGATGGAGTGCAGTGGTGCGATCATGGCTCACTGCAGCCTTGACCTCCTGAGCCCAAGCGATCCTCCTGCCTCAGCCTCACAAGTAGCTGGGATTACAGGCACAGACCACCAAGCCCAGCTAATGTTTTTTAATTAGTTTATTTATGTATTTATTTTTGTAGAAGTGAGGACTCCCTATGTTGCTCAGGCTGGTCTCCACCCAGCTAATGTTTTTTAATTTTGTTTTGTAGAAGTGAGGTGAAGTAAGGTTTTTTTATTTTTTATTTTTTGTAGAAGTGTTGGGATTACAGGCATGAGCCACTGTGCCTGGCCATTTGAAGTATTTCTTATATTTGGCTGGGCACATTGGTTCATGCCTGTAATCCCAGCACTTTGGGAGGCCAAGGCAGGCAGATCACCTGAGGTCAAGAGTTCAAGAGCAGCCCGGCCAACATAGCAAAACCCCATCTCTACTAAAAATACAAAAATTAGCCGGGTGTGGTAGTGCATGCCTGTAGTCCCAGCTACTCAGAAGGCTGACGCAGGAGAATCACTTGAACCCAGGAGATGGAGATTGCAGTGAGCCAAGATCATGCCACTGCACTCCAGCCTGGGCAACAGAGCAAGACTCTGTCCCCAAGAAAGAAAGAATTTGTTGTATTTAATATGTTCTACAGCACCTTATTAAACTTCTGTTACAGAACTCACATCATTACTTCATTCGACTTGTATTATCGTAAGTGGTTGACAGGCGTCCTTGTTAAACTGTCAACTTCAACGAAAGAATCCTGCTTTAGTCCTTACTCACACATTGTTCTTTTAACAAGCATTTAGGGAGCATCTGCAACATGTCAGGCAATGGACACAGCCAGTCCATCCTCCCAGGACCACCCCCAGGAGGCGCAGTCCCCAAAGGGAAGACCACACACAGACATCCAATTCCAGCACAGAGTGTCGGCAACATCTCAGGTAGAGCACCTGCTCTGCCAACTGCTGTGGGGGATCGGAGATGGCTGTGCTTTGAAGTAGGATTTCTTCTTGCCTTTCTTTTAATTTTTAAAACTGACATAGAGTTCACATACCATATAATTCACCCACTTGAAGTGTACAAGTCAGCAGTTTTTAGTACATTCACAACTGTGCAACCATCACCACTATCTGACTCTGGAACATTTTCATCACCCCAAAAAGAAACCGTATGCCCGTTAACAGTCACTTCCCATTCCCCCTCTTCCCAGCCGCTAGAAATAGTCGTCTACTTTCTGCTTCTATAGATTTGCCTATTCTAGCCACTTCATATAAATAGAACCATACAATCTGTGGCCTTTTTCATGTCTGGCTTCTCTCACTTAGCACAAAGTCGTCAAGGTTCATCTGTGCTGCAGTGGTATCACAATTTCACTCCTTTTCATGGCAGAATAATATTCCGCAGTATGCCCATACCACATTTCGTTTATCCATTCATCATGTGACACATGGAGGAAGTTTTGAGGGATGAGTCTAAGAGGTGAAGATCACAGGGAATGGCATCCAAAGCAGAGGGCAAGTTAAACTAAGAACAGAGAAAAAGGGAAAGCATGGACAGGGCCTCCTTCAGAGGACACATGGCACGGTGGGAGGAGGGCAGCAGATACGGCAGGGAAGCACCCCAGGTTGCCTGCTCATGGCAACCACCACAGGCTGGCTGCTTTTCCTCCCTCATCCCTCCTTTTTGGGGACTTTCTTTTTCCATTTCCTCTCATTTCTTTTTTTTATTTATTTATTTATTTTGAGACGGAGTCTCGCTCTGTTGCCAGGCTGGAGTGCAGTGGTACAACCTCGGCTCACTGCAACCTCTGCCTCCTCGTTCAAGCAATTCTGCTGCCTCAGCCGCCCGAGTAGCTGGGATTATAGGTGCCACCACCACACCCAGCTAATTTTTGTATTTTTAGTAGAGACGGAGTTTCACCATGTTGGCCAGGATGGTCTCAATCTCTTGACCTCATGTTCCACCCGCCTCAACCTCCCAAAGTGTTGGGATCACAGGCGTGAGCCACCAAGCCCAGCCTCTCATTTTAAATAACAGTTGAAACAATTACATATCAGATCATCTTCATCAGCTCATCTTACCTCCAAGCCACAGAAAGTCATTCACAGAACGCAGCAGCTCCACTGACATGTGGTAATGTACCAGGGAGTCCTGCAGCATCCCTGCCTGCAGGCACAGGTCCCCCACGTGCTTCCGCATGCGGCCTTGGCACCGCTTCTTGTAATGTCTAGAAAATAAATGAAAATGTATCTTTATTACTATACAACTCCCACCCAGAAAGCACTCTGACTAAGCACTATTCAATTCTCTCACTACTAAAAATGCTAAGAAGGCAACTGTAGGCTCTATAATTTTAAGTCAGCAATAATCATTGCCAGTTATGTGAGCCGGAGTGGTCTTGACTTCAAAAATGTACTCCAAGCAATTTTTTTAAAGGTGATAGGTACATAAGGACTTCTACCATGTATTTCACGTAGGCAATGTTAGAGTTGGATTTTTCTTTTTAGATTTTTCAGTTGTAACATTAGCATAAAGAAGTCTATGTTTCAGCTTTTTAAAAAAATCAACTATCTTCCACTTCTTAACATCAAACTTATTATTATTTTATAAAGAGAGCTAGGCTGCGTCTTATTAGCCAACCATTTGGCTTTAGCAAATAAGACGTTTATCCTCACTATTTCAGGGCAAGCTTTAGGAAAGCGTTCAGAGGGCAGGGCCTGGGGTGCCCACTAACAGCTCTTTAAACATTGGCAATGATATGCTATTAAATAATGCAAAGGCTTCTGAGTCCCTATCAACTCAGAAGCCAAAGCAACTGTACCAAAATATTCCTTTTATCATTTTTAAATACTTCTAATCTTTAAATGTTATATTTCTTAAGACAGATGATTTTTTTAAAAAAGAAAAACTGCAGCTGGATTAAACTTTCCCTCATCGAGAAAGCAGTCTTATCAAGAATAAAACTCCTTTGGAAATCCAGAGGATGTGACGTTTTTTAAGTAAATGAATGTTACTGACACATCTCAATATAATGTTAAATCCTATCATGTCTAACTCTAACGAGTTACAAACTCTTTGTTACTCTGGAATTTAGCTTTTCCATTCTACATATGTTTGGAATAAAGATCATGATGTAAGGCAGATGCAGAAAGAAGGAGAAATGCCAGCCTTCGTTTGTCTCCTTCCCGGCCACAAGGCAGTGTCAGGATGGCCCCTGCTAACAGACCCTCACCATAAGAAAATACAGCATCTGGCAGGGCACAGTGGCTCACACCTGAAATCCCAGCACTTTGGGAGGCCAAGGCGGGCGGATCACGAGGTCAGGAGATGGAGACCATCCTGGCTAACATGGTGAAACCCTGTCTCTACTAAAAATACAAAAAATTAGCTGGGCGTGATGGCGGGTGCCTGTAATCCCAGCTACTCAGGAGGCTGAGGCAGGAGAATCACTTGAACTCAGGAGGCAGAGGTTGCAATGAGTCGAGATCACGCCACTGCACTCCAGCCTGGGGGACGGGGTGAGACCCCGTCTCAAAAAAAAACAAAAAAAAAAAAAGAAAAGAAAGCATCTGAGCTGCTCCTCCCATCCCAACAGCAGTCACCTCAGCGGCCTCCGCCTAGTCTCGACTCCCCACTCTGCACCCCCTTCCCTTCATTGCTGCTATACACACACAGCCAGAGTGTCCTTCCCAAAGCACAAATTAGTCTGTGTCCCTCCTGCACTGCAAACCTTTCACAGGATGCTCAATTCAGTCGTAGGGAGAGGCATGCAGTCCGCAGCCAGCCCCTCCCACAGCTCTGACCTCCCCTCCTACCATTGTGCCCTTGCACTCCACAGGCAACCTTGCTGCAATGCTGAAGCCCCCCGACCTCAGGCTCCATCTGCCTCACAACTTCCACTCTCTTTTAGGCTCATCTCAATGACCAGTTTCTCAAGGAAGCCTTCCCTGACTCCAACCTCTGCACTTTGGGTTAAGTGTCCTTAATGTGTTTCTAGAACATTGTTACTGTTTTTTTTTTTTTTCTTTTTTTGAGACAAGGTCTTGTTCTGCTGCCCAGGCTGGAGCCCAGTGGCACAATCACAGCTCACTGCAACCTCCAACTCCTGGGCGCAAGAGATCCTCCCCACCTCCGCCTCCCCAGTAACTGGGGCCACAGGTGTGCACCACAACACCTGGCTAATCTGTTTTTATTCTTTGTAGAGATAGGGTCTCCTTATGTTGCTCAAGCTGGTCTTGAACTCCTGGGCTCAAGTGATCCTCTTGCCTCAGTCTCCCAAAGAGCTGGGATTACAGGCATGAGTCACCGTGCCCAGCCAGCTCTTACTCTCAAAGGTAGACAGTGTTTTGCTCACTTCCTTGGTAGGTTATCCTGTTCCAAATGGGAAAAAAATTCAGTATCCAAATGGACATTTTCCTCCACCGGTAACATAACTGTCAACTCTTAATATATGAAAAAGTTTACAAATACTACTGCATATTAGTTTAACACATTTTAAATTAGACTTAAAAGCAACAACAAAACTTTACTCTTAACCAATCAGAAAAAGCTTTGCTTTAGAACATCCTAAAGAAGTAAATTAGGCCAGGCATGGTGGCTCACACCTGTAATACCACTTTGGGAGGCCAAGGCAGGAGGATCACTTAAGGCTAGGACTTCGAGACAGCTGGGCAACAGAGCAAGACCATGTCTCTACAAAGGTTCAGATGATCCTCCCACCTCAGCCTCCCCAGTAACTGGGACTACAGGCGCACAACCCCTTGCTCAGCTAATATTTATATTTTTCGTAGAGACAGGGTCTCGCCATGTTGCCCAGGTTGGTCTGGAACTCCTGGGCCCAAGCAATCCACCTGCCTTGGCTCCCAAAGTGCTATATTTATAGGCGTCAGCCACTGTGCCCAGCCTACAAAAAAATTTTTTTAATTAGCTGGGTATGGTGGCTCCCACCTGTAGTCCCAGCTACTCAGGAGGTAGAGGCAGGAAGATCACTTGAGACCTGGAATTCGAGACTGCAGTGAGCCATGATTTTGCCACTGCTCTCTAATCTGGGCAACAGACCAAGATCCTGTCTCTTAAGAATAAGAAAGGAGTACATTATCACATCTTCACATGAACTTCACAAAAGTGTACACCTGCTGTAGCAGAATATAACCCACAAAATTTCAAAAATATTTTTCTAGTAGCATCTTCTAAATTAAATAAATAACTTGTTTTTAAAAGTGCAAACATTATGATAAACAATTTGTTTCGAAGACAGGACTTCTACAAAAAGAAGTCATATAAATACTCTTATAGTTTTTCATATGAAAGTCATGATACAATAAAACCATACAAATATTTTAAATTGTATAAAAACAAAATGAGCCAGGTATGGCTCATGCCTGTAATCCCAGGTGGTGGCTCATGCCTGTATTCCCAGGGACTCGAGAGACTGCCATGGGAGGATCCCTGGAGGTCAGGAGTCAAAGACCAGCCTAAGCAACAAAGGAAGACCCTGTCTGTATAAGAATTTTAAAAATTAGCCAGGCCTGCAGTCCCAGCTACTCAGGAGGCTGAGGCAGGAGGATCCCTTGAGCCCACGAGTTTGGAGCTGCAGTGAGCTACGATTGCGCCACTGTGCTCCAGCCGGGTGACAGAGCAAGACTCTGTTTCAAAAAAAAAAAAAAAGGGGGGCCAGGAGCAATGGCTCACGCCTGTAATCCCAGCACTTTGGGAGGCCGAGGTGTGCGGATCACCTGAGGTCGGGAGTTCGAGACCAACAGGGAGAAACCCCCCCTCTACTAAAATTACAAAACTAGCTGGGCGTGGTGGAGCATGCCTGTAATCCCAGCTACTCGGGAGGCTGAGGCAGGAGAATCACTTGAACCCGGGAGGCAGAGGTTGTGGTGAACCAAGATCGCACCATTGCACTCCGGACTGGGCAACAAGAGCAAAACTCCACCTCAAAAAAAAAAGAAACTGGAATTAAGAATTGACAGAAAAATCAATAAGAATCGGATAATCCCCTAATCCATACTGCTCTAAAAGCAAGAATTATGTATACCTATATAACAAACCTGCACATTCTGCACATGTATCCCAGAACTTAAAGTATAATTTTTTTAAAAAGTAAAAGAAAATTTTTTTAAATTTAAAAAAAGCAATAATTAAATTATAGGCAAAAACCTGACAGTCTCGGCTGAAAAAGGGAGATGCATCCTTTCTGGAAGCTGCAAAAAACACCTATTACATAGCTTCAAACACTGTAGCAGAAGGCACCCAAACTGTACTTCCTCTCTGCGCTTAACACTAATTAAACTTAATCAGAGATATCGGCTGTATTATTTTCATGACTCTTAATCAGATTAAAGAAGAGAATGGGCCGGGCACGGTGGCTCACACTTGTAATCCCAGCACTTTGGGAGGCCGAGGCGGGCGGATCATAAGGTCAGAGATCGAGACCATCCTGGCTAAGACCATCCTGGCTAAGATCATCCTGGCTAACATGGTGAAACCCCGTCTCTACTAAACATACAAAAAATTAGCCGGGCGTGGTGGTGGGCACCTGTAGTCCCAGCTACTCGGGAGGCTGAGGCAGGAGAATGGTGTGAACCCGGGAGGCGGAGCTTGTAGCGAGCTGAGATTGCGCCACTGCACTCCAGCCTGGGCGACAGAGCGAGACTCTGTCTCCAAAAAAAAAAAAAGAAGAAAATGCTTAATATGTTTGTGATTTTGGTACTATTTATACGGCTTATGGAAAACAAGAGCTTGGTATTCTAGTCCAAAAAACAATTTATCTGCAAAGAAATTCCTATATTCAAATCCAAAGAAAAGGTAAAGCTGCTCAACAACAACAGTTTTCAATTAAAATCCAAGGGAACCTGGATAAAGAGAATGTCTTTTGCAAGGTCGGGGATGGTATTACATAGTTTAAGAAGTCCTTGGGCCTGGTGAGGCGGCTCACGCCTGTAATCCCAGCACTATGGGAGGCCGAGGCAGGCGGATTACGAAGTCAAGAGATCGAGGCCATCGTGGCCAACATGGTGAAACTCTGTCTCTACCAAAAATACAAGAATTAGCTGGGCATGGTGGGGTGCACCTGTAGTTCCAGCTACTCGGGAGGCTGAGGCAGGAGAATCACTTGAACCCGGGAGGCAGAGCTTGTAGTGAGCTGAGATGGCACCACTGCACTCTGGCCTGGCAATGGAGCGAGACTCCATCTCAAAAAAAAAAAAAGGGCCAGGAGCAGTGACTCATGCCTGTAATCCCAGCACTTTGGAAGGCCAAGGCAGGCTGATCACGAAGTCAGGAGATCGAGACCATTCCGGCTAACATGGTGAAACCACGTCTCTACTAAAAAATACAAAAAATTAGCTGGGCGTAGTGGCGAGCGTCTGTAGTCCCAGCTAATCGGGAGGCTGAGGCAGGAGAATGGCGTGAACCCAGGAGGCAGAGCTTGCAGTGAGCCAAGAGCACACCACTGCACTCCAGCCTGGGCAACAGAGCGAGATTCTGTCTCAAAAAAAAAAGTCTTTGTATACTTAAATAATGGTTACAGCCCATAATTTTGCACTACAATATTTTTGGGTGGGGAGCCTTTTGACTACATGCCTGATGTAAATACAATATGAATACTAAAAGGTGCTCACATGGTAGAGTTAAAGCGGCAAAGCAGACAACCTTAAGACGCAAGAGCAGCCGGGCGCAGTGGCTCATGTCTGAAATCTCATCAGTTTGGGAAGCCGAGGCAGGCGGATCACCTGAGGTCAGGAGTTCAAGAGCAACCTGGCCAACATGGTGAAATCCCATCTCTACTAAAAATACAAAATGAGCCAGGCGTGGTGGCACACTCCTGTAATCCCAGCTACTCAGAAGGCTGAGGCAGGAGAATTGCTTGAATCTGGGAGGTGGAGGTTGCAGTGAGCCGAGATCGCGCCACTGCACTCCAGACTGGGCAACAAGAGTGAGACTCCGTATTAAAAAAAAAAAAAAATTAACTGAGTGCCGTGGCACACACCTGTAATCCCAGCTACTCAGAGGCTGGACACACAAGAATGGCTTCAGCCTCAAAGGCGGAGGTTGCAGTGAACCAAGATCGCACCACTGCACTCCAGCCTGGGCAACAGAGACAGACTCCATCTCAAAAAAATAAAAAATAAAAAAATAAAAAATGCAAGAGAGCTCTAAACAGAAAGTAAAAAAAGAAAAGAAAAAAAGAAAAAAGAAATACAACATTTTATACTCAGTTTCAGATGCTTTATGGATCATTAACTGATACTGTACCTTGCCTAATGAAAAACTGAAAACAAATTGTTAGTGTTGATTTCTTCCATCTGAATTTTTTTATGTTAAAGTTTGAATATTGAAACATCACTCCATAAAGAAAGAGCAAGAAGCCAGCCATGGTGGTTCATACCTGTAATTCCTGCATGGATTACACAGCATGCCTGTAATCCCAGGCAGATTGCTTGAGCTCAGGAATTCGAGACCAGCCTGAGCAACATGGTGAAACCCCGTCTTTACAAAAACATACAAAACATTTAACCAGGTGTGGTGGTGCATGCCTGTAGTCCCAGCTACTCGGGAGGCTGAGGCGGGAGGATCACTTGAGCCCAGGAGGCAGAGGTTGCAGTGAGCCAAGATCATGCCACTGCACTCCAGCCTGGGCAACAAGCCAGACCCCATCTCAAAAACAAAAAAGAGAGAGAACTGAGAAGTCCTCATTAAAAGTTCAGAAGTGTCTACGTTTTATTTTGCATATGTGCATTATTTGCAACCATGTCAATGTAAAAGCAAAATGAAAAACCTATCTCCCTGGGATGTAAAACACTTTGATGCTACCTAACTATCAAGGAAGTCAGAGCTCTGTGAAGTAAATCTGCAGCACTTAAGCAGGAGAAGTTCTTTTGACAATTTTTCTGAAAGGCTCTGAAACTGATTTACTTTAGTCTTCCAAGTGTAAGAGGAAGGTAACATAATTAGGAGAGAGAACATGCATTTATTTAAAGTCTGAAGGACCTGAGTTTGAATCCTGCTGTTTCATTACTAGCTGGGTGATGCTGGACTCATTATTTAACCCCTCTGAGAATGCTTCCTCTCAGCAAATTGGGCCTGTTACCATCTGCTTCAGTTGGCATCAGTGCAACATAAATGAAATAGGTAGGCGGGTGGCTAACTGGTGTCTGACGTATAGTCACATTTGTTTCCCCTCTTCTCCCCTTTTAAACTTGTATTACTCCCATAGTCAGGTTTAAGCCTCTGATGATAGGCTGTCTTATTTGTCCTTGTATCCACTCAGCATAGTGCCTTACACTTAGAAGTGTCAAAGAACTGCCTCCAGCCGGGCGCAGTGGCTCACTCCTATAATCCTAGCACTTTGGGAGGCCAAGGCAGGTGGACAGCTCAGAAGTTCAAGACCAGCCTGGGCAACATGGTGAAACCCCGTCTCTACTAAACAAAATATAAAAATTAGCCGGGCAAGGTGGCACACACCTGTAGTCCCAGCTACTCGGGAGGGAGGCAAGAGAACTGTTTGAATCTGGGAGGCAGAGGTTGCAGTGAGCTGAGAACGTGCCACTGCCCTGCAGCCTGGGCAACAGAGTGAGACTCCGTCTAAAAAAAAAAAAAAAAAAAAAAAGAACTGCTTCCTCGATAGTAACTAGCAATGTTCATAAGAGGGTTTTGTTTTTTGTTTTTTATCTTTTATTAAAAAGAGCTATTCCAGAACTATCCAACAGTCCCTCCCCCAACTCCCCAGCGCCTCTCTCCTCAAGGTGCCCTTCCTGATCTGCCCTTCTGGGTCCACGGGAAAGACAGTCTGTTCCGCTGGGACTTCATCCTGCTGCCAGGACAGAGGAGGCGAAGGGCAAATCTGGCCACATCATTCCCTTCGGATTTCTATGGTAGCAGCCCCACTCCCAGCACCTTTAGAAGAAGTGGCAGCTGCACCTAAAACCCCAAACTCCGTGGAGTAACATCGAAAACCCCAGCCAGGAGCGGTGGCTCACGCCTGTCATCTCAACACTTTGGGAGGCTGAAGCAGGCGGATCACCTGAGGTCAGGCATTCAAGACCAGCCTAGCCAACATGGGGAGACCCCCATCTCTACTAAAAATACACAATTAGTGGGGCGTGGTTGCAGATGCCTGTAATCCTAGCTACTCAGGAGGCAAGGCTGGAGAATCACTGGAACCAGGGAGGCGGAGGTTGCAGTGAGCTGAGATGCTACCACTGCATTCCAGCCTGGGCAACAAGAGTGAAACTTCAATCTCGGGAAAAAAAAAAAGAATCTGGGCTGTCCTCCAGTCTCCTGGTCATGGCAAGCACCCAGGGGTCAGCCCAGGGCCTTCCTCCTGCCTCCATCTGCATTCTCCCTCGCTCTCACTCAGTTCATCCACATTCAGGATTTTCAACACAGGCTACATACGGCCAACAACCATGTGTCTCTCTAGTCCACCTCCTGCCCCTGAGCTCCAGACTCACATCCGATTGCCTCTTTAATGTCTCCGCTTGAATGCCCAATAGGCATCTCAAAAAACACTTCCCCCATGGCCTCCCAGTTTTCCCCATGGTAAGAAACAGCCCACCGGTGCCGTGCTGTTTGAGTCACACTCTCAAGACAGATTTCTCCCTTCTGTCCATCATCTTTTCCCCAACTCTGTCTCTCAAGTTTTATCATAGCTTGGTGCCCCAGCACCTAGCACAGCACACAGCAAGCTTCCCGTAAATGTGTGCTGAGTCACCTCGGGAGGGCACCTGCTAATCGGGGAGGTCTCTCCTGGCACAGGTCACTTAGCAAACGCACTTGTCTCTCACACAGGAGGCGGAGAGAACAGCCCAGAACAAGGACTCAAGACTCTCCTGTGGTCTGAACTCTGAATGGCCTGCGGTCCAGGAGAGTACCTGGGTTGTGAACTCAGAGACTCGGCTGCCAGGAGAGCGGGGAGGAGGGAGCCCAGGCCAGGCTGTCCCCATCGATTCTGGGAGCCAGTGGCAGCAGGAAAGGCCCACAGCCTGGGATAAACCAGCCACCACCGGATCCCTGCCCTGCATTTTCCAAGCTGGACAGCTACGACTGCCTGTACTTAATACATTCATGTCTCTTCTGTTCCGCCACCCTAGAATGTGATGAAATCTTTCAGAAAGCCCAGCCTGTCTCAACTGGGACAAAGCAACCGAAGAATGGAAGTGTTGGTACTTGGACTAGAGCACTAAGGAAGAAACAAGGCCCCTGGGCAGTGAGGTGTTGGCAGCAGGTCACAGAATGAGAGCCTTTCCCTGAGAGGGATGAAACCACAGGGGACTAGGCCAGCCAAAGAGTGTCCCGCAGTGCTGCCCTTGGTGTTGGAGGCTCTAGATCAGTAATGCACACAAATGATGTGCCACCAGTGAGGGACATTAGCGTCAACAAATACAGACACAGGCTTGGCGCTGTGGCTCATGCCTGTAATCCCAGCACTCTGAGAGGCCAAGGCAGACAGATCACTTGAGGTCAGGAGTTCGAGACCACCCTGGCCAACATGGTGAAACCTGTCTCTACTAAAAATACAAAAATTAGCCTGGAGTGGTGGCACGTGCCTGTAATCCCAGCTACTTGAGAGGTTGAAGCAGGAGAATCACTTCAACCCAGAAGGCAGAGTTTGCAGTGAGCCAAGATCGTGCCACTGCACTCCAGCCTGGGTGAGAGAGTAAGACTCTGTCTCAAAAAAAAAAAAAAAAAAAAGGGCGAACTCTGGCTGTGTCTTACCTACATGAGGTTAAATGGAAAATCTTGGGCAGGTAAGAGCCTGTACAATAGCTACGGGTGAACTGCCTCTCTGGTTCTGAATGCTCATTGGCAGAAGCAAAAAGGAAACAGTGGTCACTTATACAGGGCCTTGTGTCTACAAGATCCAAGTGAACTAGAAGGCCATATTTCCCTGATACTTAAACAAATTGCCCTTGAGCCCTCCTCACGAGGGGCACAAAAAGGCAGAAGTGGGTTTTGTTTTATTTTGAGATGGGTTAAAGCTCTTGTCGCCCAGGCTAGAGTGCAATGGCATGAGCTTGGCTCACTGCAACTACTGCCTCCCGGATTCAAGTAATTCTCCTGCCTCAGCCTCTCAAGTAAGCTGGGACTACAGACACATGCCACCACCTGCGGCTAATTTTTTTTTTTTTTTTTTTTTTTTTTGAGACGGAGTCTCGCTCTGCCGCCCAGGCTGGAGTGCAATGGCGGATCTCAGCTCGCAAGCTCCATGCCTCCGGGTTCCACGCCATTCTCCTGCCTCAGCCTCGAGTAGCTGGGACTACTGCCCAGCCAGCCACCCAGCCCAGCTGGTTTTTGTATTTACAGTAGAGGCGGAGTTTCACCCGTGTTAGCCAGGATGGTCACCGATCTCTCCTGACCTCGTGATCCGCTGCGTCTCAGCCTCCCCAAAAGTGCTGGGATTACAGGCTTGACACGCGCCCGGCCTGCAGCGGCTGAATTTTTTATTTTGGTGAGACAGGGTTTCACAATGTTGGCCAGGCTGGTCTCGAACTCCTGACCTCAGGTGATCCACCCGCCTCGGCCTTCCAAAGTGCTGGGATTACAGGTGTGAGCCACCGCGCCCAGCCTGGTGGGTTTTAGAATGGCCTATGTCTCCTGTATGGTGGAAAGTCGCTGAGGCGAAGGAAACGGGAAATGGCATGCTCAAGGCAGAAGCAAAAGAAAAGATGGGCAGCCGCGCCCTCCCGCAGCTCCCCTGGCCACTAGCACACTCCAGCGCCAGCGCTCCTTGCCTTCATGCACGGCCCACAGCCACAGCCGGGAATCACATGCCAGAAAACGTTTGCTCAGAAGCCCAGGATCAAGCAGTTAAGCTATCCCAGGAAAACCCCCTACAGCCGCCTAAATCAATGAGCAATTCACGTCCTCAAAACAAACACACAAAAGAATAAAGGCTCATGTGTCACTAAATGCTACAGACTGAACAAGATCCCCTAGAGCAAGTATTTTAGCAAACACCAAACGCCAATGGGTTACGTGCTAAAAAAAACAAAGCTAAAATTATAAAACATATTTTTAAAAAATGAAAAGACTCTCCAGTTAACATAAGATTTAGGCAGCGGTGTTTGTTTTTAAAGCAGTGAAGGCTATGAGAAGGCAGCGCAGAGGGAAATCTAGCTATTTTTAATGCAACGTGTTCCCGGCCTACCTTTTCACACCCAATAACACACTCACAGGGCAGTATGACAGAAAAAAAGAAAAAGAAAAGAAAGAGGAACAAGCAAAAATTAGAAACATATAAGAACAGAAATAATTTTGATAGCTACAACACTACACGGACAAGAACGGGCCATGGGTTTTTGTGAGGGGCACACGTGAGCTTGTAAGTAAACTACACCTGCACCTCACGTCCCAGGAAGTCCAGGACCTGAAGGGAGAATGATCTGTCAGGGGGCCTATCAGGATGGTCAGTGTGTCAAACCATAACTGGACTTACATCTGGACATTTCCTGTTGAGCTACCAAATACTATCCCATTCCGGGTTGGACACTTTCTCACTCCTACCAAGAGTTGCAGGGGAGAGCAAGGCTCTGCTCCTGCACCAAATCATTCCTTCAAAAATTAGAGAATCGGCCAGGCACTGTGGCTCACGCCTGTAATCCCAGCACTTTGGAAGGCTGAGGCAGGCGGATCACTTGAGGTCAGGAGTTCGAGACCAGCCTGGCCAACATGGTGAAACCCTGTCTCTACTAAAAATACAAAAATTAGCCAAGTGTGGTGGCACACACCTGTAATCCCAGCTACTCAGGAGGCTGAGGCATGAAGAATCGTTTGAGCCCAGGAGGGAGAGGTTGCAGTGAGCCGAGACGGCACCACTGCACTCCAGCCTGAGTGACAGAGCAAGACGACATCTCCAAAAAAAAAAAAATTGGAGAACCATGGAGAAACAAAAGCAACAACAGGTTACCCATTATGAGAGGAGGATGTATTTTATTTGAGTTCACTGGTGTCATGATCTCACTGAACTTCAAATGCTAACTGACGTCTAATTGCGGTTGTCCCACTACAGTGAGCAAGCAGCTGTATTTGCCGCTGTATTTTCAGTGCCTGGAGCCATGCCTGGCATATGAAGGCTCTGAACGAACACTTGTCAGTCATTATCCACTATGTATGACGCACTGCGTAGCAGCACACTCCCGTTCCTCCTGCGGGGTTGTGAGCACAGATTTCAAAAGGCAAAAAAGACCTGGCATTCAAAGGTGGATCTGCAACCTCACAGCCAAGAAGTGGGTGACTGAAAAATGTCACTGGTGCTCATGTGGCAAAGGAGGAAGGCATGAGTCAAGGGGTCAAAGCAGGGTTCCTGACCCATGCTGCCTGTGAGCTTCAACCCTTCACCCCCTCTCTGTAAAGCAGGAGCAGGCCACTCCCTGCCGACCTCGCAGGTGGCCGCCAAGCTGTGCATAGCATAGAGCAACACCTTATCAGGGATGACTCCCGCAGGTGCCTGCTGGCTGGACAGCAGTGTGCGCTCTTCAAGAGGCACAGGAGGCGCAGCAGAAGGCAACGAGGTGAGGTAGAAAGGTCCTTGGCCTCAGAGACAGATCTGGTGCTTATATCAGCTCTGCTACTCGGTGGCTGCCCAGGTCTCTAAACCTTGCTGCCTCAGCCCCACATCAGCCAGCACAGCAACCTGGCGTAGATCACAGGGCTGCCGTGAGGATTAAATACAGAGCAGGTCTATGGCATGCCTTTCCCTTTCCTGAAGCCAAATATGCACATTTGGGTGAAGAAATGAAAATTCCTTCCTTCCAGACCCTGCAAAGCACCACAGTCAGGTATGACTGAGGCTATTCTATGCTTCCAACTCTGAGGGCTGGACTTAGACTACTGTGTCTCAATTCTGTGATCATTTCTCCTCATACTTACCAACAGCCAGAAAGACACCGTTTGACCTTACATAAATTTTAGAAACATGCTGAGCACCTACTTTGCAGCAGGCACTGCGGTGGCATGCACATGACATCACTGAATCCTCACCTGTGGCGCATCAGCCAATCCTACACAGGAGGAGGGAGAGCCCTGTCCAAGCCAGGAGGCCAGTGACTGACACAGTGACACATCACTTTCCCTGGCAAATGGGGACGCCCTCTTGGCAAACAGTTGCTGCCTAGGCTTGCATCTCATCCAGCTCTGCAGAACAGCCACCATGGCAAGACAGAGCAGCGAGCAGAGAGTGGAAGGAAGTGGCAAGGAAGAGCTCATCTGAAATTCTGATTTGAAATAAAGTTTTAGACTTAATGACAGGCAAGATGGGAAGCCGACCTTTTCCTGCTCTGTCCAACACTCCTCGCACACAGAGAGAATAGACATACTCCCATTTGTACAAGGTATAGCTGTTTAGGAGCTCCCAGGTGGCATTTCCGGCATCCGATACCTGTGCTTGGCTGCTCGGTGAGGAATTTGACACTATGGCCATCAGGAGAGAAAAAGTAGCCACATACGCAGGGTGCACAGCCTGGCAATCAGGAGACATGGGCTCTACTTCTAGCTCAGCTAGGACCTAGCCCTCACCTCTCCAGATTCACCCTCTCATCTATGAACCAAAGGGACGAGACCGAGTAAGTGTTCAAACTGTGCTCTAGCACAGTGCTGTCCAACAGAAATAAAGCGCAAGCCACGTAAGTAAATTTCAGTTTCTAGTTGCCACGTTTTTAAAAGTAAAAATGAAACAGTTGATACTGATTTTTAAAATACAGTTTATTTAACCTAAGATAGGTAAAATACTATCATTTCAACATGTAATCTACATAAAACATATTAGCAAGAAAGTTGGCCAGGCACGGAGGTTCACACCTGTAATCCCAGCACTTTGGGAGGCCAAGGCAGGCGGATCACTTGCGGCCAGGAGTTCAAGACCAGCCTGGCCAATGTGGCAAGATCCTATCTTTATTAAATATACAAAACTTAGCCAGGCATGGTGGCACATGCTCGTAGTCCCAGCTACTTGGGAGGCTGAGGCATGAGAATCACTTGAACCCGGGAGGTGGAGGTTGCACTGAGCCGAGCTCGCGCCACTGCACTCCAGCCTGAGAGACAGGCTATCTCAAAAAAAAAAAAAAAAATTAGCAAGAAAGTTTATTTTTGCAGAAGTAAGTCTCAAAATCTGGCATGGGTTTTCTTCACAGCCCGTCTCAACTCAAACTAGCCTCGTGTCTAGTGCTCAAAAGCCACAACTGGCTGTATCGGATGGAGCTCCAGGAGTCCCACAAGGGGAGCCCCACTAAAAAAAAGGGGAGTGTACATGACAACTCTAAAAGACTCCCCCAAACCAAAGGCTGTCTCTGTCTTTAAAAGTCACTGGTTTTTGTTTGGTTGGTTTTTTAGCAGCACTCAAACAGATTCTGACAGGAAGTCATTAGTTTTAAAAACCAATGGACAACACCTTTCTACTCCTTGCTGCAATAAAATTCTGCCATGTGCTTTCCCTTTCTGATGTAGGGAAGCCAAGGGGCCTGGATCTCTAGGTAAACTTACCTGCTGTCTGTGTCCAGTCCTACAAAATCCTTTTTCTCAAACGGGACACAGAGAAGGGGGATCTTATCCCCAGACTTGTCTGTGGCTCTGTCCAGACGCTTGGACTCCAGCACAATGAACAGTGACTCGATGAAGTCCTCGATTCTCTTCTCCACTGTCTGGCAGTCCTCGTAGTTGGGGTAGAAGGCCACGTCGGTGCGCGGCTGCTCCACGATCTCCCCCTGCAGCCCGAAGACAAAGAGCCGGGAGTCATACAGCGTGGAGCCGTAGATCTCCTTCTGCACGTGGAACTTCTCGAAGGTCTGCGGCCAGTCCTTGGCCGAGAAGCAGTCGGTGATGGTGATGAGGCCCACGACTTTGCGGTGGGTCTGGAAGTCTCCCCACTCGTTGTTCTCGGGTGGATAGTGGTGCCTGTAGCGGATGTAGAGGACTCGCTGGGAGTCCCGCACGCTGATCTGACTCACAGAGCAAATCCTCTTATAGATCCTGAAGAAGTTCTCCTCGGAGACGATGCCCACAGGCTGGACCACCACGAGCAGTGTCTGGTGGTCCTCAGCACACTGCATGTAGTCAGGGACGCTCATTTTGAAGTCCCTGTTCAGAGAGAAGAAATGAGGCTGTGAGACAGAGTCCTGAGAGCTGACAGCCCACTATGGGAGGCAGTGACTCCGACCTTCACTAGCCAGAGGCAGGGGAAGCCCCAAGGAAAGCCATAGCATCAACAGGTCTTAGGGCTCTACACGTGGCTGTCACAGCTCTGATCATAATGCTGTAACTGTTGACCTTCAGTCCCTCGGCCTCAGCTTGGAGCTTCTGCAGAAATGGGGCTGTTTCTTGTCTTTCTATTCCCACCACCTAACCAGGAGTAGTAAGAGTCAGTGCTCAAAAATATCTGTTGAGTGAATGAATAAACACGTGTGTAATTGCTCCCCCATCCCCTCAATAGGATATTAAGAAAAATCCACCATGCAGTCAGATCTGGATTTGAATTCTGGGCTCCCTGGAACTCCTCAGCTACAAAATAGTGGTGATAATAGAACTTGTCTTGGCCAGGCACGGTGGCTCACGCCTGTAATCCTAATACTTTGGGAGGCCGAGGCTGGCGGATCACTTGAGATCAGGAATTCGAGACCAGCCTGGCTAATATGGTGAAACCCCACCTGTATTAAAAATACAAAAATTAGCTGGGCGTGGTGGCACGTGCCTGTAACCCCAGCTACCCGGGAGGCTGAGGCAGGAAAATTGCTGGAACCCGAGAGGTGGAAGCTGCAGTGGGCCGAGATCGCGCCACTGCACTCCAGCCTGGATGACAGAGTGAGACTCCATCTCAAAAAAAAAAAAAAAGAGGTGGGGCACGGTGACTCACGGCTGTAATCCCAGCACTCTGGGAGGCTGAAGCGGGCGGATCACGAGGTCAGGAGAGATCGAGACCATCCTGGCTAACATGGTGAAACCCCATCTCTACTAAAAATACAAAAAAATTAGCTGGGTGTGGTGGCAGGTGCCTGTAGTCCCAGCTACTTGGGAGGCTGAGGAAAGAGAATGACATGAACCCGGGAGGCAGAGCTTGCAGTGAGCCGAGATCCCGCCACTGCGCTCCAGCCTGGGCAACAGAGCCAGACTCCATCTCAAAAAAAAAAAAAAAAAATTAAAGAAAAAGAACTTACCTTATAAAACTATATTTAGATTGAGGAGGTTGCGAATGTAAAGGGCCTAGCATTGTGCCTAACATAAAAGGAGAGATTACACAAATATATCACCACTCCTTTATAAACGGGAGAGTTGCCATAACCTCCCTGAGCCAATTTTGTCGGATATAAAAAGAAAACGTTATTACCTGATTCCCCAGAGCTGGGGAAAAATTAAATTAGATGACCCACATGAAAGAATCTGGCTCATAGAAGATCCTCAATACATGTTTGTTGAAGGAATGAGTGAACAAACAAGCAAATGGACAATCGAATGAATGCTGGCCGCAGCCCACTGACGGTCAGGATGGAAACCCCACTGCCTGGAAGTGAGGGCTGATATTCAACTCCCAGCTCTACACGCACGACCTGGGTGACCTGGAGCAAGCCTGTGCACCTCCCTGAACCCCAGTTCCATCGTGAATAAAAATGAGGATAGTAACACATACCTCAAGATGTCAGCGAGTCAACGTTCTGGTTGTGATAACGTACTGTGGTTTTGTAAGATGGCACCACGGGGGGAAATTGGGCAAAAGGTATATAGGATCTCTCGGTATTATTTCTGACAAATGCACATGGAGCTACAACTACTATAGTCTCAAATAAAAAGTCTAATTTTTGTAAAGGTGAGGGAGATTAAATGAGCTCTCTGTATCAAATAAGATGTCTCGATACACACCTCAACTGTCCCCATCAGCGGGCTCACACTTCCTCAGGGGATTTGGCCATGGTCCCCATGGCCAGAGGCAGCTGTACCATGAGCTAATGGGGTTCAGCTTCAGGCCCCTTCCATGGCCCTCTATCTAATTTTGCTTTTTTTTTTTGAGACGGAGTCTCACTCTGTGGCCCAGGCTAGAGTGCAGTGGCGTGATCTCGGCTCACTGCAAGCTCCGCCTCCCGGGTTCATGCCATTCTCCTGCCTCAGCCTCCCAAGTAGCTGGGACTACAGGTGCCCGCCACCACGCCCGGCTAATTTTTCATGTATTTTTTAGTAGAGACAGCATTTCACTGGATTACCCAGGATGGTCGATCTCTGCAGGCATGATCCACCCACCCCTCCAGCCTCCCAAAGTGCTGGGATTACAGGCGTGAGCCACTGTACCTGACTAATTTTGCTTTTTTTTTTTTTTTTTTTTTTTTTTTTTTTGGGGGCGAGTCTCAAGCTCACAATAAGCCCAGGCCGGAGTGCAGTGGCTGGCGATCTCCCAGCTCACTGCAAGCTCCCGCCTCAGGTTCCCTTCATTCTCCTGCCTCAGCCTCCTGAGTAGCTGGGACTACAGGCACCCGCCACCGCGCCCGGCTAGGTGTTTTGTATTTTTTAGTAGAGACAGGGTTTCACCGCGCCCGGCCTGCATTTTTAATTTTGTTTTCTTTTTCTTAAATAGGACACCCAAAACTGCATGACCTTCAGGTCGCCAAAGCCTGACTGCAGAGATCGTGGCAGTAACCGTCCCAGGTGAGACACTAAGATTAAAATGACATAGCCACAAGACCTCTGTGAAATTCTAATGGCAAGCCTCTCACCCTGCACTGAGAGGAGGACTGCGTGTTGGGGGCTATCCCATTCTGACTATGCAGATCCCACAATGGACTATACACCGCAACCCCACCACTGCAAACTTCAAAAATGCACATGGATAGGGGAGTATGGACAAAATTATATTTAAAGGAAAGGAAACCCTAGCCTCCCAACATGTCTTGTTTCTGCCCAGGATCTAAACGGTTCACAAGTATATTGTACGTGTATGACTCGGCCCAAGTCCCCGACTCCAGTGCTCACGCTCTCAAGGACGATGCCCCACTCTCTCCTGCCCTTTCCCCACAACGATTCCCTCAAGAGTCTTTTCTGCACACAAAAACCACCTGGAAAGAACCAAAATCACATCATCTTCCAACAAAGAGGCATAACACCCCTCGGAGGACATATCAAAATACTGAGCAGGGGAGACTAGAGAGGGCATGTTTCTCAAAAGTAGGCATGGGTTTAACAGAAGTTGAGAAACACCGAAGCCTTCATTCTACAGAGAAGGAGAGTGCGGCCCACCGCAGATGAAGAAAGGGCCGTATTTTAAAAGTATCATCTCGGCCAGACATGGTGGCTCACAGTTGTAATTTGGGAGGCCGAGGTGGGAGGATCACTTGAGGTCAGGAGTTCGAGACCAGCATGGTCAACATGGCAAAACCCGGTCTCTACTAAAAATACAAAAATTAGCCAGGAGTGGTGGCACACACCTGTAGTCCCAGCTACTCCGGAGGCTGAGGCAGGAGAATTGCTTGAACTCAGGAAGTGGAGGAGGCAGTAAGTCAAGATCACACCATTGCACTCCAGCCTGGGCAACAGAGTGAGACTCCATCTCAAAAAAATAAATAAATAAAAATAATTTAAAAATAAAAAGTATCGTCTCATCTAAAAAGCAGCATAATCAGCCAGGTGCGGTGGCTCACACCTGTAATCCCAGCACTTTGGGAGGCCAAGGCAGGCAGATCACTTGAGGTCAGGAGTTGGAGACCAGCCTGACCAACATGGAAAAACCCTGTCTCTAATAAAAATACAAAAAAATTAGCCAGGCGTGGGGGTGCACGCCTGTAATCCCAGCTACTCTGGAGGCTGAGGCAGCAGAATCGCTTGAACCCAGGAGGTGGGGGTTGCAGTGAAGCTGGTGGTGCCACTGCACTCCAGCCTGAAGTGATAAGAGTTAGACTCCGTCTCAAAAAACCTGACCTCATACCTGTGATCTCAGCACTTTGGGAGGCCAAGTCGAGTGGATTACCTGAGGACGTCAGGAGTTCGAGACCAGCCTGGCCAACATGGCAAAACCCTTTCTCTACTAAAAATACAAAAATTAGCCAGGCATGGTGACATACACCTGTAATTCCAGCTACTTGGGAGGCTGAGGCACAGGAATCGCTTGAACCCGGGGAGGAGGAGGTTACAGTGAACTGAGATCACACTACTGCACTTCCAGCCTGAGTGATAGAGTAAGACTCTTAACAAAAAAAAAAAAAAAAAAAAAAAAGGCCCCAGCCACTGAGCCAGTTCTGGTATCTGAGACTAAGCTAATACAGGTATTAAAACAGCAAAAATTTATATCTTCAACTTGGTAGTTCCTCCATAGAGCTACCATAAAACCAGCAATCCAAGAGATCTGAAAACATGTGTCCACACCAAAAACTTGTACAGGAATGTACACAGCAGCATTATTCCTCTTTTCTTGAGATGGAGTTTTGCTCTGTCACCCAGGCTGGAGTGCAGTGACAGGATTTCAGCTCACCTCAACCTCCACCTCCCAGGTTCAAGCGATTCTCATGCCTCAGCCTCCTGGGAAGCTGGGACTACAGGCGTGAGCCACCATGCTCGGCTAATTTTTGTATTTTTAGTGGAGATGGGGTTTCGCCATGTTGTCCAGGCTGGTCTCGAACTCATGACCTCAGGTGATCCACCGGCCTCAGCCTCCCAAAGTGCTGGGAATACAGGCACAGTATTATTCTTGTTTGTTTGTTTGTTTGTTTTCTCACTCTGTCGCCAGGCTGGAGTACAGTGGCGCGATCTCGGCTCACTGCAAACTCCGCCTCCCAGGTTCAAGGGATTCTACTGCTTCAGCCTCCCCAGTAGCTGAGACTACAGGCGCCCGCCACCACGCCTAGCTAATTTTTGTATTTTTAGTAGAGAGGGAGTTTCACCATGTTGGCCGATGGTCTCAATCTCTTGACCTCGTGATCCACCGCCTTGGCCTCCCAAAGTGCTGGCATTACAGGTGTGAGCCACCACGCCCGGCCAGGCACGCATTATTCTTCATAGCTAAGGAGTGAAAACAACACAAATGTCCATCAACTGCCTGATACACAAAATGTTAAATCCATACAATGGGATATTATTCAGCCACAAAAGGAACAAAGTGCTGATGTAAGCCACAATGTGAAAAACTTCTGAAAGCATTGTGCTGAGTGAAAGAAGCCAAATACAAAAGGTCACATGTTGTATGATTCCATTAATATTAAATGCCCTGAATATGCAAATCTATATATATCAAAAGTAAATTGGTGGCTGCCAGGGACTGTGGGAGGGGGAAGTGAGGAGTGACTGCTAATGGGTATGGAGTTTCTTTCTGGGGTGATGAAAATGTTCTGGAATTACAATGGTTACACGAGTGTGAATATATTAAAAATCACTGAATTGGCCGGGCTCGGTGGCTCACGCCTGTAATCCCAAAACTTTGGGAGGCCAAGGCGAGTGGACCACGAGGTCAGGAGTTTGCGATCAGCCTGGCCAACGTTGTGAAACCCCGTCTCTACTAAAAATAGCCAAGCATGGTGGCATGAGCCTGTAATCCCAGCTACTCGGGAGGCTGAGGCAGGAGAATCGCTTGAACCCGGGAAGCAGAGGTTGCAGTGAGCCGAGATCGCACCATTGCACTCCAGCCCGGACGACAGTGCGAGACTCCGTCTCAAAAAAAAAAGGCACTGAATTGTACACTTCAAAGCAGTGGATTTTATAGCAGGTAATCGAGGCTCAATGAAGCTGTTATTTTTGACACACTAGATTTCTGAAACATTCATTGTTTACATGTTTCCAGACAACTATTTTTCCCTCTACACTACTGGTCTTCCACACAATTTTTAAAAAAAACCAACAAACACACACAACAAAACCTAGCCAGATCTTTAGGACGGGAATGTTCCTGGGCCTCCAATATCATTCATCCGATGCTCTGTTTCATGTTAATAAATAAAGATGTCGGCCGGGCGCGGTGGCTCAAGCCTGTAATCCCAGCACTTTGGGAGGCCGAGACGGGTGGATCACGAGGTCAGGAGATCGAGACCATCCTGGCTAACACGGTGAAACCCCGTCTCTACTAAGAAATACAAAAAACTAGCCGGGCGAGGTGGCGGGCGCCTGTAGTCCCAGCTACTCGGGAGGCTGAGGCTGGAGAATGGCGTGAACCCGGGAGGCGGAGCTTGCAGTGAGCTGAGATCCGGCCACTGCACTCCAGCCTGGGCGACAGAGCGAGACTCTGTCTCAAAAAAAAAAAATAAATAAATAAATAAATAAATAAATAAATAAAGATGTCATAGGTAGCTATGACTACCTTAGAAACACTGGACAGTCACCAGTTTAAACTAGGGCCGTGGGGGATGGAAGGGATGTCACTCCCCCACACCTTCCAACTGGGCCTTGCTTCCAACGTTTTAATTCCTCTCTCTATAAAAACATTTGAAGACAGACAATGCATGCTAACACGGGAAAACTTTCGGTTAACAGACATTCACGTTGGGAAGGTCCGTAGGAGTGGAGGGGCGTGGGGTGGGCTGACAGGGAGAAGACCACAGCCCAGCAGGCTGATTTCCTCTCCCCACGCTTCCCCGGGATAAGTTGGAGTTGACAGCGCGCTTATCCCACAGAGTACCGCCTGATGCCGCCCAGCTAGATCGGAGGCACTTTGAATCCACGAGACAGGAGGGAAAGGGCTAGAGGAGAAGCCCGGGATCGCAGGGCGGGGAAAGCGCCGGGGGCGTGGGCTGTGCAGGTCCCCAGGCCCCAGCCGCGTGTCCCAGACCCCGCGGGCTCCAGGGGGCGTAGCCAGGCCCAGAGGCGGGGGGCTCCAGCGTCGCGGACGGCCCGGGAAGGGAAGTCAGGCGGAGACAGCTCGGAGGCGCAGAGGGGAAGGGGACCCCGCCGCGGGCTCGGGACAGCAGAGCCGGCCCGGGCAGCAGGTGTGGGCCGGGTCCCGGACAGGTGTCCGCCGGGTCTTCAGCGGGTGTGGACACGGCCTTGGACAGGTGTAAGCAGAGCGCCAACAGGAGCGAGGGCGCCTCGAGCAGGTGCAAGATGAACCCCGGCCGGGCAGCGGACCCGGACAGGGGTGGTGGGCTCGGACCGGACAGGTGAGGACCGGGCGAGCCCCTCCGCGGGACGCGCCGACTCCGCGGCCAGCCGCGCAGCGAGCCCTCCCCGCAGCCGGCCCGAATTGCCTGACCGGGCCCCCCCCCCCCCGCTTTGCACTTACACAGCCGGTGGCCCCGGGCCCGGAGCGGGAGCCCACGACCTGGCGGGCAGCGGGACCGAGCAGCCTCTGCGGCCACTTCCCCGGCTCGGGGCTGGCGCTTCCGACTAGCGGCCGAGCCGGCGCTGCTCCTGCGCCTGCGCGGAGGCCGGGCCCGGGCCCGGGCCCGCGATCCGTCCCGGGTTTTGCAAGAGATGCGAGGGAAGCCAGGGGGCAGGAGCGAGGGAGAAAGGAGGGAGGAGGAGCTAGGGAGAGAAGAGGGGACAGGGGGATGGAAGGGACAGGGGGAAGGAGGAGGAGGGGAGCGGAAGGAGGAGGGAGAGAAAAAGAAGGGGTGAAAGAAGAAGGGAGGTGGAGCGAGGGAGAGAAGGAGGGACAGGGAGGAAGGGGACAGAGGGAGGGAGGAGGAGGAGTGAAAGAAGGAGGGAGGGGCAGCGAGAGAGAATCGGGGACAGGGAGGGAGGGGACAGGGAGAGGGAGGAGGAGGAGAGAGGGAGGAGAAGGGAGAGAAAAAGGAGGGGAGAAAGAAGGAGGGAGGAGGAGGAGTAGGGAAGGAGGGAGATGGAGGGAGGAGGCAGAGAGGGACGGGCAGGAGAGCGGAGACTGGGAGGAAAGTTTCTGCACCTGGGGCGGCGCAGCTGGAAGGAGGCCTAGTCCTGTCTCCGCCGCGTAGCAGTCCCTCAGGGCGCGCAGCTCAAACTTCACTTCCTCTGTGAAGCTCCGGGGTGGAGGCCCCGCGGAAGCCCACTGTGGATACCCCTGGCACCCCACATGACCCCCACGGTCGTGACCCCCCTTTTCAGGTTGGGTGACCGTGGCGCGAGCGGCCTGGGAGCGCCTCTAGAATCGCAGGGTCCGGGAGGCGCGTGAGGTGCGAGCCCCAGCCTGGGTCGGCTGCCCCGTGTGGCGCGCGGTCTTGATCCCCAGCTGGCACCATGGCACTCCCGACTTTGAGGGCCCCAACAATCCATCCACATAAAAGGTTCCAAAGAGGCGACAGGGGCTAGGACAGCTGTCGTTAGTTCAGTGCCAAGGCGCCAAGCTTGCTAAGTGCGGGCAGAAGCCATTTAAGGATTTAAAACCCTCTGGGTTCCAAAACAATAAAATAAAGCTGGAGATGGGGGAGGCTTACAGACTTAAGATGCCCAGCACATGAATTAACAGTGGCATCCTCAGGGAAGATGGAAAACAGAGCCGTTCTCCGTTTCGTATGTTTAATGTTCTGTTTGAATCTTTTAACATGTACATGTATTTCTTTTTCAATTAAAAAATCCTAGGCCGGGCGCGGTGGCTCAAGCCTGTAATCCCAGCACTTTGGGAGGCGGAGGCGGGTGGATCACTTGAGGTTAGAAGTTCGAAGCCAGCCTGGCCAACATGGTGAAACCCCGTCTCTACCAAAAATACAAAATTAGCCAGACATGGTGGCGCGCGCCTCTAATCCCAGCTACTGGGCAGGCTGAGGCAGGAGAATCGCGTGAACCTGGGAAACAGAGGTTGCAGTCAGCCGAGATCACGCCATTGCTCCAGCCTGGGCAATAAGAGCAAAACTCTATCTCCAAAAAAAAAAAAAAAGCAACTAAAAAGGGCCGGGAGTGGTGATTCACGCCTGTAATCTCAGCACTTTGGGAGGCCAAGGCAGCTGGATCACCTGAGGTCAGGAGTTCAAGACCAGTCCGGGCAACATGGTGAAACCCCGTCTCCATTAAAAATACAAAATTAGTTGGGCATGGTGGTAGGTGCCTGTAATCCCAGCTACTGGGGAGTCTGAGGCAGGAGAATCGCTTGAACCTGGGAAGCGGGGGCTGCAGTAAACTAAGATCGTGCCACTGCACTTCAGCCTGGGCGACAGAGAGACTCCGTTTCAAAAAAAAAAATCTTAAAAGGAAAAGTAAAGAGGACAGGAGTGGTTCTCTCAGCACATAACAGCAGCAAGGGAGAAATGGTCTGAACCAGCGCTTTTCCTTTCAGCCAGCAGGTACTTACCCACTCTGGGCTGTGTGACCAGGGCTGTTTTATTATTCACATGTTTTATAAAAGAAGATACTATCCCTCATCCCTGCTCAGGGCTAATGGAAAACCAATTGAGTTTTTATTGAATTATTTTCTACAGAGTCAGAATGAGTTATAAATCAAACACATCTTCAGGGTAACACAAATGGAGCTGATTTCCAGCATGCCAGAGAGCCAGGAAGTTTGCAGCGGAGTGCCCAGGGGCTGAGGAAGAGTGTCTCCCTGACAACACAAAAGCTGCCCAATGTGGCTGCCCATAGTGTTACGACTGCATGGAGGACGTGCAGTGGCTCACAGCTGTAATCCCAGTACGTTGGGAGGCCGAAGCAGATGGATCGCTTGAGCCCAGGAGTTTAAGGCCAGCCAGGGCAACACAGGGAAACTCTGTCTCTTGGAAAAAATACCTAAATTAGCTGGGCAGGATGGCACAAACCTGTAGTCACAGATACTCAGGAGACTGAGGCAAGAGGATCGCTTAAGTCCTGCCAGGTCGAGGCTGCAGTAAGCTATGATCACTCCAGCCTGGGAGAGACAGCAAGACCCTGTCTCAAAAAAAAACTTTAAAAAAAAAATTTTAATGAATAAATAAACAAAAGAGTGTATGGGATTAACAGAGAATACAGAAAAGATACATTTAAAAGGCCACCACTAACAGAGGTCTGAGTGCAGAAACTAGGCTCCAAGCTTACCTCATAAGATCCAGGCAAGGCAGCTATTTTTAGTGCTGAGGTCCAGAAAGGATACCCTACTTGGCTGGGGTCACGCAAGTGGCTGGTGCTATTTAGGGATTCAAATCCAGGGCTGTCAGACCCCACAGACTGTACTCTTTCCATAGGTCTTTTCTTATTCTGTCTATAAGTGGATAAGGCAAGCAACTTGGAAAGCAAGATTGAAAGCTGGCAAAAGGAAACATTGCTTATTTGCAATGCACACACTTCAATCAATTTATGTTGTTGTCTCAGCAAATCTGTGGGGGAAGGAGGGCGGGGACTATTTACTCTGCAATTTTTTTTTTCTTTTCTTTTTTGTTTTTGAGACAGAGTCTCACTCTGTCACCCAGACTGGAGTGTAGTGGTGCAATCTCGGCTCACTGCAACCTCTGCCTCCCGGGTTCAAGTGATTCTCCTGCCTCAGCCTCCTGAGTAGCTGAGATTACATGCGCGTGCCACTATGCCCGGCTAATTTTTGTATTTTTAGTAGAGACGGGGTTTCACCATGTTGGTCAGGCTGGTCTCGAACTCCTGGCCTCGTGATCTGCCCACCTCGGCTTCCCAAAGGGCTAGTATTATTACTCTGCATTTTTACCGATGAGAAAACAGAGGCTCAGATAGTGTGAGAGTCTGCCACAGCCCAGCCCACAACGATCAAATGAGAACATCCAAAGCAGTCCCCGTACTGTCTAGGTCCTGGGGCTGTGCTCCTTTAGTATCTTTAACATTTCCTAAGCATCTCCTCTGAAGGGTGACAATTCAAATATACAAAATCTGCCCTGAAGGAATTTACAGACACCTAAGGTTGGAAGGAGTTTCTAAAATAATCAGGTCCAACCTCATACTCACACTCTCTCCCCTCTACAAAAGTCCTAAAAGGCAGAACACTTTGAAGATGTGGCTATTTGTCTTAGTTGGTTTGGGCAGATATAATAAATTACTAGAACAACACTGAGATCAGGGCGCCAGCATGGGTAGGGTCTGGTGAAGGTTGTCTTCTGAGTGGCAGATGGCTGGCTTCTTGTATTTTCACATGACAGAGAGCTAGCTGTCTGGTTTTTGTTTGTTTGTTTGTTTGTTTAGATGGAGTCTAGCTCTTGTTGCCCAGGATGGAGTGCAATAGCGCGATCTCAGCTCACCGCAACCTCCGCCTCCTGGGTTCAAGCGATTCTCCTGCCTCAGCCTCCTGAGTACTTAGGATTACAGGCATGCACCACCACATCCAGCTAATTTTTTGTATTTTTTAGTAGAGACAGGGTTTCTCCATGTTGGTCAGGCTGGTCTCAAACTCCCGACCTCAGGTGATTCGCCTGCCTCAGCCTCCCAAAGTGCTGGGATTACAGGCATGAGCCATCATGTCCAGCCTGGTCTCTTCTTAGAAGGGCACTAATCCCATAAATGGGGGTTCTGCCCTATGACCTAATTACCTCCCAAAGGCCCCACCATATATGATCATATTGGGGAATAAATTTAAACATATGAATTTGGGAGGAACATGAACATTCAGTTCATAACAAGCTCTACAAGAAAATTCTCCAGTAAACTCAGCCAGAATATGCTCCCTTGAAACATCCAGTCAAGGGGTCTCAAAAAATAGGACCAAGCTGCCCTCGGTATCTCATGCCTGTAATCCTAGCATTTTGAGAGACCAAGGAGGGAGGATCGTTTGATCCCAGGAGCTTGAGATGAGCCCAAGCAACATAGCTAGACCCCATCTCTACACAAAATTTAAAAAACAGCCGGCATGATGGTGCACACCTGTAGTCCCAGCTACTTGGGATGCTGAGGTGAGAGGATTGCTTGAGCTCAGGAAGTCAAGTCTGTAGTGAGCTCGACCGTGCCACTGCACTCCAACCTGGGGGACAGAGCAAAGAGACTGTCTAAATACACACACACACACACACACACACACACACACAAAATATGATATGTTATTAGTCCCATATATATTATATAGGATATATTGTATATAAAATATGTTATATATATTATATAATATATAAAAATATAATTATATATATTTATATTTACATATAATTATATATAATATAATTATAAATATATAAATTATATAATCATATCATATAATTATAAATATATAAATTGCATATTAATAATTATATAATATTGACATATAGTTTATATATTATATAATTATATAATATATTATATATAATAATACATATGATCTATTATATATTATATATTATTAGATATAATTTATATATAAATATATAATATATATATGGGACTAATGCCCAAAGAGGCTTGCTGAGGTTGACAATTATCACAGCTGTGAGTTAAAAGTACAGGCTGGGCCAGGCACGGTGGCTCACACCTGTAATTCCAGCACTTTGGGAGGGCGAGGTGGGCGGATCACGAGGTCAGCAGTCTCAGACCACCCTGGCCAACATAGCAAAACGCTGTCTCTACTAAAAATAATAATAGTAATAATAATACAAAAATTAGCCGGTTGTGGTGGTGGACACCTTTAATCCCAGTTACTCGGGAGGCTGAGGCAGGAGAATCATTTGAACCTGGGAGACAGAGGCTGCAGTGGGCAGAGATGGTGCCACTGCACTCCAGCCTGGGCAACGAGAGCAAGACTCCGTCTCAAAAGAGAAAAAAAAAGTACAGACTAGACTCCAGCCTGGGCAACAGAGTGAGACCCTATCTCAAAAAAAAAAAAAAAAAAAATGCAGGCCAGAGTCCCTGCTCTATCACTCCCTAATTACTTGCCTTCCATATTTTCAGTTATTAAATAAGGATAATCATTTCATAGGGCTATTATTAGGATTAAAGAAAGTGTGAGAAGGCAATTTGAGACAGAATGGACAATTTCTGTCACGTGCTACTTGTACAGCCTTAGGGTAAGGTGACCGACCATATAGCTTTACTTTCCTGGTACAATTCCAGCTCATGACTGCTGTCCTGGCTAACGATGTGCCAGTTGGGTCATACAATCACTCCATTTTGGGCAAAAACCAGCACCTTTCAAGGGTTTTGATCCCCCACCAGTACCATAAAGAGTTTCTTCTCCTTCCCGTGTTACATGACTCCATAGTGTCACGTCTCCCCTGGGCTTTCTAGCTCACAGGCCATGGAGGGAAGAAATAACTATATTTATTTAGCACAACTAAGAACCAGCTACTTAGTTAGACCGTCACAACTCATCCTTCAAAATAACACAGTGATGGTAACTACCATTTACGAAACTTTTTTTTCTCTTTTTTTTGAGACAGAGTCTTGCTCTGTGGCCCAGGCTGAAGCGCAGGGGTGCGATCTTGGCTCACGGTAACCTCTTCCTCCTGGGCTCAAGCCGACCTCCCACCTCAGCCTCCCATCATGCCCGGCTAATTTTTGTAATTTTTTTTGTAGAGGCAGGGTTTCCCTACGTTGCTCAGGCTGGTCTGGAACTCTTGAGCTCAAGTGATCCGCCCGCCTCGGCCTCCCAAAGTGCTGGGATTACAGGCGTGAGCCACCGTGCCCGGCCTCATTTATGAAACTCTTATCTGGCAGGCAATGTGCAATGTGCTTGGCATAAATATCTCGTATCCTCACAATAATCGTATAAGGAGGAAACTCGGATTCAACCTCAAGATAAGCATCAAAGCTCATTTTAAACCTCACTGCCCTCTGCAAGATAACTATACAAATGCTCCTCGATTTATGATGGCTTGCTTCCTGATGAACTCATCGCAAAGTTGAAAAATCGTAAAGTCGAGGCACCCTAAGCTGGGGACGCCTGCACCATGCTTTCAGAGGTGAATGTAAAGTGGGAAAGGGGGCTCAGTGGTTGAGCGGCTAGCCAGGATTCCACGCCAGGTCTTTCCATGTTTATCAGCTGCTTTCAGAGGTGTGGAAGCCTCTGAGAGGGTCCCTGGGGTAAGATGGGCTGAGCGTCGCCGCCTTCTGCGAGGACACCAGCCTTGAGAGAAGAGAGGAGATAAGGTGCAAAGGAAGAAAGGCGGGGACGCCGCGGTGTCAGTCGCAGCGTGGGCTCCTTAAGGACAGGGGCTGTGTCCGACTAGGCTCTGAATCCCCAGCGCCTACACAAGCTCTGACACAGCGTACACTCAGTAAACATGGAGTGAATCAGTTCATTCAATGAATGAACGAATGAATGAAACGCCAGAGCCCGCCACAGGGGTCTGCTGCCGCTCCACGCCCGGGCCTCTCACCGGCCAATCAACATCGTGGCTCGTATGCCCTGCCCCCTGATGCCGCGCCCATCACTCGCCCCTCTGGATTCCCTCCGGTTGCGTGGAAATCCCGGAGCAGTGGATTTCCCAGAGGCTCCTCCGGTAGCAGTGCGCATGCTCCAGGGCCGGTAGCTGAAGCATCATTTTCCCGCGGCGCCTAAGGGACGGATTAGAAAGCGATTGGCTTAGGGGACGGAAGCCAAGCTCCACCTGCCTGACGCCCGGCTCTTCTCGCAGAACCGAAGGTTTATTTTGGACCGCCCTTCCCCAGTACCACTCCCACCCCGACGTTGGTCCCAATCGGAACCTATCCCAAACAGTGCTGAAAAGAAGAGGGGAGAGACCGGAAGTGACGCACGAGCGCGAGCGGAAAAACAGAGGCCCAGCGCCTGTTGCCGTGGAAACCGAGCCCTCGGCTTGCGTCCCGCGTGCGTCACAGCTCCGGCTGACTACGCCCCGCGCGCGGCCCCGAGGCCCTGAGGCCCAGGGCGGAGACCAAAAGCCGCGTGCTTGCGACGGTGTCGCTGCAGGGCACGCCACGGGGCGGAGAGGAAATTTAGGGCCTGCCTTTTGTACATTAGGTTAGTCAGCCCAGAAATATGTATTCAACCCCAGGCGCGTGCCTGGCATTGTGGAAGGCGACACGTGGGGAGAATTGTGACTGGCCCAGATGTCATCCCCCAGCCCAGTGGTCATTCCTCCCTGGAAGTCCTTACCCCTCTCACCTGCTCATTCTTCAACCCCCAGTTTCCCGACCTCTCTTTTTCCTCAAGCCACGCCCTTTCACGCTTTCTTGTCTTTTCTGTGGTGTTCCTTCAGTCTAGAATATTCTCCACCTAGCACAATCCTGCTCCTCCCCTGACATTCTGCTGAAATTGCACTCTTCAGCCTTCCCAGGCAGCTGTGGGTTGTGACATGTGTCAGAGACTGATGAGTTTTCTTTTTACTTTTCTATAGTGCCTCATTTTTTTCCTTTAAGCATACATACATTGGTTTTATAATGAAACATAAATCGTTTTTAAAGAGATCAATTATTCTCAAAGAGCTTGTTACTTTCGGGAACACTTTTTGGGGTTAACATTTATATGTATTAGTATACATATACTTTATATATATACTTCTAAATTAACAGAAAATTGACACGCATTATAAAAAGAATCGTGATTATATCCTTTATCCATAATCACCAATTTTTACATTTTTGCCTCATTTTCGCATTCTTCCTCTTTCTCTGTGTCCCAATTATGTCCTTTATAGCTATTTCCCCTCTGTCCAGAATCATACTGTTGCAATTAGTTGTCAAATCTTTTTTTAGTATCCTTTTATCTAGAACAGGGTCTCAGTCTTTTCCTCTTCTTTATGAAAGTTGCAGCTACCAGGATGAGACAATTCTGCTCAGACCCAAGCACACCAAGCCAGGAATGCACAAAGGAGGGCTTATGTTTGAGATAAGAACTGTCTCAAGGACTTTCTAAAATAACCACACAAGAAATTCCTCATGTACGTGACAAGTGTCATGCATTTCTCCACCTACATTTTGCACATATACACACATTTATTTATGTAGAGACAGGGATCTTGCTGGGCTGCCCAGACTGGACTCAAATTCCTGGGCTCAATCAGTCCTCCTGCCTCAGCCTCTAGACTAGCTGGGACTCCAGGCATGCGCCACCCTGTTATTTCTGTGACCAGGCTTAGCACTAGGCATTCTTTAGGCCGACAGCAATTCAAATAAGATGCTCTCCAAAGAACACTTGCCTAGTAGCGGCATCTCCAAAAATGAATTGATGCCGCTCCAGCTTTGAGCCTCCATAACCAAAGAAACGTGTTTCCAAACAGCTTATGTGAACTTCTACATTTGGCCAATAAAAGCTCCCACTTACTCCTGCCCTCTTCAGGTGCACCTGTGGCTTGCCATAGCCATATAGCCAGGTGCACCATCCTTTTTGCCTGTTCCTGAATAAATTAATTATATTACAGGACATTTTTCTCTGATGTCTTTTTTAGGTTAACAACTCTAACACGCTGGAAGAATACAGGCCAGCTACTTTGTAGAATGTTCCTCAATTTGAGTTTGTATGATGCTGTCTCATTATTAGATTCAGGTTATGTATGTTTTGCAAAAATACCTCAGGAGTGATGGCATCCTTGGTGTGTTATATCAGGAGGCAAATGATGCGGATTTGTCCCATTGTTTGTAATGGTAACATTGGTTGCTTGGTTAGGGTGAAGGGTGCCAAGCTTCTCCACTGCAAAGTTCCTATTTTTTTCTCTGTAATTAATAAGTAATTTGTATGATACTTTGAGATAACAAAGTAGCCTGTTCTTCATCAAACTTTCATCAATGAATTTCACATCCAAAGACGCCTCAAGAATGATCATCAAAAGCAGCCTAGTAATGACTGTCATTTACCATTTAATACATTTCAAACAATGCACGTGCTCTGTGACATATTCTGGGAAAGAACATGTTACCTGATACATAATCGGTGATCCATAAATAGTATTTACTGATAGGTTTCCTTCCTTTGTAGATAAATGAAGTTTCTTGTTTCATGGGGTATAATTAGAAGCATTACTTTAATCAGCCATCCTGATTATTCTAATTTTGTACCAGCATCTACCTCAGTACCTGGTATATATTAGCAATTCACTTTTTGAATTAATAATGGAAAATTGTGCACACACACACACATACACACCAAGAAATTATATCAAAAGATTAATTGTGATAATTGAGCAGTTAATGCTTAACCAAGTGTTTTCACCGATTCAGGCCAGTCACTGTTAGAACCAGAAAGCTTTTGAAAGTAAATTCTTTTTTTTTTTTTTTTTTTGAGACGGAGTCTCGCTCTGTCGCCCAGGCTGGAGTGCAGTGGCGCGATCTCGGCTCACTGCAAGCTCCACCTCCCGGGTTCACGCCATTCTCCCGCCTCAGCCTCCGAGTAGCTGGGACTACAGGCGCCCGCCACCACGCCCGGCTAGTTTTTTGTATTTTTAGTAGAGACGGGGTTTCACCATGTTAGCCAGGATGGTCTCGATCTCCTGACCTCGTGATCCACCCGCCTCGGCCTCCCAAAGTGCTGGGATTACAGGCTTGAGCCACCGCGCCCGGCTGAAAGTAAATTCTGATAAATCCAACTTAAGCAAATCAGATTTTATATTACAAAATGAAGTTTAAAAAAAGAAAGGATTC
The DNA here is from genome assembly GCF_008728515.1 of Papio anubis. Taxonomy (NCBI): domain Eukaryota; kingdom Metazoa; phylum Chordata; class Mammalia; order Primates; family Cercopithecidae; genus Papio; species Papio anubis. The sequence goes on from NC_044983.1 coordinate 135,642,772, forward strand.
GAAAAGGAAAAAAATTCTGCCAAGGATTACATATGAGAAGCTGCAATTCCAAGTGTGACCACCAGGTGCCGGAACAAGCTAGGTAGCCACACTAGAAAAACGAACGTCCTCATCTGGGCTGAATTTGCATCTAATTGCCTCAAATTGCTTCTAAAACCCAGGATTTTTTTTGTCACTTTGTCAGTGGAGCTTAGGTCAGTGAGTTCTGGGCAAATCAGGAGTAGGCTGAAGCTGAGGAGGAATTCACAAGCGAGATTTAACTAAATTGGCAGTGGCTTATTCTTGACTGGGTTACTTAAAAATTCAGGTTATTATATATTACATCATATTGTATTATATATTTTATATGTTACAGACAATATCTAGTAATCCAACTGGAAATATATGTTGTGTATTACATATCAAGTTATTGTATTATAATTCAAGTTAACTTATTCTTTATACCTTTTGGTTTTGGTGTGTGGTTTTATTTATTTTTTATTTTATTTTATTTTTTTGTTGAGATGGAGTCTCGCTGTGTCACCCAGGCTGGAGTGCAGTGGCCAGATCTCAGCTCACTGCAAGCTCCGCCTTCCGGGTTTACGCCATTCTCCTGCCTCAGCCTCCCAAGTAGCTGCGACTACAGGTGACTGCCACCTCGCCCGGCTAGTTTTTTGTATTTTTTAGTAGAGACGGGGTTTCACTGTGTTAGCCAGGATGGTCTCGATCTCCTGACCTCGTGATCCGCCCATCTCGGCCTCCGAAAGTGCTGGGATTACAGGCTTGAGCCACCGCGCCCGGCCTGGTGTGTGGTTTTATACCTTTTGGTTTTTGTGTGATCTCGGCTCACTGCATCCTCTACCCCCAGGGTTCAAGGGATTCTCCTACCTCAGTCTCCCGAGTAACTGGGATTACAGGCACCTGCCACCACACCTGGCTAATTTTTGTTTTTTCTGTTTTTTTTTTTAGTAGAGACAGATTTTCACCATGTTGGTCAGGCTGGTCTCGAACTCCTGACCTCAGGTGATCCACCCGCCCCTGCTTCCCAAAGTGCTGGGATTACAGGCATGAGCCAGTATGCCCGGCCTCTTTATACCTTTTGTATGTCCTAAATATAACAGAGTTAAAGCAAAAGTTTTAAAGGAAAGACTGAGGCTACAGGGATTATGTGAATTTTTTCAAAGAACACAAATCAAGTGGAGCATTTGGGAGTTTTTAAAATTACAATTACCCACATCTCTGCGATTTCTTTTTTTTTTTCTTTTTTTTTTTTGAGATAGAATCTTGATCTGTTACCCGGAGTGCAGTGGTGCCATCTCAGCTCACTGCAGCCTCAACTCCCAAGTTCAGGCAATCCTCCAACCTCATCACCCCAAGTAGTTTGTTTGGTAGAGACAGGGTTTTGCCATGTTGCCCAGGCTGGTCTCAAACACCTGGGCTCAAGCAATCCTCTGGCCTCAGCCTCCCAGAATGCTGGGATCACAGACAAGAGTCACCATGCCCAGTCCCTTTCCTTCTTTTTCTGAACCAGGTAAAGAGGATTCAGATGAAACTGAACATCAGTGGGAATGGGGCAAATGTAAGTGGCTGGAAATATCCTGACAGAACGGAACTAGGAGAGCCCAGCAACGTGCCTGTGGTGGATGCCCTGCGTCTAATCATGGTGAAACCACAGACAAACCAAAATGGGGACATTCTGCACAACCACTGGCCTGTGACCTTCAAAAGCACTGAGGTCATAAAAATCAAGGAAAGCGTGAGGAACCTTTCCAGATTAAAGAAGACTAGAGACGTGACAACTAAATAACATGCGTGATTCTGAACTGGATCATTTTGCTGCAAAAATATGCTATTGTGGCCAGGTGTGGTGGTTCACACCTGTAATCCCAGAACTTTGGGAGGCAGAGGCAGGTGGATCACCTGAGGTCAGGAGTTCGAGACCAGCCTGGCCAACATACTAAAGCCCTGTCTACTAAAAATACAAAAAATTAGCTGGGCGTGGTGGTGGGCGCCTGTAATCCCAGCTACTTGGGAGGTCAAGGCAGGAGAATTGCTTGAACCCGGGAGATGGAGGTTGCAGTGAGCCAAGATCACGCCATTGCACTCCAGCCTAGGCAACAAGAGCGAAACTCTGTCTCAAAAAAACAAAACAAAACAAAACAAAAAACCTCAGAGATCAGCGTATGCAGAATTGAACCACGCAACTTGCGTAGAACGAATTCTCGTAGCAGCCGGGTGGTGATGTGGATAAAAGGAGGATGAGGGGAACCGATCTGTGTTCTCATAGCTGTGGGATGGTGATGTGGATGAAAGGAGGATGCGAGGAACTGGTCTGTGTGCACAGACTGTGCTTCCCTCTCCCAGCCCGTGGGGAGTAGCTGCTTTCCAGACCTGGCTGTGCTTTGGAAAACACACATCTCAAGGCCACGCCTCCAGTGTTCTCATTCAGTATTTCTGAGTCAGGCCAGGAAAATCATGGGGTATTTTCAACTGCTTCGATTTTCTCTGGAATCCTCTTTTTAATAATTTCCGAAACGACTTCAAACTTAAGTCGCAAGTGCAGTACGTAGAGCTCATTTGGTTGAGTTGGTTTAGAGTGAGTAGCTGAGGGGTACCCCAGTACCCCTAGAGAGCTGAATGTGTCTTTTCCACAAACAAGGGTGTTCTGCGTAACCACAACACAGCCCTCAAGGTCAGGACAGTAACATCCACACGTGGCTGCCACAGCAGCCTCAAGCTCTATTCAAGTTTTGCCAATTATTCCAATTATATATAATATAAGCATATAAGGCAGCCACTTATGTTTGTCCCATTAGCATATATATGTTTTATATACCTATATTTCGAGACAGAGTCTCACTGACTCTGTTGCCCAGGCTGAAGTGCAGTGGCAAAATCTTGGCTCACTGCAACCTCTGCCTCCTGGGTTCAAGTGAGTCTCCTGCCTCAGTCTCCCAAGTACAGACGGGGTTTTGCCATGTGGGCCAGGCTGGTCTTGAACTCCTGACCTCAGGTGATCCTCGGCCTCCCAAAGTGCTGGGATTACAGGCATGAGCCACCGCGCCCAGCTGAGGTTTTGTTTCCCATTCCTGTCATTAAGCTGCAGGCCTTGTCTCTCCCACTTCAAAAAGAACCACTCTCAACTAAGAAAGCTGAGATCCTCTTTGGAAGTGTTCCTCCCAGAGCACTGCCCAAGGAAGTTCGGGGGTGCCTGGCGAATGAGAGGCTTCTGGGAGCCTCAGTCGGTCCAGCTCCACATTCCTGCTGCTTTCTGTTCCCCTTTACTTTGACTATTAAGACACATTCCTGACCTGGTGCGGTGGCCCATGCCTGTAATCCCAGCACTTTGGGAGGCCGAGGCAGGTGGATCACCTGAGGTCAGGAGTTCAAGACCAGCCTGGTCAACATGGCAAAGCCATGTCTCTACTAAACACAAAAATTAGCCAGGTGTGGTGGCAGGCAACTGCAACCCCAGCTACTAGGAGGCTGAGGTGAGGCAGGGGAATTGCTTGAACCCAGGAGGCAGAGGCTGCAGTGAGTTGAGATCGTGCCACTGCACTCCAGCCTGAGCAACAGAGCCAGACTCTGTCTCAAAAAAAAAAAAAAAAAAAAAAAAAAAAGACCTAGGAGCTGTGGCCTGTGGTGGGGAGTGAACTTGGGGGACCTCCTCCCCCTCCCTCACAATCCACAGGAAACCTGCTCCAGCTCTGCCTAGCTGGGTACAAAGAGTGCTGCCTTTCTTCTTTTCTGCCTGGACCCACCCTGCTCCAGCTTTGCCGTCAGTCTTTATGCACCCACATATGCCCATAAGCCAGTTCAGGGGCCCCAAGAAGGCGAACCTCAATAGGACCTTATAAGGCTTCCTGACGGTGGGATGCAACACTCTGAACATACTGAAAGCCAATGAATGATACTCTAAATGGGTGAATTTTCTAGCAGATGTCTTCTATCTCAATAAACCTATTCAAAACGAAGCCCTTCCTGCCTACCAATCCATCCTCACCCACTGCAGTTCCCAACCTCACACCATGGTTCAGCCTTGTTGAACTACTTGTTTTCTGGATGTCAATCTTTCTACACTGCTGAGCTCTTGCAAATAATAATCTCTTTCTCTTCCCTACCATGCTCATCTGACAAATTTTTACTTGCTCTTAAACCTTCTTTTCTTTTTTTTTTTTGAGACAGAATCTTGCTCTGTCGCCCAGGCTGGAGTGCAATGGCACAATCTCAGCTCACTGCAGCCTCTGCCTCCCAGGTTCAGGCGACTCTTCTGCCTCAGCCTCCCGAGTAGGTGGGATTGCAGGCACACGCCCAGCTAATATTTTTGTATTTTTAGTGGAGACAGGGTTTCCGCATGTTGCCCAGGCTGATCTCCGACTCTGGACCTCAGGTGATCTGCCCGCCTCAGCCTCCCAAAGTGCTGGGATTACAGGCATGAGCCACCACACCTGGCCAAAGCCAATTTTTAAAAAGTGAAAAATAAATATAGAGGGGATTGCAGCTTCTAGACATGTTTTCACCATAAACAAATAGAAAACCGGGGGTAGGGGACAGAAAAGGGAACTGTTTTCAGACTGGACAACAGGCAGCTCAGGACTGTTCCCTGAGAAACAAACAAATGAGAAATAAACAAGTGGAGCTTTGTGCTCACTGGGCTTTCTGCCTGGAGTCCATATCTGATCCATGGTACAGAGGGCGGGAACTCAAACAAAGGCCACCAGTGTCACCCAGTTGAGGAGACAGAGAATGGACAGGAAGGAGCTCGGGAGAGGTAACCCAAAAAGTTGTGTATGAGCCACTGGGCTCACTACTGAGATGTGCACACATGGATCAGAATGGCTGAAATTAAGCCGGGCAGGGTGGCTTACACCTGTAATCCCAGCACTTAGGGAAGCCAAGACAGGAGAATCATTGAGCCCAGGAGTTCCAGACCAGCCTGGGCAGTGTGGTGAGACCCCATCTCTACAAAAATCAACAAATTAGCCAGGTGTGGTGGTGCATGCCCATAGTTCCATCTACTCAGGAAGCTGAGGTAGGAGACTCTCTGGTTTGGGAGGTCGAGGCTGCAAGTGAGCTATGATTGCGTGACTGTACTCCTCCAGCCTGGGTAACAGAGTCAGACCCTATTTCAAAAAAAAGCTGAAATTATGACACTGAGTGTTAGGGAGAACTGGAATTCTCATGCATTGCTGGTGAGAATGTAAGATGTACAAGTACTTTGGAAGAAGGTCTGGCGATTTTTTATAAAATTAAACATATGCTTACTCTTTGCCCCAGCCATTCAGTGTCTAGGTATGTATCCAAAATAAATCAAAACAAACATATGTTCACCAAAATACTTGTCCAAGAATGATGACAGCAGCTTTATTTAAAGTTGCTGCCAGGCATGGTGGCTCAGGCCTGTAATCCCAGCACTTTGGGAGGCTGAGGCGGGCAGATCACGAGGTCAGGAGATGGAGATCATCCTGGCTAACAAGGTGAAACCCCGTCTCTACTAAAAAATACAGAAAATTAGCCAGGCGTAGTGGCTGTTTAGTCCCAGCTACTCCGGAGTGCTGTAGTCCCAGCTACTCCTTAGTGCCTGTAGTCCCAGCTACTCAGGAGGCTGAGGCAGGAGAATGGCGTGAACCCGGGAGGCGGAGCTTGCACTGAGCCGAGATTGTGCCACTGCACTCCAGCCTGGGTGACAGAGCAAGACTCCCTCTCAAAAAAAAAAAAAAGTAGCCGGGTGTGGTGGCACATGCCCGTAGTCCCAGTTACCTAGGAAGCTGAAGCAGGAGAATGGCTCGAACCCAGGAAACAGAGGTTGCAGTGAGCCAAGATCACTTTGCACTCCAGCCTAGGTGACAGAGCAAGACTCCTTCTCAAAATAAATAAATAAAATAAATAAATAAATACATAATTTTTAAAAATTGCCAAAAATTAGACATAACTCAAGTTGTCTGTCAATGGGAAGACTGATAAACTGTTGTATATTCCTATATACATTGCATTTATCCTCAGAGCAATACTACTGAGCAATAAACATAAACCACTGATACGTGCAATGACATGGATGACTCTCACCAAGGGAACACTGAGCAAAGGAAGCTGCAAACCATGGAGTTCATGCCGTGTGGTTCTGTTTACACAAAGTACCAGAACGGACAAAACTCATCCAAGGTGCAAAAAATCAGATACCTGACCCCACAGGTCTCCTTCTTGGTTCCCCTGGAAATGCATCCGTCTCAGAGACCAGCGCAGCCAGGGCAGGCCCATTTGATAAGGAGAGCTCCCATTTCCTAAAAAGGATGAGTGCGGGGGTTGGCTTGTCCACTCGGTCCCTGGGAAAGTTGTGTCAGGTCCTGGGTCCCAGCTGGGTACCCAACAGTGAGTCAGGTGGACACAGTCCCCACTGCAGGGAGCCCTGCAGCCTTTTCAGGGCAACAAACAAAACAAAAGGTGTTCACAGGACTCATCCATGTGTTCTAAATTGAATTATGTCTTCCCTAAATTCATATGCTGAAGCCCTAACCCTCAGTCCCTCTGAATGTTACCGTGTTTGGAGATATGGCCTTTAAAGTGGTGATTAATTAAGATGGGGTTGTTAGGGGTGGGCCCTAGGCAAATGCGCCTGGTGTCATTAAGAGAGGAGCAGACTAGGGGTCACATCTGTAATCCCAGCCCTTTGGGAGGCAGAGGCGAAAGGATTGCTTGGGACTAGCCTGGGCAACATACAGAGATGCTGTCTCTAAAAATAAAAATAATTAGCCAAGTGTGGTGGCACGTGCTTGTAGTCCCAGCTACGTGGGAGGTTGAGGCGGGAGGGTCACTTGAGTCCAGGAGCTGCTTAGGGCTGCATTGAGCTATGATGGTGCCAATGCACTTCAGCCTGGGTGACAGAGCAAGATCCTGTCTCTGAAAAAGAAAAAAAGGAGATTAGGATGCAGACATACACACGGGGAAGACCATGTGAAGACACAGGAAGAAGGTGACAGTCTACACGCCAAGGAGTGAGGCCTGAGGAGAAACCAGCCCTGCCAACGCCTTGATCATGGACGTCCAGGTGAGATTCAGTTCAGGATGCCGCGATGAGAGACGACCCTGGAGGATCCTCATGGGCCCAGTGTAATCACAAAGGTCCTTTGAAAAGGGAGGCGGGAGGGAAGAGTCAGAGAAGGGGATGAGATGACAGAAGTGGGGGCCAGAGAGGGAGCTCTGAGGATGCTATGCTGCTGGCTTCAAGATGGAGGAGGCAGTGGCTCACACCTGAAATCCCAGCACTGTGAGGGGGCCGAGGCAGGCGGATCACTTGAGGTCAGGAGTTTGAGACCAGCCTGGCAAACATGGTGAAATGCATCTCTACTAAAAATACAAAACCAAAAAAAAAATAGCTGGGTATGGTGGTGCATGCCTGTAGTCCCAGCTACTCGGGAGGCTGAGGCAGAAGAACTGCAGTGACCTGGGAGGCAGAGGTTGCAGTGACCTGGGATTGTGCCACTGCACTCCAGCCTGGGTGACAAAGTGAGACATCTCAAAAAATTAAATTAAAATAAAATACGATGGAGGAGGGGGCTGGGGGCGATGAACGCAGGCCCCTCTGGAAGCTGGAAAGAACAGGAAGCTGGCATCTCCCCCTGCAGCATCCATCAGAAAGCCAGTCCTGGCGACACTCTGATTTCAGGATTTTGACCTCCAGAACGTTAAGATAATAAACTTGTGTTGGCCACATGTATGTCTTTAAGTGTCTGTTCATGTCCTTTGCCCACTTTTTAATGAGGTTGTTTGGTTTTTTCCTTGTAAATTTGCTTAAGTTCCTTGTAGATTCTGGATATTAGACCTTTGTCAGATAGATAGATTGCAAAAATTTTCTTCCATTCTGTAGGTTGTCTGTTCACTCTGATGATAGTTTCTTTTGCTATGCAGAAGCTCTTTAGTTGAATTAGATCCCATTTGTCAATTTTTGCTTTTTTTTTCCCTGAGACAGAGTCTTGCTCTGCGCCCCAGGGTGGAGTGCAGTGGCGCAATCTCAGCTCAAAGCAACCTCCGCCTCCCAGGTTCCAGCAATTCTCCTGCCTCAGCCTCCTGAGTAGCTAGGATTACAGGTGTGTGCCACCATGCCTGGCTAATTTTTGTAATTTTAGCAGAATAGGGTTTCACCATGTTGGTCAGGCTGATCTCAAACTCCTGACCTCATGATCCACTCACCTCGGCCTCCTAAAGTGCTCAGATTACAGGCATGAACCACCACACCTGGCCCAATTTTTGCTTTTGTTGCAATTGCTTTTGGTGATTTCATTAGAAAATCTCTGCCCGTGCCTGTGTCTGGAATGGTATTGCCTAGATTTTCTTCTAAGGTTTTTATAGTTTGGGGTTTTACATTTAAATCTTTAATCCATCTTGAGTTTATTTTTGTATAAGAAGTAAGGAAGGGGTCCAGTTTCAATTTTCTGCATACGGCTAGCCAGTTCTCCCAGCACCATTTGTTAAATAGGAAATCCATTCCCCATTGCTTGTTTTTGTCAGGTTTGTCAAAGATCAGATGGTTGTAGATGTGTGGTTATATTTCTGAGTTCTCTATTTTGTTCCAAAAAGAAAAAAAAAAACTCAACATCACTGATCATTAGAGAAATGCAAATAAAAACCACAATGAGATACTACCTCACGCCAGTCAGAATGGCGATTATTAAAAAGTCAAGAACAACAGATGCTGGTGAGGTTGCGGAGAAATAGGAATGCTTTTACATTGTTGTGGGAATGTAAACTAGTTCAACAATTGTAAGACAGCGTTGCAATTCCTCAAAGATTTAGAACTGGAAATACCATTTGATCAAAAAATCCCATTACTGGGTGTATATCCAAAGGAATATAAATTATTCTATTATAAAGATACTTGCACACGTGTGTTCATTGCAGCACTATTCACAATAGCAAAGATGTGGAACCAACGCAAATGCCCATCAGTGATAGACTGGATGAAGAAACTGTGGTTCATATACACTATATTAGTCCATTTTCATGCTGCTGATAAAGACATACCCAAGACTGGAAAGAAAAAGAGGTTTAATTGAACTTACAGTTCCACATGGCTGGGGAGGCCTCAGAATCGTGGCAGGAGGTGAAAGGCACTTCTTACATGGCAGCGGTAAGAGAAAAATGAGGAAGATACAAAAGTGGAAGCTCCTGATAAACCCATCAGATCTCATAAGACTTACTCACTACCATGAGAACAGTATGGGGGAACTGCCCCCATGATTCAATTCTCTCCCACCGGCTTCCTCCCACAACATGTTGGAATTATGGGAGTACAACTCAAGATGAGATTTGGGTGGGGACAGAGTCAAACCATATCATTCCACCTCTGGCCCCTCAAAATCTGATGTCCTCACATTTCAAAACCAATCACGCCTTCCCAACAGTCCCCCAAAGTCTTAACTCATTTCAGCATTAACCAAAAAGTCCACAGTCCAAAGTTTCATCTGAGACAAGGCAAGTCCCTTCCGCCTATGAGCCTGTAAAATCAAAAGCAAGCTAGTTACTTCCTAGATACAATGGGGGTACAGGTTATTGGGAAAATACAGTCATTCCAAATGGGAGAAATTGGTCAAAGCAAAGGGGTTACAGGGCCCATGGAAGTCAGAAATCCAGCAGGGCAGTCAAATCTTAAAACTCCAAAATGATCTCTTTTGACTCCAAGTCTCACATCCAGGTCATGCTGATGCAAGAGGTGGGTTCCCATGGCCTTGAGCAGCTCTGCCCCTGTGGCTTTACAGGGTACAGCCTCCTTCCTGGCTGCTTTCACCGGCTGGTGTTCAGTGTCTATGCCTTTTCCAGGCGCACTGTGCGAGCTGTCAGTGGATCTACCATTCTGAGGTCTGGAGGATGGTGGCCCTCTTCTCACAGCTCCACTAGGCAGTGCCCCAGTAGGAACTCTGTGTGGGGGCTCCAACTCCACATTTCCCTTCTGCACTACCCTAGCAGAGGCTCTCCATGAGTCCCACCCCTGCAGCAAACTTCTGCCTGGGCTTCCAGGCATTTCCATAAATCTGAAATCTAGGCGGAGGGTCCCAAACCTCAATTCTTGACTTTTGTGCACCTACAGGCTCAACACCACATGGAGGCTGCCAAGGCTTGGGGCTTCCACCCTCTGAAGCCACGGCCCAAGCTCTACATTGGCCCCTTTCAGCCACAGCCAGAGTGGCTGGGACACAGGGCACCAAATCCCTAGGCTGCACACAGCTCGGGGACCCTGGGCCCAGCCCGGTAAACCACTTTTTCCTCCTAGGCCCCTGGTCCTGTGATGGGAGGGGCTGCTGTGAAGACCTCTGACACGCCCTGGAGACATTCTCCCCATTGTCTTGGGGATTCGCATTTGGCTCCTTGTTACTTATGCAAATTACTGCAGCTGGCTTGAATTTCTCCTCAGAAAATGGGATTTTTTTTTCTATCGCATTGTCAGGCTGCAAATTTTTCAAACTATAGTACCTGTTTCCCTTTTAAAACTGAATGCTTTTAGGCTGGGCGCGGTGGCCCACACCTGTAATCCCAGCACTTTGGGAGGCTGAGGTGGGTGGATTGCCTGAGGTCAAGAGTTTGAGACCAGCCTGGCCAACATGGTGAAACCACATCTCTACTAAAAATACAAAAATTAGCTGGGCATGGTGTTGCACATCTGTAGTCCCAGCTACTCTGGAGGCTGAGGGAGGAGAATTGCTTGAACCCAGCAGGTAGAGGTTGCAGTGAGCCAAGGTCGCACCACTGCACTCCAGCCTGGGCGACAGAGCAAGACTCCACTGAAAAAAAACAAAAACAAAAACAAACAAAAAAAACCCTGAATGCTTTTAACAACACCCAAGTCACCTCTCGAATGCTTTGCTGCTTAGAAATTTCTTCCGCCAGATACCCTAAATCATCTCTCTCAAGTTCAAAGTTCCACAAATCTCCAGGGCAGGGAGAAAATGCTGCCAGTCTCTTGGCTAAAACATAACAAAGAGTCACCTTTGCTCTAGTTCCCAAGTTCCTCATCTCCATCTGAGACCACCTCAGCCTGGACCTTATCATCCACGTCGCTATCAGCATTTTGAGCAAAGCCATTCAACAAGTCTCTAGGAAGTTCCAAACTTCTCCCACATTTTCCTGTCTTGTTCTGAGCCCTCCAAACTGTTCCAACCCCTGCCTGTTACCCAGTTCCAAAGTTGCTTCCACATTTTCGGCTATCTTTTCAGCAACGCCCCACTCTGCTGGCTCACCGCCGGATAAACATCCACCGGCACCGGGTGCGCGGCTCAATCTGACCTACAGTCCCATGACTGGGAAGGCCTCAGAATCATGGCAGGAGGCGGTGAAAGGCTGAGATCGGTGACCAGTGCACTCCACGGGGCAAACAACAGCGGAAAACTCTGTCTCAAAACAAAAGAAAGGAAAACGGCCGGGCGCCGGGTGGTCAGTTTTTCCGTAATCCCAGCACTTTGGGAGTGCCGAGACGGGCGCATCGCGCCTGCAACTAGTAACTCATCCCATGGCGAAGTTCCGCCCCCAGCCAAAAATACAAAACTAGCCGGGCGAGGTGGCGAGCGCGGTAGGTCCCAGCTACCAGGAGGCTGAGGTGCAGGAGAATGGCGTGAACTCCGGAGGCGTGAGCTTGCAGTGAGCTGAGATCCGCCACTGCATCTCCAGCCTGGGCGCGATAGAGTGAGACTCATCTAAAAAAAAAAAAAAAAAAAAAAAAAAAAAAAGAAAAAAAAACAAGATCATGCTCCTTTAGCGACATGAATGAGCCAGAAGCCACATCCTCAGCAAACTAACACAGGAACAGAAAAAACCAAGCATCAGTAAGTTCCTCACTTATAAGTGGGAGCTGAACAATGCGAACACGTGAACTCAGGGAGGAGAACCACACACATTGGGGTCCTGGTGCGGGGTAGGGGGCAGAACATTAGAAAAAAGAGCTAAGGCATGCTGTGCTTAAACCTAGGTGATGGGTTGATAGGCTCAGCAAACCACCATGACACACATTTACCTATGCAACAAACCTGCACATCCTGCACGTGTAGCCTGGGACTTAAAAAAAATAAAATTAAAAAAAAAAAAAAAATTTGTGTTGTTTTAAGCAACTGAGTTTGCTCAGGCCAAACTCCCAGCCCCTCCAGCGCCAGGCCGACGCAGTCATCAGGCTTTTGGTGGAACATTTGCTGCATTATCAGACGCTGGACGCCAGACCTCGCAATCTCTTGTTAGTGCTTCTGCTTCCAGTGGAGGTGGGGGATGTCAGCCCTGGGAACAGCGTGTTCTTGAAATAAATGTCCTTTTAGAGGGACATGTCTGAGCCAGAGCAGTCAGGAAAAAGTGGGTCAGTGCTCGCCTTTTTTTTTTTTTTTTTTAAAAAAACAAGTGCACTCATATCCAGAACTTGGTTTGGGCACAAAGTCAAGTAAGCTTGGACTTCCCAAGCTCCCGTCTGCACCCACGTTCCAGACAGAGACCACAGAGAAATGGCCTTGCACATCCATTCAGGAGAGCGGGGCCCGGGGCCACCCCAGGACCAGACAAGGACCAGCCCCTCCTCCCAAAGGAAAGGGAGTTCACAGAGTGCCTTTGTTTTCTTTGCAGCCATCACAAACTTCTACAAATTTGGAGGCTGAAAACGGCACAATGTATAACCCTGCAGTTCTGTAGTGGGGGCCGGTGGAGAATCCCTTTTCTGTGCTCATTTGTATTGTCTGCAGAATGCAGATCCTTGTAGTATGGGACTGAGGTGCTGTCACCTTGCCGGGGTCAGCAGGGACCGTTCTGAGTGTCTAGGGGCGGCCCCCTACCAGCTTGCAAAGCCGACAATGGCTGACAAGCACACAGCGCCTCCCTGCCTCCTCCTCTGCCATCGCTTCTCTCTGACGGGCTCTTCTGCCTTCGTCCTCCTCTTCTGGGGTTCATGCCAGTCCGCTGGGCCACCTAAGTAACCCAGGATCACCCTCCCAGTCAAGGTCATGACCTGACTCACACCTGCACAGTCCCTTTTGCCATGGAAGGCAGCAGGTTCACAGCTTAGGGCTGAGGGCAGGGACTTCTTCACGGGCGGTTATCTGGGAGATCACAGCGAGGAAGCAGAGATGTTAGGGAGACCTTCGCCCAAGTCAGATGGGCTGACCCCAGCCTGGGAGAGGAACAGACTCAGTGGCCAAGCTGGGGCTATTGTCTAGGGAGCCCGGCCTGGGCTGTATGCAGTTCCTCCGCACCTCCCTGCCTTGCTGTGGGCCAAAAACTCCACTGACACCTAAGGGGTCTTGGGCTCCAGGATGGCAAGCAATGTGCTCAAGGTGGATTTCAGGCCAGGTGTGGTGGCTCACGCCTGTAGTCTCAACACTTTGAGAGGCTGAGGTGGGTGGATCACCTGAAGTCAGGAGTTTGAGACCAGCCTGGTCAACATGGTGAAACCCTGTCTCCATTAAAAATACAAAAATTAGCCAGGTGTGGTGGCACACACCTGTAATCCCAGATACTCGGGAGGCTGAGACATGAGAATCACTGGAACCTGGGAGGCGGAGGCTGCAGTGAGCTAAGACTGCGCCACTGTACTCCAGCCTGGGCGACAGAGCGAGACTTCGTCTGAAACAACAACAGCAAAAACAAATACAAGATGCTCAAAGAACACCTGGAAGATTCATTGAAAAAGATCATCACTTAGGCACATTGTCATCAGGTTATCTGAAGTCAAGATGAAGGGAAGAATCTTAAGAGCTGTGAGGCAAAAGCACCAGGTAACCTGGCTGGGCGTGGAGGCTCACGCCTGTAATCCCAGCACTTTGGGAGGCTGAGGTGGGCGAATCACGAGGTCAGGAGATCGAGACCATCCTGGCTAACATGGTGAAACCCCGTCTCTACTGAAAATACAAAAAATTAGCCGGGCGCGGTGGCGGGCGCCTGTAGTCCCAGCTACTCAGGAGGCTGTGGCAGGAGAATGGCGTGAACCCAGGAGGCAGAGCTTGCAGTGAGCTGAGATCGCGCCACTGCACTCCAGACTGGGCGACACAGCGAGACTCTGTCTCAAAAACAAACAAACAAACAAACAAACCAGGTAACCTATAAAGGAAAACCTATCAGATTCACAGCAGATTTCTCATCAGAAACCCTACAAGCTAGAAGGCAGAGAACACTGAAAAAGTGTACGGTGAGCCCTCCATATCTGTAGATTCCTTATTCATGGATTCAGCCAAGTGTGGATTGAAAATATTCAGAGTGAAAATGGATGATTGCATCAGTACTGAACATGTAACTCACTTTGTTTTTTATTTTTTATTTTTTGAGATGAAGTCTCACTCTGTCATCTAGGCTGGAGTGCAATGGCACCATCTCGGCTCACTGCAACCTCCGCCTCTTAGATTCAAGCAATTCTCCTGCTTCAGCCTCCCGAGCTGGGTACACAGTCGTGTGCTACCACACCCGGCTAATTTTTCGTATTTTTAGTAGAGATAGGATTTCACCATGTTGGCCAGGCTGGTCTTGAACTCCTGACCTCAGGTGATAAACCTGCCTCGGCCTCCCAAAGTGCTGGGATTACAAGCATGAGCCACCACACCCAGTCCTGACTTTTAAATCTTGTTATTATTCCCTAAACAATACAGTATAACAACTTTTTTTTTTCTTTTGAGGCAGGATCTCCTTCTGTTGCTCAGGCTGGAGGGCACTGACAAGATCACTGCTCACTGTGGAGGCTACAACCTCCACCCGTGGGCTCAATCAGTCCTCCACCTCAGCCTCCCAAGTAGCTGAGACTTACAGGCATGTGCCACCATGCCTGGTTAATTTTTGTATTTTTTGTAGAGATGGGGTTTTGACCTGTTGCCCAGGCTGTCTTGAACTCTTGGGCTCAAGCAACCCACTAGCTTTAGACTCCCAAAGTGTTGGGATTACAGGCTTGAGCCACCTTGCCCAGCCATAGTTGAACAACTATTTACATAGCATTTACATTGTATTAAGCATTATGAGTAACCTAGAGATGATTTAACATATACAGGAGGTTATATGCAAATATAATCATGTTATATCAGGGACTTGAGCATTGTAGATTTTGGTTTCCGCTGGGGATCCTGGAATCAGTCCTGAAGGACAACTGTATTTCCGTGGAAAATGCATAGTTAAGTCAGAGCCCGGTGTTCTTCTGCCTCTAAGTTGTCTGAAAAAGACGATCCTTCCTTCATTTAGGAGGCTTAGTTTTGCTGGATACACAATTCTTGGCTGATAATTGTTTTGTTTAAGGAGCCTGAAGATAGGGGTCTAATCCCTTTTTGAGTGTTCTCTCCTGAATCTATATTGAAGCTATGGACAAAAGCAGATTTATTTCAGGGGTGAAAAAATAAGAGTGTAAATTCACCTGGACCCAGACTCAGGGAGGCTGCAGCCCCTGCTGCTTCAGGAGTGCAGGTGATTGCTGAGATACCTGGAACTGGGGTTCCTCCCCACGCCCTAACCTCAGGAACCTGTGAACATATTAGGTTATGTGGTAAAGAGAATTAAGGCTGCAGATTAAATTAGAGTTGCTACCCAACTGTTCAAATAGGAGATTGTTCAATTGTTCTAGATTATTTGGGTGAAGCCAATGTAATCACAAAGATCCTTAAAAATGGAAGAGAGGCTGGATGCAGCGGTTGACACCTATAATCCTAACACTTTGGGAGGCCAAGGCAGGCAGATCACTTGAGGTCAGGAGTTCAAGACCAGCCTGGCCAGCATGGTGAAACCCCGTCTTTACTAAAAATACAAAAAATTGCTATAAACTGTAGGCTGGACTGTTCTGACTGGTCAGCTACTGGTGTCGGAGGGGGTCAGTCCCACCTGAAACACATGGTGGTAAGTTTCCTGAGGCCTCCCCAGTCATGCTTCCTGTACAGCCTATGAAACTGTGAGTCCATTAAGCCTCCTTTCTTTATAAATTACCAAGTCCCAGGTAGTTCTTTTTTCTTTTTTCTTTTTTTTTTTGAGACGGAGTTTCACTCTGTCACTCAGGCTGGAGTGCAGTGGCGTGATCTTGGCTCACTGCAACCTCTGCCTCCCGGGTTCAAGCAATTCTCTACCTCAGCCTCCCTAGTAGCTGGGATTACAGGCACCCGCCACCACGCCTGGCTAATTGTTTTGTATTTTTAGTCGAGATGGAGTTTCACCATCTTGGCCAGGCTGATCTTGAACTCCTGACCTTGTGATCCACCCACCTTGGCCTCCCAAAGTGCTGGGATTACAGGTGTGAGCCACCGCGCCTGGCCTCAGGTAGTTCTTTATAGCAATGTGTGAACGGACTCATACAGCAGGTTTGCTTGCAGCCTATTATAAAAGTTAGGACTTCCTAAGCTCAGGATTCCTCAGCTATGACACAAACCTACTGAGTTTGTGGCATGCACCTGGATCACTTCCACATCATCCCCAAGGAAAATCAAGAATTCAACCCCTTTTACAATAGCTTCAAAAATAAAAATAAAAAACTTAGGAATATACCTAACAAAGGACATGAAAGACCTCTACAAGGAAAACTACAAAGCCCTGCTGAAAGAAATCATAGACAACACAAACAAATGGAAACACATCCCATGCTTATGGATGAGTAGAATCAATATTGTGAAAATGACCAGACTGCCAAAAGCAATCTACAAATTCAATGCAATTCCCATCAAAATACCACCATTGTTCTTCACAAAACTAGAAAAAACAATCCTAAAATTCATATGGAACCAGGTCAGGTGCGGTGGCTCACGCCTGTAATCCCAGCACTTTGGGAGGCTGAGGCTGGCTGATCAACTGAGGTCAGGAGTTTGAGACCAGCCTGGCCAACATGGTGAAACCCCGTCTCTACTAAAAATACAAATAATTAGCTGGGCGTGGTGGCGAGCACCTGTAGTCCCAGGTACTCGGGAGACTGAG
Source organism: Papio anubis (assembly GCF_008728515.1). Classification (NCBI taxonomy): domain Eukaryota; kingdom Metazoa; phylum Chordata; class Mammalia; order Primates; family Cercopithecidae; genus Papio; species Papio anubis. The sequence goes on from NC_044983.1 coordinate 135,659,635, forward strand.
GGAGGAGAATCACTTGAACCTGGGAGGTGGAGGTTGCAGTGAGCTGAGAACACACCATTGCACTCCAACCTGGGCAATGAGAGCAAAACTCTGTCTCAAACAAAACAAAACAAAACAAACACAATGCAATACCACCTTATTCCTGCAAGAATGGCCATTATCAAAAAATAAAAAAATTAGAGATGTTGGCATGGACGTGGTGAAAAGGGAACACTTCTACACTGCTGGTGGGAATGTAAACTAGAACCACTATGGAAAACAGTGTGGAGCTAACTTAAAGAACTAAAAGCAGAATTATCATTTGATCCAGCAATCCCACTACTGGATATCTACCCAGAGGAAAAGAAGTCATTATTCAGAAAAGATACACGTTTATAGCAGCACAATTCACAATTGGAAAAATGTGGAACCAGCGCAAATGCCCATCAGTCAATGAGTGGATAAAAACAACTGTGGTGTATATATATATATATATATATATATGACAGAATACTGCATACGCAACAAGCTGGATGGAACTGTTGCCTATTATTCTAAGTGAAGTAACTCAGGAATGGAAAATCAAACATCATATGGTCTCACTCAGAAGTGGAAGCTAAGCTATGAAGATGCAAAGGTTCAAGAAGAATACAAAGGACTTTGGGGACATGGGGGAAAGGGGTGGAAAGCGGGTAAGAGATAAAAGACTACAAATTGGCTTCAGTGTATACTGCTCAGGTGATGGGGGCACCAAATCTCACAAATCACCACTGAAGAACTTACTCATGTAACTAACTCACGTAACCTAGTCCCCAAAAACCTATGGAAATAAAAAATAAAAAAAAAAAAAAAAAGAAACTTGAGACCCACGCAGAATTGTCTCCCAAAAGTCTTTTCAGACTTTTTCTAGTCCACATTTCCAGTTAAAATGGTTATAATCATGGTATGTCTTTAACTTCATCCCATAAGATGGGATGCCAGGCTCCTAGCTTTTCAATCTCTCCAGCTTGCGGACAGCTTATTGTGGGACTTTGCCTCTGTGATCCTAAGAACCAAGAAGGTTCTTTTACATTTAATGAAAGTGTTTTTCATGCTGTTCAAAGTTATCTATAACCATCATTTTAAAAGCCTTTATGGGCCAGGCATGGTGGCTCACGCCTGTAATCCCAGCACTTTGGGAGGCCAAGGTGGGCAGATCACGAGGTCAGGAGATCGATACCATCCTGGCTAACACAGTGAAACCCCGTCTCTGCTAAAAATGCAAAAAAAAAAAAAAAGTAGCAGGGCATGGTGGCAGGTGCCTGTAATCCCAGCTACTCTGGAGGCTGAGGCAGGAGAATGTTGTGAACCCGGGACGTGGAGCTTGCAATGAGCCGAGATCATGCCACTGCACTCTAGCCTGGACGACAGGGAGACTCCATATCAAAAAAAAAAAAAAAAAAAAAAACAGCCTTTATGGGCTGGGTGCAGTGGCTCACGCCTGTAATCCCAGCACTTTGGGAGGCCGAGGCAGGCAGATCACCTGAGGTCAGGAGTTCCAGACCAGTTTGGCCAACGTGGTGAAACCCTGTCTCTACTAAAAATACAAAATATTAGCCAGGCATGGTGGCAGGTGCAATGTCAACTCACTGCAAGCTCTGCCTCCCAGGTTCACGTCATTCTCCTGCCTCAGCCTCCCGAGTAGCTGGGACTACAGGCGCCCGCCACCATGCCTGGCTAATTTTTTTGTATTTTTAGTGGAGACTGGGTTTCACCATGTTAGCCAGGATGATCTCAATCTCTTGTCCTTGTGATCCGCCCGCCTCGGCCTCCCAAAGTGCTGGAATTACAGCTGTGAGCCACCACGCCCGGCCGTGAGATCCTATCTTTAAAAAAAAAAAAAAAAATTAGTTGGGCATGGGGGCATGCACCAGTAGTCCTAGCTACTCAGAAGGCTGAGGCCAGAGGATTGCTTGAGCCCAGGAGGTCAAGGCTGCAGTGAGTTGAGACTGCACCACTGCCCTCGCGCCTGAGCAACAGAGCCAGATGCTGTTCAATTACAAATAAAAATATGGTGCCAGAAATGGTGTATGAAAACAGAGAAAAAAATCAAAACAAAATAAAAATAAAAATGAGTGAGTGAATGAATGACACGTAAACATAATTGGGATGAATTCTAAGCACACCGACCAGGATCTGAGGTGCGTCTGGAATCTGTATGGCTCCTTCCCCACTCCCACTCACTCCCTGCTACCGAGGGATGCTGACTCACGCCCGCCTTCAGGTTGCCAATCTGTAAAGTGACATAAAACAAGCACTTACGTAAATAGTTCCTTCCAAAGTGAGAAAGGGGGCCGGGCATGGTGGCTCATGCCTGTAATCCCAGCACTTTGGGAGGCCAAGGCAGGCGGATCACTTGAGGTCAGGAGTTCAAAACCAGCCTGGCCAACATGGTGAAACCCTATTATCTACTAAAAACACAAAAATTAGCCAGGCGTGGTCACGCACACCTGTAATCCCAGCTACTTGAGAGGCTGAAGCATGAGAATTTCTTGAACCCAGGAGGTGGAGGTTACAGTGAGCCGAGATCAAGCCACTGCAGCCTGGGTGACAGAGCGAGACCCTGTCTGAAAAAAAAAAAAGTGAGAAAGGACTGAGGTGGTTCATTGGCAATAGGGTAACAATACCATTTGTCATTCAGGCCAGAACATTTGTGAGAGTGAAAGGGAAATTTGTTAGTAATTATGCTGGTCTAAAGTGACTTTCCTGGCAAACGTTAGACACACAGCTGTTCACACATGGGAAAAATTAATGCATGGATGGACGGACAGATACTCACCTGCTGTGAGCTCCGTGCCAAGCTCTGGAGAGCCCTCTTCCCACTGGCTGGCTCTGTTCTCACTCTGCCCTGCAGGTCGGTTCTGTTCTTCTTTTACGGCTGGGGAAAGAGGAACCGAGAGAGCTAAAGCCTGATGCCACCAGACCAGGAGAATGGACAAAGATTCTTTGCTTGGCCAATCTTTAGTCAACTTCAGAAACTTCTCCAAGGCCCATCTGTGCACTTCCTTGTAAAATCTCGTTTTAGCAAAGAACTCCTCTTTTTTTGAGACAGTCTTACTCTGTTGCCCAGTGGCACGATCTCAGCTCACTGCAACCTCCGCCTCCCTGGTTCAAGGGATTCTCCTGCCTCAGCCACCCCAAGTAGCTGGGATTATAGGTGCCTGCCACCACGTCCGGCTCATTTTTGTATTTTTGTATTTTTAGTAGCAATGAGATTTCATCATGTTGGCCAGGCTGGTCTCGAACTCCTGACCAATCCTTGAGGCAAGTGATAAACTTGCCTCAGCCTACCAAAGTGTTGGAATTATAGGCATGAGCCACTGCGCATGGCCGAGTTTTAGCAAAGAACTCTTCTAAGTCAGTTTACCCCACCCTTGATATCCAATTAGATTACTCATTCCCTCTGCCCCCCAGGTAGTGTCTGAGCATCCTGGCCTGTCTTCAGCAAGCATCCTGCTAGGCTGGTTTAGCCCGCATCCCTTACTCCCAGTGCTTTCTCTTAGTAATTTTGCATCTGCTGTTCCCCATCCTGCTCCTTGGCTATATGTAAATCCTCACTTGCCCGTGCTGTATTCGGAGTTGAGCCCACTCTCTCCTCGACTGCAAGACGCTGTTGCAGTGGTCCCCGCACCTATCATAAGGGGCCTGAACACCTCTGCCTTACTGTGCTCTAACAAGCAGCACTGGAATACCTGCTTTTCCAAACCCCAGATGGAAAGAACAAAACTGTGCAGCAAATCAGCAGCCACAACAAAAAGCCTTCGGTGGCGGGGGGAGGGGGTTAGGCGGGGGGCCTGCTGGAAGGCAGGGCTGGACGAGGGCCCTGAGGCGTCGCTGAGGGTCCTGTGTTGAAAGGTATCCACAGCTGAGTGGCTTACTGGGTCTGAGGGGGAGGGCCTTGCACGTGCCCCCCAGCTGGGCTGAGTTCAGTCCCCCAGTGCTGGGGCGGGAGGTGCATCAGTGCGGGAAGGGTCTTTGCCAAGTGAAAGCATGCCACAGTCTTTAATTCTCCTTGACAGTACCACAGTGGAGGAGAACCCGGGGTGCCAAGAGGCAGCTGCCCCCAGGTCTCTTGGCAGGTCAGCAGCAGAGTGGGTCCCAAACCAGGCCCTTGCCTCCAGGCCCCCCAGGTTGCTGCTGCTTGTGGTTTCCAGCTGGCCAAGAAAGCGCCAAGACACTGATTAGGAAACAGAAGGTTTTTACTGTGGTGGCGACCAGCAGAGGGAAGGACAATAGGGGTGTCGGAGACACCAGGAGACATTTAGCAGGCACTGCCTGGAGAGGAATCTGGCCATGTGGAAGACACATGAGTGCCCAGGGTGGGGGCTGATTCCCGAAAGATGCCTAAGCCTACTCACTGCTGGATGCAATTAAGAGTTTTGTGGTTTGATGCCAGGTGCAGTGGCTCATGCCTGTAATCCCAGCACTTTGGAGGCTGAGGTGGGCGGATCACGAGGTCAGGAGTTTCAGACCAGCCTGGTCAATATGGTGAAATCCCGTCTCTACTAAAAAATAAAAAAACTAGCCGGGCATGGTGGCGTGTGCCAAGTAGTGCCAGCTACTTGGGAGGCTGGGGCAGGACAATTGCTTGAACCCAAGAGATGGAGGTTGCAGTGAGCCGAGATGGCACCACTGCACTCCAGCCTGGGCAACAGAGGGAGACTCTGTCTCAAAAAAAAAGAAAATTGTTTTGTGGTTTGCAAGTCAAGAGCGAGTAAGCCCAAGGGCATGAATCCAGGCGGACAGTGGCGCCTTCCTACATCAAAGCCTCAATCCCGGAACCCCTCCCCTCTCACTCCCTCCAGTCACTCTGCACCTCTAACTGCGGCTGGGATTGTGGCCTGGCCTTCTCTCCCTGGTCCTGGGGAACTCACATGGCATGGAGGAGCAGGACTCCTAGCAGGATCCTCTGCATGGAGCTCACTCCACCACCCACCATCATCCAGGCTGCTCCTCAGGCCCAAGCACCTTCCCTCCTTGGTGAGCTCCTCTTTGTCCTTCAAGGCCTAAATCAATAGGAAACGTCCGGAGGGGAACATACCAGAAATCTGAGTGAGGCAGGATCGTGGATGGAAGCATGAGGTTTTTCTTTTTCTTTTTTCTTTTTTTTTGAGACACAGTCTTGCTCTGTTGCTCAGGCTGGAGTGCAGCGGAGCGATCTCAGCTCACTGCAACATCCTCCTCCCAGGTTCAAGCGATTCTCCTGCCTCAGTCTCCTGAGTAGCTGGGATTCCATTACAGGCACGTGCCACCACGCCCAGCTAATTTTTGTAATTTTGGTAGAGAGGGGGTTTGCCATCATGCCCAGGCTGGTCTCGAACTCCTGCCTTTAAGTGATTTGCCTCCCTTGGCCCCCTAAAATGCTGGGATTACAGGTGTAAGCCACTGCGCCCGACTCTTTTCCTTCTTTTTGCCTATCTGCTTTTTTCTATAGTAGAGAGGTGTTGCTTTGGTGATAAGAGGAAGACTGTAGTGATGATCATGATGCTAGTGACAAGGGTAATGATCTGTCCCAGGTTGGACCCCATCTCTGTTGTCTTGAAACTCCCCTCCGAACCTTTCCCAACATTCCCCTCAGCAGGCTGGCTTCTTGGGGCTCCTGCATTGGGTCCTTATTTTTGTTATGTTGTTGTTGTTTTAAAGATGGGGTTTCACTTTGTCGCCCAAGCTGGAGTGCAGTGACGCAATCATAGCTCACTGCAGCTTGGAACTCCTGAGCTCAAGCAATCCTCCTGCCTCAGCCTCCTGAGTAGCTGGAACTGCAGACACATGCCACTGCGCCCGGCTAATTTTTCCTTCTTTCTTCTTTTTTTTTTCTTTGACACGGAGTTTTGCCCTTGTTGCCCAGGCTGGAGTGCAATGGCGCGATCTCGGCTCACTGCAACCTCTGCCTCCCGGTTCAAGCAATTCTCCTGCCCTCAGCCTCCCAAGTAGCTGGGATTACAGGCATGCACCACCACACCCAGCTGATTTTGTATTTTTAGTAGAGATGGGTTTTCTCCATGTTGGTCAGGCTGGTCTCAAACTCCCAACCTCAGGTGATCCCGCCGCCTCGACCTCCCAAAGTGCTGGGATTACGGGCGTGAACCACCGCGCCCGGCCTAAATTTTCTGTTTTACAAGTCCTTGTAAATGGCATCTGCACAAGCCATTCTCTGACCCTGGGGCTTTCCCTCCGGCCCCAGCCCCCTGCCCCACTGCCAACCAAACGCTGCCAGTTCACACTGTGATGTCTTCAGAGTCCCTGCGGCTTCATCACAGATTGTGACTCCACGTGCATTTCTGTCATAACTCGAATTACACCCCTCACCCCTGTCCTCCACCCCTGGCTTCATAAGAGCAGGGACAGGGCCTTTTCTTTTTTCTTTTTTTTTTTTTGAGATGGAGTCTTGCTCTGTCGCCCAGGCTGGGTGCAGTGGTGCAACCTTGTCTCACTGCAACTTCTGCCTCCCAGGTTCAGGCAATTCTCCTACCTCAGCCTCTTGAGTAGCTGGGACTATAGGCACCCGCCACCACACCTGGCTAAGTTTTTGTATTTTTAGTAGAGATAGGGTTTCACCATGTTAGCCAGGATGGTCTTGATCTCCTGACCTCGTGATCCGCCCTCCTCGGCCTCCCAAAGTGCTGGGATGACAGGCATGAGCCACCGCGCCAGCCAACAGGGTGTTTTCTTTTAAATCAACTTCATTATGACATAATTTCATAGAGTAAAAGGCATCCCTTTTAAGTGTACAATGTAATTAGTTTTGACAAGTGTATACACCCTTATAACCACTTTCACAATCAAAATACAGACATTTCCACCATGCCCCTTGGCAGTCAGCCCCCATCCCCACCCTGGCAGGCAACCAAGGATCTGTTTCCCGTCACTGTGAATGTGCTCAGCCGGATCTAGAATTTCATGTAACGTGGTCCTGCAGGCAGTGCTCCTCTGTGTCTGGCTTCCCTTGGCACCGTGCTTCTGAGTCGTCCAGGCAGCTGTGTGTGCCAGTTGCTTCTCCCGCTGTTGGTGTTCCGTGCAGGGATGTGCCATGGTTTGTGAACAGTCTCTCTGCTCACGGGTGTTTGAGTTGTTTCCAGTCACAGTTATTATGAATAAAGCTGAAATGAACATTCAGGGACAATCCTGTGTGGACGTACCTGTTTGTTTCTTTGGGTAAATAACAGAAGTAAAATTGCTGGCTCCCATGGTAAGAGGATGGTTAGCTTTTTAAGAACTGCAACCTATTTTCCAAAGTGTCTGGAATAGATCACATTGCCACCAGCAGTGTGTGAAGGCAGCAGTTGCCACACCTCATTCTCTAACATGGGGTACCACTGGATCATGAGTCTTATAGAGCGCACATCCTGGCTCCTGGCCCAGTGCTGGCCACTGTGGGTGACCACTCTATTATTTTTTTTTTTGAGACGGAGTCTCATTCTTGTTGCCTAGGCTGGAGTGCAATGGCGCCATCTTGGCTCACTGCAACCTCCACCTCCCAGGTTCAAGTGATTCTCCTGTCTCAGCCTCCCAAGTGGCTGGGACTACAGGCACACGCCACCATGTCTGGCTAATTTTTGTATTTTTAATAGAGACAGGGTTTCACCATGTTGATCAGGCTGGTCTCGAACTCCTGACCTCAGGTGATCCACCTGCCTCGGCCTCCCAAAGGTGTGAGCCACCACACCCAACCTTTTGTTTTTGTTTGTTTGTTTTTTTGCTTTTTTTTTAGAGATAGGGTCTTGCTCTATCCCCCAGGCTAGAGTTCAGGGGTGCAATCACAGCTCACTGCAGCCTCAAACTCCTGGCTCAAGTGATTCTCCCATCTTATCCTCCTAAGTAGCTGGGACTATAGGTGCCCAGCACCACATCTGGCTAATTTTAAAAACTTTTTAGAGTTGAGGTCTCACCATGTTCCCCAGGCTGGTCTTGCACTTCTGGGCTTAAGTGATCCTCCTGCCTCAGACTCCCACAGTGTTGGGATTATAGGTATGTGCTACCATGTTCTGCCAGCTTTTGTTATTTTAAATATACCACTGGGCGTGGTAGCGCACACCTGTAATCCCACCACTTTGGGAGGCTGAGGTGGCAAGATTGCTTAAGCTCAGGAGGAGTCTCATACCAGTCTGGGCAACATAATGAAACCGTCTCTACAAAAACTACAAAAATTAGCTGGGTGTGATGGCGAACTCCTGTAGTCGTGGCCACTCAAGAGGCTGAGGTGAGAGGATTGCTTGAGCCTGGGAGGTCAAGGCCGCAGTAAGCCAAGATTGTGCCACTGCACTCCAGCCTGGGCGACAGAGCGAGATACTGTCTCAAAAAAAAAAAAAAAAAAAAAAAATTACTCAAAGAATACATGGCCAGGGTATAGAAATTCAAATATTAATGAAAAAAATTTTTAATTACCCCTTAATCTGTCGGTCTAGAAACCCATTTTCCAGGCTCCATACCGGGCACCAGGACACAAAGATGAATAAAACACATTCCCGGCTGGGTGCAGTGGCTCACGCCTGTAATCCCAGCACTTTGGGAGGCCAAGGCAGGCAGATCATTTGAGGTCAGGAGTTCGAGACCAGCCTGGCCAACATGGTGAAACCCTGTCTCTACTAAAAATACAAAATTTAGCTGGGTATAGTGGTGGGTGCCTATAATCCCAGCTACTCAGGAGGCTGAGACAGGAGAATCGCTTGAACCCAGGAGGCGGAGGTTGCAGTGAGCCGAGATCGTACCACTGCACTCCAGCCTGGGCAACAAAACAAGATTCTGTCTCAAAAAAACCCAAAAACACAAAAAAACCACATTCCCATCTCCAGGGGCTCTACAGGTTCCCGGGGCTCCAGCTGCACAGACAAGGCCCACGTAGGGGCAGGCATGGGGTGGGCTGCAGGAGGGGTGCACAGGAAGAGGTGGCCTGAGCGGGCAGTTAGCAAACTCTTTGGGAGGAGGAGAGGCATGAAGAAAGGGTGTTCAAAGTCCTAGCGTGGAGCACAGAGGAGCTGGAAGTGGGCTGTGTCTGGTGGATGGGGGTTTCCAGACCCCAAGGCTAATGAGAGTGCCAGTATTTAGCAACTGATGACTGCACATGCCCATTGGGTCCCACTGCCCACACAAAGTCAGGGGTCTCACCGCAGCAGAAAAACATCCACCCAGGATCTGCAGTCATGGAGGAGGCGCGGCTCCCGGCTTCCTTTTGATTTTCACTTGATTTTCATGCTCAGATCAATGGTAAACAAAGCAAGTCTGGCCCCAAATGTGAAATAACCAGGTGGGTCTGGGTCCTTGGACCTCCCCTTCTCCGGCTACTCTCCTCGCTCAGTCACCCTACCAGTCTCATGACCCTACAGGCCACCTATCTGGGGATGCTCACATTTCTATCCCAGCCTGCATGTCCCCCCTGAGCCTTCACTGACCTTCCCACCTGGCTGTCTTATAGCCATCTTGGACTTCTGTGCCCTCATATAACTCTGGATACCTCTGTCCCCAAACCTATTCCTTCTCGTCTTCCCCATTCCAGAAATAGGCACCACCATTTGCTCTAACTTCAAACTAAGGAGTCATTCTTTTTTTGAGATGGAGTTTTGCTCTTGTCACCCAGGCTGAAGTGCAATGGTGTGATCTCAGCTCACTGTAACCTCTGCCTCCTGGGTTCAAGCGATTCTCCTGCCTCAGCCTCCCCAGTAGCTGGGATTACAGGTGCATGCCACCACACCTGGCTAATTTTTTTTGTGTGTGAGTGTATATATATATATATATATATATTTTTTTTTTTTTAAATAGAGAAAGGGCTTCACCATGTTGGCCAGGCTGGTCTCGAACTCCTGGCCTCTCTGCCTGCCTCAGCCTCCCACAGTGCTGAGGTTACAGGTGTGAGCCACCACGCCTGGCATGAGGAGTCATTCTTGATTCCTTTTTTCACTCCTAACCCATCCAATCCATCACTAAATCCTATTGATTTCACCATCCAAACACTTCCCAAATTGTACAGGCTTCTCTGCATCCAGTGCCACCTCTCCATTCAGAAGCATTATCAATTTCTCCCTGAACTGCCTCCTACCTGGTCTCCTGTTTCTATGCTTACTACACCCTAAGTTAAAATAATATATCAGCCAACAGTGTTTTCTGTAGAAATAGAAACATCCATCCTAAAATTCAAGGGACCCCAAACAACCAAAACTATCTTGAAAAAGAACAAAGCTGGAGGAATCACGCTTCCTGATTTCAAAACTTACTATAGACCATGCACGGTGGCTCACGAGGTGTGTGGATCTTTTGAGGCCAGGATGTCAAGACCAGCCTGGTCAACATGGCAAAACCCCATCTCTATTAAAAATATAAAAATTAGCTGGGCGTGGTGGCACATGCCTGTAGTCCCAGCTACTCGGGAGGCTAAGGCACAAGAATCACTTGAACCTGGGAGGCGGAGGTTGCAGTGAGTTGAGATCATGTCACTGTACTCCAGCCTGGGCTACTGAGTGAGACTCACTGTCTCCAGAAAAAAAAAAAAGAAACAAAAAAAAAAGAAACAAAAACAAAACACCTGATTTGGGAGAAGTTCAGACGCTGAAGGAATTGTCGGATACCAATCCGTTTTTACCAGCAGAAAGCTGGGGAATATATGGGAGTGGATTCTAATGGGTCAGTCCAGAGCCTCTAGTTACCAACATAGCTGACTTGCAAGAGAGTCTAAATCCAGTGTGTTAGCTTCGACAGCTGGGATGGCTCCAACTGTTTGCTTAGCTAAGCTAGTGGAATGACATCTGGACTTGAGTGTCCTGCGCCGGTGGCTTTCCTTGAGTTTTAGAGATAATAGCGACCACATTCGAGTATGCCGCTCCGGCCCGTTTGACAGATAACCCTGCAGGTCCAGTGGTGCTCAGGGTGTCTGTGACAGGTCATGCTCCTGTGAGTTCTGGTAGGACCCAGTATAACAGTCACAGCACAGGCTGGGTGAGGTGGCTCCCTCCTGTAATCCCAGCACTTTGGGGAAGTCAAGGTGGGGTGGATCACCTGAGGTCAGGGGTTCAAGACCAGCCTGGCCAACATGGTGAAATTTAAATGTCTTTAAAGTCTTTACTAAAAAAATACAAAAAATTAGCTGCGTGTGGTGGTGGGTGCCTATAATCCCAGCTACTCAGGAGGCTGAGGCAGGAGAACTGCTGAACCCAAGAGGCGGAGGTTGCAGTGAGCTGAGATCACGCCATTGCACTCCAGCCTGGGCAACAAGAGCAAGACTCTGTCTCAAAAAAAAGTCACAACACAGACGCCAAGGGGTTTGGAGCAAAGATATACCCTCCTCTGCAAATGACTATTCTCCATTTAAGCATTACGCAGCTTCAGATTTGCTACCAGGTACTGGTAGAGAACAAATGCCAGACTCTGGGACCCCAAATGAGGGTGTGACCTGGGCCAGCTGTGATCTGAATCAGGTGGGATGTGGCCCATCGAGCCACACACCACACTGCATTGTCAAAGGGAAGATCAGCCTTGAGCAGCTCCCAGGAACACAGGTAAGTCACAGGAGCAGGGTGCTCCCACAGCACCCCTTCCACTCCATCACCTCCTTACCCACTCCCCACAGATATGGCTTCATGGGGATTCTCCGTGGGCAGAAGAATGAAGAAAGACACAGACCCAGTTAAAATATTGTTTTGTAAATACGCTGGCACCAGCCAGCAGTGGAACACTGTAGCATAGCAGCTTCATTTTAGAATGTGACTGAAAGGCAGAGGTGAAGGGAAAGTCCCCCAGTGGGCCACTTGCCTGGATGGAGACAAAGCCAGAAGGGTCGTGGCCGGGTGCAGTGGCTCATGCCTGTAATCCCAGCACTTTGGGAGGCCGAGGCGGGTGGACGACCTGAGGTCAAGAGTTCAAGACTAGCCTGACCAACATGGAGAAACCCCGTCTCTACTAAAAATACAAAATTAGCCGGCTGTGGTAGCTCATGCCTGTAATTCCAGCTATTCAGGAGGCTGAGGCAGGAGAATCACTTGAACTCGGGAGGCAGAGGTTGTGGTGAGCCAAGATCACACCATCACATTCCAGCCTGGGCAACAAGAACGAAACTCTGTCTCAAAAAAAAAAAAAAAAAAAGAAAAGAAAGCAAGCAAGCCAGAAGGGTTAGGTCTACTCCAGTCAGGGACAGTCACTAACACTTTGAAAGTTCAGGAACTTGGAAAGAACATGTTTGGAGACAGAAAGACAAGAAGGTCTGGGGGCGGGTGTGGATGAACCTCTCGAACTGGGGAGAGATGTGAGGAGATTTGTATTCCATGTGAATGCTCATCAAACGACACCTTCTACACAGGAAACCTGTAATCAGTAAGTGGCAGGACCTCCCGTTCATACATGTCCATCGGTCTCTTTTCCAGCAGCTCTAAGGTGCTGTGTTAGCGCTTATTCCGTCAAGCTTACGTATAATGTGGCCATGGCCACATCTGGAGCTGTGGGAGCCAAGTCTGGAACTGATGCAGTAAGGGCGTCTGCAAGGGCCTTAGATATTTCAGTCTTTCTGCTTTGTCATTCTTGGCATGCTGGTTTTAGGCTTCATGCTTATTGCCTCACGGTTCAAAAATGGCGGCTACTGCTCCAGACTTTGTGACTGCATTAGACAAGAACAAAGGGAAAGGGCAGTTTCCACATTTCTTCATCAGGCCTCAAAGCTTTGTGTTTTTTTGTTTGTTTGTTTGTTTTTTTGAGACGGTGTCTTGCTCTGTTGCCCAGGCTGGAATGCAGTGGTATGATCTCAGCTCACTGCAACCTCTACCTCCTGGGTTCAAGTAATTCTCCTTACAGGTATAGCCACTGCACCCAGACAGCTTTGTCTTTTTACTGAAGAAAAGATCTTTTTTTTTTGGGACGGAGTCTCTCTCTGTCACCCAGGCTGGAGTGCAGTGGCACGATCTTGGCTCACTGCAAGCTCCGCCTCCCGGGTTCACACCATTCTCCTGCCTCAGTCTCCTGAGTAGCTGGGACTACAGGTGCCCACCACCACACCCAGCTACTTTTTTTTTTTTTGTATTTTTAGTAAAGACGGGGTTTCACCGTGTTAGCCAGGATGGTGTCTATCTCCTGACCTCGTGATCCACCCACCTCAGCCTCCCAAAGTGGTGGGATTATAGGCATGAACCACCGTGCCCAGCCTGTATCCTCTGATTTTATAAGGATGTTGGATATCTAATCCCTACTGAAATAAATTGGGGTGCGGGGGGCAGTGAGGTTTAAGGCAAGGAATGCCAAAGTTGCCAACATATAAAGTTGGAAATTTTATTTATAAATTCAAATTGAAGACTGGAACAGCACTCACTGATCCCACATTGCCTCATGGCAAAATTGGGCTGCCCTCTTGGATGAGCCAGAGCCGTCAGGTTTGCTACAGACCCCTCCATTCTCTATCACTCACCTGTCAGCTCCACCCATTTCCATTACTGCTTGGACCCTGACTTAGGATACTGCTTAAGAGTTTTGTTTTGTTTTTAGAGACAGGGTCTCATTCTGTCTCCCAGGCTGGAGTGCAGTGGCACAATCATAGCTCACTGCAGCCTATAGTCACACGCCACCAGGCCTGGCTAGTTTTTAAGTTTTTTGTAGAGGAGGCTTCTCACTATGTTGCCCAGGTTCGTCTCAAACTCCTGGCTGCAAGTAGTCCTCAGACCTCATCCTCCCGAAGGCTTGGGATTACAGGTGTGAGCCACCACGCCTGGTCTGAGAGTGATCTTTTTTTTTTTTTTAGTAGAGACGGGGGTTTCACCGTGTTAGCCAGGATGGTCTCGATCTCCTGACCTCGTGATCCGCCCGTCTCAGCCTCCCAAAGTGCTGGGATTACAGGCTTGAGCCACCGCGCCTGGCCTGAGAGTGATCTTTTTGAGCATATGTTTCTCCCACTGGGTTAGCACAGTGTTTGGCACCTAAAGTGTAAACAGGATTTTTTAAAAAGGAAGTTGCCTATTCTAGTAAACTTGGCTAACATAGTGCATGAAAGGAGAGGGAGAGGCTTTGTGTAAAAAAGACCCACACGCAAATCCTACCTCTGCTACTGATTAATACTAGCTTCCTCAGCCTGATTGTTTCCTTATCTGTGAACTGAAGTCAACAGCATCTGCTCCACAGCATTACTAAGAAGCTCCGATAAGCTCGGGCGTGCAAAACCCCAGACAAAACACGGAAGTTCCCTCCTTCTCCAAGAAAGAAGAATAGCTTAAGTTGAAATGAACTTGGGTTGGAATTAGGAAGGAAGATTTTAAGAGCTGAGGCCACATCTTATTATGTTTGCACAGCTAGAAGTGCTTAATAAATATTTAATGATAATGATCATTTAGCTCAATAGAATATAATTATACAAATTGTGAAAATAAAATTATGCCAGGCTGTCATTACAGATAATGGCCTGAATACAGGGATAACAAGGGGCACACCAGAGCCCGTTGCTGTGATGGCTGCCAACAGGCAGGGAGCTCACAGAGCTGCTAAGGGCTCCATGCAGGGATTGTGGGGCCTGGAAGCTAGGGAAAGGGGTAGGAGCAAGCAATCTGGGCCAAGGGGAGAGGCTGGTGGGAGCCATACTGTCCAGAGCCTTGTGGTCCAGCACGGTGGACCCATCCCACGGGATGATGGAGTAGGAAGTCATTGGAGAGTTTTCAACAGGAGAATGGCAAGAGTTGATATATGATTTTAAAATGTTTTTATCATGGTAAAATATTTATAACATATACATTAACATTACTATTATATATTAACATATTATTATATTGTTAATATTAATTTTATTATTTTGTTATAATTTTATTATTTTGTTATTATTTTGAGATAGGGTCTTGCTGTCACCCACCCTGGGGTGCACTGGCACAATCACAGCTCACTGCAGCCTCTACATGTTGGACTCAAGCAATCCTCCCACCTCAGCCTCCAAACCTCTGCCTCCTGGGTTCAAACGATTCTCCTGCCTCAGCCTCCCAAATAGCTGGGATTACAGGCTTGTGCCACCACGCCCGGCTAATTCTTATATTTTTAGTAGAGAGGGGGTTTCACCATATTGGCCAGGCTGATCTCAAATTCCTGCTCTCATGATCTGCCCACTTCAGCCTCCCAAAGTGCTGGGATTATAGGTGTGAGCCACTGTGCCCCGCCTAAAGCAAAATTTTTAAAGGAAAGACTGAGGCTACATCTCTGCTATCTGCCAACTAGATACAGGGATTATGCAAATTTCCTCCAGGAATACAAATCAAGCGGAGGGAGTGACTGGGATTACAGAGGCACATCACCACGCTCCATGCTGGGCTTTTTCTGGTTTTTTGATAGTACTCATCCCAATGGGTGTGAGGCTGTATTTCACTGTAGTTTTGATTTTCATTTCCCTGATGACAGTGATATTGAACATTTTTTCATGTACTAATTGGCCATTTGTATATCTTCTTTGGAGAAATACCTATTCAAGTCCTTTGTCGATTTTTAAATCAGATTGTTTTTGTTGTTGAGTTTTCGAAGTTCTCTCTATATTCTAGATATTCATCATCCCTTATTGGAGGTATTATTTGCAAATATTTTCTCCTCTTCTGTGGGTTGCCCTTTTACTCTGTTGATAGTGTTGTTTTTTTTGAGATGGAGTCTTGCTCTGTTGCCCAGGCTGGAGCGCAGTGGGGCAATCTCAGCTCACTACAACCTCTGACTCTGGGGTTTAAACAATTCTCCTGCCTCAGCCTCCCAAGTAGCTGGGACTACAGGCACGTGCGCCATCACACCCGGCTAGTTTTTTTTTTTGAGAGGGAGTCTCGCTCTGTTGCCCAGGCTGGAGTTCAGTGGCACAATCTTGGCTCATTGCAACCTCCATCTTCTGGGTTCAAGTGATTATTCTGCCTCAGCCTCCCAAGTAGCTGAGATTACAGGCATGCACCATCACACCTGGCTAATTTTTGTATTTTTAGTAGAGACAGGGTTTCACCATGTAGGACAGGCTGGTCTTGAACTCCTGACCTCAGGTGGTCCACCTGCCTCGGCCTCCCAAAGTGCTAGGATTACAGGCGTGAGCCACTGCGCCCGGACTTTTTTTTTTTTTTTTTTTTGCGACAGAGTCTCACTCTGTCAGCCAGGCTGGAGTGCAGTGGCATGATCTTGGCTCACTGTAACCTCTGTCTCCTGGGCTCAAGCAATTCTCCTGCGTAGCCGGGATTACAGGTGTGTGCCACCATGCCTGGCTAATTTTTGTGCTTTTAGTAGAGATGGGATTTCACCATGTTAGCCAGGCTGCTCTCGAACTCCTGACCTCGGGTAATCTGCCCGGCTTGGCCTCTCAAAGTGCTGGGATTACAGGCGTGAGCCACTGTGCCCGGACATTTTTTTTTTTTTGGCGACAGAGTCTCACTCTGTCGGTCAGGCTGGAGAGCAGTGGCACGATCTCATCTCACTGCAACTTCTGTCTCCTGAGGTCAAGCAATTCTCCTGCTTCAGTCTCAAGTAGCTGGGATCACAGGTGTGTGCCACCACGCCTGGCTAATTTTTGTCTTTTTAGTAGAGATGGGATGTTACCCATGTTGGCCAAGCTAGTCTCCAACTCCTGACCTCAGGTAATCCACCCACCTTGGCCTCTCAAAGTGTTGGGATTACAGGCGTGAGCCACCACATTGGGCCTGGCTAATTTTTGTATTTTTAGTAGAGAAGGGGTTTGACCATGTTGCCCAGGTTGGTCTTGAACTCTTGACCTCTGGTGATCCACCCATCTTGGCCTCCCAAAGTGCTAGAATTACAGGCGTGAGCCACTGCGCCTGGCTGATAGTGTCTTTTTATGTACAGATTTTAAAATTTTTCATGAAATCCAATTTGTCTATTTTTTCTTTTGCTGCCTGCGCCTTTGGTTATCTAAGAAATAACTGCCAAACCATGTCATGAAGCTTTTCCTCTGTATTTTCTAAAAAATTTATAGTTTTATAACTTTCACTTCAGTCTTCAATACATTTTGTTTGCACATGGTATTAGATGAGGGTCCAACTTCATTCTTTTGCATATGGATATCCAGTTTTCCCAGCACATTTGTTGAAAATACTTTTTCCCATTGAATGGTCTTCGCATCCTTATTGAAAATAATTTGACCATATGTGCAAGGATTTGTTTCTGGGCTATCTATGCTATTCCATTGGTCTGTATGTTTGTATTTTTTATTTATTTTTTTTGAAGTGGAGTCTTGCTCTGTTGCCCAGGCTGGAGTGCAGTGGCGCGATCTTGGCTCACTGCAAGCTCCATCTCCCAGGTTCACACTATTCTCCTGCCTCAGCCTCCCGAGTAGCTGGGATTACAGGTACCCACCACCACGCCCGGCTAATTTTTTTGTATTTTTAGTAGAGACGGGGTTTCACCATGTTAGTCAGGATGGTGTCAATCTCCTGACCTTGTGATCTGCCTGTCTCGGCCTCCCAAAGTGCTGGGATTACAGGTGTGAGCCACCGTGCCCGGCCGTATGTTTGTCTTTATGCCAGTACCAAACTGTTTTGACTACTGTAGCTTTGTAGTAAGTTTTGTTTTGTTTTTTGAGACAGGGTCTTGCTCTGTCGCCCAGGCTGGAGTGCAGTGGCGTGATATCTCATTGCAACCTCTGCCTCCAGGCCCCATCAACCTCTAGGCTACGAAAGGTAAGGGTCTCTTCTGGCCATCACACAAACTGGTTCTTTCATCATGCTTGATCTGAGAATGCCTCAGCTTTTATTGAGCTTTTTTCTTTCTGAAATCTCTCCAATGCAATCAGAAGCAGCTGGCCCATCCCACAAGCTTTGTGGCCACCATTCCCACCATGGTGGCCACTTGTGGCAACTTTGCCTTCAATGGACACTCCATGCAGGCAATGACAGGTGATGGTTTCAGTAACTACTTTGCCAGGGCATGCTGTCAGTAAGGGCTTCTCTACATACCAGCGCAATCAATTCAGATAAACAGCCCCAGATCCTCATTTTTGTGGGTGTTTCCAAGGACCACTCCAGGCTCCAAGTATGAATGTTTCAACGCTCAACCAGGAAAGCAGAAACTTCTTAGCTATTTCTATTTTTATTTTTTTGAGAGTGAGTCTTCCTCTGTTGCCCAGGCTGGAGCGCAGTGGTGTGATCTCAGCTCACTACAACCTCCGCCTCCTGGGTTCAAGCGATTCTCCTGCCTCAGTCTCCCAAGTAGCTGGGATTACAGGCATGTACCACCATGCCCGGCTAACTTTTGTATTTTAGTAGAGACGGGGTTTCACCATGTTGGGCAGGCTGGTCTCAAACTCCTGACCTCAAGCGATCTGCCTGCCTCAGCCTCCCAAAGTGTTGGGATTACAGGCATGAGTCACTGCGCCTGGCCGAGAATTGTTTTCAAGGGTATTGTCAGCGCTGGAGGCGCATGACTGAGAAGGAGGTGTGTGACTGAGAAGGCAGAGGTGCTATAGAGCAAAAGGGAGGAGATGCTACCTAGAGATCAGGAAGCTGCGACTGCCCCTGGCCCGGAGCCCACACTCGCTCCAGGACTCCAGGGCTGCCACTGTTGAGCAGACACTTAAGAGTGAAGCTGCTCAAAGCACCACATGTGCAGGTGGTGATCCCTATAACCCCACTGCAGTCACTACCCTGCAGTCAGCAGGCAGATAAACAGGCTTCTTCCTCCCACCCCACAGCAATCTTTCACAGGAGCCTCCAATTTGCAGAACCTCCCCAGAAGCCAGCCAACAGGGCATTCTGGGAAGTGCAGAAAACTGCCTTGCACCACCCTGGGATGCCCATGAGAATGGTGCAGAGGCACTGTCGTGAAGACAAAGTGAGCCCCTAAAAAATGGAGCTAACAACAGGATGAGACTAACTCACTGAGCTTTTTCCAGAGCCGGGAAGTTCTCAAGGATAACAGTCTTGAATTCTGCCATTTAGGTTTAAAGCTTGTTTCCTTTTTTACATTTTTTTTTTCTTTTTGTAGAGACGAGGATCTTGTTATATTGCCCAGGCTGGTCTCAAACTCCTGGTTTCATGTATTTCTCCCACCTCAGTCTCCAAGTGTTGGGATTACAGCTGTGAACAACCACACTGGCTTTTTTTTTTTTTTCAAATGGTAAGCACTTCTTTTCCAGTCTGGATTGCCGCTTGGCTTCTCTCTCTACTTCTCAAATTATTAATAACTGCAAATATCACCTGCCCATTCTACAAGCTGAGCTTCTCATCCCTATTCTTTCTCCCCTCCCTCCCTCCCTCCTTCCTTCCTCTTCCGTGCTCTTTCCTAATGTTAACCCATCCTGTTCTCACACATACTCAAAAGAGAAAGACAAGCCATACAAAAAACAATAGCCAGCTAGGGAAACAAAACATCTACCAGCTTCAAAATATGTCATCACTATGGCTTGTTTCTTGTGTGGACCAAAGGACCCTCTTGTGTAGCTGCTCTTGTGTAGCAGTTCCCTGCCCGTCTTTTGTGAATGTCAAGGGCTTTCCCACTTACAGAGGCAAGGCTGGGAGGGAGAGGGAGTCTGCAGCTCCACCTCCTGCTTGTGCAAACTGCCAGGCATCGGCTCTGCATAAGGCACAGTGCAATTTCGTCATCACTCAAGAACCAGTGTGTGCTTTTAAAGTGGATCTGCTCCCTTCAAAACCTTTTTTTTTTTTTTTTTTTTTTTTTTTGAGAGGAAGTCTTACTGTTGCCCAGGCTGGAATGCAGTGGTGTAATCTCGGCTCACTGCACCCTCCACCTGAATTCAAGTGATTCTTCTGCCTTAGCCTCCCGTGCAGCTGGGATTACAGGTGCTCACCACCATGCCCAGCTAATTTTCGTATTTTTAGTAGAGACGAGGTTTTGCCATGGTGACCAGGCTGGTCTGGAACTCCTGACCTCAGCAATCCATCTGCCTCGGCCTCTCAAAGTGCTGTGATTACAGGTGTGAGCCACTGTGGCTGGCCTGAAACTTTTTTTTTTGAGATGGAATCTCGCTTTGTTGCCCAGGCTGGAGTGCAGTGGCGCTGTATCTGCTCACTACAACCTCTGCCTTCCGGGTTCAAGCGATTCTCCTGCCTCAGTCTCCTGAGTAGCTGGGACTACAGGCACGCACCACCATGCCCGGCTAATTTTTGTATTTTTAGTAGAGATGGGGTTTCACTACGTTGGCCAGGCTGGTCTCGAACTCCTGACCTCATGATCTGCCCACTTTGGTCTCTCCAAAACTTTTTTTTGAGACAGGGTCTTGCTCTGTTGCTTAGGCTGGATTGCAGTGGCACAATCACCACTCATTGCAGCCTTGACCTGCTGGGCTCAAGCCATTCTCCTGCCTCAGCCTCTAGAGTAGCTGGGAACACAGGTGCATGCCATGATGCCCTATTAATTTAATTTTTTTTTTTGCCGGGCACAGTGGCTCACGGCTGTAACCCTAGCACTTTGGAAGGTTGAGGTGGGAGGATTACCTGAGGTCAGGAGTTCAAGACCAGCCTGACCAACATGGCAAAACCCTGTCTCTACTAAAAATACAAAATTAGCCTCGCATGGTGGCACATGCCTGTAATCCCAGCTACTCGGCAGGCTGGGCCAGGATAATCGCTTGAACCTGGGAGCCAGAGGTTGCAGTGAGCCGAGAGTGCGCATTGCACTCCAGCCTGGGCAACAAGAGCGAAATAAATACATAAATAAAAATAATTTTTTTTTTTTGTTTTTGAGACGAAATTTCTCTGGTTGTCCAGGCTGGAGTGCAAGTGGTGCTGGTCTGGAACTCTTGACCTCAGGTGATCCACCCATCTCGGCCTCCCAAAGTGCTGGGATTACAGGCGTGAGCCACAGCACCCAGCCGGAGATATTATTTATTTTTCAGTCTCCCTCAGACCTGAAGGTCAGCTCTAAGAGGGCAGGGACCACGCAGCCCTGCTCACTGGCTGTACCCTTGTGCTTAGCAATGCCTGACATGTATTTCTGTGCTCAATTATGTGCGCCAGGACCTGATGTCACAGTGGTGAAGATGACACTACACTTAACACCCTCCAATTCAAACCTTTGCCAAAATGTGCTCCCTATCTCCGTAAATAGCTCTTTACCAAGGCCTTTCTGATATCTCAGTAAGCTGTGCTGATATTCCACATCAGCTCCCTCTTGAAATCAGACCCCAAACCCTACCACTTCCCATGATCCTGCTAAAAGTTAAGTTGGTGGCCGGAGGCGGTGGCTTACGCCTGTAATCCTAGCACTTTGGGAGGCCGAGGCGGGCGGATCACGAGGTCAGGAGATCGAGACCATCCTGGCCAACATGGTAAAACCCCGTCTCTACTAAAAATAGAAAAAAATAGCTGGGTGGCACGTGCCTGTAATCCCAGCTACTCAGGAGGCTGAGGCAGGAGAATTGCTTGAACCAGGGAGTCGGAGGTTGCAATGACACGAGATCGCACCACTGCACTCCAGCCTGGCGACAGAGCGAGTCTCCGTCACACAAAACAAACAAACAAACAAACAAACAAACAAAAAACCAGTTAAGTTGGACCCCTTACTCTTCCAAGGGCCTCCCCACTCATTCAGAGCGAATTCTGCAGTCTCCACGGCCCTCCCTGGTCTGGCCCCTGACCATCTCCTGCCTCTCTCCTCCCAGCTGCTGTCCCCTTGGTACCGCCGGCCTCCTGAGGGCCAAGTTCCTGGGTTCTCGTAATCATCTTCTACCTGGTCTCTGTGACTCCGCCCTTAAGCGCACCCACCCCCTCCCAGCCCGCAGCCGCAGGGATCCTTTAAAAACTGCCCGGGCCGGGCGCGGTGGCTCAAGCCTGTAATCCCAGCACTTTGGGAGGCTGAGACGGGCGGATCATGAGGTCAGGAGATCGAGACCATCCTGGCTAACCCAGTGAAACCCCGTCTCTACTAAAAAATACAAAAAATTAGCCGGGCGTGGTGGCGGGCGCCTGTAGTCCCAGCTACTCGGGAGGCTGAGGCAGGAGAATGGCGTGAACCCGGGCGGCGGAGCTTGCACAGAGCTGAGATCCGGCCACTGCACTCCTGCCTGGGCGACGCAGCGAGACTCCGTCTCAAAAAAAAAAAAAAAAACTGCCCGGGACTCCTTTGCTCAAACCCTACCATTTTACTCCCATTTTTAGATAAAAACCACAGGACCTAGCCCCGGGCTGCCTGTCAGACCTCAGTGAGCACGCCAGGCTCTGCACACCGTCTCTCGGAGCAGCCCCGAAGAGGCTGTTCCCACCAGGCTCCAGGACCTCCTCCGGGCAGCTCCCCGCCCTTCACCCCCAATGAAGGCGCCTCTCCCCATCACCCCGCAGCGCAGAGCGGTGCAGCATGCCCGGCCCCGCCGCATGGCCCGTGCTGGTCTCTGCTCTTCCACCGGCCGCGTGGCTACCGGCGCAGGACGCATCCGCTGCCGCTTGGTCGCCCCCCCAGAACTTTGTGCTTCAGGAAAGCGTCACTTTTGCCCACGGCGGCAAGCCCGGTCCTAGCACAGCGCAGGCCCTTAACACAGCACCGAGCGACGAGGCCCGGACTCAGAGGGTTTTGCTTGCCCATTCGCAGAGCCCTCACCCGGATCAAAATCGTAGTCCGCGATCGCAGCCCGGAGACTCCCGAGAACTGCGCGCCCCCGCAGCGCCCCGGCCCCGCCCCTCACTAGACTCTGGACTCCACGCCAGGTCACACACTCGGTGGGGGGGGGGAGGAGCCGAAGGGCGGCGCATGCGCAGATGGGGCGCGCGAGGCATCACGGAGCTCGTAGTCTCCCGGACGGGCCGCTCCAGGCCTCGCGGCGGCGCCTCCCCACACTACAACTCCCACGGGGCAGCGGGCGCGGCTCCCCGCATCCACCGGCTGGCCGGCAAGGCAGCCACTTAGCGGTCGGGCCCGCCGGCTGCCGCCCGCGCGAGGGGCGGGAAGATGGCGGACGTGGTCGTGGGCAAAGACAAGTGCGGGGAGCAGCGGCTCATCTCGCTGCCTCTATCCCGCATCCGGGTCATCATGAAGAGCTCCCCCGAGGTGTCCAGCATCAACCAGGAGGCGTTGGTGCTCACAGCCAAGGCCACGGTGAGGGGGTAGGGCGGGGGTGTGGGCCGCCCTTACCCGTCGCGCCCCGCCCCGCCGGGCTCTGGGCACTGCCCATTCCCCTTGGGCCCGCGCGCCGCCGGCTGCCCTTGCCGGGCTCGCGCGCGCCCCGCTGTCCCCGTCCCACGCCGGCGCGCGCCACGGTGCCCCCGCGCCCCTACACTTTCTCGCGCGTCTTCGCCCCGCCCACCCCGCGCCGCTCCCTCCGGTTCCCGAGTTTTTTCGCCCCGCCTACCGCGCGCCTCTCCCGCCCTTTCTCTCCTTCCTTCGCTCTGCCCGCCCCTCCCTTCCTTGTGCACCTTCGCCCCTCCCACCCCACTGTCCTCCCGCCATTTCTCGCGCGCTTCCGTCCGGCAAACCTGTAAACTCCCGCGTTCCTCTGCGCGCCTTTCGTCCCGCCTACCTGTGCGCTCCCGTCCTCTCTCGCGTGCGGCGCGCAGTTTCCGGCTCTATCCGTGGGCGTCGGTGTCGAGTGGCGCTTTTCTCGTTAGGTTTTTTTGGGGGCTTTTTCGCCCGAGATTCCCACTCCCGGCGTTCCTTTTCTCGTCACTGGTCTGCTTCGTGCTTTGGGGACCCTGACTCCTCCAATGTCCCGTGGGAGGTGCAGCCGGGCGCTTCACCCGCCACTCGAGGCTTTTTTCCCCGTAGGTGCGGTGCCAGCTCCAGCGGTCCGAGGCTTTCGAGCCCACCCGCCCGCCACACCTGGCCCCTCGTCTTAAGAGGCAGCACATACCCCAACTAGAATTTAAGGAAGTCCAGGGAACTTAGTTTTACAGCCTGTTTAGCATCCTCTTGGGTGCAAAATAGTTAATTTTGTCTTTTTTAAAGAAATTGCGTCTTGATAGTGTTAGGCCAGATGTTTTCCTGTTCTGAAACTGGGCCATGTTTCAGCTACACAGTTAAATGCTTTGGCTTGCCTTGGATTCCATTTTCCAGTCCCTACTTGTAGTTAAGTATATGATGTTCCGACAGTATTGGACTAGAACTAAGGGAAGTGGGAAATTACAGGTTTCTTGCCCGCTTTATATCAGAGCCATGTTTTCCTAGAGCCCAGGGAAATAATTGCATATTCAGCAATTATTGCACCTACGCCACAAACAGCCAGAGGGAAAGTGACCCTGGGGTCATCTGGGGGCATTTGTGTTTTCCTGTACAGTTTCATTCTATTGGTATTAAGGAATGAGGATTTATGCAGGCACTCTGATCCCTTATTTTCTGAGATGGAGTTGCCCAGGCTGGAGTGCAGTGGCGTGATCTCGGCTCACTGCAACCTCTGCCTCCCGGGTTCAAGTGATTCTCCTGCCTCAGCCTCCTGAGTAGCTGGGATTACAGGTGCTTGCCATCACACTTGGCTAATTTTTGTACTTTTTGGTAGAGACAGGGTTTCACCATGTTGCCCAAGTTGGTCTTGAACTCCTGACCTCTCGTGATCCGTCTGCCTCAGCCTCCCAAACTGCTGGGATTACAGGCCACCATGCCTGCCTTTCTCATCCCTTATTAACTGAACTAGATGCATTAAAGTCAAAACCTTGAGAAAGGCTCAGTTCAGCCTCTGTAAAAATGAAGACTTGGCCCTGCTATAAGAACTGGGGTGCAGGAGGGAGAAGATGATCAGTTCCGGTTGTTGCATTAGGTTTGAGGATTGTACATTAGTTTCTAGAATAGAAAAGTTTCGGCAAAACGTGAGTTGTGGTCACTATAGTTGTAGGTGAACCACCTTAGAAACAGTGTATGCAAATAGAAGACAAAAATGTATTACTGAGCCAAATAGAATTTTTGAATGGCTTTTTGCTTCTTTCTTTTTTTTTTTGAGACAGTCTCGCTCTGTCTCCCAGGCTGGAGTGCAGTGGCGCGATCTCGGCTCACTGCAAGCTCCGCCTCCCGGGTTCATGCCATTCTCCTGCCTCAGCCTACCCAGTAGGTGGGACTACGGGCGTCCGCCACCACGCCCGGCTAATTTTGATTTCGTGTTTTTAGTAGAGACGGGGTTTCACTGGGTTAACCAGGATGGTCTCGATTTCCTGACCTTGTGATCCACCCGCCTCGGCCTCCCAAAGTGCTGGGATTACAGGTGTGAGCCAGCACTGCTGGCCGCTTCTTTTTTTACTCTAGAGGTTGGCCATTAATTAATCTTTTTCATAAGTTAGACATCTAAAGCCTTTGGAAAATGCCTGCTTCTCTGCCAGTTTTGATACCGGCTTTGCTTTCTTTCTGACCTCATGTTTTTCTTTTCCCCAGTGATTGATTTCTTTCTTTCTTTTTTTTTTTTGAGACGGAGTCTCGCCCAGGCTAAAGTGCTGCAACCTCCAACCTCCACTTCCCAGGTTCAAGCGATTCTCCTGCCTCAGCCTCTCAGGTGGCTGGGATTACAGGCACCTGCCACCATGCCCAGCTAATTTTTGTATTTTTAATAGAGATGGGGTTTCACCATGTTGGCCAGTGGGATCTCAAACTCCTGACCTCAACTGATGCGCCTGCCTCAGCCTTCCAAAGTGTTGAGCCACCACACTCGGCCTCCGCAGTGATTTCTTGTAATTTAAGAAACCAAGATAATCTGAAGTCTTAATGTAATTTTAAGCCTGATAATAAGGTATCAGCAATGTAATTTTACAAAATTAAGCTCTGTGGTACATTTTCAAAGCACACCTTTTATTTTCCTTTTTCATTTTGTTTTAGGAGCTCTTTGTTCAATGCCTAGCCACCTATTCCTACAGACACGGCAGTGGAAAGGAAAAGAAAGTACTGACTTACAGTGATTTAGCAAATACTGCACAGGAATCAGAAACTTTTCAGTTTCTTGCAGGTACTTAAGTCTTTGAAACATTCTGGTTAAAAAATGATTAGTAATCAATAGCTCTTTCCCCACCCCTTGCCTCCCTTCTGCTTTCATGGAATTAGACTTTTTGCTACTCTTTCCAGGCCGCAAAGTGCTATGAGCTGTCACAGGAAGATACTTTTAGTCTTCTCTGTTTGAATGTGTGTGTTATGTGGTCCACCTAGAACAACAGTGAAGCCAACAGCATTCAGAAGATGTTGGTTGGCCGCCTGTGCTGGGCAGTCCTTTACAGGGACCCTTCCTGCCACTGAAGGGAAAACTCAGGGTGGGTCCACATGCCCATAGTTAGAGCTTAAGTCTGCCCTGGGGCTAGCCTAGCCTATCTCAGGTAATCGGGCAGGGTTGCTTATAAAAGCAGCTCATAGAGACACCATGGTTTGTACTCAGTGGAATAATGGAAAGAGGCCTATAGCATTTGTTAGGAGACAATGCTAGTTTCTGTGATATTTTACCCAGAAATGTAGCCTGAATTTCATCTTGTTTTGGAACCTCTTGTAGAGGTCAAAGCAGGAACTAGTACATTTTGAAATGTGCATTGCTGTGTTCATAGTCTACCATAACCAATTGCTGATGTAAGCTTTATGTTTTTAAGATATATTACCAAAGAAGATATTAGCTAGTAAATACCTGAAAATGCTTAAAGAGGAAAAGAGGGAAGAAGATGAGGAGAATGACAATGATAATGAAAGTGACCATGATGAAGCTGAATCCTAAACCAAAAAAGTGCTTTAAAAACCAGCCTGGTGAGGACTGCCCTGGACCCGCTCCACTGTCTATAAGTAAACACAGCACTGCCCGCTTTTAGCGTCTTCACTTCCTCACAGACTTCCAGTGCGTGATATTCTTTCGAGGTATTCTTTCCAGGCCAAGATTGAGCGCCTCATGCACCTGCGCCACAAACAGCCAGAGGGAAAGTGACCCAGACAGCAGTCCCTCCTTGACAGGCCCACCCTGCAGCTCAGGCACCAAGAAAGCAGCCGATACTGGCAGCCATTGCAGCTCCAAACTGCAGAGGCAAGGCCAATTTTAACTTTTCAATTTACAGTCGATTTTGAAGAACTTCTATGTATCAGTTATGTAAATTCATGTATGTATATTTTGGAATCAGTTCTTATAAACAGCTCGATTCAGTTTTAGCTAAATATATAGTTTATAGGTCGTATGTTATATTTGAATTTTTGTCTTAAGTTGACTGTTCAGATATTTTTCTACTGTAAAGAAACATACTTTTCTGTTAAAGATCTGTACATGTTTTTACAGTAAAATGCTTTATGGAACTAGTTCTAGAGCCCTCTGTGGCTTTAAGGCCTTGCTTACTGCCTGCAGATTTTGAGAAACTTAAAAATAAGCATTCTAACACTTTATTCCCACAGAAAAATTCCAAGTCAAATTATCAAATCAAATACAAAAATAAGTCTTACCTCTTGTATAAGCATGTTGTACTAAAAAAAAGTTTTGAAACATTTTGTATATTGAAGATCTCTCTCTAATCTTACTGTTCTTTGCTTTAAATTCCTGGCACTTGTTTTTACTGTCTCTAAGAGAAAACCTATCATAAGCCCTTTTTTTTTTTTTTTTTTTAAACCCCACATAGGATAAATATTTGGTTCCTCTCATTTCATTATCTTTTTTTTTTTTTTTTTTTTAAGACAGATTCTCACTCTGTCGCCCAGGCTGGAGTGCAGTGGTGCTATCTCGGCTCACTGCAACTTCCACCTCCCAGGTTCAAGTGATTCTCCTGCCTTATCCTCCCGAGTAGCTGGGATTACAGGCGTGTGCCACCACGCCCAACCTATTTTTGTATATTTAGTAGAGATGGGGTTCACCATGTTGGCCAGGCTGGTCTCAAACTCCTGACTTCGGGAGTGATCTGCCCGCCTCAGCCTCCCAAAGTGCCGGGATTACAGGCGTGAGCCACCATGCCTGGCCTTCATTATCTCTTTTTTAAAAATAAAAAAGTTTATAATTTACATTCAGTAAAATCACCCTTTTTAGTGTCTAGTCTGTGAATTTTGACAAATGCATAGTTTTGTAACCAATCGATAGGACAGTTCTATCACCCAGGACATTCCCCTGTTCCCTGTACTTAGTCTCTTCTCCAGCACCCTGGCAACTACTGGTGTTTTCTGTCCCTCTTGTTCATTAGCATTTATTTTAAAATAAAATATTTTTAAAAATACTTTTTGGTGTAGAGTTCTGAGTTTTGGCAAATGCAGTCAAGTCACCACCACCACCACCACAATTAACAACTACATCACCCTCTAGAAAATTCCCTTGTGGCCAACTCCTTCCCCACCTTTTACTAAACTAGCAACTGTCAAGCTATTCTGTGTGCCTATAGCAGGTGTCAGCAACTTTTTTTCTGGAAAGGGCCATGCAGTAAATAGTTCAAGCTTTGTGGGCTTTTATAGTCTCTGTTGCTGCTGCTAAACTCAGCTGTTGTACGAAAACAGCCAGGTAATTAATATATGAAGGAATGCAGGCGGCTGTGTTTCAATCGAGCTTTATTTCTGCAAACTGAAACTTGAATTTTGTGTAATTTTCATGTGTCATGAAATACTATTTTCTCCAACCATTTAATAATGTAAATACTTGTTAGCTTATATGCCATTAAAAAATGGCTGGATTTGGCTTCCAGACCACAGTTTGCTGACCTGTCTTTTCCAGAATGTCATATAAATGGAATCATTCAGTATGTAGCATTTGAGTCTGCAGTTTTGCTGTTTAGCAGAATGCATTTGAGATTCGTCTGTGTTGTCACAGGTATCAGCAGTCCATTCCTTTATATTGCTGAGTAGGATTCCATTGTATGGATGTAACTGTTTATCCATTTTCCAGGTATATGGATAATTACCCATTTAGATGGTTTCTAGTTTTGGTGATTGTAATTTTTTTTTTTTTTTTTGACAGGGTCTCACTCTGTCACCCAGGCTGGAGTGCAGTGGCATGATCATGGCTTACTGCAACTTCCACCTCCCGGGTTCAAGTGATTCTTGTGTGTCAACCTCCTGAGTAGCTAGGATTACAGGCATGACATCACCACACTTAGCTCATTTTTTTGTGCTTTTAGTAGAGGTGGAGTTTCACCATGTTGGCCAGGGTGGTCTCTACTCCTGACATCAAATGATCCGTCCACCTCCGCCTCCCAGTGATGGGATTATAGGCATAAGCCACCACACCTGGCCTTGATGACTACAATTAATAAAGCCCTGTAAGTATTTGTGTACTGGTTTTTGTTTGTTTGTGTTTTCTGCGATGGAGTCTCACAAACTCTGCTGCCCAGGGTGGTGTGCAGTGGTGTGATCTTGGCTCACTGCAACCTCTCCCATCTGGGTTCAAGCCATCCTCCCACCTCAGCCTCCTGAGTAGCTGGGATTACAGGCGCTCACCACCACACCTGGCAAATTTTTGTATTTTTAGTAGAGATGGATTTTCGCCATGTTGGCCATGCTGGTCTCGAACTCCTGAGCTCAATCAAGTGACCTGCCCACCTCAGCCTCCCAAGGCGCTGGGAGCCACTGCGCATGGCCTGTGTACAGGTTTCGTGTGAACATAGGATTTCATTTTACTTGGGTATATGCTTATGAGTGGAATGGGATACAGAAGTTTATAAGAAACTGCCAAACTGTTTTCCAAAGTGGCTGTGCCATTTTGCAGTCCCACCAGTAGTGAGTGAGTTCCAGTGGCTCTGCAGCCTCTACAAAAATTGGTATCAGTTTTTATTGAGTTTTGAGAGATTTATATATTCTTAATACAAGTTATTTGCCTGATAGGAGATTTGCAAACATTTTCTCCCAGCCACTTTTCATTCTCTTAATAGCATCTTTTTTTTTTTTTTCGAGACTGAGTCTTGCTCTTGTCACCCAGGCTGGAGTGCAATGGCATGATCTCAGCTCGCTGCAACCTCTGCCTCCCAGGTTCAAGTGATTCTCCTGCCTCAGCCTCTCGAGTAGCTGGGATTACAGGTGCGCACCACCACGCCTGGCTAATTTTTGTATTCTTAGTAGAGACGCGGTTTCACCCTGTTGGCCAGGCTGGTCTTCAACTCCTGACCTCAAGTGATCCACCCACCTCGGCCTCTGAAAGTGCTGGGATTACAGGCATGAGCCACCGCGTCCGGCCTGAAGCATTCTTAAGGCACCATAAGTATTTACGATCCGATCATTCAGGGAACACTTACCCTTTCAGTTCCTCTTTGAACCAGGTGCCAGGTTGTTACAGTAGCTTCCTAACTGGTTCCCTCACACTGCCTACAGCCTTTCCTCTTTCCAACTTGCATACTGCTGTCAGATTATCAAAACGATTTTATGAAGATGAATCTTTTGCTCCCGGTTGCAAGTGTTAAATCATTACTGCTTCTGGCCATTCAATAAATGATGGTGAAATAGCGAGAATATAACAGAGGCCATATCAAGCGAGTATATTGCTGTAGATGAGTTTCTGTGTATTCTTCCGGTTTGACCAGCATGTCCCAGGGCCACCGGGCACAGAGGTGCTTAGTATACTAAGAATTCTGTAGTAAAGGGTTCTAGATACATTAAGAAAAAAGTAAATCTTGATTTTTGTTTAAAAAATAAGACTGTGGCCGGGCGCGGTGGCTCACGCCTGTAATCCCAGCACTTTGGGAGGCCGAGGCGGGCGGATCACAAGGTCAGGAGATCGAGACCACGGTGAAACCCCGTTTCTACTAAAAATACAAAAAATTAGCCGGGCGCGGTGGCGGGCGCCTGTAGTCCCAGCTACTCAGGAGGCTGAGGCAGGAGAATGGCGTGAACCCGGGAGGCGGAGCTTGCAGTGAGCCGAGATTGCGCCACTGCACTCCAGCCTGGGCGACAGAGCGAGACTCCGACTCAAAAAAAAAAAAAAAATAATAATAATAATAATAAGACTGTGGAACAAGATAGATCAGAATATTAAGGTTAATTACCTATGTGTTGTGACTAGAGATAATTACCTGAATTTTCACATTTTCTATAACATTGTTCTTAAAATTTGGAAACCTGAAATCAGGACAAAACCTTGGCCTGCCTTAGCAGTGATGTACAGCCTAGGGATTTGCTGCAATTTGGGGCTTTCTTAAGAAAAGGAAAACCCTGGCCGGGTGCAGTGGCTCACGCCTGTCATCCCAGCACTTTGGGAGGCCGAGGTGGGCAGATCACCTGAGGACAGGAGTTCAAGATCAGCCTGGCCAACATGATGAAACCCTGTCTCTACTAAAATACAATAGTTAGCCGGGCATGGTGGTGGCACAGGCCCGTAGTCCCAGCTACTCAGGAGGCTTAGGTGGGAGAATCGCTTGAACCCGGGAGGCAGAGGTTACAGTGAGCTGAGATTGCACTACAGGACTCCAGCCTGGGCAACACAGTGAGGCTCCATCTCAAAAAAAAAAAAAAAAAAAAAAAAAAAACCCTTTTCCTTTCCCAGCACGTCATCTTCTCAGTATAGACAGCAGCAGAAGTCAAAAACAGCCCAGTCAGGGTGAGGCCACCAGGGATTTGAGAGCAGTGCCAATGTTTGTAAACCTAGCCAGGATACAGTAACAAAGTGGCTGGCTAGGCCGAGAACCAGGACAGTGCCAGCTCAGGTTCCCACACTCAACACAGAACTCAGGACCTTGCTCGTGATGGGCTTAGCTGAATGGCTTCTTCATCCTTTCGCATGCTGCAAGAGCAGAAACAGCCAACTATCTGAGACACCATGGCTGTTCCCACTCGTCCAACTCATGCCTGTGGTTCTCATCCCTGAAACCCAAATCCTTGGGTAATGCCCAGCTCTGCCAAGTACATTCTTCAAGGAACAGCCCCGTTTGTGGAACAGGGCTCTGGACTTCCATCCCTGAAGGCATGCTTCTGCCTCGGGAACTGGAATCAACCTGTGCAGAAGGAAGCGCCTAAAGAAGTACGTGAGGAATTGAAGATTTTTGGAAGAGGCAGCTGTAAATAGGAGGACTTTTATTTCATTTTTTGCTGACATACTATGAGGCAAAACAAAATTGACACCATACAAAATAACTTTATAAAATATCATTCACATCATATTTTATCAGATTTACAGCATTCTGTGCATGTTAGGGGTTATGTAAGGAGGTGAAAAAACACTATGCCAAACTTTTAGTATTAGTTTATATACACACAGTAAGAAACAAAACAAGTAACTGTTAGGTTTTCCATGAATTTATTGCAAAAATAGTGCAAACTACTTAACCTAGTAAGCTGTAAAAACAAACTAGAAAGGACCCAGCTAAGCTTAAACACGACAATATATGCTCAGTTTCTCAGCATTTAGCTTTCTTCACCAGTTTTATCTTGACAATCAAGACCACTCCCCATCTATTCAGTCTCGGGTGAGTGCTGAGGAATAGAGAAATGTGAAGACGGGCTCTCTGGAGAGACCAGAGGCTCGGGCTGCCTGATTTCAGCAACACGTTTAGAATCATGCTACTTCCTCAATTGCAATTTTTCTGAGGTCTGTGTTGGGGGGGAAAAAAAAAGGTGACATGATTTTTAACCTTGAGCTTAGAAATAAGTTATCCAACCTCTTGATGACATGGAGAAATGAATTAAGAAAGCAGCATGAACAGAAAGGATTCAGAACATTATTGTCTGCTTATAAACATAGTATCCGCCTCCTCGGGTGTATTTGGCTAAAGTAATGTTCTAATATAGGGCAACCTTCGAGCCAGATATTGCAGCAATTTTTTTTGTTTTTTATTTTTTTAAGGATACTATATCCCTACAAGAGTAATTTTTAAATTTCTTTCAACAGTCTATTGGGGTCCAAAAAGCATATATCTAAACAAAAATAACAAAAGCAAAACAAAATGCTACATGTAAAAGCTAAAGAAATAAAATGCAGCATATTCAGGTTCTTTTTCTTGAGGTACCTATATAAATTTAATCACCTGCCCCAAAGTCCTCTCGTTAGGTTAAAAACACAATGCGTCCTGGGGAGCCAATTGCCCGGCGCGTCTTATTACTGAGAAAGTGCAAGAATGCTGATCATCTTCTGCAGCATACTGAAGGATGATTTACTCTTTACAAAATAGAGCTTAAGTATCAACCTGATGGAAGTTAGAAAATTAAAAACATTTAAGTAGAATCATCTATCTCTCTTTTTATTTTTGAGATCCTGCAGCAAAAAGCCTCCCAAATCAACTTTCAAAGTTCTGCCATTAAGGAATGTTGGTTCTCTTGTAAAATTCAGAGATCTCTTTAAAATAGTAAAACTATAGACTACAGGAAAGATCCCTAATTTTTATTTCTTATTGGTATAAAATCAAATTCTTAAGACTCCAAAATATTGTTACCTCCAAAGAATTAAGTAAAAAAAGATCGCCATAGTAGGAAAAGTCTAGAATTGTAAACTGCCAAATATAAAAGCATGGTAAGTCATCAACCTATCTCATTTTCTTACCTGTCAGAAAGCTTCCCTAACTTCCAGGCACACAGGGCCGCTGCTGAATGCAGGCCTCTGCCTCCACAAAGCCACGAGCTCTGGCTCGCCCCTTTCTGTCCATGGCCATTAGCACCTCCACCAGGTAGGTCAGGAGAGATGAAATCGACAACAGTCCATTTGCTGCTTATGAAATAAACTCTTAGAAAATGTGCCAGAGGAAGAAGGGGCATGAATGGCTAGAAAAGCAATGATGAGGGTACTTGGGATTTTTTTTCTGGCCGCCCCTTCACTGGCACAGAAAATGAAGTGATAAGCTATAAATATGTGCATAGAGGAGTTTGGACTTTATTGATTGTAAAATGTTAAGTTTGCTCTTGGACATTTTTTTTTTTCTTTTCACAGGGGGGCAGTCGGGATTATAATACACTGCAGCAGTTGGCTGGGGGAAAGTCTATCAAATTCCATGACCAATTGGACGTTTCTCCCCACCTGTAATATAAATAAAATATGTACTGTTTCATACTGATTTTTTTTTCAATGCATTGGGGTTCAACATAAAAGGCACAAATAAATAAAAATATCATTAAATAAACGGAAATTTACAATTTCAAGTTTCATGTGGAGTTGTATCTCACTGTTTGGTTACTTTTTCCAATTAAATTTGACAGACTTAGTAATAGCACCCAACTGTTTAACTGAGGTAGATCCACATTGTAAAGAAAGCTGGGTCCCCTCCATTTTATCTCTAAATTTATGATACTTTTATCAAAACACAAAAATCCATTTAAATCATATGCAGAAGCGATGACAGGTGGTACTACCTGAAGAAAGCTTAGAACATGAGCAGGTTTGCAAATAAGACCTACGCCCAAACTGCACTCTCCATCAGCCACACAGAAATCTCAGACTGGAGGGAGAAAAAAAAAAGAAACATTAAAAAAAAATAACAAAAAAACCCCTGAAAAAGTCGCAAGACTTTTAGAACAGGTCTTTTTGACTGTCACAGAAATGCACAATGGTCCATTTTCATCAAGCTATGGCCACAGCCAAGCTAGACAAGAGAGAGAAAGAGAGACAGAGAAACAGAGAGAGACAGAGAGAGAGAGAGAGAGAGAGAGAGAGAGAGACAGAGAGGTGGGTCACTGAATGCTTCCCTTTAACTCCAGAAAAAATAACTTGAATTATGATACAGCATCTTGATCTGAACAGTTTACACTCACTCTGCCTAATATTTTTGCATACTCTGAAACTCACAAATTTAACATCTGATTAAGGCTTAATTTAAAGTGGCATTGCCACCTAGCATCATGCAAGCGTGGACATCTTCAAGACACACAGCATGGTATTCAACTAAAGACAATGACATGAAGCCTCAGAATTGTATTTAGCAGGTACTATAATTTTATAATTAATTTTACAATTCATGTAGCAAATGGAAAATCATACAGAGAGGCCAATGTATATAAATAAGAGTTTATACAGAAACTGTCAATTTACAAAACAGCACTGCATGGTTTCTATATTGCAAGCACAAGACATGGTCACATGGTTCCACTGTACAGGTAGAAACACGCCCATAGACAATACATAGAAAGTACCACCTGAAACGAGGCCCTTGGAGCTGCTCAGCTTCTTAGAAAATAGTGAACTTTCAATGGTCGTAATACATTTTGATTCAAAATGTCTTCTAAAATGTTTTCATTGTGGGGGAAAATTAAGAAGGGGCAAAAATCCATCTATGGAACTTTTGAATTCATTTTTGGTTCTTTTTCAATTATTTTATAAAAATAAAATAAAACTAGAAAAATTGATAAAACTAAGGGTTAAAACCCCTCAATATGTATTAGGTAAGTAATCTGAAGTGTACCAGAGGTAAGAAAAAGCTGGATTTAGATACTACATTCTTTTCCTGTATTTAATGAGTAATTAGCCACTTTGCTGCACAGAAACTTATAAATTATTCTCTCAAAACTTTCTTAAAAATAAAAACTTGCCTCTACAGTTACAAAACATGAATTCATACCTTTAACAACTACATTAAAATCCACTATCAAACTCAGGCCCGGAATTTCAACGCAACGCCACCCTCTATACTGTAGGATTTGAGTCGCGCGTGTCTGTCTGGCTTTGACGAGGAACTGGGATTGCCGCCACAGTGCTCCCTCTGCAGCCTGTGCCTCTGCGGAGGGAGAGGCCACTCCTTGCCTTTCAGGATGGTGGGCTGGGGAAGAAAGAGGGGAGGGCCAAGAGGAGCCACCAAGAAGAACTTTCTAGGTATTTAAGAAATAAGTACGTGGGATTACTTCCCTGCTTAAAATCAATAAAATCACCCCTTGACAGGGAAAGGTGGTTTCTCATTAGGCCATTAGCCAAGAAACTGCTCAATACCTGGCTTGAAAAAGCTGGAGAGAAAAACTGCCCATTAGGTAAGTCAAAACTGGTGTCCTATATGCACAGCTCAAGGTGAAATCTCACCAAAGTAAGCGGTTTCCCAGGAAGTCACAAAACAGAGCAACAGTAATGAAGAGCATTCCAAAATAAGGGTCACAGGACTGAATAGCACCTTACAGCTGAGGACTTCACACACATTCTACAAAGACATGATTCCAATTCCTTTTTAAAAAATCGACTTCCATTACAATAAATATTCCTGTTGAGTGACTATGAGAACAAGACCACCAGGCTTTGCAGATGGTCATGGTCAACGTGGAAGAGATGGGTCTTGCACCAGTCTCCTGCAATCCTGGCAGAGGTGGACTTGGTCAGGGTATGGGAAAAACCACACGACTGGAACCAAGCGTTTTCCGCAATGAGACCAAGTGCGTCCCCCGCGGCTCCAGACCACATGGCATCACAGTTTACAAGTCAAGGGCTGAGGAGCGGAAAGCAAGCTTCCAAGGCTGGAGGTCCATGCCTGCCTTGTGGAATGGCACAGGCTTAGTTCCCCAGAGAAACACAGCCCCCAAATGATTCTGAAAGGACACTGAGGACCGGACTTTAAAGGCACAGAATCTGAGACTGGGTCTTCCAGAACGCGATCAGGCTGGCACCGATGGAGACAGAGGAAGGCCTGGGCACCACTGGCTTCTTGGGACAGAGGGACCTGCCCTCTCCCACCCAAGACTGTGCACACAACTCCCAGGGTTCAAAGGAGTCCCGGACCCCTACACGAGCACCCCAATCTATGAAGTCGCCTGCCTTGTGCCCTGCTGCTCGGTGCTGTGGGTGTTCTTGGGATCAACTCCCTCATTTTAAGGACCTCGAAGCTTCAGAAAGAACTGAATGAGAATGGCCCCAACGTCCAGTTCCTGGAGACACTTGGGGGAAAGAGTTAATATTTGGTGTTTTAGCTTTAACTCTGAACTACTTAAATCCAAGGAGGTTTTAAATAGGAGATAATTCAGCCTCTTCCTACCTCCCAAAAGGGGGTTGGGGGGTGAGGCGAGGACTTAACCCTTTAGTCATACTACCCACAGCATTTAAAGACCTAACACATCTAAAATTTCCACATCAACCAATAAGATAGAAATGTGTTAACAAAAGCACCAGGAATCTTCAGTTCTCTCACTTCTGAGTAAATTCTCACAAACGCGAAGACGGTGGGAGAGCCCCAGCGCAGCGTTCCGGAGATGCGTGTGCAGGAACCTTGTGGTGGGTCTGCGTGCCGCAGCTCCCACGACTGAGTCGAGGGGCGAGCAGCCGTGCAGTGTCCCCTCAAACACCCTGGACCAAATTCTGACAGCCCAAGGCCAGCCCAGCAGACCCAAGCAGCCAGTACCCTGGGTCAGCAGGCAGTGGGACACCCACGAGTGCCCAAGCCTCTTGAGGTCTGTTCGCACGGAACAGTCTGGTGGCAGAATTACAAAACATTCTGAGAGAGACTGCAAAGGACACTTAGCTCTTCCGGAATTAAAGCACGCAATGTAGCGTAAAAAGCATCGAAACCCCAAACAGCAGTGTTAAAGGCAACTGCTTCCAGGTAGTGACGTAGTAGAACCGCCGGGGCCAAACTCAATCTCTGATGAGCAACCAACACAAGAGCGGGGCCACCTCCAAACACCCAGATGCCTCCAACTGTAAACCATCGGCTGCCAACTCAGAAGTAAACTCATGGAGAAACTGGGGCGAGCGCTAACCTGAAGATCGGGGAACATATGGAACCCAAAGAGAGAAGAGAAGGAGGCCCAGGCCCACAGCACAGTGTAGGGGAAAATGACATTTCTGACAGCAAAGTGGTTAATCACAGGGAGGGGTGTTCAGAGCCTCCCAGGACCGACTTCCCGCAAGTCAGCCTCAGACGGTCCACTGCACCACTAGTGGGAACTTCTACTTCAAAACACCAGCTGTGGGCCCTGTGTTCTTTCAAACAAAGGGCCCTGGATTTGAACAGAATGCTTTGTTTTCAACCCTTAGTTTGTTTTGCAGTAGGGAGTGAGAGTAACCCAAGGTCCCAAAGTCAAAGGCCAATTACATCTGCATTGTCCTTGAAACCATGCAACTATTTTAAATGTATTATTTGCACGACAGTCGGTGTTGAAGCACCTTTGTGATTTTACAGAGGGTATAAAAGGGAGGAGAGGACAGAGGAGGCCATTTTCAACCCATTCGTAAAGCAGAAAAAAAAGTGCTTTCTTATATTAAACAGGAAAGTGAAAAGCCAGGCAGGACACAGGCTGTTTCAAGCTTTTGCCACACACAGACCTGTGCAGGCTCCTGCCAGCCTGAAGGACAGCATGCTGTCCCGTGCAGAGAACCCTCCCATGCCACTCGTGCCAGTCGTAGAATCCTAGAATCTCAAAGCTGCGCAGCATGGAGGTGACCCTGGTCCACCTGACACAGCAGAGGAGGAGGGGCTGCCCGTGGGTCACAGTATGGCACACACATTTTCAAGCCAGAACTGAACAGATAGATGTTCACAATTCAGTTTATTCAGGCAACATATTGGCTGTTTTCAGTGTGGACAGCTACACTTAAGAGCAAACATGATGATGTATTGAGAATTCAGAGGTAGCCTTTATCTGCATTTTTTTTAAACTAAAAGGTATTTAGGAACCACCTTCTGTAGTGATTTGGCTAAGCCAATACATTCACTTTAGACAATAACATGGCAAAACATACTGAAAGAAGCATAAGCGAGGGCACCGTAATGGCACTGGTGTGACTCGGACACACACACAGACTGGTCTGGGCTGAAATACTTCTTGCTGGGGGTGACACAGGGTAGCCTGACCACAGAGTGACACACGGGGGCTACAGCACACACTGCTACTCTAGCAAAACAACGGGCACAAATGACAGCTTTGACACAACAGTGACCTCATGGCTTTAAAATGACTCTGACCACAGAGACGCAAGGAGGCCCTCGCGTCCTGGTAGCAGGCGGAGCAGATGCCTCCCATCCGGACTGTCCCAGGCTGGGTGGAACTCGAAGACCATGCTTTGGAGAGCCATGGTAAGCGACGAGGAATCAAACAGACCACAACAGTGTTCACAAGACTGCAATGAGTCTGCTTAGGACTAAATCATCAGGCACCAAGAGACCATGTTCTCCTAGTATGTTAAAGATCTAAAACTTCCCTTCAAAAGAAAAAGAAAATGAGGCGAACCTGTCCTTCATAAATGGTCAACAGATACGAAGCTCAAGGGCGGAACAGAGTTAAGTCCACACAACTCTAACACATAATACTGAATACGAGGCAGTGTCTCCACAAGAGAGCCGCGTGGTGCATTCACATCACTTCTCCTAACATAAATCTATTTACAGTCATCTCAAACGAGTACAGCAGATGCAAAGTGGGACATCGTAAAAAGAAGTTGTCAAAAAATCAGTGCAATTATTTTGAGTTGAAGATTTTCTTTACAGAAAAGGGTCAGCATGTGTGTGTGTAACAGGGGCACCCCCAAGACGAAGTCACAGGTGCAGTGCGTCTGCACCGAAGAGCATCACAGCAGACGAAACTGCTGGCACGGCAGCGAGAGCGCAACTTCTCGGTCACTTTGGGGAAGGACTTCAAACATAAATAAAACACTCGAGTTCTGCAAGTGAGGCGCATGAGCACTGAGGGAGTTTCTGTTTCTATTTATTGTACATTCCTTTTCTCATGAGCGTGAGAGATGGGTCAGAGAGAGGTCACAGGAAAATGTCGTATGGCTTGTCTGGGCCACTGGGATTGTCCACTCTCTGGATTATGTCGACTTCTAAAGCTCCTCCTAATGCAACTGCCTTATGTGTAGAAAAATGCCCATGAAAAATCCTTTTAACTGTCCAGCGGGTCACAGTCCCACCGAAGGACTCAACCAGTTCCCAGAGGTGCAGGGAGCAAGCCACGGGCCACCAGCACGGGCAGCCGAGAAGCCGCCCCAGCCCCAAAGGCCTCCTGGGGACACTCTGGTGTCCCGGCTGCCTGACGTGTGGCCGGTCTATCCTTAGCATATTGTATCAAATATATAATTTGACTGAAAAACTGCCTTGTAAAAATAAAATTTAAACCATCCCGCAGATCAATGTAAAATTACATTGCTGCATATATAAGAAAAACAATTCATCCAGAAAAATCACATTTGTGGCTTTCAAAAATAAATCATCCAGCAAACTTGAAGGTAAACATTAGGTAATTTATAAAAGTTGGGGAAATCATTTCTATCACATCCATTAGGTACCACATGCACTGGAATATCTGTGTCGGCCAAACCAAACCAGAGCAGAAAGGAAAAAATAAATAGCAATATTTGCATTTAATAGCAATAAAAGTAACAAATAACAACAACAGTAAAACCCCCCACCTACTAACCCCACTACAGGAACTGAACTGACATGATCTGTTCTAACGGGCGCTGAGTCACCGGGGTAAACATCAGTGATAGCAGTTTGGGTCAGCCTCAAACAAACAGGGCAGAGGTCACTGCCCGCTTCCAACAGTTCCCTCTTGGGCAAGCTGTACAATGGGCACGCATCGTTCGTGGTTCTAGAGTGCAAACATTCATTCAAAGGAGTGTGACACCACCACCGAAAAGCAACATCATCTTGAAAAGAAAAGGGAGACCCTAATGTGCTATAAAATGTCTGCATGTAAAGACTGCTTGAACCAGAGAAAACCAAAACCTAAGGAAAACAATCCCTTTCTAAAAGTACAGCTATGCCCAGTTTTACAAAATTTATCCAAACCAGGAAAATCTGAGCTTAGGACACACAAACAACAGGATGGTGGCTTTGCGTCACCGCACGGCTCTCACACACGAGGGCAGCTTTCCACGGCTCCCCTGGTGTTCGTTAATAGATTCGTCATTACAGCAAGAACTTGTCAAATGTGATAGGTTAGTGGTAAAAGGATGGGAGTACATCAATGTTTTTAAAAAGTGAACATGTAAAAAATACCAGGAAGAGTCCCAGCACAGGAATCGAATCGGGAGACCTCTTTTAAAGAGATGAGATAAAAATCCCAGTTTTTCTTTTAAACAAACCCAGACTTCTACAACATAATTTTCACATTCAGTTTGCTTAAAGCAAGGCACACCTTACTTAACAGTGGGATGGGGACAAAGCCAGCGAGTGGGCACCCCTCAAATCTCAACAGACCCGGGCGGGCAGCATTGGACGGGGAAGGATGGTGAGGCCCCAGGCACCCACAGGATCAGACGATCAGATGCCGGGGAAGGGGCCACCTCTGGCTTCCACGTGAACAGGGCTGGGACTTACCCTACTGTACTTTGAGGTTTTACACTGTCTCAAAATTTATCCTAATAATGCAGGGATTGGTAAAAATTTGAGAAAACAATTGTTTACCTGAGAAATTGTAACTACAGCCATTTAAACTCTGAATCATCAGACATGTACAAAGGTATTCAGCTGACCCAGCTGGAGATGTTTGGTCTATTAATGTTTTTAGTATTAAAAGTTTTATAAAACAAGCATAGGGCTATAAAAAAGTACCCTTCTCAAAGTACTCTGGCCCACTAAAAAGAAAACTTTTCCTTCAAAATGATAAAAAAAAAAAATTGTAGTCCTACTTTTCTGCCAGCCCAGTCTGTCCCAGGCATCTGCTCAGGAAGCACCTCCTCCCTGCCAGGTGCTGCCAGAGCTGGGTCCTCAGACCCCAGGGAGCCCAGGGCTGCAGGCCATCGCTTAGACACAGATGCCCAGGCCAGCCCCGAAGTACCGCACTCAGGAGGTGGCAGCAGGCCCACAAATCTGCATTTTAAACAAGAACCACCATCCCCCAGACAGAGAGCCTGATGCAGGTGCAAGAAACACACCTTCGAGACACATAGTTCCAGATGATTCTAAAAATGGCTGGAAACTAATCTAATTTCCAATTTGAAAAGTTACTAGTCACAAGATTCCCTCCTTAGCTTGAATGCATCTGTTAATTTAAGCTACGAGCATGTCTGTATCCTTCTGAAAACAGGAGAAAGTGCCACTTGCCAATAAAACAACAGGGAATTGCGATTTCTTAAGAGTGGGGGCTTCTGTCATTTAAAAAGATTTAAAAAAAAATACAGCCAGAAGAGACTAATGCCATTAATAAGACACTCACACACACACAGGGACACACGCGTGCGTACACACACACACACCACTCTGAGTACACGTCTTCACAAATAATAGTCATCCCTTTGTCATTGCCGCCAACATCCAGGTGAGGTGTCTGGCGACCCCCCACCGGCGGCCTGCTGCCCCTCCTGCTGCCTCCGAAGCAGCTGAGCACAAAGGCGGCGGGGGTGCCGCTCAGCAGGAGGCAGCTCCTTTGGCACCCCACCCCACCACAGTGCTGAGGTAAGTGTCGCTCAGGGCCGGGGAGGGAACAGCAGCAGGGAGAGGGGATCTAAGGAGTGCACAGCAGCACTAGGGGAGGCTCGCCTCCTTCCTGACGCCTCTACACGGAACGCGGATTTGAGTCTTACTAA
Organism: Papio anubis; assembly: GCF_008728515.1. Lineage (NCBI taxonomy): Eukaryota > Metazoa > Chordata > Mammalia > Primates > Cercopithecidae > Papio > Papio anubis. The sequence continues at coordinate 135,701,765 of NC_044983.1, forward strand.
AACTGTGTACAGAGACAAAAAGCGCACTCAGCACAAACAGAGTTGTCTGTTGTTAGCCTTCAAAATTGTCCGCAGTGTCAGTCTTAGTGCAACAGTTTCTAGACTGGCAACCCCACGCCTGGGGCCCCACATGCAAACCCCAGAAGAATGGCCCATGCCTTCTGCTGGCCCTGCCATCCTTGGGCCTCCCAGGGTCAGGCAGGCTCCTTCGCTGTGACTGACGGCCTCACGCCCAGCAGAGCCACCACCGACAGCTTTCTACAAATCTCAGTGCATAGATCTATGAAAGTCATCTGACAAAAGCGCACACGGAGAGGAGTGCGTCCCGACACACGAATGTGTTTCCCAGCAATGCAAGAATAAATAATTTCCACTTGTGCTTCATCAGCTGAGTGAGTGACACAGGGGGATGAGGCGGCAGGGAGGGCGGCGAGCGGCGCAGAGAGCATACCCGCCCCTCCCGAGGGTACACGCTGCACAGTCTCCACGGGGGGAAGCGAGTTGCTGTCACATTAAGTTAACTGCATATTCCTGTCCTTAAGCACTAAGAACTGAGAGGCGGTCTCGTCTCCAGGCTCCAAAACACTCTTGATATGCTAAACAGATCACAGAAGCACCCCATAGTCAATAAAATGAAAAAAACAGCATCTATCTATCACATTAATACTGCAAACCAGATATATATAATTTTCTCTTACATTAAAGACATAACAGTGAAAAAGGATTGTACTGTATTCATCACCACAGACCCGTATTCTTTAAAAACTTTGGAAAATAAATGTCACAGTCCTATAGGACAAATCTGATGATTAGACTGTCAGTATATTGTCTTTTTTCTTTTTTTAAATACATTTTTATTAAAATGGCACTTGTCTGCCAACCTCTCTGGACCTGGAAATGCTGTAAACACACGGGGCCCACCTTCTGCCACTGCTCCTTAGTTCAGGCCGGGTGAAGGGCAGTGCTGGCAGAACTCGGCACCTGCGGAGGCCTCTGCATGGCCACCGGCCCTCGGTCAAGGACCTTGGGTGAGCCACGCCAGCGGCACACGAGCATCGCCCGGAAATCAACTTTAGTGACAACATCAGAATGTTCAAGGCTTTAAAACCACAATTGTGTTTTGTGTTGCTTTCACTCTCAGAAGATTCACAGCTAGTTTGAGCCCATCAATTTCATAGAGAATCATGTATTAAAAACAAGTAACTTGAATGACCAAATAAATTAAAAATGTTTTAAAGCCCTGAGTTCATAGACTGGTTTTAGATTTTTAGGAAACACGGGACTCTATCTGAATAAGCAGCTTATAGATTTTAGCAAACCATATTTCCTATGACATTGGGTTCTCATACAGGTCTGCAGTTCAAAATCCAAGTGTGAAATCTGGGACGGAAGGCATTCTGGAAAACGGAGAATCTAATAAAATCAATGACGTCTCATGTTCAATGCTGGCTGTCACGGAAGGGCTGGCCATCTGTTGGTCTGAGTGTAGCTGGTCTCGTGAATCCCACTCGGTACACAGTCGCTAAACACTAAAACATGTCAAGCAAAGTACATGGTGCGCAGAGTGTCTTGGTGAACCTGGACCGCCTTGGCCAGTGCTTGGTGGTCTCGCCCGTTACTCTGCCCAGAGGTATGGCTTCCTTCAGCACTGCAGGGATGAGAGAGACAGAGGATGAGAATGTGCAGCCTTAATGCACGATGAGGCGGTGCGTCGATAACTAAGTCGGGATGGCACGGCGGGAACCTGGGGGAGGGGAAAGTCCCACGCTGACGGCCATGCCACTAATAAGGCCTTCTAGGGTGCTGGCTCCAGCTGCTGGGGCCCTGCTGCTTCCTCAGAAAAGCAGCTGCCAACACCCGTGGCAAAAACTACCGCTGCTGTGGCCTCCAGCCGGGAATGCCACTCACCTGTCATGTTCCTTATCCACCAGGTGGTACCTGGCCCGGAAGGCCACCAGGTGGGCGTAGTATGCTGGCGCTGGGATGGACACGGAGCGTGTGCAGCGCACGTAGGTGTGACAAAGCTGGTAGGTGAGGATCTGCAGCTCGTCAGAGGAGAAACGATTGTCGTCCCAGAGGACGTGATAGTGCGAAGGCCTGCTTGTCCCCTAAAAGCAGATCAGAAGATTAGACAGTTGGACTTGCATAAAATCTTGAAAAGGATACTGTGGAAGAAGATTTATATTAAAAATGCATCATAGGCTGGATGCGGCGGCTCACGCCTGTAATCCCAGCACTCTGGGAGGCCGAGGCGGGTGGATCACGAGGTCAGGCGTCTGAGTTCAGCTTGGTCAACATAGTGAAACCCCGTCTCTACTAAAAATACAAAAACATTAGCCAGGCAACTGTGGCACACGCCTGTAGTCCCAGCTACTTGGGAGATTGAGGCAGGAGAATCGCTTGAACCCAGGAGGTGGAGGTTGTGGTGAGCTGAGATCCTGCCACTGTGCTCCAGCCTGGGCAACAGAGAGGGACTCCTCTGTCTCAAAAAAAAAAAAAAAAAGCATCATAACTACATATAGTAAATGGCCCCATATGTGTAAAACTGTACACATTTATTTACACACAGAAAAATCATAGCAAAGATATAAAGCAGGCTGGGTGCGGTGGCTCACGCCTGTAATCCAAGCACTTTGGGAGGCCGACACGGGCAGATCACGAGGTCAGGAGATCAAGACCATCCAGGGTTTCATGCAGGTGAAACCCCGTCTCTAGTAAAAATACAAAAAATTGCTGGGCGTGGTGGCAGGTGTCTGTAGTCCCAGCTACTCGGGAGGCTGAGGCAGGAGAATAGTGTGAACCCGGGAGGCGGAGCTTGCAGTGAGCCAAGACTGTGCCACTGCACTCCAGCCTGGGGGACAGAGTGCGACTCCGTCTCCAAAAAAAAAAAAAAAAGATATAAAGCAATATGAAAGTGGACGTAACAAGGACAGTGCCATTTGTGTATCTTACTTTTTATATAATTGATTTATAACAGCAAGAAAAAGACCTCTAACAAAAGTTACACATTAGGCCAGGTGTGGTGGATCACGCCTGTCATCCCAGCACTTTGGGAGGCCAAGCTGGGCAGATCACCTGAGGTCAGGAGTTCGAGACCAGCCTGGCCAACATGGCGAAACCCCCTCTCCACAAACAATACAAAAATTAGCCATGTGTGGTGGTGTGCGCCTGTAATCCCAGCTACCCAGGAGGCTGAGGCATGAGAATCGCTGGAACCTGGGAGGCAGAGGCTGCAGTGAGCTGAGTACGTGCCACTGCACTCCAGCCTGGGCGACAGAGCAAGACTCCGTCTTAAAAAAAAAAAAAATTACACATTAGCAGTAACCTTGTAGAAGTGAGAGTGTGAACGTGAGTACCATTTTACACGCCTCCTGCGGCTGGAGATCCTTTGAAATGAAAGCAGCACTAGCTGCTGACTGCAGGCCTCTCTGCCGCCACTGCCTGCCTGCCCGCCTCACCGCCGGCTCCACCTGCCAGCCTCCCAGGCCCTTCTGACAACAACCTGTCCAGCACAGTCCCTGCTACCTGCTCTGTGTCTAGCCCTGTGCTGAGGCCCCTGGTGCTGGTGGGCAGTGGAACGTTCGTCCCCGATGCTCCACTGCACATGCTCTGGCACCCCTTTCCTGGTGTGTGACTGGTGGCCGTCCCGGGGCCTGGGGGAGTGAGGGCATCTGTCTCCGTGGGTCTACTAAGGACACAGCAGCAGTGGCAGCCTTGGGCCATAAACAGCTCACCACAGAAACATCGCCCGTTAGAAAGACTTTGGGTAGAAAGTTCAAGGAGGAGTTTGCCCAGGAAACACGCCCGGGAGGCCCTGGTGGTTGAGGCTCCCCCACCAGAAGGGAAGCCTGAACAGAGGGCACACACAGGCAGGGCATGGCCCCAGGCCCATCTCAACAGCCCTGGCAAAGCAAGCCAAAACTGGGACAGGCGCTTTGCACCAAGAAGCACCACAAACCCTGCACGCACTCCATCGCCTGCTTCTCAACAGCAGAACCCACTCTCAACCCTTCCAACAGCAGAACCCCCTCTCAGCTCCCAGGCTGCAGGCTGGACCTGGCCACAGGCCACGACTCACCAGCCCCTATTCCTTCTCTGTCAGGCATGCGAACAACGTGACATTTTTAAATCTTTCCAATGGAATATTAAAGGTATATACAAGGTTCATAGCAAATCCTCAAACTCTAGGGTTCAAATCCTTTGGGAAGGGATATTCAAGTCCTTACTTATACTTTGAAAAACCAAAAGCACCTCTGATCAAGCTCTCTGCAGGCAGGGATGGCACGTGACTAAGGTTCCTCCTGTCCCCAGGCCGGGGCTCTGCAGAGCCGGGGTGGGGCAGCTCCTACCACGGACGTGGTGCTCCTGCACCTGCTCCCGTCAATGCTCACAAGAATCGCCTTCGGCCAGATGGGGGTCCCCTCATGAAGGAACCCAGGAGAGCCTCGAGGTGATAACCAACACCATGGCAATCTTCTCTGAGTGCCCAGTCCTTGGCTGGAGTCTGGCCCTGGCCAGTGATTGCGCGAAGACGGGACGGCAAGGCTGACTGCGCCAAGTGCTCGTGACCCAACACCGAGGCTGCCCCACGTGGCACCTACCGCAGCTTCCCAATGGCCTTCCCAGCTGCCACCCCACGGCAGCCTGAGTGCCTCATTCCTGCTCAGACCTCACCAAGCTCCAGCCACACCACATCCCCGGCTCCCCACGCGCCCTGGTGCTCCCTGCTCCTCAGCCCTACCAAATGGGATTTCCTTCCCCTGGGAGGTCCATGCTGACCACCTCCCAGCCCCCCACCCCCACCCTAGCACCGGGCACAGCCTGGGTTTCCTGGTTCCCTGGCTACTGGCTATCTGGGCCCTACACACCACGTCCCACGTGCCAGCCAGAGGGCAAGTGTCTGCTGAATGTGGGGATGACACGGCAGATGGCCAAGACTGTCCAAAGGGGGCTCCCATCCTTACCTGGATGCCAGCGTGACTGCACAGGTAGAAGTCGAACTCGGTGGGGTGGGTGATTTTCGTGTCCACAGTCGTGCCTGCTGGAATGTTTCCACTTTTCCCAACCTTCGGCAACACAGGCATCTCGTTAGACACGGCCAGGGACCGGCAGAGCCAAGCAGGCGAGCCAGGCAGCCGCGCCGCCCGCTGGCCAGGGTGCCCTATTTTGAAGTTTTTAAATTGGCTAATACAGGTCCTCAGTAGTATAATGTTAAATACAATTTAACAAGTGCTAACCGCCAAGTTAAATTAGCGAACGTTCTATGTGGGCTGGGGTTATTTTCCGCCAACTCTCATGAAGGCCCATGAGTTAAATGCAGTCTTCACTGCAGAACGTGCCTTTCATGCCTTAAGAGTCCCTCACTACTGTTGGTGCTGTTTTGATTGGAGGTCAAGATGGAAACTGTCACCAACATACAAATCCAAAGCTAAACCAGGTGACTGGCTGCGGACAGGCCCTCATCCGAGCACAGGCATACCAGCGTGAACGCTGTCAGGAGCCCCGTGCTCTGCTGGTGGCTTGCTCCCTGCACCTGAGAGAGCAGGGCGGCTCCATTAGAGACTGTCCCAGAGGCCAGGGCGGTACATAGAACCATTCAATGGTTTAATTACAAGGTCACAAGCATGGACCAAAAAGCCAGCCGAGATGCAGGCACGGCCACCACAGCAGCAAACCCCCATCCCACAAGCCCCGCTCCAGCATTTAAGCAGGGTACCTGATGATTTTTTTTTAGTTGTACAAATTTTAAATATATATACAAAAAAGAATCTCCAGTGTGCTCCCTTCTTTGCAACCTTAAAAATATATATATATATATATATATATATGAGAGACAGAGTCTTGTTTTGTCACCCAGGCTAGAGCACAATGGCGCGGTCTCAGCTCACTGCAACCTCTGCTTCCTGGGTTCAAGTGATTCTCCTGCCTCAGCCTCCCAAGTGGCTGGGATTACAGGCATGTGCCACCACGCCCAGCTAATTTTTGTGTATTTAATAGAGATGGGGTTTCACTATGTTGGTCAGGCTGGTCTTGAACTCCTGACCTCGTGATCCGCCTGCCTCGGCCTCCCAAAGTGCTGGGATTACAGGCATGAGCCAGCGAGTCTGGCTCTAATATCTCTTTTCAAAGTAGGTTTGGATTTTGTTCATCTGCTTTATTTCTTCTTCAGTTTCTACCTCATTAGTTTCCACTCTAGGATGGAGAAGTGGCGTGTAGGTGTCACCAGGAGTAAGCTGACTTTGGAGCCCTCCTGCCTCCTGGCAACAGAGATCTGGGGGTTGCAGCGGGGAGGAAGAGGACAGGGGAAGGCACCCAAGGCCATGAGCGCCTCAGCCTTCCCTTGACTCCTGGGGACTGAGGTCTCTTATTCCCATCCTTCCTGTCTTTAGGCTTATTTTATCGCTTTCTTGTTGTACAACAAATTCATCTAAATCTACAGACTGCACTGTTTTAGCTGCATTGCATAAGCCTTGACAGGACATTCTCGTTTTTGTTAGGTTCTGAGTACTTTGTGATTTCTATTCTCGTTACATGTTTAATGCATGAGGTACTCAGCAGTGAATTGAAAGTTGAAAACATTCTTCAACTTCGTTTCTACTGTTGATTTAAAATTTAATTGTATAATGATTAAAAAAATATGGCTTGAGACTGAAGTTTGGAAATCTCCTGAGACTTCCTTTGTCCTGGTAGAACTTTTATAACCTTCCATGTGAACCCAGCTATTTGTAGGGAAGATTCTGTCTAACTATTGGATCTGGCTTGGCTTGTTCATTTCACTCTTCCAATTTTCAGGGTTTTTTTTTTGTTGTTAAGACAGGTTGGAGTGCAGTGGTACAATCACAACTCATTGCAGCCTCAACCTCCTGAGCTCAAGCAAGTCTCCTGCCTTGGCCTCCTGAGGAGCTGGGACCATAGGTTTATGCCACCATATACAACTAATTTTTAAATTTCTTTTAGAGATGGGGTTTCACTTTGTTGCTCAGGCTGGTCCTGAACTCTTGGACTAATGCGATCCTCCTACCTTGGCCTCCCAAAGTAGTGGGATTATAGGCATGAGTCACCATGCCTGGCCCCATGTGTTTTATCCTTAGTTTTTCATTTTGGTCTGGAAACAGTATAATAAGAGCTGCGTAAAAATACCCATCTTTGATGGTGTGTTCATCAATTTCTCCTTAAAATTCTCTTACTTTTTGCTTTACTTTTTTTTTCTTTACATAATTTGGTGTTAGGTACATTCAAGCTCATTAGTTGCTGTATCTTTTTGGTGAATCATTCCACTTATTTATTTGTTTGTTTTTTGTTTTTCTTTTTTGAGACAGTCTCACTCTGTCCCCCAGGCTAGAGTGCAGTGGCACAATGTTGGCTCACTGCAATCTCCACCTCCCAGGTTTAAGCAATTCTCCAGCCTCAGCCTCCTGAGTACCTGGGACGACAGGTGCCTGCCACCATGCCTGGGTAATTTTTGTATTTTTAGTAGAGAGGGGGTTTTGCCATGTTGGCCAGGTTGGTCTCGGTCTCCTGACCTCAGGTGACTCACCTGCCTCGGCCTCGCAAAGTGCTGGGATTACAGGCATGAGCCACCACGCCTGGCCTGGTGAATGATTCCTTTTACTGTGATAAAATACCCTTTTTCCTCATTGTGATGCTTAAGTTCTGTTTCACCTTCCATTTGCACAGTAAGCCTTCCCTGTGTCCTTGCAGGGGCGTGCCCGTAGGGAGTCTAACACTCTAAGTTGCTTTCCTGGGTGCCGAGTGGATGTTAACCCTTTGCCTTCTGGCCCTGCCCTGACCAGGTCAAGGTCTTCTGGTTCAGTCCAAGGCCTCCTTTCTGGGCAGGTCTCCTTCCTTAGGCAGCTACCCTGACGTTAGACAGTTAGGACAATGTGGATAGATGTGAGTTTATTTTTACTTATCCTACTAGGAACACGGAGAACACTTTTAACCTGGGTGTCCTAGCTTTCGTCAGCTGTGGAGAATTCTCAGCTGTTCTGTCTGCAACTCTTGCTCCTCCACATTCTCCTTCCAGAACACCCGTGAGATGAGCCGTGGTGCTTTAATGCCGCCATCTCTCCTCCCCCCCAGCACCACCTTCCAGCCCTGCCACAGGGACCTGCCGGGGGGTCCGAGTTTGCGCCACTCTGCCAATTCTCTACGACTGCACGGCTCTGTGCTGCGGTTTCTAATGCGGCCCTTTTCAGAGCCGCCTCTTGCTAATCTATTAGATAAGTGACATCTTGTGCCTAGACCTAGCCTAGGCCTATGGGACTTATAAATGAAGACTTTTTGGTGGGGCACAGTGGTTCACACCTGTAATGCCAGCACTTTGGCAGGCCAAGGCAAGAGGATGGCTTGAGCCCAGGAGTTTCAGACCAGCTTGGACAACACAGTGAGACCCTGCCTCTACAAAAAGTAAAAATCACATTAGCCAGGTGTGGTGGCGCATGCCTTAGTCCTAGTTACCAGGGAGGCTGAGGTGGGAAGATCACTCAAGCCCAGGAGGTAGAGGCGGCAGTGAGCTATGATCGCACCACTGCACTCCAGCCTGGGTGACAGAGCCAGACCCCATCTTAAAACAAAACAAAACAAAACTCACCAAAACAACAACAAAAAAGACTTTACCAAATCAAGGACAGCCTTCTCTAGTGCCTAAACCTGGATCCCACGAAGTCCCTTGGAGGACAGAGTCGCCTGGGACAGCGGCACTGTGGCCAGCAGGTTCTCTGTGAGCGTGCTTGGGGTGTGGGGCTGAGGGGAGAACCGTGCCCCGTGCCTGGAGTCGTGCAGAAACTCACCCGCTCGTTCTTGTCCGTGCAGAAGAGCCGTGTGTGGTGCCTCTTCTGCACCACGATGAAGGTGATCCCGGGCTGGTAGTCTTTTTCCAGCTTGATACAGGCCTCACGGATGGCCAGCAACTCGTGGTGGAGAACCTAGGGGCACGGACGGGGAAAAGGTCATGCTTAAAGATGGCAGTACATGTGAGCAACGGTCCCATGCACGGGTTCTGGGTTTAGAACGCCCAGCCGTGGTGATTCTGAGACAGTAAGCGTGTTCACGGTGAGGTGAAAACACAGGAGGGCAGAAACCATCCTCTCTGCAGGGAGGCCTGGATGCAGGAGGAGAGGGCTTGGCACTCAGGAATGGGAAGAACACTTCCCCTGGAGGGCCCAGGAGGTTCTGTGTGTGCAAGGGGCACGGCCAAGGCCAGGGGTGCAGGCTGGGCTCTGTGCCGAGAAGGCACACGCAGAGGCCAAGTTCCTGCAGAAGCTCAGGGCAGGCAGGCTCCAGCCAGGAAGGGCTGGCCGGTCAAATGTATCCATTCTGTCCTCCCAGGAGGCCATGGGCCTCGGGAACGAGCTCTGCTTCACTCTGGACTGGAAGGCAAACGCGGGAGCTAGGCTGCGTGCCATCCAGCCTCCTGATCAAGGCGGGCGAGGTCCTGAGCTCCTGGGGCAGCCACCAAGGATGTCTTCCTACCCCACTGTGTGGGGCTCCTCCCCCAACAGGTCCATGACAGCTTTCTTCTGCTTTTCTTGTTAACACCTCCCAGGGAAGCGACCATGTGACATGGCGAGAGGTGGGGAGGAATCGGCTCTAGTCAACGGGAGAAACACTCAGGGCACCCATCGCCCGAGTTCCAGGCCACGATGGACTCATTCCTGCCCACAGGTCACCTTGATGTGGGGGTGCTGCGCAAGCTCTCAACCAAAGACAGCAATGAGATTCCCCTCGCCCCTCTGTGATGGCTTCCTTGCCTGTCCAGACCCGGCAGTGACCCACTCTCCACATGGCCGCCAAGATGCGGCCATCCCTCTCTCCACATCCAGACAGTGGCCGCATCCTGGCGACCCTACCTTCAAAAGAGCTGCCACCTATCCCTCCTCCTGGCCCTGCCTCCACACCTCTCACACTGCAGACAGGTGTCCCCAGATGCAATGAGCTCCCTGCCTCACAGAGACACCCGACAGCTCTCCACAGGCTGCAAGGCAAAGCCAGGCCCTTGGGAAGCCCCCAGATGGAGCTCTGCTCTGTGAGCCAGCTGGACTCAAGTGTCTCTCCCTCATCTCTTGGTCCCCAGGCCCATTCCCACCCCTCCTCCTCTCCCTCTGTCCTGCCTCAGTGTCAGGGTCTCGACAGCCCCGTGTCCCATCTCCTCCCCTGGACCCCCTTCCATGCTGTGACTAGATCAGCCTTGTGGCTGAATGAAAGCCACATCATTCTTGCCATTCATTGAGTGTGGTTCTGCTGCACAAACAGGGGAATGACAGACCCTGGAGAAGGGGAGAGGAGGTTCCAAGAGGCGCCCACCTGCTGGAACTGGCCTTCGGAGACGCCGTCACGGTAGAAGATGATGCGGGTGGGCTTGAAGCGCGTGGACTTGTAGAACTGGATGAGGAGCTCGCGGACCATGGCGGCCAGGTCTTGTATGATCTCCTGCCGGTGCTGCTGCACGCGCACAGTGGCGCAGTAGCGATTGGGGTGGGCGTCCATGCTGCCCACCACCTGCAGAACAGGCAGTGAGTGTGGTCAAGGGTTCCTGAAACTTTCCTCTCCTGGGCGTGTGCCTAGACTCTCGGGAAGATGGGGACGAGAAGTGTCCCCACCTTGGAACTCACATCACAGTCCAGTGACAATGGCTGGCTGGGTGTGAACTCACAGCCTTTAGGCTTTCGCTGTCTGGCAATAGTGTTCGTAAATACTTCCTGAAGTATAAAAGTTTGCCAAGTTACATAGTTAAAAAAGCAAAAAAAAAAAAACCAAAAAACCAGCCGGGCACAGTGGCTCACACCTGTATCCCAGCACTTTGGAGACTGAGGCGGGCAGATCACCTGAGGTCAGGAGTTTGAGACCACCCTGGCCAACATGGTGAAACCTCGTCTCTAGTAAAAATACAAAAAGTAGCCCAGCATGGTGGTGGGCACCTATAATCCCAGCTACTCGGGAGGCTGAGGCAGGAGAATTGCTTTAACCCAGGAGGCAGAGGTTGCAGTGAGCTGAGATCGCACAATGGCACTCCAGCCTGGGCAACAAAGTGAGACTCTATCTCAAAAACAAAAAAAAACAGATTAGAACTATCCTCTGCTTGGGATCAGATGTGGCTGAATTAATCAGTCCAAAGAAGGCAATGGGTGGGAGTGTCCCTATTTCTTCCAAAGAAACTACAAGCACATCAACATAGAGCATCCCGAAGGCACACCAGCCAGGCAAGCAGCCACTGGAAGGTGCCAGCCACAAAGAGGGCAGACAGAGGGAGCCCAGCACGGCTCTGCGGTTCTTCTGTCGGGGGCCAAGTGAGCGTGAGGGATGAGGTGGCCCAGCCCATGGGGGGGACCGGGTAGATCTTCGCATGCCGCTCCACCCTCTGGCTGGGGAAGGCGAGGTCTTTACTTTGAAAAACACTGATGGAAATAAAACCTCTCTTGTCACTGAAAAATAGGAACTGCTTCTTGGCAATCTGCCTCCCTCTTCGTAAATCCTTACAGAACAAGTTCTTCCCCAGTTAATTCTCCCACTATTCCACGTCCTTTGTCCTGCCTTGGGCTATAATTTTTCTCTTAAACCAAGAGAAAAATAAACTCTGTAATGTTTCCAGTTGGTATAAACAGAAATACATTAACATAAACAGAAATCTGTTCCTATTGATTGAGAATTGTGGGGCCCAGGGGATAAACACGCAGATTTCTCTGTTTCTGAAAACTTGAAAAACAAACAAAAAACAACAAAACAGCCCAAGGCTCCAAAAGCCAGAGATGTAATTGAATGCTTTATAACATTTGTACAGAAAAAAACAAAGTTAATGGGGACCAGGTGAGGTGGGGACAGGGGAGAGCCAGCTGCAGGACCCTCGGGGGTTCCCCTCTGTGCCTGGCTCCCTCCTGGGCACACTGGTGCCCAGCTGTGCCTCAGTGACGGCCATGCAGTGCTTCGCCATCAGAGGAAAGGGCCGAAAATGACTCAGCATGGCCAGGTGCGGCGGCTCACGCCTGTCATCCCAGCACTTTGGGAGGTCGAGGCAGGTGGATCACCTGAGGTCAGGAGTTCGAGACCAGCCTGGCCAACATGGTGAAATCCCATCTCTACAAAATACAAAATTCAGCCCGCCATGATGGTGGGTGCCTGTAATCCCAGCTATTCGGGAGGCTGAGACGGGAGAATTGCTTGAACCCGGGAGGCAGAGGTTGCAGTGAGCTGAGATTGCACCATTGCACTCTAGCCTGTGTGACAGTTACTCTGTCTCAAAAAAAAAAAAAGAAGAAGAAGAAGAAAAAAAACCCCACAAAACACAAACCACCACCACCAAAAAACTGACTCTACAAAGTGAGCAGTGGTGTATGCGTGGGAGTGGTGGGGTTGTGATTATCGGGCCAAGCGGTAGGAATTAGTTGATGCAGTGTGCATTTCCTAAAGGAAGGGTGCCCTGAATAACACCAGAGCACATACCAGGTTGCTCTTCTTCCACCTGGGGCAGCTCGAATGACTTCCTTGTGTCCCAGATAGATTCTCCTGTTCCATATTCTCTCCCAACTAATGAAATAATAATGGTAGCATTTTCTTTTTTCTTTTCTGAGAGAAAACCTCACTTTGTTGGCCAGGCTGGAGTGCAGCAGCACGATCTCTTCTCGCTGCAGCCTCGACCTCCTGTGCTCTGGCAATCCTCCCACCTCAGCCTCCTAGGTAGCAGGAATTACAGGCGTATGCCACCACCCCGAGCTATGTTTGGAGAGATGGGTGTTCGCCATGTTGCCCAGGCTGGAATGTCAGCATTTTCTGAGCATCTACTCTGTGCCAGGCACCATGCCAGGGGCTTAACCACATCATTTCCTAGTTCTCCCATGAGGTCAAAATTTGTTTCCTCATGTTGCACCCAAGAAAGTTCTGAAACATGAAGCTCATTGTCCAAGAGAAACAAGAAAAGAGAAGCAGCATGGGCCCGTCTGAGGTTTGGGGCTGGGTCCAAAGCCAGAGTTTTCATGCCGTGGGGGCATGGGGTCATCATACCCCAGGCTAGCACCGGCCAGTCAGGCCCCCATGTGCAGGGGCCCTCCTCGCACCTCAGATCTCCCAAAGGGCTGGGATAGGATGAGCCCCTATGCCCCACCTCTGACTGCTTCTTGGAACTTACTTTGTGTCATTATAGTGTCCGCTCCAAACACCTCTCCCCCACACTACCCTGGCCGTCCCTACCACTTAGTGAGACCCCATGCCTTTCAGGAAGGAGCCCTGGCCACACTGTGGCAGTGGGACCTCGACAGGGTCCCACACGTTGTCAACGGAAGACCCATGGGAAAGCGCTGACACTCACGGCGGCAATGGAGGGCTTCTTCCCATCCCCGGCGGGGGGGTGAGTGACGTCCGCTCCCAGAAAGATGACGGGCTGCTGGAACACTGGTGGCCTGCGGAGAGGAGTGGCGTCAGGGGCCACAGTGAGACACGCCTGGACCTCCGACCGCAGTAGGTGCCATCATCACCTTTTGGAGGTGGTCAGTGTATCATGGCAATACTTTTGAAAAGAATTCTTATTTTTTAACAGGAATACTAAAAACCTTGCAGATTAAATGATACAAGATCTGAAATCTGCTTCAGAAGAGCCGGGGATTGGGGGGGCTTGGGTGGAGTGTACTCCAGACCAGACAGGCCAGGGGCTGATAGCTGCTGAGGCTGCGGCTCAGGCCTAGGAGGGCTCATCCTTCCACCTTCTACTCCCTCTGCAGCCACACCCATGCCAGGGTTTCTCCCATCACCCTCGGCACCACCAACGCGGGGGCCAGCTCGCTCTTCGCTGGGGTGGGGGGCTGTCCCGAGCATGGGCAGGCGCTGAGAGGCATGCCTCGACTCCACCCACTGGATGCCAGTAGCACCCTGTCCAGCCTGACACCCCAATATGTCTCCAGACATGACCACATGTCCCCTGGCAGCAAAACCACCCCATGGAGAACTTCCAGACCCCGAGTGTATCCCAGCGGCGACCCTCGGGAGTCAGCATGCACGGGGGCAGGGACAGGCTCGCCGGGAAAGGCAGAGGTGCTGACAGCACCTCCCTCCCCACTCTGCTGCCAGGTTGAGAGTGCACCGCCCCGCACCCCACCCAGCCTTGCTCGGCTGCTGCAGGCAACATCAGGAAGTATCAGAAGCGGCCGTTCTGCTAGCCCTGCCTGTTGGAAACCGGGCAGATGGGGCCCTTGCCTCTGCTGCCCTCTCCCCGCATCCATTTCCCCACGTGCTTGTGACTCACTCCCCACCCACACCCTCTCACTCCCATCGCCTGCCTTCCGGCACAGCTCCCTGTCTCAGTTGAACCCATCACTGCTTGCGCTGGCTCCCAGGCCCCTTCTAGTCAGACTTCTCACGGCCATAGCAACAAGGCTCCTCTTCCCAAGGTCACCAATGACCTCTGCATCACCCAGACCCACGGCCGAGCCTCAGGCCTTGCTGCGCCTGGCTTGCTGCGGGACACACTTCCCTTGGTGCCTAGGGCCCTGCGGCCAGCCTCCCTGCCCCAGCCTCTCCCATCTCCACTGCTGGTTCCTCTCTCTCCAGGCTGTGAACTCCAGCCTTCTCCAGGGCCCAGGGCTTGGAATACCACCTGTCTGCTAAGGATTCCTGGATCCTGTCTCCCCTGACACCAGCCTCCTGGTTCCCACCATCCACTCATCACCCGCACTCAGATGCTCTGCTGAGGCTGTGGGGTCCAGTTCACCCATGCCCAGTGCTCACCCTCCCAACAGCCTCCCCATCTAATGACGACGAGGTCTCCCCTGCAGCCCAGGCCAAGGGCCTTGATTTTTCCTTCACGCACAGCCCAATCCCACCTGCCAGCAAGCCCCAGGGCTCTATCTTCAAAACATCTCAGAGTCCAGGTGCTCCCACCCTGTGCCCCTGCCCTGGCCTGGCCCAGGCCACCAGCCCCTCTCGGCTTCATGGAGCCAGAGCTGACCATACTGTTAGTCGGGTGCCTCCGACAGCCCCAGCTCACCCCAGCTCACCCGAGGGAGCCCTGGTTCCCCAGCGGCCCCCAGGAACTGCACGTGGGCGGACCTGTCTCCTGTCTGCTCTCACGGCCCTCCCATGGCTCTGCTGTGCACCTGCCGCCTGTACGATAGGCTCATGACCTGGGTGCCTCCACCAGGACTTCCGGCCCGGTGCTGTCCGCTTATGGCCCAAACTCTCTGCACACAGTAGGTACTCAATAAATACAGAACCTGTTGACTGAGGAGCAGCACTTTCAGTCCCCAGCCAGCTCGGGACTGGTCTTCGCTCATTCCCATGAACCTGTCTCACCACAGAGCCCGCACCCATGCTCACAGCCATTCCACTGGGAATCCAGGTTCTTCCCATGTTATCACCCTGCTCCCTGATGAATTCAACAGAGTGTTTCTGGGTGCGTGCCACTCGGTGGCTCTCAAAGCCTGGTCCCCCGTGTAGCAGCATTGACACTGTGTGTGTCCACTTGCTAGCGGTGGGAATTCCCGGCCCCATCAGTCCTGCTGAGTAGGACACTCTGGGAACAAGCCCCGCTGGGGTTCGAGAGCTGCTGAGGTGTGAGGACACTGTGGTGACCCAGCACAGGCCTGTGCACACAGCGGGGGCTCACCACCGCCCCACTTTCCAAACACAGAGGGTCACTGCCTTAAGGCAGTTCGATTTAGGATTCTTAACTCTGTTACGGTGTGCCAGTGATGCAGATTTAGCGCACTGCCTGGCTCGGGATGGCTTTATCAGCTGAGCTCCACCGTTGACTGGGAGCTCCAACAGGTCCACGCCACAGGGGCTGCCTACAGCCTCCAGTTCCCTTCTGCACAAATGCACAAATAATCTGATTCTACGTATTCTCTGTTGTTGTCGTCCAAGTGTTAAGACAACTGCCAGGGTTGGCAAAGATGCCTGTCATTGTGTGGTGACATCTTTCTTGCCTACATCACAGGTTGGTGGCTTTGGAGGCGGGGAAGCAGCAAACCATGGCCCTGGCCTAGAATAGCTGGACGCTCAGCCGGTCAGGAGGTGCCAGAAGAGGGTGCAGCTCCATCGCCCCCAACTCCCATCCCCGGCGGTCAGCCCCGGACCTCTGAGGCAGGCGGGTGGCCAGTGCTTGGCCACACATCCTATCCTGGTCTGGGAGTTGCCAACGTGTGCTCCCATGAGGAGTTTTTCAGTCCACAGTCCCAGCACAATGCAGCATCCATGACCAGCCTGGCGTGGGAAGCATAGGGGTGCCCTGGTCCACACAGTAGCTGCTGCTGCCGAGCCAGGGAAGCCCATCTCCTGGCCATCCGAGGCATGCCCTGCTCTGCCTTGCCCACTGGGATTCGAGGCACGAATTTCTCTGTCTGGAAACCTGACCACAATGCTCAAACTCCTGCAGACACCCCTGGTCCCCAGCAGACCCTGAGCAGCCAGATCTGTGTCTAACATCTTTGCTCTGCTGTGGCCAGGACGGTGCTGGGCCCAGGTGAGGGGACTGTGTCCCCATGTCCCCTGCACACTGCACCCCACCCTGCCAGGCGTCCCTCCGTGCCCTGGTCCGCAGGCGGAGGTAAAGGGGCCGGGCCTCACCTGCCCTGGGGCAGCAGGATGTTGTTCACGCCTCCCAGCTTGACGTTGATCTTCAGGCAGAGGTTGGACAGCGTCTGCGGTGTGGTCCTCTGCACGTTCTTCATCTGCACGCACTGCGTGGCCATCCCCAGCACTGTGTCTCCCACGCGCTTGACCTCGGCTAAGGGGCACAAGAGGCACACACACAGCTCTGCTGGCGCCCCTTCCTCAGCTGGCCCTGGGAGCGGCAGCTGCCACCAGCCCTCTTGCCCCCATCTGGCAAGCGCAACCATGGCAGCTGTGCTGAGCTCTGCATGTCCCCTCTGTCCGAGGTCGGCGACAGAAGAGGGTCACTGGCCCCGAGGGGGATGCCAGGCTCCTTGGAGTCCAGACTCCAGCACAGCTGTGCCCGCCTTGCCCAGGCCGGGCTTCCCCTCCCTCATAAAGGGAAGTTGAGTGAGTCTATCTCATCCCTCCAATTTAAATGCCTCACCTAGGGGCCTAGGGGCCCCAGGGCAGGAGAGAAAGAGCCCAGCTAAAAGGAAGGACTTGGCTCTTCTGCTCAGAAAGGCCACTTATACTGGCCGGGCACGGTGGCTCACACTGGTAATCCCAGCACTCTGGGAGGCCAAGGCAGGCGGATCACCTGAGGCCAAGAGTTCTTCCCATGTTATCACCCTGCTCCCTGCCAACATGGCAAAACCCCATCTCTACTAATAATACAAAAATTAGCCGGGCATGGTGGTGTGTGCCTGTAATCCTAGCTACTCGGGAAGCTAAGGCAGAAGAATCGCTTGAACTCGGGAGGTAGAGGTTGCAGTGAACCAAAATTACACCACTGCACACCAGGCTAGGAGACAGAGCCAGCCCTTGTCTCAAAAAAAAAAAAAAAAAAAAAGAAAGAAAAAAAGGAAAAAAAGGAAGGTCACTCACACCACGGTACACTGGCTGCAAGCAAATGCTTTGGTGGTTAAAAATAAAAACACTGGCACCCTCAAAATCCTTGGCAGATGTAAACCTGACATCAAAGAGCTCCATGGACCCACCCCCCGCTATTCCTGGTCTCTTTCATGAAGCAACCGGTCAGCTGCTCACTGGGCAGGTCTGGGGAAATGGTGACCCCGGGACAATGTTACAGGATGTCAACACCAATAGCTTTTTCTTCCCTTCTTTTTTTGGGATGTTGAACTTAGAGAAGTGTGGCTTTTACATGTCCATAATCTGTCTGTGGTTGGGCGTGGGGCCCTGTGGGTGACCCCCTGGCATGGACTTTGGCAAAACGCCACAGAATTCTGAGGTGGGCACAGAGGTTACACACAGGCTGAGTCCCGAGCAGGAGCTGACCCTGGTGCAGCGCTTTGTGTGTTAAACAAACGCTCCTCCATCCAGCCGACACGCATGCTGTGTGATGGATGGGGTGCCCACCCATGTGCCAAGGCATGTGCCACCTGAGGTGCTGACTGCCCACGACCACGGCATCATACAGGATGACGGGGAGGCCCCGAACACAGACTTGGCAGTGATCAGAAGCCACCTCTTCTTTCTCAGCCTCCTGAAAGGCCCGAAAGGATCACCTTTCTCAGTGCAGCAGAAACACAGAGGGGCTTAGGCAGGAACAAACACCATGGAGACCACGACGGCTCCCTGCAGCCAGCGGGAGCGCCCACACCTACCGTACACGGGCGTCTTGCCAGGCAGGATGACCACCACCAGCTGCAGGCCTGCATACGTGTTCTTCAGGTGCCGGAACATGGGCTCCACGCTGTCCGCACCCTGCGCGTATTTGCAGAAGCACGGCTGGCCCTGAATAGGCATGCCGGCGTCTCTCGAGATCTTTCTGAGCTGCTCTGTGAAGGACCTGCAGGAGAAGGCTCAGTTCACTACGGTGCACTGGGAATGGTGGAGAACTCAGGCCGACCAGAGGCTCTAACACAAGGGCATCATTTTTACAAAGCCCAGAGCACTTTCACTGAGGTCAAAGTTGTTCTTAAAGTCCTGGACGAGGCCAGAATTCAGAGCTACATCTCCCAACACATACTGCCTCATGAGAAAGGTTAAGTGTGCTCAACATACACGTAAGCGCACTCGAAAGTCACTTGCAGCTAACTTGCTACTGTAACACAGCAGCCTTTAAACTGTGCTCACGCTGCCTCGCCGCTGTGGCGGCCCCAGCGCGGACGCAATGCTGTCCCCGTAAACTGCCGAGCAGCCCCTGGAGCTCCTGTGAAGGAGGCCAGCATTCTCCCCATGCGCAGACCAGCACTGTCGGAGGGAGATTTCCAGCTCACTGTCCTTTTGGATCTTTTCCCCCAGTTGTTCTGATGGGCACAACCTGGACTGTATGACATCATCACGAGAGAAAATCCAACAGCCCGCAGCCTGAGGAGTGGTGGCAGCTGGTGACCGCTGGCCTGGTGAAGCTGGGGCGGGGTGTGAGGCACGGCAGCGGCTTCTATTTTAAGCTGAAGACTAAGAATCATGTCACCTTCTACAATAAGGGCGAGGACAAGGCACTCCAACCCAGCCAGTGTCCAATTTCCTGTACATTAGATCAGGTCAAGAAACATGTGTGTGTCCACCCGTATCTTCAGCTCCAGGCCAAAGTGAAGCAAGAGGCCAAGGACAGAAGAAGGGGCAGGAGGCGACCCTGTGTTCAGAACTAACCTACTTTAGTTTGCTTCCCAAACATCCTCTCTGGGCTTCCACCTCCTCTGCCAGCAGTGTGGACAAGAGGTGGCCTCAGAAGGACAGATGGCCACTCGCCAGCAAGACGTCAGCTCCCAGGGCCGTGCCCGTTCACAGCCAGCCCTTGCTGGAACTGTCAAGGGACCGGCTACACCTCACAGGCTGGAGTTCTCTCCTGCTGCCCCCATAGAGCGGGGAAACAAAGACTTTATGTTCCCTTTGAAGTTTGGCAAAAAGGCATGAGCCACCCTGCTGTGTGCTCCCGACAGTCCCGCTGGGCTCGTACCTGGCACAGCTGTGCTGGCCAAGGCGAGCGTCCTGGGTGAGGGCAGGCCCTTCCACGGCACTTGGGCTTCCTAGAGGGCCCAGCGCTCACCTGGGCAGGTGGCAGAGACCTGAACCAAAGCTTTTCTCCTCTTAATCACTCCCCTTGTCTGGGAAGGAAGATAATACTCCCAGTCTCTCCACCTCTCTACTTCACCATCTCTTCCTGATTCTTTTTTTTCTTTTTTTTTTTTTTTTTGAGACAGAGTCTCGCTCTGGCTCTGTCGCCCAGGCTGGAGTGCAGTGGCAGGATCCCAGCTCGCTGCAAGCTCCGCCTTCCGAGTTTACACCATTCTCCTGCCTCAGCCTCCTGAGTAGCTGGGACTACAGGCGCCCGCCACCTCACCCGGCTAGTTTTTTGTATTTTTTTAGTAGAGACGGGGTTTCACCGTGTTAGCCAGGATGGTCTCGATCTCCTGACCTTGTGATCCTCCCGTCTCGGCCTCCCAAAGTGCTGGGATTACAGGCTTGAGCCACCGCACCCGGCCTATTTTTTTTCTTGAGATGGAGTCTTGCTTTTTCACCCAGGTTGGAGTGTAGTGGCGTGATCTCGGTTCACTGTAACATCCGCCTCCCGGGTTCAAGCGATTCTCCAGCCTCAGCGCCCCGAGCAGCTAGTATTATAGGTGCGGCACCATCACGCTTGGCTAATTTTTGTATTTTTTGTAGAGATGGGCTGGTCTCAAACTCCTGACCTCAAGTGATCCTTCTGCCTCAGCCTCCCAAAGTACTGGGGATTACAGGCCTAAGCCACTGTGCCCATCTCTTCCTGATTCTGTCTTCATTTTCTCCTTCTAATTTACACAAATATGCAGCTAATTTTTTTTTTTTTTTAATAACTGGAGTTCTTTGAATCCAATTCTCTTTTGCCCCTCCTTATAAACCTCCTTCAGATCCTGTTTGGTTTCGTCTATGGTCTGCGCTACTTCTCCATGCTCACTGCGAGGGTAGGTCCCAGGAGTGAGGGGGCACCGACGGGGCAGCATGTCTTGCCCTGGCCCGGGCAATGGTATTTGACAGGGAAAGGCTGATGAACCTGACACCAAAACCCATGCCAGTGCCCTCACCCCCGCCCCAACGAGAGTCAGTCCTGCAAGTGGTCACTCGAGCTGCCCATCGGGCAGGACCCCCAGGCCGGAGCTTCCGCCTGTGGAGGGCTTACTTCAGATGGACTTCTGTGCACTGGCGCTGGGGGGCAAAGCACGCGATGGCCCACACCTTGATCTCGATGCCCGTGTGGAACTGCTTGTTCCGCATGTCCCAGACGCCCTGGACAGGCGTCGCAATCGCTTTATTCTGCAAATGGCAAAAGGTTCCGGGTGAGAAAAAATAGAAAACATAGTCCTTCAACCTTAGACTTTGTCACTCTCACTGCTGGTCCCCCTGACCAACAATGGCTCCTCAGGGAAAGAACTGCTGTGTTGTCTCCTGTCTCTGAACTGCCTAGTGATGCAGACAACCGGAGGAACGGTAGGTGGACGGGCTGGTGGAAGACGGGTGGGTGGATGGTTGATGGGTGGATAAGGTAGGTGGGTGGTCGGTTGATGACTGGTGGATAAGATGGGTGGGTGGATGGTTAATAGGTGGATAAAGTGGGTGGGTGGATGGTTGATGGGCGGATAAGGTGGGTGGGTGGATGGTTGATGAGTGGATAAGATAGGTAGGTGGATGGAGAGACAGATGCATAGATGGATAGATGGATGGATGGATGGATGAGATGGATAGGATGGCTATGCGATGGATGGATGGGAGGCCCAAAGCTCTATCCAACCTCATGAGTAGCCTGGAGAAACAGAAGTGCCTTGCCATGCCACAGGAAGGTCTCCTGTTCTATACTGAGCTTTCCCTCATTTCCGCTCCTCTATCATCAATGACGTGGGAAGGGGAGATCAGAGCTGGGACTGAGCCCGTAGCTTTTTCCACTCAGCATGCCACTGCCTGCAGCTGTGTCGGAAATGGGAGCTACTTCCACTTGAGAAGAGAAAGGCGAGCTGTGCAAATACGCTGTCAGCTCTCAGCTAGAAAGGACCAGCCCTGAGCACTGTCACCTAAGGAATGTTAGAACCGGCTTCAAGTGCTTCTCAAGAGAAGGGTGGGCCAGGAAGGGTCCTTTGTGGGACGGACAGGCACTCCTAGGCCTGGGGGCATCACTAAAGGATACGGCTGTGCCTGAGTTGCTGTCATTTACTCTGTAGAGATTTTTGGTTTTTTAGCAGAAAACATTTTTCATACAAAATCTTTTCTGTAGAAAACATTTCGTACAAAATGCCTGCTGTAGACACGTGATAGAAATAAATGCTTTGCTTCCTATATTTTTATAACTTCTGCCTGTTCCCACCAGCCTCCCTGTGTGCAAGAGTCTCACAGACAGCCTGGGGCTCCAGACAGGGAGTGCACACACACACACACACACGCACTCACATGCACACACACGCACACACACACACAGACTCTTACTATACAGGTACTTCTCAACCTCAGCACAACTGACATCTGAAGTTCAGTGATTCTTTGTCACGGGGCTGTCCTGTGCCCTGTAGACTATCCCACTCACCCCCAAGTTGTGACAATAAAAAATGTCTCCAGACACTGCCAGATGTCTGCTGGGGGACAAAGTCATCCCCGGTCGAGAACTCCTGCTGTACACACTGTTTTCTGAAGGATATTTTGGTTTTTTGCACTAACAATGAACCAGGGGGTAGGTAGGGCAGGGGACAGGAATGTTTCCTCACATTAAAATGTTTTAGAGATCTGGAAAAATGTATTCATGTATTAACAGCAGCATTACAAGCTCAGTCAGGTGTGGTGCTGAGGTGGGAGGACTGCTTGAGCCCAGGAGTTCAAGACCAGCCTGGGTAACATAGTGAGACCTCGTCTCTATAAAACATTAAAAACCTAGCTGGCTGTGGTCCCAGCAATTCGAGAGGCTGAGGTGGTAGGATCACTTGAGCCTGGAAGGTGAAGGCTGCAGTGAGTTATTACTACATCACTGCACTGCAGCCAGGACAACAGAGAAAGACTCTGTCTCAGACAAATTACAAGGTTGTTTTTTCTTTTTTTTTGAGATGGAGTTTTGCTCTTGTTGCCTAGGCTGGAGTGCAATGGCGCGATCTTGGCTCACTGCAACCTCCGCCTCCTGGGTTCAAGCGATTCTCCTGACTCAGCCTCCCGAGTAGTTGGGATTACAGGCGTGTGCCACCACACCCGGCTAATTTTGTATTTTTAGTAGAGAAGGGGTTTCTCAATGCTTGTCAGGCTGGTCTTGAACTCCTGACCTCAGGTGATCCGCCCACCTTGGCCTCCCAAAGTGCTGGGATTACAAGTGTGAGCCACCGCACCCGGCCTTTCTTTTTTTTTTTTTTTTTGAGACAGAGTCTCACTCTGTTGCCCAGGGTGGAATGCAGTGGCACAATCTCGGCTCACTGCAACCTCTGCCTCCCAGGTTCAAGCAGTTCTCCTGCCTCAGTCTCCAGAGTTGGCTGGGATTACAGGCGCCTGGCTAGTTTTTGTACTTTTTAGTACAGACAGGGTTTCACCATGTTGACCAGAGGCTGGTCTCGAACTCCTAATCTCAGGTGATCTTCCTGCCTTGGCCTCCCAAAGTGCTGGGATTACAGGCATGAGCCGTGGCACCCAGTCTACAAGCTCTCTTAATCCCTACACTCTGAGATTTTTGCAAGGTTGGCTTACACAAGCGCTTCTGTTTTTCAGACAACCACTGCCCTTGCCCTTGCTAAGAGGGCTTCCAAGAAGCCAGCAGGGCTGTGAAGCGGCGCTGGGTTCAAAAGCCCCGTCCCCCCACGGGGGCAGGCACTCCTCTGCTCTCCCTGGGGTCTCCTCCCCGACTCATGAAGCGGAATCATGCGCTCTTCCTCCTGGGCTTGGGCTGTGTTTATACAGCACCTGGGGCCTGGGGGGACAAGCAAGCCAGGGAGGGCTGAAGGGCCTCGCTCAGACTCCTTTCAGAGAGACAAGGAATGGCTGTGCCCACCACCAGGGACGCAGACCCCTACACGATGGGGTCCCACGCAACAGCGCCAGAGGACAAGACACGCACGCACAGCAACACAGAACGGCCAGCAGCCTCTCAGTGAGCTCTACGGAAATATTAGCTAGAAAACAGCGAGGCACAGAAATACAGGTACTGCTATTATTTTCACAAAAAGGGGTGAATCATCCCTGGGTGATTTTACAAAGGAGAAAGAACACCAATTGCTTCCTGAGAGGGCAACTGAGAACTGGGAAAAAAAGAGACTTTTTTCCTCTAATTCTTTTAAATCTTCTGAATTCTGAAACATTTAAAAAACAGAACTTTTTTGTTTAAAGTATTTTTTATGTTTTGAGACAAGTCTTGCTCTGTCACCCAGGCTGGAGTGCAGTGGTGTGATCTCAGCTCACTGCAACCTCCACCTCCTGGGTTCAAGTGATTCTCCTGCCTCATTCTCCTGAGTAGCCAGGATTATAGGCGCGCACCACCACTCCAGGCTAATTTTTGTATTTTTAGTAGAGACGGGGTTTCTGGTCTCAAACTCCTGACCTCAAGTGATCCACCCGCCTCAGCCTCCCAAAGTGCTGGGATTACAGATGCGAACCACTCACTGCACCCAGCCCGGAACCTATATTTTGAAATAAGACAGGAAAAAACAAACAAAAAACAAACCAAAACCTCGTTCCAGGTCCTGAGGATGAGGGTAAAATTCCGTTAGGTAGAAACTAGGGTGTAAAAGGTTAGGCAGACCCTTACACAGATGCCAGGTGCTTAAGAAAGTCAGTAACCTCTGACACTAAGGTCCTGCAGAGCCCTGGTGTCCCTCCCAGCGTGGTCACCTCTGGACCCTCCCACCAGACGTGGTGTGCTTGCACCCGAGGGTCTGCCCAGGAGGAAATGAGAGGAGACGCTGGAGGGCTCAGTGCTCAGGACACCTTTGGTTCCACACTGATGAAAAGGAGAAGTTAAGGGCTGGCCACAGTGGCTCACGCCTGTATTCCCAGCTCCTTCAGAGGCTGAGGAGAGAGATTTGTTTGAGCCTGGGAGTTAGAGGCTGCAGGGACCTATGGTCATGCCACTGCCTTCTAGCTCGGGTGACAGAGCAAGTCCCTGCCTCAAAACAAACAAAACTAGAATTTAATTAGCAAGGACAAAAAACTGTTACCAAACACCCTCATAGCAAAAGTTAAAGAATACAAAAGCAGTACAGGCTTCTGGGAAATAATTCGACCCTCGGTGAGCATCCGTCACGCGAAGAATGGCGCGCTCTAAACTTTCCTGGGATAATAAAAATTATCTTCTGAAAACATTAAGGGTAATTCTGAAAAACTTTAAAAAGGCCCAAGAAAAGTCATTCCTTTATGAAGTCTCACGCCTTTTACAGGCTCAGCCCGGGGTAGAAAGGATTCTCCTGCATGGAACACAGTCTACACTGCGGCCAATGGCTCAGAACCTGAGAGGGTTTGCGGGGCAGAGACATGCCCCGCAGCCACACGGTCCCCGCTGCCCCGCACGTACCCTGCCCCCGTAGAGGATGGAGGGCGGCTGCAGCACCCGCCCAGTCACGTCCGTCATCTCATCTTTGACCATGATTCCAAATTCACGGACGTACGGATCTGTGTTGAAACTTGCGCTTCGCATCTGGCAAAGGGGAAGAAGAAAACGCACGGAGTGGGTGGGGGCCTCCCATCTCTCTAGCAGCTGCATCCGTTCCAAGCATCAGAGGTTTCTGTGCCAGGGCAACCGGACTGGACTCCACAGGGCGGCCCTGCCCGGGACTGACGCTCACCAATTTGCTGATCTCTTCTTGCCGATCGGGTGCCGACCTAGCAGTTGCTCTGATCATGGTTGAGGTCTGATTGTCCGTTAATTTTTTAATACATCTTTGTCCTGCCACTATGTTACAGACCTGCGAAGAGGACATAGAGACAGGTCATCAGTGCCGCACTGGTGTGACCAGGGGAGCGGGCAGGGGGCTCAGGGTCTGGCGGCCTGTCTCTGCTTGGGACTGTCTCTCTCTCATCCCTGGGCTATGAAGCGCCATGCAGGTGTCTGCTGTGGGGGCTGCTCCACGGCCTTCCACTTCACAACAGAAATCCCTGCTAAGTAAACCCCATGTCGCGCGAACACACAGATCCCACGGCCTCTGTGCCCAGCCCACCAGGTCAACGGGGCTGTGTCCTGACACCAGCACTTCTGGGCTTTCTCCAGTCTTCGGTGGCTGCGGGCATGAAAGCGGCTGCAGGTGTGAAAGACGTCTACCTATGGGACAAGGCGCTGGAGCTGCCCAGCCCTACTGAACGACAGCAAAGTGCCAGAATCTAAACACCAAGGGAAGAGTTACAGCACGTGGCTCAGGGTCGGAATTTGACCCTTTCCCAAGGCAAGGATTTTTTTCAAAGAGTCGTGATGTTAGAGGAGAGTGAATGACGCAAGCGTGCAGTGACAGAGCACCTGCCTCCGGCTGCGGGGCCTGCTGGGTGCGTTACACACAATCTCAGTCAAGGCTCACGCCAATCCCACAAGAGAGCTGCGGACCCCATTTTACTGAAGGCAAAACCGAGGGGCAACAAAGCCCATCAGCCCACCCGAGTTCCTGCAGCAGCAGCAGCAGTGCCATTTGTACCTGACTGGGGCCTCGGCAGTTTCTGGACGCTGCCCTCCCAAGCCCCCAGAGGCCACAGGGAGAGGGCGACTTGCCTCCAGCGGAAGGTAGGTGTGTTTCTGCTCCTGTCCGACTTGTAAACATGGGAGGTGGGGGTAGCGCAGAACCAACTTGTGCCTGTCCTTGAAGTACTGGGCCACCGTGCACTCCACCGTCTGCCCGCTCTCCTGCTGCAGCGGGAACCTGAGGAGCAAAAGGGCTGTTCAGGCCGAGGTCATCCCGGGGTCCCTTCCCTCACGCTGCTTTTCATTTGGTTTTGCTTTTTAGGGTGACGTGTGAGGAGCAAACATTCAGAGCACTTCTGGGAGTGAAAACCACGTCACGTGCTTTGGGTTATCTGGAATGTTCCTGAGCCCCTAAATTCTCATTTTGTTTCTGGAGTTGGGAAACAAAAAAATACCTACAGGCGTCATTACTCATAAATTACCCACAATGTCACAGTGTGTGTACAGGAGTCAGGACGAATGGAGGCGTCCAGAAAGGTCTGTGCGTCTTCCAGCAGACCGTGGCGACCTTGGAAGCCGTTTACATGCCACGCGTTCCCAGTGCCCAGAAGGCCTGAAGCCCCCAGGACAGGACGAGGAAAGCAGGCCAGGCCGGTTTGGCAGCCAGGGCCTCTGCACGGTGACGGCAGGAGACGCCTCACAAACTTAGGTGAAGTTTGGAATCTACTGAGCCATGTAAGGGACAATTTTAGGATTGAAAAACAGCACGAAATGGTCCTTTCCGGAGAATGGGCATAGAATCATGGCTCCAGAGTGTGCCCATCGGGGTGACCTTGGGGGCCCCAGCCAAGAGAGTCTGAAAGGAAGGGCGTGTTACGTTTGGTGACTGGCGGGCCGCCGGGTCACATTGCAGACGCGGTACTTCCTCTTCATCTGCCCACAGTGCGTTATCTCCACCTTTAGACCTGGGGACACAGAACACAGGCATCAGCGTCTGGGCTGTCCCGACCTGAGTGCAAGCGCCACTTCCCGAGAATCAGTTTTCATAGGAATGTGGCTGCGGACTCAAGTTAAGGGGGCTCCAGAGGGCTGCAGGGCTCCCCTAGGGAGGCTGACCCACAGGTCATCCCCAGGCCACCCCAGCTGGGTCCATCTCACCTACAAGAATACCCCATGGTGGTGGGGAGGCTCAGCTTAAAGCATCGGGTGTCCACCCTCGTGCTATTCTGTGCCCCCCGTGGGTCATTGTGGTAACACGGGGTACTGCGGATGGCCCTGCAAATGGCCTTCCAAAAGGACGGGTTCAGTAGGCAGGGTTTGTGGAGCCAGGGGCGGGCACCCACTCTGTTGCTGATGGGTAGAAGGACCCCAGGCAAGTCCCAGACCCCCCAGTCTGAGTTTCTGGGAGTAGAAAGTAGGCTGACCGGCTACAGATGCCTGCCGGGCTGTGTAAGGTTAAATGAAAACAAAAGAAAATGCATCCTAGGTTCCAGCGTTATGAAACGCTGATCACAGCCGCGCTGCTGCTTCTAGTCCTGATACCATGACTCAGACGTGACTGACTCCCCAAACTCAACCTCACCCCCACCCCACGGGGTTGTATTTATTTAGGAAACGCCCACTCCTGCTCGGGGAAATGGGTCTAATTCATTTCCGTGCTACTTCATCTGATGGCTAAATTCCGCCACCCCCATCTCCCTAAACGCACATAAGAACCAGAACCGCAAAATACGGTCCTGGAGGCAGACCGGGAGGGGCCTCCCAGCCCTTAGCCAGGTGTGCTCGGACAGTTCATTACCTTTAATTTCTTTGGTAAACTTTACCCTTTGGGAATCTGTCAGAGGTTTTTGTTGTTCTTCAATACTTTTAAAATCCAAAACTTCACAAACAAACTCGATTACTGGCTGTGCCTTGTAAAATGCTGTTGCCGACACTGTAGGCGAGAAAAGACAGAGGCAAAGGCCTAAGCATGACTGCGGGGCTGCTGGACAGGCCCATAGTCCTGGAGGGGCCTCACAGGCCAGGCCAGCCATGGTGGGGACACCCGGCCGGGGTTCTCACTCCCTACCGAGGCCAGCCTCGGGCCTAGAGACGGGCAGGCCAGCAGTGACAAGGCCAGGCCCGAGCTGCTGACCCTCCCTCTGGTCAGGGCGACACCCTCTGAGAAAGAAGCCAGTGTGGTAGGATTTTCTGGGGACGTTCTGGTGGAGATATTTCTGAAATCCACCACTCCCTTTTATGTAATTCTTTTTCAATAAATGTATAACTGAGCAAGATCGAATTCTCATTCCTTTCTAGAGCTTTTCATAATAATAAACTCCCAAATGAGAAGACCGATCCTTTTCGCTGCCCTTCACGCTCGTCTTTTTCACAGAGAGGGCAGCAGATGTCCTGCACGGAACAGCGGGATCCTCAGGCCCGCCTCAGCCCCTGACCACAGCCTCTGAGGGCGCGACCTCCTGGTGGCTCCACACTGGCCTGAGAGCCACTGCCCTAACCCACCCAGCACTGCAGGTGAGACCAGCCAGGTGTCACGCAGCAGCGCCGGCTCTGACAGAGGCCATGTGTGGAGCTGGCCACAAGCCACCCCGCCACCGGGGTCCTGACCCCCAGCCCGTGCCCAGCCCTGCCCTGCAGTGAAGATCCCAGGGCACTGCTTACCATCAATGTTCAGCATCATTTTCCAGAGAGAAGGCCGGACAGACTGATGGAAGCCAAACCACACTTCTCGGCCCCCGCCAAGAGGGTTAGAGCAGCCCTCAGACGCAGTGAAGAAGGAGCGGCCCACGGGGGTGTACCTGGAACCAAGAGACCCCACCCCACCACCTGTCAGATGCGTCTTCCAGAAGGAACAGTGGCCTCTGGGTGGGCTTTGTCTGTGCCCACCACACCCTCATCAGAGCTCTGTTTCCCCTCCTTTTAAATCCATGTTTACCACGCGGCACTCCAGCCTGTGTACATGGCCTGCTGTGCGGGACGCTGTAACGGCAGCAGGCTGGGGGCCCCGTGGCCTCACTGGGGAATGGTGAAAGATGTTTAAACGCACCGCACAGGTGGAGCACAAACCCCCAGGACCTGGTGTGTTTCTGGTCCAGGCTCCCTGTCCTGGCTTTGTCTCGCCTTACTGTCCTCACTGTCTACTCTTCACTTCACTGGGCCTGTGTCCCCAAGTGCAGGTGGAAGTTGGCACCTGCCAGGTGCCAGCCGCAGCCAGGCCCAGCCTCAGCCGTGGGGAGATGTGCTGCTTCTGGCCGTGTGGCTGTCCACACATGACCCAGCATCCGCCAGCTCCTTTAGCCGCGGGCTCCCCAGGCAGGCTCCGAGGCCCCGAGCTGCCTGCTGTGGGCTCCCCCGCAGGAGGTGGAAGGGCCAGCATGACGGCTTCACAACCTCTTCCAGGCCTGCGAGGGATGCTGTGCTGGCCGGACTGGAGCCACTCGACTGAAGCAGACACATTCTCCAGCACAGCAGCCTCGCCTGCTGCATGGGCACCGAGGGGTCTGGTGGCCCGGGAGGCGCCGTGACTAATGATTCTGAAGGGAAGACATGTGGTGGGCCTCGGCGCTCCCTACCTGTGGGCTGCGCTGACCCAACCACCCCCGTGGCCCCTTCACTCTCCACCTGAGACGCGCTAATAATCCTGCCTCGGCTGCTCTTCTTATCCCAAAATGAAAACGGCAGTTTCCGCCCTGATTATAAAGTGAATGGAAGTAATCCAAAGGAATTCAAAAAAAATCACAGTCATCTCTGCAACTCCATATTGAAAAAGTAGATGCCATTTTGGCAACCATCCTTCTAGACTGTTTCCCCACATATCTACGGCCTTCCTCTACCAATAGTTCAAAGCAGAGACAGATTACACGTGGGGGAAGGTGCGTTCCTGCTGGGAGCGACAGCCTGTCCTGTATTTGGTCACCTCCTCCCGTGCCTGAAGACTGAGAACACCATGGTCCCCTAAAAATCTTACACATGACCTCGAAGCACCTTCTCTTCCATGAGGGAAGCCCCAACGCTCTCCTGGACTCTTAAAGCTTTGGTCAGTCCTGGGGTGTGTGAGTGTGGGGCTTTGCTTCGGTGTAGGCTTTGGTTCGAAAGAGATGAAACTTGAAAACTCAAATTGTTCCCAGGCACCAGTGTGAGGGCAGGTGTTCCAGGGCGGGAAACTGAGGGCTGATGTGCTGAGCTGGCCTTGCTCCTCCAACAGCGGGGGACTCAGGAAATTAGCGCAACCCTCTGCCCAGCAACCGGGCCGACTGTGAGCCCTCACACTGTCCCTACATCCTCTCCCAGCAATCGCAAGCGTGGCAATTTGTGGTAAAAGAGTAATCCTGAGAATAAAGACGTCCCCAACAATCACAAAAAGCAGCGGTGACGGTCCCCAGAGCTGCGGACACGCGTGCAGCACGAAACTGGGAACAGCATGACTTTTCTATCACGAGTCCCAAGTGCAAGGGCCAGAGAGGAGCAGAAAAGTGCTGGGGGCAGAGGGCTGCGCGGAACACGAAGGCACCAATGTGCGCACAAACAGGGAGGCCACACTTTCGGGCCAGGCCGAGAATGCTGGTGACTTATGTTTATATTAACACTGTTTCCACCTTAGCACCATTTGTGTTATCTTCATCACAGAAAACCTACGTGACCATTCCCACACTGGTTCCGAGAATGAGCCGTTCCTCGGACAGATTTCACCCTGCAGGGGACCCTCGGAGCCGCAGGGGATTCCCCCCACCCTTGGTCCCGTGTGGTGCCCTCACCTCATGGACGGCAAGTGCCTCATGACCACGTCCAGGGCCTGGATCGTCTCAAAAGGGACGCTGGGCAGCCGCCCTGAAAGTGCATCGTGTAACGCCTGCAAGCTCACGCAGGACACCCACTTGATGGACACCTTGAAGATGCGATCCTTGCCTTCTCCCGGCAGCGTGACCTCCAGCTCCACCTGCGAGGATCCAAGGCACACAAGGTTACTCCCTCCTGCGAAGCCCCAGGGAGGACGAAGCCCGGCAGTGGCTGGCTTCCAGACGTCTACTCCTGGGTGAGGAAGTCCCTGCCCAGGCCTCTAGCCAACCACCGGCCACATGTGACTATGGAGCACTTGAAATATGACCAAGGAACTGAATTTTAAACTACTCACTTACTTTTGATGAATTTAAATGTACAGAGTCACGTGTGGCCGTGGCCAGTGTACTGACAGTGGTCGAAAACGTATCCTCTTGTTTCACCCTCAAACAATGAACTCACTACCTCCTCCCCAGTCTCTGAATGGCCCCTTCCCTCACCCACAAGTTGCACCTAACGCCAGATCATGCTGCTGTCACCTGCAAACCCCACTCCGCTACTCACAGCCCGCAGTTAAATCGCGATCTGGGCCTCATACCTCCAAATACGTGGACATACACAAGCCCACTCAGGTGACGCGTGAAGCAACTTCGCTATTTGCTGATAATGCTTCCCAGTGTCTGAGGAACACCGACGTGACAGGTTACGGATGTTATATACTTTATCCTCACATGCCCAGTGACCCCAGCAAGGGAAAATTCATTCGCCACTTTTGTTGAGACAGGGTCTCACTGTGGCCCCAGCTGGAGTGCAGTGGCACAATATTGGCTCACTTCAACCTTGACCTCTTAGGCTCAAGGGATCCTCCCACCTCGGCTTTCCAAGTAGCTGGGACTACAGACGCACACCACCAAGCTCGGCTAATTTTTTAGTTTTTTTTTTTTTTTTTTTTTGAGACGGAGTCTCACTCTGTCGCCCAGGCTGGAGTGCAGTGGTCGGATTTCAGCTCACTGCAGGCTTTGCCTCCTGGGTTTACGTTATTCTCCTGCCTCAGCCTCCCGAGCAGCTGGGACTACAGGCGCCCACCACCTCACCCAGCTAGTTTTTTGTATTTTTTTTTTTTTAGTAGAGACGGGGTTTCACCGTGTTAGCCAGGATGGTCTTGATCTCCTGACCCCGTGATCCACCTGTCTTGGCCTCCCAAAGTGCTGGGATTACAGGCTTGAGCCACCACGCCTGGCCAATTTTTTAGTTTTTTATTTTGTAGAGATGGAGTTTCACCATGTTGCCTGTGCTGGTCTCGAACTCCTGGGCTCAAGGGATGCTCCCACCTTGGCCTCCCAAAGTGCTGGGAGTACGAGCGTGAGCCACTGTGCCTGGCCGACTCACCACTTTCCATACATGAAAATGCAGAAACCCAGACTTAAAAAAATAGCCCAAGGCCACAAAGCCATGAAAGGGCAGAGATGGAATTTGGACCCCGAAGGCCTTCCCACTCCATGTGTGACGCCAGGGCCCCAGGTGTTCAGCACCAGCCTCTCCTACCCTGCCCAGGGCCCGCTGCCTCTGCTCCGCTCACCTGAGGTGCCCTCCCTGATTCAGGACCACAAACCCTGCTTGCCGGCATGCCCCAGCCCAGTGTTGTTTGGTGGCACCAGGCACATTCACTTGCTCGCCCACTGCCCACCATACCCATGCCCGGCTCCCATCTGCTCACACTTGTCACCCAGGGCCTGGCTTCTTGCCACACCTTGTTTGAACCTCACAGAGCAACAACCAGACTCTGCAGATGTCACCTGCCCACCTGGGTCCCAGGTACACACCCTTTCCACCTGGGCCTGGGCTGGCTCTGGCAGATGCCCACCAGCACTCAGAGCACTGTCGTGCCCGACGGCCCCAAACTGGCCGTGCCCCGAGGACCATCTGCAAAAGATGAGGGTGAGGAAAAACGAGCAAATCCTTCCAGCTGGATGGACTTCAAACATCGAATAGCAAGAAAAGCAGCAAGCCACAGAACGGCACCGCAGCACGACTCCTTCCGGAAGTCAGAGTCACACGCACAGGGGATACAGCACAGCTGAGGAAACCAACAGAGGGAAGGTCCAGCTTCACTCAAGTCATCAGCACAGCAGAGCAGGTGGCACGGGGTGAGGATGCAATCAAGGCTCGGCCCATGGGGGATTTCAGGGTGGGAGGAGGGAACAGCTGGGCCTGGGTGGGGGGTACAGGATGTGGTTTAATACCACTCTTTAAATGTAGGTACATAGCTAGCCCTTGAAAAACATGGGTTGGAACTACGCAAGTGGAGTTATATATGGATTTCCTTCAGCCTCTGCTACCCGAGACAGCGAGACCAAGCTCCTCCTTTCTCTCCTCGGCATGAAGACAGAGGGGATCCTTTATAATAATCCACTTCCACTGAATGGATAGTAAGTATATTTTCTTTACCTTATGATTTCTTAAGTAACTTTTCTCCAGCTTAAGAATGTAAGAATAAACTATATAGGGCCAGGCACAGTGGCTCACGCCTGTAATCCCAGCACTCTGGGAAGCTGAGGCAGGTGGATCACCTAAAGTCAGGAGTTCAAGACCAGCCTGGCCAATGTGGCAAAACCCCATCTCTACCAAAAATACAGAAACTAGCTGTAACCATATCACACATTATGGAATAATATGCAGCCATAAAAAGGAACAAGATCAGCCGGGTGTGGTGGCTCATACCTGTAATCCCAGCACTTTGGGAGGCTAAGGCAGGCGGATCACGAGTTCAGGAGTTCGAGACCACCCCAGCCCACAGAGAAACCCTGTCTCTACTGAAAATACAAAAAAATTAGCCGCACATGGTGGCATGGGCCTGTAATCCCAGCTACTCGGGAGGCCGGGGCAGGAGAATCACCCGGGAGGCGGAGGTTGCAGTGAACCGAGATCACACCATACTCCAGCCTGGGTGACAAGAGTGAAACTCTATCTCAAAAAAAACCCAACGAAACAAAACAAATACAAAAATTAGCCAGGTGCAGTGGTGGGTGCCTGTAATCCCAGCTACCTGGGAGGCTGAGGCAGGAGAAACATTTGAACCCAGGAGGTGAAGGTTGCAGTGAGCAGAGAGAGCACCACTGCACTCCAGCCCTGGGCAACAGAGTGGAAAAAAAAAAAAAAGAAAGAAGAATAAACTATATAATACATATGACATATTAATTTACAGTTTATGTTATTGGTAAGGCTTCTGGCCAACAATAGGCTATTAGTAGTAGTTTAAGTTTTGGGGGAGTCAACAGTTATACACAGCTAGGTGCAGTGGTTCACGCCTATAATCCCAGCTCTTTGGGTGGTTGAGGTGGGAGGACAGTTTGAACCCATGAGTTGGAGACCAGCCTGGGCAATATAGGGAGACCCCATCTCTGTGCTCCCAGCTACTCAGGAGGCTGAGATAGGAGGATCGCTTAAGCCAGGGAAGTCAAGACTATAGTGAGCTGTGATTGTGCCACGGTACTCCAGCCTGGGCAACAGAGAAATTGTTTCCAAAAAAAAAAAAAGGTTATGAATGAACTTTTGATTGCATGGGGGATCAGTGCCTGATATGTTTGGCTATGTCCCCACCCAAATCTCAACTTGAATTGTATCTCCTAGAATTCCCACATGTTGTGGGAGGGACCAGGGAGGTAACTAAATCATGGGGACTGGTCTTTCCCATGCTATTCTCGTGACAGTGATCCAATTGGTTTATCAGGGGTTTCTGCTTTTGCTTCTTCCTCATTCTCTTTGGCCGCCGTCATGTAAGAAGTGCCTTTTGCCCTCCGCCATGACTGCAAGGCTTCCCTAGTCATATGGAACTGTAAGTCCAACTAAACCTCTTTCTTTTGTAAATTGCCCAGTCTTGGGTATGTCTTTATCAGAAGCATGAAAGCAGACTAATAAAGCACCACTAACCTTTTTTGTTGTTCAAAGGTCAATTGTATATATATTTCTTTTTCATTAGTGGTACTTCATAATAAAATTCTAAATAAATCATACACAAGTAACAGTAACTGAAAATGCACATTTGACATAACATGGCAACATGGCAGGCACTCCTGCACTCACTGGTTCCCCCCTTTACTTTCTTTTTTTTTTTTTTTTGAGAAGGAGTCTTGCTCTGTCAGTTAAAGAAACAGCTCTGGAGGGGCTGACTCAGCCTCTCTGGGCTATGAGGGGCAAGTGCCCCCGTCAAACTGTCTGACTCCAGAAAGGGAGACAGAGTCTCTATGGGCCCAGGAACAGGGGCTTGGCTGGGCACGCGGGGGACGATTCCAGTTCGGACTGGCAGCTACCTGGTCCCAACAGGAGTGGCCGGTCACTGAGAAGGGAGCGCCATTCCCCTTGGCCAGAAACAGCACACCCAGGTCACAGTGTGCAGGTGGAGTAAGCTTGGGAGTAGGAGAGTGCGTGCATTTCCATCTCACACACGCCCTGGCCAGGAGGTACTTTAGGCCTGAGCACATCTGCGGCAACAGCACTCAGCATCCAGCCTACAGTGCCGTGCCCTGGCACGGATCGGACGCCTGTCAACGCCACCCTTCAAAAACCTCTGTAGTCAAAACTGAGGGGCAACTCCAAGGGGTCTATTTTCTCACAGCAAAATACACTCTAATTTGTAAATGTATTGTGGTCTAGCCTCCGCTTGGCCCGCAGAGAAAGGACACCAGAGTCACCCCAGGCTCTGTAACTGTCTGCCCATCCCGTGTCCACGGTGGCTGGCTGGTGCTCACGTGCAGCAGCTTAGGGCCGCATGGAGATTTTACGACGGCCGTCATGCCACGAGGGCAGGAGGCACGCGGCTCTCTGAGGGACAGGCCCCGTGTGCCAGCAGCAGGTGGTCCACACCTGAGACATTGCTGCCTCTCAACAGCCCAAGCACTCGGTCCCAATGACACGACATCTGAAGGTCACTCCCAGCATGGCTGCCTCGGGCAGGTGGCTCCGTTGGCCTCCTGCACACAAGGGCACAAGCAGGTGGCCCCACCCACCTCACAGGGCACTGTCGTCAGTTGTGTTGCAGTGCTGCCATCTGGGAGTGGCCCAACTGCCATTTTCTGAACATGGATAATAGAAAATGTCAGCCCAGGACTCCGATCCAGGGCCTGGAGCATGAGGAGGCAGCTGTGACATCCAATCTCCCCAGACAAGCCAAACCCACAAGCTGGCCTCCCTGTCCAGAAATCCTCAGGGTGAGAGAAGTAGGGCTGTCATGGGGTCATTCCCATTTCAGTGTCATCACACAACTCAACAACAAAGGGAAAACAGCACTCTAAAGAATGCAAAGAGGCCGGCCCGGGGCTCACGCCTGTAATCCCAATACTGTGGGAAGCCAAGGCGGGCTGGATCGCTTGAGCTCAGGAGTTGCAGACCTGCCTGGGCAAAGTGGCAAAACTGT
Organism: Papio anubis; assembly: GCF_008728515.1. Classification (NCBI taxonomy): domain Eukaryota; kingdom Metazoa; phylum Chordata; class Mammalia; order Primates; family Cercopithecidae; genus Papio; species Papio anubis. The sequence goes on from NC_044983.1 coordinate 135,738,088, forward strand.
CCCTACAAAAAGAAAATTAGCCGGGCATGGTGGCACATGCCTGTAGTCCCAGCTACTCAGGAGGCTGAGGTGGGAGGCTCACTTGAGCCCGGGTGGTGGAGGTTACAGTGAGCTGACATTGTGCCCCTGCACTCTAGCCTGGGTGACGGAGAGAGATCCTGTCTGGAAAAAAAAAAGAGCACAAAGAGACTGTGTATGGAGCCAGGGAGAAGGCAGAGGCACAGCTGCCTTTCAAAAGGCTGTTCCTGCACTAAGCTTGGCTGTGGCCCTGGCTGAGCCCATGGCCTCCCTGTCCACTGTCGCTGAGGAGGGGCAAGGGAGGCGCTGCAGGCGTGGCACGTCTGGCTGGCCACAAGGATCCCGACCTGGACGTGGCCTCCCTGGGGCGGCAGGAAGAGCGACCACACCCACTACACCTGCTGAGCCCAGGCTGAGAGACAGCTGCCAGGCTGCGTACCACATTCCCCTCCCACAAGGGGCCGTGCAGCTCACGTCTTATTGAAACGTGCCAGGCGCTGAGGTCTAAAGGCATGCTGTGACTCTGCAGGGCAGCAGCTCTCCAAAGGCAGATCACTGACCCCCAGAAGACCTCAGCACCAAAACCAGTCCCACCCATCATGTCTGCAAAGTGTAGTGGGAATTCAAAGTCACCTGGCAGATGACAGAGCAGGTACAGGGAGTGGCTGCTCAGCTAGCGCTCGACACCACTTCCTGACCACCTTGCACTGGGGTGGGCTCAAGTCAAGGCACCTGGCTCGTTTGAGGGGACCCTTGGCCCCGAGAGGTAGCAGCTCAGCCCCAAAGATGCTTGGGCCAGGCCCAGGCTAAGCAGGCTCCCCGCCGCACACTGCCCAAGCAGAGCCCCCCCATAGCCTCCTAGGCCTCTCCTCGCCGCCAGCCTTCTCTACCCGAGCCTTCAAGTACAGAAGCTTCACTGCTTCAGGAGCCCTTGGTCTCCCTTGCTGCCAGACACCCCCATCCCAGGTCAGCAGGCAACAGCCAGGCTCTCCTGTGGCCATAGCATGGCTGAGCTGGGCACAGAGGTGGACAGGCAGGAGTGCCGAACTACCATCTCCTTCAACAGAGAACTCTGTGCATGGCTGTCTTCTCCCAAGGTACGCTGCTTCCGGGCAGGGTCTACTATTGATCTGAGCTGTGGGTCCGCCCTAACTTCCTTCTGGGAAGGAGACACCTGTGCTGTCCACCACCACTCCCAGACCGTGTCAACCCAGACATTGAATTGGATCCTTCAGGGAGATGTGGGAATACATTCTCAGGTTCATCTTCCACCAGCCGAATCCCTTCCAGGCCAATGCCACCTGCCTTTTGTTATTTAGGGAGTTTATAGTTGTCTCCGTATGTTCCTAAACGGTGCTCCTTCTGGCCACCTTTCTAAATTTTCTACTCAACTGAGCAAAGAAGCTCCAGGGAGCTGCAGACCTTCCATGGGCCCCGACAAGGGGAGTTATGGGGCTGGACCCAGAGTCAAGAACAGATGACAAGCCATGCCTTCAAGAAAGGACCCAGGAGTTCAATCCCAAATGCTGATCAACTTGTATAGTTTCCTGTGTCTCCATCTCCAGTTCTGGGAGGTGAGGGAGTGCGGCTGGGCAGTCCCAGCGTCTCCCGGGCCTGGGAGAACTCGTCTCTCTTTCCACACAGGGGCTGGGATGAAGGCAGGCAGGCTAACATTGCAGTAGGAGATTTAGGAGCTTCGTGTGTAAGGGCGATGTGCAGAGGCCTGGGCCAGAGCTGCCAGAGTCCCCACGAGCCTCCAGGGTAATGGAACGATTCCACTCTTACCACAAGTGCGGCACAAAAAAGTACTTCACAGAAAAAAGAGAAAACCCAAAGATGACATTGGGACATGATGCGAGAGGATGGGCATGGGGACACCTCCTTACGCAGGCTCTCAGACAGAAGGGGTTAATTTCTGCACCCCGCAGAGATCCTACAGAACCCCCAAACCAGTAGGAGAAGCGTGGTCTGCACCCAGAGAACCCCCACGCTAACGAACACAGTGGCTTCGAGTAAGTTCTCTATGCCCGCTGGGACCTGAGCTTTTCTTTTTTCCTCTTTTTTTTGAGATGGAGTTTCGCTCTTGTTGCCCAAGGCTGGAGTGCAGTGGTGCGATCTCGGCTCACTGCAACCTCCGCCTCCCAGGTTCGAGTGATTCTCATGCTTCAGCCTCCGGAGCAGCTGCGATTACAGTTATGCTCCACCACACCCGGCTAATTTTGTATTTTTAGTAGAGATGGGGTTTCACCATATTGGTCAGGCTGGTCTTGAACTCCTGACCTCAGGTGATCCGCCCACCTTGGCCTCCCAAAGTGCTGGGATTAAAGGTGTGAACCACCGCACCCAGCCAACCTGAGCTTTTCATCTGACAAAAGAACAAGGATGGTTGGGATGAAACTTAAGAGGGAGTGAACGCCTAGTGGGTGTAGGGTTGCACGTATGAGGACTCATGTGGGCACCCCAGAAAAGCACCCTGACCACCAGCAAGGCTGACAGACCAGGGCCAGAAATCTGCAGCTCTGCAATTTAAGCTTTGTTTACATTTTTATTTTTAGACAGAGTCTCACTCTGTCGCCCAGGCTGCAGTGCAGTGGCGTGATCTTGGCTCACTGCAACCTCTGCCTCCCGGGTTCGAGTGATTCTCATGCTTCAGCCTCCCAAGTAGCTGTGACTATGGGCGTGTGCCACCGTGCCTGGCCAATTTTTTTTTTGTATTTTTAGTAGAGATGGGATTTAGTCACGTTGGCCAGGCTGGTCTCATACTCCCGGCCTCCAGTGATTCACCTGCCTCGGCCTCCCAAAGTGCTGGGATTACAGGCATGAGCCACTGCACCTAGCCTTAAACAAAGAATTTTAAACCCTCACTACTCAACGTGTGGCATGGGGCCAGCAGCACGGGCACCGGCTCGGGCTGGTGGGAGATGTACCACCTGGGGCCGCAGGGGACAGGCACGGGGCAGGGATGTACATGCTCACTGAATTCTCACAAAGCCCCTGGGAAGTAGCTTTTATTGCCATCTCTGTTTTACAGGTGAGGCAGTTGAGGCTTGGCCAGTTGAGGTGCCCCATGTCCCACCACAGGAAGGGCGGAGCCAGGCCTCACACTCGTATCTAGTTTTACCCCAGAGTGTGTGCGCAGTTAACTTCCACAAAGACAGGTCTCGAATTTAAATATCAAATACCATATAGACTCCCCAAGCCCCTTTTCAGAAAAACTACCCTGATGCCCGCCCTGTGTGTAAATATAAATAGGTACAGACAAAACTGTGCACAAACTCCTCATGCTTGTCTTTCTTATAAAACTTAAGTAAAAACAAATGCAAATTAAGCACAGAACTTTAAAATGACTACATTTCAACTCCACGGCACGCTAGTTGGCAAGGGGTGATCACGTTGAACTGATGGGCATTTGGTCTAGGACTCGCTCCCATTGAGAAACCCAACATTCATCACCCTGGGCTGACAGTGACAGTGCACAGACCACTGTCCCGTTGCAGCCACGAGGTCACTTTCTGCAGAGCCCCATATCGTAACTCGGCCTCTGCTCAGCCACAGCACATTCTCGCCTTGTCAGAGCGCGGCAACGTGGAGGGGCATCACTGGGCGTGGAGACTGCTGGGCCCTGCTGACCACCCAGAAAGGCTGAAAGGAGCTTATTCATTTCAAGATTATCATCAAAATGAAAAGCTGGCTACTCTGGAGGCTGAGGTGGGAGGATCGCTTGAGCCTGAGAATTGAAGGCTACGGCGAGCGTGACTGAACCATTGCTTTCCAGCCTGGACGACAGAGCGAGACTCCGTCTCAAAAGCAAAAGGAAGAAGACTGAACGTCTGTAGAGAGAGCTGCTAGCAGGCCCCTTGCTCTCCCACTAACATAGACATCCCTGGCAGCAATCTGAGACCCTTTGCACACCGAGCTGGCTTCCTTCTCAGGGACTCAGGGTTGCAAAAGCAAACTGTGCACGTTGTTCCCAGAGGGAATCAGCCTTTCATTCTCATAGTTGTTAAATTCCTGGTTTCTGATGTGTTCGCTTCTTAAAGTATGTGTAAAGATTATTTTTTATTTTTTTGAGACTGAGTCTCACTCTGTTGCCCAGGCTGGAGTGCAGTGGTGCGAACTCAGGTCACCGCAACCTTCGCTTCCCAGGTTCAAGCGATTTTCCTGCCTCAGCCTCCAGAGTAGTTGGGATTATAGGCATCCGCCACTATGCCCAGTTAATTTTTATATTTTTAGTAGAGACGGGGTTTCGGCATGTTGGCCAGGCTGGTCTCGAACTCCTGACCTTGTGATCTGCCCACCTCGGCCTCCCAAAATGCTGGGGTTACAGGCGTGAGCCACCACGCCCGGCCTATAAAGACTATGTCTGAGCCGGGTTTCTGCTCTTCTTCTACTTACAAATAACATCCGTATCACTCTGGAGCAGCACACTTGTTGAAAGACACTCCCAAGAAGTGACACTTCTGGGCAGAAACTTTATTACTTTTTAAATAAAGCCATGATAAGGATAAAGGTAATAAAAGAAGGTGACATTTTAATATACCCACTCCTTCTGGGTTGACTAATCACCATCATTCTAATTTCAGATGAGTCACCGGCTAGAGCAGAATGTTAACTGGGCCTCACTGCCATGTCTCTCTCACAAACCCCTACATGAACGTGCTTTTCCATAGGCCTTCCTGTGGAGATGGAGTCTCATTCTGTCACCCAGGACGGAATTCGTGGTGCACTGAGAGAGCTCACTTAGCTCGAACTCCTGAGTTCAAGCCATCTTCCTGCTTGGCCTCTGCAGGTCTTTAGAATACTGGTGCTTACTCTAGGCTCTTGTCTGACGGCGGTTTGTGGCTTGTGTTTTGTGTACTTTGTACTGAAACTTTGGTGGTTTCAACAAGTTCTCCGTATCTGTGTCAGGACCTAGATAAGTTAAACCCCTATCACTGAAAGCCACAATACAAAGAAGGTAGTTTTTGGCCGGGCGCGGTGGCTCAAGCCTGTAATCCCAGCACTTTGAGAGGCCGAGACGGGCGGATCACGAGGTCAGGAGATCGAGACCATCCTGGCTAACATGGTGAAACCCCGTCTCTACTAAAAATACGAAAAACTAGCCAGGCAAGGTGGCCGGCGCCTGTAGTCCCAGCTACTTAGCAGGCTGAGGCAGGAGAATGGCGTGAACCCGGGAGGCGGAGCTTGCAGTGAGCTGAGATCTGGCCACTGCACTTCAGCCTGGGAGACAGAGCAAGACTCCGTCTCAAAAAAAAAAAAAAAAAGAAGGTAGTTTTTATGGACCTCAGGACGAAGCGCATGGCAGCGAGCTGCTCTCTCCTCCTCGGTGAAATGGTTTCGTGTACGAGAACAGGCATGACGGACTTTATAACACGTGTGAGCTTTATTTACCAGACATTACTCTGGTCACCTGGCAGCACCTGAGGGAGCTTTAATTGTCCTCCTAATCGGAAGGGGTAAGGGCTGCAGTATAGATTCTTCCTGGCCACAACACGGGCTTCCATCCTCAAAGATCTGTGGGTTCACCGCGTTCGTCGTTACGCCCAGCCGGTCGATGCCCGAGATGAAACCTTCAACGCCCAGCCCGGACGCACCAGCGATCCCGCCGCAACCGATCAACCTTCGCCTGTCCGGCGATTGACGTTACGCCCGCCGGAGGATGAGCGCCTGTTCGCTCGTCTCGAGGCTGAGTGTTGGTTCGAATACCGTGGTCCGGTTCTCCGGCCCGGCGATCTTCCGGCGCCTCCTGGTTTGCCTGCCGTACGGACTTTGCCGACAGTCGGTTTGGCGTTCCATCTATTCAGCCTGGCGCATTATATTACCTGCACCGGCCCGGATTTTGCCATCAGGCGATCGGCGCCAGATTTTCCATCCTGGCGGTATAAAATGAATTACGGAGGTTTTAAAGTTCGGGTCGAGCAATATCGGAGTTCCAGACGGTAGTTCTTTTCCGGCGCGCGAGCGGTGATGGTTTCAGAACTCTCCCTGGCATTTTCAAAGCCAAAGAAATAGGAGCTTGTGATATTTGTGGGCTCACTTGGAGGTAGGGTCCAGGGCGCCTCATGCTCCCCGTGACGGCTCCCACTATGCGCACAGACTGGCAGGTGTGGCTCGCTTGTTCATGGGCCTCACTGTGGCTACTTAGGATTTGGCAAAGTAACCCCAGTCAAGGGATTGTGAGATTGGCTTTCAGCCCCCTCTGTGCCCCTCTGGATCGCCAGAAGAATCCAGGTCCCAAGTGCTGCTGCCCCTCCAGTCCAGCCTGACCCAGGGGCCCAGCCAAACTTCAGCCCACTTGCAGAGCCACGGTATGAAACGGATGCTTGCTGCTGGGAGGGGCTGAGTTTTTGGTGTTGGGGGTCTAGGCATCTGGTGCGGTGGCTGCTGATGCAAGGGAAGCTGCCCGCCCAAAGACCCCCACCCCTCTCCTCACTTTAACCCTACTTCCCCACTGGGTGATACAGAGAGGCCTCCCAGAACATCACACTCTGCAAACCTCCTGCTGGCCTGAGCTCTGCTCCAAAGAGGTGCCAGCTGGGCATAGCATTCTCCTGGCATTTCAGGTGGTTGTTTTATTTTATTTTATTAGAGACAGGGTCTCACTCTATCTTACTAGAGTACAGTGGCGCGATTACTGCTCACTGCAGCCTTGACTTCCCGGGCAGAAGCAATCCTCCCATCCCAGCCTCCCAAGTAGCCGGAACTACAGGTAACAGGCCACTATGCCCAGCTAATGTTTAAATTTTTTTGTAGAGATGGGGCCTCCCTTATGTTGCTCAGGCTGGTCTCGAACTCCTGGGCTCAGGCAATCCTCCCACCTTTGCCTCCCAAAGTGCTGGGAGTACAGGCATGCATCACTGTGCCCAGCTCAGAGGGGTTCTGAGGCATTTTAACTCAGCTCACTAAATGCCTACCCTCTCACACCATGCCTGATGAAGTGCAAATATGAAGAGCTGGGGTCCCTGCCTGCCCACAGAGGCCCAAGTGAGGGAAGTGCAGAGGCCCACGGGGTGCTCAACATCTCGGGTTTTTTTTACCAGGAAATGCCAGCTCAGGGGATGTGGTAAAGAGGGAGAGACGAAGGTGGGGGCGGGGGAGTCGCTGAGAAGCCTCCACAGGGAGGCAGGAACACAGCGCGGCTAGAATGGTCTTTCTCCTGGGCAGAGTCTCGGTCCTCTCTCAGGAAGCAAGAATCCGCCAACTCCTTCCATTCCTTTCCCAAAAGACGAGGCAAGCTGGCCTGGAGGGCTTTCCTTATTCAGAATGGCTTTGCTGGGTCCACCTCCAACATTCCCAGGAAGAGGGTCTCAAGGATCCAGCTAACCTGCCCTCAATACCTGCGGTCTGGGGAGTGCCCGTGGCAGATGCCCAGAGCCTCTCAGTGACATCTTTGAGGGCTCCACCAAGCTGCACCCGCCTCTGACAGTGCTGGGAGATCCAGCCTGGGCAGGGTATAGCCCCGAGGGCCACCAGCATGGCCCCGGCATCCATCCCTGCCATGCCCACCTGGCAGCCAGGGCACAATCTCACCTGGCACCTCCCTGACCTGCTCTGGGCTGCCCAAGACAAGGTGTGCCCTGCAGCTCTTGCCAGAGGACAGCTCATTCCTCCGCGCTCTCTCCAAACCATTACAAAGGGTCCGCAACCTTCGGAGGACCTCATCTCCCTGGCCAGGGCAGCACAGTCAACTTGAGGTGCAGATGGCTCCATTGGAGGGAAGGTGGGTTCTACTCATGTTCAAAGAACAAATCATTCTGGCCTAATTCAAACTTGACCTGAAATATTTGGTAAGACGGGTACACACCCTGGACTCCATCTTTTGCTGGCGGGCAGCAAACCTTTTAGGTTGAAACTAGACAGGAAGAGTACTAAGAAATCACGGGCCAGGCCGGGCGCAGAGTGGCTCGCCTGTAATCCCAGCACTTTGGGAGGCCGGGAGACGGTGGATCACGAGGTCAGGGAGATCTGAGACCATCCTGGCCAACACGTGTGAAACTCCCATCCTAATAAAAACAAAAACTAGCCATGCAGGTGGCGGCGCCTGTAGTCCCAGCTTACCTCGGGAGGCTGAGGCAGGAGAACAGGGAACCCAGGAGGCAGAGGCTGCAGTGAGCTCGAGATCCGCCACAGCACTCCAGCCCATGCATAGAGCTTGTGACTCAGTCCCCAAAAAAAAAAAAAAAAAAAAAAAGGAAATCACGGGCCAATCACTTATAAACAGAGGCAGGAACAAGCTGAATCTAGCAACATGTTCAAAAATACATCATCGTGTCAAAGTTCAGTTGATACCAGAAACAAAAGGTTGAATTTAACATTATAAAATTCATTAACATGGGTTATAAACCTAAAAGCTATAACTGAAAAATATCCAAGAAAGCATAAGAGAAAAATGTTCCTAAACCTTGGGATAGACAACAATTTCTAAGAAATGCGTCCTTAAAGAAAAAAATTCATAAACTAGGCTTCATTAAAATTAAAAACTTTTACCCATCTCTTAAAAAAAAAAAGAGAGAGAGAGAGAGAGATACCATTATAAAAATGAAAAGACAAGGAAGGCCAGGTGCGGTGGCTCATGCCTATAATCTCAGCACTTTGGGAGGCAGGTGGATCACTTGAGGTCAGGAGTTTGAGACCAGCCTGGCCAATATGGTGAAACCCCATCTCTACTAAAAATACAAAAAGTTAGCCGGGTATAGTGATGGGTGCCTGTAATCCCAGTTACTTGGGAGACTGAGGCGGGAGAATCGTTTGAACCCAGGAGGCGGAGGTTGCAGTGAGCCAATATTGTGCCGCTGTACTCCAGCCTGGGCATGACAGAGTGAGACTCCATCTCAAAAACAAACAAAAACAAAAAGAGCAATCAACTAGGAGGAAATACTCCATAGTCACACAGACACACATCTAACAAAGAACTTGTATGTATAATGTATTTAGGAAAATTCTTACAACTCAGTAAGACAGATAATCCAACTTAAATGAGCAAAAGATTTGACCAGACATGTGGCAGAAGAGGATAGACAAATGGCGGGTAAGCACATTAAAGGGTGTTCATCACTAGGCTTTAGGGAAGTGGAAATGAAGCCGCAGACATCCAGTAGAGAGGCTAAAATCGGAACGGGTATCAATACCAAGAGCTGGTGAAGGCGGAGGGAAAAGCTCTTTTCTACGAGGCTGATGCGACTACTTTGGGGAAAAAGTGTGGCAGTTTCTTACAAAGGTCCATGTCTATTTACCACCCTGTCCAGCAACATCTGACACAAGAAAAATGAAAAAACACATCCACGCAAACATTTGCATACAAATGTGTATACCAGCTCCAAATCTAACAGAAAAAAAAAAAAAAAAAAGAATTCAAATCAATGTCCATCAGCTGGTGAGTGGACAGACCCACACAATGCAATACTTGAGTCACCACTGCATGCAACATGACGGGTGTCTTAGAAACACGCTTGGGGAACAGAGCCAGCCACCAGTTGGAACAGGTATACCATGATAATGATTCCATGTATAGGAAACTCTCTGACAGGCAAAAACAATCTATATTGACAGAAAGCAGGTCTGTGTTTGCCTTGGGGCAGGGGACGACAAGCTTAACTGCAATGGGGCAGGTGCTTTGGGGTTGTTAGCATGTCCTATTGATTGTGGCAGTTCTTACAGGAGTGTATACACTTTTTAAAGATCATAGGTCTATATAAAGGTATGTCTAGGAGATACTGTGGGTTCGGTTCCAGACCAGCACAATAAAGGAAATGTCACAAAAAAGCCAGTCACACAAAGATGTTGGTTTCCCAGTGCACAGAAAATTTGTTTCCACCATACTGCCATCTATTCAATGTGCAATAGCATCATGTCTAAAAACAAAAGTACATTCTTTGATTAAAAAATACTTTATTGCTAAAAATGCTGACACAGACATGAAGGGCACTGATAAGACTTGCTTGGCACAGGGCTGCCATGAACCTTCAATTTGTTAAACAATGACAACAAACAGTACCTGCAAAGGGCAATAAAGCAAAGCACAGGCTGGAGTGGTGGCTCATGCCTGTAATCCCAGCACTTTGGGAGGCTGAGGCGGGTGGATCATGAAGTCAGGAGTTCGAGACCAACCTGGCCAACATAGTGAAACCCCAACTCTACCAAAAATACAAAAACTTAGCCAGGCATGGTGGCGGGTGTCTGTAGTCCCAGCTACTTGGGAGGCTGAGGCGGGAGAATCGCTGGAACCCGGGAGGCGGAGGTTGCAGTGAGCCGAGATCATGCCATTCCACTCCAGCTCGGGCGACAGAGTGAGACTCCATACATACATACATACATACATACATACATACATACATAGCAAAGCACAATAAAATGAGGTGTGCCTATACTTAAAACAGGTACATTTTGTTGTACGTGAATTATATCTTGATAAAAGTTGGTATCTGTAAAAATCAATGTAACATATTAGAGAAAAATTATGACAATCGTAGCCAGGCGGAGTGGCTCACGCCTATAATCCCAGCACTTTGGGAGGCTGAGGCGGGTGGATCACCTGAGGTCAGGAGTTTGAGACCAGCCTGGCCAACATGGTGGAACTCTGTCTCTACTAAAAATACAAAAATTAGCCAGGCATGGTGGCAGGTGCCTATAATCCCAGCTACTTGGGAGGCTGAGGTAGGAAAATGGCTGGAACCCAGGAGGCGGAGGTTGCAGTGAGCTGAGATCATGCCACTGCACTCCAGCCTGGGCAACAGAGTGAGACTCCATCTCAAAAAAAAAAAAAAAAATTAGCTGGGCATGGTGGCACATGCCTGTAGTCCCAGCTACTTGGGAGGCTGAGGCATGAGAATTGTTTGAACACAGGAGGCAGAGGTTGCAGTGAGCTGAGACTGCACCACTGCACTCCTGCCTGGGTGACAGAGCGAGACCCCTTCTCAAAAACGAAACAACAAAAACAAAAAGAAAAATTATGACAATTTCAAAGTTGTAGAAGAAAAGCATTTAATAAAATTCAACATCCACTCATTTTTTTTTTTTGAAACAGAATCTTACTCTGTTGTCCAGGCTGGAGTGCAGTGGTGCAATCACAGTTCGCTGCGAACTTGAACTCCTGGGCTCAAGGGACCCTCCCAACCAGCCTCCTAAGTAGCTGTGACTATAGGCACATGCCACCACAATGGCTAATTTCTAACTTTGTGTAGAGATGAAACTTTGCCATGCTGCCTAGGCTGGGCTCAGGCAATCCTCTCACCTTGGCCTCTCTAAGTGCTGGGATTACAGGTATGAGCCATCATGCCTGGTACTTATGATTTAAAAAAAAAAAAAAAAAATTAGAGAAGTAGGGATAGAAGGAAGTCTTCCATCTGGTAGGAAATCTGCAAAGAAACCTTCTCAAAGTCTACAGCAAACCAACTTTCCCTGAGGCTCGCAACGTAACGAAGACGCCCAAATCACCACTTTTGTTCAATGCTGCGCTACAGGTCACAGTTACCACCGTAGGGCAAGAAAGGGATTGTAAGGAAGAAAAAAACTGTCATTACTGCTGGACATTAGGACTGTATTTGCTGAAAATTCAGAAGAGGCTACAGAGCAAAAGGGAGCTTCAGAAAGCCAGAGCGCTGCCTCCTGGTCTGGGCTGCGGGCCACGCGCAGGGTGAGTGCCGCCCGTGCCCCTCCTTGGATAAAGATGCGCGCTGCCCTCCAGTGCACCTTTCTTCACTCCTGTGTTCTCAGTGAAAGAGGTGGCAGAAAAGGAGTGGCAGAGTCAGCCATCCAACAAACATCTCAGTGATGATGCCTGCAAGCACCGCCTCCTGCAGGGATGGGTCCCCCGGCTTCCCCGTCCTCTCCCCTCTATGAAATCCAGGTTCTCCACAAAGATTTGGTCCCTGGCAGTACACTGGCAGTTCCCCCCTCCTTTTTTCCCTATGAGACAATCTCGTGGCCACTCTAAGTTGCATATCCCAGCAGAGGAATTCCTGAGTGACTTGGTGATACACAACTGCTGTGTTTGGAAACAGTTATTTAATTGTAGAATGTAACATAATGGCAATACATCATTGATTACATACTTCAGAATCGGTGGCCACCCTGCACCTTGGCCTCCCTCCTCCTTCTCGTTTCTAAAAGAAAAGACCTCTGCCCTGACCCCCACCTGTCTGCCCCACAATTGGAGAGCGGCAGCCAAAAGCAGTGTGGTCCTCCCCATAGCAGGGGTGCAGCTGAGGTGCGGGTCCTCCCAGAGCCACACGCACAGGGAGGATGGAGGCAGGCATGGTGGTTCCGAGTCCCAACCTGTATTCACAAAGTTTTTTTTTTGTTTGTTTGAGACAGAGTCTCGCTCATAAGCCAGGCTGGAGTGCTCTGGCATGATCCCGGCTCACTGCAACCTCCACCTCCTGGGTTCAAGCGATTCTCCTGCCTCGGCCTCCCCAGTAACTGGGACTACAGGAGCGTGCCACCATGCCCAGCTAGTTTTTGTATTTTTAATAGAGACGAGGTTTCACCATGTTGGCCAGGATGGCCCTTGATTTCCTGGACCTCGATCCGCCTCCCCAGCCTCCTAAAGTGCTGGGACTATATGGAGCCACTGCCACCAGCCTCCCAGTTGGGATTTGGTATGGAGCCACTGCCACCACTTCTAGCCTCCTAAAGTGTTAGATTACAGGATGGAGCCACCATACCACTTCTAGCCTCCTAAAGTGTTGGGATTACAGGCGGAGCCACTCCAAGGCCTCACCAGCTCCTAAAGTGCTGGGATTACAGGCGCGGAGCCACCTTGCCTGGCCTCAGCCTCCTAAAGTGCTGGGATTACAGGCATGAGCCACCTTGCCTGGCCTCAGCCTCCTAAAGTGCTGGGATTACAGGCATGAGCCACCTTGCCTGGCCCAGAAACTTTTTCTTTGAGAGTCAGAAACACTCCGACTTAAAAAAAAAAAAAAATTCAGTAAAGAGATATACCATGTTTATGGATCAGAATATTTTCGTCAAACAAATCCATCCTTTTAATTTCAGTAAAACTCCAGAGTGGGATGTATTTTTGTTTGATAGGATTTAATAAACTCATCCTAAAATAGAAGTGGAAATCTGAAGGACAAAGGCTGGCAGGTATTCTTGAGGAGAAGCACCTGGAGGGAAGCAGTGGTGCTCAGGCAGGCAGAGAGCTTGGGACAGAGCCCAGAGCCCAGAAACAGGCCCAGGGGATGGGGGCGGCAGGAGAGAGAGCAGGACGCACTTCTCAGTGACTTATGGCAGGCAGCCACACGCACAGGATTCAAGGAAATACAACTGAGCCCCGCTACTGGAGACTCCTCTGGATGAACACTCACTGTCGCAAGCCCCATCCAGCACTCGGCATGATGACTCCGCTCACTGACTGTCCTGTGGGCCCCTGGAGGCGGGGTCAGGTCCAGCTCGTCCTGCACACCCAGCACGGTGTGCGGTTTGGGCTGGGCAGATCTCTCAAGAGAAGGAGGCTGTTTGGTCGTGCCAGCGAGGCAGTGCCCTGAGGGGCTGCAATGCACACCCGTGGAGTCAGCCGGCAGACAATCCTGGCCACCACTCAGGCATCCACCGCCCAGAGCGAGCATCCCTGGCCACCTGCCGCAGCCCCCGTGCCTCGCGGCCCACTGCTGAGGGTGAGGAGGGGCCGATTGTGGACCGCGTGGCTGTGGCAGCAGGATGGCACCTTGCTGCCTAACTCTAACACAGGCGGTCCCTTCCAGCCTCAAACACAGATGACCATGTACTTGGCAGTGAATTTTCTTTCTTTGTAAAACTGTGATAAAATACAGATAACATAAAATTGACCATTTCAACTGAGGGTTCAGTTCAGTGGCACTAAGTGTGTCCATGCTGTTGTGCAACAATCACCACCCTCCGTCCACAGATGTTCTTCATTTCCCCAAAGTGAAACTGTACCTGTGAGGCACTAACTCCCAGCCAGCCCATGGAGCCACCTGGGGACGCTGCTCTCGGAGTCCCTGAATCTGGTTCTTGGTTTCAATCCAGTGAAAGCACTGGAAAGTGAGCGAGTGTCCCTGCTTCTGGAGAGCCGGCTCTGCTGGCCACCGAGGTCTCAGGCGTGCTCTTGACTTCCCAACAAAGATGACAGCCCAGGAGCCCATTTGCATGCATTCCGTCCACCAGTGGGCCCCCAGCCTCTTAGAGCGTGACCCATGTTGAAACGAAGGAAAAGGAGAACCACCGCCAAGCTGTTAGTGCTCGTTCTGCCAAGTCCTAAGCAGGGACAACTCCCTCCTCAGTCACCACCCAGGACGAGGGCAGTGCCAAGCAGCACCCCACACAGGGCCAGGGCCGCCTCGCAGAAGCCGGAGCGTGCTTGCTAATGCAGGGAATCAGGCCTGCCCTGTTTGCCTGTTTGCCCTTTTGTCATAACTCTGACAGGTTCCCTCTTTTACAAATGTCATCCTTTCATTAATTTCTAATTACACAGTTTTTGCCTTAATACATTCTCATCGAAAGTTTCACATGGTGATAAAGCTAAAAGTCCCAGCCTGGGCAACATGGAGAGACCCCATCTCTACAAAATATTTAAAAATTAGTGGAGTGTAGTGGTGCATGCCTGTGGTCCCAGCTACTTGGGAGGCTGAGGTGGGAGGATCGCTTGACCCCAGGAGGTCGAGGTTGCAGTGAGCCATGATTGCATCACTGCACTCCAGCCTGGGTAACAGAGGGAGACCCTGTTTCAAAAAGAAAAAAAAAACCCAAAAAGCTAAAAGTCTGTTTCCACTACCCACTCATTTCAATCTCCATTCTAAGAAGTAACCTTATCCTTTCCAAACCTATGCTTTCACATAAACACATAGCTATCTACAAATACAGTGCTTTATTATTTTTATACACACGGTATCAAACCCACACTTCTGAGGCTCCCATTTTCCTATTCTGTGTCTTTGAGATCTTTCCTCCTAACTGTATACAATGTGGCCACCAAGTCTAGAACTATAGACCGGTAATCATGTGCCTTTAGTATTTACCACTTAACCACTTGCTACTTAGTTGCCTGTGTTTCTGGGCTTGGAGGTCAACCTGGGAGCCCCACTCCCCTGCTGCCGAGCGCCACACTGCATTCCCCAGTGCACTCCTCTAACCCGTCGCTTCCTACTGATATTCAGATGGTGTCTTTCGTTGTTCTTTTTTGTTCAGAGTAGTCATCCTATACATCTCCTTGAGATACAGAGACTGAGAAGGAGAACGGGTGTGTTGGAGGTGTTTCTGCTTTAATACCCGCACCAGACTGTCTTCTAAAGAGGCAGGGCCCACCTGCACTCCTGTGAGTGGCTCATGCCCAGAGCCACAGAGCTCCAGGTGCGAGGCTGAGTGTGACGCAGCCATGCTGCCCGGCCCTCCGCTTCACAGCACAGGGCAATCGTGTCTGCTAGTTCTTCTGAGGCCACTTGACGGAGCTCAAGACGAACAAGGAGGAAGAGGGGCAGGGGAAGGGAGACGAGCCCATCTCCTCCTTGCAGCCCACCCGTGCTTCTCAGCATAGAGCAGGCGGGCAAGGCCCACATGACTTCAGCAAGGCTTAAGTTGTGCGGGCCTTGCTCCCATGCTTTCTTGGGGCTGGCTCAAGACTGGCTGTGTTGTGCAGCCACCTCGGTGCCCACAGCTGTACAGGACGCTCCTGAGAGGAGGGGTCTTGCTTGCACCAAACCCCACCCCGGCAGCCCTGGGAAAGGGGCGGACTGTACTGCAGGGCCTGAGGGCACTGAGGCTGCTTCACTAGGTAGCTGTCAGAACGTCGTCACGAGGTGACTGAGGTTCAAGAGCATCTTTCTCATGACCTTGGACAAAGTCTCTGTGTTGGACTCATTAAACATCGACCCGGGGCACTGCACAAGGTTTGGGAACTCACAACTAAGATGCCATCCCTGCTCTCACAGAGGCTGCAGTGTGGAAAGAGAAATGGCTAGGAGATGCCAGGCAGCAGGACGGAGGAGCTTCCCGGGCCCAGACTCATGACGGGCTCAGGGCCCCACCTTCGTCTCCCTTTGCACTCGGAGCTCCCCTCCAGCGGCACTGACCATGGGCACCATTCACCTCCCCAGTGGGGACAGGAGCCATGTCTGCCTCAGCCACCACTGCACCTCCAGGACACTGCAGCTGATGCGTGAGCAGGGGTCTCAGGAACGTGGGTCCTGGGAGGAGGGTCCTAGGAGGCAGGCCAGGGCTCCCACACAGGTCTTGCGAGCACAAACATTTTACTTCTGGCATTTTCCTATTATGTTTTGATTGATTACAATTTTGAGATAGGGCCTAAAGGTTCCTAGGTCTAGGCAGCAACTCTCAAGCTGGCTCACAGCCTAGTAGGCTGGCCTTGGCCCCGTGCATGCAGCTCCTGCCCTGCATCTGCTGCTTACCAACTGCGTGACCCGACCCTGGCAGGCGAAACCACCGGCGTGTAGTAGCACAGTCCTGGAAAGACACCACGTTCTCATCACCCTCAGCCTCTTTCTGGTGTCAGATGACAAAGCCTTGGCCATGCCTAGTTTCATAAAAGAAAGCTGCTTGTATACTGTGGTCGATGGCCTAAGGGCCCACCTGCCACTGCACCAGTCAACAGCCCAGAAAATATGGGCCAGGCGTGGTGGCTCACACCTGTAATCCCAGCACTTTGGGAGGCCAAGGTGAGCAGACAGCTTGAGGCCAGAAGTTTGAGACCAGCCTGGGCAACATGGTAAAACCCTGTCTCTACTAAAAATACAGAAATTAGCTGGGCACAGTGACCACGCCTGTAATCCCAGCACTTCGGCAGGCCAAGGCGGACAGACCACAAGAGGCCAGGAGTTTGAGACCAGCCTGAGCAACATGGTGAAACCCAATCTCTATTAAAAACACAAAATTTGCCGGTTGTGGTGCTGCATGCCTGCAATCCCAGCTACTCCAGATGGGTGGCTGAGGCACGAGAATCGCTTGAACGCAGGAGGTGAAGGTTGCAGTGAGCCCAGATCATGCCACTGTACTATAGCCTGGGCAACAGAGTGAGACCCTGTCTCAAAAAAAAAAAAGGAAAAAGGAAATGTGTATACTGCTTCATGCCCTCATTCTGGTTCTAAGAGTACCCCCTGAATCACAGATTCACACAGGGTTCTATCCCAGGGAAATGCAAAAACAAACCAGCAGTCCCACTGAGGGAGAGCCACACAGCAATGATATATACTAAAAGATCTAGGAAGACCTTTAGTAAAGAAAGCTGCTTAACCCAGTGGTGCACATAGTTTTTGTTCAGAAATACATGTTCTAGTAAGTGCATATTTTAAGAACCTCATAGAACTCTCAACATACTCTGGACATGTTGAGTGAATCCAACTGTTTAGTTTTACAGATATGAGAACTAAGTTCCCAGACATTCTCTCTTAGCATATTCAGTTTTGCAACCATCGCCATGGCTTAGAACATTTTTACTACCCCAAAAATCAACACCATACTCAACAGCAGTCACTCCCCACCATTCCAGGAAAAGAAAAATTTACACACCAATTTATAATAGCATCCAAAAACACAGCACACTTCAGATTCATAGTGACCACAGTAAAAAATTCAAAGGGGCTTTCTAGCATAAATTGATGAGTTGTTTATATTAATTATTCTATGTACTTGGAAAAACAATAGGTCCAGAATAGCTAAAACAATTGTGAAGAACAACAAATTTGGAGCAATTACTTAATCGGATTTCAAGCCTTACCACTTAACTATAGTTAAAATGACCAAGAGTTCCTGGCCTAAAAACACAGAAGATAATCCAGAAATAGATCCACACACATATTCAGGCTGAGCACCCCAATCTGAAAACCCCAAATCCAAAATGCTCCAAAATCTGAAACTTTATGAGCACCAACATGATGCTCAAAGGAAATGCTCACTGGAGCATTTTGGGTGTCAGCTTTTCAGATCTGCAATTCTCAACTGGTAAGCATAATGGAAATATTCCAAAATCCAAATAAATAAATAAATAAATGAAAACTTAAAACACTTCTAGTCCTAAGTATTTTGAATAAGGGATACTCAACCTGTACAATCAAATGATTTTTTTCAAAAGTCAAAAGGTAAATCAGTGGATGAAAGAAAAGTATTTTCAACAGATCACTACCTCACACCATACATAAAAATTAATTCAAGATGGATCACGGACTAAATATGCAAGCAAAAACTATAATTCTAAAATAAAAACAGGAGAATATCTTTATAATCCCTAGGTAGGCAAAAATTTCCTAGAGAGAATATACTATGTAACGGCTGTTTTTAAAAATTTATAAATTAGACTTCAACAAAACTAAAAAGCTCTGCTCATTAAAAGAAAGACACCATTAGGAAGGTGAGATGACAAGTTTTGGACTAGGAGAAAATATTCCCAGTATAGACTCGTATGATGGTGGTTTTTAGGTGCCAATGTGTCTAGATTAAAGAACAATCCAGAGAACTGGTAAAGCATGACTCCTGGGTATGCCTGTGTGGCTGCTTCCAGAGGAGACGGCGTGTTAGTCAGGGACCGGGTGGGGATCTGCCCCCAGTGTGGGTAGTGCCATCCAATCAGCTAGGGGCCCAGATAGAAAAAAAAGGAGAGAAAGAGTGATTTCTTCTCTCCCTCCTGGGGCTGGGACACTGTCTTCCTCCTGCCTTGGACATCAGAACTCCAGGCTCCCTTGGCCTTTGGGCTCCAGGACTTATAGCAGCAGCCCTGTGGGTTCCAGGTCTTTGGCTTCCCTGATTATAAGGCTTTCAGAGCCCCGCTACTGACACTCTAGGCTCTCCAGGTTATAAATGGCCTGCTGTGGGACACCTTAGCCTCTGCAATCATGTGAGCCAATTCCCCTAATAAATCCCCTCTCATATCTATAGATATATGTACAGTCACGTGTGGTTTAACCATGGGGATATGGCCTGAGAAATTCACTCAGGCGATTTCATTGCGGTGTGAACATCATAGAGTATATTTACATACACCCACGAGGTAGAGTCTACCACACACCTAGGCTGCAAACCTGTACAGCATGTGACTACTGAACACTGCAGGCAATTGCAACACCATGGTAAGGATGTGTGCATCTACATATACCTAGGCTGGGCCCAGTGGCTCATGCCTGTAATCTCAGCACTTCGGGAGGCTGAGGCAGGCAGATCACTTGAGGTCAGGAGTTTGAGAGTAGCCTGGCCAATATGGTGAAATCCCATCTCTATTAAAAATACAAAAAATTAGCCAGGTGTGGTGGCAGGTGTCTCTAATCCCAGCTACCTGGGAGGATGAGGCAGGAGAATCGCTTGAATCCAGGAGATGGAGACTGCAGTGAGCCGAGATTACGCTACTGGACTCCAGCCTGGGTGACAGAGCAAGACTCCATCTCAAAATAAAAAATAAAAAAATCTAAACTCAGAAAGGGTAATGCACCACTCTACAACGTTATGTGGTCTATGACGTCAGTAGGTGACAGGAATTTTTCAGCTCCCTTACAATCTTTTGGGACCACTGTGGTATATGTGGTCTGTCACTGGCCAAACGCTGTCATGCGGTACATGACTGTATCTCTATCCTATTGGTTCCGTTGCTCTGGAGGACCCTGACAAATGTAACATGCATCTAGAATATACTAAAAACTCTCATGGATCAATAACAAAAAGACAAGAAACTCGGTAAAAAAAAACAAAAACAAAAACAGGCAAAATACTTCAACACTTTGCTGGAAATAATATATCACTTAATCAATGAAAATAATATATAAACACACGGAAAGACGCTCAGCTCATCAGTTACCAGAGAAATGAAAATTAACCACAATGAGAAACCACTGTCCACCCACCGAAACACAAAAAACGCCTGACCACACCGGGCGCTGGTGGGGGTGGGTGGCCTCAGAAACGCTCAGCGGAGCTGACGGGAGGAAAACGGATGGGAACATGGGAACACCATTTATTTGACAGGTTCACATGCAGCTAAACGCACACCTACCCTTCGACCCAGCAATTCTACTCCTAGGTACTTATCTAAGAGAGATGAAAACACCTCCATAAAAAGAACTTCAACAAGAATGTTCACAGCAGCCTTATTCATAATGGCCACAGCCTAGACTGCCCATGTGTTTAAAAGGAAGATGAAAAACAGACTATGAAATAGGCAATAGAGTATTCTTTAGCAATAAAAATAAGCTACGAATACACACAATGGCGCAGGTGGGTCTCATAAATTCTGCTGAGTAAAAGCAGTCGGGATTGAGGCTGTGTCACTAGACAGACCCGGAAACTAATCTATGTGACACAGAGCAGAACACTGTGACTTTAGGGGCTGGGGTAACTGGAAGAGGGTACGAGGCAACTTTCTAGGGTGATCAGTATATATATTTGTCAAAACTCTTCGAGTTGTACATTTACGATGAGTGTATTTCACTATCTTGAAACTGTGTCTCAATTCAAAAACTTTATATATTTATATATATTTTAAAAATATATTTATATATTCATATATTTTATATATTCATATATTTTTTATATATATATATATATATATATTTTTTTTTTTTCCAATCCGTAGGTTTGACTCTGAAAAATTGTTTTTGAAAAACAAATGCAGCTGAAATGTTCTGGAAAAAAGCCAGGTGGGTCTGCTGAGACTTTCAGAGTTGATTAGTTTAAATGCCATGTCTGTCTGCACAGACCACTTACACAGGTCATGAAGGATGAAACGTAATACCTGTTAACTCTCCTTGGGCACTTCTCTGGCTTGATATCCAATTCATAGTGATAGATGTCAATTTTGGGGATGTCCATTTCGAAGAAATTGGCCTGTAATTTGATTGTTCTCCCGGAGGTCCCAAAGTCGGGTCTAGGTGGAGGCTTGAAGGCATATCCTTGGATTGGGGGTGGCGGCGGTGCAGGAGGCGCAAGTGCTGGAATGGTAGAGAGAACACCTGTTAACGGGAGCAGGCTTGCTCTGTGGCCCTTCCCACCCCTCGGCCCCGAGCCACCATATGCCCCCCTCTGCTGTTTCCATTCATGTCCAGGCCAATATCGCATTCCACAGAGGAGGCGTCTCAACATTAAGCCAATAATTTACCTAAAATGTATCATAACAAGTCATCGGTGATCAAACGTGCCATGTCCATTTCTGTTCTTTCTTCCCGTCTCAGACACTGGACAGATGAGGCAGCGTGAATTACCAGCAAGGGAGACAAGGCAAAGAGCCTGAAAGTGTCAAGGTGGTGCCCTTCCCTCCTTGCTCTTCAAACCATTCATTTACTCAGGAAATGCTTTTTATCACCCATAAGCAGCAGAAACTACATCCCAACTCAAGTTTTCAGTGGCTCCATATTAGTAAAGTTCAAAATGTAGATTTAGAAAAATAAACATTTTTCAATAAAAGAATCCTTTCAATTTTCACTCAAATGTCTGTTTAAAAAAAGACAACCCTTTTCCATTTAAAACAAATCACATGTACTTCAATCCCTATTGACATTCACCAGAAAGAAAAAGTACTCTACTAAAAATAATATGAGCTGTTCTTACTGTATTTCTGACCTAGAAAAACTCAGAGACTCCTTGAATTATTATTTTTTTAAATTTCGTTTCCTATGAGAAAACGAACACGCTTTCAAGGTGATGAAGCTCACTGAGTTACACCATTTGGAAACGGTCATGGCAGCGTGGTCTTCCACCAAGCTGTCATGACTTCACAGATGACACATCTACAGACTTCCACGACACTCCACCCTTCAACGGCACACAGCGGGTGCCCCTGTGGGCTGGGCGCCATGCCCTGGGCCAAAGCAACAAAAATAAACCAAGTCAGGCTGGGCGCAGTGGCTCACACCTATAATCCCAGCACTCTGGGAGGCCGAGGTCAGTAGATCACCTGAGGTCAAGAGTTCGAGACCAGCCTGGCCAATATGGTGAAACTCCATCTCTACTAGAAATACAAAAATTAGCTGGGTGTGGTGCCACGTGCCTGTAATCCCAGCTACTCGGGAGGCTGAGGCAGGAGAACCGCCTGAACCTGGGAGGCAGAGGTTGCAGTGAGCCGAGATCATGCCACTGTACTCCAGCCTGGGTGACAGAGTGAACTCCATCTTGAAATAAACAAACAAACAAACAAACAGAGTCCTCAAGCAGCACCCATGTTGCCACTAGGGACAGTTTCCAGGTGTCAGTCATCCACAGGATGACGTCTGATGACTTTTCATAAGCTCAGCAGCTCACCAAGATCCTTCCCAGCAAGGACCCTAACCGTGACTGGGAGTGGACATTGCAGTCCAGGTGGGCTCAGTGGAGCCAGCCACTCCCTTGAGGGAGTCTCTCCATACGCCACACTGGAGTAGAACAAAGCGCTCACCAACACGTGGCCCCATTCTCAACTGGCTCCAACCACCCAGTGAGATGGCTCCCAGGAAACGTCTAGGACAGAGCCCAGGAATCCAGCCCCATGGCCAATCTCGATTCCAGGGCCGGGCACGCTCCTCTCAGGGAGGAGAGTCACTGTCCTTTGGTGACTCCCAGCTTACAAGGTGCTCATGCAGTTACTGAACCGAGCCTCACAACCACACCACAAAGGGGCACACTGCTGGCTGCGAGAAGGTTTGGGGCTGGAACACGAGCGACTCATAGGTGAAGCAGGGCTGCCAGGCCGGCTCCAAACCAGGCCCCTCCCAGCGGCCCCCAAACAGAGTCCTGGCACAGACGCAGCTCGGGCCCAGGGCTCAGGCTGACCCTATTTCTCCCAAGGAGCCTCCCTTGAGACCTCCTCCTCCACAACACCTGCCGTGAGAGATGGGAAACCTGAACGCAGCCGGTGGTACTAACCCCTGTGAATAAAGGCAATGGGAAAATGCAGCGGTAATTCACAAAATGTGCAATTTCCTAAAATAGTTCTTTCTTGCTTCTAGCTTTCAATAATGAAAATACTGATATTTCACGTGAAGGCACGTGGAATATAAAATGACAAGTTAAAGATGCAAAAGTTTTTCAGGCAGAGGGCCAAGGAGGGTCCACCTTCCCGCACCTTCAAGAAGGCAACTCCACTGCCGAGGACGCCTCTGCAGGCCTGAGACCTCGGGGTGCCTGAAATCCGCTGTGATCACTCACAGGGAGTCCCACGTGTAAGCTGCAGATACAAGCTGGAGGATCAAAGCCAAAGCGTGCGAGAGGAGACAGAGCAGAAGTGTGAGGACACGACCCCCATGCACGAGGAAGGAGGGGATGACTGGTTGCCCCCCCGGGCTGTGAGCCCCTAGCCCCGACAGGTGAATAATGCACCAAGGTGGGGACCAAATGTACAAGAGGCTACAAGACATGGATGGGCCATACACGCACTCGCCACATTTGACACGGATGGTTTTAAAGGGAATTCTAATACCACCTAGGGATGCACTCTCCATGTGCTCTCTGTTGAAGAAATGAAAGCCCACGAGGCGGGGGCATCTGGGATGCCTTCACCAAGAAGATGCCACCACATTGGCATTCCCGGAGCGGGTCCTGGTTGCCGCTGCCTGCCCAACAGCCGAGTCCCAAATCCCTGGCCTGCATCCAAGACTCGACCTCACCTCCCCACTACTTCCAGGCCCACTAGGAGCAGCCATCCTCCCCCATCTCCTCCATCCTCCAAGGATGCTCCAAGGAGTAATCGAGGTTCCACCTCTCTGTGGACGCTCTCTCCGGACACCCCACAGGCACCTCCTCCCCAGGCCACAGGCGGCACGCCCCGCCACATGTCCTACCCACCAACTAACCAAACAGTCTTATTTTAAATGGGCTTCCAGTTGCTTCCATAAGTGTTAGTCTTGTCTCTGCATTGAAGGTTGAAACCTTTGGAAACAGAAAGGCAAATCCTTTCATTCAGGAATCCCAGGATCCTAGCACAGCGCACCTCAGCCACACTATAGGCTCAGTTCCAGACCACCACAATGAAGCGGGTCACGCCAATGCTCTGGTGTCCCAGTGCATACAAAAGTTCTGTTTGCACTATAGTGTAGTCTACTAAGTGTGTAATAGCATTGTGTGTAAATAATGTACGTATCTTAATTTAAAAACACTTTATTGCTTAAAAAATGCTGATCGAGACACTAAGTGAGCACATGTTATTGGAAGAATGGCACCAAAAGAGTTCCTCAGGCTGCTACAAACATTCCACTTGTGAGGGAAGGAGGGAGGGAGTAAGGAAGGGAGTGAGGCAGGGAGGGAGAGAGGGAGGGAGGAGAGGATGGAGGGAAGGAGGGAAGAAAGGAAGAAAGAAGGGAAGGACGGAAGGAGGAAAGGAAGGAAGGAGAGAGGAAAGGAAGAAAGGAGGGAGGGAGGGAGGGAAGGGAGGAAGGAGAAAAGCACACATTCTTTGTGCAGGGCAATAAAGTAAAGTGTGCCTGTGGTTGGAAGGGACCTCAGCTGCTCCTGGGAGGGGCGATGGCTACCCAGGGCCCAGGGCTGGCAAGCCCCTCTGCACTTAAGGCCATACTCGTTCCTTGGAAAGCGAGTTCAGAGAGCAAAGCCCGGAACCCAGCGCAGCGTCACGTACACAGCCGTGCCACGTTCACTGAATCGAGATCACTCAGCACGTTTGTTTAAGATTCCATTTTTAGAGCCGCATCTCACACAGTGAAAGGGAAACATAGTGAATGAGTAATCGGCTTCCTGTGTGAGCAATTGGGTCACGGGGAACAAAAAGTTTCAGTATACACAGCGGACGTCAGCAGAGGCGGGCAGCAGGCGAGCCTCCTGCAGGAGCAGGTGGTCCCCTGAAGAAACCCCTTTTGGAGTTGGCTCCTCCCCGACCTTTCAGGGAGGGACGTGGGGAGCAGACTCTGTGCCACCTGCCCTGAGGGCTATCTAAGTAAGGGACAGGGACGGGTGGAAAGTTGGTGCATGAAGAGTAAAGTGAAGGCCTGCCGGGATCCCCCGCAGACGTGTACCCTGAGGTCGGGGAGAGCAGCTGCAGAAATTCAAAGTCATTAAATAAATGAACAGCCTAGCTCTTGCGTGAAGCCGCTTTAACTACTGGCGAGTGAACTCCAGGCCCAGGTCAGCACCCACAGGCTGCGCAGCTGCGGCCTGAGCTTGGGTGGCAGCCTCGCTGTGAGGCTGGCACAGGGGCCCATGGCTGTCTCCTAGGAAGCCGGCCCAGTGCTCAGCACCCATGTCTCAGGGGATGTAAACGGTTAACGATCTGCCACCCAAATGACACGCAAAGCACTTTCCGGAGTCCAGAGTGAGTCATTATTCAAAGCCATGCTTCACAACGGTCCTCCTAGAACTCTGCATTCATGACACTGGGCATCAGCCAGAAAGTGTGCAGGCCAAAGAAAGTGAAAAGGATAGCTCAGGGCTGCTAAGCACTTCTGTGCCACACCCTGGGCCAAGTCAGGTGCGGAGCAGCCACCAAGATCCCTGCCGTCAGCTCGAGCAGTAGAATAGGACAGAGTGATGGCTCAGTGAGCACAGACCAGAGAGTACATGCTATCCAGCTGTACTCTCCTGCTAAAGTCAGGACACGTGGGTGACAACTCACCTGTTGTCTACACAGGCAAGCCTCCCTTAGGGCCACGCAAGTTGACGCTAAACACAGTCACGGCAGCTTTTCTGGTGAAACGGATGGAGACGGTCTCAGAACGTGTGCTGGGAATGCAGACGGAACATCTGCTCCTGTCAGCAGCAGTGCAGACAACTGTACGCTGTCTGCCGCGCCAGGCCCGGGCCACCAACGAGCCCACGGTGAGCCAGAGCCAAAGCCAAAGCCTCACCCAGCCCATGTTCACAGATACGCGTCCGGCCCAGGTGCCATGGCCGTGCAGGGATGGCTGGAGCTGGGTCCCCAGCTAATGTGTTCTACCCCCTCCCCCGGGTCTGACTCCCAAACAGGGGCAAACTGACCTCAACAGGGGCTCTGGAGCCGCCCAGGTCTGTGAGGACACACCAAAAGTCAAATGTGACAAGATGGGGAGGAAAAGGAACCCTCACGCTTTAGGGGTCCCAGGTTTCTGGCCACAGAACCCGCCCGAACACGGACGCCGAGGAAGCGGAGGCACAGACACGCCCCACGGCGGAAGGGAGTCAACAGAACCCAACTCGCCGGCGACCGGTCACCCCCTCCGCAGGGGGCGCTGTTCTCGCCTCCAGCCAGAGCTCTTCAGCGGGAAGGAGGAGTACACCCTTCAGCCCTGAGCAGGAGCCATGGCATCAGTGCTCCTCAAAACCAGGGGCATCGGCCCAGGAGCCAGCTGATGCCACCGACAGGGTCTCAATGTAGCAATGGGCAGCTGGGGTACAGGCACACAGAATCCGTGCCGGGGAACTCTGGCAATCGACCGGAGCCCTGGGCCCCTTCTGCCCTGGGGACAGACCCTGCTGCAGCCTCAGGACCTCATGGGTCCCCGCTTAGGCAATGGCCCCTGCCCCTCCTCCTGTGGGCATGGGGACACCGGGTGTGGCCGCCCACCACCACTCCCTGGCTGCATCCGCACCCTGAGAAGGAGCTTTTGCCTTCACTCCCTTGGGCCCATGGGAAGGCTGGGTCGGAATGAAGGAGGGAAGGAAGCTCTGGGTGCAGCCTCAGGTGGGGGCAGCCCTCAGCGCGGGGGCAGCGGGGCTGTCCTCCAGCAGCATTTTCGCACTTCTGTTGAGCACTTCTGTGTTCTGGGGGCGCAGTTCCTGGAAGGCTTTCGTTTCTGTTCTCCCTGAGTAGAAATTATTGGAGCATTTCCAAGCTGTCTCAGCCTAGTTCTTGGCAACACCAAAAGAATGGGCCAGGGGAGGCAACGTGAGCAGGGCAGCAGTCACCCCAAAGGCAGGGGCTGTAGAAGGTGCTGGGCGAGAACAGCAGGGAGAACCCCCCAGAGAAGACTGGAGTGCCGCTGTTGAGGCCGACACACGCAGCCCACGTCCCCAGATCAGACTGATGATCACCCCGAAACCACTCCCTCCCCTCTTTTGGTTTAATGAGTAATAACCTGAAAATATTTTACCCTTATTTTAGTGAGAAATACAGTGTGCACAGGAAGAGCATGACACATCCGTACAGTCTAGGACTTGCTATAAACAAACACCTGACAAAGCTCCCTCAGATGACTAACCATCAACATGGAATTTCCTCTACAGGGGGTTTTTAAAATAAATGTCTGTGGTTCAAAATGAAACTGCAACCACCATTATCTCTTTGAGAAACAGTCCTGAAAGCCACCCCTGTGCTCTTTACGAAGAAAACTTTTCCCCATAAATTTTGAATACATTTTCCCTCACAAGTCAAAAACATCCCCTTTGATCCACCATCTGTCTTTACTCAACAATACTAGAAATACTGCAGTAAGGCCGGGCGCGGTGGCTCACGCCTGTAATCCCAGCACTTTGGGAGGCTGAGGCGGGTGGATCACCCAAGTCAGGAGTTCGAGACCATCCTGACCAAAATGGTGAAACCTCGTCTCTACTAAAAATACAAAAATTAGCCAGGCATGGTGGCAGGCACCTGTAGTCCCAGCTACTTGGGAGGCTGAGGCAGGAGAATCACTTGAACCTGGGAGGCGGAGGTTGCAGTGAACTGAGATTGCACCATCGCACTCCTGCCTGGGCAACAAAAGCAAAACTCTGTCTCAAAAAAAAAAAAAAAGAAATACTATAATAAATACAAGGAGAAATTAAAGGAATACTGGTAAAATCTAAGTTATCTCCTACAGAAACATTCCCCAATCGAGGCAGCTGATGAGACCACAGCATCTCGACCACCAGTCCTACCAAGGCAGACCCGCACGCTGGTCCAGGGCTGCTCGAAGCCTGACACGCTCAGTGCAGACGTGAAGAATGCCTTACAAGGCCAGGCGTGGTGGCTCAAGCCTGTAATCCCAGCACTTGGGGAGGCTGAGACGGGCGGATCACAAGGTCAGGAGATCGAGACCATTCTGGCTAACACTGGTGAAACCCCGTCTCTACTAAAAAAAACCTAGCTGGGTGGGGTGGTGGGTGCCTGTAGTCCCAGCTACTCGGGAGGCTGAGGCAGGAGAATGGCGTAAACCCAGGAGGCGAAGCTTGCAGTGAGTTGAGATCCGCCACTGCACTCCAGCCTGGGCCACAGAGCGAGACTCTGTCTCAAAAAAAAAGAATGCCTTATGTGTACATTTCTCTGACTCTTCTCTGCAGCCTTTTCTGGTTTCAACTCTAGATTTCTTTCGTAATTCTGACTCTGTATCTGCCTCTCCCACTAGAATGTAGGCATTGCAACATAGTAAGGACTGTGTCTGTTTTTGTGCAACTGTTGACTGAATGAATGCACAGATGAATAAAAGAATATCTTGCTGTTACACCGACTCTTAGTAAAAATGCCTCATGGGTTTATGACTCAATCTCAACTGTTTTTAGGACAAAACCATGAGGCATTCATAGGAAGGCTATTACTCTACCTTTTACAAATAGTCTTTACCGTTTGGTTATTTTATATTTTATCCTTTTTAGTAGAGACAGGGGTCTTGCTATGTCACCCAGGCTGGTCTCAAACTCCTGGCCTCAAGCGATCCTCCCACCTTGGCCTCCCAAAGTGCTGAGATTCCAGGCATGAGCCATGGCACCCGGCCTGTTTCAACTAAGAAGCCAGCGTTTCTTTAGCATCCACATTACTCCAGTACAAGACTTCCAGCACATTCTTGTCTCTTCTCAGGTCCTCTCTCTTGGACTCATCTTCATTGCACAGCTGAGGAGCCAGGAGCTCCACGGGGTGAGGTGACAGCCAGGGCACCTGGGCTGGGGCTGTGATTTCCAGCTTGCCCCTCCGCCAACATCAGCCATCAAATCAGCTGACTGCCCTGACGCAGGTCCACGTGACATCTCTTGTACTTCAGAAAGAGTATTGTTCTCCAAACGGAATCCTTTTTTCACCCAAAACATACAAGAATCTGACCTACCTATCACATGTATGTTCCCTGAAAATACATACACCTATTATGTATCAATAAAAATAGACAATAGGCCGGGCGTGGTGGCTCACACCTGTAATCCCAGCACTTTGGGAGGCCGAGGCGGGCGGACCACGAGGTCAGGAGATCGAGACCATCCTGGCTAATATGGTGAAACCCTGTCTCTACTAAAAATATAAAAAATTAGCTGGGCGTGGTGGTGGGCACCTGTAGTCCCAGCTACTTGGGAGGCTGAGGTAGGAGAATGGCGTGAACCCGGAAGGCGGAGCTTGAGGGGAGCCGAGATCGCGCCACTGCACTCCAGCCTAGGCGACAGAGCGAGACTCCGTCTCAAAGAAAAAAAAAAAAAGACAGTAACTTTTTTTTTTTTTTTTTTTGAGATGGAGTCTCGCTCTGTTGCTCAGGCTGGAGTACGGTGGTGTGATCTCGGCTCACTACAACCTCCGCCTCCTGGATTCAAGCGATTCTCCCACCTCAGCCTCCCGAGTAGCTGGGATTACAGACATGTATTACCATACCCAGCTAATGTTTGTATTTTTACTAGGGACGCGGCTTCAGCTAGTTTGGCCAGGCTGGTCTCAAACTCTTGACTTCAAGTGATCCACCCGTCTCGGCCTCCTAAAGTGCTGGGATTACAGGCGTGAGCCACGGTGCCCGGCCGACATACACTGATCTGCCACCCTCATGCCTCACATCTGTGCTAAGCAGCTAGGAAAGTTAAAAACAAAACAAAAAAACTTTGTGTCCTTTTACAGTAACTGATTCATTCTAGATACCTAGTACATTTCTCAATACCTACATAAAATGTTTACTTCCCTTTTTAACATGTGTATTCACATTTTAAGTTCCCATAATTGAAGAAGCAATGGCCACCACCATTGCACCAGGCACAGTGAAGACACCTTCAGGCAAATCACCTCCTTTAATCCTTACCATGCGCAAGGCAGGCAGGATCCCTATCCTTACAGATGTGGTCCGAGGTGTCCGCAAGGACACTTGACAGGCAGAGCTGGGACTCACACACAGCACTCACGGCTACCAGAGTACGCAAGCCTTGCCACCAGGCCACACTGCCTTGAACTCTTTTGATAACAGCTATGCTTAAATCAAACAAAAGGAGCTGGAGGAACCAAATGCATGACAATCCATCCTCACCAGGTTCACTCAGTTCCCTCAGTTCAGTCTGCGAGCACAGGAGCACCTGCCCACCAGTGAGGTCTGCCGGTGCCAAGCCCTGTGCTAATGGTTTCCTAAACTCTACCTCAACGCACAATGCCACTCACCCTACACTGCCTGAGCACCTCCTGCTCCTGCTCTCAGGGCGTTCATCTTCAGAAGAGGGCAGGAAGAAAACCCATCACCATCTCCTGGAATGGGCAGGCAAGCCACTGGCGGCACTCGGGTTGGCCGGAGGGGGCATGCCAGTTAAGGGGACAGGAGAGAAATAACTCAGTCAGAACAATTTTCTGAATATTTGAAGGAAAAAAATAAGGTGAGCTCCCTCTCACATCTTATTACAAAATAAATTTCAAATAGAAACTGTAAATAGGTAGTACTTTTAAATGGAACAAAAACATCCACAGAAATATTTTAAAATTTAATAACATTTTATAGTTTTGGGGTGGGAATGCTCTTTCTGGGATTACAGGCGTGAGCCACTGCGCCTGGCCCTCTTTCTTAGAACCAAAAAGAGGTTGCAAAAGATTTCTGGCTGGGCGTGGTGTCTCCCACCTGTAATCCCAGCACTCTCGGAGGCCGGGGCAGGTGGATCACTTGAGGCTGGGAGTTCGAGACTAGCCTGGGAAACACGGTGAAATCCCATCTGTACAAAAAAAAAAAAAAAAAAAAAATTAGCCAGTCATGGTGGCATGCATCTGCAGTCCCAGCTACTCGGGGCGCTGAGATGGGAGGATTGTTTGAGCCTGGGGAAGTCAAGGCTGCAGTGATCCGAGATCACGCCACTGCACTCCAGCCTGGGTGACACAGTGAGACCCTGTCTCAAGGGAAAGAAAAAAACTGTGTGCGTGTGTGTGTGTGTGTATATATATATACACACACACACACATATTTCTCTAATTGCATGACAAACTGGGAAATTTGTTTGACATCATAAATACACAAACCTAAAGGTATAAACCTAAATATGCAGTTTATATAAATTAATGAAATCAAAAACTCCAACAGGAAATGATGAGGGATATGACTGGATAGTGCGTATGAGAAAAAATGGCCACTCCCATCCATGCGGGAGGATTTCAAGTTTGTTTCAGAAGCCTTTTAAAATTACAAGCCTTCTGATCTAGTAACTCAGCAACTAGGCATTTGTCCTAAGGAAATACTCAGGCGTCTACACATGAAAAGACTGAGAAGGACTGAAAGGTCCATCAGCAGAAAATGGGTTCAATGAACTGAGGAGAGTCTAGTGACATCGTGCTTCTCCATCAATTACGCGGACAGAGTTCCATGTGTTGGTAAGTGGGAAAAAGCTTCAGAATGGTGTTTGATGCAATCCCATCTGTCCTGTGTTATACACACGTACACATTTGGTGTATGAAAGGGAAAACTTACGGAAGGATTATAAAACAAAGTATTTATCGTGATTATTCCTGAGTGGTCAAGCTATAGTCTTTCTACTCTTCTCTATGCTTCTACTTATTCATTTTATATTTTATTATTTTATGAGACAGAGTCTCACTCTGTTGCTGAGGCTGAAGTGCAGCGGTGCGATCATAGGGCTCAAGTGATCCTCCTGCCTCAGCCTCCTGAATAGCTGGGACTACAGGTGTGTGCCACCATGGCAGGCTACATATATATATACACACACACACACACATTTATAAATATATATTTTATATATATTTATATTTAATATTATATTTTATATTTATTATATATATATTTTATATAGATGGAGCCCTGCTGTGGTGTCCAGGCTGGTCTCAAACTCTTGGATTTAAGCGATCCTCCTGCCCCAGCCTCCCAAAGTGTCGGGATTACAGGTGTGAGCCACTGCACCTGGCCTGCGCGTCTGCATTTTTTAAGTAAGTTTATTATATTTGTTATTCAAAACTAAATTATTCTTAAAAAATGAACAAATTCTGGGAGGAGGATGAGTGTTGGATACATCATTCTGTTTTCCTCTGACATATCCCTAAGTTAAAGAAAATAGCTGGGCGCAGTGGCTCAAGGCCGGGCACGGTGGCTCCAGCCTGTAATCCCAGCACTTTGGGAAGCCTGAGATGGGCGGATCACAAGGTCAGGAGATCGAGACCATCCTGGCTAACACGGTGAAACCCCGTCTCTACTAAAAAATACAAAAAACTAGCCTGGCAAGGTGGCGGGCGCCTGCAGTCCCAGCTACTCGGGAGGCTGAGGCAGGAGAATGGCGTAAACCCGGGAGGTGGAGCTTGCAGTGAGCTGAGATCCAGCCACTGCACTCCAGCCTGAGCGACACAGCGAGACTCTGTCTCAAAAAAAAAAAAGAAAAAGAAAAAGAAAATAGAAGCTGGCTGGGTGCAGTGGCTCACGCTGGTAATCCTAGCACTTTGGGAGGCCAAGGCGGGCAGACCATCTGAGGTCAGGAGTTCGAGATCAGTCTGACCAATGAGGTCGGGAGTTCGAGAC
Source organism: Papio anubis (assembly GCF_008728515.1). Classification (NCBI taxonomy): domain Eukaryota; kingdom Metazoa; phylum Chordata; class Mammalia; order Primates; family Cercopithecidae; genus Papio; species Papio anubis. The sequence continues at coordinate 135,770,601 of NC_044983.1, forward strand.
TAGTCTGACATGGTGAAACTCCGTCTCTACAAAAAATACAAAATTAGCTGGGCATGGTGGCACGTGCCTGTAATTCCAGCTACTCGCAAGGCTGAGGCAGGAGAATCGCTTGAGCCCTGGGGGTGGAGGTTGAGATGAGTCGAGATGGCACCATTGCACTCCAGCCTGGGCAACAAGAGCAAAACTCCATCTCAGAAAAAGAAAAGAAAAGAAAATAGAAGCTTAAGACGTAAGCACAGACAGTCATTATGCCATTTAACAGATGCCCAGAGAGATTTAAAAAGTGCCCAATTCAAGATCTGCAGTGAGCCCGTTTGCCCAGCATAGTCTCACAGATAAACAAAGTGGTATTACAGGTGAGGCAGCATGTCCTGGTCACATGGAGGCTGGGAGGTAGTTGGTGGAACAGCAGGGGAGAGGCAAGTGGCCAGGGTGGGGGACGCGCCCATGTCATTGAATGGCTGCTGCGTTTTTGTGACCACTGTCTCATCCTGTGAGACACAGCCCTGTCCGGGAGAACTCCCCTGGTGCCCGCCAGCCCAGGGGGACCTGCCTGAGGGTGCCAGCCAGCCAGCCAAGGTACAGACAGGGACCCTGGCCCTAGAGTGTGTCCCACTGTTCTGCCCCATTGCTGGTGAACATGTTGTTTGAAATAGAAGACTAAAGCCACAATGTGGGTTTACATCATGGTTAAAGCGAACTCACGCTGGAATTGTATAGAAGGAAAAAACCACTCATCAGAAGAGCTGTTTCGTTCATTTATAACCACGCCCTGCACAGTGTAGGGAGGGCCTGGCCAGCTCCAACAGGGACGTCCCCTCCCTCCTCACACTTGCTGGGCTGAATCATCTGCAGAGGTGGCAGGAAAACCGCCTCATTTACATACACCCTTTCCGGCAAGCACAGCCAGGGATTCCAATTCCCAGAGCCTCCCAGCCTCTCCAGCGCCAACGCAGCACGGCGTGGATGCAGGGTGGCGTGGGCAGCGGTGGCACAAGGTGCTCATACCCAGCTGGAGTTGAAGTCTGGCTGACATTGCTTTCTCTGACTCCATTTCTGGCAGCAGGCAGGGACACCGAAGGGTGGCTGGGCAGGGCCACCCTGGCCTCCCTGCCTGAGTGGGGGCCCTTTCCAGGGGGACGGCCTCCTGGCTTCAAGCCTGAATCTCGACGAGGGAAGAAGAAGAAATGAGCATTCAGAAATCCCAGGCCCACTCCTGTCACTTTCAGCCTGATCTACAGGATTAGCTTCTGAGGCCTTATTTAAGGGAAAAGGAATCAAGAAAAAAAAAAAAGACATAAAAAATGAAAAACTGCCATCTAAGTTCCGTCCCACAGGGTTACTAACACATCTTAGCCTTTCTGCCTGTCTTGAAAAGAATAAATGTCTATTTTTATCAGCGAGGCAGCAAAATCCATCAACATCTCCTGTTCATCTGCTGAAACGCACACGCCCGTTCCACTCATCGCTGGGGTGTTGCGTCATCTGCCACCTGGGAGGACCAAGAGATGACCCTGCCCGCCAGGGGCCTCACAGCAGATGCCAGTGCCAGTGCCAGCGGATGCTTGGGCTGCGGGAGGCCCTGACCCTGGTGGGGCCCCATGCTGGGCTGTAGGGCGCAAGGCTCTCCTTTCTGGGTGCCAGGTTGAACACTGAGCTTACTATTGTACAAGATCTAACCCAGGAGGGTGAGAAAGGAGGGGATGATGCAGGACAGCAAGAGGGACTGGGGTCCCACAGAGCAGCTCAGCCACTGCCGGCCTCCGGGTCGGGAAATAGACACCCACACGAGTGTCCATGACCCGTATGGGAAGACGCCTGAACCCCAAGACGGTGTGTTCTGTGCTGGAGGAAAACTTCCAGGGCTGCGGTCAGGTGTTCTGAAGCCACAGCACCAAAAAAAATTCTCTTTGGCAAAGGCAGCAGGACTCAACAGGAAGCAGACGTTTGTGTTCCATTACCTGAGGAAAAGCAAACGCTGCTGACATTTCTACCCAGAGACAAGAGTTTACATCTCTCCTGCTTCGCAGCCACCTTTCCTACCAGGAGAATGCCTAGCCCTTCTCCACCCTGTGCCGGGCCTGACAGTCAGCTCCTCTGGGAGTGCCTCCATTTCCCTGTGTGTACGAGCCCACGGTGCCCTTGGACCGCCGGTCCACTCTGCGCGGCAGCACCGCACCCGGAGCAACAGCTCTTCCTCCCACTTGCCCGACAGACAGCCCTGCGTGCCGAGCCTGTCTGAGCCCCGCCAGGAGGAAGCGCGTGCTGGCTGCTCTCCGCCTGCTCTGGCACTCTGGCCTGCTGCTCCTCTGCCTGCCACCCCCCAGCCCTATTTCCTCCTCTGAAAACTGGAGCTACACCTGCCCCAACGGGGCAGAATTACCTTAGATGGCACAAGACAACTGTGCACAAGACAACTCTTCTCCAAAGCTTTCAGGGCCCAAACCCGGCCACCTCCTTGCAGGACCCATGGCAACCGTGGGCTCACACCACCAGCCTCCCTATGCGTTTTCCTGCCTCTGCTTTTGCTCAATCTGCTCAACGACAGAAACGCGACAACAGAGGCCACTTTCTCCAAACCCAGCTCTCCCTCCTTGAGGCTCCCATCCTGCTGCTCACGCCGAGGCCACGCTACCCTGCAGTCCGCAGCTCACAGGCAGAGGTGCAGGTCTTCCCATCAGACCCGGAGCCCAGTGAGGACAGGGTCGGCCTCCTCATCTTGCCACCTCACAGTGCCCAGCAGTGTTAAAATCCAGCAGGATGCGCCCGCTCGGGAAGCAGTCCCCAGAGCGAAACTGTCCCCACATCTGAAGTTTCTGCCATCCCACCGACAGGCCAGCATCGAAGGGACGTGCACTGAGCATCCACGACGTGGTGGCGCCGCTGTGGTTTCTTAACCAGAACACAAAATTCCGTGACCAGGATTATCACCCGCTCGTTTCATACACGAGACGGGGGAAGCCAAATTAACCACTGGGGCCACAGCAGAAACACGCGTGCTGGAATCTGAAACGAAGTCTGTTGGATTCTAAGGGCTCAACATCTTTTGGGATGATGAAGATGAAGCCTTCCAAGAGCAACCAGAGTTGAAAGAAGAAAAGCCGGAGGGCCTGTGAACACCCCCAACCCCCCAAAACCTGCAGCTCCGGGCCCGACACTCCCAGGTCGGGGTTTTGAATTTACACTACCTAAAGGGTCCAGGCCACCACCTAAGCGAGAAATTTAACACACTCATCCGGGGTGCTCAAAGCCATCTCTCTAAATGAGGTGCCTGGTGTGCAGACATCCCTTATATGGTTTACATCTTTTCACCTGTCTGGAAATCAAGATTCTTTCATGATTTTTCTGTTTGTTTGCTTTTCCCCGAGACAAGATAATCTCACTCTGTCTCCCAGGCTAGAGTGCAGTGGCGCAATCTCGGCTCACTGCAACCTCTGCCTTCCAGGTTCAAGCGATCCTCCTGCCTCGGCCTCCAGAGTAGCTGGGATTACAGGCACCCACCACCACACCTGGCTAGCTCTTTATTTTTCGTAGAGATGGGGTTTCACCGTGTTGGCCAAGTTGGTCTCGAACTCCTGACCTCAAGTGATCTGGTTCTCTCAGCCTCCCAAAGTGCTGGGATTACAGGCATGAGCCACCGTGCCCTGCCCACTCATGATTTAAAAGGCAAATGGACACAAAGACACATATAGACAACGTGATGGCCTCCGTGAAGACGAGACACCTTTGCAGGCGCACTGTTAGAGCCAGAAAGAATCCAGCCAGCTTGCTGAACCACAATGCATTCCTATATGTGAGCAACAATTAGAAAAGTTATTTTTTACAAAGACGTCATTACAAACAACAAACGCTGTAAGGCACAAAAGTGGGACATGTAGGAAGTCTACTCGAAAGACATGTCCTTTAATTACTCTTGCGTTTAGCGAGGCCTCTGCTTCCTGGCCTTGTGTTAACTGTAGCCTCTGTTCAGACTCCTGCAGCACATGGAGGAGTCAGCGTCATGGGGTCTAAAAATCCAAAACACGGGGCCAGGCGCAGTGGCTCATGCCTGTAATCCCAGCACTTTGGGAGGCTGAGGCGGGCGGATCACCTGAGGTCAGGAGTTCGAGACCAGCCTGACCAACATGAAGAAACACCATCTCTACTAAAAATACAAAATTAGCCGGGCGTGGTGGTGGGTGCCTGTAATCCCAGCTACTTGGGAGGCTGAGGCAGGAGAATTGCTTGAACCCATGAGGCAGAGGTTGCAGTGAGCCAAGATTACGCCATTGCACTCCAGCCTGGGCAACAAGAGCAAAACTCTGTCTCAGAAAACAAAAAAAAAAATCCAAAACATGCTCTGTTTTCCCATTTGGAGGAGAGTTACATCCTTCTGGAAAGAGGCCTCCATGTCTGCTGGTGCCACGTCTGTCCTATGTTCCCTCTCTCTGCTCTGCCTCCTTCAAACCCCTGTGAGTGGGTCACCAAGACCCCGTAGGATTGACGGGAAGGCAGAGGTTGCGGTGAGCCGAGATCACACCACTGCACTCCAGCCTGGGCGACAAAGTGAGACTCCGTCTCAAAAAGAAAAGAAAACAAACAAACAAAAAAACTCAAATTGCGTCCAGAATCTGTCAACTTCATCTCCACCATTTGCATGCAGGCCAGAGCCATCATCTTCTCCCAGCTGGATCACTTCACAGTGCCTACCAAGGCCCCCTGTGTCCACACAGCAGCTAGAGACACCAGGAAGGACGACCGGGTCATCCCTCCACTCTTAAGTGCCCCAGTAGCATCTCACCTGCACCTGGAGGCAGTCAGTTTCCCACGGGTTCTGAGGCCCTCCGGCCACAAGGCACCCAACACGCTCCCCGCCCCAGGGCCTTTGCACTTCCCGTCTACTCTTTCCTCAGATCCCTGCGGTTTGCTCACCCACTCACCTCCTTCAGGTCTTTGTTCCATGTCACCTCCTTAGAGCCTGCTGACTACCTTGTTAAAAAAGGTACGTGCCCCAGCAGCTCCAGCCCCCCGCTGTGCTCGCCTCGACAGTGCTTGCTGCCTGGCACACTACATCGCGGGTCCTCCCTGAACTAGGCACACCCAAAGAGAAACGTCTCTGTTTCTGCCCCTGGTCTATCCTGGAGCTTAGAACTATGCCTGGCAAGTGCGAGGCTGATGCATATGAACCACGTGGTGAATGGTCTCCAGGTAGGTTCTAGTTCTCCCTTCGCTCCCCAACCATGGCACGGTCTGGGGCTGTCTGCCCCAGCCTGGTTGCTTCTTTTTCTGGAGCAACAGAGCATGTGGCTGCCAGCTAGAGTCGTCTCTTGGTGTTTGCCTAGAACCTGAACACATCCTCCCATCTACCTTATATCAGCTCTAGATTACTTACAATACCTAAAACGAACACTATATAGTTATTATACTGTACTTTTAAATTTTATAATATTTTTTATTGCTTTTTTCCCCCAAATATTTTCTACCCCTAGGTAAGGCACCCTGCTTTGGCAGGTTTACGTGATAGGCAGGTCAGTGGCGGGCCAGCACACAGAAACCACACAGCCTCCTCCTCCACGGTCTTTCCCCTTTGGGATGAAGATGCCCTGCAGCCTGAATCCCTGAATAGCTGCATGGAGCAGAGCAGCTAAGCCCACACAGCCCTGGAAATTTACATGAAGGAAAAATAAGCTTCTTCAGGGCTTGGATTCCTGCAAGAGCCACTGAGTTTGCATTCATTTGTTTTAAGAACTTCATCCACCACAACGATCATATCCCTCCCTCCCTAGTCACTAGGTTTTCCACATGAACACATGAGGGTCCTTTTTTTTGTTGAGACGGAGTCTTGCTCTGTCGCCCAGGCTGGAGTGCCATGGTGCAATCTCAGCTCACTGCCAGCTCTGCCTCCCGGGTTCACGCCATTCTCCTGCCTCAGCCTCCCAAGTAGCTGGGACTACAGGCGCCCACCACCACGCCTGGCTAATTTTTTGTATTTTTAGTAGAGACGGGGTTTCACTGTGTTAGCCAGGATGTTCTCGATCTCCTGACCTCGTGATCCAGCCGCCTTGGCCTCCCAAAGTGCTGAGATTACAGGCGTGAGCCACCGCGCCCGGCTGAGGGTCCGTATTACAGAGTGGAATAGATGTTAAAAATAAATATCATGAAGGGAAAGTTTAGCCTCTATTGATGTTATCTCTTCTGTGACATTTTCTTATTACACATCAAAATATCCCCAGCCTACATAGCTATAAGGTCATGTTGGCACCACTGTCATTATAAAGGGAAAAAACTGTCCTCTCCCCTGTGATATATTTGGAAATCCAGCATTTCGACTCAGCATTTCCTTAGGTAGAAGAATACTCCCACATTTATCTTAAATTACAATCACCGTACATTGTGAAAAGAAAAACTGTTCCAATGTTAACAAAACAGGGCACACGTGGAACAGTAAACTGTACATCATGGTGGTGTTAGAAAACAGTCAGAACAGACTCCGTGAAATAAGCTTTAGCTTTAAGTAAAATCTCCCTGTAAGCTTCAGCAGGCTTCTGCAGCCCATCCTTGTGGCTCAAGCTAATTCAATTGCATGGAGATTCAACTTTAATTCCCCGCACTTGGAATGAATACAGCTCCCTGAGGGATACTTAAAAGCAAATTTAACAAATGACAGAAATCAGAAAATTTCCCCAATTTGTCCAACCAGCTATTTGAAATGTCAATTCTAAACACTGGCATCCCGGAGAGCTACCATTTTTTTCCTAGTCAGAATAATTAATTAGGAGTAAATTGCTGAAAATCAAGCAGACAAAATATCCAGGAGTGTTTGCTTCTTTGATCAATTCCTTCCTGAAGAGAGACGAGCTCACAATTTAAAACAAATCGAAATGGTGTTCTACTTCCTCAGAGGACTGAAGAAAAGTTAACGACGACGCCTGCACGCATGTTGGATCGCAGGCCATGCCACGTGCAGTGCTCTGGCCACATCTTTTAAATGACATAATTATGGATTTCCTTCTATTATTTGCTATCCGAAAGGCAGGCCTGCTGCTGGCCCCAACTTCAGAGACCAGCCCAGAATTGGTGGGGGCCTCAGACAGTGCGGGTTGACTCAGGCCCCCACGGCGGCGTGGCGGAGATTACAGATGGGGTCTAATCTGGCCCCGTGGACCTGGCTCAGCAGACGGTGGAACCCCAGATCTCACTGGGAATTCTGTCAGCCAAAACACATACCACAAAGCAGAGGGTGCGGTGCCTTCAAGCTCCACACTGGGCTACGCTGGCAGAGCTGGGATGACAAATGTGCATGAGAGGACGGATCCAGGGCCCGGTTTTTCTTCTTGTTAAAATTCAGATAAATTTACCACCTTAGCCATCTTCCAGTGTACACTGAGGTGGCCTTTAGCATATCCACGCTGTTGTGTAACCAATGCAACCACCCAATTCCTGGGCACCTTTGTCACCCCCAAAAGAAGCCACGTGCCCATTAAGCCGTCACACCTCGTTCCCTCCAAAGCCCAGCCCCTGGCACACGCACCTGCGTTCTCTCTCAATGGCTCTTCCTAGTCTGGACATTTCCAGAGGTGGAGTCGTGCACGTGGCCCTCTGTGCCTGGCCTCCCTCACGCGCCATGTTGTCCCTGAGGCTCATCCGCGCTGCAGCTGTGTCTGCGCTCCAGTGGGGCCGGATTTAAGACTCCCTCAAGAGGGGCTCACTCCAGCCCCACACTGCTGTGGCCCCTTCCACAGACTCAAGCTCAGCCATGTGCCTTGCCTGGCAAATGGCACAGGCATGACTGTTCCGCATCCCTCAGGGCTTGCAAAGGTGCCAGCTGCTTCTGCTGTGCCCTCTGCTGGGATTCCTTTCTCCCGGGGATGGGCTGCCCCTCCCTCAGGATGAAGGAGCTGTGTGGAGTGGGCCCATCATTCAGGCCCATGCAAGACCCCATCCAAGGTGACCGAGAGGCTAAGTTGGCCTCTGACCAGACGTCCCTCTGGGTCCTGCAGTCCCAGCAGCCCCGGAGGCTCAGACACGGTAGGAAATGCTGCTGTAGGCCACAAGGCCTTGAGGTGCACCAGGGAAACAACGCACTGGAGCAGATACGCTCTCAAGCTCATCAGAATGAGTGGAACGTGCTGTGCACTGTCGGAAAGTTAGAAGCACCATGCTGGTCTCTGCTCAGTGGCACCTTCCATCCAGCTGGGAGTTCATGTTCAAGAACTTGAAAATTACATAAGCAAAAACGCTTAGCGATGTTGAAATTAATGCTAATTATGTGTACAAATACCCATTCAAACAAAGAGGCAATAAAAAGGCTTAAAAAAATATATCAGCAAATGAAGGAGCGACCAGGCTGTCTTCAGCCTGGGCTGAAGACAGACGGGGTGCAGGGCTCTGGGGTAGGGAGGATGCATGGGGGTACCACGCCAGGCGTGTCTGAGGCTCTGCAAGCCACCGCATGCTGTCTTCTAGGGGAGGATCTGCAGCTTTCGCAGGGGTGCCCAGCGGTAGGTCAGAAGCCACGCCGGGACCCAGCTGATGAAGACCCATCCCCCTGCTGGTCCAGGGGTAGCCCTAGTTCCCAGCCACCGCTCTTGACTATAAACTTGGACAAGAAAAGGAATGATGACAAGTGGCTGATGAAGCTAAATTAAAGGTACTCTCTGAAGGAAGGGAGGAGAAAGCTACAAACCTGCTCAAAGGCTTCCGAACTGGCACGGGGGCCAAGCGAGAATGGGGGCGGTAACAGCTGCTGGGCAGGAAAACTGCCGGGAGGGATGAGGCTTAGCAAATGGACAAGTCAGTTAGTACCTGCAAAATGAAGCACGGTGTCAAAAACCGCTTTATTTTCCGCACTCTGTTCAATATTCCATGCCTTCGAGGCTCCAAATATACTCAACATGACCAGTGTTATAAACAAATTATGCAGACTAAGTTGCTTTCTCATAATTATAAATCAATCATGCTCACAGTAAAATATTTGCAACTCAAAAAGGTTTACTATAAATAAAGTAAGATTTTTTTCCATAATTAAATATGCCAAGAAATACCACTGAAGTATATCCTCCCAGGGCATCGATGACATTTTAATTTGTCTGAAGAAACCAAGTAGATTCTGATCCCTAAGGAGGGGACCCAGGGAGATGCCTCTACCCATTTCCAGCACAGGAAGACCTTGCAGGCAGCAGCGTGGAGCCCCCACCTACCGCGAGAGCAGGCGAGGAGCACACAGTTCACTTAACACTGTTGACAGTTCTTGGAAACGGCAAGTTTAAGTGACATGATGTTTAACAAACATTTTTTTCCTAATCAACATTAAAACAAAACATTATTCAAGAACCTGATGTACTTTGTTTTGCTTAAAAATGCAGTTTCCAACAACCTCTCCACAACACTGAGGACTCACTAAACATTCTCCAAAAGTTGATGCTTTCAGCACAATGTGAAAAAAAAACAGCCAAACGAAGCCTATACATTCTGACAAAGTTACATACAAAGTTATCATCCTGGCAAGGCTTGGAAGCATAGCAAATTAAAACTTCTATAATTGGCTGGGAGGGGTGGCTCACGCCTGTAATCTCAGTACTTCGGGAAGCCGAGGTGGGCAGATCACCTGAGGTCAGGAGTTCGAGACCAGCCTGGCCAACATGGCAAAACCCCGTCTCTACTAAAAATACAAAAATTAGCTAAGCGTTGGTGGCATGCGCCTGTAGTCCCAGCTCCTCGGGAGGCTGAGGCAGAAGAATTGCTTGAACCTGGGAGACGGAGGTTGCGGTGAGCCAAGACTGCACCACTGTACTCCAGCCTGGGTGACAGAAGAAGACTTGTCTCAAAAAAATAATAATAATAAAAAATTCTATAATTTAAGGCTGGGCACGGTGGCTCATGCCTGTAATCCCAGCACTTTGGGAGGCCGAGGCGGGTGGATCGCCTGAGGTCGGGAATTGGAGACCAGCTTGACCAACATGGAAAAACCCCGTGTCTACTAAAAATACAAAATTAGCTGGGCGTGGTGGCACATGCCTGTAACCCCAGCTACTCAGGAGGCTGAGGCAGGAGAATTGCTTGAAGCCAGGAGGCGGAGGTTGTAGTGAGCCAAGATCATGTCATTGCACTCCAGCTTGGGCAACAAAAGTGAAACTCTGTCTGAAATTTAAAAAAAAAAAAAAAATTCTATAATTTAAAAATGAGCCAGATGCAACGGTGTCCACATGAAGTCCCAGCTACTCAGGAGGCTGAGGCAGGAGGATTGCCTGAACTCAAGAATTCAAGGCTGTAATGTGCTATTACTGTACCTGTGAATAGCTTCTGCACTCTAGCCCGGGCAACCTAGTGAGACCCCGTCTCACCCCCATCTCTTAAAGAAAAATTATGTGCATGTGTGTATATATATACACACATACACACACACACACACACGTATGGAAAAAACCAAATGTCCACTGACAAATGAATGGATAAACAAAATGTATTCTATCCATACAGTGGAATACTACACATCCATGAAAAGGAATGGGGCACTGGCACCTGCTATGACATGGATGAACCTTTACAGCATTGTTAGGCGAAAGAGGCCAGACAGAAAAGGTCACACGTATGACTTCAGAACAGGCCACTTATGGAGATGCGGCGCAGAGCGGTGGGTGCCAGGGGCTGGGAGGGGGCCATAGGAAGCAGCTGCTCATGGAGCGCAGGGCTTCTGCTCCAGGTGACGGAAACGTCCGGACCTCGATGGAGTGATGCACGCCCAACATCATGACGGACTTAACACAGCTGAGTTAGGTACTTTACACCGGTTCGTTTTGTTCCACATACTTTACAAACATATGGAATATCTAATCAATAATCAGTGAATCTGCTCAGCACGTAGCTCCTTTATACTCCCCCTGGAGGAACTGATACCTTCCCCTGTGGTCTTTGGTGAAGGACACATAGAATGAATGAATGGTCAGCAACAACAGATTATTTAGACCTTTAACCACCACTCCTAAACACACAGTGGTGATCTGGGCTTGTGAGCTCTGTCTGGAGAAAGCAAAGCTGTTGTTTTTCAGACATTAGCATTAGACAGAGATAACCTGTGAGAGGTGGATGTTACACTTGGCACTTCTTACGCTGCCATTGATTACCATTCTGCCCTCTTTCCCCTCCAGCACGCTCCGGTCTCCTGTCACATCCCCAGGGCAGGCAGCAAATCTGCAGAGCTCTGGCAGCACAGTGGCTACTTTCCCTGGTCTCCTTCTCTGTGCAAATCACCACAGTCCCAAGGACATCAGCCATGTCACCCTCTACTGTTTTCTCCACAGTCGTCCGTGCAGACCCCAACAGACAGGTCTGCAGCTCCTCTGCTTTGCCAGCTCTGTGCCCCCTCCCAGTGCTATTCAGGGCCCTGAGCTGCCCGCAGCTGGCAGGCAGGCATCAAGCAAGCAGGAGACTGGGGCGGGGACCTGAGCAGACACCACGGACGGAGCGGGTCCAGGCTGAGGGAAGGTCATGGCTGGCGGCACCATGTGCCACCTGGGACTGCATCCAGTGCCACCCAGGCAGGCACCAGCCAGGACGATCAACAGGGAAGTGCCATTCCCCAGCCTCTGCTGCGCAGGCCAAACACCTGCAGTTTGGGGCCACTGATCCGACACCCCTAAAACGCCCTGAGTCAGACGAAGGCAGTGAGGAGTGTCCCTGCCAGATCTAGTATTTTTCAGCTGCTCCAGGGCAGCAAGGGTCACAGAACAGCATCCTGGCAATGTCTGGATACCTGAGTCAGCCCCATGGGGTGATGGGGCACCCCTCGCAAGAATCTGCAACTGTGTAGGGGCCCATGGTGAGGTCCTGCTCCTCCCAAATACGCCACAGGCCGTCCCCACCCACCACCTCGGTTCCACCACTGGGTCACTGCCTCACCAGGCCTAACACCCACGGGACCCCGAAAAATGTCTGCAGATCCAGCAAGCATCTCTTGGAGGCTCCGCTGTGCCAGGGGCCTGGCGGGGAACAGGATGCTGCCTCAGGGCCTCCCAGTCCTTCCCTGCGGGCCACAGGCTTGTGTACATCACCAGAATGGAAAGGAAAAGCCAGCGTGAGCCAAGTGCTAAGCGGCTGCAGAGAGGACTGCGGGATCCTCAGCTATTTGGCAAAGTTCCATAAGAAACCTGTTTTGAGCCAATCTTGGAAAGAAGGAATTTCCATGAGCAGAAACGGGGAACCCAGGATGGGCACCGCACCCGGCAGCGTGGTGGGTGGGCAGTGGGGCCTGCCGGGTGGGCTGGGGAGATCACACGGGCTCCAGCCCACACTTGGGGGTCAGTCTGTATTGTCTAAACAGCTGGCAACCTTGAGACTCTGCAAGTAGCAGTGTGGCCACAGCAGGTCGGCACGGCGGCCCACCCATCACCCGGCCCGCTGCTCCCGCACCAGCCTGGCCATCAATTCTCCCTCTGCTACAGCTGCGCCTCTCTCCCTCAGGAATCTGCCATCTCAGTGAGGCCTCCCTAACCACCCTACCTGAACACACCTTGCCCTTCATCCTGACTCTGTCTGCCCATCCCCCTCCACCCCAGATCATAAGCTCTCCGACAGCAGGAATGCTCTGTTTTGGTTGCTCCTTTCTCTTCAGCATCTAGAAGAGGGCCCAGCACAGAGCAGGTGCTCAAGACGTCAGTTGTACAAACAAATGACTGCCCAGAAAAAGACAAAAAACAGACTATAACGGCAGGCATGGGGGCCCACATCTGTAATCCCAGCACGGAAAAAGACAGACTACAACTGCCAGACACACGGGCTCACACCTATAATCCCAGCATGGTGGGAGGCCAAGGCAGGAGAATTGTTTGAGCCCAGGAATTAAAAAACAGCCTGGGAAACAGGAAATACAGCAAGACCTTGACTCTACAAAAAAAAAAAGCCAGGTATGGTGGTGCATACCCGTAATCCCAGCTACCTGAGAGGCTGAGACACAAAGACTGCTTGAGTCAGGGATGTTGAGGCTGCAGTGGGCTATGATCAGCCACTGCACTCTAGCCTGGGTGACAGAGGGACATCCTGTCTCAAGAAACAAAAACAAAAACCCCCAAAACCAAAAACCAAGACAGACAGCAAAGACAAGAGATCAGGAAAGGGAGGAACGTGATCTTGGCTCACTGCAACCTCTGCCTCCCGGGCTCAAGTGCTTCTCCTGCCTCAGCCTCCCGAGTAGCTGGGATTACAGGCACCCACCACCATGCCCAGCTAACTGTTTGTATTTTGTATTTTCAGTAGACATGGGGTTTCACCATGTTGACCAAGCTGGTATTGAACTCCTGACCTCAGGTTTCCACCCACCTCAGCTTCCCAAAGTGCTGGGATTACAGGTGTGAGCCACCATGCCTGGCCAGAGGCTTTCTTAATAAGGGAATAACTTAAAAACTTCTCCACAAAAAGCACAAAGAGAATTCCAACCCTCTGAAGACACTGCTCCTGAAAGCGGCCTATTTTCACCATGAGCAGGGAGCCCGGCTCCCATACTTGCAGCCCAAAAGAGAACACAGGCCCAGCCCAGGCTGGCTCCTGAAGGCGACAGGCCCCTGGGCCCCACCGCCTCTGCACCAGAGGGGTTAGGAGCCCTTGTCCTGCCCATGGCCAACCCCTCATCTGCTCAAAGCAACGGTCCATCCAAAGACTTTGAAAAAAACACACAGTCCCCCAAATCCCTCACAGACTCAGCCAGGCAGCCACTCCATGCACATGAAATTTTAGATTCCAAATCAGATGGTCTTCTTGGGTGGTTTTATTCAAACATGTTTGTAAATCATGATACAATTTAATTAAAGTGGAACATCTCTCCAAAACACTCCGGGATTAAGCAGACACGCGCCTGAGTGCGATCATTCGAGAGTTAAACAGAAGAGGATCTAGGAGTCTACTGACTTCGCGGTTCTCTAAGTGTGGTCTGGGGAGCTTCAGGGGGGTCCCCAGGGCCAGAGCTGCTTGTTTTCCCGGTGCTGACATTTGCTCCGGGGGCTCCAGTGAAACTGCCGGTGCATCTGCACAGCGCCAGGCGGCGGTGCCCGGTGGTGCCCTCAGACACTGGACTCACCACCACAGCACGTGCACAGTACAGGGACAGAACCGGCCTACCTCAGAACGTCCCGGAGAAAGCAGCAAAAAGCATCAAGTTTATTCCACAATGACTCTTAAGCCTTTTCTTTTTTTTTTGATATGGAGACTCGCTCTGTTGCCCAGGCTAGAGTACAGCGGCATGATCTCAATTCACTGCAACCTCTGCCTCCCAGGTTGAAGTGATTCTCCTCCCTTAGCCTCCCAAGTAGCTAGGATTACAGGCACCCATCGCTACACCAGGCTAATTTTGTATTTTTAGTAGAGATGGGGTTTCACCGTGTTGGCCAGGCTGGTCTCGAACTCCTGACCTCAGGTGATCTGTGCGCCTCAGCCTCCCAAAGTGCTGGGATTACAGGCGTCAGCCACTGTGCCTGGCCATGCCCAGCCTCTTAAGCCTTTTGAATGTTCTTTGTGAGGAACTGGCAGGTGCACGTACCCACATACCCCTAAGTGTGAGGCTACCCCGAGGACAGGCACTTGAGTGTGGCCTTTCGAGCTGTGACCTGGAGTAGGGTGCTGGGCAGATGTCTTCTCCAAGCAGACAGAGTGACCTGCACTTCAAAGAAAATGGCTGACGGTGTTTGTTGCAATCATAAAATCCAAGCTTTAACATAAAAACTAGAATTGTGGAAAACTTATATTCGCCACCATGAGCTTCATGCTTCCAAATACCTAAAAGACCTCTCGTGAGTTTGGCCGGGTGCGGTGACTCACACCTGTAATCCTAGCACTTTGGGAGGCTTAGGCGGGCGGATCACGAGGTCAGGAGATCAAAACCATCCTGACTAACATGGTGAAATCCTGTCTCTACTAAAAATACAAAAAATTAGCCAGGCGTGGTGGCGGGCGCCTATAGTCCCAGATAATCGGGAGGCTGAGGCAGGAGAATCGCTTGAACCCGAGACGCAGAGGTTGCACTGAGCCGAGATCATGCCACTACACTCCAGCCTGGGCAACAGAGCAAGACTCCGTCTCAAAAAAAAAAAAAAAAAAAAATTCTGGTGAGTTCAACGGTATTCGTGAATGGGATGTTTGATGATCTGTGCTACTACATGTGTCACTACTGCAAGGCCCGTGTAACTCCGTGGGCCAGTGTGTTCCAAACGCCTAGTGCATGATGGACTAACCACACGGAAGGCAGGATCCATTCGGGCTGCAATTCTACACTGCGGCTGACTTTCAAGAAACAACTGCTTTTTCTGGCTGGGCGTGGTGGCTCACGCCTGTAATCTCAGCACTTTGGGAGGCTGAGGTGGGTGGATCAAGTTTGAGACCAGCTTGGCCAACGTGGTGAAACCCCATCTCTGCTAAAAATATAAAATTAGCCGGGTGTGGGGGCTGTAATCCCAGCTACTTGGGAGGCTGAGGCAGGAGAATCGCTTTTGAACCCAGGAGGCAGAGGTTGCAGTGAGCCAAGATTGCGCCACTACACTCCAGCCTGGGCAACAAGGGCCAAAAAACTCGGTCTCAAAAGAAAAAAAAAATGAAACTACTGCTTTTCGAGTTTTGGTGTAGTAGCAATAAATCTCCGTAATTATCTGAAAAGGCTTTGAAAATAACCCTCCCTTCCAGTTACAAAGCTGTATGAGGTCACATATATATATATATATATATATATATATATATATATATATATTTGGAGACAGAGTCTTGCATTGTTGCCCAGGCTGGAGTGCAACTCACTGCAACCTCCACCTCCTGGGTTCAAGTGATTCAACTGTCTCAGCCTCTCGAGTAGCTGGAACTACAGGTGTGCGCCACCACACCCGGCTAATTTTTGTATTTTTAATAGAGACAGGATTTCACAATGTTGGCCAGGATGGTCTCGATCTCTTGACCTTGTGATCGCCCGTCTCTGCCTCCCAAAGTGCTGGGATTACAGGCATGAGCCACCGGAGCCCAGCCAGATTTTTTTTTTTTCCTTATACTTAAACCAAAACAACATATCCCTGGCCGGGCGTGGTGGCTCACGCCTGTAATCCCAGCACTTTGAGAGGCTGAGGCGGGCGGATCACAAGGTCAGCAGATCGAGACCATCCTGGCTAACACGGTGAAATCCCATCTCTACTAAAAATACATAAAAATTAGCCAGGCCTGGTGGCGGGCACCTGTAGTCTCAGCTACTCGGGAGGCTGAGACAGGAGAATGGTGTGAACCCGTGAGGCGGAGCTTGCAGTGAGCCAAGATTGCACCACTGCACTGCAGCCTGGGCCACAGAGCAAGACTCCGTCTCAAAAAACAAAACCAAAACCAAAAAACAAAAAAACCCCAACATACCCCTGTCAACAGAATCCAGAAGCCAGCTGATGCTTTCTATTAAGGCAGACCTTAAGGAGATTTAGGAAAAATGTAAAACTATGCCCCTCTTCTCATTATATTTTGTTGTTTTAGAAGAAATTATCTTTCATAAAAACATTTATATGAATACATATTTAATATATAATAAAATGACATTTATTGTATCAAATGTTTTTTAAACTCCTGTTTTAATTTGTAATACGATAGATACAACCCACATAAACAAACGATCTTTGGGGTTCTCAATAACTTAAGAATGTAAGGAGGCCCTGACCGAAAACGGCTGAAGAGCTGCCGTCTGAATGTCCCTTTCTGGGAGTGGATTGTCATCTAGAGTATTTTCTTAGAAACACAGCAGCCCTGCCTGAGGTTTCCTCAGGAATAACGGTAATACTGACAGAATCAACGACAAATGGAACCCTATCCACAAGACCACTGCAGAAATTTGGGTCTGGTTTCTATCACACTATAAATACAGCTGGCCAGGCATGGTGGCTCATACCTGTAATCCCAGCACTTAGGGAAGCCGAGGCAGGAGGATCGCTTGAGTCTTGGGGCTTGAGACTAGCCTGGGCAACATGGAGAGACCTTGTCTCCACAACAAAAATGTTTAAAGTAACCAGATGTAGTGGTGCATGCCTGTGGTACCAGCTACTCGGGAGGCTCAAGTGGGAGGATCACTTGGGCCCAGGAGGTTGAAACTGCTGTGAACCATGATCATCCCCGCTGCACTCCGGCCTGAGCCACAGAGCAAGCTTCTGTCTCAAAAAAAAAAAAAAAAAAAGCCAGACACGGTGGCTCACGCCTGTAATCCCAGCACTTTGGGAGGCTGAGATGGGCAGATCATCTGAGGTCAGGAGTTCAAGACCAGCCTGGCCAACATGGTAAAATCCTGTCTCTACTAAAAATGCAAAATCTTAGCCGGGCGTGGTAGTGCACGCCTTTAATCCCAGCTACTCGGAAGGCTGAGGCAGGAGAATCACTTGAACCTGGGAGGCAGAGGTTGCAGTGAACCGAGATCGCGCCACCACACTCCAGCCTGGGCAACAAGAGCAAAATCCCGTCTCAAAAAAAAAAAAAAAGGCACACAAAGAAACCTGCCCTGAAGTTGGGTGTCCTCCTATCCCCAGCTCTAACCCGGCACTGCACACAAGCCCAGCAAAGTCTGGGCACATGATGGGACCAGACTTCAATGCACTGATGGCTACAGCGCCAGGGCCTAAAGGGCGAAGATCAATGCGCACGCCAAGGTGACCAACCGAAGCAGAGGGCCGCAGGGCACCCCAAATGGCTGTGAAACATCCACCTTCTGTTTCTGCTATAAAGACACATGCACACGTATATTTATTGCGGCACTATTCACAATAGCAACGACTTGGAACCAACCCAAATGTCCATCAATGATAGGCTGGATTAAGAAAATGTGGCACATATACACCATGGAATACTATGCAGCCATAAAAAAGGATGAGTTCATGTCCTTTGTAGGCACATGGATGCAGCTGGAAACCATCATTCTCAGCAAACTATCGCAAGGACAGAAAACCAAACACTGCATGTTCTCACTCATAAGTGGGAACTGAGCAATGAGATCACTTGGACACAGAAAAGGGAACATCACACACCGGGGCCTATTGTGGGGAGGGGACAGGGTGCAGGGATAGCATTAGGAGACATACCTAATGTAAATGATGAGTTAATGGGTGCAGCACACCAACATGGCACATGTATACATATGTAACAAACCTGCAGGTTGTGCACGTGTACCCTAGAACTTAAAGTATATAAAAAAAAAAAAAGAAAGAAACATCCACCTTCAACTGTGTTCCCAGACCCCTCCCTAAGAGCAGCCTCTTCCGCTGTGATGTAAAAGAGAGGGGTCCCCGTAGGGAGGCTGGAGAGGAGCTTTACGAAGGTCTTTCCACCTTCTTATCCAATTGGCATCATGCTCCACAGAAGCACGTGGAAATCGACCTCGGCTATCAGGAAGCTGTAGGAGTAGCTTCAGAAAATGTCCCAAGTGTCGGCCCCAGGGGTGAGGCGCTGCAAATCCTCTCAGTGATCTGTACCCTACAGAGTCAGCCGCACAGGGTACACCAGAGGGAACCAGACCGAAAGAGACTGAAACCCACGATGTAAAAGCAAAAGCAAAGGGGCCAGGCGTGGTAGCTCACGCCTGTAATCCCAGCACTTTGGGAGGCTGAGGGGGTCAGATCACCTGAGGTCAGGAGTTCGAGACCAGCCTGGCCAACAGCGAAACCCCGTCTCTACCAAAAATGTAAAAATTATCCGGGTGTGGTGTTGAGCACCAATAGTCCCAGCTACTCGGGAGACTGAGGCAGGAGAATCGCTTGAACCTGGGAGGCAGAGGTTGCAGTGAGCCGACATCACGCCATTGCACTCCAGCCTGGGCAACACAGCAAGACTCCGTCTCAAAACGAAACAAAAGCAAAGGCAGGACTCAAGTCAATATTCACTTATTCAAAATAGTGTCCTAAAAAAAACACATTCAACCAATTCCTTAATGAAAACACTGGGAAATCCAAACCCACTAAATTCTGAGCCAATCTTCTCCTTTTATTCCTTAATGAAGTTTGCTCTACTTCAGAGAAGTCCCCTAAAAGTCCTGCATGTTTGCATAACTATGGCAAAGCCATACAAGCTACTCTCCTCATGTCTTCAGCAACCTGTTGCAGTGACAATGCAGCCTACACTTTACTAAGGCGTCCGCCCGGGTCTGGGGTCCAACGACCAGACCATGAGCACACGAGTCAAGGTTCTAGAACCTGCAGGCACCGCCATGTCCAAATCCAGGATCCAGTACTTACTGCTGTGTGACCTGAACCCCTCTGTGCCCCAGTCTCCTCACTTCCAAAATGGAAGGATGGCAGGACCCACAGAGTCATGAACACCTAAAGCCCTTTGCCAGCGCCTGGCAGTCAGCACTTGCCATGCCCTTGGTAACTGCTGCTGCTGTTACTGAAGTCATGAGAACTCACTCTCATCGCTCAAGTCACTCCTGTAGCCTCAGACTCCATCCGTGTGTCTCTTGGTACCATCTTTTCATCACACCCAAGCCTGCGGCCACTCCCTGCTGACACTGCCATTCACATATTCATTATCCATAGCGCAATTCCACTAACTGTTGTATGAGTCCTGATTTGCCAAACACAGCACTTAAAACGTTCCACTTTTGAAATAAACAAAAGCAGGCTGGCACAGTGACTCACGTCTGTAATCCTGGCACTTTGGGAGGCCGAGGTGGGAGGATCCCTTGTGCCCAAGAGGGTCAAGGCTGCAGCGAGCCCAGATCGTGCCACTCCACTGCAGCCCAGGCAACAGAGTGAGATCTGGTCTCAAAATAAAATATTATAAACAAAGCAAACCAAAATAAAATAAACAAACAGGGAGTGAAATAATGGAGACAGCCCCCTGGCCAGAATTGCAAGACTCAGCGCCGACGGCCCAGAGCACACACAGTCAGCACCCACTCCTTGCCCACCTGTTCCGGGCCCTGGGTCCCCAGGTGGCCCCTCTCACGCCACGGTGGCCCCGGCCCAGGCAGTGTTTCCGCCCGGCACACAGCCCGCTCAGAGAAGGGTGGCAGGCTCGTGAGTTCAAAGCCACAGAACCAGCATGAAGTGGGGCCCGCCCCACTGCCTGGCCAGGAGCTGACACTTCAGGGACAGAACAGAAGTGGTTGACATCAGGTAGGAAATGGTGGCTTCTGTCCATTACAGCCGATGTTTAGGGGATAGCCACAGTGAAATGAAACTTTTACCATGCTCAAGGTGGTTTTGCTTTTCGGAACCAGACCACCCTCCTGCCCATCCGGCCTCACCACAGCCACGCCCCTTGCGCGCCACAGATCCTGCCCACAGTCTGTTCTCAATTAAACACACGATTGAGTTGCAGCACTCCCATGTTTGCTCTGTCTCTTTGGGGCTTTGTTTAGAAAACAAACTTTGACAATACCCAAGCAAACGATGGGACCAAATACCTGCAGAGTCACTTAAAAGAACAAAAGACGCCTGTTCCCATTCCAAGGGCATTTTGTAAGAAACATGCTTTCCGGTATCTTCCATCTGAATCAACACATACCCTGTCATCAGCGAGCCCCGAGCCAAGAGGCTCCCCCTCAGAGCACGTGCCTTCCTCAGAACAAGACAAGGTTTGCACTGAGTCCTCCACATTCTTGTACAAGCACCCTTGTAACCAAGCCCCATGAGGCTCCCACACCCCACAGTCCACGCCAGACGAGACTCCTCAGGAGACCCCAACTGCCGTCCCACCTGTACCCTGCTTTATCCAGGCAGCACTGGCACAATCTTACCGAAGCATCATTTTGAGATTCCTACAGGAGAGGCTCACTCCTCAAAGGACCGATGACAGCCCGGCCACCCATCGCGACAGTGAGCCGCCGGCACCAAGGGCTTCCTATGCTCCAAGAAGACTTGCCATGCATTAATTCGCTTCACTCCCACAGTGTAATTCCTGTTACTAATTATGACAACAACAACAATTATTAACCATAGTAACTATTACATAATTAACACAATCACTTATTGATAATAATTGCAACGAATTATAATCAACAATTGTTTATAAGAACTAAATTATAATAAAATGCAATGCATTATGGTCATATTCTGATGGTTATGACACGTAATTTCATATGAGCACATAGGTATTATTTATAATAATTAACAATGACAGCAGTCACTATTATTATCCCCATTTTACAGAGGAGGAGCCAGGCAGAGAGGCAGCAGCAGTGGGCAGGGCCTGGGTGGGAGCCCGGGGCCTTGGTGCCAGAGCCCCTAGAACTGCCCGATAGCAGGCTCACAGAACAGGAGAGCCTCGGGGGAGACAGCTCACTGTCCCCACCTCGCTCGACCTTGCGGTATGGCCTCCACCCAGCAGGGACTGAGCACAAGTGGATTTACAAGGAGCACCTGTAAGCGGCCCTCAGGAAAGGGACACACGTCAGCACTGACTGCGTCCAGCAGAGCCCTGTTTGTTTTCACCAGGCAGCCTGTCCATCCCCGCCCCGCTCTCTACCCCCGCGCACCCTCCACCCCCGCGCACCCTCCACCAAATGCTTCCTGCAGCTCTGCTCTCTGCAAGCAACGATGCGGGATGCCGGGATGCAGCGGGAGGCAGGTCCAGCCTCCAGCAGTGAGAGAGTGGACCCCCCTCATCCCCAAACACCTTGTCAGACGCTGGAAGGAAGCACTCTGAAAAAGAGGGTGTTCTAGGCATATATGTAAGAGAAACAACAACACAACTAGCAGCTAACACAAGTGCTCGCTGCACACCACGCTCTCAGGCATACTGACCTGTTGAATCTCAGTGACCCTGTGAGAGCAGCACCATTCTTTTTTGTTTATTTTTCTTTTTGAGATGGAGTCTCGTTCTGTCGCCCAGGCTAGGGTGCAGATCTCGGCTCACTTCAACCTCCATCTCCAGAGTTCAAGCAATCCTCCTGCCTCAGCCTCCTGAGTAGCTGGGACTACGGGCAACTGCCACCATGCCCAGCTGATTTTTTGTATTTTTATAGAGACAGGGGTTTTCACCATGTTGGCCAGGCTGGTTTCGAACTCCTGACCTCAAGTGATCCACCTGCCTCAGCCTCCCAAAATGCTGAGATTACAGATGTGAGCCACTGCGCCAGGCTGAGAAACACCACTCTCATGCCCAAATGAAGAGTTTTGATGACACACTAATGTTGGTCACGCAGCTGGTAGGTGGAGAATAATCAAGAACCGAGCACAGCTGCCCATGGGCGTGATCCTGTCCCATAGGAGCCCACCCTCTGATCTGTGTGCTGCCATCATCCTTTTACTTTAAAAACTGTTGGATGCGGGCCGGGCGCGGTGGCTCACGCCTGTGATCCCAGCACTTTGGGAGGCCAAGGTGGGCGGATCACAAGGTCAGGAGATCGAGACTACCCTGGCTAACATGGTAAAACCCCATCTCTACTAAAAATACCAAAAAAAAAAAAAAAAACTTAGCTGGGTGTGGAGGCGGGCACCTGTAGTCCCAGCTACTCAGGAAGCTGAGGCAGGAGAATGGTGTGAACCAAGGAGGCAGAGCTTGCAGTGAGCCAAGATCGCGCCACTGTACTCCAGCCTGGGTGACAGAGCGAGACTCTGTCTCAAAAGAAAAATAAAAACAACAACAACAACAAAATTGTTGGATGCTGGGCATGGTGGCTTAGGCCTGTGATCCCAGCACTTAAGGAGGCTGAGGTGGGAGGACTGCTTGAGCCCAGACGTTTGAGACCAGCCTGGGCAACATAGTGAGACCTTGTCTCTACTAAAAAATAAAAAAGCCAGGTGTGGTGGCACACACCTGTAGTCCCAGCTACTCAAGAGGCTGAGGTGGGAGGACTGCTTGAGCCTGGGAGGTTGAGGCTGCTGTGAGCCGTGATCGCACCACTGCACTCCAGCCTGAGCAACAGAGTGAGACTGTCTCCAAAAAAAAAAAAAAAAAAGTTGGGCCGGGCGTGGTGGCTCATGCCTGTAATCCCAGCACTTTGGGAGGCTGAGACAGGTGGATCATGAGGTCAGGAGCTCAAGACCAGCCTGGCCAACATGGTGAAACCCCGTCTCTACTAAAAATAAAAAATTAGCTGGGCATGGTGGTGGGCGCCTGTAATCCCAGCTACTTGGGAGGCTAAGGGTGTGCTACAAATAAAAAATTAGCCGGGCATGGTGGTGGGCAGGAGAATCGCTTGAACCCGGGCGGCGGACGTTGCAGTGAGCCGAGATCGTGCCAATGCACTCTAGTGTAGGCGACAGAGCAAGACTCCATCTCAGGGGAAAAAAAAAAAAAAAGTTGGCCAAGCGCAATGGCTCATACCTATAATCTCAGCACTCCGGGAGGCCAAGGCAGGAGAAACAGTTGAATTCAGGAAGTTGAGGCTGCAGTTAGCTGTGATTATGCCACTGCACTCCAGCCTGGGTGACAAAGCAAGACCTTAAAAAACCCAAAACTACTGTAAATATACCTCCTCTAGATAAATAGTACTCAGAAATGCTCAAGACAATTGAAAAAGAAAGACAGAAAATCATAAATGTGGCTGATCCCAACTGTCTACCCATGTATAGAAAACGTGTGAGCCTGGGCAACATGGTGAAAACCCGTCTCTACAAAAAACACAAAAAATCAGCCAGGGTGGCGGGGTGCACCTGCAGTCCCAGCTACCTGGGAGGCTGAGGTGGGAGGATCTCCTGAGGCCAAGGCTGCAGTGAGCCGTGACTGTGTTACTGCACTCCAGCCTGGGTGACAGAGTGAGAGAGTGAGACTTTGTCTCAAAAAAAAAAAGAAAACATATTTCTTGTGAGTAATATTACAGGTGATTTTTTTTTCCTTTTATTTCCACATTGTCTAAATTATTTGAAATGAGCATGTCTTTCTATCATGATGGAAAGAACAGTTTTTTTAAAAAACTAGAATCAAAAAGCAACTCTGCCCAAGGAAAATTCTGCGTGGAAACCCCACGGCGGCATGATGGGAGGGGTCAGGGCGGCTCCTCTGAGAGCAGCTGCTGGCTGCTTATCCTGGTGGCGGCCGTGGCCTTATCTCTGTGATGCAGACAGAGGCTGCCATGGAAGGAGGGGGCCCCTGGCCCTGGGCTGCCCACACACATACAAGACACAGCCGCACCCGCACCCGGCAGCCACTGTCGCCAAGTCGCTAGGGATGGGCTGTGGCGCAGGCTCGGCAGCAACCCTAATATCCACGGGCAACACCAGGACCGGCTCCCTAACAGGAGCTGTAAGTGCAACGTGAACAACAGCCTCATTTACCGCTCTGGACCACTAATGACCATCCACAAACCATCCACTGAATGTCTTACCACTCCGGACGCAAGGACACAAGAGAAATAAAACAACAACGTGGCCCAGCAACGCTGAGAGGCGTGGCTCAGACCAAGGGGGTCAGAGAGAAGGGAGCAGGGAAAACAGACCTGGCGCCAGGGACCAGGCAGGCCAGAGGCTTAAGGAAGCCGCGGGAGGCCTCGCGCTCACTGCACTGCAGAGCACAGAGGAGGACAGACCTCCCCCAGGCAACTCTTGAAAGCAGCGTTCCAAATGCACTGGAAGGCCACAGACAAAAAGAGCCACACACACGTATGAGGGTTCCGGTCAGAAAGTCCGGTCAGAAAGTCAGGGGTGAGGGCCGGCAATTCTCCACTCTACGGGCACGCTAGGTTTCAATGAATAAGCAGACACACTGTGGACAGTGAGCGCCAGGCTTCTTAACACCTGTTAATGTCATAAGCAATGGAGGCGGCGAGAAACCCTGCTGAGGTGGACGTGAATCTGAAACGCTGGTATGATCCCACGGTTTTCAACATGAATGCAGTGGATAAGCATGTGTGCACACACATGCTAGTGTGGACGTGTGTGTCTCCTGCCTGCGTCCAGACCTGTGTTTCTAGCACCATCCTCCAATAATAGAACAGGAGCTCAGGGATGAAACGGGCTAGTGCAGGAAAAATACAAGGAGCCCGGAGCAGCTTGCAGGTTCCAGGAGAGAAACGCTGAGAATGGGAAGAGGCACGCTGAAAAGACGCGGGGCTACCTGAAGGGATCCCAGGTCAGGAGGAAGGGAGGAGGAAGAGGAGCCTTCAGGCAACAGCACCGGCCACATGGGAGCCTGGGCAGGAGGGGGCTCCAGAAGCGAACATGGAATATCCAGAAAATGGCCATTAGTCAAATGGACAGATGTGCCTAAGAGCTGCAGGCCGGGTAAGAGGCCTATAGCAATGCCAACCTGCCCTAGGATCAGCCAAGATGATGGCAACAGGGGAAGCCATCTATAGGAGCCCTGCACTACTCTGGACACTTTTCTGTAAGCCTAAAATCATCGTCAAGTAAAATGGTAAGAGAATGTTTATGGATGAAATGATATGACTCAAACGATGGAGGGTGCGGAGCAGGAGAGGAGGGCAGGCTGAGCGACGGTCACATGAGAGTTCCTTATATTTCCTCCTCCACTTTTAAGTACATTTGAATTTTTCCACAATGAAAAGCCCTTTAAAACTTCTTCTCGGCCGGGCACGGTGGCTCACGCCTGTAATCCCAGCACTTTAGGAAGCTGAGGCGGGCAGAGTGCTTTGAGCTCAGGAGTTTGAGACCAGCCTAGGCTAACATGGCAAAACCCTGTCTCTACAAAAAATACAAAAAAATTAGCCAGGCATGGTGGCATGCATCTGTGGGAGGCTGAGGCAGGAGGATCATTTGAGCCAGGGAGGCAGAGGCAGTGAGCTGAGATTGCGCCACTGCAAGCCAGCCTGGGTGTCAGAGTAAGACCCTGTCCCCAAGATAAAGAAAAAAAAAATTTTTCCCTCAAAGTTTGCAAATTCAACATAAATCTGGTCTCCTTTTCTTTTTTCTTTTTAAAAAAGAGATAGGGTCCCGCTCCATCACCCAGGCTGCAGTGCAGTGGCGCAATCATAGTTCACTGTAGCCTGGAACCCCTGGGCTCAAGCAATCTCCCTGACTCCTGAATTGTGCCCATCCATGCCAAAGGAGCAGAAGTTCTCACCAGCCTCTCCCTCACGTCACATTTGCTCCATCTCTCCACCCACAGTTGCCCTCACAGGTGCCATTTCTGATGATCTCCAAGCCACGTGCCAACCGTTCTCCACCCTGCAGCCAGTGGGTTCGCTGTCTCCCACACTTGCCCCTCCTTGGGCTGGAGGACGATGGCCGTGCTCTGGCAGCCTCTGGCCGCAGCAGTCCCTGACACCCCATGCTCGGGGCCACATTCCTGCCCCTCCTACTGGACCAAGCACTTGCTTGCACTGGAGACACCTGCCATTTTCCATGGATTTGTGTGACTGCTCACAGACTCACATCTGCGTTCATGACTCAGACCGTGAGCTCGCAGGGCAGAAGCCAAGACTGTGTCCATTCACCATTGTCCCCAGTCGCGGGCATGACCCCAGCGCATAGCTGTCACTCAACACTGACTCAGAGAACAAGCTTCTTTGACATATGAGGCATCCAGGATGGAGTCTGGGTACCGGACTCCCTTTTCAGCCTTGTTCAGTGATGTTTACCTTTATTATGTTCATTTAATCATCCAGGTTCCAAATATGCTGTACATTCTGGCATGAAGAAATGAACACACCTAATATCTATTACGTGATCTGGGCAAGACATCTTACATCCAACATTTTTTTCACTCTGGTAACTAATCTGCTAGGAATGGTTTAGTATGGTTCACTTTCTAAAAGTTTCAGATGATAATAACAAGTGTTGATGAGGACGGGGAGAAACTGAACCCTTTGCCAACGGCTGGCGGGAATGGAAATGGTGCAGCCACTGTACGACAGCTCAGCGGGCCCTCAAACAGTTACACACAGAGTCACCATCTCACCCAGCCCACGAGAAATTAACACACACGTCCACATGAAAACTTGTACACAAATGCTCACAGCAGCACTGTTTATAATAGTCAAAAGGTGGAAACAAGACAAATCATGGATGAACTGGGACATATCCATCCACTCAGATACTTGATGACAAAAAGAAATGAAACACTGATGCCACGTGGGCCTTGAAGACATGTCGAGTGAAAGAAGGAGACACAAGAGTTCACTGGCTGTGTGGCCTCATCTGTAGAACATACTCAGAATAGGCCAATCCAGCGAGACGGAACGCAGACAGGGAGTTCCCAGGGGCTGGGTGGGAGGGAATGGGGGTGACGACTTAATGCACATGGGGTCTCCTCTTGGGGGAATGAGATGGTCTGGAAGTAGTCAGCGATGACGGCTGCACCACACGGTGAATGCGCTACATGCCACTGAATTGTTTATCTTACAATGGTTCATCTGATGTCACTGCCACATGTCCCCCCGGCACTCCAGCCTTGACCTGTCTCCTAAGGGCACACAGGGAGGCACTCAGCCTCCAGCAGCCAGTCAACGGTCTGACCCTGGGATGGACACGGGGCACGCCTGGACCTAGCAACACTCAGAAGGACAGGGCTGGTGGGAACAGAGGGCACCGTCCTGCTGCATGCCCTCTGACGTGGCCATGCTTCCCTCCCGTGCACACCCATCACCTGTCTCCATCAGAGCTACGGGATGCGGCCCCATGGCCCCTTCCTCCATAATGGCCACCGTCATCACCTCTGCCAGGCCACAGACGCCACCTCCCACCCCAAACACAGCCCTGGGAGGCCACTTGTCACGGAGCCACAAACCACAAGAAGAGGTCCCAGGGTGGGATGGCTATGGAACTTTTCAATAGGGCAAGTGAGTTTCAACATGCAGATTTAACTCTTAAACAAAGAAATGACCAAAGGCAGTAAGCCTTTAGTGAGTAAAAGAAAACACATGGCGAACACTGCAAAGTAGACACAAGGGAACCAAGATGACCCCGGGGCAAGGAGGTCACAGTGAGGGATGGAGACACGTGGACAGGAGAGCCCACCATAGGGCGAGATGCACGGGGAGCCAGGAAGATGCAGGGTGAGTGCAATGGACCGTCCCCTCCTGGGTTTCTGGAACCAAGCTTGTACATAACAGACACTCACACTGGCTTGCATGGGTGGCACCCACTCTCCTCAGGCCAGCTCCGAAGAGCCCCCGCCCAGGAGGGTCACTCGGCTCCGCTTCCTCTGGAGCCCTGCCTCACTCTGGGAGGCAGCCCACTGGGGCCAGCCTTGCCCCTGTCTTCAAGCACACCGCAACCAGCCAAGCAGGGCAAGTCCCCATTTGTAGAAGTGAAGCCAGAACATCCACACTGCACGCACCCCGGGGCACAGAGCTGGCGTGCCCGGCGCGTGACCACCTCAACCTGGACGGGGATGGACAGCGGCAGAACAAACCCAAACCTGGGGAGCCTGCATCCAACCACCCTCCAGCTCCAACCACCGATCTGCAAGAAAGACACTCGGCACAGAGAACACGCCGGGCTACACCCAGGAGACGCAGCTGCGGGAGACGGCAGCACCGAGCAGCCAGTGTCCCCAACAAACAGCAAGGCTGGGGGCTCAGGAGGAGGCTCTGGTCCTCGCAATCCGAGGCCGCCCACTGTGAACATCCACACCAGTGAGCAATGGGCAACCCTGGCACCGTGTGCTCCCCGGCAGGGAGGAAGGCTTGGCCTTCAGATGCCGGACACTATGGGGGGCATAAAAGGAGCAGAGAGGGAGACAGACACACACCCTTGTCATGTGGTGACATCTTCTGAAACATCTGTCAACAAGATGATGCCACTGGGGTCTGCAATGAGAAACGCAAAATGGGACGGGGCTCAAAGAGAAGCAGCATCAACCACGGACACGCCACGCTGGAGGCAGGGGACCGTGTGTGGCACACACCCCTCTCCCGCTCCTTCCAGTGGTCCTCTCCCCCCGGCACATGCCCTCCATTGGGACCATCCCAGCAGCCTCCTCCAGGAAGGCCTCTCTGCTTCCACCCCACCCTCTTGGTCTGTTTCTAACACAGTAGCCACAGGGATCCTTTTAAAGACTAAGTCAGCTGGCATCCCTCCTCTGCTTGGTCCCTGCTGCATGTCCCTGGTATTGACCTCCCTGCCTCAGCCTGCACCTGGGCCCTGGCTGCATCCCTCCTTTGCTGGAGTGCAGTGGCGCGATCTTAGCTCACTCCAACCTCCGCCTCCCGAGTAGCTGGGATTACAGGCGCCCGCGACCAAGGCCGGCTAATTTCTATATTTTTAGTAGAGATGGGTTTTCACCATATTGGCCTCGAACTCCTGACTTCAGGTGATCAGCTTGTCTTGGCCTCCCGAAGTGCTGGGATTCCAGGCGTGAGCCTCTGCGCCCGGCCCAGTCCCGCTCCTTCTTGGTGGGTCTGCGCTGATCACCAGGCAACTCGCCCCTCCCCAACCCCAGCCCCTGACCCTGCCCGGCCATGGTCTTTTATCCTACGTACCCAGGGGGTGCTCTACACCTGGCGCACTGCTGAGTTCTGTTTTGATGCTGCCGCCAAGCCCTCTCCTCAATCACACGCCATGAGCGGGCCTCACCCCAGCCTGGCTCCCTCCAATGGCACATCCTTTGCGAAGCTTCCCCGGGGCAGTCCAACCAGAATTCCTGCCAACTCACCATGTGCATCCCCGACCCAGATCCTGCGTTCACCACACAGTCCTGGAATGGCTAGGCTATGCCCACAGGGTTACCCTCGAGTGTTCCAGAACATTCCAGGAGAATGCTCTGCACTCCTCAGGGGAGGTGCACAGAACAGGGACCACCCCCCAAAAAGCTTCCAGGGCCAACAGCGAAGTTAAGGTGTGATGAGTGAGCGTCTCAGCACTGAGAATCCATCCACACCTAACGTGACCGTTCTTACAGTGAGCCACGCATTTTAGCATCTTGCAAACTGCATACTTCACGAAGCAGCAGCATGCACAGGGACCAAAGCGTGCCCAGCAACGTCCCCCTGCCCCAGTCACCAATGGCGCCACTCGAGCCACCACGGCAAAGCCATGGGCAGCACGTGGCTTTCTAGTTCCACCAGCTTCAGTCTGGTTCGTGGCCCGGGGGGCACAGCTGGCGCCCTTTCAGTGTTGCTTCTGTCTACGAGCGGGCAAGGAAGGTCCCCAAGTGCTGTTGGGGTCCAGTGCACTTGGGTCTGTATGGAGGTGAGCTCTGCGCGACACAGGCCATCTTCTGGGTCCCCAGCCCGAGCCTCTCAAGACCGCTGTGGACACCAGACAGATGAGTGTTATTTATCAGAGGTAAGTGTTTTAAAATGTTTTCTTATCCTTCCCTGCTTGCAAAGTAAAGACCCAGAGGTCAACAAAGAGGATCAAAGGGAGGAGGAGCACCCGCCCTACTGCCAGGCAGAGTAACGCCCTCACCACAGGGAGTAACAGTCACCATCAGAGGGACCTTCTGAGGGCCCCGCATGTGGGACGCAACTGCAGGTCGCCCGCATCATCTGCTCTGATCAAAGCACCACCACCATGAGGATGAGGTTTTCACTCTGTACGAAGAGGAGACTGAGGTTCAGAGAGGTGAGGCGAGACGCCCGTCACGTGGCCAGGATTCCGCTGAGGTGGGCCTGACCTGAGCCTGCGCTGGGGGTGGTGTCATGCTGAGGCGGGCATCCTGCAACGTCACATGGGCCCCCAGCCACTCCCCAGAGCTCAGGCACCTCCACACACAGATCTGCTCCAAGTCACCCCCTCATCACTCTTGGCATCTTCCTTGCTTTCTCTGCATTTTTTACTTGTGTCACTCTATTAACTCCTTTGTCCCTGCAAAAACAGCGTAAAACAAATGATGCCCTGGCTTGCCAGCTTGAGGAGCAGGGGAGGCCGCCATTCCTCAGGGCTTCCCCAGGCTTCTCATTCCCACTGCTCAGCCTGCACACGAGCATGGGGCCGTGCTCAGACCAGAATGGTGTCCAGGTCTCCAAGCACGCCAAGCGCCACACAAAACAGGGCACTGATCACCCTACAATCATAATGGACTCGGACACCCACCCCAAAGCAGGGGCTACAGAGTCCCCATTTACACCCAGTGCCCACCAGCTTCCCGCCCTAAATAAGCTCACTTAGAGTAAGACGCCAGAGAGGCTTGGGAACGTGGGTCCCACAGGAGGGTCCTTTCACCATCAAAGCTCAAAAACAAACAGGGCAAAGCACCCTAGGGTCCTCCGACCGTTGGAACAAGAGCGCTGCTGCAAACGCCTCCAGCCAGTCAGCATGATGTTGGAAACACAAACTCACAATAGTTGTATTATTTTACTCACGAGTCAAACCTGACAAACATCTCAAATGGCTATGACCTGTGAACTTTGGTTTTTGATCTTTTTAGGTACAGCTGCAAGATGAAAGTGTCTAGTGGCTGCCTTCCGGCAGCAGAGTACCCTAACTCTCTAAGGACAAAAACCCAGGGCTGAAACACTCAGCAACGACACAGCCAAGGACAACGCTGTCCTGAGTTACTACCCCAGTAGGATTTTCCCAAGATGGATGTCAATTACAATAAGAGATTCGGGTTAGGAGCCACCTGAGTTCCTGAGTCTGGCTGTTTCTAAGCCTTGCTACAGTTTTGTTTGTTTTGGGATACAGGTCCTTTTACTGAAGCGCCAGTAATCACCTTCAGAAGTCCCCTTCCGTCTGGTAGTGGACTAGTAGTGTTCACAGCAACATGAAACCACAGGGGGCACTGCACACAAGCATGGCGGCCACTTGTCAGAA
Source organism: Papio anubis (assembly GCF_008728515.1). Taxonomy (NCBI): domain Eukaryota; kingdom Metazoa; phylum Chordata; class Mammalia; order Primates; family Cercopithecidae; genus Papio; species Papio anubis. The sequence continues at coordinate 135,802,163 of NC_044983.1, forward strand.
CTGCATACTTCATCAGTAAAGGAGAACCCCATAAAGTCTCCTGTGGGGCACCCAACACGCTATCTCCCACAGATGGGCCGACCCCGCTGTCCTGGAGCCGTCCTCCAGGTTTCTGGCATGGGCTCCTCCCTCCCTCAATTCCACTCCCATGGGGATGCTCCAGGGCTTCTACCTCCTCTCCCCACCCTTATCCCAAACCCAGTGGGTCCCAAACCTGGCCTAGGTCACAGATGCTTCTAAGAAATGCTCAACTCTGTGCTGGGTGTAGAGGCTCACACCTGTAATCCCAGCACCTTGGGAGGCCAAGGCAGGAGGATTACTTGAAGCCAGGAGTGACACCAGCCTGGGCAACACAGGGAGACCCCTATCTCTACAAAAAATCATCCCAGCTTCTTGGGAGGTTGAGGTGGGAGGATCGTTTGAACCCGTGAAGTCAGGGCTACAGTGGGCCGTGTGGGCCGTGACTGCATCACTGCACTCTAGCCTGGGCGACAGAGTGAGACCCCATCTCAAAATAATAACAATAATAATAATAATAGGCCGGGCATGGTGGCTCACGCTTGTAATCCTAGCACTTTGGGAGGCTGAGCCAGGTGGACTACCTGAGCTTAGGAGTTCGAGACCAGTCTGGGCAACATGGCAAAATCCCATCTCTACTAAAAATACAAAAAAAAATCGGGTGTGGTGGCGCATGCCTGTAGTCCCAGCTACTCAGGAGGCTGAGGCACAAGTATCACTTGAACCCGGGAGGCGGAGGTTGCAGTGAGCCGAGAGTGTGCCACTGCACTCCGGCCTGGGCAACAGAGAGAGACTCTGTCTCAAAATTAATTAATTAATTAATTTATAAATTAAAAAATAATAATAAATGCCTGACTCTGGGAGTCATGGATTTTTTTGACACATCAAACAGGAAAAGAAACACTGCAAGAAAGAGTAGGAGCCAGGCTCTGCCAGCCTATGTGACCTCGACTCCGGCTGTCACTGCGGGCCTCCAGCACCTTCTCTTCTGTCCTGGATCACAGTATGCAGACTAAGGATTCGTGGGGATTTATGGGGAACGTGCCACTCCCCTCCAGCAGAGGCGCCCGTGCCCCTTCGCCGGGGCCAGGTGGGAAGGCAGAAGAGTCACTGTATGAGGGAAGTCAGGTTGGAGAGGACGCTAGGCATCCAGGCCAAAGTCCCCACTTCACAGGTGAGAAAACTGAGACCACGCAAGCGGATGTGGACGGGGCTGGAGTTTTGACCAGACTCCTGTCTGTCCACCTCGACGACAGTGAGAAGAGGAAAAAGGCAGGGGCCGGGCGCAGTGGTTCACACTTGTAACCCCAGCACTTTGGGAGGCTGAGGCAGGTGGGTCACTTGAATCCAGGAGTTCCAGACCAGCCTGGGAAACACAGGGAAAACCCCGTGTCTACAAAACATTAGCTAGGCGCGGTGGCGCACACCTGTAGGCTACCTAGGAGGCTGCCCAGGAGGGCTGAGGTGGGAGGATCTCCTGAGCCAGGGGAGGCTGAGGCTGCAGTGAGCCTTGACTGTGCCACTGCACTCCAGCCTGGGCCATGAGAGTGAGACCCCGTCTTAAAAAAAAAAAAAAAGAAAAAAAGAAGGAAAAAAAGAAAGAGGTAGGGCTTCCAGTTCCTGACGCAACCCACACAGCCTGGCTCCTGGCAGACAGAGGGAGGCCTGGCCCACCTCCCACACCCTGCTTCTCCCAGCTCACCACGGGGACGCGCGTCAGCACCCTTTGGAAAGAACCAGTGGCAACCTCAATGACACCACACTCACGCCCATCAGATTTTATGAGGATTTCAGGAAGTGCAGTGCCATGAGGGGTGAAACAAGTTTAAAATGTTCAAGCCTGTTCGTCTTTAAGCTATACACAAGCCCCAGATTTAAAAAATGCACTGAACCTGAGAGGCCGCCCGTCCACCCTGCTTTGCGCAGACAGGTCTTGTGTCGTACCAGGGAAAGCTTACAGGTGCCCACTGCCCTGGACAAAACTCCCAGCGCAGATGATGAAGTGTCTACTCACCCTGGATACAGCTCCATGGAGAGAGAAACCAGAGGGGCCTGGTGATTTGGTCACAACGTGTAAAGGACCGAGAACAAAGAGTGGTTTCAAGTTCCTAAACTTTTGGAGGAAAAAATTAGAATAGTGGCTACAGCGAACAAGTGCAGGCCCCTGACCGCAGCAGCAGGCTCAGGGCTCTGAATATGTGGCGTGGGCCAGCAGATCCCCAGTGAGGAGGAGGCAGCAACCACAGGGAGCGCAGGGCTGGCCACAAACGATAAGGGCAGAGGTAACTGAAGGAGGGAGCCGTTCTCAACCCAACACTGGGGAGAAGAGAATCCCTCTTATTTGAAATAATTATGAGATAAACTGAGCAAGATTCTCCAGTTCTCTTCCATATTTGCCACAGGTTATACAGCGTCGCTTCTGCTGAAAGAGGACCACAAAAGGATTCTGCTGCAACTGAAAATTAAACATGCAAAGGGACCTGCCCCAAAACAGGCTTAACAGCCTGGCAACATGTCAGGACTCCATCTCTAAAAAAGTGAAAAAACCTTCGCTGGGCATGGCGGCACATGCCTGTAGTCTCAGCTTCTAGGGAGGCTGAGGTAGGAGGGTGGCCTGTGCCCAGGAGTTTGAGGCCGCAGTGAGCCATGACTGTGCAACTGCACTCCAGCTGGGGCAACAGAGAGCAACCCCAATCCTCAGAAACAAAACAAAACAAAACACTACTTAAATGTGTCAGAATTAAAACCATGAGCAACTGGGTCTCCAAACAGCCCCCCTCAACAAAATGCAGAACAAAAAACAAAGATTTTGAGCAATGGGGTTCTTTCTAAAACCATTAAAGAAAAAATGGAGCAGAAGGGGAGGCACGAATGCTCGGAAGAAAAGAGATTTTAAAAGACGTAGGTCGGGTACGGTGGTTCATGCCTGTAATCCCAGCACTTTGGGAGGCTGAGATGGGCAGATCACTTGAGGTCAGGAGTTTGAGACCAGCTTGGCTAACATGCTGAAACCCCATCTCTACCAAAAATACGAAAATTAGCTGGACGTGGTGGCTTAGTCCAAGCTACTCAGGAGGCTGACGCAGGAGAATCGCTTGAACCCAGGAGGAGGAGGAGGTTGCAGTGAGCCAAGATGGTGCCACCGCACTTCAGCCTGGGCAACAGAGCAAGACTCCGTTTCAAAAAAAAAAAAAAAGGCCGGGCACGGTGGCTCAAGCCTGTAATCCCAGCACTTTGGGAGGCCGAGACGGGCAGATCACGAGGTCAGGAGATCGAGACCATCCTGGGCTAACACGGTGAAACCCTGTCTCTACTAAAAAAATACAAAACGCTAGCTGGGCGTGTTGGCGGGCGCCTGTAGTCCCAGCTACTCGGGAGGCTGAGGCAGGAGAATGGCGTAAACCCGGGAGGCGGAGCTTGCAGTGAGCTGAGATCTGGCCACTGCACTCCAGCCTGGTCCACAGAGCAAGACTCCGTCTCAAAAAAAAAAAAAAAAAAAAAAAAAAGACATAAATATAACAAGTCAAATGCAGGGAGAAGAGAGAGGGTGGGCTAGCTTTAGAGGTGGAAGGCAGAGACCCAAATGTGTGTGTGAACTTTTGTTAAAATTCAGGATCCAAAGCACCCAACTGTAAACACATTTCTGAGAAAATGAGAGAAATTGATCACAGACTGTTAACTGTGATAACGGCACTGGGGTATGTTCAAAATGTCTCCATTGCTTTAGACACGCATACTTAAATAGCGAGGTAAAATGACAGGTCTGCAATTCACTTTGGAAAATGTCCACAAAGAAAAGGGGCATATTTGAAGCAAATGTGGAAAACCTTGAAGACTGTTGAAGCTTCGTAATGGATAAATGGGAGGGTATTAAACAAGTCACTCTACTTTTGTGTCTTTTCAATTATTTCACAATATTAACTATTTTTAAAACTCAAATGTTACGTTTTGAAGATTCAGAATAACGATTCATAAAACAAAACCACCTGAGACGGGACCATTACAGGAGAGCATTCACTGCACAGCTCAGACAGAATAAGCCCGACTGGCATTGGGGACACTTTTGAGATAGAAACTAGAAGTTAAAAAATAATTCTGCTTCTTCAAATTGTACAGGTTTTAGGAGTTTGGAAGCATTTACATCTTTTTTCCTATGCACTTACTTAAATTATTCCCCAGGGTTTATCAAAGACCCAAGGGGGACTCTGTACACATACCCAGCCATACTGCGATGGCCTCAGCCATGTCTGCTGCCCCATGGGTAGACCGCGATATCCTGCCATGGCAAATGGGCACCAGTATTGGGAGAACTGGCCATAGCTTCATGGGGACCACTGGGGGTAGGGAGAGAGGGGGCAGGAGGAGTTAAATGGCTCTATAAACCATGGTGAAGGTCAGCTCTTCTCAAAGTCACAATCCTATTTAGACAACTGTCAAGTCTTAGATGTCACAGAGGTTACTTTGTGGCAAATCTGCGAGGGGTGTAATACACAGGAGCTTGAAAGCATAGCAAAGTCACAAGAGACAACATCCTGGGGGAGGCGATCACCAGACACAGTTCAAGGCCTTTGAATGGTTAAAAAACCAAACAACTAATTTGTTCATCAACGAAGGTTCAAGGTTACCGGAGAATCCACCCATCCTAATAACTCAGTTCAAAAAATGGAAAAAACAGTCACGTTTCTAACTTCAGATTCTAAATAGCATTCACATATGTAACAGCATTTGTTTGTGATTGGTATAATGTAGAGCTATTGTGAACTGTTTTTTAAATTAGTAAGTTGCCTAATAAGGGTGTTACAATTGGAAGTAGCAAAACTATTTGTAATTTTTCTTTTCTTTTTTTTTTTTTCTTGAGACAGAGTCTCACTTTGTCTCCAGGCTGGAGTGCAGTGGCGCCCTCTTGGCTCACTGCAACCTCCGCCTCAAGAGTTAAGCGATTCTCCTGCCTCAGCCTCCCCAGTAGCTGGGACTACAGGCGCGCACCACCACGCCCAGCTAATTTTTGCATTTTTAGTAGAGACAGGGTTTTCATCCTGTTGGCCAGGATGGTCTCAATCTCTTGACCTCGTGATCCACCCGCCTTGGCCTCCCAATGTAATTTTTCTATAATTCAAATGGAATGTCTTATAATTCTAAATTAGAAAATATAAGATTAAAAAGAGTCTCAATGAAGACTATTCCAAAAATTCCTTTTACACAAAATTAAAAGCCTTAATGTGTAGCATAAAATTGAACTGCACCACAGACTTATAATTACAGCACGTTTGTACAACCTGAAACTTGGGTTCATTCCCATCCTGCCATTAGCTATGAATTATTCTGCAGACACATTTATTCTTTCAACCACTGTCCTGTTCCAGAGGGTCCGCTCCCTACCAGGCCCACACCACAGCAACAATCTCCAAACAGCAGCGAGTGACAGAAACAAGCCTGTGGATCCTGAGGGCCAAGGTACGCTGACAAATGAAATCGACAAGACAGAATCCCAGGGCAGAGCACACAGTAAAGAACAGCAGTGAGCTGGGGTTGCTTCCTGAAGCCTCACTGTCAATGACAAGTAGGCGGGCAGGTGCTGGTCCGGTCCAGTCCAGCCCTAACAGGGACTTCTGACTGTGGGTCTGGGTTATAGGGCCTGAAAGGCACTGCCCTGAGGAAGGCACCCAGAGAACCAGCTCGGAAGTCCGACTGATGGTCCCGACACTCACTCACTGCTGCGTGACCTTGGTGAAGTTCTCAGCTTCTGTGAGCCCTGGCTGTCTGTCTTCACAAACACCAGCAACCTCCGCAAGCGGAGCGAATTAACTAACACGCAAAACACAACACGGAAAGCTTGACCTTCCTCAAGGCTCTTCACTTTTTCTGGGCCTCCAACTTTTAAAACTGATAACGTGAACAAATGTAGTGCTGTCAGTCCCGTGTGTGCTGTGTTCCTCTATAGGAAGGAGCTGGAAGGTCCCAACTCACACAAGGGGATGCCTGGTCCCTTCCCACGAGGGCGCCTGGCCACTCAGGGCCTCCAGAGGCCAGCATCTGCTCCAGGACTGTGGCCCCTCCCAGGTGTAGGGGGGAAATCATTCTTCAAACTGCTGATAGCCCTCATGGCTTGAAAAGTTGGTCAGACTCCGCCTTGTTGAAGCTTTCTAAATGACATCAGAAAAAAGACGCGACATTCGCAAGGCACAGACCCAACAGCCTCAGCAGTGGGGGCCCCCATCAATGGAGCCAGGTGGGCCAGGGGGCCTCCCGGGCCGCACAAGTTGGGACCGGTCTGCAGCAGCCAGGGCAGCATCGGGAATGCGAGCCTCCTCACCGGCCGGGTAAACATAAGCCCCGAGCCCGGCGAGGCCTGCGCCGCCTGCGGCCCGACTGGGGCCCAGCGGACAAAGGGGAGCAGGCGGTGCCCCGTCCCAGCGGCCAGGCCGGCCGGGAGAGCCAGGAGCCACGTGCCTGGTGGGAGCACGCCAAAAGCAGTACAACACTTGACCGTTTTCTTGGCCCAGCAAGAAAACCGCCTTCTACTCTGCATTTAAAAAGAAAAACAATGCGTTACTGCTTTAAGTTTTTTAGAACTTTTCCAGAGAAAGGCCGACTAGCAACAAGGGGTGCCACAGGAACCCACCTCGCCTCACCTCTCCTAGGAAATTGTAAAAGGAATTAGCACTTGAATGGGGAGGCCGGCGTGTCTGGAATGAGAACGAGCCGCGCACGCAGTTTGAGGGTTCCGGGGAGCCGCGTCCTCCCCCTTCCAGGCGGCAGTCCGAACTACAGGAATTGGCCAAAATTCAGCATTTCCAGACTTTCCTTGGGAAAAGGGGCCGAAGAAGTGCTGGCAGCAAGAATCTTGGACCACAGCGGAGCGCGCCTCGGACTCGCGGCGGCTGGGGTCGGGACCGGCGCAGCCCCCTCCCCTCCCGGCCGTGCGCGCCCCGGGCCGGGCGCCCCGAGCCGGCCTCCACCCCCTCGGGCGCTTAGGGCCGGGCCAGGCCGGGCTGCGGCGCCCCCATCCCCGCGCGGGCAGCGAGGCCGGGCCAAGCGGGGCGCTCCGGGCCTCGGGCCTACACGCGGCGGCAGCCTCGGCCCCGGCCCCAGCCCGCCGGGCCCAGGGCGGGGGATGCGAGGACGCTGGGACGCGGGCCCGAGGCGCGGGAGGGGCCCAGGCCGCGCGGGGCGCCCCGACGACTCGCGGGGGCCGAGGAGGCCGGGGCTGCGCGTCCAACGCGGCGCGAGAAAACGGCGGCCCGGCCGCCGCCGCCGCCGCTCCCCGACCCCAAGCCCAGCCCGACTCCCCTGCTGCAGGCACTACGCCCAAATACCTAGTCCCCAGCCACCGCCCGCGCCGGGCCGCCAATACGGGCAGGGCGCGAACGGCTCAGGCGGGCGCCAAGCGAGGACTCACCGGGGGCCGGCTCGGTATGGTGGCGCCGAGGGCTCCAGGGCCGAGGGGCGGCCACTTGCTTGCTGCTCACGAGGCCCCCGAGCACCCGAACCGCAGAGCCGCCGGCCTGATCCGCCCGGCGCAGCCATCCTCTCCAAACAGGTTTGACGCGGCCGGGGCGGCGGGCGGAGGCGGCGGCTTGGGAGGCAGGAGGCAGGAGGGCAGGGAGGAAGGGAGGGGGAGGGAGGCGCGGCCGGCGGCAGGGCGCTCGCGGGGGGCAGGGCTGGGCGCGCGCGGGCGGGGGCAGCGGCGGCGGCGGGTCTGTGTAGCGGGGCCTGGGGCGGGGACCCGGGGAGGGGCCTGGGGACCTGGCCGGGCGGTGGGAAGCGCGGGCGGGAGCGGGGCCGAGGGCCGAGGGCGGCGCGGCCCGGGTGGCGCGGGGGCGGGCGCGGCCCCGGGGACCCTTCCCCGCCGCCCGGAGAAGCCGCGTCTTCCCGACGGGGAGGAGCCGGGCCCCCTGGCTGTGCCGCCGGAGCGGGGTCGCCCACGCGCCCTCGCCTTCCCCGCCGCCCCCGGGGGGCAGGAACCCTCCCCCCGGAGCCCCTCAGCCCCCAGCCTGGCTCTTTAAGTTACTACAGAAACACGGAGGTCGGGAAGCTGCCTCCCAGCCCGGAGCTTGAACTTGAACGCGGCCGGCCGCTCGCGCAGGACCACACCGCCACCTCCCGGCGCGGCCCCAGAACCCAGCTCATCCGTTTCCAGCAGTTAGAAAGTCCAAGAAGTTTTTAGTGCGTTGTAGCTGGTATCAGGGATCAGATCAGCGGACACGCCCATTCCAGCAGTCGGGGCCGCCTCGGAACGTCGTGCGCCTCCGAGCATTTCTGTGCCGTCCCGCTGGGTCCGTCTGGTTTTCGGCGGCTTTCCTGGAAAAGCCAGCCTGTGGTTACCTCCTTTCTCCCCTGAGTGGCGGGGGATTAGAAGGCAGAGGGTGACCCACAGTCTACAGTGACTGGTCGCCTTTTTCCAGATTTCCCGGCACATTCCTTCACCCCGTGGCATCGGCTGTCTGCATATTTGGGTGCAAGGCCCTGTTCCGGGCGAAGAATAAACAGGAGTTCTGACTGCCAGGAGCTCCGCAGCCAACAGGTTGGTCCTAACTAGTTCTGTGCAGTCTTGGAGGACAGCCCTGAAGAAGGGCAGGAGAACCAGCACTTCCTCGGAAAACTCAAAAGGACATCAGTCTTCACCACGTTGCTGATACAAAACGTGCTCCTGAAATGTGTAGTTATGAGCACCGGGAAACCCGGGTGGCAGTGTGCATGGCATTGTTCATCACAGCCTGGACTGCACGGCACTGAATACCACGGAGGGCAGGATGGAGAAACAGTGGTCATCTTCACAGGGTGGAATCTAGCCATTCACAAAAATTCCAAAACAGGCAAAATTAAACTGCATTGTTTAGGGATGCATCATTAAGTAGTAAATAATTGACAGAAGAGCAAGAAGGTGGTTACTCTAAGTGTCAGAATGGTGAATACAGCTGGGGTGGGTGGGCTGTGACCCCAGCAGAGCCCTGGGGGATTTGGAGGTGCCAGGCCTGTTCCTTCCTGCAGTGCTGCCCTGCATTCGGTGGCCATCCCTTAAACTGCACTTTTACTTTTTCCGTACCTTTGCTATAGTATTTCATGGGAATTTTTGAATAATCATGAATGTTACCACTTTCCTGTTGATGAACCATGCCACCGCATCAGTCTCCCCAGTTCGCAGCTGCCCACCCTCTCTCTCTGCCCCTGTCTCCCTGACACATCCACAAAACTCGTTTCTGCCCGGAATCCCTGAGGCCCAGCTGCCCTGCTGTCAGCCACTGTACGCCTCCGCGAAGGCCCAGAAGGCTCTGTTGTCACTGGCTCCCCTCAGCCCGCCTTCTGCTCCTTTGAGCGCTGTGCTGGGGAACTTTGTTGCAAGGGTTTAGTTCCAGAAGGCAAGATAATGTCTGTGAGGGCTTCATTGTGTCACTTCTCTCTGGATGTGGCTGACACCGTGGCCCTCTGCTGGCGGAGGGGTGCCATTGCTGTCTGCCCCATCTCCATCCCCAGGGCCCAGGCAGTCACTGAGTTCGCCCTCTGGGGCACGGGGGTGGGGAACCGGTGGGGGGTTCCCTCTGTTCTTTTCCTAGATAAGCCCATCCTCTCCAGGTCTCCACCCTCCACACCTGTGTTCAGGAATTCAGCCCGCTTCCTGCAGCCCCATCGCTACCCTCCTCCCAACCTGCTTTTCTTCTGGTGTTCCTCACTCAGCATGGCCAACAGATCCACCACCCAGCCGAGCTGAGAAGTGCAGTCCCCTCTGCCTGCTGCCTCTCCTGCCATCAGTGAACCTGCTTAACTCATCTGACTGTGCCTCTCGGTGCTTGCTGGGACATGTCTCCAGCCCTTGCTGCTCTCTCCCCCAGACCCACATCCCACACCCGGATGGTGACTGGGCCGACTCTGGGTCTTCTGGACCCAGTGTTTCTCCCTGATACAATTCCTTCCTCTGTGTTTTAGGATCCTGATGCTTTGATAAGATGCTCTAATCCCAGCCAGGGACATTTGCAGCAGCCTGGACTGCGGTTCTGCACGCTGGGTGCACTCAGTCTAAGGCACCAACTCCCCACGAGAGTGAAAGAAGGGGTTTGGGGCAGTACAGAGCAAGCTCCTGAGGCCACAGGGCTGACAAAGCCCTCGGCTTTGGGGGCACTTTGTTTCTTCAAGACTAAAATGCAGGCACTGGAGCAAATCATTTGTTCCTAAAACGTTCTGCACGTGATTCAAGAAGCTTTGGGAAGTCAGGTAAATTGGGAAGCACTGGATCAAACAACAATACATAAGTTTATTGTCTGCAGGTCTTCTCAGAGCCTTTAGCAAAGTGAGAAGAGTCATGCTTCTACAAAGAGGAAGGAGGGCGTGAGAGAGTATGCAACCTGCCCCAAACCCATTTAGCCACAGAACCCTTTTTTCACGAGGTACCTCGAGGTTCCATGGAGCATACTTTAGGAAACATGGAGGTAGAGGTCTTCTGTGATCCCTTCCAGCTCTAATAGTCTATGATTCTTTGAGTAATATATACTTTGAGACAGGGTCACCAAAGCAGAAGTGTAGTGGTGAAAACACAGCTTATTGCAGCCTTGACTTCCCAGGCTCAAGTGATCCTCCCACCTCAGTCTCCTGAGTAGCTGGGACCACAGGTGCATGCCACCGTGCCTGGCTAATTGTTAAAAACTTTTGTAGAGACAAGTCTCACTATGCTGCTCAGGTTGGTCTTGAACTGCTTGGCTCAAGTGATCCTCCCACCTTGGCCCCCTCTAAGTGCTGGAATTACAGGCATGAGCCACCACACCTGACCTTATTTTTTTGTTTTTGTATTTTTCTAGACAGGGTCTCACTCTTGCCCATGCTGGAGTGCAGTGGTGCAATCATAGCTCACTGCAGCCTCTTTGACCTCCTGAACTCAAGTGATCCTCCTACCTCAGCCTCCCAAGTTGCTAGGACTACAGGAGTATGCCACCAGGCTCAGCTAATTTTTGTAGAGATGATGTTTCACCACATTGCCCAGGCTGGTTTCAAATTCCTGGGTTCAAGCGATCCACCAACCTCAGTCCCCCAAAGTGCTGGGACTACAGGTGTGAGACACTGTGCCCAGACTCTGTGTGTGTGTGTGTGTGTGTGTGTTTAATTAAAAACTAAGCAGGTGGCCGGGAGCGGTGACTCACACCTGTAATCATAGCATTTTGGGAAGCTGAGGTGGGTGGATCATGAGGTCAGGAGACTGAGACCATCCTGGCTAACATGGCAAAACCCTGTCTCTACTAAAAATATAAAAAATTAGCTGGTTGTGGTGGCACGCGCCTGTAGTCCCAGCTACTCGGGAGGCTGAGGAAGGAGAATCGCTTGAACCTGGAAGGTGGAGGTTGTAATAAGCCAAGACTGTGCCACTGCACTCCAGCCTGGACGACAGAGCGAGACTCCATCTAAAAAAAAACAACAACAACTAAGCAGGCCATATGCAGTGGTTTGTGCCCAGAGTCTCAGTGCTTTGGGAGGCCAAGGTGAGAGGCCTGCTTGAGGCCAGGCATTCCAGATCAGCCTGGACAACACAGGGAGACCCCATCACTACAAAATAAAAATAAAAAATTAGCTGAACATGGTGGCACACATCTGTAGTCCCAGCTACTCAGGAGGCTGAGGTGGGAGGATTGCATGAGACCAGGAGGTCGAGGCTGCAGTGAGCTATAACTGTGCCACTGCATTCCAGCCTGGGTGACAGAGTGAGACCCTGTTTCAGAAACAGAACAAAAACAGGCCATGATACTCTCTTTAAAATCTGCCAGTGCCATCCTCCACTGGGTCTGCCAGCCGGGCCCCCTTGGCAGGATGGGGTGGAGGGGCCTGGATATGGTGTTCCCTTGACTGGTGAACAGGTCTGAATGCAGGCCACACCTTCTGCTTCTCCAGGTAACCATCTCTAGACAAGAGGTACTTCATTTTGGCCCTCTGTCGCCTTTCAAATCACATTTTTCTTTTTTTTTTTAGACAGTGCCTTGCTCTGTCTCCTAGACTGGAGAGCAATGAGTGCAATCTCCACTCACTGCAGCCTTCGCCTCCCGCGTTCAAGTGATTCTCCTGCCTCAGCCTCCCCAGTAGCTGGGATTACAGGCGCATGCCACCACGCCTGGCTAATTTTTGTATTTTTAGTAGAGATGGGGTTTCACCATGTTGGCCAGGCTTGTCTTGAGCTCCTGACCTCAAGTGATCTGCCTGCCTTAGCCTCCCAAAGTGCGGGAATTACAGGCGTGAGCCACCATGCCCAGCCAAACTGCATTTTATTTTTGTTTTATAATTTTTTTCTTTTCAAACTGTATTTTTTTCAGGCAGGCATTGATCTCTGCCTTTTAGTCTGGCACACTTACTTACAGCTCCCTAAATTTAACTCTGAATGTAGTTCCTCTTCAAAGGATGGTGTCTCACCTACGAGGTGTGGGTGCCCTTGCCTTCCTTTGCCCCAGCCTGAGGACAGCTGGTGTTTCTTTTTCTTTCTTTCTTTTTTCTTTTTTTTTTTTTTTTGAGATGGAGTCTCACTCTGTTGCACAGGCTGGAGTGCCAGTGGTACAATCCCGGCTCACTGCAACCTCCACCTCCCGGGTTCAAGTGATTCTCCTACCTCAGCCTCCCGAGTAGCTGGGACTACTGGCATGTGCCACCATGCCCAGCTAACTTTTCGTATTTGTAGTAGAGACGGGGTTTCACCATATTGGCCAGGCTGGTCTCGAACTCCTGACCTTTTGATCCACCTGCGTCGGCCTCCCAAAGTGCTGGAATTGCAGGCATGAGCCACCACGCCCAGCCCAGCTAGTGTTTCTAAGCCTGATGTGAGGACCACCCAGGGCACAATGAGAGGTGCTGCCCCAAATTGTTTAAGGTCAAGAGTTACAGATTCATCCAAATGCATCTTCTCCAAAGTCCTTGGGAGATTTGTGTGGATGTGGTGTATCCATCTTGTAGCATTTTCTGGAGTTAAAAGAGAAAAGCTATCTTTCACTAAGGATGGTGGCTTACACCTGTAATTCCAGCACTTTGGGAGGCTGAGGTGGGCAGGTGGCTTGAGCACAGATTGATACCAGTCTGGGCAACAGAGTGGGACCCTATCTATACAAAAAATACAAAAATTAGTGGGACATGGTTGTGTGCTTGTAGTTCCAGTCACTCAGGAGGCTGAGGCTGCAGTGAGCTGTGATCGTACCACTGTGCTTTAGTCTGGGTGATAGAGCGAGATGCTGTCTCAAAAACAAAACAAAACAAAACCTATCTTTCCTATGGGGAGAAACATTAAGTAAATATTGTCAAAGAAGCCAAGCATATAATGATGTAAACAACTGTCAACTTTCAGCTTTTCCACAATGACTCCTTTATACTATTATTATTATCTAGCATCATGTTTCTTTGAAATAATATAGCCGGGCGCGGTGGCTCACGCCTGTAATCCCAACACTTTGGGAGGCCGAGGCGGGTAGATCACGAGGTCAGGAGATCGAGACTATCCTGGCTAACACGGTGAAACCCTGTCTCTACTAAAAAATACAAAAAACTAGCTGGGCGTGGTGGCGGGTGCCTGTAGTCCCAGCTACTTGGGAGGCTGAGGCAGGAGAATGGCGTAAACCCAGGAGGCGGAGCTTGCAGTGAGCTGAGATCCGGCTACTGCACTCCAGCCTGGGCGACAGAGCAAGACTCCGACCCAAAAAAATAATAATAATATACTGATACATTGTTTAGCAAGGATTTTGGCTATAAGACCAATATTTTAAAATTAACCATAATTCTATATACTAATGACAATTAAAAATAAAAAATTATTTATTTTTGAGACAGAGTCTCACTCTGTCACCCAGGCTGGAGGGCAGTGGTGTGATCTTGGCTCACTGAAACCTTTGTCTCCCAGGTTCGAGCAATTCTCGTGCCTCAGCCTCCCAAGTAGCTGGGACTGCAGGCGTGCACAACCACGCCTGGCTAATTTTTGTATTTTTAGTAGAGACGGAGTTTTGCCATGGTGGCCAGGCTGGTCTCGAACTCCTGGCCTCAAGTGATCCACCCACCTCAACCTCCCATAGTGCTGGGTTTACAGGCATGAGCCATCAGGCCTAGCCTAAAAATAAAATGTAAATAGAATGAGGCTGGACACAGTGGTGCGTACCTGTAGTCTCAGCTAATTGGGAGGCTGAGGCAAGAGGATGGCTTGAGCCTGGGAATTGAAGGCAACAGTAAGCTGTGATCATGCCACTGTACTTCAGCCTGGCCAACAGAGGGAGACCGTCAAAAAAACTAAAAAAAAGAAAGAAAAAAGAAAAGTTAAAAATGGAAGAACAAATGAAAAGAAAGATGTACAGAACCTCTGCACAGAAATCTGTGAAACATGACAGAATATCACAATGGAGGGAGACGGCGAGCTCATGGATTGGGACGCTGGGGTGACAGGAAACGGCACGGCACTGACGTTGTGCTTTGTGTTTTTGTTCCACCAACACTAGCCTGAGGAAGGTAGATGCCCCGCTTCTGTGAAGAGGCAGCAGGTGGGGTGTGCAGCTCTGGAACCCAGTCCTGGATACCCTGTGAGCCCACTGAGACTGGTGTGGCCTCCTCATTGGGAACATGGCTGGTTGTGACCAACAGTGAGAGCACATGTGTCCCGTTCCTGATGAGGGCCTGGTCCCTTAGTGGATACTCTCTACATAACAGCCCAACACTCTCCTAAGCTCCTCTGTTTCAAGAGCCTACATTTCCCAGTGGCATCACACATGGAAGAGGGCCATCAGAATTGAGAAGCATAAGGATACATAACAGGACAATTTCAGGCAGTGGGTGGGAGGAGTCACTGTTTCAAACATTTTGCCATCATCTAAGTGTGTGTTTCCCCCAACAAAATGCGTATGTTGAAATCTTAACATGAAAGGTGATGGTATTAGGTGGGGCCCTTAGGAGGTGATTGTTTCATGAGGATGGAGCCCTCACAATTGGGATTAGCACCCTTATAAAAGAAGCCCTGTTAGTGGATCACTTGAGCTCAGGAGTTTGAGGCCAGCCTGGCCAACATGGCAAAAACCCATCTCTACGAAAAATACAAAAATTAGCCAGGCATGGTGGCGCACGACTATACTCCCAGCTACTTGGGAGGCTGAGGTGGGAGAATCGCTTGAGCCTAGGAGACGGAAGTTGCAGTGAGCTGAAATCATGCCATTGCACCCCAGCCTGGGTGACAGAGCAAGACCCTTTCTCAAAAAATAAATATAAATACGTAAAATAAAAGAGGCCTTGTTTGCCTGGCACTTATAATCCCAGCTCCTCAAGGGGCCAAGGCGGGAGAATCGCTTGAGAACAGGAGTTGAGACCAGACTGGGCAACAATGTGAGACTCCATCTTTTCTTTTTTTTCTTTTTCTTTATTTTATTTATTTATTTTTTGAGACAGAGTCTCCCTCTGTTACCCAGACTGGAGTGCAGTGGTGCGATCTCAGCTCACTGCAGCCTCCACCTCCTGGGTTCAAGCAATTCTATTCTCATGTCTCAGCCTCCTGAGTAGCTGAGTGCACCAACACACCTGGCTAATTTTTGTATTTTTAGTAGAGATGGGTTTTTGCCATGTTGCCTAGGTTGGTCTCAAATTCCTGGCCTCTGGTGATCCACTAGCCTCGGCCTCCCAAGTGCTGAGATTACAGGTATGAGCCACTATGCATGGCCAAAACTCTGTCTGGAAAAAAATAATTAGCCGACGGGGCACGGTGACTCATGCCTGTAATCCCAGCACTTTGGGAGGCTGAGGCAGGCGGATCACCTGAGACCAGCCTGGCCAATGTGGTGAAACCCCGTCTCTACTAAAAATACAAAAATTAGCCCACCATGGTGGTGTGGGCTTGTAATCCCAGCTACTTGGGAGGTTGAGGCAGGAGAATTGCTTGAACCCAGGAGGCAGAGGTTGCAGTGAGCCAAGATTGCCCCATTGCACGCCAGCCTGGGTGACAGAGTGAGACTCGGTCTTGGGGGGAGGGAAAAAGCCCATTGCAGTGGTGCGCACCTGTGGTTCCCGCTACTTGGGATGCTGAGGTGGGAGGATCTCTTGAGCCCAGGAGTTCAAGGGTATAATAAGATGTATCACACCACTGCACTCCAGCCTGGGTGACAGTACAAGACTCCATTTCTAAAAAGAATAAAAATTAAAAAAGAGGTCTCAGGTAAGTGCCTTGCCCCTTCTACCACATGAGGATACAGGGAGAAGCTGTCATCTATGGACCAGGAAGAAGGCCCTCAGCAGGCACTGAATCTGCTGGCGCCTTGATCTTGGACTTTGCAGACTCCAGAACTATGAGAAATACATTTCTGTTGGTCATAAGCCGCCCAGTCTATGGTATTTTGTTATAGCAGCCCAAAGTGGACTAATATACTCTTATTGGGCTCACATATAGAGAAGGGAAGAGTCTTGTTGTGTTTCTTGAAGAAGCAGAACTCGGCACGGGTCCATGGGAAGATGACCTAACAGCCCATGGACTCCTGCACTGCCTCCTAAGAGATGCATTTCCATCAAAAGGCAGACACTGGCACAGGGCGCTTCTCTGGCCCAAGTACCTGTTCGAGGCACTGCATGAGTGTTTACTCATTCAAGCCTCAGAACACTTACCCTCATCCTCTGATGATAAACTGAGGCAGAGGGATCCCACAGCCAAGCTGGAAGCCAGCAGCTTAGTCCCAGCATGTACAGTGGCACAATCACACCGGGGAGTCTGTAGCCAATCTCTGGGTTTCTTCTGACTCCACCGTACACTGAATGCACTCGGCATCGGCAGTCTTCAGTTTTGTTTACATACCCCCAAATGTCATTTTAAATGTTTTTTTACCCCCCTTACATATTAAGTTGACACCTAAAATATTATGTACGTTTAAATAGTTACAAAGAATACAACTTCTGGAACATTGTAAATATTGACACTTAAAAATAAAACTGTCATATCACTTTAAAAAATGTAACCAGATGGAAAAGAAAAATACCATATCGATTTGGTATCTTATATAATCCAGTCAAAACAGTGTAGTTGTCCCTCTGGATTTGTGGGGCATCGGTTCCAGGACCCCCAGTGGATACCGAAATGCACAGCTCAAGTCCCTGATGTAAAATGGTGCAGTATTTGCATATAGCCTACATCCTCCCACGTACTTTAAATCATCTCTAGATTACTTTTTGTTTGTTTGTTTGAGACGGAGTCCCGCTCTCTTGTCAGGCTGGAGTGCAGTGGTGCGATCTTGGCTCACTGCAACCTCGGCCTCCCGGGTTCAAGCAATTCTCCTGCCTCAGCCTCCCGAGTAGCTGGGATTACAGGTGCCCGCCACCATGCTTGGCTAATTTTTGTATTTTTAGTAGAGATGGAGTTTCACCATGTTGGCCAGGGTGGTCTCAAGCTCTTGACCTCGTGATCCGCCCACCTCAGCCTCCCAAAGTGCTGGGATTATAGGCGTGAGCCACCGTGCCCGGCCTAGATTACTTCTAATACCTAACACAATGTGAAATGCCATGTAGTAAATAATTATACTGTATTGTTTAGAGAATAATGACAAGAAAAATGTGTGTACACCTTCAGTACAGAGATAACCATCATAGGCCTGACTACATTTTCCATCCACAGTTGGTTGACTCTGAGGGCACGGAGGACTGTACCTGAGCCACCTCTTCTTTAATATTTCACATTGCTCTTTTCCTCACAGAACCCATTTTCTATTTTAATTCTACCACATGTTTTTATCCTAAGGAAATTCTTTTATGTTTGAAAATCTTATTGATTATGCTATATACTTGTCTACAACAAAAAGTATATATAAATTGAAATCTTACGTTTTTATTTCCTGTGAGACCAAGTGTTAGAAAAAATTCTTCTGGGTTTACTTATTACAATTGTCAGCACACAACTAATCAAACACAAATGTATTACAAAGTTTGAATAATAATTCTTAGTCATGAAAGTGTCACTCATTAGGTATACATTTTTGTTGGAAATAATCTCTTAAGGAAAATAGTGAACCTTTCTTTTTCTCATTCCCAGGTTCAGGAAGAACCGGGTGGCCTGTTGCTGGACTCAGGGCTCTTCAACAATTCTTTTCCATCCCCCATGTTTGTGAATGTCAGTGCTTACAGCTGCGGTCCCAGGAAGCATGGGTGAGAATGGAAGGAAATTCTGTTACAGTGACTCAGTGCTCTGACTCCTCCCAGGCTATCCTCCAGAACTCGCACGGTGCTCTCCTACCGACAGTCCTAGGTGAGGACCCACAGCTGGCCACTCAGTCGTCCTGCCTCAGGGTGATGGAAGCTACAACTGAAGTCACCTGGCTTTCAAAAGGATCTTTTGTGGCCGGGCGCGGTGGCTCACGCCTGTAATCCCAACACTTTGGGAGGCCGAGGCGGGTGGATCACCTGAGGTCAGGAGTTCGAGACAAGCCTGGCTAACATGGTGAAACCCCATCTCTACCGAAAACACAAAAAATTAGCCGGGTGTGGTGGCGGGCGCCTGTAGTCCCAGCTACTCGGGAGGCTGAGGCAGGAGAATGGTGTAAACCCGGGAGGCGGAGCTTGCAGTGAGCTGAGATCACGCCACTGCATTCCAGCCTGGGCGACGGAGCAAGACTCTGTCTCAAAAAAGAAAAAAAAAGAAAAAAAAAAAAGGATCTTTTGTGACCCAAATTGAGTCTGGGTGTCTGCAGAAAGGTGTGATAGATGAGATTACTGTCCAAAAGTCATCGCTCCCTTGCCTTCACAGTTGATTCCTCAGCCCAGTGGCGCTGAGCTCAACCATGTGACTACCGGCGGTGGACAGGATGTCAGCAGTCCTGCCCTGAGAGGCTTACATGCAGTTGCCCCGTCTGGCTGCGGGGTTGGTCCCAGCCAGGTGGCCTAGAGAAACCTTCCTCCCTGCATCTTCCTCAGCCTGGTCGCCGAGGGAATGTGAAGCCAGGTCCATCTGGAGGCAGAGCCTCCCAGCCACATGCAGCTGCATCAGCCAACCGCCAGCTAATGCACAGAGGTGTCTCGAGGTGAACATGTGCTGTTACACAGTGAAAGCTAACTGAGTCAAAATCCCAAGGGGCCTTTTAAAACATGGAAGTTGACAAATTGGTGCCAAAATGTAAATATAACTGCAAGTGAGTTAGAAGAGCCAAAAATAAAGTATCTTGGAGAAAAAGAACAAAATTGGATGACTTGCAATAGCCAATTTAAAGACTGACTACACTTGATTTCAAGAGTCGTTATAAAGCTACAGTAATCAAGACAATGTGGTATAGACCTAAGAACAGATGAGAACAGTGGAACAGAATAGCAAGTTTAAAAATAAATCCACACATAAATGGCCAATAGGTTTTTGACCAAGGTACCAAGGCAAGACAATGGAGAAATATTTCTTTCAACAAATGGTGCTGGAGTAATTGGATTTCCATATGGAAAATAATGAACTTCAACATCCACCTCACATCCCTCACACTAATTCAAGACAAATCATAGACCTGAATATAAAACTAACATGGTGGGGCACAGTGGCTTATGCCTGTAATTCCAGCACTTTGGGAGGCCCAGGCAGGAGGACTGCTTGAGCCCAGGAGTTCAAGACCAGCCTGGCAACGTGGCGAAACCCCGTCTCTATAAAAAATATATAAATTAGATGGGCTTGGCATACACCTAGATCCTAGTAGTTCATGGCTGCAGTGAGCTCTGATTATGCTACTGCACTCCAGCCTGGGTGACAGAGTGAGACCCTGTCTCAAGAAGAAAAAAAAAAGGGGAAAAGAAAGTCCCAGTTACTTGGGAAGCTGAGGTAGGAGGATCGCTTGGGCTTGGGAGGTCTAAGCTGCAGTGAGATAGCTTTTAGAGGAAAATATGGTAAATATCGTGCAACCTTGGGGCAGGCAAAGATGTCTTAGAGAAGATGCAAAAAGCACTAAGTAGTTGAAAAAGTGTTAATTTGAACTTCATTCAAATTAAGAACTATTGCTCATCAAAATACACTGTTAAGAAAATAAAAAGACAAGCCATGGACTGAGAGTGAATATTTGCAATACATATAGCTGACAAAGGACTTATATCCAGAATATATAAAGAATGACTACAAATCAATAATAAACAACTTGATTTTTAAAAACCAGCAAAAGGCCACGTGGAGTGGTTCACGCCTGTAATCCCAGCTACTTGGAAGGCTGAAGTAAGAGGATTGTTTGAGATCAACAGTTCAAGACCAGCCTGGACAACACAGTGAGACTCACTGTAAAATAAATAAATAAATAAAACAATTTTTTACAAATGGGTAACAGCCTGGGTGACATGGCAAAACTGCATCTCTACAAAAAATACAAAAATTAGCCGGATGTGGTGGTGCATGCCTGCAGTCCCAGCTACTGGGGAGGCTGAGGTGGGAGGATCACCTGAGCCCAGGAAGTGGAAGCTGCAGTGAGCCATGACTGAGCCACTGCACTCCAGCCTGGGCAACAGACGGAGACCCTATCTCAATAAATAAATAGTTTTTAAAAATAGGCAAAAAATTTGAACAGACCTTCACAAAAGCAAACAGTTGGCCAGTTGTAGTGGGTCATCCCTGTAATCCCGACATTTTATGGGCTGAGACAAGAGGATGCCTAGCTGCAGTGAGCTTGGATCATGCCATCACACTCTAGCCTGGGTGACAGGGTGAGACCCTGTCTCAAAAAAAAAAAAAAAAAAAAAAAAAGGAAAAGAAATAAAAACATACCTACCCAAAAAGACTTGTACACAAATGTTTACAGCCACTTTATTCATTAAGCTCCGAACTGGAAACAATCAGATGTCTATCAATAGGAGAATGGTAAACCAACTGTAGTATATGTACACGATAGAATACTATTCGGCAATTAAAAATAAAATTATACGCCAGGCGTGGTTTCATGCCTGTAATCCCAGCACTTTGGGAGGCTGAGGCGGGTGGATCACAAGGTCAGGAGTTCAAGACCAGCCTGGCCAACATGATGAAACCCTGTCTCTAAAACTCCCCCAAAATAGCCAGGTGCAGTGGCAGGCACCTGTAATCCCAGCTACTCAGGAGGCTGAGGCAGGAGAATCACTTGAACCCAAGAGGCAGAGGTTGCAGTGAGCTGAGATTGCGCCACTACACTCCAGCCTGGGCTACAGAGTGAGACTCTGTCTCAAAAACAAAAAACACCACATGGATGCATCCCAAAAACATTGTGTTAAGTGAATGAATCCAGACACAAAAAAGCACACACTGTATGTTCAATTGATGTGAGTTCAAGAACAGGCAAAAACTAATCTATGTTGTTGGAAATCAGAACGGTGTTTGCCTATGGGCTGGGAACTCTCCATGAGAATGTTCTGTGTCTCAATTTGAGTGATGGTTACACAGGTGTATGCATTTGTCAAAATTCATTAAACTGTGCATTTCACTGTATGTACATTTACCTCAATGAAAACAAAAAGAATTTTCTGAGGCTGATATCTAATATTAATTTAAAAGGATCAAGTTTAACCTAATATGTTCAGTAAGGTGTGAGGAACATAAAAATATTGTTAAATCATTTATGTCTTTGCCAATAAATATATATATTTTTTGAAACAGAGTCTCACTCTGTCACCCAGGCTGGAGTGTAGTGCCATGATCTTGGCTCACTGCACCTTCCACCCCCACCCTGGGTTCAAGCAATTCTCTTGCCTCAGCCTCTCGACTAGCTAGGATTACAGGCACCTGTCACCGCACACCTGGCTAATATTTGTATTTTTAGTAGAGACAAGGTTTCACCATCTTGGCTAGGCTGGTGTTGAACTCCTAACCTTGTGATCCACCCGCCTCGGCCTCCCGAAGTGCTGGGATTACAGGTGTGAGCCACCGCGCCTGGCCAAAATGTTTTTGTTTTTTTTGTTTTTTGCTGTAGGCTGGAGTGCAGTGGTACAATCTCTGCTCACTGCCCTCCACCTCCCGGGTTCAAGCAATTCTCCTGCCTCAGCCTTTGGAATAGCTGGGACTACAGGCGCCCGCCACCACACCCGGCTAACTTTCGTATTTTTAGTAGAGACAGGATTTCGCCATGTTGGCCAGGCTGGTCTTGAACCCCTGACCTCAGGTGATCTGCCCGCCTCAGCCTCCCAAAGTGCTGGGATTACAGGGTGGAGCCACCTTGCCCAGTTGCAATAAAATGTTTTTTAAGTAAAAGTTATATTACTTCTTTAAATATTAATACATTTTTGTCAAAGTTATAACTGTAGATTTAGCTTATTCAATTTATGGAAAAATATGGCATCTGATATCTGATTTGCAGAGCCCGTCCCCCTCGTCAAACAAGAAAGCCAGATAGACTCACTTTCTGTTACGTGACTTCATTTTTCAATTCAAATAAATGTGCTAATACACATTTCCAGGATTATTATAGAAGCCACGGAGAAATACAAAATGTATTTGTAAGACAGATTGCTAAATGCAGTCAAGTAAAGATTAAAATGATATATAATTAATGTATCTATTTTACCATGTTACAAGAGCAAGAAAATAAATCATACTGTATCCACTTTAACATAATTTATAATAATACAATATAATGTGTGCTTAGAGTAGTAAGTGACGAAGTAAGGAGTATGCTAGAAAGCATGTTATTCATTTGGTAAATGTGTGTGAACATGTATAATGATTTTTTTTTGCTTTGGGGATTTATTAAATGAAAATCAAATATAAAAATCAGAAGTAACTCCATCCATGCTGTTAAACATCATGACCAGATTTTCTTATGAATGTAAAGAAACCAAGTCACACACTGCTTAAAAAACAATCACTCTGCAAAGGAGGGCCTCACTGTGTTTTTTTAAAGAAAAAGTGTATATATGTTTGTGTGTGTGTATAGATAAACATACACACACACATATATATATATACACCACAATCACTCTGGAAGCCCACATATCATTTTTACTTTTTGCTGTTAGGAGTAGAAAATATGAAGCATTTGATAAGATGAAATAAGATGAGGATTGACCAAAGTTACAGCATTTTAATATGGCATATTAAAATGATTTAATAAAATCAGTTTTAATTACTTCATTAATCAGTGCCCACCCAGTATGATGTTGGACAGAAGCTTTATCTGGGTTTTATCCAGTAGATCTTGAAAATGATAGTCCGAGATAACACTCCAGTTACATTTCAAATATTATTATTTTTAAAGAGACAGGGTCTTGTTCTGTCACCCAGGCTGGAGTGCAGTGGGTGATCATAGCTCACTGTAAACCTGAACTCCTGGGCTCAAGCAATCCTCCTGCCTCAGCCTCCTGAGTAACTGGGACTACAGACATGCACCACCATGCCCACTTAATTTTTTAGTTTTTTTTTTTTTCAGATGGAGTCTTGTTCTGTCGCTCAGGCTGGAGTGCAGTGGCACAATCTTGGCTCACTGCAACCTCCGCCTCTCGGGTTCAAGCGATTTCCCTGCTTCAGCCTCCCGAGTAGCTGGGACTACAGGCACGCACCACCACACCCAGCTAATTTTTGTATTTTTAGTAGAGATGAGGTTTCACCATACTGACCGGTCTCAAACTCCTGATCTCGTGATCTGCCTGCCCCAGCCTCCCAAAGTGCTGGGATTTCAGGCATGAGCCATGGTGCCCGGCCAATTTTTTAGTTTTTAGTAGGAACAAGGTCTTGCTATGTTGTCCAGGCTGGTCTCAAACTCCTGGCCTGAAGTGATCCTCCTGCCTCAGCCTCTCGAGTAGCTGGGATTACAGGTGTCAGCCACTATGCCCAGTCTGTTTGTTTGCAGAAAGATAACAAATCAAAGCCAGGCATGATTCAAAAGTTTTAAACAACACACAGCCCTCCTCATTACTGCTACACCTGGTCATTGCTAAACCTGGTAAAAGCCTGAAAGCCAGGACACCTAGGGGCTGGGTTCCAGCACCAAGGTGACCTAAGAATTTAAACTCCCAAACCCCCATTTCCAAGTGAAGAGATTAAGCCCTCCTGCCGTAGAGGGTCACTGTGAGAACTGAGGACAGTGCCTGGCACATGTGAACTCAGTGTTAGCTGTTGTCATTGAGAGAGAACATGAGGGACAACTAAAGGACAAAGGATGTGTCACTTTAGGTGGAGATCAGAGCCCTCTGGGCTCATCATTCCAGCGTGTCCAGTCATCTGCAAAGGGTTAGACCTTCTGGACGAAAGACCTTTGGGGCACATCACCAATGCCTTTTTACTTTGGCATTGAGCTTTGATTTTACTGGGTTGTGTGGATGGCAAATCCAAACAAATATGGCAATTCTGATATTGTCAGGTATCAGATAATTTCAAAATGTAATTTGTGCGATCTTCATCCCTGGGGAGAATCTGGGAGAGGCATTTAGCCTAGTGGTTGTTACAGTCCTAAACGTGAGGCAGACCCAGCTTCCAACCCAGTTCTGGCACCTACTAACCACGTGGCTGTCAGATTACTGTGTAACTGTTTCTTCACCTGTGAACCAGGGATAAGCCTCGTATCACTCAGGTGGTATGAGTTGAACTAGAGGCTGCTGCTGACAGCGTCCTGTATACTTCAGTGGACCACAAAAACACCAAGCATGGGTCTTCCCACAACCTGCCCGACTCTTCTCATCTCAACCTCAGCCCATCTCCACTCCTACTATGGCCAAATCCACACTTCCTTCCAGGCCTCAGGCATTACCTACAGCGTCTCATTTTGTTCTGGAACTTTGACCTTAATAGGCTGGAACGGTCTCCACCGTTTGACTCCTACTTTGTAGTGCGCAACCCATGGTACCTAGTCAGTTGCAATGTATAACCCCAGTATATAATAAACTGTAATACTCAAACTCTGGTGCAGTTAGCTGGTGTACAATCTGTAGTGCATCGTTAGCCGTACTGTATGACCCTGTATATAATAAACCGTGGTTGTTTTTTGTTTTGAGACAGGGTCTTGCTCTGTCACCTAGGCTGAAGTGCAATGGCACAATCATGGTCACTGCAGCCTCCACCCCTGGGGCTCAAGTGATCCTCCCACTGCAGCCTCCCACATAGCTGGGGCCACAGGCACACACCATCACACCTGGGTTTTTTTTTTTTTTTTTGAGGCAGAGTCTCGCTCTGTTGCCCAGGCTGGAGTGCAGTGGCATGATCTTTTCTTACTGCCACCTCCACCTGTCAGGTTCAAGCGATTCTCCTGCCTCAGCCTCCCGAGTAGCTGGGACTACAGGCACCTGCCACCCTGCCTGGCTAATTTTTGTATTTTTAGTAGAGACGGGGTTTCACCATGTTGGTCAGGCTGTTCTTGAGCTCCCGATCTCAGGTGATTTGCCCACATCGGTCTCCCAAGGTGTTGGGATTACACGTGTAGCCACTGTGCCTGGCCTGAACTAGTATTGAATTCTTGGTGCATAGTAGCTGTAGTGTGTAATCCCTGGTCACAGGCAGGGGCAAAAGTTACTGTTAAAGATGTCCCTAACTTAAAGATGACCCCTTACAATTCAAAGCAGATTTAAGTAAACATGTAAAATCTATAACCCTTGCCAACAGATCCTTACCATTGTGCAAGCTGACTGCATTCCAGCAGTGGCACAGAAAGAGGCGCAGGATAAGTGGGGACCTCAGGTGATCCACCTGCCTTGGCCTCCCAAAGTGCTGACATTACAGGCGTGAGTCACCACACCCAGGCTTTAAAAAATTTTTTAAAGCTAATCATCTCTGTATAGTTCCAATTTTAGTATATGTGCTGCCAAAACAAGTAGTATTTTTTATTTTACTTTTTTAAAGAGACAGCATCTCACTCTGTCACCCAGGCTGGAGTGCAGTGGTGAGCACAGCTCACTGGAGTTTCAACCACCTGGGCTCAAGTGATCCTCCCACTTCAGTCTCCAGAGTAGCTGGGACTACAGGTGCACACCACCACACCTGGCTAAAGATCTTATTCATTATTACTATTTTTTTTTTTTTGAGACGGAGTCTCGCTCTGTCACCCAGGCTGGAGTGCAGTGGCCGGATCTCTGCTCACTGCAAGCTCCGCCTCCCGGGTTTACGCCATTCTCCTGGCTCAGCCTCCCAAGTAGCTGGGACTACAGGCGCTCGCCACCTCGCCCGGCTAGTTTTTTGTACTTTTTAGTAGAGACGGGGTTTCACCGTGTTAGCCAGGATGGTCTCGATCTCCTGACCTTGTGATCCGCCCGTCTCGGCCTCCCAAAGTGCTAGGATTACAGGCTTGAGCCACCGCGCCCGGCCATTATTACTATTTTTGAGATGGAGTCTTGCTCTGTCACAAAGGCTGGAGTGCAGTGGCCTGATCTTGGCTCATTGCAACCTCCGCCTCCTGGGTTCAAGCGATTCTCCTGCCTCAGTCTCCTGACTAGCTGGGACTACAGGCATATGCCACCACACCCAGTTAATTTTTGTATTTTTAGTAGAGATGGGGTTTCACTATGTTGGCCAGGCTGGTCTCAAACTCCTGACCTGACCTCAGGTGATCTGCCCGCCTTGGCCTCCCAAAGTACTGGGATTATAGGCGTGAGCCACTGCGACTGGCCAAGATCTTCTTTTTAAAAAAGAAGTTCATGTTTCTGAAGACTCAATTTCTAATACATCTATACTCCCCAAACTAATCTATAAACTCAATGAAATCCCAATCATAACAACCCCTCTGCCAATTTTTCAGATAAAAATACAGGGAGGTACAGTTAAGAAAATGAATAGTCAAGCCCCAGGATGAGAGAAAATACCTAGAAAACAAGTATTTGACCAAAGACCGGTATCCAGAGTGTATAAGGAACACCCATTATTCCATAGCAACATGACGAACAGTCCAGTTTTCTTAAAAACGCAAAGTATCTGAGCAGATGCTTCACAAAAACATAAATGGTTAAGTACAGGGGGGAAAAACCACTCAACTTCATCAGGTATGGAGGATAAAAACAACTGACACTACCAAGTGTTGGTGACAATGTGGAGCAACTGGAATGTCCATCCATGAATATGGTATAAAGTCACTGAACCAGTTTGGCAGTTTTTAATAAAGTTAAGCATACACTTACTGATGTTCCAGAACTTTCCTTCATAGTTTACTTGCCCAGGAGGAATGGAAACACCATCCCCAGTTTTATTTCTAATAGCCAGAAACTGAACACCACCCAAATGTCCCCTTCATCAACAGGTGGCTCACGGAGATTCTAGCAAGCCTAGGGTGGGCCTGGGAGATGCTATAACAATTTCCTTGACGAGTCAATTATGCTTTGAGTCTGAGTTATCAACAGGTGAACAGGGAAATAGGCAGCAATATATTCTTACCATGGAGTATTATCAGAAATAAAAAAGAATGAACTTGAGATACACACAACATGGATATGCAAAAACATCACTCATAGTGAAAGCAGCCAGAAATTAGAGTATATATGGTGTAGCTCTAGAAGCAATCTGAAGTGTAAGAAGCCATTTCTAGCGATGGAGACCAGACCAGAGGTTACAAAGAAGAAACAGGGACCTGCCCTCCAGAGGCATGAGGGTACTTCCCAAGTGCTGGCTCTTTCTCATCTTCCTCATACTTGTCACTAACTGGACGTATACATTTGAAAAAAATTGAGCTGTTTATTCAATGGCTCTTATTGTATGCAAGTTAAATCCTACTCAAGTTGATAAAAGCAAAGCAGGGTGGTGATTGCCCTTCTAGGGGAGCAGTGCGGGAGGGAGCCCCAGGACCTCCGGGGTGATGTTACTGTTCTCTGACCCTGCGTGTAGTTACAAGAGGGCACTCGTTTGGGAAAAGTTCAGTAAGCTCTACATTTATGCACCCTTTTCTCTATCTACTTATTAATAATGTAAAATAAAAAAAATAGGAGAAAAATGGTGAGATTGTGAACACTTCTCCCGGCTAACTTGGACAGGTTTTCAGGTGCTGCATGTATGGTTTGTCTCATTAGGCAGCTGTTATTGAGGTAGTATAATGAAGCTGAGTAATTTGAACACTTTTACTTTCAAATGAACTTTTCTCTGGGTCTTTATATTTGAAATTCTCCATTTTGTTTTGTAATGGAAGTCACCTCATGGTCCTGATAGCCCTTCAGGCCACTAAGTTCACAGGATGTGAACTGCCTCTGCTCAACTCTGGTGGCTGTGCTCGACCTCTGACCTCTGGCCCATGCGCTGATATTGAGAGATGTGGAGAGATGTTGATCTCTCCACCTGCTCTAAAGACCAAAATTTTCTTTGGTGTATAGGAAGATGTGAAACTTACCGACAATTCTAGGTGTTCCTAAGTGAGACCATGAGGCAAAATGTATTAATGTATTAACTGCAGGTAAACTGTTATCTGAAACAGTGGTTCTCAACTTGGAGTGGTTCTGTCCCTCCTTCCCCTGGGAACCTTTGGCAATGTCTGCGGACAGTTTGGTTGTCATGGCTTGGTGGGAGTGCTACTGGTTTCTAGTGGGTGAAGGCCACAGATGCTCCTAAACCTCTGAGAGTAGACTGGACAGGTCCAACATCGATGTCCCTGACAAGGTATGTAGAGCACTTTACCATTTACACTGGACTTAGCTCACTCTCATAATCACCACTTTAAACATGAGGAAATGGAAATGTAAGAGACCCAAGAATGCCAAAAATTAGAAAAAACTCACAAGGATGACATTCCCTTGACATTTGCTTCAGATGAAGTAACTGTCACAGATCCAAAGATGAAGCTGCTTTTGCACCCAAGAGTATTTACCCAGACAAAATTCTCTCAAATCCCTCCCTTTGGGGTCTCTGAGTCCCTAGTACTAGAGATCCCAGTTCTATTTGCTCCCTGCTCTGTGGCTCACGGAGATTCTAGCAAGACTAGGGTGGGCCTGGGAGATGCTAACAATTTCCTTGACAAGTGAATTATGCTTTGAGTCCGAGTTATGGAATACTGAGACCCTGCAAAGGAGAAGGTTCTTTCATTGAAGACCATTGCTACTTCCATCCTGAGCTCTGCATTTAATAGGTGACAATGGAATGAAAAGGTTAACTTACGCCAGGCTACCCTTCTGTGGTAACATCTTTGACTTGTTTAGAATATTAAACAAAAAAAAAGGGGGGAAACTAATTAGTGAGAGGCTTCCTGATAATTATTGGGAGCTCTCTTGTATGTTATCTTATCTGACTAGTCACCTGAAAATAAAGCCATCTGAAGAAATAGAACCAAAAGAAAGGATATTACAACAAGACTTTACTGGTAACACCTTTTTAATAGGTCAAAGTAACTGTACAGTTCATTATATTCTTCCTGAGAATAATTTATATCCCCCAACAAACTAAAGGGAGGGTATATTTTTTTCAAAATTAACAGAATGGATGGTGTAACTGGACATCAAAAGAAAACCAAATTCCTGTTTTGCTTCATTCTCTCCTGGGAAGACAGATACAAGGAAGGGTTAGTTAACTCCAGTGGCTGTAAAATAGTCAACATGGCTTTAATCTTTCTTTATAAATTATATAAAAATGGAAAAAGGGGATGGTTCTGGAACTTCTCAATGCAGTTTGGAGGTGCTCTGGTACAAAGCATTTCTGCTTCCAAGAGAAATAACATTGCTACAAAAAACTGGCACATTATTCTGTGAAAAAAGACAAGAGTTTTTAGTTGTGTTCTACAGCTAGTTCCCGACCCAATGCTTCACATATCCACACGAAAGTAAAAGGCAGGTAAGACAAAAAGGGCTGTAGTTTTTTCTGAAATAACTCAAGTCTTCAAAATATAGCTTTTATATTCTTTCTTTGTAAAGTGGGATTAGCATATTGCAACTGAAGGGTGTTCTAACAAACAAAAATTCCAGTCTGGATAATAATTCTATGGTAGACAAAAGAATTCTCAGCCTCTTGGGTTTCCCGGAATTCTTTGCTTCATGCTCTCCTCTTCCACTATGCAGCTAAGGTAGTTTAGGAATTAAGATGTCACCCCCTGGCCATCCCCATTAGAACGTATCTTAATGTGAACATAAACTGTTCTTCATGATGCTTAAAAGCTCATGTACAATTTTCATTCCTAGAAAAATGCCACATTTTGGATCCTGGACATTTCTGAATATCATGATTGAAAAAAAACAAAAAATGAACCCAAATCAAAGTGTGACTAAACTTATATGAGAAAGATTTTCAACCAGATGGTCATTCAAAAAAGTTGGAGCTGTTAAGTGCTGGCGACCGAGGACAGAGGGTTAATTCCTCGCTGCTGGTGGAAGGCTAGAGAACATCTTCAAAAGAGGGTAGCAAGACGTGCTCCCAGGGGAGGCTCAGTGTGGTCTCGTCTGCCCAAGCATTTTCAGTCTTGCTTGGTCAATGACATCGAGTAAGTTTTTGGCATCCACAGCCAGGGCGTGAGCAGCAGTCAGCATTTGCTTTTTGTACTCTTGCTGGAGACTGGTCATGACATACTGCTGGGCCAGTTTCATCTTGTTGATGAGCTCACCCAGGTCAGAGTTCAATAGTTTCTGTGCCATCTCAATCTGAAAGACAAGAGATAGTTCAGGAGAACTGTTTCCAGTGATCTTTTTTTTCTTTTTTAGAGAGATGTTCTTACTATGTTGTCCAAGCTTGCCTCAAACTCCTGGGCTCAAGCAATCTTCCTGCCTCAGCCTTTCCATTAACTGGGAACACAGGCACATGCCACCGAGCCCTGCACCAATGAACTTTTCAGGGAATTTTTATGAGCCTTTCTTTCAGTACCTCCATGAGAAGAAAACTTTATTTCCTGCAAATAAATTTTTCTTAGAAGCAATAGGATGTAAAAATCAATGTTTAAATTTTTTTTTCTTATTTTAACTTCCCACACTACATTTATGCATTTTAAAAAATTTTTTACTTACTTTAGAAATTCAGCTATTATAGTGTGCCTGTGTGTGCATGCCCATTCACACATGCAGATCCAGCATCTTGTTCCTTCCATTCAAAGCCTTCCCTGACACCATGACTAACTTAAGTCTCCATTTGTGCTCACTGTTTAGACTTTATTAATCTCAATGACTGGCCAGGCTTTTGTTTCATAATAGAACCACAGAATCTGACAAAACCTCAGAGATCATCTATTCCAAACACTCTGACATCAGAGAGTGGACAACTGAGATACAGAAAGATGTGCTGAAGGCCACACAGCTCGTTAGTCTCCAAGCCAGCATAAAACCCTCTGTCCTGACTTCCGGTCTTGTGCTTTCTCTATGCCAACTCTATCTCAAGACGTTCCTTGGCTATACAAAAAATGGTTTAAGGATGGTGGCAGGGCACAGTGGCTCACTCCTGTAAAATCTCAGCACTTTGGGCGGCTGAGGTGGGCAGATGGCTTGAGCTCAAAAGTTTGAGGCCAGCCTGGGCAACATGGTGACACCCCATCTCTACAAAAAAATACAAAAAGTTAGCTGAGTATGGTGGTGTGCACCTGTATTCCCAGCTACTCAAGAGGCTGAGATGGGAGGACGGCTTGAGCCTGGAAGACGGAGGTTGCAGTGAGCCAAGATG
The DNA here is from genome assembly GCF_008728515.1 of Papio anubis. Lineage (NCBI taxonomy): Eukaryota > Metazoa > Chordata > Mammalia > Primates > Cercopithecidae > Papio > Papio anubis. The sequence goes on from NC_044983.1 coordinate 135,833,589, forward strand.
GTGCCATTGCACTCCAGCCTGGGTGACAGAGCCAAACCGTTATGTGCACGTGCATACACACACACACACACACACACACACACACACACACACACACACAATGCTGTCCTACAGGGTTAGAATGCTTTGCATGGGAAAGTCTAATGATCCTTCTTATCTGTTTCTTCAACCAATGGTGATTTATCCATTTGCTCTTTTATCAATTATGGAGCACCTATTATGTACAAGACACTTGGTGTTGTGGACACAAGAAGGAAGACCTGTTTTTACTTGCAGTCTAGAGTGGGAAAAGCATACACAGGACCCTATAATACACTGGAATAAATCACATAGTAGAAAAGCACACAGATAAGAAGCAACACATTCTGTATCAGAGAGGGTCAGAAAGACTTCACAGAGAGAATTTGTCTGAATTTGGCCTATACTGTAAAAGCAGGCTGGCTTCAACTGTGAAAGCCACACCAAGTTGATCTTTATTTGGCAGGACTTGGCAAGAGGGTAAGAGATTTTTAGGAAGGAGAATGACAAAATCTAGAGAGAGATTCTAGAAAGATGGCTCTTGGCAGCAATGTGGAGGCTGAATGGAAGGGAAGGGGAAGAGACAAGAGGCAGATAAACCATCTAAGGGGCCATCTTCGGAGGAGAGGTGATGGATGTGCGGGTGAAGGGACCAACCTGAGACCTGATGAGAGATGGAAGGTGTGTGGTCACTTGCATGTGTGTAGGGGATGGGGAACTGCTGGGAGCAGATGTGCAAATGCATGGTGTTGTCACTTGACTGTGGAAGCAAACAACGAAAGCAGACCATTCTTGCCAATGGCAGACAGTTGGAGATCAAAGCTCAGGGAGGGGTTCCACAAAATCAACACAGATTTGGGAGACATCAAATATTTTAATCTATGAGAATGAGAAGAACTACCAAAGTGAAAAAGTATTTTTTAATAAAACAAGCGGTAGCACTTTGGGAGATGATCACACTCAAGGGTGGCAGGGAACAAAAGCCTGAGCAGAGGTCTTAGCAGGAGAGAAGTAAGGAAGCTCTGGGCCAGAGCAGGGAGTCTCAAGGGGGAGTTAGGACTGAGGGGAAAGCAGGGGCTCTGGCAATTAGGAGACCTTGAAGGGCCGTTACAGCAGAGAGATTTCCAAACAGCTGGAGCACTGGAATGCTCTGAGCGGGCGCTGAGTGCAGCTGCCACGTGAGGAGCTGGCCCCATTAGGGATGGGCTGCTCTTTCAGGAAATACAATGGGGACAGGAGGAGGCATGAGGACATGGAAAGGCAGATGCAGGATCAAAGACAGGTTCCTCTTCTTTTCAAAAATAATTTAAGGCCAGGTGTGGTGGCTCACACCTGTAACACCAGCACTTTGGGAGGCTGAGGTAGGAGGATAGCTTGAAGCAGGAATTTGAGATCAGCTTGGGCAACACAGTAACACTCTGTTTCTACAAAAAAATAAAGAATCAGCTGGGCATGGTGGTATACAATTGTAATCCCAGCTACTTGGGAGGCTGAGGCAGGAAGATCACTTGAGCTCAGGAGTTGGAGGTTATAGTGAGCTGTGATGGAGTCATTGCATTACAGCCTGGGTGACAGAGTGAGACCTTGTCTAAAAAAAAATTAATAATTAAAAAAATAATGTATACAGGAGAGCAATCTGTGTATTGGAATCACGGGAGATGGAAAGATTACTTTTGACTTTATCAACTAGAGTAGGTGTTGACAAATAGTCCTGCTAAAACATCCACTTGGTAGGACACCATTTTCTTGCCTCTGGTATATGGAACTTCTCCGCTTTGGGGCAAAATTGAGGCTTGTCATGGAAAGCCAGAGGCCCGGTGAAGCAGATAAGAGAGAGAACACCACTTGGTTGGGATGTGAAGGCACCAGTCAGAGGCCTTTTCAGAAACATGTTAAAGGGTTTATGCATATAAATCGATGCCATTTACAAAGGAATCACCAACAGGAGTTGTGTCCAACCGTCCTTCAGAAGTCTATGTCCAGTTCGTCAGCTGGAACATCCCCTGGACATCGTATGTCTCTGGGTATGATGTTGAGAAGAATTCAAGATTATTTATATTGTATTCCTGATTGGAGATGCAAAACCTCAATCTCACTAGGAAGAAACAAATGTTTACAGAATATCCCTCAATCCAACTTTAAGAATACTCTATAAAATAACTGAGCCTATATTTGTCAAAAATGTCAATGTCATGAAAGATTAAAAAAAAGGCTGAGGAGCCATTTCAGATGATAGGCTGATGAAGAAAGCAACACGAGCCAAGTGTGATCCTGGCCTGGCTCTCGCAGGTGAGGGGAAAGTGCTACAGAGACAACCGACGACCCTGGAACATGCCCTGCAGAGTGGCACAGTGCACTGCATCATGTTAAAGTTCCAGAATGTGGTGATTGTGTGGTGGTTATGTAGGACAATGGCGTTGTTATGACAAATATAAATGGAAATCTTAAAGGGGAAGAGGGCATGAGATACACAGCCATTCTCAAGCTGCTGGACAGCAGGAAGTGATGTGTGTACACACACAGACAATGGAGCAGGGATGACAATGTGCTGACACGTTAAAAGGCTGTGAAACTAAAAGGAAAGTTGGGAATTCTCTGTATTAATCTTTTAACTTTCTTATAAATCTGAAATGGTTTCAAAATAAAAAGGACAAACAAAAAGTGTGTGCTGTGCTGAAGGACTGCCTATGCTGCCCTAGAAACGAGAACAACAGGCAGCTGGAGTCAGCAGGGAGCAAGGCTGAAGCCTGCAGATCCTGGACTCTGGAGTGGGGATGCATCCCACCTGCGTTTGTCAATCCCAACCACAGAGTGTACATCCTAGGCTCAAAGACACTACAACAAATGCAGGTGCTTCCTTTCATTTGTTAGTCATAGAATTGAAACAAAATTGCCAAAAGGTAGCAAAAATGATAATTGTTGCTGGGCTACGGTATTTTGGATCAACTTTTATTCCTTAAAATATTTTCTTTTTGAGACAGGGTTTTATTCTGTCACCCTGGATGGAGTATGATGGCTTGATCCTAGCTCACTGCAGTCTGAAACTCCTGGGCTCAAGCGATCATCCCGCTTCAGCCTCCTGAGTAGTTACTGCACAGAGCTAATTTAAAAAAATTTTTTGTAGAGACAGTCTCACTTTGTTGCCCAGGCTGGTCATAAACTGGCTTTCAGCCATCCTCTTGTCTTGGCCACCCAACGTGTTGGGATTATAGGGGTGAGCCACCACACTCAGGCCTTAAGAAGCTTCTTAAAGACATTTATTAATTTAAAAGGATTTTTTTTTTTTTTGTCAGATGGAATCTCACTCTGTTGCCAGGCTGGAGTGCGGTGGTACGATCGTGGCTCACTGCAACCTCTGCCTCCCGGGTTCAAGTGATTCTCCTGTCTCAGCCTCCAGAGTAGCTGGGACTACAGGCGTGTGCCACCATGCCCAGCTACCTTTTGTATTTTTAGTAGAGATGGAGTTTCATCATGTTGGCCAGAATGGTCTCGATCTCTTGACTTCGTGATCTGCCTGCCTCAGCCTCCCAAAGTGCTGAGATTATAGGCGTGAGCCACTGAGCCTGGCCTGGAATTTTTTAAGACAATAATTTTATTTATTAATTTTTTGGTAGAGATAGGGTCTCACTATGTTGTCTTGAAATCCAGGCCTCAAGCCATCCTCCTGCCTTGGCCTTCCAAAGTGCTGGGATTACAGGCGTGAGCTACCATGCCTGGCCTAAAATAAATTTTTTATATTACTACTTGAAATGGAAAACCAGGATCATTTGCAAGCTCAACTGTTTTTACGGAGAATTCGAGGAGGCAGACCATGCACAATACCCGCCCCATTCATATCAGCATTCCTCTACCTCTGAGGTTCACGGCACCAGCAGCAGTTTCCCATGTGCCTTCCTCGTCCACTGCTCAGAGCCACTTGTATCTCGGGTGAGGACCGCGCACAGTGGCTCTGCAGTGGACTAGCAGCAGGAAGACCCAGGATCTGGAACTTGAGCGGCCACTGCTCCACACCACCCCTATGCCCTAGAATGAACAGCCCAGTCCTGGCTGGGGCCAGTGTTAGAGGGAAGGTCATCGCTTGTAGGGCAGTCGATGTCTCTGTCGGTTACAGACAGAGGAGCTGCCTTCAGCACCACAGACATCCCTGAATATGTCCCTACCCAGTGCTGTCACAGAGGGCTGCAAGGGAAAGATTGTGCCCTACCTCTCGGTGGGTGCTGGCTGGTAGGAGGGGAATGGTCTCATCCACAGTGGCCAATAACGTCCTCAGGGCCAAGCCGACTTCCTAACAGACAAGAATCACAACCAATATTAGAACACACACAAAGGATTTTTATGCCTTTCAGTTATATATATTTTAATTTGCTTTCCACAAGTTTCAAGGCAAATTTCTGTATTTCTTTTTCTCAGTGCTGAGCCCTATCTTGTAAGTTATGAAGCTCCTTTTTCTCCCAAAAGATTTAGATCTGACTATTCATTGCTCTAATACCCTAACGAGCGGGTTGAAGAACAGAAGTTCATGTAAGAAAAGTCACACAGATGCTGAGGGTGGAAAGCAGGATTTTTTTTTCTCATCTACTGCTTCCAAGCAGATTATACCACCCTCCTGGCTCCAACATGCCAACCCTGCCAACACAGGTTAGGATAAATAGTAACACCTTTCCCCAAGTGTGTTCACTGAATGTGTTCTCACCCAGGTACATTCAAACACTTCATGAGGCTGGCAAGAGATGACACTACTGCCCCGGATGCAAGGGGGCAGCCTTGCTTTGGACCCCATTCTGAATCTCAGGCTTCATCTATTATGTACACTGGGCAGAAACACTGCTCCCTGCCACTTTCGAGTTGTAGCAAAAACAGTCTAACTATGATTTAAAACAAATAATTTTAAACTCCAAATTTTCATTACCGTCATCCTTATGGGGATCAAATAATATAATGACTAAGACATCAAATTACATGTAATATGAATAAAACCAGCAAGGAAATGACAGTTACTTATAATTGGATCAACATACAAAAAGAATGTCATTTGGCTGAAGGAATATGGTTAAAAAAGTAGTGTCTATAAAATCACCATATAAAATCTTAAAATGTACAAAATTCTGAATGGTTTCATCTACTGCTGAGTTGTTTAAACTTGGCTGTGGGTTCATGCAAGTTCATCCTTAAGAACTTTGGTTAAAACTATTACGTGATACACTTCAGAAAAATGAACCAGAATGGATTAACTGTGCTTTCCATGAAACATTACAACTTTCAAGCAGCTTTTTCCATATTGATGGTTTATAAGAAGCTGTTGCAAAGATTGCTAATAGGTATACTAAAAAACAGTTGTAGCGGCCAGGCACAGTGGCTCATGCCTGTAATCCCAGCACTTTGGGAGGCCAAGGCAGGCAGATCACCTGAGGTCCGGAGTTTGAGACCAGCTTGGCCAACGGGGTGAAATCCCGTCTCTACTAAAAATATAAAAATAAGCCAGGTGTGGTGGCACATGCCTGTAGTCCCAGCTACTAGGGAGGCTGAGGCAGGAGAATCGCTTGAACCTCGGAGGCAGGGGTTGCAGTGAACCGAGATTGTGCCACTGCACTCCAGCCTGGAAGCCTAGGTGACAGAATGAGACTCCATCTCAAACAAAACAAAAAACCCAAAAACAACAATTGTAGGATTCTATAACTCAACAGCAAAATACAGTATGATTTAAAAAACAGGCCAAAAAAAGAAAAAACTTGACACTTTTCTGAAAAAGATACACAAATGCTCAAAAAGCAAACAGATGTTCAAGACCTGTATGCAAATCAAAGCCACACTTAAATACACTTCACATCCATTAGGATGACAATTAGTTTTTTTTTTTTTTTTTTTCGCTCTGTCGCCCGGGCTGGAGTGCAGTGGCCGGATCTCAGCTCACTGCAAGCTCCGCCTCCGGGGTTTACGCCATTCTCCTGCCTCAGCCTCCCAAGTAACTGGGATTACAGGCGCCCGCCATCTCGCCCGGCTAGTTTTTTGTATTTTTTAGTAGAGACGGGGTTTCACCATGTTCGCCAGGATGGTCTCGATCTCCTGACCTCGTGATCCACCCGTCTCGGCCTCCCAAAGTGCTGGGATTACAGGCTTGAGCCACCGCGCCCGGCCGACAATTAGTTTTTAAAATACACACACAAAACCCCAAGCTTCAAAATAACCTTCCAGAAAATAACAAGTTTTGGTGAGAATATGGAGAAATTGGAACCCTTGTGCACTGTTGGTGGGAATGTAAGATGGTGCAGCTGCTGTGAAAAACAGAATGGTGGCTCCTCAAAAAATTACAAATAGAATTATCAGTGATCCAGCAATTCTGAGTATACACTCAAAAGAAGTGAAAGCAGGGTCTCAAAAAGATATCTGTACATCCATGTTCACAGTGTTCACAGCAGCACTCTTCATGGCAACTGAAAGGCGGAAGCAACCCCAGTACCCTATGAGGCTGAGTAAATAAACCACATGTGGCGTGAACACACAGTGGAGTATTACTCTGCCTTAAAAAGGAAGAAAATTCTGACACATGCTACAACACGGAAGAACTCTGAGATACTACGCTGAGTGAAATAAATCAGTCACAAAAAGACAAATACAGTATGATTCCACTTACAAGCGGTACCTAGGGTAGTCAATTCATTGAGACAGAAAGTAGGATGGCGGTTGCCAGGGGCTGGGGGAGGGAAAAGAGGAGTGTTCTTTCAAGCGTACAGAGTTTCAGTTTTGCAAGGAAAGGGTTATAGAAGTGGATGGTGCTGAGGGTGGCACAACATTGTGAATGTACCTAATGCCTCTGAAATGTACACTTAAAAATGGTTAAGATGCTGGTTTATGTTATGTGTATTTTACTACAATGAAAAAAAGTATGTTCGAGTATGTTTCAGAAATACTGGCTTACAGCAGTTTGACCACACTCTCTGAACTGGAGGACACACCTCTGTGCACCCAACATGCCAGTCTGTACTCCTTAATAGGAGCCATTGCTGACCTTCCTTGAACCCACTGTCCTTTTTTTTTTTTTTAAAGATGGGGTTTCACCATGTTGGCCAGGCTGGTCTTGAACTCCTGACCTCAAGTGATCTGCCTGCCTCGGCCTCCCAAAGCGCTGGGATTAAGGGCATGAGCCACTGCACCCAGTCTTTTTCACAGAACACCTGTCACTGTCTCCTAGGATCCCACTCCATTGAACACAATTTGGAAAACATTAGTTTACTGGCATGGTATTTTTATTTATTTTTACTCTTTTTAAAAGAAAATTCAGGCCGGGCGCGGTGGCTCAAGCCTGTAATCCCAGCACTTTGGGAGGCCGAGACGGGCGGATCACGAGGTCAGGAGATCGAGACAAGCCTGGCTAACACGGTGAAACCCCGTCTCTACTAAAAAAATACAAAAAACTAGCCGGGCGCGGTGGCCGGCGCCTGTAGTCCCAGCTACTCGGGAGGCTGAGGCAGGAGAATGGCGTAAACCCGGGAGGCGGAGCTTGCAGTGAGCTGAGATCCGGCCACTGCATTCCAGCCTGGGCGACAGAGCGAGACTCCGTCTCAAAAAAAAAAAAATAAAAAAAAAAAAAAAAAAAAAAAAGAAAATTCAATGAACACCCACATACCCAACCCTCAGCTTAAGAAGAACAACACAGATAAATCCTCCCAATGTACCTTTCTTCAGTTGGCTCCTCCTTAGAGGTGTGGGATCTGAATTTGAGAAGGATCATTCCTCTACTTGTCTTTCATTCTAACAACGTAACCACATCTCCCTAAGTCTTACACAGGATTATTTTGCATGTTTTTCAAGTTTACATAAATGGCATCATACTGTAAGCATACTTTTGCAGCTTTCTCTTTCACTGCAGACTTTATGTGTGAGCGATAATTATTAAAGAGTGTACTGCTTCAAGACACTCCCATCCTAGTGTTTACTGACAGACGAAAATAAGATAGGAACAGCATTCCAGAATAACTGCGGTTCTCACTGACATTGTCTCTGTGTGGAGCCTTCGTGAAGACCTTCTAAAGCATCCGTTCTGACTTTGGTGGGGCGGGGGTCCCTAGAGACATCTATCAGCTGGCACCACAGCTTCCAGGAAACAAGAACATTTTTGCCAGTACACAATGTGACTGTGTTTTACCTTCACCATAGGGACATACTCCTCTGGTGGGGCTGGCTGGATTTTACTGGACATCTCGATGACAGCTTTCACCAGGCCCGTCACATTCTCGTACACCTTATCATTTGACCGGTCCAGGTTGGCAGTAGGAGGGGGGCTGATTTCCTGGGGCTGAAGCTGACAACACAGAAGCCAGTCATTTTTCTGCTCTCCAGCAGATGGCGTGAGATCACCACAATCAAGCTAGAGAGGGTCTTTACAAGAGATGAAAACAGATTGCAGAAGGTCATTGATTTTCTTGTGTGTACGGGATATAGTTCAGATTGAGAATGACAGTAAAGTAATTCCTCCAAGTGATAAATTAGGCAATATTTTTTTCTAACTTTGAGCTCAGTTAAAGGAAATGAGATGGAATCATACATATTATACTAAAAACCCCAGATTCTTTTAGAGACGTGATTCAACGTCCCCTCACCCCAAAATCATTTACCACAAGATAATAATCCATCTGAGGATTTACTGAATTTCAGACAAAATTACTTATTTGGCTAAAGAGTTAAACATTCTACATGAAGACTATAAGGATTTCCACTTAGTTTGAATTCTGCAGTGAAAACGGTATGGCTCAGCTTAGCTGCCCTCAGCCGCCTAAAGGAAACATGTTCTTTCTACAATTATAAAAAGCTGACACATGAATGCACTTTAAGGGGATAGCATCTGTTTGCAGGTCATGACTGAAGTCAAAGCAGTAGTAGTGTCACTAGGAGCCTCCCTGTCAGAGACCCTGGTTTCAGCCAGCTCTGTGCTGACTGCTGGAAAGCACCTGGGCCTACGCTTATAAAGCCTCAGCTCTCTCACCCGGGCAATTGTGATGAGGAAAGATGAGGCCAAAGATGTAACAATGTCCACCTAGGGCCTGGGCACAGAAGAGACAAGTAACACAAGTTACTGAGATAACTTGAGCACTGATGGTGGAATAACATGAGGGCCTTTGGGAAATCCTCAGCAGTATTTAAAAATTCCAACTGGTTAGAATTATAGCAGGCATAAAATGGTATATATATACATATACACTTTTTAAAGAAGACTAACTTGTAGCACATATAGTTCAATCATGAACCTGCTGCCAGTGCTCAGTCTAAATATAAGTTCCCATTTCTAAACCCTTGGGTGCTTTTGCCCAAGTAATCTGGAACAGATTAATTCTTGGTTGTTCCAAAGTCTGGGTATGAGATAGAAAAGCACAAGAATAATTCATTTACTGCAAAGATGTGCATGTCTCATTCTTTAGCATATATAAACACTGCTTTTGGCATCTGTCAGTCATGAGAGGTGACAAACCAGGCCAAAGTGCCCTCCTACTTGGGCTTCCTGCTTTCCAGTCCAAAGTTACATGCAGAGAGCCAGGTGTGATAGAGAGAGCTGGACAGACACACAAAGACACGATGTGCTTACCCTCCATGGCTATTGTCGAACGGAAGGTGAGGAAAAGTTAAAGGAATTTATCAGAGAAAGGGAAAAAAGAAAAACAATATTAATAAAGGCATCAGACAAATCCCCCATAAAAACACATGAGCAGAACAAAAAGGAGCTAGTTTCCAAGCCTGCCCACCAGCTCTCACTCACTGTTGCCAGGGTGTGGCTACTGTGCCACCTGCTCAATGCCCCAGCACACTGCACAGAGAGGTCTGCCATGCACCATGCTCAGTTACAAAACAAATGCAGGGAACATGCAAAGCCCGAGGAACAATCCAGCAGCAGTGCAAGATCAACAGAATGAGGGCTCTTCAAAAAGAAAGGAGGAGGAGGACATATGGTTTTAATTACTGAAAACTGCCCATCTGAATTCTCAGAGATTCAGGAGAAACTAAAGCAGCCTCAATTCCTGAGCCCAGCCCCCCAATATCCGTGAGATCCACTTCATCATCTAGCCATAATGCTATCATAAAGATTCCTGACTTGGGGCTGCATTTAAAGATATCAGGCCCAGCCTGGCCAGTGTGCATGCACTACCATGACTGTTCTTTTAGGATGGATTCAATGACCTCTACCAAGCAGACAATGAAGAAACAGGTGTATATTTCACATTGTTTAAAAATCTACTTAGGCCGGGTGCGGTGGCTCACGCCTGTAATCCCAGCACTTTGGGAGGCCGAGGCGGGCAGATCACAAGGTCAGGAGATCGAGACCATCCTGGCTAACACGGTGAAACCCTGTCTCTACTAAAAATACAAAAAAAAAAAAAAAAATTAGCCGGGCGTGGTGGCGGGTGCCTGTAGTCCCAGCTACTTGGGAGGCTGAGGCAGGAGAATGGCGTGAACCTGGGAGGTGGAGCTTGCAGTGAGCCGAGATTGCACCACTGCACTCTAGCCTGGGTGACAGAGCAAGACTCTGTCTCGGTGGCGGGGGGTAGGGGGGGAAATCTTTACTTAATATATTTTAAGTACACATTATTTTCAAGATTTCAATTTGCTTCATACCCTACATTAAGGGTATTCCTAATTATATTCATTATGTTATTCCAGCTATGAAACATAAGCATATGTCAGAATTCTAAGGTGGTACCTGATCTACCTTTAAAGTTGGTTTTTCATTGTAATACAAGCCATTTTGAAAGTCTGTTCTTTTGGCTTATGAAAATAAGAAGTAATTCATTAATCTCATTTTGTCCCCTTTTCTTTTTGTAAAGAGATAGGGTCTCACTATGCTGCGCATGCCAGATTCAAACTCCTGGGCTGAAGTGATCCTCCTTCCTCAGCCTCCCGAGTAGTTGGGACTATAGGGGTCTGCCACCATGTCTGGCACCTTTTTTGAAATTTACTGAAAGAAGCCAATATTGGGAAGGGTGTGTCCTTCCTCAATTTTCCCTGGAGAAGACAGTGTGTCTTTAACAGAACTGTCAGGAGGCATCCTAGGGATTGGAGGCCTGGTGAACTGGGGAAGTTCCTGATTCCCAGGTACTTACAAGCCCCTGGCATGAACTCTGAGCACCAACCCTAAGGGCAGAGGCATCCCTAGCCCAGCTGGTACTTTCACTATGGCCACAGAGAGCAGGCTAGTTTGTGCCAGTGGCAGCCCATTCACCCTCTGGTCACCTCCTCAATGAACACTGGCAAACGTGTGCCCTCTAAGCTGCAGGCTATCACTCTGGGCCTGGAGATGACATTTTCTCTTACCCTGGACTAACTTTCTGATGACTCTGAGAAGACAACAATGTATCCACATCTAACTAAGCTTAGCTTTGGAGGCCAGTGCCTTTGAGTCAAGTATGTGCTCAGCCAAGCCTGCGGCCAAGCACAGCTCAGCTATGTGGAGGCTGTGTAACCTTGAACAAACTGCTTAATCTCTGTGAGCCTTGGTCATTTGAGAAATGATACCACTACCAATCCTGTGAGGTTGACATGAGAACTGATAATACATGAAAAAGGACTGCCACAGAACTTGGTGAAGGGAAGCCATTCAATAAATGGTGGTTACTGGTAAAGCAAAGTTTATCTTAACCTGATGTGATATTTTTCAGATTTTAAGATGTCTTCCACTATAAGATGCATCTTTTTTTTTTTTTTTTTAAAACCTCGAGACGGAGTCTTGCTCTGTCGCCCAAGCTGGAGTGCAATGGCATGATCTCGGCTCACTGTAACCTCCGCCTCCTGGGTTCAAGCGATTCTCCTGCCTCAGCCACCTGAGTAGCTGGGATTACAGGCGTGCGCCACCACACCCAGCTAATTTTTTTGTATTTTTAGTAGAGACGGGGTTTCACCATGTTGGCCAGGCTGGTCTCGAACTCCTGACCTCGTGATCTGCCACCTGTCTTGGCCTCCCAAAATGCTGGGATTACAGGCGTGAGCCACTGTGCCCAGCCCAAGATGCAACATTTTTTAATGAACCACTAAGAAAGAAAAAAAAAATCCTGCCAATTAAACCAAAACACCATCCCAATTTTAGAGATATTAAAATGTGAATAAAAGGTATATAAGAATTGAGGAATAGGGTCTGTTTTGAGAGGTAATTTGTTATCTTAAGTGGAAAGTAAGAAGATCCCATCTCCTTACAGGACCCAGGTTAGAAAAGAAGAGCCTCCTCCGTCAGATCTCTCAGGAAGGAGGGCTGCTGCTCTAATGGCTCCAGCACTCGGTGAGGGCTGGTGGGGACCCAGGAGAGTCACAGGCACCAACAGCTCCAGCTGGCACCCCTTGGGGCAGGCTGCACCTGACTTCTGACTGCCAAACTCAGAAGCTTATGGTTGTTTGTGCGTGAGTCAAACACTCCCCTTGGTTTGAGGATGGCTCTACTCAGCATACACTGCTTTTACAAATCCAATTCTAACTCTAAATGGAAAATAAATAAGTCTTCCATGAAGCCACACTTACAAACTTGGAGCCTACGAAAGTCCTCACTTACCCCAAGCATCCTGGTTTAATTAATTTTTAAAACCAGAAACAATCTCGGCACTTTACTCTAAAGAAAACATTCTGTCTGATTAGAGGAAGATGTATGTAGAAAATCAGAATCTGACTGAGTTCCTAAAATCTATTACACTGAGAGGAAAATGGAAAAGAAAATATTTGCATAAAGCTTTTCCCTGACTCTCAGAGGGGTTCAGAACCAGACCAATTGAGTACTGGGTCTCACTGCAGTTCCACTCTGCACTGTTCTATTTTCAGCACCAACTCCACTCTATGACATGAACACCGTCAACTGAAAACTAGGGGACACCACAAATCCTGCAAGCAGAAGGTGCTGCACAGGCTCAGATGCCCACCTTGACACCCTCGTTGTAGCTGTCAGCAGGGCTGCTGAGGCTGGCAAGGCTTCCCAGGTGACCGGGAGCTCCAGGGCGAGGCGGTTTCTTTGGTGGAGCTGCAGGATCTGGTGAGAGAGAACAATTGCCATTAAGTCATGTGTGTTAAGAAAGAGTAACTGCTGGGGGCAGTGGCTCACGCCTGTAATCTCAGCACTTTGAGAGGCCGAAGCGGGCAGATCACCTGAGGTCAGGAGTTTGAGATCAGCCTGACCAACACGGAGAAACCCCATCTCTAGTAAAAATACAAAATTAGCCAGGTGTGGTGGTGCATGCCTGTAATCCCAGCTATTCAGGAGGCTGAGGCAGGAGAATCACTTGAACCTGGGAGGTGGAGGTTGCGGTGAGCCAACATAGCACCATTGCACTCCTAGGCAACAAGAGCAAAACTCTGTCTCAAAAAAATAAAAAACAGGCCGGGCGCGGTGGCTCAAGCCTGTAATCCCAGCACTTTGGGAGGCCGAGACAGGCGGATCACGAGGTCAGGAGATCAAGACCATCCTGGCTAACATGGTGAAACCCCATCTCTACTAAAAAATACAAAAAACTAGCTGGGCGAGGTGGCGGACGCCTGTAGTCCCAGCTACTCGGGAGGCTGAGGCAGGAGAATGACGAAAACCCGGGAGGCGGAGCTTGCAGTGAGCTGAGATCCGGCCACTGCACTCCAGCCTGGGCGACAAAGCCAGACTCTGTCTCAAAAAAAAAAAAAAAAATAAATAAATAAAAAACAGAGAAAGAAGGTTGGGCACTGTGGCTCACATCTGTAATCCTAGTACTTTGGGAGGCTGAGGTGGTCGGATGCCTGACCTCAGGAGTTCAAGACCAGCCTGGGCAACACAGTGAAACCTCATCTCTACTAAAAAAAAAAAAAAAAAAAGGAACGAGAAAGAAACCACTCCTAAATAAATGCCTACTGCTGTTCTTACAAAATACACTAATCTTGCATTCTAAGGAGGCATTTCTTTTCTTCTTTTTTTTTTTTTTGAGACCAAGTGTTGCTCTGTCACCCAGGCTGGAGTGCAGTGGCATGAGCTCGGCTCACTGCAACCCTAAGGAGGTATTTCTGATGCATTATACCAACAAATTCTTTTTCCCAATACTCTAGTAATGAGCTGAATGTGGTAAACATCGTACTTGCTGTGGTCTGTAGAGGCAAAATTAATCATGAGGGTATTCCAAAGCTACGACACCATATACATTCAAAACCTGCTTTCATCAAATTAAACTAACTTCTTTCCGCCCAATTCTTTTCTTCTTTACCTGGTTTACCCACAGGCTGATATATATGTTGGTTTCCAATCTGTGGGAAAAGAAAAGTTCAGTCAATGCACTGGTATATACAATTGGGTAATGACCTTTCTCTCCCACCCTGTCTGTCTACCCCCTTGAACTTCTAGGCTAGATTCTGGGGTATCAAAATGAACAAGACAGGGTGCTGCATAAGATCTCAGTTGGGGTGGGGGATCAGGCAAATAAGCAAATGATGCCAATAGGATGTGTGGAAAGGGCTGTGAGAGAAGCAAGCATGGGACACTCTGGAACCACAAATACGGTGGTCATAACCCATTTAAAATGTTCTTACACGGCTGAGAATGTAAATTAGTGCAAATTCTATGGAAAATGAACTGGAAGAACTCAAAATAGAACTACTTATCAAATAACTCAAAATAGAACTACTATTCGATCCAGCAATCCCATGACTGCGTATACGCCAAAGGAAAACAAATCATTGTATCAAAAAGATACCTGCACTGCTATATTTATCACTGCACCACTCCCAATATCCAAGATACGGAATCAACCTAAGTATCCATCAATGAATGTCTGGATAAAAAAAAATGTGGTATATGTATACAATGGAATACTATTTAGCCATAAAAAAGAATACAATTGGCTGGGCACAGTGGCTCATGCCTGTAATCCCAGCACTTTGGGAGGTCAAAACAGGCAATAACCTTAGGTCAGGAGTTCAAGACCAGCCTGGACGACATGGCAAAACCCTGTCTCTATTAAAAACACAAAAATTAGCTGGGCATGGTGGTACATGCGTGTAATCTCAGTTACCTGGGAGGCTGAGGCAGGAGAATTGCTTGAACCCAGGAGGCAGAGGTTGCAGTGAGCCGAGATCACGCCACTGCACTCCAGCCTGGGCAACAGAGCAAGACTCTGTCTCAAAATAAATAAATAAATAAATAAATTCCTGTCTTTTGCAGCAGTGGGGATGGATGCAGTAATGGGTAGGCCATTATCTTAGGTGAAACAACTTACAAACAGAAAATCAAATCAGGCATGTTCTCGTAAGTGGGAGCTAAATACTGTGTACACATGTACCTAAGAATGTGGAATAGTCACTGGGGACTTGGAAGAGTTGTGGGCAGGGGGGGACAGCGTTAAGACATTACTTAATGGGGCCAGGTGCGGTGGCTCATGCCTATAATCCCAGCACTTTGGGAGGCCGAGGTGGACGGATCACGAGGTCAGGAGATCGAGACCATCCTGGCTAACATGGTGAAACCCCGCTTCTACTTAAAAAAAAAAAAAAATTCGGGCAGCACGGTGATATGCCTGTAATCCTAGCTACTTGGGAGGCTGAGGCAGGAGAATTGCTTGAACCTTGGGGGGGTGGAAGTTGCAGTGAGCCGAGATTGCGCCAGTGTACTCCAGCCTGGGCAACAGAGGGAGACTCCATCTCAAAAAAAAAAAAAAAAAAAGAAATTACTTAATGGGTATAATGTACACTATTTGGGTGATGGTTATACAAAAAGCCCAGACTTCACCACTATGCAATATATCCATGACAAAAAACTGCACTTATACCCCTTAAATTTATACAAATAAAAAAAATTTTGAAATGTTCTTATATGGATGTCTCCAGTTTACCTCTATAGGGTTTAAAATCCCAGATCTTCCCAGTGTCTGCATCTTCTCCTGCCTGGCCTCCCAACCATGCTTATCACAAAAACGGGTACAACCAGAACAATGATGGAAAGGGGTTTGGTAGCACTGGGTGTGTAGATTCCCATGGGCCTACACTGTCATCATTCCCAAAGCACTGTGTGTGTCAGGACCTGTTGCTATACCTCCATCAGTTCCAGGCCAAGCCAGAGAAGCCAAACCACAGCCCAGAACTTCTGTTCCAGGCACACGATAAAGTTTCACTTAACACCAGTTCTCCTTCAAGTTGTCATACCTGAAACTGCACTTGAAATAGTCTTTCTGAGGCTAACTACCTGGAAAGAAATCTTTTTGGAATTATGTTCTACTTCTGAAAAGAAAGACTTTTCTCGCTTACTTTAGAATAATGAACTGGCTAATAGATCTAACTCAAGGTGCTTTACTTTCTACTGAAAAGAGATCCACTTCTTCACAATACAAGGGCTATAAAAATAGCACACAAAATTAAAATTGTTCCTCCCTCACACGATCAAGTTGTTTTCAACATGTCATTTAACACCTCTGATTTTAAAGACTTGGAAAAAGTCTCGGAGCCTGAAGGTATGAAGAATGATACCATATCAACTTATTTTTGTGTAGCACTTTCTCCTTTACAGATCATTTTCATATCATTCACTTGTTCAATGAACAGTTATTGAACACCTGCTTTGTTCGAGGCACTGTTCGAGGCATAAAACAAAGATCCTGCCTGGGAAGCAAACAGCTAACAATGCAGTGGAGGGAGACAGATAATAAACAATGAATATGTATTAGTATATTCTGTGTTCTGTTAGGAGAAGCTGTATCCCACAAAGAAAGGAGATGGCTGGGATAGAAGGAGAGGAGCTACAAGTTTTTTGGTATTTATTTACTGATTGATTGAGTGAGTGACAGAGTCTTACTGTCGCCCAGGCTGGAGTGCAGTGGCATAATCTTGGCTCACTGCAACCTCTGCCTCCCAGGTTCAAGTGATTCTCCTGCTTTAGCCTCCCGAGTAGCTGGGATTACAAACGCCCACCATAATGCCTGGCTAATTTTTTGCATTTTTGGTAAAAATGGGGTTTCACCATGTTGGCCAGGCTGGTCTTGAACTCCTGAGCTCAAGTGATCCGCCCACCTCGGCCTCCCAAAGTGTTGAGATTACGGGCGTGAGCCACTGCTCCTGGCCCTTTTGTTTTTCTGAGACAGGGTATTACTCTGTCACCTAGGTTGCAGTGCTGTGATCTCAGTTCACTGCAGACTCAACTTCCTGAGCTCAAGTGATCCTCCTGCCTCAGCCTCTTGAGTAGCTGACAGCTGGGACCACAGGTGCACGCCACCACACCTGGCTAGTTTTTATATTTTTTGTAGAGACAAAGTTTTGCCATGTTACCCAGGCTGGTCTCAAGCTCTTGAGCTCAAGTGATCCACCCACCTTGGCCTCCCCAAGTACTGGGATTACAGGCCTGAGCCACTACCCCAGACCAAAGCTGCAGTTTTAAGTAGGAAGGTCAGGCCTTCTAAGAAAGTGATCCCTGAAAGAGAACACTTGTAGCAACCTGGGAGAAGAGTAGCTTGGAGACGGAGGAGTCCCAGTAGGGCACATCGAATGTGTGATGAACAGCGAGGTGGTCAGGGTAGATAGAGAGGCGTGAGGGCAGGGAATGGTGGAAATGGGTCAATACTTAACAACAGATAGTGTCTATTGGCTGTGTTGTACTCACCGCTTCAGGCAATAAAACCCATGCCCTTTTAAATTTAAAAAAATTTTAAATTTATGTGGCGCCTGTCCCCAGCCAGCAAGCTCACGGCAAGCTGAGTGCTCTCCATGTTTTTTTTGTTTGTTTGAGCTAGAGTCTTGCTCTGTTGCCCAGGCTGGAGTGCAGTGGTACAATCTTGGCTCACTGCAACCTCTGCCTCCCAGGTTCAAGTGATTCTCCTGCCTCAGCCTCCCAAGTAGCTGGGATTATAGGTGTGTGCCACCATGCCTGGCTAATTTTTTGTATTTTTAGTAGAGACAGGGCTTCACTATGTGGGCCAGGCTGGTCTTGAACTCCTGACCTCAGGTGGTCTGCTCGCCTCGGCCTCCCAAAGTATTGTGATTATAGGTGTGAGCTACCGCGTCTGGCCCCATGCTCATTTTAAAAGGTTTAAAAATACAAAGAACTTTCTGGTTGATACTTGGGTAACAAGAAAGTTTGATGAACTAGAAAATCCTATTCTCAGAACATCCTGGAGTAATCTAGCCAATGTGTGATCACGTACAACCTGCTCGGGTACTCAGGTACAGTAAAGGAGAGACCCTGCTTCAGAAGTCTGACAGGATGAGTGTGTGGAGCTAGGCCTCGTGCATGGTTCTGTGTGGACCCAGCTGTTTACTTTGGAAAAGTTGCAGAGCTGCTAGGGGCTTTGGTTTTTCCATTTGTAAACTGAGGCTAATAACACTTACCTAATAAGACAACTAGGCTGTCATCACAAAATGAACATGCTGTCAACCTGTGTGTTAAAGTCTAAATAAAGTTTTACTTTTTATGCACACTGATGGGATCAATTTTCCACTAGTCAGTTATTAATGTTTACTAACTAGTTCACATCCATTTACAGTCTACGTGGCTTTCTAGTCAAAGGGTTCTCCCTGAAGCCATGGCACATTTCTAAAAGTGTTAAAAGCTGGAGCATTTCACAAATAGGGCCAAAAACAAATTATCATCTTTAGGAAAGCACAAAAGGGGAAAAAAACCAGAAATGGTCATAGCATGTTAACAGTCCCCAGGAAGGCAGTCAGTGAAGTCTGTTGAGAAAGGCTGGCTATATGTGCATAAATGGGGGCACTTAGGCAAGTTTTCTTTGAGTCCTGGTCTACTCATTTGTGAAATGTGGATGACGACAGTACCCGATGTGTCAAGAGTGATGCGACACAGCACCTCGCAGTACTAAGCCAGGTCGTCAGTTAGCACTAAGCACTCTTACTATTACCTCCACCTGGCACAAAGCAAACTGAGATCTTAGGTGGGCCCATCATGTGTCATCTGATTGTCTTAGAAGTTCTTTTTTTCTTTTTTAAAGACAGAGTTTTGCTCTTCTGGCTCAGGCTGGAGTGCAATGGCACAATCTTGGCTCACTGCAACCTACGCCTCCCGGGTTCAAGCGATTCTCCTGCCTCAGTCTTCTGAGTAGCTGGGATTACAGTTACCTGCTACCAAGCCCGAATAATTTTTTTGTATTATTAGTAGAGATGGGGTTTCACCATGTTGGTCAGGCTGGTCTCGAACTCCTGACCTCAGGTGATCCACCTGCCTCGGCCTTCCAAAGTGCTGGGATTACAGGCGTGAGCCATTGCTCCTGGCCACAAGTTCTTATTAATAAAGCATTTCTGCATAATCCTTCTATCCAGGTTTGATTAATTAACAAATTCACATTTTTTTCTGAGTACCTTCTATGGGCCACACACTGGAACACGAAGAATTTTCCTTATCTAACAAATTTCCTATTAGCAATGTTCTAAATAGCTAGTATCTTGAATAGGACTTATTTTCACACCAAGACCAACTGCTTGTTATGCATCTGTCTCTTCAACACAAGGAAGGAGCTCAGTGTATGGGAATGTTAAATGGCTGATAATGAAACCTCCTTGCTCATGAACTAAAGAATGTCGGCCAGTGCGCCCGACTGGGTGCTATTTTATATAGAAAAAATGTTTGCAAGATGTTAAGGTTAAGTGTTGACAGTTGCATACACACACATGTGACTAGAAGTCAACTCAGTAGTTTCACCCTTAATAGGGTTAAACTTTAACTCCATAACTCTGCTACCTCACAGGCACAGCAAATGTTTAAGGAAATCTGCATTTAACTTAGACATTTGCTGATGGAAATTTGGCGTTGGTTTGTTCAAATTAGTAAGGTTAAGAAGATCTTAAATTCAGCTGGGTGCGGTGGCTCACGCCTGTAATCCCGGCACTTTGGGAGGCCAAGGCGGGTGGATCACTGGCGGTCAGGAGTTCGAGATGAGTCTAGCTAACATGGTGAAACCCCGTCTCTACTAAAAATACAAAAATTAGGCGGGTGGCTGTAATCCCAGCTACTTGGAGGCTGAGGCAGGAGAATTGCTTGAGCCTGGTAGGCAGAAGATGCAGTGAACCGAGATTCTGGCACTGCACTCCAGCCTGGGTGACAGAGCAAGACTCTGTCTCAAAAAAAAACAAAAACAAAAACAAAAACAAAAAAATCTCAAATTACTCAAATTAATAACCTAACATTACACCCTGAGGAACTAGAAAAACAACAGCCAACCAACCCCAAACTGGCCGCTTCCTTATGTTGAAGAGACTAATGCATAACACGTAGTTGGTCCTAAAATGTTAAGAAGGAGTGAGAATTGGTGTGAAAATAAGTCCTATTTATGCTGGAGGCTGCAAATTTTTTGGTGTGGAAAAATCAGACACTGGCAATGACCTTGGGCAGTAGGATATAAATAACTCCCACAAGCTTAGCGTTCCAATAATGGAAGACTAGGCATAAATGGGTTAAGTATAATTGGAATAATCATAAGCTAGCTCTTTAAAGAGAATTTCAGGCATTCTCCCCCTGCAACATCCAGAAGAAAAAAATCTTGCTTGAACAAGTTTTCTGTGACTCCGGAGACTTTTATAACCATATAGTAAGAGTATAAAAATTTAGCAAATGGGCCAGGTGGATCACTTGAAGTCAGGAGTTTGAGACCAGCTGGCCAACATTGTGAAACCCTGTCTCTACTAAAAATTCAAAAATTAGCTGGGCGTGGTGGTGCGTGCCTGTAGTTCCAGCTACTCGGGAGGCTGAGGTACAAGAATCACTTGAACCTGGGAGTCGGAGGTTATAGTGAGCCAAGACCACCCTACTGCACTCCAGCTCTGGGTGACAGAGCGAGACTCCGTCTCAAAACAAAAACGAAAACAACAACAACAAGATATTTAGCAAATGACAGCTTGTGTTAACAACAGCTATTATGTGTATATATTTCTTCACTCGATCTTAGCCAAAAGGCTGAGAAATGACGTACATATTTCTTTAGGTCACAGAGAGTCTGGCTTATTACTAAAAGGTGCTCCTCTCTAACTCATTCTAGGAGGCCAGAATCATTCTGAGTCCCAAACCTGGCAGAAACAACAAAAGAAGAACACTTCAGGCTAACGTCCCTGATGATTAAACAACAGAATACGCATTCTTCTCATCTGCACATGATACATACTCTAAAATAAACCACACAATTGGTTATAAAACAACTGTATAGCAAATTAAAAACAAACCCCAAATCACACCAACCACACTCTAGGACCACAGCACAATAAAAATAGAAATCAGTACTAAGAAGATTGTTCAAAACCATTTGATTACATGGAAATTAAACAACCTGCTCCTGAATGACTTCCGGGTAAGGCAGAAATCAAGCAATTCTTTGAAACTAATAAGTACAAAGATACAACATACTAGAATCTCTTAAACAAAGCTAAGGCAGTGTTAAGAGGAAGGTTTATCGTGCTAAACATCTACACCAAAAAGTTAGAAAGATCTCAAATTAATAACCTGACATTGCACCTTGAGGAACTAGAAAAACAAGAGCAAACCAACCCCAAAGCTAGCAGAAAACAAGAAATACCCAAAATCAGAGCTGAACTAAATGAAACTGAGACATCAAAAAACATACAAAAGATAAATGAAACCAGAAATTGGTTATTTGAAAGAATACATAAGAATGACAGACCACTAGCTAGACTAATTAAAAAAAGAGAGAAGATCCAAATAAATACAATCAGAAATGACAAAGGGGACATTACCACCAACCCCACAGAAAAATACATATAACTATCATAGAACATTATGAACACCTCTATGCACATAAACCAGAAAATGTAGAAGATATGGATGAATTCCTGGACACATACACATTCCCAAGACTGAGCCAGGAAGAAATCAAATCCCTGAACAGACCAATAATGAGCTCTGAAATTGAATCAGTAATAGACAGCCTACCAACCACCAAAAGCCCAGGACCAGACAGTTTCACAGTTGAATTCTAACAGATGTACAAAGATGAGCTGGTAGCACTCTCACTAAAACCATTCCAAAAAATTGAGGAGGAGGTACTCCTCTCTAACTCATTCTAGGAGGCCAGTATCATTTTGAGTACCAAACCTGGCAGAAACAACAAAAAAAGAAAACTTCAGGCCAATATCCCTGATGAACATAGATACAAAATTCCTCAACATAATACTGGCAAAACGAATCCAGCAGCAGCACAACAAAAGCTAATTCACCACAAACAAGTAGGCTTTACCCCTGGGATGCAAGGTTGGTTCAACATATGAAAATCAATTAAACGTGATTCATCACATAAACAGAACTAAAAACAAAAACCACAGGATTATTTCAATAGATGCAAAAAAAAAAGCTTCCAATAAAATTCAACCTCACTTTATGTTAAAAACCCTCAAAAAACTAGGTAATGAAGGAACATAACTCAACATAACTCAAAATAATAAGAGCCATCTACGACAAACTCACAGCCAACATCTTATTGAACGAATGGGCAAAGGCTGGAAGCATTCCCCTGGAGAACTGAAACAAGACCAGGATGCCCACTCTCACCATATCTATTCAACATTAGTACCGGAAGTCCTAGGCAGAGCAATCAGGCAAGACAAAGAAATAAAAGGGATCCAAATAGGAAAAGAAGAGGTCAAACTTCTGTGTGTGCAGATGATATGATTTTATATACAGAAAACTCCATAGTCTTGGCCCAAAAGCTCTTAGATCTGATAAAGCAGCAGTCCCCCATCATTTCGGCACCAGGGACAGGTTTCGTGGAAGACAATTTTTCCACGGATTCAGGGGATGGGGTGGGGGATGGTTTTGGGATGAAACTGTTCCATCTCAGATCATCAGGCATTAGAGTCTCATAAGGAGTGTGCAATCTAGATCTCTCGCAAGCGCAGTTCACAATTGGGTTCACATGCCCATAAGAATCTAATGCTG
Organism: Papio anubis; assembly: GCF_008728515.1. Classification (NCBI taxonomy): domain Eukaryota; kingdom Metazoa; phylum Chordata; class Mammalia; order Primates; family Cercopithecidae; genus Papio; species Papio anubis. The sequence continues at coordinate 135,856,456 of NC_044983.1, forward strand.
TCACTAACCTGACAGGAGGAAGAGCTCAGGCATTAATGCTGGCTAGCCCACCACTCACCTCCTGCTGTGTGGCCCAATTCCTAACAGAATATGGATCAATACCGGTCTGTGACCCAGGAAGATGGGGACCCCTGTGATAAACAACTTCAGCAAAGTTTCAGGGTACAAAATCAATGTACAAAAATCAGTAGCATTTCTCTACACCAACAACATCAGTTGAGTGCTGAATCAAGAATGGAATCCCATTTACAACAGCCACACACAAAAAATACCCAGGAATATAGCTAACCAGGGAGGTGAAAGATCTCTACAATAAGAATTAAAAACACTGCTGAAAGAAATCAGACATGACACAAACAAATGGAAAAACAATCCATGCTCATGGATAGGAAGAATAGATACCATTATAATGGTTATACCGCCTAAAGTGCTTTACAGATTCAATGTTGTGCCTATCAAACTACCAATGACATGCTTTACAGAATTAGAAAAAGCTATTCTAAAATTCATATGGAACCAAAAAAAAAAAAAAAAAAAAAAAGCCTGAAAAGCCAAAGCAATCCTAAGCAAAAAGAACAAAGCTGAAGACATCACATTACATTACATGACTTCAAACTATACTACAAGGCTATAGTAATCAAAACATCATAGTTCTGGTACAAAAACAGACATACAGACCAACAGAACAAAATAGCCTAGAAATAAAGCTTCATACCTACAACCATCTGATCCTTGACAATGCTGGCAAAGACAAGCAATGGGGAAAGGACTCCCTATTCAATAAATGGTGCTGGGACAAGAAGCTAGCCATATGCCAAAGAATAAAACTGGGTCCCTTCCTTACACCATATACAAAAATCAACTCAAGATGAATTAAAGACTTAAATGTAAAACCTAAAACTATAAAAACCCTCGAAGAAAACCTAGGAAATACCATTCTGGACATAGGCCCTTGCAAAGATTTCATGATGAGGACAGCAAAAGCAATCATAACAAACAAAAAATTACAAATAGGACCTAATTAAACTAAAGAGCCTCTTTACAGCAAAAGGAACTATCAACAGAACAAACAACCCACAGAATGGGAGAAAATATTTGCAAGCTATGCATCTGACAAAGGTCTAACATCAAGCATCTATAAGGAACTTAAAGCAAATTAACAAGAAAACCAAACAACCCCATTAAAAAGTGGGCAAAGGACATGAACACACACTTTTCAAAAGACGACATAAACATGGCCAACAAGCATATGAAAAAATGCCCAATATCACTAATCGTTAGAGAAATGCAAATCAAAACCACAATGAGATGCCACCTCACACCAGTCAGAATGTCTATTATTACTAAGTCAAAAAATTAACAGATGCGAGGTTGTGGAGAAACAGGAACACTTAGACACTGCTGGTGGGAATGTAAATTACTTCAGTCACTGTGGAAAGCAGTTTGGCGATGTCTCAGAACTTAAAACATAAGCAGCATTTGACCCACCAATCTCTGTACTGGGTACACACCCAAAGGAATATAAATCTTTCTACCATAAAGACACATGCATGCTTATATTCATCACAGTACTGTTCACAATAACAAGGTCACGGAATCAACCTAAATATCCATCAATGATAGACTGGATAAAGAAAACGTGGTATGTATACACTATGGAATACTATGTAGCCACAAAAATAAGATCGGCCGGGCGCGGTGGCTCAAGCCTGTAATCCCAGCACTTTGGGAGGCCGAGGCGGGTGGATCACGAGGTCAGGAGATCGAGACCATCCTGGCTAACATGGTGAAACCCCGTCTCTACTAAAAATACAAAAAAAAACTAGCCGGGCGTGGTGGCGGGCGCCTGTAGTCCCAGCTACTCGGAGGCTGAGGCGGGAGAATGGCGTGAACCCGGGAGGCGGAGCTTGCAGTGAGCCGAGATCGCGCCACTGCACTCCAGCCTGGGCGACAGAGCGAGACTCCGTCTCAAAAAAAAAAAAAAAAAAAAAAAAAAAAGAATGAGATCATTTCATCTGCAGCAACATGGGTGGAGCTAGAGGTAATTATCATTATCTTAAGTGAACTAACACAGGAACAGAAAACCAATACCGCACGTTCTCATTTACAAATGGGAGCTAAACACTCAGTACACATGGACACAATGAAGGGAACAACAGACTCCGGGGCCTACTTGAGGGTGGAGGGTGGGAGGAGGGTGAGGATGAAAACACCACCTATGAGGTATTATGCTTATCACCTGGGTGCCAAATGATCTGTATACCAAGCCCTTGCACCAGCAACATGCGATCTACTTATATAACAAATCTGTACATGTACCCCTGAAATGAAAATAAAAGTTAAATGAAAAAGCCTTTATCAATAATAGTGCAGACAACTTCTGTATCTGAATAAAAATTCTAGGCTGTACATCACAGATTTTCAGAATCTTAAAATGTTAACTTTATTTATAGAATATTCTGTTCCCTATTACAACTATTAGTCAATTTGGAAATCTTATGACATAAACATTGATGGTCCATGCACAGGAGAACTGGAAATCAAATCCTGCTGAAAACTCAGGCTTACCGGACCCTGAAGACTTCCATCCTCCCTGTCAATACTGCCTCGAGAGAGTCTCACATCAGGTTTCTGAAGAAATTAAAACAAAATCAAAACAATTTCATTTTTGATTTGAAAATTATCGACAGATTCTGTATTAAATTCCTTCCTTTTTAACACAATTGTTCTCATAGTGGAAAGTTCCCCAATTTCAAAAGAATTCCAGTGATGATGAATGAAGGCAGTCTGCCTTGGGAAGAACCGCATTCCTCTCCACACACGCACACCTTACAGACTGGCACCTGCACTGGCCCACCCAGTGCTGGAGAACCTACACTTCACTTCTACTCCAAGTAGCACAGCAGGCTTTCTTCTTCACTGAGACCTGCAACCCCAGGATAAAAATACCAGGCATTACTTGCGGCTTTCTGACAGAATATGGCTCATATGGATGTGGCTGTCTTGCCAAAGCAGCAAATGAATTCAATTACAAGACTGCTTTCCCACACTGCATCTAGAATATAGAAACCAAACAGATAAATCTAGATTTCATGTAAATAATAGTACAGAAATTTCACCAGTATCAGAATAAACGAAGTAGGCTACATGTCTTTATGGTGAAGGAACAGGGCAGAAAGGCTTTTCCTCATGAAAACAACCCCGTGCTCCTGCAGCATGGGTTCCGTGGAGCCTTCAGCCACACTGGCCACATACTTCTGCCTGGAAAACTTCTGTTTACTCTTCAAGGCTCAGCCAGATACCCTTTCTGGGCAGCATGTTTCCTAATTCAAGCAGAGCTGGTCGCTTCTTAGCCTGTGCCTTACAGATATCTCTCTACATTGGCACATATCATGCACAATTACTTCCCTCATTAGAGATGGAGCATCTTGATGTCTTATTTGTCTGTGTATCTCCTATTTCCCACACCCGAACCTGTCACTGAGCACACCATCTGCAACCACTTGTTGGGTAAGGGATCGAGACATAAGCTTCACCTCTCCCTTCTTTTCCAATTCCAGTGCTGTAGCCCAAACCCCCTTCATTGTACCAGTTCCTCCTAGGCTTTCTGCCTCTGTCTTAACTATCTCTAATGAAAGCAGGGGTCAGTGGTGGGTGCCAGGGTGTAGTAGGAAGTTGGTAAAGGACACAGCCACCATTAAGATAAAAGTGATCCTCTGATGGCTCAGAGGTAAACAGACTTTCCAGGACAGGGGCCCTGCAGTGTCCTTTGCCTTCTTCCTCCCCTCCCCCTTTCTTTCCCTCCCAGGCACAGTGCCTGCAGGTAGTTGGCTAAGGTCTGAGAACAGCTCCTACCAGGAAGTGGGTAAAGGAGCTCCTGATGGCTAATCACTAAAAGGGGGCTCTGGCTGATTGCTGTTAACAGTCCTCAGGGATTCCATGTGGGAAAAGGTGAAACTTGTGTGTTGTCCCTGAATTTAGGGCAGACTTTGGCTCACTTACGGAAAAACATTCTAATAATCAGAGGCATCCTGAAACAGAATAGACAGACTTGACAGCAGTAGCAGAGAGTAAGCAAAGAGGGCAAAAGTCACAACTTACTTGTTACCTGTTCATTCAACAGAATTACAAAACAGCTCATGTATATCAGCCCCATATCCCTAGTGCCCGGCACAGTTTCCGGCTGGTGCGCACTCAACACATCAATGTTGACTGAATTAACCTCTATGCTACTATATAAAAAAAAGATGTTCTCTTTAATGTAAAAATATGCATTTAAAAACAATAGCTAAATATAGGTGGAAAATGACCTAAATCCTCAAATGCAGTGTTGGGTGTGGTGGTGTGTGCCTGCAATTTCACCTATTTGGGAGGCTGAGGTGGGAGGACCCCTTGAGGCCAGGATATCAAGACCAGCCTGGGTGACATAGTGAGAACTCATCTCTACAAAGAAAAAAATTTTAAAAATTAGCTGGGCATGATGGTGTGTGCCTGAGTCCCAGCTACTGGAGAGGCTGAGGTGGGGGGATGGTTTCAGCCCAGGAGTCTGAGGCTGTAGTGAGCTACCATTGTGCCATGGCACTACACCCTGGGTGACTAAGCAAGACTTCGCTCTGTTAGAACTCTGTCAATGAGTAAACCAGAAAAGTTTAGAATAAGTATTTCCAAACTCTGACAAGCATAACTTAAAACATTGTACAGTGTTTATATGTACTATAATATCAAGGAACAATAATTTAAAAAATGAATTCTTACTGCAGATGTGATATATATAACTAATGCCCACACAGGGGAAGTCAAACCCAGAGGCATGCAGTTGGTGACTATGGCAGAAAGTATGCTGTGTCTTATCAGAGAGGCCTATCCCATTAGTTGTGGACAGCTGTGGCTGGGTGTGAAAGAGCTCCAGAGAAAACTGAGAGGTAGGTAGTTGCTGACTTCCAGCATAGAATCTTCTCTGACAGGTAAGATAGACATGAATAGACAGAAAGGAAACCAGGCAAACACACGTAATATTTCAACCATTGATTCCAACTGGCAACTGAAGGGGAACTCACTGGGGCGGTCCTAGTCCATGGAGTAGAACTCACAGATTCTATTCCATGGAATGTTGAGGTTTTGCTACTGTCTGAATGAAGAGGCAGCTTTCTGGGGCCTAAACATCCCAGATATACTTAAGAAAAATATTCCAAAACACAATGAACTTTGAGAAAAAGTACCTGAGAAGACGAGACTTCAGGTTGACAATTCACAGAACATTACTCAACGTAAATATCAAGGTCAGGAAAGATTTCGGGAAGACCAAGGAACTGTTCAAGCTTAAAGGAAACTCAAGAGATATGATAACTAAATACATCTCACGATCCACGACTTTTTTCTAGAAAGGACATTCTGTGGACAACTGGTAAAACATGAAGAGTCTGTTGATTAGCTAACAGTATTGTATTATTGCTAATTTCCCAACATTGGTAACTCGGCTGTGGTTATTTAAGAGAACATCCTTACTTTTTAGGAAATTCACATTGAACTATTTTAAAAAGTAGGATATCTGGTATTTACTTCCAAATGGTTCAGAAAAAATGGTATGTACAAATATGCAAAGCAAATGAGGTCAAATGTTAACAACTGGAGACTCCAGGTAAAGGGAATGTGAGAATTCTTTGTACCATTCTTGCAACTTTTAAAGTGTCTGAAACTATCCTTTCCTCTTTTGCCCATTTACTTGAGGGACAAGCTGGGAGCTGGGTCTGCTCAGGGCTTTTGTTGAAGGGCTCTAAACAGAGAGTGGAGGTGATTAGGTTTGACTCTATTGTAGCAGGAAGGACAACAATTTTTATTTTATTTTATTATTTATTTTATTTTATTTTTTGAGACAGAGTCTCGTTCTGTCGCCCAGCCTGGAGTGCAGTGGCCGGATCTCAGCTCACTGCAAGCTCCGCCTCCCGGGTTCACGCCATTCTCCTGCCTCAGCCTCCCAAGTAGCTGGGACTACAGGCGCCCCCCACCTTGCCTGGCTAGTTTTTTGTATTTTTTAGTAGAGACAGGGTTTCACCATGTTAGCCAGGATGGTCTCCATCTCCTGACCTCGTGATCCACCCGTCTCGGCCTCCCAAAGTGCTGGGATTACAGGCTTGAGCCACCGCGCCCGGCCTATTTATTCATTTTTTTGAGAGTCTCCCTCTGTCGCCCAGGCTGGAGTGCAGTGGCACGATCTCGGCTCACTGAAAGCTCCGCCTCCCAGGTTCATGCCATTCTCCTGCCTCAGCCTCCCGAGTAGCTGGGACTACAGGCGCCCGCCACCACGCCCGGCTAATTTTTTGTATTTTTAGTAGAGACAGGGTTTCACCGTGTTAGCCAGGATGGTCTCGATCACCTGACCTCATGATCCACCCCCCTTGGCCTCCCAAAGTGCTAGGATTACAGATGTGAGCCACCATGCCCGGCCAACAGTTTCTATTTTTAAGAGACAGGGCCTTGATCTGCTGCCTAGGTCAGAGTGCAGCGGCTATTCACAGGCACAATCATAGTGCATTACAGCCTCGAACTCCTGGCCTCAAGTAATCATTCACCTCAGTTTCTGGAGTAGCTGGGACTATAAATGCATGCCACCATGCCCAGTTAGAGCTACAGTCTAAGAAAACAAAAGACCCACCAGGCCCAAGTTATGATGTGGTCATTTAATAGTTACAGGATTTTGGTTATTTTAAAATATCGTATATACCCTCATTTGTCAATAATCTAACGAAACATGCACTTCCTGTAGGAAAATTAAGATACTGCGAAAATAGATGAAAAAATTACAAATCACTCAACCTTACCATTTGGAAATAATTGTCATTAGTTATTATGGAGTAATTAAAATGTAAAAGTAATTATCATTAGTTAATACTGTGGTGTAAATGTATGTTTACAAACATGGAACCACATTATATGATTCTGCAGCCTTCACATAACATTTACTTAGGGCAAGCTGACAAAACAATGCTTAAGGCTGCGCAATGTTCCACTGCATGACTATCATCATAAAATAGACAATGGTAGTAAAGGGTGTGGGCTGTGGCACCAGGTGGCCTGGGTTCAAATCAGGCTCCAGTATTTACAAGCTGTGTGACCTGGGCCTCAATTTCTTCATCTCTAAAATGGAACAGTAACTGTAACCAACACATAGGATTGTTAGGAGGATGAAATGAGTTAACATTTGCAAAGTACTAAGTTGGTGCCACATAAGAGTTAAAATAAACAGTTCTTTTATTGTTGGACATTAGGGTCATTTTCAAAATCCTTTATAAATAGGTTGTAGATGAACACCTTTGTATACAAATCTTTGACTAAGTCCCTGATTGTTTCCCTGGGACAGATTTCTTTCTTTTTTCTTTTAGAGATGGGGGGGTGTCTCACTATGTTATCCGGGCTGGTCTTAAACTCCTGTGCTCAAGTGATCTTCCTGTCTCGGCCACTGTGCCTGGCTCTGGAGCAGATTTCTAAGAAAGGAATTCCTAAGTCAAAGAGTTGGAACATTTGAAAAATCTTGGTATAAGTTTCCAAATTGCTCAAGGCTGTCCTGATTCTCATCTACGTCAGTAATGTGTGATGGCATTTCTCTCACTGTGCCCTAGCACCACTGTGCTGTCATCTTAGAACTCTCAACCAATTCATAAAGAAGATACTCAAATATATTGTTGTGACTTGTTCCTCTCCTCCTCCCTTTCCCCAAATAGTTGAACATTTCTGTTTCTTATTATGAGATGCGAAGTTCCATGAAGACAGAGGCTATGAAGCTGTCTGCTTCACCGCTGCATCTCTGTTACCTGGTAGAACACAGGACAAACAGATGGAGGAAATGAACGCTCTGTGCATTTTTCTAGCGAACTGATTGTCCATGCCCCTTTGGACAAGGCATATAACCTGTCTAGGCCCAGTTCCTCACCTGTAAAATAGGTAGAATAATACCTACCTCAATCAGTCATTAGCAGAACTGAAGAAGTGCCTGGCAGCATTGTGCACATAGATGTGTAGTAACTATTTGCTGAAGGAATGCTTCAATTAATATCCAAGGCACATGAGATATGTTATAGACGAGGAACTTGACTTAGAAAGATTTAGTTGCTTGGGGTAACACAGCTCTTAAACAGTGGAGGTGGGCTTCAATCAGTCAACAGATGTAAGTACCTTCTATAGGCAGGAAATATTTACTGTTTTACTTAAACAAAAAATGCAACTCATTTATATTTTTGCCTATAGAGTAAGCTATTATGTTTCATGTGTTTACATGAATTAATCTGTTTTTATTTCTATATAAATTTCATAAAATGACTTTCTTTAATGTGTAATTCCCTAATGTGGTATTTTCCTGAAGACAGGATTTTAATTTTAAAATGAGAAAGGCTTATCCATTTAAAATCAAATCTACTTGTGTTCTGTGAATGAAATAAATACTTGAGCTTTTTTTTTCATACAGCACACATGGCCTCCTGAATGAAAGATGAGGGCCCACTGGGAACTGAAGAGCGATACAGCCAGAGACAGTCAATCAGAAAGAATGGATTCTCAGCCAGGTGCGGTGCCTCACGCCTGTAATCCCAGCACTATGGGAGGCTGAGGTGGGCAGATCACCTGAGGTCAGGAGTTTAAGACCAGCCTGGCCAACATGGTGAAACCCCGTCTCTACTCAAAATACAAAAATTAGCTGGACATGGTGGTGCACACGTGTAGCCCCAGCTACTCGGCTGGCTGAGGCAGGAGAATTGCTTGAACCCGGGAGGCGGAGGTTGCAGTGTGCCAAGATCGCGCCATCACACTCCAGCCTGGGGGACAAGAGCGAGACTTTATCTCAAAACAAACAAACAAAAACAAACCGAAAAAACACTTCCGTTTAGCTACAGTCCCTACTCTCATGTGGGTGGGTATGGCTCTGGAAAACTTCAAATTTAAGGTTTATAGCTCAGTCTTTTCTCTTTCCACTATACTGTATTGCTTTCAAATCTGGAATCTGGTATGAGGGCAAAAATAGGAGAGCTGTGGCCCTGCTGCATAGCACATGCAGGGACAGCAGCCTGGCTTCAGATAGACAGCCTTGTGCCACTGCTTTCTAGTTCCCTGTCTCGGCATTCATCTTTCATTCAGACTGACTGGATCTGCTATGTGAGGGAAAAATGCTCACATATTTCTTTCTCAAAACACAAAGTAGGCTTTATATAGACAGGGCTTTCTCATTTAAAATTAAAATCCTGTTTTAAGCATAGTACCACATTAGAAAATTATTGTGCACACAGTAATAAAAAGAAGCAAGTTGCAAAGTTACTCTATTTTTAAGCAATGCCCAATAGGAAAGAAAGCTCTTTCAACCAACTGAGGTTCTAACTAAGGTTGCCAGCACTCTCTGGCACTCACTTTGTAAGACAGCTTTCAGAGTATATTTGCAGGCACAGAACTATTTCAGAAAGGACAGTATCTGACCTGGGAACAAGAGAGGGGAGTGTGGGACCAGGCGTGGTGACTCATGCCTGTAATCCCAACATTTTGTGAAGCCACGGTGGGAGAATCGCTTGAGCCCAGAAGTTTGAGACCAGCACGGACAACAAAGTGAGACCCTATCTCTATTAAAAAAACTAACAAAATTAGCCAGGCTTGGTGGTGTATGCCTGTAGTCGCAGCTACTCTGGAAGGAGGCTGAGGCAGGAGGATGACTTGAGCCCAGGAGGTTAGGGATGCAGTGAACTAGGATTGTGCCACTGCACTCCAGTCAGGGCCACAGAGTGAGACTTTGTCTCAATTTAAAAAAAAAAAAAAAAAGGAGAGCTAGGTATAGTACAGAGTATCTTCTGTGGGGCCACCTGACCTTGAGCAAGAGCATCTGGGCTGCTACGATAAAACACATTCTGTGCAGAGTTGTTGAGATAATGCAGAGATCCAGAGGAGGGACTCCTGACCCACTGAAGTACTCAAAAAGTAAGAGATGTGACTAGCAGTAGCAACCATAAAAAATGATGTGATGATGTGCTCTCTGAAAGCAGAAGCGATTCAAAAGACATCGGTTTTGATCTAATATTTGGGTAATACTAAAGCAAGTTAATTTTTCAAATAAGAACAGAACTTATCTAACACGGTGCAGAGCTGACCTTACTGAAGTAAATGGCAGGACCAGAGCAGTAGGTCTGGGTGGGTCTGGGAATGAATCAGTTTATGAAGATGAAAACAGAAGGTAAGCATCTTTTTTTTTTTTTTTTTTTTTTGAGACGGAGTCTCGCTCTGTCGCCCAGGCTGGAGTGCAGTGGCCGGATCTCAGCTCACTGCAAGCTCCGCCTCCCGGGTTCACGCCATTCTCTGGCCTCAGCCTCCCGAGTAGCTGGGACTACAGGCGCCCGCCACCTCGCCCGGCTAGTTTTTTGTATTTCTTAATAGAGACGGGGTTTCACCGTGTTAGCCAGGATGGTCTCGATCTCCTGACCTCGTGATCCGCCCGCCTCGGCCTCCCTAAGTGCTAGGATTACAGGCGTGAGCCACCGCGCCCGGCCCGGTAAGCATCTTTAGACATTTTTATAGCAATCTGAAACAGTAATTTTTAGGCCATCAAAAAAGTCTGGCTTGTATTTTTATGTCTTTCTAGTCAATGATTTTGAAATTTTATTTTACAAGAGTATTGGTCTGCAACGGTTTAGAAAGATACAAACTGGCCCTTCCATGCAGTTTGAGAAGCCCTGTACTGGAAGCTTCCTTGGCCTAAGAGGACAGAAAGACTTATGACACACAGCTTCAACAATGACCTGATTAACCTAAAAGTAGGTGCAGTGGTCTGGCCTGGTGGCTACAAGGACACAGACCAATAGCTCTGGGTCTAGCTCATGCCAAAGGCCAAGGCACAGAATCAAGCTTGTAAATAGCAGATACCATGGAAACCAACAGTAATTTTTACACATACACAGCATAAAAAGGACCACAATGAGATATAATTATCATTGTTAGAGTCCCTTCACCAAATGAAGGACCATAAAGCATGTGTGTGCATACCCAGACACCTAGCTGCCACCATCACCACTCGACAGTGTCACGAGCGCTTCTACATCCAACACACACTACCTTCCAACTGATAGATGGCCAGGGTAGTCCTCACACTACACCTGCACCAGGCGTTATTCCCAGTTTGCCAAGCTTTCCATGCGGCTGTCTAAAAATCTGAATCTCTAGCCCAGACCACCTCCTGCGGGCTCTATGCCTGATATCCAGCCACCTCCTCTGCATTCCCATTTGCATATCCCAGATGTCCAAACCTGGCATCATCATGTTTCCCTGACATGGACTCCTCATTCTGAATTTTATTTCATTTTGTAGCACAGTGTTACTTTTGGTGACACTAATGCTATGATTTCTGTCCTGGATTCTTCCTTCCTCTTGACGTCCTATACCAATTCACCAATCTTGTCCCTTTTAAGTCTGTTTTCTCTGCTCCTTCCCACTTTGCCTTTTCCAGCTTAGATCCTGCTGTCATTTATTTGAATGACCACTCAACTTCCTAATGGATCTCTGCATTTCCTATCTTGCCCTCTGAGCCATCAGTCAGCAAGGCAAGGCTAAAGCGGTTTTTTTTTTTTTTGAGACAGAGTCTCACTCTGTCACCCAGGCTGGAGTATAGTGGAACAATCTCAGCTCACTGCAACCTCTGCCTCTTGGGTTCAAGCAATTCTCCTGCTGCAGGCTCCTGAGTAGCTGGGATTACAGGAGAGCGCCACCACACCTGGCTAATTTTTGTATTTTTAGTACAGATAGGGTTTGGTCATGTTGGTCTCGAACTCCTGACCTCAGATGATCCACCCGCCTCGGCCTCCCAAAGTGCTGGGACTACAGGCACGAGCCACGGTGCCCGACCCTAAGGTGATCTTTCTGAGATGACATCTGCTTCAAATCTTAAAAAACACTGCCAGGCCTAAGATCAGAGAGTGACCTTGGGACCACATCTCAAAAATCAACTGGGGTGCTTGTTATCACTCTAGGTCCTTGGCCTCTCCATATCCACTGCAATTCTCTAGTCCCGGGGAACTGAACTTTAAAAGGTCCCCCATGACTTTTATGTCTATTACATTTTAATTTATTCATTTGTAAAATAATTATATCTACTTCCCCAGGGTTCATGCATTACTTGTTTTTAGATGAAAAATAGTGACACAAACGCTATGATTCCTGCCCCAGATTCTTCCTTCTTCCCTCTTGACCTCTAACATTTAGATGCTTAACACTGTATGGCGGTACATTCATTCGCTTAATAAATACTGCTTGAGCCTTATTACTGCTGAACAAATGGTACTATAGGAGCTGGGGGAGAGTGCTGAATAAATAAAGTTCTCATCTTTGTGATGCTTACACTTTAGTGGAGGAGATAGGAAAACAAGCGAGACATTGTCACACAGTGAGAAACATTAGGAGAAAAATGAAGCAGGATGAAGACAGTTAAGTCACAGCTGCTGCCATTAAGGAACTTATGTTTTATTAGAGAAAGAGGGTGAGAGTGAGCATGTGTGAGAGTACAGGGGTTTGGGGGAGAGAACGCAGGAGTGCACATCATAATACAGTAAGTTCATTCAAGCTTCACGCTTGGCACTCAGTAAGGTTCTCTGGCACCTTGTGGGTAGAGGCCAGGGATGTTGCTAAGAACTCCTACTATTCATAGGACAGTCTCCTACAACAAAGAATTACCCAGTCCCAAATGTCAACAATGCCCAGGCTGAGAAACCCTGGTGTAGGTAATGTGTCATCCTTGAGGTGACACAAAAAGAAGACATGGTCCATGGTCTCTGCACTCATGAGGTGCTCAGTCTAGTAAGGAAAACAAGCAAAGATAAAAATACAATACCATCTTACCAGCATTAAGAAAGATGCTTGTTCTAGCCTGGCTAACATGATAAAACTCTACCAAAAACAAAAATTAGCTGGGCGTGGTGGTGCGTGACTGTAGTCCCAGCTACTTGGGAGGCTGAGGTGGGAGGACAGATTAAGCCCAGGAGGTCAAGGTTGGAATGAGCCGTGATTGTGCCACTGCACTGCACTCTACCCTGGGTGACAGTGTGAGACCCTGTTTTGGGAAAAAAAAAAAAAGGAAAGGTACTTGAGTGGGAAATTGCCTCGATGCCATCATGGCCTCCAAGATTAGCACCAGGCAAGCTATCTCAGAAGTTACCCAAAAGACAGGTTTAGGACCAAATGAAGATGCTCCAATTACATGGTTATTAAGTTAAAAACAAAACCCAAAACACATAGTAAGAAATATTTTCCATTTCCCCACAAACATGCTCTGCTTTGGTCACATCCAGATACAGGAAGTTCTTATAATACAGTTTGTGTGTGTGCATTTTTTTTTTTTTTTAAACGGAGTCTCGCTCTGTTGCCCAGGTTAGAGTGCAGTGGCATGATCTTGGCTTACTGTAACCTCTGCCTCCCAGGTTCAAACGATTCTCCTGCTTCAGCCTCCCAAGTAGCCGGGATTATAGGCATGCCAATTTTGTATTTTTAGTACAGACGGGATTTCACCATGTCGGCCAGGCCAGTCTTGAACTCCTGACCTCAGATGATCCACCTGCCTCAGCCTCCCAAAGTGCTGGGGTTACAGGCGTGAATCACTGTGCCCAGCCAGAACAGTCTTTTTTTCTTTTGTGTATCATTCATATATATTTCTGTTCCTTTGTATGTCTTGTAATTTTTTGTTGGAGATTAGACATTTTATATAATATATTGTAGGAATTCTGGGTACTTGATCCTCCTCCCTTTAGGGCTTTTTTTTTTTTTTTTTTTTTTGCCACAGGGTCTTGCTAAGCCCAGGCTAGTCTCAAACTCCTAGACTCAAGCGATCTCCCTGCCTCAACCTGTCGAGCAGCTGAGATTATTCACTGTGCCTGGCTGGAATATAGCCTTTTGACCCCATGTCATTACCCACACTCTTCACTCTTCCTGGAATGTATTTCCCTAGCCTGTCTGCCCTAAAAATTCCAATTTCTCCTTTAAGCCTTGGCTCAAATGTTATCCACACTCTGCTGCCTCCCCCAATACCCCTAGTGATACACAGGGTTCTCTTCTGCTCTTCCTGATGTTCTTCTTTGTCAGAGCAATAGAACAGCAGTAGCATTTCACAACATTTGGTAGCAAACCCTTTGTCCAAATGCAGTCATATATGGGACTGAAATACAAGAACTCTAGCTTGGAGAATCTATAACATCTACCTTTAAAAATACAAATCAATGCTGCCTGGTAAAAGAGGCTATCTGGACAAAAAATAGTTTTGAAATGTAGGGCTAGAGAACATATGTTCTTAGAATAGATATAATATCCAAATTAATTCACTCAGATTAGTGGTAGTAAATAATAACATTTTTTTTTTCCTTTTTTTCCAGAGTCTTACTCTGTCACCCAGGCTGGAGTGCAGCGGTACAATCTCAGCTCACTGCAACCACTTCTTCCTGGGTTCAAGCAATTCTCATGCCTCAACCTCCTGAAGAGCTGGGACTACAGGTGTGTACCACCATGCCTGGCTAATTTTTGTTTTTTTGAGTTTTGCTCTGTCACCCAGGCTGGAGTGCCATCTTGGCTCACTGCAGCCTCTGCCTCCTAGGTTCAAGCAATTCTTCTGCCTCAGCCTCCTGAGTAGCTGGCATTACAGGCACGCATCACCACACCTGGCTAATTTTTGTATTTTTAGTGGAGACGGGGTTTTGCCATGTTGGCCAGGCTGGTCTCGAACTTCTGACCTCAAGTAATCAGCCCGCCTCAGCCTCCCGAAGTGCTGGGATTACAGGCATGAGTTACTGCACCTTTTTTTCTTTTTTTTTTTTTCAGTAGAGACAGGATTTCACCATGTTGGCTAGGCTGATCTCGAACTCCCGGCCTCAAGTGATCTGTCCACCTTGGCCTCCCAAAGTGCTGGGATGAATTACAGGTGTGATCCACCGTGCCAGGCTAAAAATAACAATTTTTTTTTCCATCTGCCTTATAATCTCAAGATTTGCTTTAATTCAGAAGGAAAGTTTTATCCTATGCTTTCAAAATTCTAAATTGGTTAAATTTAACACAAAGTTAGTGTCAGTGAATGTTTAATGATGCAAAGCATGAGAGACCAGGTAAAGTTACTGGCTCTAAATTATGAATCCTGGCTTCTTTCAGCCATAATATGATTGAGGCAACTACAGGAAGACTGAAATAGCTATTCCGGGTTCAAGGAGAGTGGGGAATAGGTTCTCACAGTCCTTAGTTCTGAGGCTGAGGGCACAGAATTGCTTGGCAGCAGGGACCATGAGTCTAAAAGGACCTTTGTGTCAAGTAACATACAGAGATTGCTCTGTCCCACCACTTCCTCTGTGTCCCCAAGGGACTTCTGAAGTGGTTTTCAATAAGGGTTGCCTGAAGGAAGACATTTCCCATGCATATGTCCAGACACATCCGGGAGGAGGTTCACATCAGCCACAAATGCCAGGAAGGCAAATCTTAGCTGTCTTGTTACACAGCCTGCAGTAGCAAGATGCAATAGTTTATGTAAGCTGACATGGAAGCAGGAGTTGTTTCTGGGTAAACAATGCGGTAATGAAAAACCAAACAAATGCTCGTATCTCTGAGCCCAAAATGACACTACTAAAATTTTAGAGAAATTTATCCCTAAAAGATAATTATAAAAGCAAATAATCCATTATCGCAAGCTTTTTCTTTCTTTTTTCTTTTCCCGTAAGAGACAGTCTTGACCTGTGGCACAGAGGCTCTCTGGGTCTCTCTCTCCTGTTCTGTTAAAATGAAGATAATAAAAGGACAAGTCCACATTCCTCTATCCTCATTTCTAAAACCTAAAAAGTTCTGAAAATGTTAAGTGTGCTTTTCTATGTTTGAAACAAACTAATATGGTAGTAAAACCTGAACAGATGAAGCATCTTATAATCTTTATTTAACTGTTAATGTGATTATTTGCATTTTGCTATAGAAATACTGGTGGTTTTAACTCTGGCATGTTGTTAGAGTCTTAAATAATGTATAATGTTCAGCATATTACACTAACTTTTTAGTATTTAAAAAATACTGAATTATGAAACACACATGGCCCTTATGGGTTTTGGATACAGGATTTTGGATCTGTTAGAGGGCAGTGCCACAATCATAGCTTACTGTAATCTAGAACTCCTGGACTCAGTCTTAGCCTCTCAAGTATCTGGGACCACAGGTGTAAGCCACAATGCCCGGCTAATTTTTTTTATTTTTTGTAGAGACAGGGTCTTGCTGTGTTGCCTAGGCTGGTCTTGAACTCCTGAGCTTAAGTGATCCTCTTGCCTTGGTCTCCCAAAGCACTGGGATTATAGGCATTAACCACCACATCCAGCCACATTATTGCAAGTAGTTTTTGTTTTGTTTTGTTTTGTTTTGTTTTGAGATGGAGTTTCGCTTGTTGCCCAGGCTGGAATACAATGGCATGATCTCGGCTCACTGAAACCTCTGCCTACTGGTTCAAGCAATTCTTCTGCCTCAGCCTCCCAAGTAGCTGGGATTACAGGCATGCGCCTGGCTACTTTTTGTATTTTTAGTAGAGACTGGGTTTCACCATGTTGGCCAGGCTGGTCTCGAGCTCCTGACCTCAGGTGATCTGCTTGCCTCAGCCTCCCAAATAGGCCACTGTGCCCGGCCCATTGCAAGTTTTTTTTTTTTTTTTTTTTTTTTTTGAGACGGAGTCTCACTCTGTCGCCCAGGCTGGAGTGCAGTGGCTGGATCTCGGCTCACTGCAAGCTCCGCCTCCTGGCTTTACGCCATTCTCCTGCCTCAGCCTCCCGAGTAGCTGGGACTACAGGTGCCCGCCACCTCGCCCGGCTAGTTTTTTGTATTTTTTTTAGTAGAGATGGGGTTTCACCATGTTAGCCAGGATGGTCTTGATCTCCTGACCTCGTGATCCGCCCATCTCGGCCTCCCAAAGTGCTGGGATTACAGGCTTGAGCCACTGTGCCCAGCCCCGGCCTATTGCAAGTTTTAAGGAGTAGTTGTAAAACTAACTCTCCTGCTTTGAAACATAACATTTTGCAATAATTTGCAATATAGTAGACTCTAACATGGCTTAAAAAGTCAAAGAAGCCTTTCAGAACACAATTACCAGAAATCTTTCCTCTTTTTCCAGCCAGCGCTGATCTTCTTCCATTTCCTGTTGCTGTCGGATTAGCCGCTCTTCCATCAGGTGGGTTGGCAACACTTGCCCAATCCCTCGCAGGTCCAATGCTGTAGAGTCCTGGAAGAAGGGTTGAAAACAGCATGTCCAGTCTCTTAAGTCCATTCCTATGTTCTTACATTGTTTTATGCGTCTTTCAAGAAAAGATAAGCAGAACAGCAAGTATGGTAGAAACAGGATCTCTCATACTGTGCTTGTGGGAGTAACTTTTCTGCAGGGTGCAATTTCATGTGCATCAAGCATCTTTAACAAGTATACAACCCTTTAGCTCACAGATTCACTTGTAGGGGTCTATTTTAAAGAAATAACACAAAATATGTGCAAAGAATACATTGTTACTTATAGTAAAAAAGTAGAAACAATCTAGAGTAGAAGGCTGAAATATGATACATATTATAGAGTATTAAATATTAAATAAAAGAACATAAGTAGCAGACAACTATAGATGCTCTTTTATTCAAATAAGTATTTTTTTTTTTTTAAATGAGATGGGGTCTTGCTATGTTGCCCAGGCTGGCATCGAACTCCTAGGCTCAAGTTATCTTACCACCTCAGCCCCTTGAGTAGATGCAACTATGGATGTGTGTTACTGTACCCAGCTCAAATAAATTTTTAAACTGTAAGAGTAGTTCTTGGTTTTACCAGGAAAATTTAGTAAAAATTAACATGGTCCAAAGAACTGAATGTTCTGTCTTCCTGTTTCTTCGTTGGCCTCATGCATATGCTGATTATATTCCACTGAGGGCTTTGCCTTTCAAATATATGGACTAAAGATTTTAGTATTTCTCCCTGGGTTCTTTTAGTTAAAAAAGTTCATGAAACCAGAAAGCATTTGAGTAGATGGAGTATCCTGATCTTTGAATTAAGTCATTAAAATATGGCCGGGCATGGTGGCTCAAGCCTGCAATCCCAGCACTTTGGGAGGCTGAGGCGGGTGGATCACTTGAAGTCAGGGGTTCAAGACCAGCCTGGCCAACATGGTGAAACTCTGCCTCTACTAAAAAATACAAAAATGAGCTGGGCGTGGTGGCTTGCGCTTGTAATCCAAGCTGCTCGGGAGGCTGAGGCAGAATTGTTTGAATCTGGGAGGCAGAGGTTGCAGTAAGCCGAGATCGTACCACTGCATTCCAGCCTGGGAGACAGAGTGAGCCTCTGTCTCAAAAAAAAAAAAAGTCATTAAAATCAATAAATCTTAGGATTTAGAAATAAAAGGTGCCTTAGGCCATGCTTTGTTACTTTTTTTTTTTTTTTTTTGAGACAGGTTCTTGTTCTGTTGCCCAGGCTGGAGTGTAGTGGCACGATCTCAGCTCACTGCAGTCTCAACTTCCTAGGCTCAAACGATCCTCTCACCCCAGCATCCCGAGTAGCTAGGACTGCAGGCATATACCACCATACGTGACTAATTTTCTATTTTTTGTAGAGACAGGGTCTCGTTATGTTGCCCAGACTGGTTTCAAACTCTTGGGCTCAAGCAATCCTCCTACTTTAGCCTCCCAAAAGTGCTGGGATTACAGGTGTAAGCCACCATGCCCAGCTTTGCCATCCTTTATAAGTTAACAAACTGAAGCCCAAGACACCCGATTTACCTCCACATTGGGCTGCCACATTGCTATCTCCTGAGGTCTATGATTCCATGAATCTGTTTGGTCCAAAAGAGATGCCTGACCTGGATAGATGCTGCCAGCCATGGCTGTGATTCCATGTGAACCAGGGTAGCCAGAAACCTGTGAATGAGTAAGGAGGCAAGGTAATGTTCAACTATAACATCTGCACAGTTCTGCTTCATACACAAAGGAAACTAAAATTACAGAGAATATTGTGGTAGGCATAATTATGGCCCCCCAGAGATACCCATGTTCTAATCCCTTGAACATGTGAATATGTTTCCTTACATGGTGAAAGAGACTTTGCAAATGTGGTTGTAAGTCAAGGACCTTGGGATGGGAGGGTATCCAGGATATCTGAGTGAGTCCAGTGTAATTACAAGGGTCCTTAAAAGTGCAAGAGGGAAGTGTAAGAGGAGGGAGGGACATGGGACCACTGAAGAAGGGTCAGAGAGAGTTAATACTGCTGGCTCTGGGCCGGGCACAGTGGCTCAAGTCTATAATCCCAGCACTTTGGGAGGCCGAGGTGGACGGATCACAAGGTCAGGAGATGAGACCATCCTGGCTAACACGGTGAACCCCATCTCTACTAAAAAATACAAAAAACTAGCCAGGCGCGGTGGCGGGCGCCTGTAGTCCCAGCTAATCGGGAGGCTGAGGCAGGAGAATGGTGTGAACCCGGGAGGAGGAGCTTGCAGTGAGCCGAGATCGCGCCACTGCACTCCAGCCTGGGTGACAGAGCGAGACTCTTGTCTCAAAAAAACAAAAAAACGAAACAAAACCAAAAAACCCAAAAAACTTCTGGCTTCAGAACACGGAGTAAGGGGACCGTGAGCCAAGGCATGTGGGTGGCCTATAGAAGCTGATAAGGCAAGGAAATGGACTCTCAGCTAAAGTCTCAAGAAAGGACATTTGTTATGGCTGCATTAGAGAGCTAGTGCAAGTATATACTAGAAAATAAGAAATTGTTTCTTTGGAATTTCACATTTACTAAAATAATGAGTGCAGGCCATCCTTGGATGCAAAAGCAACAGGAAGCCACAAAAATGGCTGTGCCACACTCTGCTCTAGAAATCCCCTTTCCTGCCCAACCAACCACTATCCCCTAACAAGAATAACAACAACAAAACACACACACACAAAACCCCTCAACTGTTTGTCCTCTAATGACCTGAGAGCTGATGGTAGGATAAGTCGTACCTTTAAATTCTAACAATGATGACTAAGGCAGAGAGAAGACATTCGGTTGGACATAGAGAAAAATTTCAAGGCAGAGGGAAAATAAGACAGGTTTCTTTATATGGTTCCTTCTCTCAATCAAGAGAAAGACAGAGAACAGAATCAGTATTGGTTTCCACACCTCATTAGGCTACTGCTGCATGGTGGGTGTTGTCAGTTAATTTTTTAGTGAGATAAAGCACAGCCAAAACTGTATTTCCAAATATCAACACATCCTTCAACAAAGGTTTTGTGCATTTATTCGGTCTCTAGGCATTAATTTATACCAAAACTCCATATGGACAATATAAAATTAATGAATTTTCAAGTGAGACATACAGTTAGTTCTCACAGTTTATTTGAATGAAAATATCTTAATAATAAAAACTGCTACTAAATGCAAAATGCTATATCAAGATTTTTGGTGAAAAGGGACATATTATTGCCAGACAACATTTAGGAATTTTCACAAGGAGGTTTAAAATAGTCTAAGGCAGTTTTCTACATAATAGTAACCATGTAGAAGGATCACTTTAGGCTAAAAATGAAGTAACTTCAGGAAATGTCTCATAGTTGGTCTCATTTACAAGAGAGGAAAATTTAGGCTTGGGAAAGGTTAATCACACATTAGTTCAATGAAAAAAATCAATGTTTTACTTAATTCTCTATTTACTCACTTTTACACGCTGCTCTAAGCCCTTAAAATAGAGACAAGTCCTCACTCTCAGGGGCTTCCACTGCACTGGTGAGAGACAGCCACTAACAAACACATATGAGAGTTTCAAATCTTGACAGTGCCACAGACCAGGCCTGCTGGGACACAAAGAGAACTGTCTCTCTGCTAACAGCTTGTCTCATTAAGCAGGTGCTGTCATGTTTTCTCAAAACAATGCTCGTATTCAATTCCCACTCAGGGCCAGTTCACTTTCCATACCAGCCAGGCACAGACTCTGGGGCCCATCTGCTTGTTTGCCAGAGCTCAGGGTCTCTCAGCAATCATAGAGGTGGGGTTTCTTTCTTTAGGCCACCTGTGTACTTCCCATTGCTCTGACCCTTGTGCTGGGTCAGGGTTTTGGCTTCTTCACTTACGAAACTGGTAGTAATCTAAACTGACAAAGGGCCCTGTGAGCTCCTTCCATGAGAAAAAAGAGTACTTTATTTGTCTTCATATTCCCAGTGCCTAGAATAGTGCCAGGCAGAGTAGATGAACATTCAGTGCAACCCTGCTGAACGAACAGACAGGTGCCCAAGAAAAACGATTCACTCCTCTTCTGCCAGGCAAGCGGCCATCTCAGAACAGTGTCTCCCAAAACATAGGTCTGACTGAGTCATCTACCTCAGAACCTACTGAGGTTGCTTGCTAACGATAAGCTATTCTTGGGCTCCAGAATTAATACATTAGAATCTGGAGGCTAAAGAGGCTGAAATTTGCTGTTCTAAACTACCACTGACCTATCTTTTCTAATAAGAAAGTGCTTACATTCTCCCTTATTACTGACAGTTAAGTACCAAAGTTAAGATTTTTTGCCCATTTTGACCCAAGAGGCCTTAATTTAAACCATGCTTTCAACAACTCTGTGAAGGAGGTAGGAAAGGTTAAGTACCGACACCCTCAATAGGACTCTGACTTCTACAGACATTACAATGAGTTAAAAAAAGATAAGCCCTAAAAAGCACACTCTATATGATCTATTTATATAAAATTCTAGAACAGGCAGAAATCTCTGATACTAGAAGTGAGAAGAGTGGTTGCTCCTGGGGCAGGAGGTGCCTGATGGGAAGGGGCACAAAGGAACTGCCGGGGTCACAGACACGCTCTATACCCTGAAGTGAGGATGGGATGCACTGGGGTATGCATCTGCCGGAACAAAGACCTGTGCATTGTAAGGTATACCTCAGTAAAAGTTAGTAACTTTTTCTCGAAACAAATGAATTGTTTACTTTGTTTCAGGCCCTTTTCATTCAAGGGTATTTTTTTCTAATTTGCACAGGGTATCTGTCTATAAATCTAACACTTTTCACACTTGTCCATATGGTATTTCATCTGGGTTCTGTTAATTTTGAATTTTATTCTTGCCTTCCATAAAAACTGTCCAGTTCAGTACTCCCTCTGCAGAGTGTGTGCCCACTGGCTTCACCTTGCCTTTTACCATAGCGAGTGGATGAAAACGTGCCTAAGAATGGCAGCAGGCCCTGGCCCTGTCCACTTGAAGAAGGCGTGAAAAGCAAAACGCCCTCTGTGTGGGGTGTTGAGACAACATCAGTCAATGATTAGGGTAACCACTTACCCAGCTTTCTATCGGCCAAATCATACTCATAAGTACACAAATAAAAACATACACAATGTACCTCTCTATCCCAAAAGTGCTAAATAATCAAGTAACACAGTTTATACCCGTAATGACTGGCATACCTGGTAATGATTGGTTTGTACCATGTGCTGTGGGCTGGGATAAAATCCTTCGCTGGACCTCGGACTAGGATAACCCGGTCTGCTGGGCTATAAAATCAACAGAGCATCATATGAATGAACCTTTGGATTTTGACAAACCTGTACTTTATGAATAGAGAAAGACATTTTCCTAATAGAGCTTAGTTGAGAAGAATGATAAAAAGATGCTAAGACATTTCAATGCGGAAAGAACAGTCTTTTCAACAAATGATCCTGTGGCAACTGGACAGCTACCCGTGAAAAACCGAAGTTTGACCTCTTCCTCCCAATACACACAAAAATTAACTCGAAATGGATTACATGTCTAAATGTAAAAGTTAAAAACTCTAAGATTCTTAGAAGAAAACTTAAATCTTGGGCAGGGCACGGTAACTTACGCCTGTAATCCTAGCACTTTGGGAGGCCAAGGTAGGCAGATTGTTTGAGGTCAGGAGTTGAAAACCAATCAGGCCAGTCTGATGGGAATGTAAAATGGTGTAGTCACTATGGAAGACAGTATGGGTATTCCTGAAAAACTAAATAGAGAACTAGCATATGATCCAGCAATTCTACTTTCAGGTATATGTAACAGAGAAATGAAAGTATATATCCACACAAAAACATGTGCATCAGCTACTCAGGAGGCTGAAGTGGGAGGGTCGCTTGAGCCGAGGAATTAAGAGGCCAGCCTGGGCAACATAGCAAGACTGTATCTTTGAAAAAAACAAATAAGTAAACACAAACATGTATATGAATGTTCTTAACAGTATTATTCACAATAGCTAAAAATGGGGAACAGTCCATGTCCGTCAACTGATGTAAATGGATAAACAAAATGCTGTATACCTATGAAAGGGATATTATTTGTAATTAAAGGGAATAAAGTACTGACACGTGCTACGACTTAGATGAACTTTCGAAACATTCTAAGTGAAAAAAGTCAGTCACAAAGAACATACGATTTTTTTAATGAAATATCTAGACTAGCAAAGATTAATATAGACAGCAAGTACATAAGTGATTGCCAGCGGTCGGAAGGAGGAGGAAATGGGGGATGACTGCTAATGGGTGCAGGATTTCATTTTAGAACATTTCATAAAAATGTTCTAGGCTGGGCGCTATGGCTCACGCCTGTAATCCCAGCACTTTGGGAGGCCGAGGTGGGATGATCACTTGAGCCCAGGAGTTTGAGACCAGCCTGGGCAACACAGTAAGACCCCGTCTCTACTAAAAACAGAAGTCCTAAAACTGGTTGTGGTGATGGTTGCACAACTCTGAATATACTAAAAAACATTGAATTGTACAATTTATTTATTTAGAGTCTCACTCTACCATACAGGCTGGAGTGCAGTGTACAATCCCGGCTTACTGCAACCACTGCCTCCCGGGTTTGAGCAATTCTCATGCCCCAGCTTCTCAAGTAGCTGGGATTACAGGCATGCGGCACCTCACCAGGTTAATTTTTGTATTTACAGTAGAGACAGGGTTTTGCCATGTTGGCCAGGCTGGTCTTGAACTCCTGGCCTTAAGTGATCTGCTTGCCTCAGCCTCCCAAAGTGCTGGGATTACAGGAGTGAGCCACTGTGCCCAGCCGAACTGCACACTTTCAGTGGATAAACCATATGGCATGTAAATTGTATCTTAATAAAGCTACTGAAGTATCATTAATAACAAAACGGGATACTGAATATTCTGAGCCCGAGGGAACCAAATGCTCTCTGTCCAGCAGTCCGGGACCTGGAGAGAAGGCACTTGTGTTCTATTGTTTGCCTACTTCCTGGTTGTGTTACTATGGTCAAGTGATGAAACTGACTGGCTTCTAGATCCTCATCCATAAGATGGGGGTGAGCTAGAGGATCTCTAAAGTCACTTCCAGGTCTTAAATTCTCACTTTGTTTCTGGGATAAATGAATTCAAAGTTCATAGTGAAAGAACAATTTAGTCTGAAACAGAAATCTCGAAGAAGTCAATAAAGTCTTTTAAAACTTGGAGGATTTAACAAGGTGGAAACCCATTACTGTCTAGCCAAATTAAGTCCAGAATAAAATGAAATGGATTTAAGTCCCATCAAGCTTAGGAAAGAAAACTCCTTAGTGCCTGTCTGTCTCCCACAGTGCTGGGTAAACACGTGCTTTGCTCTAGTTAGGTCCAGAGTATGTTTTGGTCTCTAAATCAGTCTCACTTCCCCCTCAGTTTTGCTTATACTGTCCCCTCTGCCTGGAATGTCTCCTCCCTCCATCTGTAGAATACTTCTGATCCTTTCAGTCTTTTAGATGTTACTTTTTTCACAGAACAGCTCCTGCTTTTGCCAGCCTAACATCAACATATGTCCTCTGTTCTATCCTAAGGAGGCCTTTTTCAAACCCTACCCTGGGTTGCAGGTACTTTGCACTTGCTCTACCCCTGCTATTATGAGCTGCTAAATTCCTGAGGGCGAAAAATCCTTCCTTTTCGCTTAGCCCTGTCATGTTTCAAGCAGTGTTCCAGATAGAGTCTACTCTAAACTTAACTAAATAACAACATGAATTCCCCCAAAGACACCCCAAACAGGAAAAAGGTATAAAGAGAGCATTCTAGGCTTTTCTCTACTCTGTGTGCTAGGGTGGCAATTTCCAAAGGGTGTTCTACGACATGGTTGTGTTGAATTAAAAGAGGCAAAAAAAAAAAAAAAAGAGTTTGGCTACCTTTGTACTTGTTTTAAAGATATGTGTTAATATACAAGCATTAATAATGGTTGCAGGGGAAAGGGTTTCATGAATCAAATGCTCTTGGAGTCCAAGAACGGAATGAGGCTGAGCCGGGGACTGGAACAATAAACAGAGCTGACAGCTGCACAGTGATGCACTCTTGATAAATTCAGGCAAAAAAAAAAAAAAAAAAAAAGGTGCAATTTACTGTGTATTCTGTGTGTACTGAACTACCTACTTTACTTACAATTTGATAATCTTGATCACGACATTGCTATGAAGCAATATTATAATCCCTATTTTACAGAGTCTCAGATAAATTGGGCAATCTAAATAGGGGCATATAGGTGGTAATGGTAGAACTGCGTGACTCCAAAATCTGCTGTGCCATGATGCTATTCTATAAGCGTACTTCTGACTCACCAAATAAAAAGGAATATACAAAATAAATAGATCAGAGAATGGCAAAACCAATGTAAACTATCTCACAGTGATGCAAAGACTTAACTGGGTAGCAAATGATAACACAAGGTTCCATTTCAAAATAAAAATAAAAGGTAAAAAGTTGAAAATATGTTTTATGATAGACAAAATATTTGCACAAAGGACACCACAAAATCAAATGTTGCTAACCAACAGCCATGGAGAGCACAACTGTATTGGTAAAACAGCTCTACTTCTGTTCTCTACAAATTGGAGGTTAGCATGGTGGTCAAGAGGGCAGGCTTTGAGCCAGACTGTCAGTGTTCACAGTAGGGTGCTTCAGCTCTCTATGCCTCCCTACTGTCAATGACAAAAGGAGTACAATAACCAGCTCCCGTGGTGGGCGGATTACCTGAGGTCAGGAGTTTGAGACCAGCCTGGTCAACATGGTGAAACCTTGTCTTTACTAAAAATACGAAAACATTAGCCAGGTGTTGTGGCGCACGCCTGTAATCCCAGCTACTTGGGAGGCTGAGGCGTGAGAATAGCTTGAACCCGGGAGGCAGAGGTTGCAGTGAGCCGAGATCGCACCATGGCACTCCAGCCTGGAGAGTGAGAGTCTCCGTCTCAAAAAACAGAACAAGCCAACAACAACAACAAAAATAAGTATACTGGAAGAGGTATGTAGGTTATATGCAATACTGTGCTATCTTATATAAGGAATTTATG
Source organism: Papio anubis (assembly GCF_008728515.1). Lineage (NCBI taxonomy): Eukaryota > Metazoa > Chordata > Mammalia > Primates > Cercopithecidae > Papio > Papio anubis. The sequence goes on from NC_044983.1 coordinate 135,882,718, forward strand.
CATCTGTGGATTTTAATCTCCATCCCTTGCAGATATCAAGGGAGAACTGTATTAGTAAGGGTGCTTTCCATGATCGCACAATTGGCATTAAGGTAGAGGTCAGCAAGTGAGATTTCTGGCAGTGAGGGGACAGGCCTGAACAACAGGATTTGTTTCATATCCCACAGGACTTCTTTTTCTGTTTTGAGACAGTCATGCTCTGTTGCCTAGGCTGGAGAGCAGTGGCATGATCTCGGCTCACTGCAACCTCTGCCTCCTCAGTTTGAGTGATTCTCATGCCTCAGATTCCCAAGTAGCTGGGATTACACGCATGCGCAATCACACCCAGCTAATTTTCGTATTTTTATTTTTTGAGATGGAGTCTCGTTCTGTCACCCAGGCTACAGTGCAGTGGTGTGATCTCAGCTCGCTGCAACTTCTGCCTCCTGAGTTTAAGCAATTCTCGTGCCTCAGCCTCCTGAATAGCTGGGATTACATGTGCACACCACCACGCCTGGATAATTTTTGTATTTTTAGTAGAGATGGTGTTTCGCCATGTTGCCCAGGCTGGTCTCAAATTACTGGCCTCAAGTGATCAGCTCATCTTGGCTGCCCAAAGTGCTGGGGTTACAGGCATGAGCCACCATGCCTGGTCCCCGCAGGACTTTCTGCTGTTTCTCTCAACTTTATGTAAGTAAAACAACAGCAACAATAAAATCCCTGTCGCTTGAACACAGAATGAATTCTGCTTTATATATTTTGTATAGTTTGTACAGATATTCTGTATAGTTTATGAGGAACTGAACTTTCCAGAACAGCAACTACCGTGTATACTGATGGGCAATTTTATTATGTTTCATTTAAAATTTACCAAGATTTTCTTACCATTCTAGAAAATGACATCACCAAGACTAATGAAATTCCTATCAGTTATAGCTGTGGGGGTCTGCTCTGTCACTGCTGTATTCATGGTGAGTCCACAAACAGGTGTAAGGATCTGGCTATGCCACCATGTCTCCCAATGTCATTCGACCTGAGTGCTTTATACATGCATGCATAATGTTATAAAAAATGACTTTCTTTTTATTTCTCCTGTATAGTTGGGTCTCCAAACACTAGTATTCTTCCACTGATATTCTGAAATTGGTAAGTCATTATATTACCTATGTATTTTATTTCAGGATTAGTAAATGGGACATTATAAAATCATTTTTTATATAAATGCTGTGCTGGGTTTGATTAGGGTTGAGAACAATGTTCTGAGGCAGTTATTCTCAAACATTTCATCATTTTCAGGACCCCTATACAGTCTCAAAAATTACTGAGGACTCTAAAGAGTTTTTATTTGGAATATAACTACCAACACTCATACTGTTAGAAATTAAAACAGATACTAAAAAGTATTTATTAATTCACTTAAGAATAAGCTCATCACATACTAAAAAAACCACCTTTTCAAAACCAAACAAACCAAACTGAGAACACATGTACATCTACATTTACATAAATTCGCTTTAATGTTAGGCTTAACAGAAGGTAGCAGGTTCTCATATGTTTCTGCAGTCTTACGATGTTCTCTTTTGTTGCAATACATGAGGGGGGAAAAAAGTAAACTCATAGAGCTGTACAACTGGAAAAGGGAGGAGTATTTCCGTAGATTTTGAGCACAATTGTGGTACTGTTTTTTGATTCGACACCAAAATGCAAGTGACAGCTTCTTAAAGGTGAGTTGCAATGTGGAATTTACAATGGTATCATCTGTTACATTAAAATCCATAGAATTAAGGGAGAAAAAAAAGGGAAAAAAATCCATTACTTTTTCTTGTAGTTTCAATGGAACTTATACTCATGTGTGATTTTTAACATCCTGTGTAGGTCATTTGAAAGATACTGATTTACTGAGCTGCACAGATCCTCCCAATGTTAACACATTTCAGTAAACAACATACATTTTTAAAATAACACATGTTAATATCATCCTGAGCTTACTATAACAGTCTAAGAATTTAGAAGGCTGTCAAGATCACAGTGTAAGTTTTTCAAAACTCTAATTTTTGCTTGAAAACAAAAATTTTATCACTGGTAACAAATAGTTGTTTTCCTCAATGTCACAGCCTCACTTCTTTCTCTTTTGAGAAAATGTCTACCAAATATCCAACTCTGAACAGTATGTCTGCCAGCTGTTCTTTCAAGTAAAGCTGGCCTTCCATGAAAAAAAAGTGTTTAGTCCAGCTTGCAACTCAACTGTATAGTGCTTTTCTCAAGACAAGACATCGTGTCTAGGTGTGCAGCAGCAGGGCTAACGTGCCCTTCCTGGGTCTTCATGTCAGATATTTTTCACAGATTCATCAAGGCCTTTCTTCTGTAAAATGGCATTTTTTTTGTGTGTGAGCACAGGGGTGAAGAACACAGTGATGTCTAGTACAACTTCATGCCACTGTCCTGATTTGTGCTAAGGTGTCAGCAGTTCTATTAGTGGAAAAGGCAAATAACTTTTTTTTTTTTTTTTTTTTTGAGACAGTCTCGCTCTGTCTCCCAGGCTGGAGTGCAGTGGCGCGATCTCAGCTCAGTGCAACCTCTGCCTCCTGGGTTCAAGTGATTCTTGTGCCTCAGCCTCCTGGGTATCTGGGACTACAAGTGCGGGCACCACCATGCTTGGCTAATTTTTGTATTTTTAGTTGAAACGGGGTGTCGCCATGTTGGCCAGGCTCGTCTCGAACTCTTGGCCTCAAGCGATCCACCCGCCTCAGGCAAATAACAAAACATTATCAGATGAGTTCTGATGTCACGGACCTTTGAAATGGTCATGGGGACCTACAGAGGTCCAAGAACTACACTTTGAGAATGGCTGTTCTAAGATACCTTCATCCTGAGGCTCTCCATTGATCCAGTGGGAATCTACAGGAAAGCAACAGGCACAGATGAAAATGAGCATTTAATGCGGTACTCCCATGCAGGGCTTGTCTCAGGGAAAGTTCTCTAAAGAAGATTATTATATGAAAAAATTGGTATTAAGCATGATGAAGCGATCCATACATATTCTTAATAATTGGCTTTGTGGTTATAATGCTCTTACTATTAACCAAGTATAAGTAAGCTTTAAAAAAAAATTGAAAATTTTTTAATTTTTTTTTTGAGACAAGGCCTTGCTCTGTTGCCCAGGCTAGAATGCAGAGGTGCAAACATGGCTCTCCACGCAGCCTAGACCTCCTGGGCTCAAGTGATCCTCCTGCCTCAGTCCACTGAGTAGCTAGGATCACAGGCACATGCCACTAAATGTGGCTAATTTTTAAATTTTTTTGTAAAGATAAGAGTCTCATCCTGTTGCCCAGGCTGGTCTCAAATTCCTGGGCTCAACTGATCCTCCTACCTCAGTCTCCCAAAGCACTGCAATTATAGGTGTGAGTCACCACACCCGGCCTGTAAGTAAACTTAATTTTGAATCTTGATTGGGAAAGAGAAAGACTTTTCACCTATAAAACTTATACAAGTTTTCACTTATAAAACTAATTAAGCTACATTAAAATTTTTCTATATTAGTATTAATAACAGAAAATTTATCTACAGAAGGCTGAGATCCTATCTAAATTTCAGAAATCTAAGTGGCTTTGGAGGTTGAGGCAAGGGATTGTTTAAGCCCAGCAGCTCAAGAGAGCTTGGGCAACATAGTGAGACCCCATCTTATTTTAAAAAAAGAAAGGAAGGTAGAAATAAAAAAAAAAATCTAAGTAAGACAGCTGGGTGTGGTGGCTCACACCTGAAACTCCAGCACTTTGGGAGGCTGAGGTGGGCAGATCACCTGAGGTCAGGAGTTTGAGACCAGCCTGGCTAACATGGTGAAACCCTGACTGCACTAAAAACACAAAAATTAGCCAAGCATGGTGGCAGGTGCCTATAATCCCAGCTACTCAGGAGCCTGAGGCAGGAGAATTGCTTGAACCCAGGAGGCATAGGTTGCAATGAGCCGAGATAGCACCCCTGAACTCTAGCCTGGGCGATAGAGCAAGGCTCTGTCTCCAAAAAAATAAAAATAAAAATAAAAAAATAAATCTAAGACTTACTTATTCTAATATATCACAAGCAGAATTATGAAAACTCATCAGAATCTAACGAATTCTCACTTTACAAAGTACAGGAAGTGAGGAAATAGTGGCCTACCAAATTGGAAATCACAGACTCATTTCAGATGTGCCAAATACTGTGACCATAAAAGCAGAATTTGATTCTAAAGATGAACACTGAGAAGGTAAAAACTGCATACAGGACTTGATTCTGACTGGCATGAAAGTTCAACAATTAACATACTAGTATTTGTTAATAATCATCAAGCATCTGTATATCTATGCTATTTTAGATGATTTTCTAGCCATTAAAACTTTTTTTTTTTTTTTTTTTTTTTGAGACAGAGTCTGACTTTATCGGCCAAACTGGAGTGCAATGGCGTGATCTTGGCTCACTGCAACTTCTGTCTCCCGGTTTCAAGCAATTATCTTGCCTCAGTCTCCTGAGTAGCTGGGATTACAGGTGCCCGCCACCACAGCTGGCTGATTTTTGGATATTAATAGAGACGGGGTTTCACCATGTTGGCCAGGCTGGTCTTAAATTCTTGACCTCAGGTGACCCGCCCGCCTCGGCCTCCCAAAGTGCTGGGATTACAGGGGTGAGCCACCATGCCCGGTCACCATTAAAACTTTTAATCTGGGGGTTGCCAAATATTTTCTTTAAAGGTCAAAGAGTAAATATTTTAAATTGTGTAGGCTATACTGTCTCTGTCACAACTGCTCATTTACACCCGTGTAGGGTGAAAGCAGCTGTGTATAATACACAAATAAATGGGTGTGTTCCAATAAAACTGTGTTTCAATAAAACTTTAATTAACAAAAACACAGTGGGCTATAGTTTCCTTATCTGTTTAACACATAAACCTTTGTGTAGAGTGCAACAATTTGCTTATAGAAAATAATCTCAAAATATGTATTTTGAAAATACCTTAAAAAAAAAAGAAGTGTTAAGGATATTTAAATATTTAAGCCAAACTAGTCTTTGTATTCTGAAACCAAAAAAGAAGTTGAGAAGCCTCATCACCGCTGTCCATGAACCTAATTTAGAAAATCAGTCATATTAAGCTCATTAAAAATCCAGCAGATTGGGATATAGACATATGTGTAGCTGAAGAGTTGATTTAATCCTGTGAGTTTTAGGGAAGTGTTGCATCCTTTGGTGCTCATTACCAAATACTTATGTTCCTTTGCACTTGTGTACTAAATAAAGTGCTGGACAGTGAATTATCTTCTAACATCCCCACCCAAGAGGTAGGGAATACAAATAGTCATTTTGCAAATGAGGAATGTGAGATTTGGAGTAGGTAGGTGACCTGCTCAGTCATCAGACTGTAAATAGCAGACCCCCATGTGAATGAATCCACTTGACTTCAAGGCCTGAGAAGTTAATGATAAGATTCTCCCGACTCTCAGTACTGGACTATTCTGCAGTAGTAAACAAATTTAAAAATAGGCAAACTTGTAAACAGAACATGGAGGGCCTCAGATGCTGGGATGTGGGGTACATGTTTGTTTTTTCCTGTGGGTAACTAAGGATTTCCTGTTGTTGTTAAGCTGGGAATGACAGAAACATCAGGTGTTCCCACTGCCTCGTTCAATGTAACACCCATCAGACAGGTATGTGTTTCTTCTCTGGGCCTCGGTCCTTCTCTGTGTAGAAGGGGCTGGTCTGAGGCACCCTCTGTCTCTAAACATCTGCATAATTGTGTTAATCACTTATTTTCACTTTCAGTGTATGTTTAATGTTACAGAGTTCAAAATGACGACCAAGAAAATAAAAGTTTTCAGCCTTCAAGATAAAAAAAAATTGGTATATTTAAACAGTACTTTGTCTTATCAAATTTCTGAATACTTTTCATAAAGAAAATGAATTATCAAAGTTTCTTAATATATTTTTTAACTAATCAAATATCAAATGGTGGTAGTTAATAACTACTAACTACAAAAAATCCTATTATCTATTAACTTTCGAGAAAAAGAACAGAATTGGAGTATTCATGGCAAGTAACCCAGTGTGTGAAAATAGCATCCTATCAAAAGCCAATGGTATATAAAGACTTATTAATCTAGGGAAAGTATCACTCTGTCTAAAACCCCCAGCCATGGCATGGCCCAGCAACTGTAAAAGGGCTGGGCTGACCTCTCTGAGGCAGGAGAGGGCACCAGTAAAGGATATGAACATAAGTGGGCAAGTAGGGTTTAAGGATGCTGCTGGAAGATCTTATTAAGGAAACAAAAGCAACTGCAATGTGCTCTCTTTCCCAACAAACAACCCAGCCACCAGCTACGAAAAGAAAAAGGCAAAAAATGTGCAGAGTTCTCAACAAAACCAAACAAAGGAATATGGTCAGGTGGAAACAGACTCATTTTTAAATAAAGCAAAATGCAAAGCATCTGTGACCTAGTTTGGTATTTTAATCCAGACTTGATCATTAGGGAGATCTCTGACAACCAACAAAGGAAAAACCTCCTCCAAGTTAGGGCAGCATAGGAAAAGCATTTTAAGATGACATCTAATCCAACTGCTCATGGCTTCAAAGAACCCCTACTTGAAATACAAATGAGGAAAGTGAGTGCACATGAGGGTAATAAGAGAAGACAAGCAAAAAGGAAACAATTAGTTGGTGTTATAACTATTACTCTTAGAATAACTTGATATTTGATTTTCTCCTCATAGAAAACGGTTGCCTAATTGTAAATCTCAAAAGTTAGTAAAAGCAACCCCAGAGTTGGGGTGGGGACTGTAGCTACCTTGGGTGGTGCTTCATCAGACCCTCCGGAGTCCCAGGACACTGTGGCCTGTCTTCTGGACTCCATCCTCATGCGTTCTTCTTGCTGAGCCTTCTCTTCCTCCAGGATTGTGCTAGAGAGACAACACATTGTCTTAGGGGAGCTGACAACCCAGAGTTAGCACACACGAGACCCCACCCTGAGTTATCTAAGGAACACCAGTTGGCTAACAGTACATGATAACAATAAAGAAAGGATCCTATACACAGGGGAAAGAAGGATCAGGTTTCTAAGTCTTCACGAAATGATTCTAGAATAGCCTTGGTCCAAATGGGCAAGTCCATTTAAAGCACAGCCATAGGTAAGAAAAAGACAGCTGGTAAGAAAAAGAAGTTGCAGAAAATGAAGGACGGGCCAAGATGAAATGTTTGCAAGCCAAAGTTGATCTTGAGCAGAACAGAATTCCTCTGAGAAATCCCACGCAGCACTTTTATCAAGCATACACATGTCTGAGGACAGATTCTTTTCACACATAATGTGATCACACCAGCACTTACGTGATCAATTAGCAATCTGGCCAATAATCTCCCTAAATTGCTCAATACAATCTTCCTATCGTTCAGCTTAACCGGTGCTTTATCTGATCAGGAAAATAAGCAAACACGCGACAGTATTTACAAGTGCTTCTGAAAATACTCCTTGCTTTAAGCTGGAAACCCCATAGTTGGTAACACTGCTACTTACCACTGCTTGACTACTCAGAAGCTATGTGAAGTCCCATATAATGCTGCAGCCGCTGGAGCCTCTGCAGCGACTGCTAGGCAGCTTCTTCATCTTGGCTGTTTGCCATCACATAAACCCCTCAGAATGCAGCCAAAGCGAGACTTTGCTAGTTTCCCATTCCATGCAGATGCCCCAGGGCTCAGCAGGCAGCAGTTTGAAACCCTTGTCTTAACTGTGGCAAACAGCTCTTCCTACATTCCTACAACTCTAGAGTTCTAATAATGACACTCATTCAAAGTTTCTAGGCTCCTGGTAGATAGTATGCAGTAAACAACCACCCAGAAATTACTCAGGAAAGAGTGACATCAGTGCAGCAGACTTTCTAATCTGGGAATTTGCTGTTGAAAAAGACATTCCTGCTTGGCTGGAGGCTAAGAGTGTGCTGTTTCTCACACAACTCAACTTACACAGTCACCTTCTGAGTCAGGAAAAGAGACAAAATTCATTTCATAACTGCCCCAAGTCAGCAAACCATCACTACAGATGTTAAGACTTTTTTCATCCCCCAAACAAAAGGGAATGTCTGCCTCAAGAAATGATCCTGTCAGGGCCATGTGTGGTGGCTCACGTCTGTAATCCCAGAACTCTGGGAGGCCGACGTGGGCAGATCACGAGGTCAGGAGTTCAAGACCAGCCTGGCCAAAATAGTGAAACACCATCTCTACTAAAAATACAAAAATGAGCTGGGTGTGGTGGTGTATGCCTGTAGTTCCAGCCACTCGGGAGGCTGAGGCAGGAGAATCGCCTGAACCTGGGAGGCGGAGGTTGTGGTGAGCCGAGATCGTGCCACTGCACTCCAGCCTGGGCAACAGAATGAGACTCCACCTCAAAAAAAAAAAAAAAAAAAAAAAATCACATAAACATTTTACATAAAAAGCTTTTAGTCAAAAGTCCCACTCCATTCTCAAGATATGGTTTTGGTTTCTTTCTTGCTCCAGTTAGATGATCGTGGCTCAGCAAAACTACAAAACTTTTCACAGTATTTAAGAACTGTGCAGCAGCCTTGACAGGCAAGATGCTCATTGGGTGCCAGCACTGTTGGGAACCTGGTCCCATGTGCCAGGCCCAGGTGACTCCTGGTGAGTGGTGCAGGGAAGTTTGGGGACAGGTCTGGGGAAGGAGCACAGGGGTCCTGAGAGGGCCACTCTCTCTGCCCTGCCCCTCTGATTAGAAGAACGCTCCCCTCAGCTGCTGGGAGGATTAAGGGAGATCATGGCTGTGAGAGCATCTGCTATAAGCATTACTTGTCATCAGTGGGCATTTCTAATGGCATTTACTTGAGGGTTGCTCATTCAGCAAGTATTTGCTAACTTTGCTAATTTGCTCTGTGCAAGAGGCACGTGACGAGGTCTTTGAGGTGCTTTGTCTAAGAGAAAAGAAATACTCAAAACCTTGAAACAGGGTCAGGCAAGTTGGCTTATGCCTGTAATCCCAGCATTCTGGGAGGCTGAGGTGGGAGGATCATTTGAGTATGGGAGGTGGAGGCTGCAGTCAGTCAAAATAGCACCACTGCACTCCAGTCTGGGTGACAGAGCGAGACTTGTCTCCAAAATAAATAAATGAATACATACATACATACAATAACAACAACAACAACAAAACACACTGAAACAGGACATGAGTGTTGTGACTGAGCAGTAGAGAAGAGCTTGGCCTGGTGCGTTCTAGCTGCAGAACTCAGTGGGAGAGGGCACTGCCCCAGGCACTGGGGGTGGTCAGGGAGGAAGAGTCCCAGCGTCTCAGCAGGTTACAGTTACAGACTCACACCAAGCACATAATGTTTGTGTACTTTTGGTCATGTAACGAGCATTACATGTCCAAAGCATAGCAATGGTTTCTGTCCATTTCTTATGTGAAAACAAACACCTTTATATTTCAATTTTCCTTATATATTTTAATTTATGACTTAAACACCTTTTGTTATACTTTGAATGAAACAGTGCCTGCACATAGCTGACACTTAAATATTTGCTAAATGAACAAATACTGTATATGGATAAAATACATGCATTATCATTACCTATTAGATGTTTAACTAAGCTGAGTAAATTCAGGGATCATTAGTGGTTAAAAAAAAAAAAAACTGAATGGGAAAACAATAAGGCTCAATCAAACTCAAGGAGTTTGAGTCACACGGAGATCAGGTTTAAATTCTGCCACAGACAGACCATGGACAACTCTGTCCCTCCAAGCCTCATCCACAAAATGGGGTGCCTCCCTAACTACCTATCTTGAAGGGTTGTTGTGAAGAAGATCTAAATGAAAATTAGACAGCTTATGTGACGAGCTCTGAAATGCAAGAGACTTTTAAAAATCGAAAGAACTATTAGAAATTCCCCATCAGATAATAACCTGTGTAGCTAATGGCTACCATTCCCACAAAGAGCTATGAGTCTTTTTCCTTTCTTTCTTTTTTGTTTTTGGGGCGGAGTCTTGCTCTGTTGAATGGGCTGAAGTGCAGTGGCGCGATTTCAGCTCACTGCAACCTCTACCTGCCAGGTTCAAGCAATTCTCCTGCCTCAGTCTCCCAAGTAGCTGGGACTACAGGTGCACGTGCCACCATGCCTGGCTAATTTTTTGTATTTTTAGTAGAGATGGGATTTTACCATGTTGGCCAGGCTGGTCTCAAACCCCTGACCTCAAGTGATCCGCCTGCCTTGGCCTTCCAAAGTGCTGGGATTACAGACATGAGCCACCACGCCTGGCCTCCTACCTTTATTTATTTATTTGTTTATTTTTTATTTTTTAAAAAAGAGATGGAGTGATACTATGTTGCTCAGGCTGGTCCTGAACTCCTGGGCTCCAGAGTAGCTGGGATTACAGGCTTACACTATACGCCTGTGCAAATATTTCAAATGAGTTAAAATCCAAGCTGAGCTTGAAATACAAAGGAGCAACCATGTCTTTTTATAAATTCATCGAATCACCTATGAAGTGTTAGCAATACAACTATTAAAGACTGGCCATCAATCAAACCAACAGATCAACAATATGCCTGCTAAAACAGTCACTGATATACAATGCCTTTGAACCTGACAAATGTAAAGACGTTACAACTATAAGGAATAGGAGTTGATACTTTGGTATGAGCTAATATAGCTTCACCCAGTCCTGAACATTTACCAATGAAAACGTGGGAAGCTATATCTTAACTTTCTAGATTGTAAAACACCAGTAAATCCATACCTCAAAAGGCTGCTAATGGAATTAAAAATACGTATTTTTTTTTAGAGCTGGGGCATGTGCACACATGGTGGGAACTACCATTGCTTTTAAAAGTGAAGTGATTAATCTCGCTTCACTTCCCTTTTTCCTCACCTATAGCCCTTCTTCCTTTAAGTCCTGGCAAGTTCTCTGAACTCATTATGCTCTCCCATGCCTCTTTATGTTGTGTCTCTTGCCTGGAACACCTTTCTCTTCTTTCTCTGGCCAACTCTTACTTGTATTTCAAGTGTCAAATAGCAGTTCCTCCAGAAAAATCTTCCCTGAAGCTCCCTCCTCCCTTTAGGCTAAGTTACATTACTCTCCTTACTCTTTTCCAAAGAAACTAGTGCCTAACTTGCTCTTAACTCTTGCCAAAAGACATTGTAAATATCTGTTTGTTTGACTTTTGCTCCCATTAGGCCAAGAGTTGTTACCTGAAGGCCCACTTTCAAATGCTCAGAATTAGCACTGACCCTGAAGCATAATATGAATTAATAAATGACAGGTAAATGGATGAATAAAGCCCTATGAGTGGAGCAGGTCTACTGACTAGTCAAGAAGAGCACATTATCAAGCTTCCTGTTCTTTTCAAATTTAGTTTTATTTTTATAGAGATAGGGTTTCGCTATTATTGCCCAGGCTGGTCTCAAACTCCCGGGCTCAAGTGATCCTCCTGCCTCGGCCTCCCAAAGTGCTGGGATTATAGGTGTGAGCCACTGTGCCTGGCCAATTTCTTTTTTCTTTTTTTGAGCCAGGGTCTAACTCTGTAGCCCAGACTGGAGTTCAGCGGCGCGATCACTCCTGAACTCAAGTAATCCTCCCACCTCAGCTCTCTGAGTAGCTGGGACTACAGGTGCATCACCAGGCCTGGCGGATTCTTTTTTATTTTTTGTAACAATTAAATAATAAATAAAAATCTCACTGTGTTGCCTAGGCTGGTCTTGAACTCCTGGACTGGAGTGATCCTCCCACCTCAGCCTCTCAAAGTATTGGGATTACAGATGTGAGCCACCATGCCTAGCCCCTGTTCTCTCAACTGGCCAAACAGGAAAGGACCTGCAGGCAGCTTTCCTCAAGATGGTCACTGGGAGCAGGGGACCAGTCAGAGACCAGGAACAAAGAAGGCCTAACTGGCCTGAGAGAGAAGCACATCTCTGGTTGGTGGTTTTACGGTGCCCTGCTCTCTGTCTCCTGACCCTTAAACACCACACCTTCAGTTAGAGTTCCTAAAAGTTTTAAACAGGTAAAAAGTCCGTAAAAATCAAGAAAAAAAAAATTGGGAAAAACAAGTGTGTTTCTTCTACTCCTTCAAATAATTAAAATACAGGCAAGCTGAGAGAAGGGTAAGTGGGACATATTCTTTAAGGCAACGGGAACTCCATTTTCAAAGGGTTCTCATCAGGCAATGTTATTTCACACAGATTGTTTTGTGAAATGGGCCACTCTGATCTTAAGGCTACTTACTGTTTTCCCCAAGAATCTCTAAAAGGGTCCCGTGAAGTCCCTTGCCACAAGAAGACCCTCTCAGGCTCCATCTGCCCTGATATATCCTACCCACACACACTTCCCCTATTCTCTGACCCACTGAATTTATTGTCTGAATGTTTCATTTCAGCCCTTAATCACATATTGCCATGTTGTGGGATTTAGCTTGTAAGCTCCCCACAGTTGTCAGACATGAATCTAATTTCTCTTGTAAGCTAAGTATCACTTGCATATTACAGACACTTCGATATTTCTTTAATTAAACATCCCAGACTTGTTCCTCAAAGAACATAATGACAACTGGGAAGCAAGTTCCTTCAATCTCACTAGTTCATTCTCATACCCAAAATAGCATGTCAAAATGCTTCTGAGAAACCATAATTTGCTGCTCAGAGGAACCAAGAATATAAATAACTCATAAAAAATATCTGTTTTTACAATGGGAAGACTAGTCCATAGATGGAGTAAGAGGGCACAAGGAGACAGTACTGAACTTTTCTCTTTACAGCTGCTGAAGAATCCAGAGTAACAAACTAGAATGTGCAGAGTATCAAGGAGGTCAAATTGAAGCATATTTTCCCAAACTATAAATATTTTTAGTAGCAATACATTCCATCTGAAAGCTCTTAGCTGCCTAATGTGAACTGGCAACAAATGAGCCCTCATGTTTTTTCCCAGAATGGTGGTTTCCAAGTCTCAAACTTGCAAATAGATGGAACAATGAAAGCTGAGACTTGTCATTTAACAAACATTAGCACAACGATAATTACACTTTGTTGATCCACGTGCACCACTAAGGAACAGAATCCTGAAGAGGGGAAAGGAGTGCTTTATTTAGTGTTAGTTTTATTTTTTACTTCTCTTACTTTAAAATAAAATCATTGAAGTGATCAATTCACAGTAAAAGGACGTAAAAACAGGTGGTCTGATTTTCTTCTTCTGGCCTGCAACACTCCCTATACAACTTGATGGTGAGCAAGAAAGTGGTCCTTCATTTCCAGTATGGAGCTAAGACACAAGAGTACAGCTCCAACAAAGACAATTTTCAGAAGTAGAAAAGGCCAATTGATTCTAAGTGTTTGAGTTCTTCAAGCTGTCCCAGAAGAAGCAACGGATAGATATCGAAGCTGCTTCTCTGGTGAGTTATGCAATCCCAGAGGAGATCTTGCCTACTCGAACCTGTTTTCTCATTTATAAGTAAAAATCACAGTCTACCCTATCTATTGTTAGAATGGAGAAATAACATATGTATTAATGAAAAATTAGTAAACTTCTAAGTAAATGTTAATTAGCTCTGTACTTTTACCTGCCTTATTTAGCACTAGGAAAGAACTGTGCTTTTGTCTTCATTTCTGTACTATTTTCCCTGAGACTGACTGTACTACTAATTTTTCTCTTTGCAAATACAAAACATTTCTCCTTTTAAATGTAATAAATACTTTTTGCTTTATTAAATACAGGAAGAAAAACTTATTTAAAAAGATTGTATTTTGATACTTAAACAAAGGAATCACGTAAAACAAAGGATCTGTTTTACGATCCTGATCATAAAATTTGCTTTGGACATAAAATCAGTCTGGGTTTGCAATTATTTAAGTTAATCTGGAAAACACCCAGAGAAAGAGCAGCAATAAATTTGAAGGAAAAAAAGTCAAGCAGGAACTGGCTTGTTTTGGCAAGTTCACGGGAATACCGGTTTTGAAACATGGATCTCTTTATAATTCAGGGCCATGCTTCGCCCTTGTACTACAAAGGGAATGGAAATTGACTCTTTTAAAAAAAAAAAAAAAACCAGGGAAACCAAACTAAAACTAAACTAAACTAAAATCCAAATCCAAATCCAAAACTAAACCTTGTAATACTCCTTTGGTAGAAAATAAGTCTTATAATGAGATGAAGTTTAGGGCTGGCAATTGGAAGCAGCTGGACCTAGTGAAGGAAGGCTGATCAGCAGCATTGCCACAGCCTCTGCTCTCTTTTCTCAAGCAGTAATACAGGATTATGGTTTCTCAGGGGCCACCAGTGGTAGACTGGAAATTCAGTTTCATGGATATATTGAAATCACATTTCTCTCTTATTGTTTCTCCAACTACAGTAAATAAAGCCTTTGTTTGGTTATTGTGCTATATCGATCTCAAAATTATTTTTAAAAAACCCTGATATCCGCTAAGATTGTACCTTTATTTTTTTCTCTTTTTTGAATTGGGATTGTGGTCTGTCACCCAGGCTGGAGTGCAGTGGCTCGATCATGGCTCACTGCAGCCTCGGCCTCTTGGACTCACGTGATCCTCCCATCTCAGTCTCCTGAGCTGCTGAGATTACAGGCATGAGCCTCCGCAAATGTTACTTTAAAATGCTGACATCTTTTTCTGTTTCTGCTACGTGTGAGTAGCTCTTATTTGACCAACCTTTTGCAGATAGGAACTATATACTCTGGATGTAAGAAACAACTATGACAGCATGGGAGAGCAACCACAGGCAGCCAGATTCTGGAGGGAGCTGCCATGAGAAGGAAGAGAATGGCACTGGGTGGGTCCCCACTTTCTAATGGCCATTAGTGAGAAGGCAGGCGCCAGTGTTATTGGCTTGAACAACCAGAGAAATGAGTTTGGAGCAACCACAGCTAGCATAAAGGTAACCGGAAAAAAGGGAAGGGAGAAATCCCAGAATGAAGACAGCCAGGGAAGAAGTGCTTCAAATTCTGAGTATATATTCTAAATAAATCTCTGCTGATCCTAGAAGCATGTACACACAGTGCAGACTCCAAGCTGCCTAGCTAAGGCTAAAATAATTGAACAGAGATTTGCACTGCTGCTCAGAGTGGAAAGAAGTTCTGCTACCTACCCATCAGCCACAATGTCTAGGATATAATCTAACACTTCTTGATATACAAAAAAACATAAAAATGTGACCCATTCTCAAGAGAAAAAAAAATTTAAAGGAGACTGATTCTACAGATGACTCAGATGTTGAAATTAGCAAGGATTTAAAAGAAGCTATTATATTCAACGGCATAAAAGAAAATTTATTCATAATGGATTACAGGAAATGTCAGCAGAGAAATACAAAAAAAAAAAAAAAAAAAAGAGCCAGACAGAAATTCTATTACCAAAAAATATAGTATATGAAATAAAATCTCCATTGGATGAAGTGATCAGTAGATAGGGACGATAGAAAAGGAGTTAGGGTACCTGAAGGTGAGTGAATAAAAATGATCCAAGCTGAAGCAGGGAAGGTCAGGAATGGGGAGAGGAGGAAGAGCAAGGGAAAGAGAAGGTGACAATGAGAGCTTCTGGGACTTGGCCTGAAGGACACCATCAGAAGTCTTAACACACATGCAACTGGAATCTCAGAAGAAGAGAAGGAAAACAGAACAGAAAAATATATCTGAAGAAATAATGATCTAAGTTTTTCTAAATTTTATAAAGGATATGTTTATAGATTCAACCTTTTGAATCAGCAAATCCTAAACACAATTGACATTAAGAAAACCACACCCAAGCACATCCTACTTAAACTGTTGAAAAATCAAAGAAAGAAAATCATGGAAGCTGCCAGAGAAAAATGACACACTGCATACAAAGTAACAATTGTATGACCAGTGACTTCTCATTAAACATAACAGGGCAGAAGACAGTAAAAGAACATCTTTAAGGTGCTGGGAAAAAAAAAATTACAACTCTGTTAACCTGAAATTCCTATCAACAAAGTTAAGTTCAGCTCATTTTTAGATAATATACAACTAATAGAATTCACCACCAACTGATGTGCACCACAAGAAATGCTAAAAAAATTCTTCATCTGATGGGAAACCAAATGGAAATAAGTTCTTCAAGAAGAATGGAGCACTGTACAAAGTTAAATATAGAAAAGTTTCCTTACTTTCTTTAAAATGGTATTTAAGACAAAAATCATAATCTAATTTTGTGAGGTTAATGGCATATATGAATGTAACATACATGACAACTTCAGCATAATGGACCAAGGTAGCGGTGGTAAATGGACATTCCTGCTGGCAAAGTTTCTACATTTTATATGAAGTA
This sequence comes from Papio anubis, assembly GCF_008728515.1. NCBI lineage: Eukaryota > Metazoa > Chordata > Mammalia > Primates > Cercopithecidae > Papio > Papio anubis. The sequence continues at coordinate 135,899,003 of NC_044983.1, forward strand.
CAATGATTAACTCTAAGTAAACTACGAAAAGTTAAGATGTATAGTGTAATTCCCAGAGCAAGCACTAAAAACATAATACAAAAGGTATTGCTAAAATGCAAGTCTGAGAAAAAATTAAGGCAGAGAAAGAGAGGTAGATGTTAAGTTATTGGTTTCAAAGTGCCAAATTGTGCACTTTGGCAAATTGTGCAAAGACAGTACTACGATAGAGATGTGTGGGTGAGAACCAATGAGGGGTAAGAATTATTGTTAGATATGAAGCAGCTAAGATATAATTTTCAGTAGAAACAATTTACATTTTACATTAAATTCCTATTAAATTCAGATTTGCAGTTTGCTTTTTATCACTGGGAGGACTGAGGGCCAAAACAGAACACAAACAAAAAAACTCCTAAAGTTCACACGTTGTGAACATTTTAACCGTACATAGCTATAATTGTGAAACAGATTACTCTTCTAGATAATATCTAGACCCAACAGCATAGCAATGCAAAAAAAAAAAAAAAAAAAAAATACTGGTATAATGACTAAAGAGGAATTGAGACACCACCTTTGAAAGGAATTTTGGAAGCAAATACAAAATCACTTAAAAAAACACACAGTAGTACAAGCAATTTCATGTCATTAATCAAACCTAGGACTTCTAATTTAAAATTCACATTGTGGGATAAGTGAAGAATCCAAAACAGGTTAAACATGTTTAAGATGCTGTTCACGTATTAATACTTTAAAATTCATGTATCTATAATACATCTATAAAACATCAAAAAGATGTGCTTGATATTTTGATACCAAGTATCTTGGTATTCTTATTATCTGAATAATAAGAATAGCTAACACTCACTCAAAACTCATAAGAACCCTAGAAAGTAGCTACTGAGTAGAAAGAGTACTACACTTTTTAGAAAAGTAGAGAAAGAAGGCCGGGCACGGTGGCTCATGCCTGTAATTCCAGCACTTTTGGAGGCCCAGGAGGGTGGATCACTTCAGGTCAGGAGTTCAGGACCAGCCTGGCCAACACGGCGAAACCCTGTCTCTACTAAAAATACAAAAAAAATTAGCCCGGCACAGTGGTGCACGCCTGTAATCTCAGCTACTCGGGAGGGTGAGGCAAGAGAATTGCTTGAACCAGGGGAGGTGGAGGTTGCAGTGAGCAGAGATTGCACCACAGCACTCCAGCCTGGATGATAGTACGAGACTCCATCTCAAAAAAAAAAAAAAAAGAAAAAGAAAAGAAAAGCTAAAGATGTTTCCCAAGGACGGTAAAGTGGTGGGGCCAGGATTCAAAGTGAGATCTGTCATTCCAAAGCTCATAATTCTGCACAATTCTGTTACTGGTTACCTTAAAATTAAATACAAATAACTATATATTTTTAAGGATGTCTAACTATAACTGATAACTCTTCTGTACTCTAAGATTGCCAGGTCCCTTCTGGATTTTCAAGGAAAGCTTTGTTGTTACTACTACCTACTTCTAAATTAGCTAACACAGTGTGTGTGCTTACCATGAGCAATGGACATGGATTATTTATTTATTTATCTGTTTGTTTGAGACAGAGTCTCGCTCTTGTTGCCCAGGCTGGAGTGCAGCGGCACGATCTCGGCTCACTGCAACCTCTGCCTCCTGAGTTCATGCGATTCTCCTGCCTCAGCCTCCTGAGTAGCTGGGATTCACAGGCATCTGCCACCATGCCTGGCTATTTTTTTGTATTTTTAGTAGAGACGGGGTTTCACCATGTTGGCCAGGCTGGTCTTGAACTCCTGACCTCAGGCCTCGGCCTCCCAAAGTGCTGGGATTACAAGTGTGAGCCACTGAGACTGGCCAGATTATTTATTTAATCTTGAGAATATGGGTAGTATATTTGTGATCTTGCTCTTACAAGGGAGGCTTAGTAACTTGCCCAAGGCCACACAATCTTTTAAACATTCTTTGAAAAATTACACACGCACACATGCCCATTTACTCTCAAGGTGTTGCTATAATAGCTTGAACTGGCAGTCTCACAGATCAACTGAAATAGTTTGTGTTCCTTAGATGCCTTGCAACTTCACTTAGGTATGATACTGAGAAGTGATATGAAAAAAAAGTAAGAAAATCTGTCTGCACCCATGCTGAGCTAAGCTATAGCCCTGACCAAACATTCTCCCAAAGGCTGGTTTTGTTTGATAAAGTTAAGAAGCAAAACATGACAGCACATGGTTAAGACAAATAACTAGAAATCAAAAACCAAAAGAAACATACACATACAAAATCAAAAACAAAAACCCCCAAACAAAAACCTCCAACACCCCCCAGCTGGAGTGAAAGCTCTGTATACAAGCAGTTCCCAGCAGGCTCTCTGGATGACACTGTGCCATGGTTTGGCTCTGATATGCTTGAAGTCAACTCTAGGTGACTTGTTCAAAACTTCCAAACCTGCTCCCCAATGTATGTGAAATTATTGTGTTCCACAGCAGCAAAATACAACACACTCAAAATATGCCAATAAAACAAGTAACACCAGTAAGAAAATACTTTGAAAGTACACAAGGAAGCCCTGTCCCCCTCAAAGCCTGTGGGTAGGGCCTCTGTGCATCTGCTAATGATGCTGCCATTCCCTTTAAGGACTTCGGTTGATACTGAAACAATGTAAGAAAATCAGCTGCAGGAATTCTCTGTAATAGTATTTTTTTTTTCTTTTTCCTTTTTAACTAACCAATATTAACCACCTGCTCACCAGTCCAAATCATAAAATGGCAGGCACACTTAATGACTTCTAGCCAATAAACATCAAGGCAGTCAGTAAAGCATGACAGCTTATAGCTCAAGCTCTGGACTCGGGTGAATTCCAGCTCTGTGTCCTTCTGTCAGGTGCCTAACCACACAGTTTCAGTCTCCTCATCATCGTAAACTGACGATGAAGATACTATCTCTATGTCCCAGGACTGTGAGGATTAAGGTGAAATAGTGTATAAAAGTTCATGGCACAATGCCTGCCAACAGAAATTGTTCTATAACTACTAGCTATTTCAATGTTATAACTAGAAGAGCTAACTGTAGAGGATGGAGACTTGCTATCAATGCACATGGTACTGGTTCTAAAAATATTCCTAAAGAGCTCAATGATGGAAGACCAGTTCAAAATCAGGGACTGTTTTCCAAGGTGATACTTACAAGACTGGTGTTCTTTAGAACATAAAGCATCAGGTAAATCTGTTTATGTACCACTTACTATATCATCTAACTTACAGAGCAATATTCTTGAGAGCCCCAAATTAGAAGTGTACAAATTTTCACCAACAGTGGAATGAACTATAGTATATTCACAAATGGAACACTACACAACAATGAGAATTGAGTATAACTACATGAATAATATGGATTAATCCCACAAACTGTTGAGTAAAATAAATTATATATATATGAAGTACTGACTGATACCATTTACATCATGTTCAAAAACAAGCAGAACCAATCTATAGTCAAGATAGAGGTTACCCGTGGAGGGTGAACAGTGATTGGAAAGCGGCATGTGGAAGATTTCTGGGATGCTGGTAGTACTTTCATTTTGGATGCTGGTGACACACTGTATCCAACTGGTGGAAATCCAGTAAACTGTCACTTCTTGGTGTGTTTATTAAACACCAATAAAAAGTTTTAAAATATACAAAAATCATAACACAAAATTTTAAAGTGATAATTTTGTTTACTGCCCTAATTTGCCTAAAATATATTTAAGAATTTTAATATTAACCTAAAATATTTTTCTAATCTGAGATAAAGCTGATGTTCTTTTTTAAAATAGTGGTACCAACACCTTAGTCAAGAAGAGTACTGTTGGGACATATTATTTTTGAACATACCTGCAAAAAGGCAAATACTAAAGCTGTTTATTATGGTTTCCCTGTCATAGTACCTCACAAAGAATTAACTGAATTAATCAGCAGTTAAATGCCTTTCTTTTTTTTTTTTTTTTTTTTTTTTTTTTTGAGACAAAGTCTAGCTCTTGTCTCCCAGGCTGGAGTGCAATGGCGCGATCTCAGCTCACTGCAACCTCCGCCTCCCAGGTTCAAGCGATTCTCTTGCCTCAGCCTCTTGAGTAGCTGGGATCACAGGTACCTGCCACCACGCCCGGCTAATTTTTGTATTTTTAGTAGAGACAGGGTTTCACCATGTTGGTCAGGCTTGTCTCCAACTCCTGACCTCAGGTGATCCGCCCGCCTTGGCCTCCCAAAGTGCTGGGATTACAGGAGTGAGCCACCGCGCCCAGGCAAAAAATACTTAGTGCGCTCACTCAAAAAATACTTAGTGCGCTCTTATAACCTGACAGTCATAAAGCACAAAAATGCTAAAGTATGCATTATAAGAAAATTTCAGTATTGATCAATTAAAGGTATTCCTATTGAGGAATTTTTTATACTTGACAACAGACCACTTGCAGGTTAATCTCATTCTACTTCTCAATGAATTAATACCTATGAATAAACAGGATGTAGGAAGGACAGTTTTCTTGAGTCATAGACATCACCTCATCAAAGTATGACCAAGGTGATTTTCCTATGAGTTTGCCCAAAAGGTTCCATACCAAAAATCACTTCTCAACTAATATAGTCAAAAACAAATATACAAGGCTGGGCATGGTGGCTCATGCCTGCAATCTCAGAACTTTGAAAGGCCAAGGTGGGCGGACTGCTTGAGCTCAGAAGTTTGAGACCAGCCTGGGCAACGTGGCGAAACCCCATCTCTACCAAAAATACAAAAAATTAGCTGGGTGTGGTGGTGTGGTGTGCATGCCTGTAGTCTGAGCTACTCGGGAGCTAAGGTGGGAGAATCACTTGAGCATGGGAGGTGGAGGCTGCAGGCAGCGGAGATGGTGCCACTGCACTCCAGCCTGGGCAACAGAGGAGATCCCGCCTCAACAAAATAAAATACACACACATACACTCCAGTTAAAGATAAGGGGAATCCCACAGTAATTTGAGTCTACTTGCAAATATTCTTTCGAGCTAGGGAAGGAGAATTCTTTCGAGGTCAAGAAGAAGAATGGGATTTGGGAAACATTTTTAACTACCATGGTTTTTAACTACCAAAGGGCTATCCAAACTTATTTTTTGTTAAAATCCTGGAAATAATAAAAATTTTGAAAAAATTAGCAACCTATTTAGTTATTGTGATATACTGTTATATGTAAATGTTCAAGTAAGCAATTATATTATATAGTTACATTTTATAATATAAAATGGTGGCCTATTTGGTAGCCCAATTATATATGTTCAAAATGCAAAGTTAAACACCATTTCTAGAACAGAACAACGCAGAATGAATGAATGCTGAATTACCTGTGCTAGTAGTATATAAGAAGATATCCATAAATTATACTACAGGTACATATTTAAAGTAATTATATGTAGTTCTAAAAATATGTATTGGATACTTTTTGGAGATAATTTACCTCAGTGGCGCATTCCTTAATGTTAAGAATCACTCATATGTTCTAAGCCTTGAACTCAGTGCCTGGATGACCCTTTCTGTATCTAGCTAGCTAGGTTCCTGGCCTGGAGGTTCAGGCAACACCGAGGTGAGTATGACCATCCCTGTCCTCAAGGAGCTTCAGTCTAGTAGGGGATGAGACATACTAGACTGTGAGCTCCTCGAGGGCAGGAAAAGTGTTTTAGTCATCTTTGCCCCAGTGACTAGCACCAGGTTCAGCTACTGTAGGTGCTCAACAGTGTTTATCAAACTGAATTGAACACGGGTTGCAGCCATCTACGGCAGCATAGGGTAAGCCTGATAAGAACAAAGAGCTTTGGAGACTCAGAGGGTGGAGGCTAGTCAGCTGTGAAGTCACAGAAGACCCAGTGCATGAAAGAAGCCGAGAAAGATGGGTAGGATCTCCCCAAGTGAAGGAGGCATTCTGGGCTGAGAGGAGGGTTAGTTTAGCTACCATGTGTGAAAGGGATGGGAAGACAATCTCAGGCCATAATGTAATGAGGCCTAAATGTTACCGTGGAAGCCTTTAACCAAACATGAAAGGTGACAAAACCCCACTGAAAGTTGTTTTGACCAGAGGAGTTATTTTTCCAGTGACAGTTCAGGAAGATTGACTAAGCTGGTCATGCCAGACAGATGGGAGAAGAGCGCGGGATGGAGGATGGGGGGTGTGCACAAGGAGTGAAGCATGACTCCAAGATGGTGTCGAAGATAAAGGCACTATTCCAACCTGGAGGAAGTGAGGAGGAAGGGCTGGCTTAGAGGAGAATGTAACAGCTTTGCTTTCTGGATAAACATGATGCCCAGCCAGCAATTTAAAATGTAAGTTTGGGACTTGAGAAAAGGGCAGGACCAGAACTACAGACAGAGAGAGGTGAGAAGCAAAGCCGTGTGAATGGGTCAGACATCCAGGAAGAGTAATGAGAGAAAATGGGAGAAAGTAAGAGGCTGAGAACAGAAATTCAGTTAATACTCATAGTAATGGGGGAGAGATGGCAAGTCAGTGAGGTAGAAAGAGATGCCAGGGAGGTAGGATGATAGAACTGGTATCAGAGAGGAACAATGTCAAGGACAGAAACTGTCAAATCCTGAGGAAGGATCAAGGAGGAACAAATAGGAGCAAAACATGCAATAAAGCATGTCCAAAAACCAGCTGTAAAAGTGAGAGAATAGGCAGTTAAGTTATATGAGAATTAATTAAGGAACTGAAGATTTTTGGCTAGAAGAAGCTAAGAGGAGGTAAGGAAGCTGTTTAGAATTACCCTGAAGGCCTATCGTGTGAAAGGCAGAGTAGGGTTGTTCTATGGGGCCTTGAAAAGTAGAACCAGGCCAGCGCGTGAGAGTTATGGGGACGGAGACCAAGAGTGTGGCTGGTCTTTCTGATGTGGTGCTCACTGTATTGTAATAACCGGTGATACCTCGGTCTCCTCCACCAGACTTTAAACTCTCTGGGGGCAGGGATTGGGTCTTGTTCACTGTTGAACCCACAGAACCTAGCTTAGAATAACAAAGGTGCTTAGCAAACATTTTCAGACTGGATGAATCCTTTGTGCTTCTATCTATGGGTCTTAATTCTTCTTTGAAATATTCTCCTTAAAAGGAATCCTGTCTAGCAGGTTGAACAGCTTGAACATGTGGAGAGAAGGCTGGGCTAGATGGTGAAAGCCTGGACGCTGTAGTTGATGATTTTTAGGAAAAAGACTAAAATACAGCATGAAAAACAAACCCATAAACACTCACGTAAAATCGAGGAAGTCCCCAAGTGTGAAAACAGGTAACACAGCACACACTGAACCATGGTATTGTTTATATAATAAAGCTTCTCATGCCTATGTGTTATATTACAATATCTTGTTTATTACAGTATTAAGTCTCATTCTAGACTCCAATTCAATTCAATTCAACAAATGTTTATTGAGCACTTATATGGTGCCAGATCCTATGCTTGGCACTGCGGCTACAGAAATCAGTAAGACACAATGATGCCCGTCAAGAGCTCTGAGTATAGCTGGGGACACAGACAAGCAAACAAGAACCTCTCCAGGCCAGGCAACAGGGTAGAGTATGCACATGCTTCTCTGAGGGATTCAGCACACTAATGTCCCTTCGTGCTTCCTCCAGGGGTTTAACAGTACCTGGCACAAAGTAGGAGCCACAAAACGGCACCTGAACAAGCAATGGATGTTTTAAATATAAAAACAGAAGTATTCAAAAGGTGCCAAAGGAATAACTATCTCTTTCGGGGCAGGGCTGATTAGGAAGGCCTCCTGAAGCAGGTAACATCTGAGCTGGGTTCTGAAAACTGAATAAAAGTTTACAGGTGGCCAAGGTCAGGAAAGGGATTTCTGGGAGTGAAGACAGCATGTGAAAAGGCAGTGAGCTGTGTTAGGAGAATTATAAGTAGGTATTGCTGGATCATAAAGTGTGAGGGAGATAGAGATAGAGGGTTGTGTTAGATGAGATGAGTGAGGTAACTAGGGACTATGTTATTATGGATCTTGCAAGCCATGCTAAGTCAGAAGCTAGGGGAGAGAGATTTGACCATAATTGGAGCTTTATTAAAATTTTAAAGATATAATTTACTTAAGACTCTAGCAAGGTAAAAAGAAATGCAAATCAATTTTAGAAGTAATTGCATTTGAATGAAAAATAGTTCGGCCTTAGACATACTGATATAATGACCTTAAAATGCTATTACTGCAAGGAGGAGAAGCAGCATAATCTGCCCCCACCCCCAGGCCCTCTCTCCCGCCAACTCCTACCTGAGCTGAGCTTTAAGTTCAGTAAACCTGGGCCGCCTGCTGGGGTCATAGGCCCAGCATTTCGTCATAAGGCTGTAGAGGGTAGGAGGACAATTTGGAGGCATTGGTAATCTTTCCCCATTTTCAATTCGACCGATTACATCATTGTTCTTCACTCCTTGAAAAGGCTTCACACCATGCATCAGTATCTCCCACATACACACACCTGTCAAGTGGGAATGAAAACACAACAGTGAGCTCAGTATGAAGAGTGTAACTCCCAGGTTCCAAGAAAATCGTTTTTCTAGGCACTAGAGTACCAGCTGGGAGGTAATGGGCAAGTTATCTACCAAAGCAGCATTATATTCACTCTAGTATAAAATAAGAATAACCTAATGATTTAATATGATGTAAATAATGAAATGTTAAATTATTATCAAGGAAAATGCTATAATTTTTCTCAGTTTATTTCTCTAGAAAAACACTATTAGAAAATTGCCCACTAGCTACAGTGGTACTTCGTGGCTTAATGAACTAGTTCAGGAAACGATGAATTTTAATCTGCCCCACTTCAGTCTCACCTGTTTATAATTAGAGCAGCTGACCTGAGGTCCAATAAAGAAAATACTAGTTAAGTCTTATGCTTTTGGAAAACTAAGATTCCTTAAAGTTTCCCTTAACAAGGTTGGCCTCTTCTTATCTAGAGTGCATAAAGGCGTCATTATCTGGTTGATTCATGGACTGGTCACTGTTTTCCCCCAGGAAAGATGTGAACTTCTTTGGGCTTCAAGTCATCTTGTCTATAAATGCCACAGTGTGACCGCAAAAAGTTTACTTGCATTCTACCCTTGGGAAATCCAATACTTTCTCAGTATCTTCTGAATAATCCTTAAAAATTCACCTTTAGGATGGGATAAAGAAAATGTAGTACATACATGCCATGTAATACTATGCAGACATAAAAGAATGAAACCATGGCCTTTGCAGCACCACAGAAACAACTGAAAGTCATGTATCTGAAGTGAATTAATACAGAAACAGAAAGCCAAACACTGTATGTTCTCACTTATAAGAGGGAGCTAAACACTGGATACATATGGACATGAAGATGGAAACAACAGACACCGGGGAATAAAAGAGCAGGGGGGGAACGAGGTCGGTAATGGTTGAAAAACTACCCATTGGGTACTATGTTCACTATTTGGGTGATAGGTTCCACTGAAGCCCAAACCTTAGGACTGTGCAACATACCCATGTAACAAACCTGCACATGGACCCTCTGAATCTAAAATTTAAAAAAAAATTTAAAAATTCACCTTTAAAACAAACAAGAAACCTAAAACTGGCAATGAACATACAATGCCAATGGAAAGGAAATGGAGAGAACTGGTGGTGTAAAGGGCGGATGTTTTCTCCTAGTGCCTTATCATCACTGCTCTGCACTTGGTTATTCTGGGCTTCTTGCTACCTGTGGAACACACCAAAAACATCCCTTTACCTTCCTCACAAGCTCTCTTCTTTGTAGGTACATTTGTAATGTAGTTCTTTATAATGCTTTTCCTCTGGGAAAAGTTTCTGTCATTTCAAATCTACTTCTATCACAAAACAATGTACAACTGATGCCTTGAAGAAAGGAACTGTGACTTTATTTTTGCATCTTTAGAACCTAGAGTGAAATCTGCCTCAAAGGAAGCAAGGCATATTACCATCTTGATGTGAATTAGATTCTGAACTTAGCCAAGAATCCAAGAATTTCAATGTAAAGAGTACCTGACAAACATAATGCCTTAGTACTGCTTTTCTCACAAGAAGTTACAACAATATCATCAGTAGTAGCAACACTGGGTATCACTTCTGGAGAACTTAATGTGTTCCTGGCACACTTCTTAGACATTTTACAAATACATGTATTTTTGAGACAAAGTCTCCATCACAGCTCACTGCAGCCTCCACTTTCCAGGTTCAAGTGATGCTCCCACCTCAGCCTCCTGAGTAGCTGAAACTATCGGCACACGCAACCCAAACCAGCTAATTTTTGTATTTTTTGTAGAGATGGGGTCTTGCTATGTTGCCTAGGCTGGTCTTGAACTCCTGGGTTAAAAGTGATCCTTCCTCCTTGGCCTCCCAAAGTACTAGAATTACAGGCATGAGCCACCACGCCCAGCCTCATATCTTACCCTTAATCCTCACAATAACCTTATGTTATGTTTCTTTAAATACTGCATTATATCACATTTGACAAAAATCACATCCACTGATTATAGGAAACATCATTAGTTTATATGACCAAAAAAGGGAGAATAATGTTGAAAACTAAAGTGTGATACAATTCTTTCTTCCCTCTTAGAATTTTTATTTTATGCTTACCAAAAGAGCTCTTTCAAAGTCATTCAGACACTACAGTAACAATATTAACAAAACAAAGTCCACATGAGTGAAAGCAAGTATAACTACATTAAAAAATGCCTCCAATTATTACCGACTGTAAAATGCCACTGATTTTAAGATACACTCCAGTTCTAGAAATGTTAACATGTAAAAAAACAGGCATCTTAGAAGTTTTGAAACATGAAATTTCTCTGAAAAGGTAAGTTACTTGCTCTGTGGATTACACAGCTAATAATCAAGGCCTTGGGATTTGAACCACATCAATTGGACTTCAGAGCTTTTTCTAATCATGTCATGCCATATCCTGTTCTATTTGAAAGTTCCTTCCTTCACCTAGTTATCTACTGGGACATTAAACGATGATTAAGAATCAACAGTAAGTAAACAGAAGAAAAAACATAAGAACACATACTTGATCAGTTATTTTTATTTATAAGAGGAAAAAAGGTACATAATCTTAACAGGGCATCTCCTCCAAAGTAGTTTCTAATTTAGCAGAGATAACATGTCCACAAGTCTATTCACAGAATCAACATGAGTGTTATGACAAAGAGAGAAAGTGTAGGAAATATACAGAAAGGAAGAGGAAGGCTTCAAGGACATTTAAGGTGGACCTTGAGGGTTAGGTAGGATTTCAACTGGAAGAAGAAGGTATAAGGATAAGGCATTCTGGGTAGAAGGAATAACACCAAGAAAAATGAAGAGTGGGGTCGAGGGAAGAGCCATTCATGTTAAAAATAGTGAGTAATTTTAAAATTTGGATAACGTATTTTAAATAAGTAGCAAAGAATAAATGAGAGCCACACTTTTACACCAGCTAGAAGGAATTTCAATAACCACAGAGCAGGAGAATGATGACCTTACAGCAGGTGAGGAAGAACAAATGAGATTATCAAAAAAGCAGAAGCTACAGAAAACAAAGGATCAAACTTCCAAGTCTTGAGATAGGTTAGGAAGGAGCTTGGACCCCAGAATAAAGAGACAAGGTAGAATTTTAGATACTCAGGGTTGGAGGGGCCAGGTGTTTACTGTTTAATGTCATTCATATGAAAAGAATGAATTAGACGGCAAAGGGAGAGAGAGAAAGAAAGAAGGAAATGAGCAAAATATCCCCCTGTGAGGAAAGAAGAGACAGCAAAGGGCAACAGAAAAGAAGAGTGATGGAAGGAGCTGGACAATCAGAACTGTGGACCCTTATGGAAGCTGTGCCCAGAAGCTGATGCACAGTAGACGCCAGGCTATTTATTGTCAAATTAATCAAAAGAAGTCTGATGAGGAGATGATCAGGTTAGGGAAGGCAAATCAACCTACATATTCCAAAGAGAGATTTTTTTTTGTATAACATATGAAATATAATTTTTAAATAATACAAAACTTTTAAGAATACTCACCAAACATCCATACGTCACTAGCTGAGGTAAAACGTCGAAAATTGATTGACTCTGGAGCCATCCATTTAATAGGCAATTTTCCTTTGGAAGCTAGAAGATTAATTTTAGAAAATAAATTTTCCTTGTTATCTGCTTAAGAATCTAACAGAGCAAGCTGAGATTTTCAGTATCAAAGGAAAAAGCTTTAACTATTTGACCTCTTGAATCTTCCATTTCTTTGGGAGAACTACTTTTCATTTCCTTTATGTTTTGAGGTCACTTAGGGGTGAGGAATGGTTAGATGGTAGATAAATAAAATACTAATGTCCTTCTCTCTATAGAGAGGCAAAGAACAGGGAGGGAGAGCAAACCCCAGTTTACCAGGGGTTTAGGTGCAGGTATTAGGTGCAACTCCATTATGTAAGATTCCACAATTTACAGAAGAGATACTTATCTGTAGCTTAGAATGCTTGCTATATACATATCCTGCTAATAATAAATAATATATAGTCGATCCTCACTGGTGGTAGTTAATGTTATATAAAGTGGTTGCAAACACAGAACCACTGCTCTCAGGAGAAATATGTACACATATATTCGTATCTCACATAGATTACAATCTTAACTCATCAAACAACTCATTCTGGTAGGTTATATTTCCTTTAGAAAAGGATGCTCAGATGTGTTAAGTGACTTGCCCAAGACTGCCCCACTAACAGGTACCAGAGTTGGGATTCAAACCTCTCCAACCACCAGAGCCTGAGCTGCTGGCTCTGCCCTGTGCCGTTCCCTCCCAGCCCTGACCCTGTCTTCCCACCTCTGGCTGCGACAGAAGGGAGAGACTGCGGCCTTGCTGAACCTCAGCTGCATATTTCGGTATTAGGGAATACTCAATTTTTTTGTTGCTCTGTGCATGTCCTCAAATGACTATGAAAGCACCTTGAGTATTGATTTTGGGAATTACAAACATATGTTAGCCACTAGGTGAATGCACCAACGCAGACTCCACAAATAATCAGGCATGTGAGGAGCAGGAAGGGGCAATGGGTTGAGAAGGACTTCTCTAGGGAAGCCTGAAATCAGCTCCCTTTTCAGACCTAAACGTTTTCTTTGTGCCACAAAGGCAAGTCACTCAAAACCTTAGTAAACATTTCCTCGACTGCTGAGTTCTCAAGATGAACAATCTCGAGTCCTTTTCTTCAAAGAATTCTCATTCTAAAAGGCAGACAGAAGTATACTCAAATTTGGTACAAGGTGTAACAGAGATAGTGAATGCATGCCAAGTGTCCTGAAAGTGGAGACGAAACAGTGACTGAGAGGATGACCAGGGAAGGCTGCAGGGAGAGGATGTAAGAGCAGAAGGGGTTGGTTAAGGGAGCAGGGCACAGGAACAGCACCCTGATTCAGAAAAGCATGGAGCATGAGCAGCTGGGCTCTGCCAGCATGTCAAGGGTCTGGACTTTCTTCTGTAAGCAATGAGTTGCCTCTGAAGACTATTAGAATTCCTAGAAAGAGGAGTATTTTGAAGAATCTCTATTTGGAGTTTGCACTTATTTCTATAGCCTAATGGAATGTGTACTTATTAACCTTTCTGAGAAAATATTTGTGTGAATTTGTCAACTGCCTGTTCAAAATGCTGTTCGAATGATACGAAAATTTGGACATCATACTACTTGGAATTTAGCTCTTTATTGGAATTCTAGGACTTGGGACAGTTAAGATCAAAGCTGGATATAAAATGTATTTAAAAATAGTGAAAAGCTGACTTTGTCTTTTTTAAGTTAAATGACTAAATAATTATAATGAATAAACAACTGATCTTCTTTTCATATATCAAAGGATCATTTAAAAACAGTGACAGGTAGCTGGGCACAGTGGCTCATGCCTGTAATCCCAGCACTTTGGGAGGCCAAGGTGGGAAGATCACTTGAGCCCATGAGTTCAAGACTAACCTAGGCAACAAAGTGAGACCAAATCTCTACAAAAAAATAAAAAAATTGGCTGGGCATGGTGGCATGTGCCTGTGGTCCCAACTACATAGGAGGATGACTTGAGCCCAGGAGGTTGAGGCTGCAGTGACTTGTGCTCATGCCACTGCACTCCAGCCTGGGTGACTGAACAAGACCCTGTCATAAAAAAATTTTAATTTAAAAAATTAATTTAAAAAATTAGGCCGGGTGCAGTGGCTCACGTCTGTAATTCCAGCACTTTGGGAGGCCAAGGTGGGCGGATCACGAGGTCAGGAGATCAAGACCATCCTGGCTAACACGGTGAACCCCCATCTCTACTAAAAATACAAAAAATTAGCCAGGTGTGGTGGTGGGCGCCTGTAGTCCCAGCTACTCGGGAGGCTGAGGCAGGAGAATGGCGTGAACCCAGGAGGTGGAGCTTGCAGTGAGCCCAGCCAGCGCCACTGCACTCCAGACTGGGCGACAGAGCGAGATTCTGTCTCAAAATAAAATAAAATAAAAATTTAAAATGAATTTTAAAAATCAAAGTGACAGGCAATAATATACAGACGATATATGGAAAGAAAATAGTTATGAGATTAAAATAAGAGACTAGCTTTGCATGTAAAAATCTGGGTTCATTTTGTTGCAATATAAAAATCAAATACCCTAAGAAATTGGCCTTTGTAAAATGGTAGTCATAATTAGCAGTGTTAATAGCACAATATGGATTTATCTAAACCTTAAAGTTCTAGGAATATGAAAACATTATTCAGAAAAATATTATTTCAGTAATAATTTGAAGAACCAATTCAATGTGATTCCAAGATTGGCAAAATTAAAGACAACTGACATAAGCTAGATTTCAGTTAAAAAAACTAATGGAGGCTGGGCCCGATGGTTCATGCCTGTAATCTCAGCACTTTGTGAGGTGGAGGCAGGAGAATAGCTTCAGCCCAGGAGTTTGATCAAAGACCAGCCTAGGCAACATGGCAAAACCCCATCTCTACAAAAAATTAGCCAGGCATGGTGACGCATGCCTGTAGTACCAGCAATTTGGGAGGCTAAGGTGGGTGGGCTTCTTGAGCTCAGGAGGTCAAAGCTGTAGTGAGCAATGTTTGCGCCATTGCACTCCAGCCTGAGTAACAATGCGAGACCCTGTCTCAAAACAAGCAAGCAAACAAAAATCCCACCAAACTAATGGATCCAAGGTGCTGAAGTTAGCAGCCTGCGTATCTTTAAGTCAGATCCCCTTCACTGAGGCAATCGATACAACCAGCTGCATCTGGTGTAAGATGATGGCGTGTCTACTGACTGAAAGACATTTGAGCTGATTTGAATTTCTGGCTATTACAGATACAACTGCAATGAACATTTGAGTATGGATTTGTGTACAAATTTTCATTTCTTCAGAAGAAATGTCCAGACATGCAATTCCTGGGTCATATAATACTTGTATGCTTAATTTTTAAAGAATTTGCCAAACTCTCTTCCAGAATGCCTCTACCATTTTACATTCCCAGCAGCAATTTAGTTTCTCTGCATCTTCGCCAGCATATTCTTTAACAACTGACAGGTATGTACTGTAATCTCATTGTGTTCTGAATTTGCATTTTCCTAATGGACACAGATGTGGAACATCTACATCTTCACATGCTTATGTGCAATCCATATATCCTCTTCACTGAAATGTCCCTTCCTATTTTTTTGCCAATTTCTAAGTGCATTCTTTGTGTCATTTTTTTACTACGTTTTAAGAGTTCCTTTTATATTCTAGATAATAGTTTTGTCAGATATGTGGCTGGCACACATCTTCTACTCTGCAGCTCCTCTTTTCATCCTTTTAACGGGGTCTTTGGCAGAACAAAAATTTATAATTTTTATGAGGTTCAGTTTATCAACTTTTTCCTTTTATGAATCGTTGTTTCTGGTGTCAAGTCTAAGGATCCCTGGCCTAGGCCTAGATGCCAAATATTTACTCTTACGTTTTTTTCTAAAAGTTTAATATTTTGTAATTGAGTCCATAATCCACTCTGAGTTAATCTGAAATGGGATTCAGAGGTTTAAATTGAGGTATATTTTTTGCCTACGGATGTCCAACTGCTCCAGCACCATTACTGAGACGACTGTTGCTTCCTCCATTTAGTTAACTTTATATCTCTGTCAAAGATCAGGTGAACGTATTAGAACATACTGTTTTTAGAAATACGTTAAAGATTCCAAGCCTATTTCTTAGGTACTGCTCTGATTTCTTACCTTTGTAGTAAGTACTATCTTCCATATATCGGGATAATCCAAAGTCTCCTAATTTTACACAATCATTTGAGGACACCAGAACATTCCGAGCAGCAATGTCCCTGATAAAGAAGAATTTGAGACAGTAAGACTTAAAATAAGAAAAACAAACCTATAAGCTCGTAGATAAAGACATACCAATAGGCACTTTGAAAGACAGCTTATATACAATGCAAGCAGATTATATGATATTATAGGATATATACAATAAATCTCATATATACCCACACACAAAATTTATTTCATATATATTCTTTTTGCCAGATATTTACCCATTAATAAATGATTATTTTGAATGATGGCAAAGTCTATTCTAAAATAATGAAAATCCTTATTACTGTTCATAAAACCATATTACCAATTGCATTAACTGATAGACAGTGATATATAACTGGGGCCTATAACACTGCCATTCCTGAAGGGATATCATTAGATAAAAGTTGCCTTCTGAAAACTTTTAAATGATTTTGCTGATGGAGTTGATTTTTTCAGAGCCTTAGTTTTTGTTTCTTTTTTTTTTTGGATGAAGTTTGTTTTAATGCCGGATAACAAAACACCAATTCTAATATGATACTTGGCAAACAAATTTTAAGGGTCTTTACTTGCATTCAAACAGAGACTCAGGCTATAAACAGAAATTCTGCAGAATGCTAACAGATGTCACTCATAAGGCTGTGTTGTCCCGGGAAGTTCCAGGACAATATTCGTTTCAGAGACCACTTCCACATGTTCACTGCTCTGCTGCCAAGTACAGGCTCTCTATAGCGTTTGTGTAAGGAATAAGTGACCTGAAAGTATCACAATGTTTAAACTCCACGTCTGTAAAAATCCTGTAACTGTGTATTAACAAGCCCTGGCATCTCACTCTGACAGGACATAATGCAGCATGACTTGCTATTAACTGTGTACAATAGATTCCAATGATATACAGAATACAATTTTGTAGAAATGGTACAAAATGGTACCAAAGGGATCCCTGGGTCCAAAGACGGTCCAAATGGGTCCCTGTTTCTTGACCACTACTTTTCAGAAGGGAACTTAACAGATTTATGACTGTATCTTACCTGTGTACAAATCTTTTGCTCTCTAGATATGCAAGAGCTGTACTAAGCTGATAGGCATACAGGATCAAAGATGCTAGATCCAAACTGTATTTCCTTACTTGCAAAAACGACCTCAGCTTTTGGAACAATGGCCAAAAGAAAAAAGAAAGAAAGAATTAGTGACAGTGAATTGAAATCAAAAGCAAAAAGGTACATTCAACAATAATGCTGTTTTCAATGCATTTTTAATAATATTAGAATGGCCTCAAGTCTCTTCTAATAAAGCATAATAAATGAAACATTTAAACTCTGGATTCAGATTATTTTTTACTTGAAATCCTATCATGAAATTAAAATCTTTTTGACTAGAGACAAATTTCTTAAAAAATATAGAAAGATATGCTTCAAGGGAATGAATAAAAGCACAGTACAAATTATTGCTAAATAATAATAACTGGAAGAAAAACGATCTAGTTACTATCCAAACAAGGCTAATACAGTCAGTTATCTCCACTTCAAACTTTATTGTAGCTCTGGGAAGATACGAGGATAATGTAATGAGGAGAAAGCAGAAACAAGAAGGAATCTTCTCTCTTATTTCCTTCCCCATGAGGTCTTGGATGCAGAACAGTCATGTTGGGTATTTATCACACTGCACTTACTTGTTTGTGCTACCACTGACACCATTAATAGAGGTAAATGCTAACATGGCAAAGAAAGGCATACACATTCAATACCTAATTCTAAATAATCGATGAGAGAAATATTTAGCCATATTTTTTGAGCCAGAAGAATTAGCAAACTCTCCAAAAGCAAAAGCAGAAAAGTACTGTGAACAAGAAATTATAATCAGCACTCTATTTGATTTGGAAACGTAGGGTGGAGGAGGAAGAGATGTTCAGCTGATGAAATCACACGGTGCTTCCTCCGCCCCCCCCTGCCCAGTGTTTGATTCAGCAGGCCTGGGGTGGGGCACAAAAACTTGTTTAATGAGTTTCCAAGTGTTGGTGATGCACTGATTTGTTTCTGTATTCTGGAGAAAGTGAGAGAGCTGTTCACTCGATTACTCACAGTTTTTTTTAAAAATTACACTTTAAGTTCTAGGGTACATGTGCACAACATATGTATGTATATACATACTATTACATATGTATACATGTGCCATGTTGGTGTGCTGCACCCATTAACTCGTCATTTACACTAGGTATATCTCCTAATGCTATCCCTCCCCCCAACCCCACCCAATGACAGGCCCCAGTGTGTGATGCTCCCCACCCTGTGTCCAAGTGTTCTCATTGTTCAATTCCCATCTATGAGTGAGAACATGCAGTGTTTGGTTTTCTGTTATTGCGATAGTTTGTTGAGAATGATGGTTTCCAGCTGCATCCGTGTCTCTACAAAGGACATGAACTCGTCATTTTTTAGGGTTGCATAGTATTCCATGGCATATATGTGCCACATTTTCTTAATCCAGTCTGTCATTGATGTACATTTGGGTTGGTTCCAAGTCTTTGCTATTGTGAATAGTGCCACAATAAACATACATGTGCATGTGTTTTTATAGCAGCATGATTTATAATCCTTTGGGTATATACCCAGTAATGGGATGGCTGGGTCAAATGGTATTTCTAGTTCTAGATCCTTGAGGAATCGCCACACTGTCTTCCACAATGGTCGAACTAGTTTACAGTCCCACCAACAGTGCAAAAGTGTTCCTATTTCTCCACATCCTCTCCAGCACCTGTTGTTTCCTGACTTTTTAATGATCGCCATTTTAACTGGTATGACATGGTATCTCACTGTGGTTTTGATTTGCATTTCTCTGATGGCCAGTGATGATGAGCATTTTTTCATGTGTCTGTTGGCTGCATAAATGTCTTCTTTTGAGAAGTGTCTGTTCATATCATTTGTCCACTTTTTGATGGGGTTTTTTTTTCTTGTAAATTTGTTTGAGTTCTTTGCAGGTTCTGGATATTAGCCCTTTGTCAGATGAGTAGATTGCAAAAATGTTCTCCCATTCTGTAGGATGCCTGCACTCTGATGGTAGTTTCTTCTGCTGTGCAGAAGCTCTTCAGTTTAATTAGATCCCATTTGTCTATTTTGGCTTTTGTTGCTGTTGCTTTTGGTGTTTTAGACATGAAGTCCTTGCCCATGCCTATGTCCTGAATGGTATTGCCTAGGTTTTCTTCTAGGGTTTTTATGATTTTAGGTCTAACATTTAAATCTCTAATCCATCTTGAATTAATTTTCGTATAAGGTGTAAGGAAGGGATCCAGTTTTAGCTTTCTACATATGGCTAGCTAGTTTTCCCAGCACCATTTATTAAATAGTGAATCCTTTCCCCATTTCTTGTTTTTGTCAGGTTTGTCAAAGATCAGATGGTTGTAGATGTGTGGTGTTATTTTTGAGGGCTCTGTTCTGTTCCATTGGTCTTTATCTCTGTTTTGGTACCAGTACCATGCTGTTTTGGTTACTGTAGCCTTGTAGTATAGTTTGAAGTCAGGTAGCATGATGCCTCCAGCTTTCTTTTGGCTTAGGATTGTCTTGCCAGTGCGGGCTCTTTTTTGCCTCCATATGAACTTTAAAGCAGTTTTTTCCAATTCTGTGAAGAAAGTCATTGGTAGCTTAATGGGGATGGCATTGAATCTATAAATTACCTTGGGTAGTATGGCCATTTTCACGATATTGATTCTTCCTATCCATGAGCATGGAATGTTCTTCCATTTGTTTGTTTCCTCTTTTATTTCGCTGAGCAGTGGTTTGTAGTTCTCCTTGAAGAGGTCCTTCACATCCCTTGTAAGTTGGATTCCTACGTATTTTATTCTATTTGAAGCAATTGTGAATGGGAGTTCAATCATGATTTGGTTCTCTGTCTGTTATTGGTGTATAAGAATGCTTGTGATTTTGGCACATTGATTTTGTATTCTGAGACTTTGCTGAAGTTGCTTATCAGCTTAAGGATTTTTGGGCTGAGACGATGGGGTTTTCTAAATATACAATCATGTCATCATTTTTAAAAGAGTACAGCTGGGTGCAGTGGCTCACATCTGTAATCCCAGCACTTTCGGAGGCCAAGGCAGGCAGATCACTGGAGGTCAGGGGTTCGAGACCAGCCTGGCCAACATGGTGAAACCCTGTCTCCACTAAAAATACAAAAGTTAGCTGGGCATGGCAGCACGTGCCTGCAGTCCCAGATACTCAGGAGGCTAAGGCAAGAGAAGTGCTTGAACCTGGGAGGCGGAGGTTGTAATGGGCCAAGATTGTTACATTGCACTCCAGCCCGGGTGACAGAGCAAGACTCTGTCTCAAAATAAAAGAAAAAAAAGAAAAAAGAAACGGTGATTTAAACGAGTTGGTTTAAAAGGTATTACCAGCCAGGTAATCCCAACACTTTGTGAGGCCAAGGTAGGAGAATCACTTGAGCCTAGGAGCTCAAGACCAGCCTAGGCAACATAGTGAAACCCCATCTCTATAAATAATTAAAAAATTAGCCGGGCATGGTGGCATGCACCTGTACTCCCAGCAACTCAGGAAGTTGAGGGGGGAGGATTGCTTGAGCCCAGGAGGTCGAGGCTGCAATGAGCTGTGATTATGCTACTACACTCCAGCCTGGGCAACAGAGGGAGAACTTGTCTCTCAAAGAAAAGATGCTACAAAGTGAATTCCCAAAAAGATTAAGGAAATGTTTAGATTTACCTAAATTTAGCATTAATTTACCCAAACTCCATTAAGATTGCTTCATCCTCAGATCAATGGGCTAGTTTTTTAGGCAATGGCACCAGAGAGAAAACAAAATAAAACAAAAACATTTGGCCATCTGCTGCTACCAGTCCTGATAAAGTACTTGGCTGGGAAAGATATTGCTGCCAGTACTGCATAAGGGGATGCTTTGGGAATTTAATGATGAAGATATTTATACCCACATTCTTGGAACCAAAACCTAATGACATACATCCTGTCAGGCTTCTGAGCCCAAGCTAAGCCATCATATCCCCAGTGACCTGCACGTATACATCCAGATGGCCTGAAGCAACTGAAGATCCACAAAAGAAGTGAAAATAACCTTAACTGATGACATTCCACCATTGTGATTTGTTTCTGCCCCACTCTAACTGATCAAGGTACTTTGTAATCTCCTCCACCCTTAAAAAGGTTCTTTAAAATCTCCCCTACCCTTAAGAAGGTTCTTTGTAATTCTCCCCACCCTTGAGAATATACTTTGTGAGATCCACCCCCGGTCCCCAAAACATTGCTCTTAACTCCACCACCTATCCCAAAACCTGTAAGAACTAATGATAATCCCACCACCCTTTGCTGACTCTCTTTTTGGACTCAGCCCGCCTGCACCCAGGTGAAATAAACAGCCTTGTTGCTCACACAAAGCCTGTTTGGTGGTCTCTTCACACGTACATGTGAGACATTTGGTGCCGAAACCTGGGACAGCGGGACTCCTTCGGGAGACCAGTCCCCTGTCCTCACCCTCACTCCGTGAAGAGATCCACCTACGACCTCGGGTCCTCTGACCAACCAGCCCAAGGAACACTTCACTGATTTTAAATTGGGGAAAGCGGCCTCTTTTTACTCTCTTCTCCAACCTCTCTCACTATCCCTCAGCCTCTTTCTCCTTTCAATCTTGGTGCTACCCTTCAATCTCTCCCTTCTCTTAATTTCAATTCCTTTCATTTTCTGGTAGAGAGAAAGATGACACATTTTATCTGTGGGCCCAAAACTCCGGTGCCGATCACGAACTCGAGAAGGCACCCTTCCCTTGGTGTTTAATCATTGCGGGGATGCCTCTCTGATTATTCACTCACGTTCCATTGGTGTCTGATCTCCGTGGGGACATTTGCCTTGGTCATTCACCCACATTCCCTTGGTGGCAAGTCAATTGCGGGGACCCCTGCTTTGGCTGCTCACCCACGTTGCAGCCCAGGGCTGCTCCCCACCCCTTCTCTCCGTGTCTCTACCCTTCTCTTTAAACTTGCCTCCTTCACTATGGGCAACCTTCTACCTTCCAGTCCCCCTTCTTCTCCCTTAACCTGTGTTCTCAAGAACTTAAAACCTTTTCAACTCTTGCCTGACCTAAAATCTAGTGTCTTATTTTCTTCTGCAACACTGCTTGGCCCCAGTACGAACTCAACAATTGTTATAAGTGGCCAGAAAATGGCACTTTTGATTTCTCCATCCCACGAGACCTAGATAACTTTTATCAAAAAATGGCAAATGGTCTGAGGTTCCTGACGTCCAGGCATTCTTTTACACTTTGGTCCCTCCCTAGTCTCTGCTCCTAATGCGACTTGTCCCAAATCTTTTTTCTTTCTCTCCTGTCTGTTCCTTTAGTCTCCACCCCAAGCTCTGAGTCCTTTGAATCCTTTTCTACAGACTCATCTGACCTCTCCCCTCCTCCCCAGGCTGCTCCTCACCAGGCCAAGCCAGGCCCCAATTCTTCCTCAGCCTCTGCTCTCCCACCCTATAATCCTTCTATCGCCTCCCCTCCTCACACCTGGTCTGGCTTACAGTCTCGTTCCGTGACTAGCCCTCCCCCACCTGCCCAACAATTTCCTCTTACAGAGGTGGCTGGAGCTGAAGGCACAGTTAGGGTACATGTGCTTTTCTCTCTATCGGACCTTTCCCTAATCAGCCAGCATTTAGGCTCTTTCTCATCAGACCCCACTAAATATATACAGGAAATCCAATATCTAACTCTGTCCTACAATTTAACCTGGAGTGACTTAAATGTCATCCTAACTTCTACCCTCTCCCCAGATGAATGGGAAAGAGTTTTCTTCTCTAGCCAAATCTCACGCTGATAACCACTGACTTCATGAGCCAGACTTGCAGGAAGGCATTAGAACTATCTAATGGAACTATCAGGCCAATTCCCCAGGTATAGCTAGGTGAGATTATATGTTTTCCTGCCTACTTGAAGGGCTTAAAAAGGCAGCTTATAAAGCTGTTAATTATGACAAACTTAAAGAAACTATCCAAGGTAAAAAACCCAGCCCAGTTCATGGCCCGTTTAGCAGCAAGTCTTAGACGTTTCACTGCCCTAGACCCAGAGGGGCTAGAAGGCCACCTTACTCTTAATATGCATTTTATCACCCAGTGAACTCCCAACATTAGAAAAAGCTCCAAAACTTAAATTCTGGCCCTCAAACCCCACAACAGGACTTAATTAACCTCACCTTCAAGGTGTACAATAATAGAGAAAAGTTGCAATTACTTGCCTCTGCTGTGAGAGAAACCCCAGCCGTTATCTCCAGCACACAAAAACTTCAAAACGCCTAAGCCACAGCAGTCAGGCGTTCCTTCAGGACTTCCTCCCCCAGGATCTTGCAAGTGCCGGAAATCTGGCCTCTGGGCCAAGGAATGCCCGCAGCCTGGGATTCCTCCTAAGCTGTGTCCCATCTGTGTGGGACCCCACTGGAGATTGGACTGTCCAACTGGCCCAAGGCTCTGTCTCCTTCTAAGATCTTCTCGCCTTAGTGGCTGAAGACTGACGCTTCCTGATAGCCTCAGAAGCCTCCTGGACCATCACTGACACGGAGCTTCGGATAACTCTCACAGTGGGAGGTAAGTCTATCCCCTTCTTAATCAATACGGAGGCTACCTACTCCACATTACCCTCTTTTCAAGGGTCTGTCTCCTTTGCCTCCATAACTGTTGTGGATACTGATGCCCAGGCTTCTAAACCCCTTAAAACTCCCCAACTCTGGTGCCGACTTGGACAATATTCTTTTATGCACTCCTTTTTAGTTATCCCCACCTGCCCAGCTCCCTTATTAGGTCGAGACATTTTTACTAAATTATCTGCTTCCCTGACTATTATTCCTGGGCTATAGACACACCTCGATGCCGCCTTTTGCCCCAGTTCAAAGCCTCCTTCACATCCTCTCCTTGTATCTTCCCACCTTAAACCACAAGTATAGGACGCCTCTACTCTCTCCTTGGCGATGGATCATGTACCCCTTACCATCCCATTAAAATCTAATCACCCTTACCCCGCTCAATGCCAATATCCTATTCCACAGTATGCTTTAAAAGGATTAAAGCCTGTTATCACTCGCCTGTTACAGCACAGCCTTTTAAAGCCTGTAAACTTTCCTTATAATTCCCCCATTTTACCTGTCCAAAAACCAGACAAGCCTTACAGGTTAGTTCAGGATCTGCACCTTATCAAAAAAATTGTCTTGCCTATCCACCCCGTGGTGACAAAACCATATACTCTCCTATCCTCAATACCTCCCTCCACAACCCCTCCACAACCCAGTATTCTGTTCTGGATCTCAAACATGCTTTCTTTACTATTCCTTGCACTATTCTTTACTATTCCTTCATCCCAGCCTCTCTTTGCTTTCACTTGGACTGACCCTGACACCCATCAGGTTCAGCAAATTACCTGGGCTGTACTGCCGCAAGGCTTCAAGGACAGCCCCCATTACTTCAGTCAAGACCAAATTTCTTCCTCATCCATTACCTATCTCAACATAATTCTGCATGAAAATACACGTGCTCTCCCTGCTGATCATGTCCGGCTCATCTCCCAAACCCCAACCCCTTCTACAAAACAACAACTCCTTTACTTCCTGGGCACGGTAGGATACTTTCGCCTTTAGATACCTGCTTTTGCCATCCTAACAAAACCATTATATAAACTCACAAAACCAAACCTCGCTGACCCCACAGATCCTAAATCCTTTTGCTACTCCTCTTTCTGTTCCTTAAAAACAGCCCTAGAAGCTGCCCGCACACTAGCTCTCCCTAACTCATCCCAACCCTTTTCATTACACACAGCCAAAGTGCAGGGCTGTGTGGTCGGAGTTCTTACACAAGAGACAGGACCGCGCCCTGTAGCCTTTCTGTCCAAACGACTTGACCTTACTGTTTTAGCCTAGCCCTCATGTCTGTGTGTGGTGGCTGCTGCTGTCCTAATACTTTTAGAGGCCCTCAAAATCACAAACTATGCTCAACTCACTCTCTACAGTTCTTATAACCTGCAAAATCTATTTTCTTCCTCCCACCTGACACATATACTTTCTGCTCTCCAGCTCCTTCAGCTGTATTCACTCTTTGTTGAGTCTCCCACAGTTACCACTGTTCCTGGCCCGGACTTCAATCCAGCCTCCCACATTATTCCTGATACCACACCTGACCCCCAAGACTGTATCTCTCTGATCCACCTGACATTCACTCCATTTCCTTCTTTCCTGTTCCTCCTTCTTTCCTGATCACACTTGGTTTATTTATGGCAGTTCCACCAGGCCTAATTGCCACATACCAGCAAAGGCAGGCTATGCTATAGTATTTTCCACATCTATCATTGAAATTACCTCTTTGCCCCACTCCACTACCTCTCAGCAAGCTGAACTCATTGTCTTAACTTGAGCCCTCACTCTTGCAAAGGAATTACACGTCAATATTTATACTGACTCTAAATGTGTCTTCCATATCCTGCACCACCATGCTGGTATATGGGCTGAAAGAGGTTTCTTTACTACACAAGGGTCCTCCATCATTAATGCCTCTTTAATAAAAACTCTTCTCAAGGCCGCTTTACTTCCAAAGGAAGCTGGAGTCTTACACTGCAAGGGCCGTCAAAAGGCATCAGATCCCATCGCTCAGGGCAACGCTTATGCTGATAAGGTAGCTAAAAAAGCAGCTGCATTCCAACTCCTATCCCTCACAGCAGTTTTTCTCCTCATCTGGTCACTCCCACCTACTCCCCCACTGAAACTTCCACCTATCAATCTCATCCCACACAAGGCAAATGGTTCTTGGATCAAGGAAAATATCTCTTTCCAGCCTCACAGGCCCATTCTATTCTGTTGTCATTTCATAACCTCTTCCATGTAGGTTATAAGCCGCTAGCCCATGTCTTAGCACCTCTCATTTCCTTGCAATCGTGGAAACTTATCCTCAAGGAAATCACTTCTCAGTGTTCCATCTGCTATTCTACTACCACCCCTCAGGGATTTTTCATGCCCCCTCCCTTTCCTACACACCAAGCTTGGGGATTTGCCCCTGCCCAGGACTGGCAAATTGACTTTACTCACATGCCCTGAGTCAGGAAACTAAAATACCTCTTGGTCTGGGTAGACACTTTCACTGGATAGGTAGAGGCCTTTCCCACAGGGTCTGAGAAGGCCACTGCGGTCATTTCCTCCCTTCTGACAGACATAATTCCTCGGTTTGGCCTTCCCACCTCAGTTTCTCAGGCTCTTGGTATTTAGTGGCTCCTGGTTTTACCTCAAATCACCACCCTTAAGTCTCTCTTGAAGTGGACAGAAAGAAGATCTTCAGTGGCAAGGGACCCTCCAATACTCCCACCCTGATGAAGTTCTATTCTTTACTTTTATACTCACTCTTATTCTCATTCCTATTCTTATGCCACTCTCTACCTCTCCCTAGTTACCTCCAACATACTATTAATCTCACCCACTCTCCTCACTGCCTCCAATCCTTCTCTAGCAAAGAATTGTTGGCTATGCATTTCCCTTTCTTCCTGTTTTTACAGTCATCCCCACTCTACAGGCCGACTGGGCTACCTCTCCCGTCTCCCTGCACCTCAGAACCTCCTTTAAAAGTCCTCATCTTTACCCGCCTGAGGAACTTCTTTACTTTCTAGACAGTTTTGGTAAGAACTCCCCAGACATTTCACACCAACAAGCTGCCACACTTCTCTGCATCTACCTATGGCACCTTTCTCCTTATGTCAATTCCACGCCCCCCATATTTGGACCCCTAACCACACAAACAACTATCCCCGTTGCCGCTCCTTTATGCATCTCCCGACAACAGCCTCCTGGAATCCCTTTAGGCAACCTTCCACTGTCCAAATGTTCCTTTTTATCTCCAGAACCCAGCCACACACATTACCAAACAGATGGGAGCATTCCAACTTCGCATTACAGATAAGCCCTCTATCATTACTGACAAACTCAAAAACACTGGCAGTCACTATTGTTTAGGAAGACACTTACCCTGCATCTCACTCCATCCTTGGTTACCCTCCCCCAGCTTGTCTGAATCTCCTCCTAGCCCCTCCTCTTGCTTGCTTATACCCAGCCCCATGAATGGCAGTGAAAGGTTACTTGTAGACACTACGAGCTTTCTCATACACCATGAAAACCGAACCCCTCCCTCTATGCAGTTGCACCATCAGTCCCCATTACAACCTCTAACAGCTGTTGCCCTTGCTGGAGCTCTAGGATTTGGGGTGCAGGACTCCTCTGTCAGGACACCCTCTCACCTTTTCACTTTACATTTCCAGTTCTGCCTGGCACAAGGTCTCTTCTCTTTATGTGGCTCTTCCACCTACATGTGCCTACCTGCCAACTGGACGGGCACATGTACTTTAGTCTTCCTTACCCCAAAATCCAGTTTGCAGATGGGAACAAACAACTGCCTGTTCCCCTCGTGATATCAACACAACGAAAAAGAGTCATCCCACTAATCCTTTTACTTGTGGGTCTAGGACTTTCTGCCTCCACTATTGCACTCGGAACTGGAATAGCAGGCATCTCAACCGCTGCCACAACATTCCACAGTCCCTCTAATGACTTCTCTGCTAGCGTTACAGATATCTCACAAACTTTGTCTGTTCTTCAAGCCCAGGTTGTCTCTTTAGCTGCAGTTGTCCTCCAGAACCGCTGAGGCCTTGATTTACTCACTGCTGAAAAAGGAGGACTTTGTATATTTTTAAATGAAGAGTGTTATTTTTACCTAAATAAATTTGGCCTTGCATATGACAACATAAAAAAACTCAAGGATAGAGCCCAAAAACTCGCCAATCAAGCAAACAATAACGTTGAACTCCCTTGGACACTCTCTAATTGGATGTCCTGGGTGCGCCCAATTCTTAGTCCTTTAATACCTATTTTTCTCCTTCTTTTATTCGGACCTTGTGTCTTTCGTTTAGTTTCTCAATTCATACAAAACCGCATTGAGGCCATCACCAATAATTCTACACGACAAACGCTCCTTCTAACAACCCAACAATGTCACCCCTTACCCCAAAATCTTTCTTCAGTTGAATCTCTCCCACTGTAGGTTCCCACGCTGCCCCTAATTCCACTCGAAGCAGCCCTGAGAAACATCGCCCATTATCTCTCCATACCACCCCCAAAAATTTTCGCCGCCCCAACACTTTACCACTGTTCTATTTTCTTATTAATATATGAAAACAGGAATGTCAGGCCTCTGAGCCCAAGCTAAGCCATCATATCCCCAGTGACCTGCACGTATACATCCAGATGGCCTGAAGCAACTGAAGATCCACAAAAGAAGTGAAAATAACCTTAACTGATGACATTCCACCATTGTGATTTGTTTCTGCCCCATCCTAACTGATCAATGTACTTTGTAATGTCCTCCGCCCTTAAGAAGGTTCTTTAAAATCTCCCCTACCCTTAAGAAGGTTCTTTGTAATTCTCCCCACCCTTGAGAATGTACTTTGTGAGATCCACCCCCGGTCCCCAAAACATTGCTCTTAACTCCACCACCTATCCCAAAACCTGTAAGAACTAATGATAATCCCACCACCCTTTGCTGACTCTCTTTTTGGACTCAGCCCGCCTGCACCCAGGTGAAATAAACAGCCTTGTTGCTCACACAAAGCCTATTTGGTGGTCTCTTCACACGCACACGAGACACATCCTAAATCAGAACTCTCCTGAAAATCCAAGATATAAACTGTTTATATTTCCCTTTCTTAAGCAAAAGATATCAAACACTGAGTCCAGAAGGTAAGGTTTGGGGATCACAGTACCTCTCCAAGTGTGCACAGCTCCATGATTATCCAGACAGGATTCTCTGTGATGACTCCAATCAGCTTCACAATATGAGGATGGTCAAACTGACGCATTGTTACTAGGGAAAAAAGTTCTCCATAGTTATTCTTTTTTTTTTTTAGATGGAGTCTCGCTCTGTCATCAGGCTGGAGTGCAGTGGCTCAATCTTGGCTCATTGCAACCTCCGCCTCCTGGGTTCAAGTGATTCTCCTGCCTCAGCCTCCTGAGTAGCTGGGACTACAGGCGCCCGCTACCATGCCCAGCTAATTTTTTGTATTTTTAGTAGAGATGGGGTTTCACCATGTTGGCCAGGATGGTCTCGATCTCTTGACCTCATGATCCACCCACCTTGGCCTCCCAAAGTGCTGGGATTACAGGCGTGAGCCACCGCGCCCGGCCTAGTTATACTTCTGAAAACTCTTTTCAGCTTTCCTGAAGACTAATTCAATTAAGACATAAGGCTGGCAATAGGGGAACTTTAAACTCAATTCCACAGGTCAGTTCAGCTCAAAAATGGGCATAAATTGGCACAAAAAGGTATGTCCTACTATTGAGGTGTAAGATAACCACTGTTAAGAAAAACTCCTCTTTCCTTCTGCATATATGGCAGGGGGAAGAAGAAGAATGAAGGAAGGAGGAGGAGGAAGAGGAGGAGGAGGAGGAAGGAGGGGAAGAGGAGGAATAGGGGAAGAGGAGGGGAGGAAGAGGGGGAAGAGGAAGGAGGGAAGAGGAGGGGAAGGAGGAGGAGGAAGAAGAGGAGGGGAAGAGAAGGGGGAGGAAGGAGGAAAAGGAGGGGGGAAGGGGAGGAAGGAGGGAAGAGGAGGGGGGAGGAGTGATGGTGCCGGGAGGAGGAAAGAGAAGGAGGAAGAGAAGGAAGGGAAGGAGAAGGAAGGAAGGAGGAGGAAGGGAGGAGAAGGAAGGGAGGAGGGAGGAAGGGAGGAGGAGGGAAGGGGAGGAGGAGGAAGGAGGAGGAGGAAGGGGAGGAAAAGGAAGGAGAAGAGAAAGAAGGGGAGGAAGAAGGAAGAGGAGGAAGAGGAAGGGGAGGAAAAGGAAGGAGGAAGAAAGGAGGAAGGAAGGAAGGAAGGGAGAAGGAGGAAGGGGAGAAGGAGGAAGGAAAGAGGAAGGGAGGATGGATGGAGGAAGGAAGGAGGAGGAGGAAGAGGAAGAAGGAGGACGATGGTGGAATAGATCTGAAGTAGACTTAGAAATGGGTGGAATGACAGTGAACACGGACTGGAATGAAAGGAAGGAAATGGACGGGCGGGAAAGCTGTAGCTAGAAGCTGCCCTGAGTGTGGAGACTATGGTAACTGGGTGTGTTCCTTGCAAGATCCTGGAACCACAACCCATGGGCACTCACGAAAGATTTCTATCTTGGACATAAATTGTTCCTGCATCCACCACTGTGGTCTTGTCCTCTTAAATTTAAATGGTTGCTTTCAGGGCCCTAAAAAAGATTTTCCGCTGGGCATGGTGGCTCACGCCTGTAATCCCAGCACTTTGTCAGGCCAAGGTGGGCGGATCACCTGAGGTCAGGAGTTTGAGACCAGCCTGGCCAACACGGTGAAACCCCATTTTTACTAAAAATACAAAATTAGCTGGGTGTGGTGGTGTGTGCCTGTAGCCCCAGCTACTCAGGAGGCTGAGGCAGGAGACTCACTTGAGCCTGGGAGGTAGATATTGCAGTGAGCCGGGATTGTGCCACTGCATTCCATCCAGCCTGGGCGAGAGACTGAGATTCCGTCTTAAAAAAAAAAAAAAAAAGTTTCCAGGACAGCCGTGAGGACTTTCACATGAGAGAAATGCCAGCTGCTGCCTTTCTGGCATACTTTGTTTATGTAGTACTCTCAGGAGTGTCTGATGCCAAATGTGGCCTATGGCAGTAACATGAGTTTGACTGCCTAATTGAGCCAAGATGACCAAGAGGGCACTGCATAGAGACATACACATCTGTGTGTGGACATGTATGTTAAGGTGTATGCATTTATAATTTCTAATGTCAGGGCTAAGGTTACTTGCACAGTATCCTAGGATTAGTAAGACACAGGACAGAATTCACAGAACTATAGGATCTCAAAACTGGAAGTGATTTTGAAGGTGACGTGGTCCAGTGGGTCCAAAAACACCTGATTTCACGACTATAAAAATGGGGAAAAATAATTCTGATGCCAAGCAAGGAAATTAGAATAACAGAAGTAATTTTAAAAATATGATCAACATGTAATATTGCCAACGTGTTACAGAGCAGCTGGTATTGATCATTGTGAGGAAAAATTGTACAAGACTTTGAAATGGGCAAAACAATATTAGTGGGTGTTCTATCTAGCTCACTTATGTGTTTTACAAATTTTCCCTCATATTCCAAGAACAGGACCTGGCAGTTTTTTTCAACAAACACCACCAACAAAAACCCATATAATGTAAACACCCAGCACATAATCCAAAACATATAATTAAATCTCACCTTGACACATTCAGTTCATTGCTTATACCGTGATATTTCTGGATAAATATTCAGGCACCCAGCATATTTACTACAACTCTACTTTCAATTTAATATAAGTAACTATTTAACATTTGGTTTTACATTATTCTCACATATAATTATCAAGCCTTTCATATTTCCTCAGAAGTAATTATTAGAAATACAAACCAGCACAAGGCTAAGAGTCTTGTGGCCACTAGGAAACTCTATCCAAACTGAACTAAAAATCAACACATAGAATAGTTTACCTTATTATATACCAATCTGGGGCAGAAAGCTAAGGCCCAGGGGCTGCCATCTGCTTTTGTAAATAAAGTTTTACTGGAACATATTCTTGTTCATTCTTTTCTGTCCTGTCTATGGATGTACAATGACAGAGCTGAATACTTGGGACAGAGGCTGCATGATCTGCAGAACCTAAAATATGTACTACATGGCCCTTTAAAGAAAAAGTTTAACTATTCCTGATCGAGGCCATATTTTCTCTCTTATACATAGCCTGGTAAAGCCCTACAGAAGTTTAGAGACAGTGCATCTATCATATTTCCCTGAAATAACTGCTGAGTAACCCTCTCGAAGACAAAAACATTAGCCCGACTTGATTACTCCTATAAAACGATGTAACTGATTTTTGTAATGACAATTCCAAAGTCCTACAAAATCACAACACAGTAATTGTTCAGAATTTTAGGAAGAGATAACCAATTTTTAAAATTTGCATTTTTGAAAATATAAAATGCACAAGAATACCAGCAAAGGTAAGGCAGACATGGTGTTGGGTGATGATGACTGATGTGGTCTGTTTTCTTGGCCTAGGTGCTATGTAGAAATGAACTAGTCAAGACAGAAGTCACTGGCCAGGCCTTCTCTTGTATCTTAAGTCAAAGATTTAGGAATAGGATTAAGGATGTACTGAGACTTAATTAATGTAGTCACCACATGGCTTACTCTATGAATTATAATTTATTGGACTGTTATGTGGTAAATATTTACAACGGAAAGCAGAAGGCATTCATTTGATGCACACATAATGAAGGACACCAGAATGACAAACATCTACCAGGTGTTCTCTAGGTGTCAAGCACTGTACAGGGCACTGAGTATGGAGTGGTGAGCAAAACAAACATGGTCTTTACCCCCAGGGAGCTTAAGGCCTTAGAGGACAAGAGGAAGAGACAGACAATAATCATTTGTAAACAATGTAGCTTTAATTAGGAATCATTAGGAAGAAAAATATCGTAGTCTTGTGTGACAAAAAATACTAAGGGAAGACTTAAATATGGTGGTCAGAAAAAGGTTCTCTATTGGAGGTAATGTTTAAGCTGGGGCCTGAAGCATGACAAGAGGCAAACCATAGGAAAGGAGGAAGAGGAAAATCATCGCTTGAGGGCAGGTAAGGAAGAGCTTGATGTGTACAAGATCCTTGCTCTTGAAGAGCTTACATTTGGGAAAGAAGACCTATTCATGCAGAGCTCACTCAAGCTAGCTTCTTCAGAGGAGGCACAAACCAAGAGTCGGAGGAATGGAGGTGGAGAAAATTATTTTTAAGGGCTGGGCACAGTGGCTCATGCCTGTAATCCCAGCTCCCTGGGAGGCTGATGCAGGCAGAGCCTAGAACTTTAGAACATCCTGGGAAACAGCAAAAACCCATCTCTCCAAAAAAAAAAAAAAAAAAAAAAAATTAGCTGGATATGGTGGCGTGCATCTGTAGTGCCAGGTATCTGCAGCCCTGAGATGAGAGGATCCCTTGAGTCCAGAAGGTGACACAGCGAGACCCGAGAGAGACCCTGCCTCAAAAAAAAAAGATAACTGTTTCTAGCTAAAGTTACCTGGGAAGCCATCAGAAGAGTCCTTTGCTGAGGTCTCTTCTTGTATGAAGTTTTCTCTTGTTTTGTTTTTTGGAGATAGGGTCTCATTCAGTCACTTAGGCTGGAGTGCAATGGCGCGATCTTAGCTCACTGCGACACGGGCCTCCCAGGCTCAAGTGATCTTCCCATCTCAGTTTCCTAAGCAGCTGGGACTACAGGCATGTGCCAACTTGCCCAGCTAATTTTTTTAATTTTTAAATTTTTTCATAGAGACGGGGTTTCACCATGTTGCCCAGGCTGGTCTCAAACTCCTGGGCTCGAGTAATCCTCTCACCTCGGCCTCCCAAAGTACTGGGATTACAGGCGTGAGCCACCACACCTGGCCTCTTTTTGGGAGATTTGTTCTTTTCCTTTCTTTCCTTCTTTTTTTTTTTTTGAGGCAGAGTTTGCTCTATTGCCCAAGCTGGAGTGCAGTGTTGCTATCTCGCCTCACTGCAACCTCCCTCTCTGGGGTTCAAGCTATTCTCCTGCCTCAGTCTCCTGAGTAGCTGGACTACAGCTGCATGCCACCACACACACTAATTTTTTGTAATTTTAGTAAAGACCGTTTCACCATGTTGGCCAGGCTGGTCTCGAACTTCTGACCTCAGATGATCTTCCTGCCTTGGCCTCCCTAAGTGCTGGGATTACAGGCGTGAGCCACCGCACCTGGCCTGGGTGATTTGTTCTGATTTTGTAGCAGGACAAGGGGAATGGTCATAGAGCCCTATTCCTTCACTAGTCTATGAGCTCCATCAGGGCAGGGACTGCGTGTGTCATGCTCACCTCTACATTCCCAGAGTCTGGGCAGCATCAAGATTAGGATCGCTTATATATCTGCACCAATTCCAGTGCAAAGATGTGTAATGGCATAAGTACCAAAGTATAAAGGAAATGTACATCAATCTACCTTTATACATAAAACATGATGGTTTACCTGGAAAAATCTGTAGATAGGTGCTTATACAAATTTAGACATTAATTTGCAAGGCAAAATAATAAACATAGTTGTCTCCTAAAAGTCAAAACATCATTTTTCTTATTTCTTTAGATACAGTTTGGATTTCACAGATAGAAAATCAAATGGAGTTCCACAGAAATTTCTAGAAACTTACAGGCTTCTTGAAGAAATTTCTCTCTCACGCTGTCCGAAGTACAGTTTTTACATGTTTTAATTGCAACCGCCAAAGCTGGATTCTCCTGTGTTAGGGAAATTATAGAATCACACACACATGCAAAAAGGTTTGCTATATTAATCGATTCATGAAAAGCTGTCTGTTTTGCAACTATGTGGGTTATGGACCACACAGAATCAGAAAGGCAAAATCTCAAGAATGAGAGGAATACTTAAAAACAGTATAAAATCTCCTGAGAAAAACGGTCATGCATGTGAAACATTACAGCAATTCATTTATTCATTCATCTACAAACATGCATTGAAGATACACCATGTGGCTGGTACTATTATAAGTGCTTGGGATACACTGGTGAACAGCAGAGGCAGCAGTCCCTGTACCTGTCAAGCTTACACTCCAGTGAGGAACACAGAGAATAAATAAGGAATTAATTACATAGTATGTTAGAAGGCAACTGCGTTACAGAAAAGGGAGAGAGCAGATCAGGATATGGAGACAGGGATGGAGGCTGCTGTATAAGGTGCACCTCACTGAGCAGATGAGACAAGAGCAAAAAACTGAAGGAGGGAGGAGAGGGAGCTGGCTAAGGAACAGCAGGGAATAGTGCATAGTGTGCTTAAGGGACATGAGCAAGCCAGTGAGGCTGGCACAGAGGGTGGAAGGTAGGAGGGTGAAGATAACAGAGTCAGAGAGGAACAAAGGGGCCAGACCACACAGGGTCTTCAAGGCCAATAGAAAGATGTGGCTTTTACTCAAGTGAAATGGAGAGCCAAGGTAGGGTTTGGACATTGGAGTACCATGGCCTGACCCAAAATTTTGAAGGACCATTCTGCTGTGGTACTGAGAAATGGCTGCAGAGAGGCAAGTTTAGAGATACAGGGAGTTCTATGGGTGGCTACCAGAGTACCCCAGGTGACAGGTGATGGTGGCTTGGACAAACATGGTAG
This sequence comes from Papio anubis, assembly GCF_008728515.1. NCBI lineage: Eukaryota > Metazoa > Chordata > Mammalia > Primates > Cercopithecidae > Papio > Papio anubis. Next base: position 135,934,462 of record NC_044983.1, read on the forward strand.
CAGTGGAGGTGGAGAGAAGGGCTGAGATTCTGGCTATACTCTGAAGCTAGGGCAAAGGTGGTTCATGATGCAGGTGTGAGAGAGTCAACTTCAGGTTTTTGACCAGGAAAACTGACAAGATGGAAGGGGAAGATCAGAAGCTCGGCTTGGGATGTAATAAGCTTGAGATGTCAGTAAGACAGCCAAGTCACACAGGTGAAGTGACCAGTAGGATACTGCGACTGGCGTTCAAGAGAGAAATCTGAACTGGACATAGAAATCCAGAAGTAGCCTAGCTCATCTGACTGGACGAAATCACCAAGAGGGATGAGAGAGGTCCAAGAACTGTGCTTTGAAGCTCTTCAACATGAAGAGGTCAGGGAGAAAAGCGGAAAATGTCAAAGGAGACTAAGAAGGGATGACCAGGAAGGTAGGAGACAAACCAAGAAAATGTGTTGCTCTGAAAGCCAAAAAGTCATTATGTACATTTATTACTGTCTTTAACATCATTTTATATATTGTAATTATATATAACACAGAGATAATATTGTCATTTACGTAACTACTGTCTATTCTCCATCACTAAAATGTAAGTTTCAAGACAGCAGGTAACTTGCCTGTCCTCTGTGTCAAAAAATCCCCATTAGTATAGCTGATGCATATTATATGCTCAGTAAAGAATTGTAGAATTGCCGGGCGCGGTGGCTCAAGCCTGTAATCCCAGCACTTTGGGAGGCCGAGACGGGTGGATCACGAGGTCAGGAGATCGAGACCATCCTGGCTAACACGGTGAAACCCCGTCTCTACTAAAAAATACAAAAAAAACTAGCCGGGCGCGGTGGCGGGCGCCTGTAGTCCCAGCTACTCGGGAGGCTGAGGCAGGAGAATGGCGTGAACCCAGGAGGCGGAGCTTGCAGTGAGCTGAGATCCGGCCACTGCACTCCAGCCTGGGCGACAGAGCGAGACTCCGTCTCAAAAAAAAAAAAAAAAAAAAAAAAAAGAATTGTAGAATTAATGTTATTAATATCTTTCTTTTAAATGCAGATGTTCATTAATAAGTTACATGTGTCATATTTTAAAAATACCTTAAATTGTGTTTTCTTTAACAAATTAGCTGTCGCATATTTTCAAAATACCTTAAGTACCTTTATTTATTTTAGACTTCACACTAGTTGTATACTATATGTTTCCAGGAAATAAAACATTTTCAAACAAGAGAAATTTGAATGGTAAGAGAACTGCCTCATCGGCTCAGGGACTGCAGTCCCTTTCTTCACCTCCGGAGGAGGCATGCCCATGTGCCAGATGCCTCAAGGAAGGGGTTCAGGTGGTAATGGTGACATGGCCCTTGGAGGACAGAGTAGTTGGCTCACACAGAATGTGAACAAGAGCTCAGAATATCTATCTACTAAATGTTTGAGTTTACAACCTTAGAATCAGTAACCATATCTGTGCTAAAATATAACCACTTTGCTTTGAATGAGTTAGTCTTGTCTTCCTTAATTAGACTGTACACTTCTTTAGGACCATGACCATGAATTATTTTTCCAGCTAAATATGGGGCTGGCGGCAAGTAACAGGTATACGAGAAAATCGTATGGTTGGTATACTGTATAACTGACAGAAAATGCCCATTCTATAGATGATCAGAGCAACAAAATCTTCCATAAGACCATAAAACCATCATCAATCCTGTCAACTAATCAAATACTCAGTAAATATGGTGCTTTATTAAGACAGTCTAAGGAAATGTAAACAAAATACTGCTCTTTAAAGACCTAGGGTTTCCAATGAATGCTAAGCATAAGATTCCATAGCTGGCAAATACACAAAACGCCACATACGAGCAGATCAAGAGGCTCAGCCATCAGTTTGGTGAATAGGACATGCGGCTAGCAGCCGCTAAAGCGGACAGCAGAGGTATGGGGAATGCTCAACTGTCAGAAGGGCCAGTTACAGAGATCAGACTGCTGGAGAACGGGTCAGTTCAAAGTAAGTAAGACCAGAACATGTGCAAAGGCTTTTTTCTAAAAACTAAAAAGTTACTAATCTGTAATTACTCGAAATAGATTTTTAAAATATTCTGTAAAATATAGGCAATATTTAAGGAAGAGAGAAGTTTTTCATTGTTCAATGAAAGTAGCACCCTGTGACCACTATGCCTAGACAAGAGATCCATGATTAGGCTCTGAATCAATAACATCTAGTAGACATTTAAAATATCTTAACAAATAAATCTAGAAAAAAGCTATTCTAGAATGAATTAAGAGAAAATTAGATTTAATAATGAATTTTAAGGCTGGGAATAATAATGAGAGAATGTGCAAGTGATCAGCAGGTGCCTGAAGAAAAGAAAATACAAGCCTGATAACCTTGCCTAATAAAGAAAAAAATATGTGCCAATCAGATAAACTTCATGTTTACTGACTCTCAGAATGAAGGTCAAAATTCTTACCCTCAAGGTTCACACAGCCCCACACATGCCCCCTGGTGGCTCTCCTAGCCTCCAAAAGGTTTCCTTTTGCCTTCCCCTTGTTTCCTATCCCTCTACTCTGCCGTCACACGGGCCTCCTGGTGGTGTCCTGTCCTGCCCTGCCTCATGGCCTTGGCACTGGCTGTTCCTTCTGCCTAGAACAGGCTTCCCCATGAGAATGCTCATGCTCCACTCCCTGTCTTACTGCAAAGCTCTGCTAACACATCTTGTCAGAATGTCTTTCTGACCATCCCATGTGGAACAGCATCTTGACCTCGCCTTGTCCATGCATTGTTTTTCTCAGACCCTCTTGGGATTTAGTGTATGTCTTTTTTGCCTGTCAACTTGTGCCTCGGGTAGAATTAAGTTATATCCCCCCTGCACCATCTAGAAACAGTAGCTGTCACAGAGCAGACAATGGTTACAAAATTGCTGAAATAATTAACTGAATCTGAAAGTACCCAATGGTAGGTCCTTGCCCATGAAATTTATGCCAAGTTACATTTTGAACAGTTATCAAGAATGCTTGATAAAATATTATTTGATTTTATAGAATACTAAAGAGTATGTTCTAGAAAAAGGATTTAAAATAGAAACTTACAGAAATGAACAGACTGCTTTGCACTATAAAATTAGACTCCCACATTAAAAACAAAACAAACATATACAATATACACAAGAAAGGTATTTAACAGGCCGGGCATGGTGGCTCACATCTGTAATCCCAGCACACTGGGAGGCTGAGGCAGGTGGGTCACTTGAAGTCAGGAGTTCGAGACCAGCCTAGCAACATGGTGAAACCCCATCTCTACTAAAAATACAAAAACTAGCTGGGTGTGATGGTGTGTGCCTGTAATACCAGCTACTCGGGAGGCTGAGGCAGGAGAATCACTTGAACCTGGGAGGCGGAGGTTGTAGTGATCAGAGATCACACCACTGCACTCCAGTCTGGGCAACAGCGCAAGGCTCCGTCTCAAAAAAAAAAAAAAAGAAAAAAGAAAAAGAAAAAGATATTTAACAAAATGTGAATCCTCAGGGACTGGAATTCATTCAACAAACATTCAGTAAACATTAGATTATCGGCCGAGCGCGGTGGGTCACCTGAGGTCGGGAGTTCAAGACCAGCCTGAAGAACATGGAGAAACTCCATCTCTACTAAAAATACAAAAATAGCCCAGTGTGGTGGTGTATGCCTGTAATCCCAGCTACTTGGGAGGCTGAGGCAGGAGAATCGCTTGAACTCGGGAGGCAGAGGTTGCAGTGAGCTGAAATTGCACCACTGCACTCCAGCCTGGGCAACAAGAGCGAAACTCTGTCTCAAAACAAAACAAAACAAAACAAAACAAAACAAAACAAGGCTGGGCGTGGTAGCTCACACCTGTAATCGCAGCACTTTGGGTGGATCACAAGGTCAGGAGATCGAGACCATCCTGGCTAACCTGTTGAAACCTCGTCTCTACTAAAAATACAAAAAATTAGCTGGGCGTGGTGGTGGGCACCTGTAGTCCCAGCTACTCGGGAGGCAGAGCTTGCAGTGAGCCGTGATCGCGTCACTGCACTCCAGCCTGGGTGATAGAGCGAGACTCTGTCTCAAATAAATAAATAAATAAATTTAGATTATGGCTATTTTAAAAAATCATCTTGTATTTTCACAACTAAAATGGATTACGTATTTTAAAAGTGAATGAAATACAGTCCACTTATCCTGCTATCAGCTGTGTGTAACTCATGGTACTCTGGGAACTTTAGAATGCTTACCTATCAGGAATTGTAGAGATTATAGGAAGCTCAGAGATAATTTAGTTAAATTCCAGTAATGCAGTCACCTTATCTCCCCGCTTCTCAAACTGAGGCAGAGCCAGATCTAAATTTGCTTGTTGTTGTTTTTCCCACTAAATTTGGATCCATTGCTCCTTCTACTCCACTTTGCCTCTAAGTGCAGAGTTAAGAGAATGTGGAATATAGATAATACCCCATAGTTTAAAAAAATTGAAGGAGTAAAAACAGCTAAAATACATAATAAATCATACAATTTGATATAAGAACAAGAGTAAAGGCTTTCAAAACTGAACTTTAAAACACTGAACTAATTTGGTTAGTTTATTGGTGGCAATTATCTGTTACTTCTGATAAAAACCTTTTATAACTTTTGGGTTATAAAAGTAATGCTCAGAGCATCACTAGTACACATGTAAAGGACACTTAAAAATGGGTAAACATGGAGTCACTGAGGAAAAAAATGGCCATTTGTAGTTTCCAAGCAGGGGTATAAAATAAGAGTTAATTTTCCCTGTTATTGTAACTTTATTAGAGCCATCTCTGTTCACCTGCTACTATCCTAGTTCAAAGACAGTTTCTTGAGCAAGCATGTCTGTCATGTGCCACAAAGTAACATTTTGGTCAATGATGGACCACATATACCACAGTGGTCTCATAAGAGTATAAAGAAGCTGAAAAATTCCTACTGCCTAGTGACATCATAGAAATCAAATTTCTTATGTGATCATGGTGATGCTGGTGTAAACAAACTTACTGTACCGCCAGTCATACAACAGTACATAAATTATGTATAGTGATTAATACATGATGATAATAAATGACTACGTTACAGGTTTGTGTATTTACTATACTTTTTCTTTTTCTCTAATATACTACACTTTTAATTGTTATCTTAGAGTGTACTCCTACTTATTTATTTTTTAGAGGCAGAGTCTCACTGTCTTGTCCAGGCTGGAGTGCAGTGGTGTGAACAAGACTTACTGCAGCCTTGACCTCCTGGACTCAAGTGATCTTCCCTCAGCCTCCCAAGTCGTTGAGACTACAGGTGTGCGCCACAAGGCCAGGTTAATTTTCAAATTTTTGTTTGAGACAGGGTCTGTCTTAGTTGCCCAGGATGGTCTTGAACTCCCGGGTTCGAGTCATCTTCCTGCCTCAGTCTTCAAAGTGCTGAGATTACAGTCATGAGCCACCACACCAGCCCCTTCTACTTATAAAACAAAACAAAACAAGAAGTAGTTAACTGTAAAACAGCCTCAAGCAGGGCCTTTTGCAGGTATCCAGAAGGAGGTATTGCTACCCTAGGAGATGACATCTCCATGCACATTATTGCCACTGAGGATCTTCTGGTGCGACAAGGTGTGGAGGCTGAAGACAGTGATGGGGATGATCTCGGCTCTGTGTAGGCCTAGCCTACTGTATGTGTTTGTATCTTAGTTAAGAAAAAAGTTTAAAAAATTTAAATAGAAAAAAGCTTAAAAGGTTCATGATGTAAAAAGGTTACAATAAGCTAAGGTTAATTTAATAAGAGTTTTTAAGATAAATTTAATGTAGCCAAAGTGTAGTGTTTATAGCCTATAGTAGTGTACAGTAATAATCTAGGCCTTCACATTCACTCACCAACTCACCCAGAGTAACTCCTAGTCCTGCAAGCTCCAATCATGGTAAGTGCCCTATATGAGTGTACCATTATTTTATACTTTATACCGTATTTTTACAGTATTTTCTATATTTAGATATACGAATACCACATGCTACAACTGCCCACAGTATTCAGCACAGTAACATGCCGTACAAGTTTGTAGCCTAGGAGCAACAGGCTATATTATATAGCCTAGACGTGTAGCAGGCTAGACCATCTAAGTTTGCATAAGTATACAATGTAATGTTTGCACAATCATGAAATCGCCTAAAGATGCATTTGTCAGAAAGTATCCCCATCATTACACATGGCACATGACTGTACTATTAGTCTAAAATGTTATTTAAAAAATCACCAATCTAATTTAAAAAGACATGCAATAACAAATGTTGGTGAAGACGTGGAGATTTGCACTCTTATACACTGCTGCTAGTAATATAAAATGGTACAGCTGTGTTGGAAATCATTTTGGCAGTTCATCGAAAAGTTAAACATTCCAGCCTGGGCAACACCATGGGACCCTGTCTCTAAAAAAAAAAATAATAATTAGCTGGGAATGATGGCACACACTTGTAGTCCCAGCTACTTGGTAGGTGGGAGGACCACTTGAGTCTGGGAGGTTGAGGCTGCAGAAAGCCATGATTGTACCACTGTACTCCCTTGGTGACAGAGTAAGACCCTGTCCTAAAAAAAAAAAAGAAAGAAAGAAAGGAAGAAAAAGTTGGCTGGCTCAGTGGCTCATGCCTGCAATCCAGAAGTTGGAGACTAGCTTGGGAAATGTAGAGAGACGCTGTCTCTACAAAAAAAAATTAAATTAGCTACGTGTGGTGGCGCTTGCCTGTAGTCCTAGTTACAAGGGAGGACAACTTGAGTCCAGAAACTTGAGACCACGGTGAGCCATGATTGCGTCACTGCACTTCAGCCTGACTGACAGAGCAAGATCCTGTCTGTCTGTCTATCTCTCTTACACACACACACATACACACACACATACAAACACACACACAGAGTTAAACAATAGTTACCATATGATGAAGCAATTCCACTGACAGGCATATACAAAAGAGAACTAAAAACATATATCCAGGGCCAGGCACGATGGCTCACACCTGTAATCCCAGCACTTTGGGAGGCCGAGGCAGGCGGATCATGGGGCCAAGAGATCGAGACCATCCTGGCCAACATGGTGAAACACCATCTCTACTAAAAATACAAAAATTAGCTGGGCGTGGTGGTGCATGCCTGTAGTCCCAGCTGCTCAGGAGGCTGAGGCAGGAGAATCATTTGAACCCAGAAGGTGGAGGTTGCAGTGAGCCGAGAACACACCACTTCATTCAGCCTGACGACAGAGCAAGACTCCGTCTCACCAAAAATATATATTATATAGATAATACATATAATATATTACATATCTTATTATATATAATATCTATATTACATATATTATATATAATATCTATATTACATATATTATATATATATTTCCACGGAAAAACTCATATATGAATGTTCACAGAAACATTTCAATGAACCTGAAATATGAAACAACCAAACTATTTATCCAACAGTGGATGGAGATAAACAAAAGGTGGTATATATCTATACAAAAGAGTATTTGGCAATAAAAAGGAATGAAGTACTGACAAATACTGCAACACGGATGAACCTTAAAAACATTATGCTAAGTGAAAGAAGCCAATAATAAAAAACCCATAGTTTCATTTATACAAAATGTCCAGAATATACAAATCTATAGAGACAGAAAGTGAATGAGTGGCTGCCAGAGGCTGGGGAAGGGCGGAATGGGAATTAACTACTAATGGGTATAAAGTTTCTGAGGTGAAGAAAATGTTCCAATTGACTGTGGGGATAGCTGCACAACTCTGTGAATACACTGAAAAGCTTTAAAAGAGTGAACTTTAAAAGAGTGAACTTCATAGTAAGCAAATGATACCTCCATCAAGCTATTATTAAAGCAATCTTTTTTTCTTCTTTTTTTTTGGGACGGAGTCTCGCTCCATCACCTAGGCTGGAGTGCAGTGGCGCCATCTCCACTCACTGCAAGCTCCGCCACCTCCCGGGTTAATGCCATTCTCCTGCCTCAGCCTCCCTAGAAGCTGGGACTACAGGCGCCCGCCACTGCTCCCGGCTATTTTTTTTCTATTTTCAGTGGAGACTGGGTTTCACTGTGTTCGCCAGGATGGTCTCGATCTCCTGACCTCGTGATCTGCCCGCCTCAGCCTCCCAAAGTGCTGGGATTACAGGCGTGAACCACCACGCCCAGCCTAAAGCAATCGTTTTTAAAATTTATTGATCTCTTTTGGAGGGTAAACTGGGGCAAATCAACGTTCCTTTCTCAAAAATGTGGGTAAACTAGGTATACTGACTGTTTCTGACTCTCGTCTGATTTGCTAATTCCATCCAAAGAACAGTCACCTATAAAAACTATTACCGATGACAAAGGCTGAAAGAGTAAAATGAATAAAAGGCCCAGCCTTGTAGGAGCTATTGTTGCCACTTTTTGGTTTCTGACTATGCCAAGTATAAGTTGACATTTATGAAGAGCTTTATAAAAGACACCTGTAAATATTAATACCTAGAAGAACTAAGGACTCATAAAGACAAACAAAAGCAATTTAAACTTAAATAGTCAAAATTAATCTAGTTGTTTGGTAGTCTTAAAAGACTTACTGGACTCATATAAATGCCTTGATGTACATCTCCAAATTGGCCTTCTCCAATACATCGTCCAAGTTCTATTCTTTCTCTTTGAATCTCATAATCCCTGGCTGTAAAACATAATTCACATATTAATACTTAAGTAAAATATTCCAAACGTAGAACTAACACTTGACATATTTCTTGATCATCCATAGTAAAAGTTTCATCTGTGGCACATCAATCTATGAAAATGCTTTAAACAGAGTGGAATTCTCTTAAACGATATTTTCACAGGAATTCACGTAATTAGTTATGGTATTAGAAACTACTGAAATAATGAGTTCTACTAAAGGTAGATATTTTTCATGTAGTTCCTAGGAGTTTTTAAATTTCTGATTTATTTTATATCTATTTGATAGTTTTCTAAATAATTGCTCCAACTATTAAATTATATGCTTAATTATTAAGAACTATTAGTTTAGGTATTAATATATGAAGGCTATAAAAGCACAGTTATTTAAAGCAATTATTTTACAAATAACTACAGTTTGTAAATATGGAAGCAACATAAAATTATGTCATAAGTAAACTTTATGTTTTGAAAGTTTAAGAGTTTTCCACTTCATGATAATCCTAGCTCTATATTACTCATGGAGCTAAAAGAGTTTAAAGAGGTAGTTTCTCAAAACTAATTCAAAATTAGATGACTCAAAATCAAGGTAGGACATATCAACATTATAATCATAAATACTTTATACTTTTGAGACAATGTGCCTCAAATTAATGTATTATTATTGTAATTTATACAAAATAGATTATTCAGTAGGTTTTTGAGGCACATGGAAAGAAAATGCCCATTAGGAATGTAACAGATTTAATTATAACCCATTTAGCTACTTTGTATTTTGATTTATTTCAGGTAAGAAACTCATCTCCATAGGTTATCGCATATATATTCCAGTAGTGTAATCACCAATGAAATACACCAAGAGCCAAATATTTTTACATGTTCTCCCTGGTTTATCAAATTATAAATACAGAACATTCAACCCAAAATTTAGATAGTTATTTTCCTCTTTAAAATCACTTTAGCTAGTAGTTCCATTGATTTAACAGTATGAGTAAACCAATGACAAATAGTTTAAAAATAAGTTAACCAAAAACTGAAACATCCCATATCACTCCATAGGTTGCAATTGCAAGCAAATGCAGTTAATTTAAAGGAATCCTGTTACCTTCATCTATTCCATAGCTTTCTGTATTGCAATTAAGAGAGAAAAAAATTGAAGACCTTGCTTAGAAATAACTAATAGCAATTAGGTTAACAACACAAACTTGAAGAGAATATTTCAATAATAATTTTTAAAATATTTTAAGCACAAATATGAATTTAAAAGAACTAAATACAAGTAAAAACTAAGTATCTTCAAGTTAACTCAATGTTAGTTAAACAATGCTTTAAAGTTCCTGTAACTTATTTTTGTGGGGTATGGATGAAATCCATGTTGGACATTTACTGCTCAAGTATAAATAATAAATATAAAAATAAAAACTGGAGTACCTGCAGGAATGTACAAGTGACTATATGGCTAATCAAAAAAGTAAACAAGTGCTTTGATTTTTTTTTTTCTTTCTTTTTTTTTTTCTGAGACAGGGTCTCACTCTGTTGCCCAGGCCAAGTGCAGTGGTGCAATCAGGGCTCACTGCAGCCTCGACCTCACAGGCTCAAGCAATCCTCACACCTCAGCCTCCCGAGTAGCTGAAACAACAAGCACGTGCTACCACGCCCGCCTAATTTATTTTGTTTTTGGTAGAGACAGTATCTTGTTATGTTATCCAGGCTGGTAACGTACTCTTAGACTCAAATAATTCTCCTGCCTCTGTCTCCCAAAGTGCTGAGATTACAGATGTGAGTCACCATGCCAAAAAGTTAAACCTAAGTTTAAACAATTTTCCAAACTGATACTGGCAATCAAAATGTACACACAAGTTTCAGCTCTGGCCTCTTTCGAATAACTCTCTAGTCAAGAAGCTCTTGAAAGGGGACATGGGTCCACAGGGCACAATGCGCACTTGAAAGGCAACACTGGGTTGTTTCTCTTCATTCTGGTAATGCTTCCTCAATGTATACAGAACATTCAAATAAGAATATTTACAAGAACATTTATACAACAGAATAAGGCACCTATAACATTTATTTTACAAATATATATAGCTCTACTAAAATCAGGACATTCAGATTTTGAATTAACTACTAAGACTTCTGAAGACTCTTTAAAAGGCAGGTTTAATTTTTTTTTTTTTAAACTCAAGCCAGTACTGTGTGGAACATTAAAAAAAAAAAAAAAAGAAAGAAAAGAAAATTAAAAAATAATTTTTTTAATGCAAATGAAATTTCAAGAGCTTATCTAATTCAAGATCTGGAGACTACATACTCCAACATGAGACCTGGGGCTTCAAGACTTTCCTTAATCAACAAGTTGCATATCACAGAGAGAAGCAGAATCTTGACATTTCCAAGCTGTATGAAGGTCCTTTAAGAGTTCTGTTTCTCTCCCCACACTTTCCATCCCTGAGGTGTACAGACTGACGATGGTTAGAAGCTATTTGTATTGGTTAGTCAATGGCAACAAAGAACAAACAATTTCAAGGGGGAAACTGCAAATCTTTGAATATATGTGTGTAAATGTATGGGTATACATGTGTGTATGTATGTGTATTATACATATATGTGTGTGTATATATATTGTGTGTGTATACATACACACATTCACATATATACTTAACCAATAATACTAATTTTCTACAGACAGAAAATACCCTAATCAATAAAGGTTCTATTACAATAGAGTCAGAAAACAAGATTACAAAAATCCTGTAACTAAAAATTATTACAGACAATTGAGTTTTAGGCTTCTGACCTTTGAGTGGGCATATGTAAGTAATACAGAATGGTAAAGGTTGAAAAGAATATTTCTGTTCAGCACCCAAGAAGTATTAAAAATGGCTCTAAAAAGAGAGTAAGTATCAGTAACTTTTAAATGCAAGGAGGTATCTGTCAAGTCTGAGCAAGAACAAAATCAGAAGTTTACTTACTTGAGGGCATGGTGTAAGTATCTTCTTCATCTATAATCTCAGCATAATCATCTGTTTCTGCAGGAAAAGAAACAAATATGTTGAAAGAGGATAAACAACTGACCTCCTGGTATTTCATACAATTAAAACAGGCAAAGTGATCTGCTTAAATCCTCCACCATGCTGAAATATTCTTAAAACACTATTACTCAAATTTTGCTCACACATGAGTCATTTATGGAAATAAAAGTGACATCATTGTCCAATACGTTATAATACACAGACTTGTTTATCGGAGAGCAAACAGGGCTAACACAGAAAGCCCTTGTAAAAAAAAGAAAGACATGAAACAACTATGTATATGCTTCAAATTAACCAAGCTACCAACCGCAAAGCTCTTCCTCAACTACACCAAATACATGTTTAAAACTACAGTTGTCTACTGGGCTTTCTCCAAGTAAGACCGGTATCTCCAAAACACAGTATCTGATTTTATTAACAATTAGACTTGACAGCATAATCTGAATGGAACCTTTAGAAAATAAATGGCAGCCTAATTTTTGAGATTAACTGTGCTAATTCATTCCATTTGCTCAGGGTTGAGAAATGCAACAGGAATTTGTTTCCTAACTTCCAAACTCAGATATTTTAGGCATTAATGTCAAAAGGGTAGATCTAAAAAGAAAAAAAGGAGAATAAGCAGCATATTAAAATGAGGTTTTCTGAGATCATGTCAAGAAGTTCCAAGGTATCTATCTACTCTTTTTGGGTAATACAACAACTTAAAAGTTCACCACTATATTAATGGGAAATTTAAAAATACCCATCTGAAGAAAACAGTCATTCATGTGGGTAACAACTATACTGAAAAATCACTTCAGCCTTGTCTTTTTTCTTTTTCTGGAAAAAGGAAAATCTTTAGCTGCTCCATGTATAAGGATTTTAACTGCTGGGCCATTCTTGTGAGTCAGTAAAGCAGGGACAGTATTTTGTGATGCATCATTTCCAAGGAGCTCTATTTTGATATTTTGACCTAGCATCCTTGTTTAACACCAGAGAAACTAAAAGCTATAAGTTCTTTCTTCTGTGCTGCCTTATTACTGCATTCAGATATTAAAGGTATAGAATTCAAAGAAAATAGAGAATATATATGGTTTACAGTCACTGGGAATCAATCATTCCACATCTATGGTAATGACTGAGATCAAATCTACAAGTGGAAGAATTCACTTCTTACTATATAATCATCATTAAAAGTGATTACAGCAAAAGAAAAGTTGGGGAAGCAGAATATAACACCAATAAATCAATTCTCTTTAAGACAGTTATTATTTGTAAACTATTCCTAAGTCCTATATGACAGGCAGACAATCTATATTATTCTTTTACATTTATAAGAATACTCATATTTAAAAAGTTTTAATAGACTCCAAATCATACATTCTTTTATTTCTGTATTTCTCCCTCTTAATCTGTTTTCAGCAAACACTAAGAACAGTAAATTGGCATCTGTAGGCCTATAGCTCTGCTTCTGTGTAAGATGGCTTATCAAAAGACCCTGTGAAAGAAAATTTGGGGATGGATGGAAGCTGCTAACACACTTGCAACAAAAAGGACTAAGCGAGGGAGGAATCTACTCTAACAGCTAAGGCAACAGAAGCCACACAAATGGCCATTCACAATCATTTCTCTTTTGATTCCACAGTTTAACATGCTCAATTTTGTGATGCTCTCCTCAGAAAATGAATGCAACTAAAGCTGCCTTTCCACACAACAGCCCTGGCACCCTCACTGCTTCCTTTCATATAAAGCATGTGCTTTTAGAAGTAAAGCACATGAGTTGGCTCTGCTGCAGCAGGATTTTGGGAGAAAGAGCCACTCAAACTCTGCACCTCTGCTTCCCTTCCCAAGGCTGCCCTGTAACCCAAACTGCTGAAGAGTCTCTACAACCCTGCACGTAGCTCATGGCGTTACTAAGCAAATGTTTTGCACTTGTCACCGCAAGTACCACAGCTTCATATGGCTGAAAAGGTTCATTAAAAGCCTGTTCAGAAACCCAAGTCTCTCAGGTGACAGGTTGTAAAATGCCTTAATGAAGAAGGGTATAAAGCTGCTGCTAACACCAGTGGCAGTGACCTCCAACTGAGGGCTTTACCATGCACCAAAGCTTATGTTGGCCTAGAGCCAATTCTGGGTTTAGCCACCTATTCAGAGATCTCTCCTCAAACTAATTTGCCCCCATCTCATTGTTCTTAATCATGTTCCCTGGCTCATTTTCCTCATTACCTAAAACAAACTGATATAATTTTGTTTCCTGTGAACTGTATGCCCACCTCTCCAGAATGGAACAGACACCAGAGTGGAACCTTCATGTATCTTGCTCAACACTGTGTCCTCAGCAGCTAAAGCAGTGCCTAGCACAGAGAAGGTCTCTCAAGAAACACATGCTAAACCAAAAGAATGAATGCAGTGCAGCAATCAGTAAAGGAACACTGTACCTCTAGGAAACTGAGGCAAAGGATTTAATCTGTGTGAGGCAGCACAGAAGTGAATGGCAGAGCTGCAAAACATGTGACAAAATACACAAGCCCATTTGGGGAAAAATGCTTGCGCTTTGGAAAGTCACTTCACCTGGCAATACTTCAGCTGTGCCCTCGTGGGTAAAATAGCATCATCCACCTTGTAGGGTTGTTATGAGGATTACAGGAGACACAACAGAAAGTGGAGATGTGCCCTGCACATAACAGATAATCAAGCAACAGTAGCTCTTCTTGTTTTGCTGCTTCTGAAGGCTCTCCGAAAAGGACCTGGCAGTTGAGGATCTAGGATTCCCATGTGCTGATACTCTCAGCCAATCTTTTTGGTTTGACAGCAGTCCTTCAGGGACTGTTTCATTTTATAAAATCCTCAGTAGAGATACCAACCTCTAAAATAATTGTGAAGGAGTAAAAAGAAATAGGCTAATATGTATCAGGCGAGCACACATTGTTGAAAATATCATGTTGCATATATTTCAGTTAATTCATACAATCACAAGAGAAAATCTGTAAATTTCGTCTTTTTTTTTTTTTTTAGTTGTATGAATTGATATAAAATCTTTGTGGATGTATCAAAGCTGTCTGGGAATTACTTATATTTGGGGTGCAGGTGTGTGTACTGTGAGGTAATGTGAATAGAGAATTCATGGAGTAAAATCAGCAATGTTGCAGGTATATGATCTGCAAAAGTTTATAACCTTCTATATATGAGTTTTCAAATTGTAATACCTGGTGTATATTTCTAAGAATTCTTTTTTTGTTGTCTCTGAAGACAGGGTCTTGCTCTGTCACCTAGGGTGGAGTACAGTGGTGCAATCTTGACTCACTGCAGCCTTCACCTCCTGGGCTCAAGTGATCCTCCCAAATAGCTGGGACTACAGGCATGCACCGCCATGCCTGCTAATTTTTTATATGTTCTGTAGAGATGGGGTTTGTCATGTTGCCCATGCTGGTCTCGAACTCCTGGGTTCAAGTGTAATCCCAGAATGCTGAGAATACAGGCAGGAGCACTTCACCCAGCCTTCCCAAGAATTCTTGACATTGATGTGGTTGTATTTTGCTTTTCTTTCCTGGCTTTTAGGATTGTGAGATAGTATTACATTGGTATAATAGGTATTTTTACATACTCAAGGGCCCTAAAAAATTGGAGTCCAGCCTGAAACTTCTGGGCCCTCCACATGTTAGTGTAACATAGTTTAAGGAAAGTAGAAAAATTACCCCCCAAGGTTTAATTCAAAAAATAAGGAAAATAAGAAGAAAAAAGGAAACAGGTTCAAAGGCCTGGGCACAAATGAAGCTAGGTCTGCATTCTATATTTAATAATGACATTGACCACTAATCATATTATTGGGAGCTTACCATATACTAGATTCTGTTGTAAATAATTACATATATTGTCATTTAATCCTCAGCAAAATTCTTTGAGGTTGTACTATGATCACCATCCCTATTTCACAGGCAAAAAACTGTAGCATACAAAAACATGGGCCACATTTGGTCCATGGGCCTTACTGACCAAGAATAAGTGACTAGCCTTACAGCTCAGCTTATTCACCTGTAAAATGGGTTAAATACACTTGCCCTGGCTAATTCATAGTATTAAGAAATTCATAGGTGGGGAAAATACATGAAAATGTTTGCAGACATTTATCTAAAATTTGATGCTTACAGAGTAATCCTCACAACAACCACTTGAGATCTTTCCCAGATGAAGACCCAAGAGATAAAGCAATTTGCTCGTAATCCCTTAGCTAGTCAGTTGCTGACTGGATGGGGCAGTGGAAAAAGGGCAAGGCTGCAGCCTAAGACCTGACCACTTGCCTCTAGCAGCCTTAGAGTCCCTCTTAATCCTTTGATTATCACTTTCCTCACCTGCAAAACAGTGAGGACAATACCCAGTGATATTCTGAATGACTGCTGTGAGAATGAGAAATCAAGTCAGTAAAGTGTCATGTGCAGAAAGCTCTTGATGAATTGCAGCTGCTAATTTATTATCACAGAATCAGTCTAAAAATGAAGCTCAAATCTCTGACTTCAAATCCTGTAAAGAACATGCACTTTTAAGACCTTTTACTGAAATTGCTTAGCTCGTTATACTCAAGTTATCAATATCTCTATCCTATTACAAAAATGAACATAGGTGAAATCATCAGTAAAAGCATTCTTTCATTTAATCAGGAGGAAAAAAACATAATTCCTTCTTTTCTTTCTTTTTCTTCTTTTTTTTTTTTTTTTTTGAGACAGAGTCTTGCTCTGTCGCCCAGGCTGGGGTGCAGTGGCACGATCTTGGCTCACTGCAAGCTCCACCTCCTGGGTTCACGCCATTCTCCTGCCTCAGTCTCCTGAGTAGCTGGGACTACAGGCACGTCCCACCACACCCGGCTAATTTTTTGTGTTTGTAGCAGAGACGGGGTTTCACCACGTTGGTCAGGCTGGTCTCGAACTCCTGACCTCAGGTGATCTGCCCACCTCGGCCTCCCAAAGTGCTGGGATTACAGGCATGAGCCACCACACCCGGCCACAATTCCTTCTTAATTTTACTTTATAAAATCTTACTCTTTTAGTATAAAGGAGTTTAGTTTCATGCAAGCAGTATATCAAGTAGATGGGAAACGTAAGACATAGTATGTGATTTTAAACTTTTAAATTTCTACCTTAAGTGCTATCAACTGTTTGAAAAACCAGTTATCATTATTGCTGTTATTTCCCTAATTCTGTTAGTTTCTGTGAGTCTTTAAAATCATTTTTCATTCTTTCCTTTCTACTATCTCATTCCCAAACTAAGAATTATCATGTAGATACTATACTTGTGAAACAGAGTGTATGGACCTCTACCATTTATGGCTTTCAAGTGTTACTAATTTTGCTTTTGACATTTTTTAAGAACTCTCAGAAAAGTTTTAATAATGAAATCTAGAAAATTTACTAGGAATACATACAACTCAAATTTAACACTAAAATGTGATTAAGAAATTGATAGTTATCCTTTCCATGCCAAAGCCCTAAGCAATTTTTAAAATATCATTTTTGCATACCATTTTGTACTTGGTTCTGTTCGATCAAAAGCACATTTTGCCTTTCATTAAATACTAAACTATATTTATTTCCATAAATAATTATCATCGCAATAACACAAATGTGAAAATAAATATTACCGTCCCCACTAATTTCATCTGCAGATCCAGGTGGCATGCAAAGAAAGGGAAGTAGGGAACAGAGGGAGGGAGACATAGGAAGGAGAAGAGGGAAGAGAGGGGAAAACACTATTAAAATGACAAGTAAACCAAAGTGTAAGAAAAATAAAAAAAATTACCCCCCAGGGTTTAATTCAAAAGATAAAGAAGGATTGTAGTGGTAGTATGTTTACTTGAATCTGAGGGCATAATGCCAAGTTTAAAGCTGTCATTGTATTACATGAAGTTACACAGCTAAAGTATTAGAGTGTAAACTGGATTCTGCCACACTAAGCAAAGTTAATTTGACTGCCTCTTACAATTAAATTTTAAAAATGGTTTCTACCTTCCTCAAAGGGAACTTGTGTCCCCTCAGATAAAAATGCAAATAAGCTAGTTATTAATCTGTATGTTTAGTTATAAGAAGGGAATAACCCCTTAGCAAGCCCATTCCAATGAGCCAGTGGGATTTAAATATTACAAGGTAGACACAGGCCAAGCCCACTACTATAAACTGTGGGGAGTGCGGTACTTGAAGCTCTGCTGACAACAAAGGTTACCATTTAAGTTTGCACGGAAGAAATTTTGTTTTGAATAGTTTGGAGAAATTACTGTTTCAATTATTGTAAACAATCTTTGCTTTTCTAGAAAATGCTCCAAATGGTATAGCTGTCTCTACTATGCAGCAGCCCTAAGTATCTGTCCCCAAAGCATGAAAAGCAGACAACTAGGGAGTCACTATGACCATTCTCCTTCATTCAGTTGCATGCTATATTAGGAAATCCATAATGCAAAAAGTGTGATCCTGCTGACCTCTGTGGGAAAACACTCAAACAGCACAAATGAAACTGAGAAACAACTTCTTGCCCTGTCATGCATTTAAAAACCAGCAAACAGGCAAACAAAAAATCTTCTCTTCACGAGAGTAACCCAAAGATGGTCAGACATAAAACCTTGCCCCCACCCCAACCCCGTTATTGCTTCTGAACAATGAACAGCACATACACTAATATTCGATAAAGCTACGATCTGTTCAGGATAATCTATAAGCATCAAGTTAGAGTTAGTTTCTCTGGAGTGCTCTGGTTAATAGGAGAGCCTGTGCAAATATGAGTGCAGTACCCGTAGAAGGAGGATCATGGGAACAGAAGACCAAAGGGAGAAAGCGCCTAGCTTTCTTAACTTTATGTTGGCAGTGACTGACTCCTTTATAAAGAGGCAAGAGGGGAAAGAGAAAAATAGAAACAAATTATTTCAATACAAAAGACAACTTTTGTTACATTTAAAGGCTTATCTATAAAAACAGATACAAAATTGCAATGCTTTTATTTTGACCATTGGCATGCCTTATTTCCTACTATGATTGACTTGAGTTTTAAAAAACATACTAATATTTTAAAATTTAATTTCCTGTAGATTAGCACTTGATACAGAAACAAGACTTAAGACTCTCCCAGCCCTGTAGAGCCAGCCAATTGAACATTCAGATATTTTTTCAAATGACAACATTTAAAGGAAAAAACAAAGATCAATAAATAATTCAAGACTCTTGTGAACACATTCAACCATAAAGAAAAAAAATAGCAGAAAAATAGCAGTTCTTCATTTGTGAAACAGTTTTACGAACAACTTTCCCCAAATTATTATCAAAGACACTCACAGCTCTTGAGTTATATACTTTACATAAATTACCTTAACATAAAAACCGGTGATGAGGATCTTTGAAAACATAAATTGCAAAACCTCTACTAGCAATATTGATTCATTTGCTCACTCATTCACGTACTCAAAGCTCATTTTAGAGTCAAAAAGCTGGATCAATAAGACACATCTCAGCTCTCCAGAAGCATATAGCAAAATGAGAAAACAAGCAGCAATTGCAGTATGGTAATAGCAATAGTGCACAAGTGTGAAAGTGAAGTCAAAGCCAGGGACGCAGGGATGTAGCCCTTTAAGACGCAGCAGTCATTAACATATGACAGACACAGGTAACATCAACATTTAACTGCATACTCACAGGGTATCATAAAGAAAGATCAGAAGTATGGACCCAAGAACAAGGGTCAGGAATGTTTGCCCACCAAGATGGTAACAATCTTATTGACATTGTCAACACATTAGGAACAGAAATGAGAACAGAAATGTACACTTCAGTAATATTTTTCAAACGGCATGCTTTGATCCTATTAACATTTTTTGTTTGTTTGTTTGTTTTTGAGAAGAAGTCTCGCTCTTATCCCCCAAGCTGGAGTGGAATGGCGCAATCTCAGCTCACTGCAACCTCTGCCTCCGGGTTCAAGGGATTCTCCTGCCTCAGCCTCCCGAGTAGCTGGGATTACAGGCACCTTGCCACCACGCCCAGCTAATTTTTTTTTTTTTTTTTTTTTTTTTTTAGTAGAGTCGGAGTTTCACCATGTTGGCCAGGCTGGATTCAAACTCCTGACCTCAGGTGATCTGCCCACCTTGGCCTCCCAAAGTATTGTGATTACAGGCATGAACCACTGCGCCTGGCCGATCCCATTAACATTTACTGACAATTTCATCTTATTGCTTGATTTGAAAAGCTACCTTTACACACTCTAAATTTCTGGAGTTTGTATATGATGGCCCTAGAGTAAAGTATAAACTGGTCTCTCAGTTAAGAAGATGGGCCTGCCAGCCTGTGTAACATAGCAAGACCCTGTCTCTACAAAAAAATTCAAAAATTAGCCAGGTGTGGTGTCGCGCACCTGTGGCCCCAGCTATTGAGGAGGCTGAGTTGGCATGATTGCTGGAGCTAGGAGGTAGAGCCTGGACCACAGAAGCAGAGCCTCTGAACTCCAGCCTGGCAACAGAGGGAGACCCTGTCTCGCCAAAATGGGCCTGACAACTGGATGCACTGTTTGATGTGGGATGGGATTTTGGACTAGAGGCTGGGAAAGGGAAAGATCAGGAAGCAATAGCAATACAGGACATTATTGGGATGAAATAATTTGGACTGTGGATAAGAGCATTTCTTCAGTATTAAATTTCCTGATTTTGATAATTATACTCTGATCATATAAGATGACATCTTTGGTCTTAAACACACACTGAAATGTTTATAAGGGGCACCATGTCTGTAACTTGCTTTCACATGATTCAAGGAAAAAAACTAACAACAACAAAAAAACCTATAGAGTGATAAAGCAAGTGAGCCAAAACATAAACATAGTGAACTGGAGGAAAGAACATAAGAGACATCACATTACTATTCTTACAACCATTCTCAAGGGTAAAGTTACAGAAAAATAAAAGATACATGGAACACTAGCTCTGGAGCCAGACAGTTTGGATTCAAATACTGGCTCAATTACTCATTCTGACCTTGGATACATTGCTCAACTTCTGTTCCTTGGCTCTCTCATTTGTAGAATGGGGTCATAACGGAAGCTACCTCCAGTAAGGAGGTTGGGAAAGGATTCCATGGGATTCTCTGGGCACCTAGAACAGAGTAATCACTCCACAAGTGTTGGCTCTTCTTATTTTCCTACTGTTCATTTCTAAACTGGACTGAATATTCTTTATACTAACTGAAAAAGTGAATTTTCTAAAAAAGTACAACTCTTTTTGAGTAATACCAAGAATATTACCACACATCATAAAAACAAAAACAAAAAGGATTAGGACTTTTATTGTATTCAAGATAATCCCTTTAATTATTGAATACCTGCCATAAACTAGGCATACCATGTAGGTGCTGGAGCCAGAGCAGTGAACAAAACAGACACCTAAACTTACGTTTTAGTGAGGGAGAAGGAAGATAAAATAAGTAAATTATATGGGATGTCAACATGTAAGTGCTAGTGAAAAACCAGCAGAAGAAGGAGTATTTTCAGGTGGGGCTATCATTTTAAATATGGTGATTACGGAGGAAGTCATCTGCAAAGACTTCAGGAGGAGAGGGAAAGGACCATGCACACATCAGGGGAGGCCAGTGCAGCAGACACACAGGCCTTGGCTCTGCAGAGGTCAGTGTGAGCACATGCTGAGGAGCAGCAGGGAAGTCAGGTGAGGCGGATGAAGAGTTGGGAGTGGGAAGGGGGAGGTGGCACTGAGACACACTCAGTGAGGTATCAGAGTGTCTAAGACCTCTTAGCTCATGGTAAGGGCACTGGCTTTTATTCTGAATGATGTCAAGAGTCATTCAGGATATTATTATTTCCTTTTAAAGGAAAAGAGAGAGTTCCTACATTGTTTCACAAATTCTAGGAATGTGAAGATAATGGGTAAGGCCGCTAGTCAAGAAAAAAATGCCTTTCAACAATTGCTCCGGGCCTGGGTGCAGGATAGGGGTGAGGAGGGCATGACTGAAGCCCTGCACTCCTGCCTCTCTGGGCCTGATAAATCTTGCAGACCTCACATACCTCAGGCTGCTCTGAGCAACTTTTCCTTTCTCACCAGTCCAACTTTTTTTTTTTTTTTTTTTTTTTTGAGACGGAGTCTCGCTGTGTCTCCCAGGCTGGAGTGCAGTGGCGTGATCTCGGCTCACTGCAAGCTCCGCCTCCCGGGTTCACGCCATTCTCCCGCCTCAGCCTCTCAAGTAGCTGGGACTACAGGCGCCCGCCACCATGCCCGGCTAGTTTTTTGTATTTTTAGTAGAGACGGGGTTTCAACATGTTAGCCAGGATAGTCTCGATCTCCTGACCTCGTGATCCACCCGCCTCAGCCTCCCAAAGTGCTGGGATTACAGGCTTGAGCCACCGCGCCCGGCCTACCAGTCCAACTTTCTATGTGATTACGCTGGTTCATATTTACCTCAGTCTCAACTAGCTTACTGCAATCCTACCTATTCCCTTTTAGAAGGCTCCCAGGAAGCCTTTGAAAAATGACAGACGATGTCACTCTTCTCATTCTCTGTTCTTTTTTGTACTGAGTTACCTGTTCTCTTTGGCTTTTGGGGTACAGGGATTACTCCATACTGTGAGGGAGAACTTGACCTTTGTATGTGTGGCAACGTGTGATCAACTGGCAAGTCACCAGCAAAAGCGGCAGTTTTGGAGTGGCTAACAGTGGTCACAGTGAATGGTTATAACTGCAGAGGGCTACTTATTTCTCTACACATTTAGATAAGAAAAGCAAAATTTGAACACTTGGAGGCTAAGGAACACTCACCACCAAGGGGTAAGACTCCTATGGCAGATGGCAGAATGGGCTGATTGGTGTTGGGTCACCCATTAGCATCGCAGGAATGTCTCTGCAGCATGGAACACTGTGGAACATTATGTAGCCTGGTCCTAATGTCAGAGGCATCTGAACCAGAGCAACTCCATCTTGAATAGGGGCTCGGTAAAATAAGACTGAGACCTACCGGGCTGCGTTCTCAGGAGGTCAGGAATTCTAAGTCACAGGATAAGACAGGAGGTTGATAGAAGATACAAGTCATAATAAAGACCTTGCTGATAAAACAGCTTGTGGTAAAGATGCTGGCCAAAACCCACCAAAACCAAGATGGTGACAAAAGTGACCTCTGGTCATCCTCACTGCTTACGATATGCTAATTATAATGCATTAGCATGCTAAAGACGCTCCTACCAGTGCCATGACAGTTTACAAATGCCATGGCAAGGTCAGGAAGTTACTCTGTATGGTCTAAAAAGGGAAGGAACCCTCAGTGTTGGGAATTGCCCACCTCTTTCCCAGAAAACTCATGAATAATCCACCCCATGTTTAGCATATAATCAAGAAGTAACTATAAGTATCCTTAGTCCAGCAGCCCACACTGCTGCTCTGCCTACGGAGTAGCCATTCTTTTATTCCTTTGCTTTCTTAATAAACTTGCTTTCATTTTATCCTATGGATTTGCCTCAAATTCTTTCTTGAGCCAGATCTAAGAACCCACTCTTGGGGTCTGGATAGGAACCTCTCTCAGTAAACACCACGGTATTTCCCTCTTTTGGGGGAACCAGGATTCAATGTAAAAGTGGGAACCAGGCATGGTGGCTCTTGCCTGTAATCCCAGCACTTGGGGAGGCAGAGGTGGGCAGATCACCTGAGCTCTGGAGTTGGAGACCAGCCTGGGAAACACGGCAAAATACTGTCTTTACAAACAATACAAAAGCTAGTCAAGCGTGGTGGTGTGTGCTTGTAGTTTGCAGCTACTTGGGAGGGTGAAGTGTGAGGTATGTTTGATCCCGGGATATAGAGGTTGCAGTGAGCCAAGATCACGCCACTGCACTCCAGTATGGACAACAGAGCAAGACCCTGCCTTAAAACATGGCACAAATATACATATGTAACAAACCTGCATGTTATGCACATGTACCCTAGAACTTAAAGTATAATAATAATAAATAAATAAAAAAGTAAAAAAAAAAAAAAAGACCATTAGGAAAAAAAAAAAAAAAAAAAAGTGGGGTCCTTGATTTTTTTTTAAGACAAGGTTTTGCTATGTTGCCCATGCTAGTCTCTAACTCCTGGGCTTAAGGAATCTGACTGCCTCAGCCTCCCAAAGTGCTGGGATTATAGGTGTGAGTCACCATACCAGGCCCTTGATTTTTACACTGGGCCTTCCAGTTATGCCTGCTTTTCAAATATTTAAATATTAGGCCCTGAAAACTGCAAATGCTTTATTTGCCCAATTCATTAAAGGGCTCCAACTTGAAGTCAGTAATCTAATTAAAAACAAGCTAAGTTGAAAAGAACACCTATCAAAATAAATCAGTCTCCAAAATACAACTTTCTGACATTTAGCTGCCTGTTTTGAAATCCTCTGTCAAAGAAATTTACACCTGTAAAGGAAATTATCGTTTTTAAGGGCATCTTCCCCACTGCACCTAAACCACTAAAACATTATCTTCATGTTCCTGGAATCTGTGATATAAAGAACAATGGACAATCAATAGTTTATTATTATTATCATTGAGAGTCTTGCTGTGTCCATCCAGGCTGGAGTGCAGTGGTGTGATCTTGGCTTACTATAACCTCCGCCTTCCAGGTTCAAGCAAATCTTGTGCCTAAGTCTCCTGAGTACCTGGGATTACAGGCATTCGCCACCACACCCGGCTAATTTTTGTATTTTTAATAGAGACAGGTTTCACCATGTTGGCCAGGCTGGTCTGGAACCTCCGACCTCAGGCGATCCGCCTGCCTCGGCCTCCCAAAGAGCTGGCAATACAGGTGTAAGCCACCACACCTGGCCAATACTTATATTATTTTAATGCAAATTCTTGGCAAACAATTTAAGAACTGTCTGTTCTTTTTTCCTTTATAAATCCTGTAATTGCCACTAATCAGAGTACATATACAGGGCAACTTCAATCTATGACTCGGTCTTCTAAATATATTCCCAGTGTAAACCTTAAAGGAAAAAGCTTATGCAAAATTAATATAAGTACAGAGTTTATTTCCAGGAACAATTTGGATTTGTCAATAGATTGGATACAGGAGAAGAAAACAGGGAATAGCATCAAGAATAACCCCAAGGATGATCTGATCGGCCAGAAGGAAAGTAGTGCCATTTAGTGAGTGGAGAAGGGGAGAGAAGCAAGCTTGGTGTGAATATCAGTTCATTTCGAGTATATTAACTCTGAAATGCTTATGAGACACCAGATTCCACACGGTGAGAACGTAGTGGCCACAGGGGTTTGAAGTTCAAGAAAGAAGTCTGAAAAACTAAGATAACAATCTGAGAGTCACCAGCATAATTAAGTCATGAAACACAATGAGATCCCCGAGGGGGTGACTGTGGCTGACACAAAGTGTCAGAAGAACTGAGTCCTGGGATCCTCAGGCGTGAAGTGTTGAATAACAAGGAGTGAGGCAGGAAGAATATGGTATTCTGGAAGCAAAAGCACTGTAATTTCAATAAGGAGCAACACTGAATCACAATAACTCACATAAAGAGTTCTTCTATCATAAGGGGACCAGTGATGTCAGAAGGGGGCTACTAAGGTGGGGAAATCAGAGTGGGTGATGTGCAAATGAAACCAGAGCTAACCTGATTAAGCCTGCCAAACTTAACCTGCCTTGTTTGCTGTATGAGGCCGTTATTGTATTGCTATCAAGAAATACTGGAGACTGGGTAATTTATAAAGAAAAAAGGTTTTCATCGGCTCACAGTTCTGCCAGCTTTATGTAAAGCATGGTGCTGACATCTTTTCGGTTTCTGGGGAGGCCTCAGGAAGCTTACAATCATGGCAGAAGGTGAAGAGGGAGCAGGCACATCACACAGCAAAAGCAAGAGCAAGGGGTGGGGTGGGGAAGAGCCACATACTTTAAAGGACCAGTTCTAATGTGAACTCAGAACCAGAGATCACGCATCACCAAAGGAATGGCCCAAGCCATTCATAAGGGATCTGCCTCATGATTCAAGCACCATCCACCAGGCCCCACCTCCAAAACTGGGGATTACATTTCAACATGAGATTTGGGCAGGAATAAATATCCAAATAATATCGGTTGCTTTTAGTCACTTAGATTTAGAAACTCCCACTAGCAAGTCAAATAGCCAGACAATCCATAACTAAACTCCCACTAGCTTCCTGTAGGTCACTGCAGTAATGGGTGCTTTAAGTTGTTTTTCAGAAAGTAGAGGGCAGCTCTTGCCCAGCTCAAGCAGCTTGAGGCCACTGATCCTTCAAACGGGCTTATGCCAATGCAGGAGAGATGACCATATGACATCAGAGCTGCAAACTCTTCCCTCAGATCATGGTCATGCTACCATTTTCTGAACATGCCTTCTATGAAGAGTCAGGAAGCCTATGTGTGTGCAGATCACTTATTAACTCACTTTTCCTTATACCCAATCACTTTTTCCCATGCCTTCAACTGCCCTGCTCCTTTATCCCATAAATATCCCTAAAACTTCATCTTTGGGGAGGCAACTTTGACATTTGTTCTCTCATCTCTCACATGGCAGCCTTGGGAATAAGATCTTTTCCCTTTGGCAAAACCTGTTGCCACAATTATTGGCTTGCTGCACACAGGGAAAAAATCTAACAGTAGTAGAGCAGGGAAAATTCCTGACCAGGTAACAAGTGATAGAAGGTAGACTGGTAACAAGTTAGACTTAATTGGGCTGGGCCTGGTGGCTCATGCCTGTAATCCCAGCACTTTGGGAGGTTGAGGCACACAGACCACTTGAGGCCAGGAGTTTGAGACCAGCTAACATGGAGAAATACTGTCTCTACCAAAAATACAAAAATTAACCAAGTGTCTGTAGTTTTAGCTACTCAGGAGGCTAAGGCACAAGAATTGCTTGAACCCAGGAAGCGGAGATTGCAGTAAGCCAAGATCGTACCACTGCACTCCAGCCTGGGTGACAGAGAGAGGTTCTGTCTCCAAAAAAAAAAAAAAAAAAAAAAAAAGTAGTAGATCTAATTGGGTGAGGACAAGTCATCTATTGTACCTATTGTGAGACCAAGGCAGGCAGCACTTATGGCTGGCAAATGCTGGAGGTTTAAGGAAAGGTTCACAGTGGCTGTGAGACAGAACTGAAAGTAAGACCAAAGCAATGTGATTGTGCTATTCACTTTAAGGTTCAGTTGTGCTACAGCAGACATAGGACAGAACAAGCTGGCTTTATTGGCAGTGTTTCTGCCAAGCGAGTTAAAAACAAAACAGTAGGGCAGAGATGATGAGGACGTATGCCAGGGAAGGATACAATTATCAATCAGGGGTTTTAGGCTTGTTAAGAAACCAGAGAAGACACAAAAGTGTGATGTAGACAGCAGAATGGGGATGGGATCAAGGAACAAGCTAGAAAAATTGGAGGTGGTGGTCAGAAAGGGCTTTCTTAAAATTGAAATTATAGGAAAGTCATAGTTGTAGATAAAGTGTAGGCCCTACAGGAACGAGACTAGCATACAGCACCATTGGAAGAATGGAGAGAAGAGGTGCTGGGGCTAGACACAGTGGGTCACACCTGTAATCCCAGCACTGTGGGAGGCCAAGGCGGGGAGATCACCTGAGGTCAGGAGTTTGAGACCAGCCTGGCCAACACTGTGAAACACCGTCTCTACTAAAAATACAAAATAGCTGAGTGTGGTGGTGCACACCTGCAATCCCAGCTACTCGGAGGGCTGAGGCAGGAGAATCGCTCGAAACCGGGAGGCGGAGGTTGCAGTGAGCCAAGATTACGCCACTGCACTCCAGCCTGGGTGACGGAGTGAGACTTCATCTCAAAAAAAAAAAAAAAAAAAAAGACGTGCTGGAAGAACTGCCTACCATGATTACTGAAATCCTTCCAAACTACGATGGGGGATGCTGGAGAAGTGACAGTGAACTGGGTGCTCAGAACTTTGAGGAACATAGGATAGCCTTGTTCTGATATGTGAGATTCAAAGCTGGTGTTTTTGAGGGAGAAGAGTCTGAAAGGGGCAATGAAAATCAAAGGATATTTACCTCATCTCCAGTGCTAGTGCTACCATGGTTCTCAGACATCATCAGTAGGGCTACAGAGGCACCAAGGGGTATCAGTGACCTCCAGAGTTTTAGTTAGAGGAAGGTGACAAAGAAGAATATATAGAGAAGTCCCAGAAGACACAGGTGTAGTGTTTTAGAAGTTGGGGGAAATCAAGCAATGAAGACAAAACAGGGGGTATGCAGAGGGTATGTGAGCAACAAGGGAGTCTGGGGCTTCTGGAGGAACAGGTACGAATGGGATAAAGAGCACAATGAGAATAGTTCAACTGGATTAGCATTTTCCTTTTTATTTCTAGTTACATAAGTAAGGCGATATTCTCCTTTGACCATACCTCTCAATTCTGTTCTTCTCCTTGGGCATGAGGGTGTGGTGCTGACAAAGCTGCACACTACCTGAGCTCTGTGTTCCAGGAAACAGGTTTCCCAGTAATCATCCAACCTGGGGTGGTCACGGGGGAACCTCCTATCCCAACACGTGAAAAACACACAAATTCATACTGACATTTTAAAAAGAAAATCTCAAAGAATGACATCTGACTAGCAAGGTAAAATTTATTACTTTAAAAACTGGTAAATAAAGGAAAAGAAAAAGGCAGTTTTCCTGTCTTCCCAGAAGAAGCCTGTTACCGAGCGTAATGAAGCAGCTGGTGAGGGAAAGCTGTCTCTAGAAGCATTCCAGCTAAACAAAGGGAGAAGAAATGGCAGGATTCACAGGGTGCCATTTTGTGGCCTCTGATGAAACCTAAGCATTAATGTGTCAATAGCTGCTAAAACTATTAGGTGAAATGCTCATGGGGACGTTCCCATGTATGGATCAGAGAATGATGGGACCTAAACCCATTGATTAGTCTTCACATCACAAAGAACAACCAGATGTACATCACCTATGAAGTTTTCTTGGCGGTGGGGTGGGGGAGCAGGGCAGGGCAGAAATCAAGCCCAAACTGGATCAAACTTCTCTAGATTCTAACAAGCAGCTTATGGGAAATAAAGGGGCCAGAAAAGAATAGGTTAAACAAAACAGCATCATAGAGATGTAATCAGCCTAATCCAGAACGAGAATAGGAAAACGGACACAATTTCTTCAACAGATTAATTGCAACTAGTTAACAAACAATCAACAAGGTCTAGCTGACACATACAGGAGATGCTGCAAGCAAATTCACAAAGTACTTCTTGTCTGACTCTTGTTTAGATGAAACCACATATGAAAATGGGACAATAAGGGACATTTGAACACTGACTGGATAGCTGATAATGTTTTGTAAAAAAAAAAAAAAGAGTCACATCTTTTAGGAATAGTTATAGGTGAAATATGCCTTAGATTCGTTTTAGAATAACCAGTAGGGATTATGTGTGTATGTAAGTGGATGGAGGCAGAGGTGAAATAAAATTGGCCAGAAGATTTTAGTTGCTGAATCTGCGTGATGATGATATGAAAAATCATGATACAATTCTATTCTCTCTTTTCTGTATATGTTTGAAATTTTCCATAAAAAGTTTTAAAAACTCAAAATTCAAAAGCACAGTAGGCACTTAATATTTGTTCATTTCCATGGTCTCCTCTTTGTAAAGGTATCAAAAATATTTTGTCTTGACTCATGCAGTTTGATTTTAATTCACAATTATTGTATAGCTATAAGCTACAAACTGGGTGGGGGAAGACTTGAGGTCAAATTCTAGAATTTATATTTTAAACTTTCAAGCATTCCCTTTAAAATTATTTTCTTCAAAGAAAAAAAAAACTAGGCCTTTTGATGTTAGCAATATTTATTTTATATTTGGTAAGATGATGATACTTGGGCTTCTTGTGTTTTAGTAACACATTTTTTAAAAAAGACTGAGAAGCTTAATTATTGTTAATAAGTTTCGCCAGAGGATCAAGATGGTTCATGAGCCAAGTATACCCAACACTGCCAACTGTGAAGCATTTATTTTATAAAGACAAAAATACATTTTTGTTTATAATACTCTCATATATTTCTTTCTCCTTTATAGCGTGGAGGCTGCTTGGGAGAAGATGGGAATAATCTCTTCTGGAAACAAAATTTTAAGACTGAGCTAGATTTCTGTGGGCTGGAACAAGTTTATAAAAACAAAAATCCACTTTAGATTTTTGTTGTACTCATTATTGCTCAGCTTTTCATTTAGCCTTTTTAAAAATTTGAAAGTGCCTCAGGCTACCTCTTGCCAGGGAGGTCTGTGAGTTTCTGTCTGCACTGTCTGCACTGACTGCAGCTGAGACGAGAAGTCCAACTCAAGGGTGAAGGAGTGGTTCTGGGTCCTTTTTCAAGATACTACTTAACAACATACGATGTTGATATTTCAAAACCTACGTGACTTCCAAGTATTCTTCTCAACTGCTTTAGAACCCATAGAAGAAAGGGTATGACTAAGAAGAACACCCAAATCTCAGTAGTGGCATAGGGAGTTCAAATGATGTAATGGTGGGAGAGGGAAGGCTATAGGAAAGAAGGTAGCACAGCTGGGCTATTTTGATTATTCACTTCCTTATTCATGCACAACACGATCAGCCAGTCTGTCTGTATGAAGTCAGTGACAACTGTGCACTTCTCAATGGTTTGGAGTCTCTCCTAATACCAGACTGACTACAAAACACTATTCATGACTGTTGAAACTAGAATAATTTCCAGTGAGCCAGGTACTAGGAATAGGTCAATAACATTCAACACCTACTACTTTGTGCACATAAAAATTATTAGAAGAATTAATTTGATTACATTATGTCACAAATCATATAATTCACAAAAATGAATTTATCTTTTAAAATTTAGTTGTTTTTTTTGGGGGGAGGGGGCAGGGTCTCTCTTTGTCACCCAGGATGGAGTACAGTGGGGTGATCTTAGCTCAATGCAACCTCCAAATCCCAGGGTCAAGGGATCCTCCTACCTCAGTCTTCTGAGTAGCTGGGACTATGGGCACACGCCACCACGCCTGGCTACATTTCTTGCAGAGACAGGGTTTCACCATGTTGCCCAGGCTGGTCTCAAACTCTTGGGATCTGTCTGCCTTGGTCTCCCAAAGTGCTAGGACTACAGGCGTGAGGCACTGTGCCTGGCCTAAATTTAGTTTTACTTTTTAATTTTTTCAGTGTCCCTTGGATTTGGTAGGGAAAAAAATGAACTACTTATATAACAGGTGATAGTGCTCTAAAATTAGGGCAAAGTTTTTTTTTCTTTTCTTTCCCCTTTTAATTCCTAAAGGCTAGCGTTTAAATCAAGCTTTCAGCAACAGAGGCTACCTTGGTAACCCACACCATTATCAAAATTGAAATTAGAGTGTAAAACTAGACAGAAGAACCTTTTTCAAACTTGAATACAGGGCACATTTCTGAATTTTAATGAAAGAGTTGGAACTGAGTCAGTACTATCCTATTCCTAATAAATGGGGGGAAAAGAACCTTAATGGAATCACACTCAAACTCTTCCAAAGTATTATTTCCTTCCACACATTTATATCATCAAGCTTTAGAAATGAGCCAACATAGGCTAGGTGCGGTGGCTCACACCCGTAATTCCAGTATTTTCAGAGGCAGAGGCAGGCGGATCGCTTGAGCCCAGGAGTTTGAGACCAGCCCAGGCAACATAGGGACACCCTGTCTCTACAAAAAAAATATAAAAATTCACGTGGTGCACACCGGTAGTCCCAGCTACTTGGGAAGCCAAGGCAGGAGGATTGCTTGAGCCCGGGAGGTTGAGGCTGCAGTGAGCTGAGATCAAGCCACTGCATTCCAGCCTAGGTGACAGAGGGAGACCATGTCTCCAAAAAAAAAAAAGAAATAAAAAAAAGAAATAAATGAGTCAATATGGTCTAACGTAAAGAGAACAAACCTTGTAGTCCAAGATCAAGATTTCCAGCAGGCTATTACTCACTAGGTGTGTGAACTTGGCCAAACCACTTCGGCTCTGAGTGTCTTAATTTCATGTGTAAGGTGAAAATATTACGAAGACTCTCATGAGGTTTAAACAAAATGACACTTGTGGATGGGTCAGGCATGATCTCTAAGCCACATGCATATGTAAATAACCACCTGTATTTATAAGTGGCATAGTCATGAATAGGTAACAAACCTAGTATATCAGAGACCACACAGAAAGAGATAAAATGCAGTAATTATTATAGATGATACCACCTTACATTTTATAGAACTTTACAGTTTACAAACCACCTTTGCATATACAAGTGAGCTGTTTTAGAATCTGTAATGAAGCAGCTTAATACAAAATACAAATAACATTTATTTCATTAGATGTTTTAATAGTTCAGAATAATTTCCAGTCACTAACCTGGAAAACCTAAAAGTAATCTTAAATAAAGGAAATTATGCTGCATGATAAACAACTGAACCAAAATAATCTGTTAGAAAATTAAAAATTTATTTAAATTGCAACAAATACTGAAAAAGTATCACAAAGGGCCAGGCGTGGTGGCTCAAGACTGTAATTTTAATTCTAGCACTTTGGGAGGCTGAGGTGGGTGGATCACCTGAGGTCAAGAGTTCAAGACCAGCCTGGCCAACATGGTGAAACCCCATCTCTACTAAAAATACAAAAACTGGCTGGGCATGGTGGTGCACAACTGTAGTCCCAGCTACCTGAGAGGCTGAGGCAGAAGAATTGCTTGAACGTGGGAGGCGGAGGTTGCAGTGAGCCGAGATCATGCCACTGCATTCCAGCCTGGGCGACAGAATGGGGAAAAAAAAAAAGTATCACAAAGTAGTATAATTGTCCTTTAGCATGAAGGGTTTAGAGACAATCAAATCAAGCATTTGAAAAAGATCACTACATTGGTTTACATGACAGAGATACAGATGAGAAAACTTGTATTATCTCCAGTCCCACACGTGTAATCCAAATACGTAACAAGAGCCATGTGCATAATGCAATGGTACTACTATCATGTGTTATCTTGTACTTCTGGTCATAATTAAGGTTTTACTGCTTGATCAAGGGCTTGGTTATTTTAGAAAAGAAAAAAAAAACCCAAACACAATAATCAACCAAACAAAAACCCCAAGTTTATACCTTCAAAATATTTAAAATACAACTTTACTCATTGATTTGGAACTATCTGATTTCTAGGGTAATTTTAACCCACACTACCACTGTTTAAGCACCCCCTCCCCGTAGATGCCACATCTCCTCTTTCAGCATACTTTATGAAAGACTGCAGCACTCGAATTTCAGATATGTTCTAAGTTGTACCTGAGCTCCACAATAAGCACAAGTTTCTTTATAACTTAATAATTAGGCTAAAAAAAGACCTCTCTTTAGGTTCTCAGAAGAATATAGGCAGGAAAACATGTTGTTCTGTTCGATATTTTTGTAAATCTCTGTTAATCTTACACTTATTTTTATAGAGAAATACTGTGTGAATTTCAAAGATACACTGTTCATATATTCAACATCAGCTGTCATTGCAATCTTACTGAAGGTGATCCAGTAACTACCTTTATTTTGCAATGAATAATGAAAAAGTACCTGGTGTCTTCTCTCTGGAATGTAAGGATATTACTTTATTTGCCATCAAGAGAGATCCACTAAGAGCTGCAAACTGTCCTGAAGTTATCTAGACTCTCACTTTTTCTGTTGGCTATCCTCTCCTCCCTTGCCCAACATCTCCTAGGAAAGAATCTAGAACTATTTACAATGATTCCTAGGAAAAAAATCTAGAACAATTTACAGTGACAAGCTTACAGGTAACCCCTTGAGAGCCCCAGTGACATTGCTCCAAACATTCCTGCCTTTCGGCTGTCTATTCCCACTACCCAGAATGCATTCCTCTAAGTCCCAGCATACCTCCATACCTTATGGAGTTAATGGATTTATTTAAAAACAATTATAAAACTAATATCCCAGACAATAAAGAGATAAACAGAACATGTCTTTACATGCAATGGGTTCATGGTTTTATGGACAAGATGGTTTCTAAAACACAATGACATCCATTTTAGGACTATGCATGAGAGAGAAATGTATAGTGCTCTGAGGAGGAAGAGTCCAGATCTTCTTAAAGTAGTCAGGAAAGGTTTCTATGAGGTACTGACATGTGAACTCAGGCTTGGGTCAGGTAAGAACTCTTTGGTTGTGAAGAAAAATGGGAGAGCCAGACAAATCCCACAAAGACTCTCCACCTTCATCGACACTTGGGAGTGTAACAGTAGTTCATCAGTACAGGGGAGTAAACTCTCAAATTGCTCATGACAGGCAGTAGAGCCTAGAGGGTAATAATGACCTGAGTTCCAATCCTAGTGCCATCATTTTCAAGCTGTGTGACACTGAGCAAGTTTGCTTACCTTTCTGAATTTAATTCTTTGTATCTGTGAAATGGAGAGACAATAAAGACCTTGCAAGGCCACTGTGGGATTAAATAATATTTAGCATTTATGAAGGGCTTTACAATCCCACAAGAGTTAATACATGTACAGGTTTATTGTCATACAGATCACAATTTTAAACAGCTTTCCTGTTGCTCTCAATTTACCTGCTTTATTTTAATTTACTATCTATGGCTTGACTCTTTCACAAGAACGTAAACTCCATAAAGGGAGGGACGTGGCTTTGTGTTCTAGTAAACTCCAGTATCTAGAATTCTGTGCTTGGCATGCTGCAGGCACTCAAGAACTACCTGTTGGCTGGATTAATGTAAAAGTGAGGTCTCATCAATCCCTTAGGGCTTGTTAGGGGTTAAATGAGCTATCGTATGACAGAAAAACAAGTAATTGTAGCTGGCATATAGTTGATTGCAGCCTCACCCTACTATCCCAGACACTGAACAGGCTCACTGTGGAGAAGCACATGCAGAATATCACAAGGATCCAGGAGCAGTAGGGCCTCTGCCATGGTGTGTCAGCACTACATCCCACATAGTACAGTGTTTCCAGGTTGGCAGGTAAGAAATAACCCTGGGATTTAGTAATATTACTGTTTTTCTAGGTATTGGCTTAACAAAGATGTCCCTAGAAATGTCAATTACCAGCTTTGGGGCTAAATGCAATGCACTGGTTCCTGGCCAGCTAGGCTGGTCAGTTTTTACATTTTATAGTTTTTGTGGAAGATAGAAACATAACACACCATTGAATGTCAGGATGATGGAAGGAAAGAAGGAAGGGAGAAAGGAAGGGAGGCAGGGCCGGAATGCAAGAAAAGAAATATGCCACACTTGTTTGGTTTCCACGTAAGTGAGCAAGTAGTAGGTAGAATGACTAAGGACAAACAAGAGACTGAACAATTAATGCTATGTCATTAAATATCCACTGGACACCAATTATTCTTTGCTTGGATTTTAAATCACCTAAGTGACAGTCATATATAGAAGTATTACTAACTCTGAAAGTGAAAATATTTTTACATGTAATGATGAAAAGAGCAAGTCTGGATGGAATAGCTCAAGCAGAACAACAGAGATAAGGAGGTTGGGAAAGGCACAGCCACCAACTTTTTTTGGCTAAAGAACAATGTAGATGAGGAGGCGAGGGAGGACTGGAAAGGTGGGTGGTGGGCAGATAATGAAAGGTCTTGGAGGGCTAAGCTGAGGAGCCCAAACTTCATCTGATGGATACTAAATTATTACTAAAAGTTTCTGACCAGACAACTGCCTATTTAAATCAACATGGTAGCAATCTAAGAACTAACATGGAGAAGGTACTGAAGTATGAACTCCTAGTTAAGGAATACCTAGGAAGAAACAATGAAAGCAGGATCACAAGTAATTCAGGTGGGTGTTAAAGCCAGACATTAGAGTTTGAATAATGACTCCAGATTTTAGCAACTGTGTAACCTTGGGCAAATTATTTAACCTCTCTGGGACATAGTCTCCTCAGCTATACAGTAAGAAAAACTATCTTATAGATTTGTTGTAAGGACTAAATGAGATGATACATATACAAGAACACAGAACATAAACCTGAGCCTGGAACACAGTATCTACAAAAGTACTCATAAAATGCCAGCTAACTTTATTCTTAACAGGGTTCTGAAATAGGATGAAAACACTGAGATCATAAAGTGGGGGTTGGCTGGAAGAAGTAAAATCCAAAAGTTTGGAGGTGACCAGCTGCTAAAAGACACATCTGAGGTTTAAACCTTGAAAGGAGAGTATTGATTAAAAGAGATTAGTAAAATAGGAGGAAAAAGATTTGAAGGTACTGCTGGGGCCTATTTTATTACATTTCATTACTTTGTTACCCAAAGACAGATGCCAGAAATAGTCCTTATTAACATAATGGGACATTTCCCTTCTCTCTTGATCAAGTCTGGGGAGACTGTGGAGACAGTGTGTGGCAAGCACCAAAAGGGAAGTCCCCAGGGCTCATCCCAAAAGCTGCTTTACAGTTTGGCAAGAAGATGGACCAAAGGGCCTGTGAGTTATTCAAAGCCCTGCTCAAATCTCACCTACTCTACAGAACATCCTGCAGAACATCCTTTGACGCCCAGCAGCTGCTCCCTCCTCCAGACTCCTATGACTGTAGCACGTGTGGTGGTCTCTCTCTCTCCAACTAGATTACAAACTCCATGAGGGCCTGGCAAGTTCGCCAACTCTCTGTACCCACCACAGACTGAACAAATGCAAACGCTGAGTGTTGTTTAGTGCCCCAGTGTCACTACTGGAAACTAGGGCTACTCCATGAAGTCACAACTAGGCTTATAAGGATGATTAACTGTTACCTGAGAACATGCTGGCAACCCCGAAGTGTCCATAAGACCAGCTCTAGCACTCCAACCTTCTACTTAATGAGAAAGTGAGCAATGATTTCTCAAGCAGTAGGACTTTGGCAGTATCACACATCATTCACCTTTATTGAGTATCTTTGCCAAGTGTGCAAATACAAGCAAGAATACTTCTTGAGGAAGGGCTTATGGGACATTTGTGCACAATTAAAAAGAAAAACAAACAAGGAAGCAAGGCCCAGTGGCTCACACCTATAATTCCAGCACTTTGGGAGGCCAAGGCAGGTGCATCATCTGAGATCAGGAGTTTGAGACCAGCCTGGCCAATATGGTGAAACCCTGTGTCTACTAAAAATACAAAAGTTAGCAGGGTGTGGTGGTGGGTGCCTGTAATCCCAGTTACTTGGGAGGCTGACGCAGGGGAATTGCTTGAACCTGGAAGGCAGAGGTTGCAGTGAGCTGAGATCGCGTCACTGCACTCCAGCCTGGGCGACAGAGTGAGACTCTGTCTCAAAAAAAACTGATTCAAAATAAACAGGAATTGGGTCTTTTCTAAGTGAGATGCTAAAGTTAAAAGGAAACTATTATTTCAGAAATGTAACATATATGTATGCACATATATAAGAACAAATTATATATGTGTGTATACGGTTATGTATGTATATATGTGCATATACAGATGTATATATTTGCATATGTATTTTAAGATATCAAATGGGCCCACAGAAGATGCTTTCTCATCCTTCCCCTTTCCTTTATTTCCCCCATTTTTAAATGGGGAAAAAGGTATATCTATTTTGAAACATACCAAGGAAAGTACAACACAATCGCACCAGCAAATAGTTAAGATAATGCTCATGCCAGTATCTTAACTATATTTTTAAAAAAGCAATATTCAAACAGTATATTAATTGTGAAATACAAAAATTGTTTTAAAATATCTCATATTTCCTGAACTTCAAAAAATAAGTATGCAAAGTATATTCTACTGAATTGCAAAGATAAATTATAATGGCAACTTCATTCTGGATATGATTAACATGATATTATTAAAACCCAAAAATAATTTGGAATTCTATATAACTTGCTGAGTGATCTGGTATTTTACCTATGTCCCATCTAAAAAAATAAAATCTATGAGCCATACTGAAAACTATTTAATGATGGTAAAATTATGCAAATTTGGATAGCCAGAATGCTTATTTCCATAAGCTATTCTAGAATGAAGCAATTATACCAAAAATAGACATCTATGATCATCTTACCCCATGAGAGTGCTTTTCGAGGTCTGCTACCTAGAGCCCCTTACCTGACACAGAGACGGCGTGTGTCCGCATGCCTTGCTTTTCGCTGTTGGCCAACCTGTGACAGACAAGAGCAAAGCTGTAAGCCCTGCAATTTCCCCAGGACCCCACCACTCGGCCTCATCAAGTAGGGAACTGCCTTGGATGAGGAAGACAAAATTTAGACAGGTGATTTCTTTAAAAATTGGATTCTATTAAAATAGCCAGGCTGCTTTAATGCTTTAAAGATCAGAAATTAAAATACACAACTGAAGGAATGTTGAACTGTTGTGAGAAAGATACTCTTTTTTTTTTTTTTTTTGAGACGGAGTCTCGCTCTGTCGCCCAGGCTGGAGTGCAGTGGCGCAATCTCGGCTCACTGCAAGCTCCGCCTCCCGGGCTTACGCCATTCTCCTGCCTCAGCCTCCCGAGTAGCTGGGACCACAGGCACCCGCCACCTCGCCCGGCTAGTTTTTTGTATTTTTTAGTAGAGACGGGGTTTCACCGTGTTCGCCAGGATGGTCTTGATCTCCTGACCTCGTGATCCGCCCGTCTCGGCCTCCCAAAGTGCTGGGATTACAGGCCTGAGCCACCGCGCCCGGCCGAGAAAGATACTCTTGACAATAATTTAAAACAATGCAATACAATTTAATCTGGTATGAATAGGTTAAATAAAAATGTAAATGTAAATGCTACACAGTAAAGGATTGCCCCAAAGTTATAAGAGAAAAACCATACACCTGGAAGTGAATTTAGCTCTCTAAAACATAATATGAAATACTATAGTATGACTGGTCCTTCTTAAACTTACGGCATGTAAAAAATTATCAAGAAATATATTAATATGTACTATTACTTACATACTCAAAAAAGTAATCTCACTGTATCTTGCTACCTGCTTCATGAAATGGTTTAATGCTAGTTTTACATATTTACCCACAAAAAATAAAATTTTGGCCAAAAGTCTTTCTGCCATTTAAAAAATGCAAGTACAGTTAGTAAAACACAAAACACAGGGAAAAAAGGAACCACACAGTCTTTAGATGTCAAAGTTACCTGGTCTTTTTATAAAAGCAAACCTTTTCCAGATGAAATACTGACACTTAAAACAATATAGGTTGAATATCTCTTATTCAAAATGCTTGGAACTAGATAGAGTGTTTCAAATTTCAGATGTTCTGGATTTTGGAATGTCTGCATATACATAATGAGGAACCTAGGGGATAGGACCCAAGTCTAAACATGAAATCTGTTTATGTTTCATATACACCTTATACATGTAACCTGAAAGTAATTCCATACAATATTTTAAATAACTTTGTGCACAAAACAAAGATCTGACTGCAACCCGTTACACATGAGGTCAGGTGAGGAAGTTTCAACTTGCTGCAACATGTTGGTCTCAAAAAGTTTCAAATTTTGGAGCATTTTGAACTTTGAAGTTCCAGATTAGAAATGCTCAACTTGTACATCGTTTTGAAGCACTATAACTATTTAATGTGAAACTGTATAATCTCTATAATAATCACGGCAAACAGCCATAGACTTGTGTTTGTTTTACAGAATTCTCCAAATATTTGAAATTTTATATCTTTAGTATAAAAATTTAATCAAAATTGTTTTCTAACAACTCATTACTTTCTCTTCCATTGCAGCTACATGATTTATCACAACTTACCTTTGAACTATATTGGGCAGTCAGAGGACACACATTTTAAATCAACAAATTACATCATTTCCTTCCTTGTTCTGTTGCCAAAACACTGGGGTTTTCCTTTGTCCGCATCACAATCATGTATGCTGTCGCTAAGCAACTTTATCACGATAGCTTGGATTTCAGCACTTATCTGATCAATAGCAATAATGGTGTCCTGATGCTTTAAGATTTGTGGAAATTCCACTCTTGTAAAGTTTGCTTCATTTATTTAGTTTCCTGTATCTGTTAACACTTCTAATGTACTACCTTCCTCACTCACTTTCATACCTATGTTCACGATTCCTCTATATGTGTGTGTGTCTGTAAGAAATGGGGTGGAGTTTTACGAAGTCACCCAGACTAAAATGTGGTTGCTATTCACAGGCATGATCACAGTACGCCACAGCCTCAAATTCCTGGGCTTCAGTGATCCTCCTGCCTCAGCCTCAGAACCACAGGAACACACCACATTGACCAGCTTTGATTTTAACCCCAAAATTATCCCTTAACTTCCCACAACTAAAGGTACACTAAATAAACATTAGTTCCTGCCCTGATATGACCCCAAATGAACCTCTATCAGACACTGCTGATGCTGTAGAGTGCACTGTCCAAAGCTAGAGGTGCACCAGCCACTTGCAGACCCTGCCTGCGCGAGGCCCATAGTACTGCATATGACCTTGGCTGTCAATAACTCGCCAGGTTGCCCGGGGAGGGCAGACAGGTTAAAAGGCCATGTTTAGGACTCTGGCAATTAATAACTAGAAACGATCATAGGAAAACATGATGGGGATGCTCTCCTGGCTTGTGGGTGGGTCAATGAGGTTTCTACAGGAAGTGATGTAGAATGAGACTTAGAAGATGAGTAGGGCTTAGCAAGGAAAAGCGGGTTGGAAGAAGAGTGAATCATGCAAAGACAAAATACTGGCAAAGACCTTCAGGGAAAAGAAAGGATGTTTGCTCCTGGAATTCAAAAAAAAGTTCAATGTACCTGAGGAATAGTATGAGGAGTAACAAAAACCAAGGCTAAAGTGAGCAGGGAACAATCACACGGGCTCCTGAAAGCTAGGTTAAGAATACTGCAAAGTATCCTAAGAGCAAGAGTAGGTCATCTAAGATATTTAATTAGGAAAGCTTCCTCAAGCTGTAGCACAGAGCACGGATAGGCTAAGGAGCAACACTGGACAGAGACTGATTTAGCAGAAGTACACAGAAAAGAGTTAATGTAGCAGGACTGTGACTGACTTTACACGATTGTCCCTTGCCTGGTATCTGGGAACTCAGATTTTCACGGAGTTGCCACCATCCCCTGACAGGTATGGTACACTATGCCTAAAATGTTTGTACAAAAAATGTGGTTTATGCTGAACTCTTGCTTTCCCTCTGGGAGTCTGGAGTTTGGATGCATGCCAGGCAGAGTGTGCACGTATAAAGAACCCCCAGTAAAAACCCTGGGCACCAAGTCTCTATCGAGCTTTCTCAGTAGGCAACATTTCACACAGGTCGTCATAATCCATTGCTGGGGAATTCAGAATGTCCTGTGGCCTCCATTGGGAAGGGACCCTTGGAAGCTTGTGTCTGGTTTTCCCTGGACTTCACCCCATGCGCCTTCATCCTTTGCTGATTCTGCTTTGTATCTATCTGCTGTAATACATCATAGCTGAGTCTTGTGACTCCTAGATCTTGGGGACCCCCAACACAGGAGTGTACTTGGGTAGCCCAGATAGCTAAACACAGGGGAGACACAGTGGGAAGGTGGTGAAGCAGATGGATCCATTTAGAACATGGAACTGGAGGAAATAGTAATGGACTGGCTACGGAGAACAAGGAGAGGGACAGAACAAAGCTCAGGCCTTACCCTCTCTATTCCAGTGGCCTCTTAGGCTCACTGTTCCTCTTTAGTGTCTTGGAAAGTGCAAACATTTCTGCAAGCACTTACCACACAGCTATAACTGTGTGTTTACCTGTGTATCTGATTGCCTAGATTTTAGCACTCATATCTTAGTCCCCAGTTCCTAGCAAATTGGCTGAGAATATAAAATTATATAAGTTATTTTGGAATTACTATTTGATTCTTTTAATTTTGTAGAGCAACACACCTACTATGAAATTCAGGAAATAAACAAGAAAATTAACATAAATCATTTCTTTTAATTTTCATACTTGTAAAATAGCCAGAATGCCATATATTTTCAGGTTCTTGTAAAGATTAGCAATAACATATGAAGCAAATGTTTAACAACAGACTCTTGACATTATGATTATTCTTTAGCTCTCCCATAGAACTTGAAGGAAAAATTGAAACTTTTTGATTAAGCCTAAATACTTAATAAAATTTAAAACTGACTTGATTTCTTTCTAGAATTGTTTCCTAGTTCCTTGATCATGTATATTGAATTTAATTTTTTTAGGAAAATGAATAAAGCATGGAAATTTCCTTAAACTTCCCAACAAAACAAAATAACAGTAAAAAAAAGCAGTACTTACTTTGGTATTGATGGCAAAGCCCGTTCACCTTCTGCGGGGAAAAAGACAAGAGATGTATAAGGCTCTTTTCACTCCTTTTGAAAAGATGGTGCCTAGATTCAGGGAGGAAGGATGAGGCCTATGTTGGTATTCCAGCAATGACCCTTTAAAGAAAGTTGCTACACTGTCTACCTTAGGTTCTCATGGTTTTATTTTCAATATTTATAACAAACATACACTGACTATTAGATACAATTGTTTAAAGGGTACTTGTTGCGGGAAGTCAGGGACCCCGAACGGAGGGACCAGCTGAAGCCGCGGCAGAAGAACATAAATTGTGAAGATTTCACGGACATTTATTAGTTCCCCAAATTAATACTTTTATAATTTCTTATGCCTGTATTTACTGCAGTCTCTGAACATAAATTGTGAAGATTTTGTGGACACTTATCACTTCCCCAATCAATACCCTTGTGATTTCCTATGCCTATCTTTACTTTAATCTCTTAATCCCTTCAGTCATCTTCTTCGTAAGCTGAGGAGGATGAATGTAGCCTCAGGACCCTGTGAGGACTGTGTCAACTGCACAAATTGTTTGTAGAGCATGTGTGTTTGAACAATATGAAATCTGGGCATCTTAAAAAAGAACAGGTTAACAGCGATGTTCAGGGAACAAGAGAGGTAACTTTGAACTGGCCGGAACACAGCCATATTTCTCCTCTTTCAAAAGCAAATAGGAGAAATATCGCTGAATTCTTTTTCTCAGCAAGGAACATCCCTGAGAAACAGAATGCGCCCTGAGGGTAGGCCTATGAACGACCCCCTAAAGGCGTGCCATCTTTTATGGTCGAAGCTAAAGGGATGAAATAAGCCCCGGTCTCCTGTACCACTCCCAGGCTTATTAGGACAAGGAAAATTCCCACCTAATAAATTTTGGTCAGGCAGGTTGTCTGCTCTCAAACCCTGTTTCCTGATAAGAGAAACTATTCCAATCAATAGAAAAAGAGGGAATCCTCCCTAACTCATTTTATGAGGCCAACATCATCCTGATACCAAAGCCTGGCAGAGACACAACAAAAAAAAGAGAATTTTAGACCAATATCCCTGATGAACATTGATGCAAAAATCCTCAATAAAATACTGGCAAACCGGATCCAGCAGCACATCAAAAAGCTTATCTACCATGATCAAGTGGGCTTCATCCCTGGGATGCAAGGCTGGTTCAACATACGCAAATCAATAAACGTAATCCAGCATATAAACAGAACCAAAGACAAAAACCACATGATTATCTCAATAGATGCAGAAAAGGCCTTTGACAAAATTCAACAGCCCTTCATGCTAAAAACGCTCAATAAATTCGGTATTGATGGAACGTATCTCAAAATCATAAGAGGTATTTATGACAAACCCACAGCCAATATCATACTGAATGGGCAAAAACTGGAAGCGTTCCCTTTGAAAACTGGCACAAGACAGGGATGCCCTCTCTCACCACTCCTATTCAACATAGTGTTGGAAGTTCTGGCTAGGGCAATCAGGCAAGAGAAAGAAATAAAGAGTATTCAGTTAGGAAAAGAAGTCGTCAAATTGTCCCTGTTTGCAGATGACATGATTGTATATTTAG
This sequence comes from Papio anubis, assembly GCF_008728515.1. NCBI lineage: Eukaryota > Metazoa > Chordata > Mammalia > Primates > Cercopithecidae > Papio > Papio anubis. The sequence continues at coordinate 135,977,923 of NC_044983.1, forward strand.
AAAACCCCATTGTCTCAGCCCAAAATCTCCTTAAGCTGATAAGAAACTTCAGCAGGATACAAAATAAATGTGCAAAAAGTCTCAGGATACAAAATAAATGTGCAAAAATCACAAGCATTCTTATACACCAGTAACAGACAAACAGAGAGCCAAATCATGAATGAACTTCCATTCACAATTGCTTCAAAGAGAATAAAATGCCAAGGAATCCAACTTACAAGGGATGTGAAGGACCTCTTCAAGAACTACAAACCACTGCTCAGTGAAATAAAAGAGGACACAAACAAATGGAAGAACATACCATGCTCATGGATAGGAAGAATCAATATCGTGAAAATGGCCATACTGCCCAAGGTAATTTATAGATTCAATGCCATCCCCATCAAGCTACCAATAAGTTTCTTCACAGGATTGGAAAAAACTGCTTTAAAGTTCATATGGAAGCAAAAAAGAGCTCGCATTGCCAAGACAATCCTAAGTCAAAAGAACAAAGCTGGAGGTATCACGCTACCTGACTTCAAACTATGCTACAAGGCTACAGTAACCAAAACAGCATGGTACTGGTACCAAAACAGAGATATAGACCAATGGAACAGAACAGAGCCCTCAGAAATAATACCACACATCTACAGCCACCTGATCATTGACAAACCTGACAAAAACAAGAAATGGGGAAAGGATTCCCTATTTAATAAATGGTGCTGGGAAAATTGGCTAGCCATAAGTAGAAAGTTGAAACTGGATCCTTTCCTTACTCCTTATATGAAAATTAATTCAAGATGGATTAGAGATTTAAACGTTAGACCTAATACCATAAAAACCCTAGAAGAAAACCTAGGTAGTATCATTCAGGACATAGGCATGGGCAAGGACTTCATGTCTAAAACACCAAAAGCAACGGCAACAAAAGCCAAAATTGACAAACGGGATCTAATTAAACTAAAGAGCTTCTGCACAGCAAAAGAAACTACCATCAGAGTGAACAGGCAACCTACAGAATGGGAGAAAATTTTTGCAATCTACTCATCTGACAAAGGGCTAATATCTAGAACCTACAAAGAACTCAAACAAATTTACAAGAAAAAAACAAACAACCCCATCAAAAAGTGGGCAAAGGATATGAACAGACATTTCTCAAAAGAAGACATTCATACAGCCAACAGACAGATGAAAAAATGCTCATCATCACTGGCCATCAGAGAAATGCCAATCAAAACCACAATGAGATACCATCTCACACCAGTTAGAATGGCAATCATTAAACAGGAAACAACAGGTGCTGGAGAGGATGTGGAGAAATAGGAACACTTTTACACTGTTGGTGGGGTTGTAAACTAGTTCAACCATTGTGGAAAACAGTATGGCGATTCCTCAAGGATCTAGAACTAGAAGTACCATATGACCCAGCCATCCCATTACTGGGTATATACCCAAAGGATTATAAATCATGCTGCTATAAAGACACATGCACACGTATGTTTATTGCAGCACTATTCACAATAGCAAAGACTTGGAATCAACCCAAATGTCCATCAGTGACAGACTGGATTAAGAAAATGTGCACATATACACCATGGAATACTCTGCAGCCATAAAAAAGGATGAATTTGTGTCCTTTGTAGGGACATGGATGTAGCTGGAAACCATCATTCTCAGCAAACTATCGCAAGAACAGAAAACCAAACACCGCATGTTCTCACTCATAGGTGGGAACTGAACAATGAGATCACTTGGACTTGTGAAGGGAAACATCACACACCACGGCCTATCACGGGGAGAGGGGAGGGGGGAGGGATGGCATTGGGAGTTATATCTGATGTAAATGACGAGTTGATGGGTGCTGACGAGTTGATGGGTGCAGCACACCAACACGGCACAAGTATACATATGTAACAAACCTGCATGTTATGCACATGTACCCTAGAACTTAAAGTATAATAATAATTTTTTAAAAAGATGTTATCAATGACATTGTGTGCCCGAAACTTCATTAGCAATTTTAATTTCGCCCCATCCTGTGGTCCTGTGATCTCGCCCTGCCTCCATTTGCTTTGTGATATTTTATTACCTTGTGAAGTATGTGATCTGTGTGACCCACATCCTATTCGTGCACTCCCTCCCCTTTTGAAAATCGCTAATAAAAAGTTGCTGGTTTTATGCTCAGGGAACATCACAGAATCTGCCGACATGTGACATCCGGCTTTTTTTTTTTTTTTTTTTGAGACGGAGTCTTGCTCTGTGCCCCAGGCTGAAGTGCAGTGGCCAGATCTCGGCTCACTGCAAGCTCCGCCCCCCGGATTCACGCCATTCTCCTGCCTCAGCCTCCCGAGTAGCTGGGACTACAGGCGCCCGCCACCTCGCCCGGCTAATTTTCTTGTATTTTTAGTAGAGACAGGGTTTCACCGTGTTAGCCAGGATGGTCTCGATCTCCTGACCTCGTGATCCGCCCGTCTCGGCCTCCCAAAGTGCTGGGATTACAGGCTTCAGCCACCGCGCCTGGCCGACATCCAGCTTTAAATTTCTCTCTCTTGTGCTCTTTCCCTTTATTTCTCAAACTAGCCGAGACACTTAGGAAATAGAAAAGAACCCAGGTTAACCATCGGGAGTGGGTTCTCCCGATACATATGGCCTAATCCTAATAAAGAACTAAGATGCTAAGTTGGTAAAAGACTTCGTTCGCAGGAAACTAAAAGATGAAGGGTTTCTTAAGATTAGTCAACACTCCTTGTCAAAGGACCAGGCATTTTGCATTTTGATAAAACTACTCACTAGTAACAACAGACAAACCTGTGCAGGAAGCACAGAGAAACAGAAGGAAAACAATTCCACAGGTGTGTGTGGCTGCCAATGGAATGAATGTATAAAAGAAGTCAAGTCTCGGAGCTGTCACCCAAAGGAGCCGTGCACGTGGCTGGCTGGAAGGTGAGCCAGGCAGCTATCTACAGAGTCCAGGGTGAGCTCCCTTTTTGCTGAGCAGGACACAGTGACTGGCTCATGCTGGCCTGACCACAGTGAAGCTGAGGACTTTGTTCAATGGTGAGGGAGACTCTTTCTTTCCTGCAGCCTTAATTTTGCAAACCAGGAAACATGGAGCCCTCCCTGGTTTAACCTCTTTAATTTGAATTAATGTAACAGCCCCCTAACCGGTCCTCTCTTCCAATCCATCTGAGCTAAATGATTTCAGAATAAACTTCCCAAATTACAAATTCATCAACCAAGCAAGTTATTATGCTTAACATTTTAGTGTCTCTCAAAAACTTTCAGGATGAGATTTAAACACCCCAGCTTAATTTACGAGGCACTGCTTCACTTCTCTCAGCACACAAACATTGCTCTGGCTGTCATCTTTGCATTGTGTCTGTAGAGTGGCATGGGAGGCTGAGGAGGCATCCATCTACCACTCACCACTCTCGTGCCCTTCTAGGCAGCTCCTTGGTGACACCTCTTGTGTAGTCACACTTGCTGTCCACAGTTCCTCTCCTTGCATTTGCCCTTGAATTCATTCTAATCAGTTCCCCCCACCCCCATACACGGAAAATACTCTTTCAGCATCTCCAATGACATCTGCCTTGCTAAACCCAATTGTTCACTTACAGTTAGCAATTAACACAGCTGATCACTCTGTCCTTCTGAGAGCTTCCCACCCTGGGCCTCCTGAACCTTGTACTATATTCTCATGGTTTTCTTCTGTCCTCTCAGGGCACCTCTTCTTCGTCTTCTTTATTGGTTCCTCCTTATCTCCTTGGCCTGAAGATTAGATAACCCAGTGCTCACACCTGTACCTCTTAACCTCACTTCCTTGGTAACCTCATCCAGTTTCAAAGCGTCAAATACCACCCACACTTTGCAGCTCCCAAACGCATACCTCTAGCTTGGACCTCTCGCCTGACCTGAACTTCTCCATCTGGTTGTCTACCTGACACCTCCCTCTGGATGTCTGAAGGTTGCTGGGACTTGCCGATATTCAGAACTGAGTCCTGGTGGGTGCACCTGCATACTACCCATTGTTCACGTGGAGCCAGCAGTCATCACAGGGCCTCGCTGCTCCCCAATCCATACCCAGTGTAGCAAATGCGAGGCTTTACTATCCAACTCTATCCAAAGTCCTCTTACTTGTCACTGTCATTCCAGAACCCCTGACCCAAACATCACTTGCCTACATCATGGTAATAGGCTCCTGATTGGTCCCTCTACTTTATCTGTACCCAGGCTGACCTACCGTGGTCTATTCTCAGCACGGCAGCCAGAGTACTTATTCTAGAACATAAACCAGATCACATTAACTCCTCTCTTCACACCCTCCAATGGCTTCCCAAATCACTGCGTACAAGCCAAAGCCCTTACAATGCCTTTACATCCTGACCAACCACCAGCCCTGGGATCACCCCCCTAGGCATTCTAGTGACTTGGGTCTCTGCTGTTCCAGGTATGCTTCCTAGCACTCCCCAGCCTTTAATAGGGAATAGCCAAATATCCTTGTAGGTTCTGTTTTCCATCCCTTCAGGTGCGACTCTCTCAGTGGGACCTTCCCTGACAACCTTATTTAAAATTGTATCCCTTACGTTCTTCCCTGTCTTATTTTTCTCGATACAGCTCAACACCATTTGATATATTATATGCTACAGTATTTATTTTCTCTATTAATTTACTCTGTTTATTGCATGTACGTCCTCACCTACAAGAAATTGCCATGCATGCAAAACCTTGTCTATTTTGTTTGCTGCTACAACCTCTATCCTAGAACTGTGCCTGGAAAATGGGAGGAGCTCAACAACTACATGTTGAAAGCATGCAGTGTTTGGTCTGGCCAATCTGGCTTTTCGGTATTACTCGTCACTATTCCCTGATTCTATACTGCTGCACACTGTATTCCCCTGAACATACCACACATGCCTTGAAAGGTGCTCTTCCTTCATTCGGGTAGAAACATTCCTCAATATTTCAAAGCTCAATTCAAGTTCTATTTCCTGCAGGGAGTCCTTCCTGGAATACCTCAGTCTGCACTGAGTGGCATCCTCTATGTTTCTGCTGCATCCACAGAGTATTTGCCACATATCATACTTCTCCACAGACTATTCAACCTGCCTAAGGTTACGGTAAGACTTAAGCTGCCCAATGGCATCCCTAATACCTAGCAGAGTATCTGGCACTTGGGAGACTCTCCGACCACTGTTTGGTAAAGAAAGAAAAAAATCAGCCTAGGACCCCATGTTACTCTTTCTGAAAAACTGTTTAATTCTTCTAATTTGCAGAGATGGTTGTGAGGGTTAACGCTGTATATATACAACTCACTGCACATCATAGGAATTCAAGCCAAACTGCAAACCATCACTTGTTGACATTTTGAACATCTATTTCAAGCAAAATAACCAAGTCACACCAGGAAGACCAAATTCAGAGTAACTGAAAAGACCTGATAAGTTTATTATCCCATGAACATGACCACCACTCACCACCAGCACCACCACCTTACTCATACCCAAACTGTTAATAATATAGCCCTTCAAATGACACATTAGTGTGATTTCTGTTTGCACGCTGTTGAAATTTCTATTTCCTGAAAGAAAAAGGAATCCATTATTATATTTTTGGCTAATAGGAGACTTCCTAAGTAGCTGGGCGTGGGTGGAAAGGCAGGTATAAAGAAGGAGATAAGCAACAGAAGGATTCTGAGAGAATACTTTTATAAAGAGAATAATGGAATACAGAAAAATGGCAACAGACACCATCAGTAGAAGCAGCATTTAAGAAAACCCTAAGGACTCACTACCTAAAATGTCTAATTCTAGGAGTTAATGTTTTTGTTCAAATGTACTTCCATTCTTCTTAGAAGTCTTAACTGAAACTGGTGACTTAACTTACCAGACTTTTTAATGCTTATAAATACAAAAGTTTGGAGACATACACACACATTTACATGTAGGTTTTTAATACATTAATAGAGCTATTTTTTAAACAGCTGTGTAGTATTACATCATGTATGCATGCTCCCTCATTTATTAATTTTTGCTCATTTTTTGCTATTATAAACAATGCAATAGTGAATATCCTCCTCAGGTCAGTGGTTTGCATGACTGATTTCCAAGAGGCAGACAAATGGGCAGAATACTCCTAAACTGTCTTCTGAAAATGTACCAATTTACAATGACACAAGCATGAGAGTGTATTCTCCAGAAGTCTTGCCAGAGGTGGTTATCAGGTTTCTTTAGTCAACGTAGTAAATATAAAATGAAATATATCACTGTATCCATATATTCACTGAACATTTGTGTGTCCATTCCTCTAAAAGGTAACCCATTTTTATACTAGCTTGTCTTTTACTGAATGAGCTGGAAGAATACTTGAAAATGAGAAATTTTAATTACTTGTTATATGTGTCATACATATTTTCCCCTGTCATCATAGCTTTAAAAATGTTACCTTGTACTAAACAAATTGTTTTAATTATGTAATTGTGCTCACTTCAGCAGCACATAAGTGTTTTAATTATGTAATTAAATATAACAATTTCATTTTTATATCTTTCGGAATTTGTCATGCTTAGAAGCATTCACTCCCTCCCTTGAAATGTACAGTATTCACCATCATTCTATACATAGAAAACCTACTTAAAATTATGTAATTACAACTCTATATTACACTATTCACTTTCCTCTGAAAAAATATTACTACAGAATTTTACTAACACTGCAAAATTGATTGTAAACTTTCTTTCAGGTAAGGTGTAGATTAGATAATGTCCTACAGTAAGGGCCAAGGTTATGCAGACTGTGGTGGAATGTAGTCCAGGACAATTTGGCTTGTGGCTCTTACTATAGTCTCCCCAGTAAAATCACCTTTTATTTTTATTTTTTTTTAATTAACTTATTTTTTTTTAGATACAGTGTGCCCAGGATGGTCTCAGATACCTGGCCTCAGGGATTCTCCTGTGCAGCTGGAATTACAGACATGAGCCACTATGACAAGGTAACATCCCTTTTAAAAAGCACTTTATAAATCCAAAGTAACTACGGTAGATCAAAGAACTAACAAAATGCATCTGGGCACACCCAGTTCACATGCAGAATGTACTGATCACTTATTACTGTCATGCTATGTTATGCATATACACGTATACATGTATAAGTAGTTTATGATCTAGAGAAGACAGATGGGCATATATAATTATTATGTAAAGCATGTTTCCAGGAAAATGGTACATTAGAGTTGTAGAAACATGTTTAACATTTGAATTCTTAAAAAATCTCAATTAAAAGATGCACATGTGCTGTGTCAACATGTATTTCTAACTACAACCCACTAAAGATGTTTGATGTTTGCCTTTAATATTATTTTAACTAGGCAATATATCTTCACCTTAGGGATCTACGATGAAATAGTTATGTAATACATAAACATGCTATGATTGAGAATAAGAAAATTATCAAGTTTAATAATTCATTTTATAAAGACAATATAAAATTGGAAACAACCAATACCCTATCTAGCTTTTCATGACAAGTATTTTCATTAATGCTCTTTTCATATGAACAAATAGCTTAAAAAGCATCAAATTTCATGTTTTGATATCAAAATGTTTCTCCCTAGAGATCAAAAAAAGCTAGCTAATAGCAAAATCAATATAGGACGATGTTTACGTTTTAAACATGGAAGGCTCATTTAATGCCTGACATACCAATGTTATTTTTAAATGTGTATTTCAAGGACCTTTTGGTAAACTGAAGATAAAAGATAAAAAATTGTTTACTAAAAAGGAAATGGTCAATCTATCACATTTAACATTTTTCCTAAATTGCTATCTTTATGTAGAGAAATTATCTGAAAACATTTAAATAATATTTATAAGGCATATACTCCTGTTTAAAGTATAAAGTGTGACACTGGAAGAAGAAAATGTCAAAAATAAAAATAAAAAATAAAGCACAAAGTGAAAAATCAAGACCTATAAGCTGCAAAGGCTTTAACTGAGAGTAACTTTAGAGATTTCTGAAAGCAACTTCATTCCTCTGTTTTATACAAAGAAAACTTAGGAAAAATATACGAATAGGCCTTACTGGTGCGATCACTGTGGGAAAAACACTTTTTCTCTAGAAAAAGCCACGTCCTGGAATCACACAGATTTATGTTTACTCAGCGAAGGCTCACGGCTTCAGCTGCTGTTTTCAGGGCACAGCGCCATCACTTACCTCTTTTGAGATATATAAATAAAGGGTCCAATGACTCCTCTCTACAAAACACACAACACACACATATACCTCCCATGCAAACACCATCCCTTTCTCAAACTGCTTTGTAAACAGAGTACTTCCCTGCTGGGCAAGGCTGGATCCTCTGCATTTCTATCTGCTTCACTTGGGCTTTGGCCTTTTCTCTATCCTCATCACTGTTTAATACAATTCTGCTGACTTGAACACACACCACACAGCACTTCAGGATTTTTTTTTCCCTCTACAATCATCCTAGTCACTGAGGTGAGTGCTAGAAAGGGTCTTGGCAATAAGGACAAAACCCACATTCAGAGTCCCCACTTCCACAGTGTGAGCTCCTTTACAGTTACTCTTTAGGACGTGTCTAACAACCCTACAAAGTAGGTATCATTCTTTTACAGATGAGGTATCTCAAAGTCTAGGTTAATACAGTGTCAAGATCAGACTAAACTAGTAGCAACAACAGGAACAACAATATAACTAAAATCTATGAGCATCAAGTGTGCTAGGCATAGTTCCAAGCCTATAAACAAATAAGTCCTTTATCCTCCTAATACCATAGAAGACAGTTACTGTTCTTCATGTTTGACAGATAACAGAACTGAGGCACAGAAAAGTAATTTATAGATGGTGTCACAGAGGACTCATGATTTGAACTTAAGTCCCATAATTTCCAAATTCAGTCTTTTCCTGCTTCACATTATGTATGCTATTATCCTGCTGGGAATATTTTCATTTGATTCCTTCAGAAATCCAAATCCTCAAAAGCATTCCTCATTATATGCTTTAGAAACTCCGCACCGTTTTCATAGTGATGTTTCTAGGATATTTATTCATTCTAATCTTTGATTTTTTAAAGATTCATGACTTAGAATGTATTTTAGTCTTCAAATGGTCTAAGCTTTTGAGATATATAAGAAAAAATAGAAAGGATACTTTATTTACAGTGAGTTACAAGGGATTCCTTTTTTTAAACCCAGAATTTTATTTAAACCCAAAAGTTTAAAAATACTAATGTATTTAAAAATAGTAATGGTAATTTAGAAAATCCTCTAAGTAGGTAGCTCAAAACACATACAATGTTTTTTTTTTAGGCTCTATTCAAACCCAGCTCCCAGCTTGTGGAAGGTGTGAAATGGATCACCATCCCTAGAAAAGTAAGTACTCAGATTATACTGAGTTGAATTATTCATTTGGTTTTCATTTTTACAGTTACCTAAAAGAGGATAAACAGGCTGTTACGGGCAAGCTCAGCTAAATATTTGGTAGAAATGTAATTGGGAATGCTCAGAAACAGCACCTCACCTTTCTGGGGTCTGATGATAAATGACTGCGAGGCTCCATTCACCAGCCGGCAATACCCATCTATCAGGTCAGCCATATTCTCCGCAATGGTTAGGGATGGTGCCGTCACTGTCAGAGGCTAAAGGAGAATAGACCAAGAAAACAGACTTTATTGTTCTTCCCTGTAAGCAAAGGGCAGCTGTGCTATGACATCAGACATCTCTATACACTTGAAAACAGAGAAGAGTGGGAATGAAACAAGATTTGTCATAAGATTTGAGAAAGGAAATCTGATATTTAAGGACATTATTCCTAGAATATGTGACAAACGCAAACCCAGATGAAAACAGAAAAATCTTTTAAACTGGGGCTCTAGAATAAATATAGATGAAAAAAATATTTTCCTTCAGAATGTCTGGCCCCTCTGGCATACTCCAGTTAAGGGAAGAATTTAGACAATTAGCAAGTTAAAGTATGACTTCTATCAGAAACTCATGTGGACTACATTTTTTATCAACCATCCATCATAATTTCTAATGTAAAAGAAAATTAGTATTTGTTTAATCTCCAGAATCAACAAGAGTTCCTAGAGCCCCTCAGATGTCACCAAACTCACAGAAACACAGGGCAGAAGAGTGGTGAGGCATCCGCCTAAGTGAGGAGTGCTGCAAATAAAGCCACCCAGAGAACTGGCCATAACAGACCAAAGAATCCTGGTGTGCTGATGGAAACAGATGAGCTTCAAAAAACATGCTTTACACACCAGCACAACCGTGTGTGCCACCAGACTGTCCAGATCCTTTCACACATGAGTGTATTTTCTCCATCTTGCAGAAAGGACCACATTAGGCAGCATTTGACAAATGGCTCTTTCTCGTGCCACTTGTTTTAAATCACTGTTGCCTGTTAATAGGCTTTGGATCCAGACTGTTTGGGTATGAACCCCATCTCTGTCAATTACTTGATGTGGCCAACCTGTTATGCCCCAGTTTCCTCAACTACAGAATGGGGTTAACCAAAGTATATCAAAGTATCTACTTCCTTGGTTGTGAGAATGACACAGCTTCTCTTGGCTTCTGCATAAAGAACCACGGGTAGCATGTGCCCAGTCTCAGGTACTGCTGCTGTTATAATTATTATAATCATATAATAATAATTATTATAATCATGTAATAATTATTTCTACCCAGAGAATACCATGGACAACACAGTGTGGAAATTAACTCAGTTTACAGTATATATACAGTCAATGCACCACATAACAACGTTCTGGTCAATGATGGTCCACATACACAATGGTGGTTCCATAAGATTTATATAATGGAGCTAAGAATTCCTATTGCCGGGTATGCCATAGCCATCCTGAAGTTGTAATGCTCATGTTTGTGGTGAAGCTGCTGTAAAAAAAATCTACTGTGCTGCAGTCTTATAAAAGTACAGCACATACAACTATGGACACCACATAATACTGGATAATGACTATGTTACTGGTTTATGTATTTACTGTTTTGTTTTGGTTTTTTTTAATAGAGTGTATTTTTACTTATTTTTTTAAAAAAAAGTTAATTGTAAAACAGTCTCGCGCAGGGCTTCTAGGCAGTATTCCAGAAGGCAGCACTGATCTCATAGGAGGTGACAGCTTCATGGGTTACTGCCTTTGAAGACCTCCCAGTGGGACAAGATGTGGAGGTAGAAGATGGTGATATGGATATTCCTGACCTTATGCAGGCCTAGGCTAGTGTGTATGTTTGTGTCTTACTTTTTAACAAAAATTTTAAAAAGTAAAACAGAAAATCATTTTAAAACTAGAAAAAAGCTTACACAATAAGTATGTAAAAAAAGAAAATATTTTTGTACAGCTGTACAATATATTTAAAACTAATTGTTATTACGAGTCAAAAAAGCTGAAAAAAATCAGTTTATAAAATATAAAAGTTACAGTAAGCTAATATTTACTACTAAAGAAAAAGGTTTTAAAAATAAATTGAAGTATATGGTGTATACTTCATATACAGTATGTACAGTGTTTATAGTCTACAGTAGTGCACAGTAATGTCGTAGATCTTCACATTCACCCTCCATTCACTCACTGACTCACCCACAGCAGCTTCCAATCCTGCAAGCTACACTCATGGTAAGGGCTCTATACAGGTATACCATTTTTTATCTTTTATACTGTATTTTTACTGTGCCTTTTCTATGTTTACATATATTTAGAGATACAAATACCACTGTGTTACAATTGCCTGAATTATTCAGTATAATAATATGCTATACAGGTTTGTAGCTTAGGGGCAACAGGCTATATTGTATAGCCTAGGTGTATAGCAGGCTACAACCATCTTAGGTTTGTGTAAGAACAGTCTCTGATGTTTGCATAACAAAGAAATCAGGGAATTAGGTATTTCTCTGAATGTATCTGTTGTTAAGCAAAACATGACTGTACATATAATTCCAAGAAGTTAATTTCCTTGGTACTTGATGATAATCCTTTTTTTTTTTTTTTGAGACACAGTCTTGCTCTGTCACCCAGGGTGGAGTGCAGTTGTGCCATCTTGGCTCACTGCAATCTCTGCCTCCAGGGTTCAAGAGATTCTTGTGCCTCAGCCTCGCAAGTAGCTGGGATTACACATGTGCACCACCATGCCTGGTTCATCTTTGTATTTTTAATAGAGACACGGTTTCACCATGTGACCCCACGCCTCTAGTGAACAGCCCTCCCTAGCCTCCCAAAGTGCTGGGATTACAGGTGTGGGCCATGGTACCTGGCCTGATTATAATCTTTAATCATCATTATCTTTACAATAATGTTCTTCAATGATTTTTAAATCTGTCTCCTGTCCTATTCTTGGGGATATTTAATCATTATTATTTGTAATGTAACCCTTTCAATATGTAAGAAAGTTGTGATTCTGATGATCCATGAAAACTTCATCCTTTTCATAAAGAAGTCAATAGTTCTAAAACACCACTATGTTACCATTTTCCCTTAATGATGAATGTAACAGTTCCTTACCTCGGGTGCACCTGCTATTTTTAGTTGTAGCATTCCTTTTCTGTCCTTATCTTCACTGTTTGAATACTGAATGGTCTGCACTTGAGTGAAGTCAGCAAGATGTGTGGGCTATAAAAAGGAAAGGTAAAATCTTTAGACTATGGATAAAAAACTCATTTCACGGAGTCTGTAAATGTTCTGTGAAATCCTTGTTGTCCCGAAAACATCCTCCCTAAGACTGAAGGTCTGGGGAAAAAACCAGATTCTCCATGCTGCCCCAGGGGAGCAGCCATGAGACTGTCTCCTGCACTTCAAGGTCAGGTCCAGGTCTGCCCTCTGTGATGTGCTGAGGAGACCCATATGTGAGTCGGATGAGTGAGAGTACAGCTACCACCGAGAGAGAACAGAAGATAAAGGAAGGAGGGAAGCTGAAGCAACCTTTGGCCTGACTCGTTTGCCAGCCTGGGAGGAAACATATGGAATTCTTAGAGAGAACATTCTGCTCCCATTCCCAAAGAAAGAGGATCTGGGATTACTCTCCATGCACCCTGGGCTACAGTAAGTTCTAAAACTTGCTGGAGTTCTGTAGCTAGGGAGACAGTAGGTATCCAAAGGGCCCTTCCCAATACAGAATAACCTCTTAAGACATGCCAGGAGAGTCTATGGTCATTTTCCTAAATAGTATAAACTTTTGCTTCTTTTTTTTTCTTTTCCTTCTATTACTGCTGAACAAATTAATAAACACTCTCCTTCTTAAAAAGAAAAAAAATAGAGTTGGGAGCAATGGCTCACATCTATAATCCCAGTACTTTGAGGGGCTGAGGTGGGATGATCCCTTGAGGCCAGGAGTTCAAGCAGCCTGGGCAAAATAGTGAGACCCTTTCTCTACCAGAAAAAAAAAAAAAAAAAAAAATTAGCTAGGCATGGTGGTCTGTGCCTGTAGACCCAGCTACTTAGGAGGCTGAGTCTGCACTAGTGCACTCTAGCTTGGGCAACTCAGTGAGACCCTTCCTCAAAAAAATACATATAGAAGATACATGTATCTTCCACCCTTCTAGCATCTCATGAGGATGATCATTTTGCGTGTGAAGATTCCTATACATTTCTTCAAAACAGTTTGCTTGCTTAAGGCCACTCTGACAGCTAATACCCCTTCTCATTTCATGGAGAACAGATGATGCCACTACAACTGAGTTGGAATTGTTCAAAAAAAGATTCACACTGAGCTGCCCTTCCCAGCAAAGCATCTTCCTGCGCTGTTTGTAGGGACGTATGTTTTGCAGGGCTCCTGTCTTCCCCTAGGAGGCCACAGGCAGTCCTCCATTCTCTGGGCCTAGGCTTCTCCACAGCATGTCCCACAGTCCCTCTGCATATTCTTCCCGCTGATCCTCTGGGACATCCTGCCCTTTTGGGGTCTCTTCCATCTCATTGGTCTCTCTTTCCCAGTTCTTTTTATTGGCTTCTCTCCTACTCAATCTATAAATGTGAAAGGGCTGCACAGCTCTGTGCTGGGTGGGCCCTGTTATTCCCCCTAGTTGTGCCATGGCAAACGAATACCATACAGTCCTGGCGCATTAAGTACCATCTCCAGCCCTGACATCTCCCTGGAACTCAGACTCATGCATCCAACTCCCTATGTCATATTACCACATGGGCGTCTGTGAGAGATTACTAACAACATAGTCAAAAGGGTACTCTCTCAAAACATGTTCTTCCTCCAGGCTTCCTGACTTCAATAAAAAGCATCACATTTGGCCGGGCGTGGTGGCTCACGCCTGTAACCCCAGCACTTTGGTAGGATGAGGCGAGCGGATCATGAGGTCAGCAGATTGAGACCATCCTGGTCAACACGGTGAAACCCCGTCTCTACTAAAAATACAAAAATTAGCTGGACGTGGTGGCATGTGCCTGTAATCACAGCTACTCGGCAGGCTGAGGCAGGAGAAACACTTGAACCACAGAGTTGGAGACTGCAGTGAGCCAAGATCATGCCACTACACTCCAAAAATAAAGGCATTCTCACTGATCCTTCTCCCTTTCCCCATTATCCAATCTCTCCACAAGTCCCTGGCAACTTCAGCTCCAAACATCCAGAATCCATGTGTTTATTATTTCCCATCTTCACAGTTGTCACTATGGTCCAGGCCACCATATGATATCCTGCTTAGAGTCCTGCCATTTTTCCTAACTGGTTTCCCTTCATCCATGCTACAATATAATGTCCCTACCTGGAAGCCAGATCATATCACTCCCCTGCTTAAAAAGGTACAATACAAAGCATCATAACTTACATGATTTACACAGCATGACTTCTATCAGCAAACTGTCTACATGATTTGACCCCTGCCTGCCTCTCTGACCTAATTTACTGTTATGATCTTGTCTTGATGATATGTGCTCTAGTTTCGTTGGGGTAGAACCATTTCAGGGGTAGGCTGTTTTTAGTTGACCAAATAATAAGGAATATGAAAGATAACCAAGGGTGCTAGATGTCACGTGAAGCATGGGTAATTCCTGCACAATAAAAAATTGTCCTGTATCCTCAATGGCTTTCAAATATCCTGGTGTGTATTTATGTCAGTGCAAAATTTGACTCTAGAAACAAAGTCTGTTTAAAACCACAAAGTATGCTCTGCATTGAATTTTCCAGCAACGCAACTTATGTGTAACGCAAGGGAATCCTATATTATGCTGTTTTTGAAGTTTTATTAGGAGTCGCTCACCGTTTTGGAGAATGACACCACCAAGGGTAAGACTTGCTATAGTTATTTTGGTCAGTGACACAATGCACCTGTATCAGTTTGCATCTGTAGCTACTGCATGCACGTATGTAACAGAAGATGTCAGAGGATCCTTTCAACAGACTGAGAGCTGAACATCATTATGTTGGTGGTGACACATGAAATGAGGAATACTATCTCAATTAGTCCTTGTTATTGCTATCTCATAATTTAAGAAAAAATTCGAAGGCATAGTAAGACATCTAGATTATGGAAATTACATTTTTTTAAATTGTTTTTCTGCCTCATTCTGGCATTATTCCCCAAGGTCAGCCACATTAATTTTCCCTATCACTTTCCTATCCCATTTGTATGGAGTGACTTCTGATTGCCCTCCCTCAAATTAAAAGTCATTACTAAGTGGGTGCATCTGACTATAGTGCCTTCCAATGTATTGTGCTGAACTTTTAGATACTGATAAGAGATTTAAAAAAATTATTTGAGTAGGGGAATAACATGCTCTGTAATTTTAATTTCAGGATAGCAAAAGATAATTTAAAACATGTTATAAAGAGAACAGGGGTAACAGGGGCTGGCAGTGCCCACCTACTCTAAATCAAACACTCAGATACTCTCTCTCATACCACCCTACTATAGCCCTTTAGCACAATCACATTATTTATATTGCTTATTTTCTTTCTTATATTCTATTTTATAACTAGAAGGAAAGCCCCATGAGGATGGGAGTATCATGTCCACCTTGTCCACCACCAGATTACACGGAAGCAGGGCCATGCCTGGCATGTAAGTGAATGAAGTATGAGAAGTTATTAGGTGCGAGACTGTGTTCCAAGTATCAGAAATACGGCAGCAAACAATGATAACATGAATCCAGACTTGAAGCAAATATTGCACAAGTAAACCATTACAACTGTGATAAGGACTATAACAAAGCAATACACGGTGCTGTATAAAAATATCTAATTTACTGGGAAGGAGAGAAGGGAGGAAATAGAGCCTCAGAAAAACTTTCACTGCAAAAAAGAGAATAAGACTTGGGCAACACAAGCTTAAGACCAGGTATATTACATAAAGGTACAACACTGCACCACCAGAATCTAGCCTACCACTTAGCACAAGGCAGCTGTACACAATATATATGCAAAATGACTAAGGTAACACTCAAGATAGGCATGTAAATGGTCATTACAAGGGCAAAAAGAGAGGGAAAGGGCACTTGAGGATGTGCTGTTCAATTGGTGGCAGGAAGCCACACACAGCTATGGAGTACCCAGTGGTATGTGGCTCCTCCAGGCTGAGATACGCTGGCAGGGTACAATGCATGCCAGATTTCAAAAACTTGGAATGATAAAAATAAGATAAAGTCTCGGGAATTCTTATACTGATTATATGTTGAAATGATGATATATTGGATATACTGGATCAAATAAAATATATTAAAATTAATTTCACCTGTCTTTTTACCTTTTTAAATGTGGTTACTAGAAAAATTTAAATTACCTATGAGGCTTGCATCATGCTGCTGTTGGACAGCACTGAGAAGTCAAGTAAAGTAGATAAGGACTCAGAAGTACCCAGTGGGTTTATCTACAGGAGGATCACTGTTATCCTTGGCAAGGCATTGGGGGATGGACGATAGTGGAATAATGGCAGTAGGCAGGAAAGGTCTGGTTGAAGCAGGTTGAAGAGATAATGGGAAGAATTGTAGGCAATGCAGTTAGATAATCTGTCAAGAAGTTTTGCAATAAATGACAGGCAACCAGGGAGAGAGAGGGACACAGGGCTAAAAGAGGGCATTTTAGGACAAGAGAAACTATACATTTTTCTATGCTGACAGAAATGTCTGCTGCTACAGGAAAGAGTGGGCAGAACTGAAGAATTACCATGAACAGGTAAGATGGGATAGAAGCCATTACCTAGCAAAGGGTTGGTCTCATTCAGGAACATGAAGTTCACCCATGGGAGGCAGAAAAAAACGAGGAGGAGGAGCAGTGTGGCAGGGAAATGTGAGAAGTGCAGTGTATGGAATCTTCTGGGGGATCTATCCTGATTGCTCCAATCTTGCTTTCTTCTACTTTATGTAACAAATACTTCTTATTTCATAGGCACAGAGGTCCTTATAAACTCAAATGGAAAACATATATATATTTTCAAGGAATATTTACAAAAATCATACGCTTGGCCATAAAGAAGATCTTAACAAATGTGAAAGTTAACATTTAAAAATCATATTACCTGCTCATAAGCCAATATGAAATTTTTGGCTCATAATATGCTCATAGAAATAAAAATGAGATAAAACCCCAGGGCTACTTGAAACTTAATTAATATTCTTCTAAATAATGCTATAATGAAAAAGAGAAATAAAAATAAAATTTTTGTTGTTGTTTTTTTTTTGAGATGGAGTCTCGCTCTGTCATCCAGCCTGGAGAGAAGCAGTAAGTGCAGTCTCTGCTCACTGCAGCCTTCGCCTCCTGCGTTCAAGCGATTCTCCTGCCTCAGTGTCCTGAAGTAGCTGGGACTATAGGCGCCATCATGCCTGGCTAATTTTTGTATTTTTAGTAGAGACGGGGTTTCACCATGTTGGCCAGGCTGGTCTCAGACTTCTGACCTCAAGTGATACGCCTGCCTCGGCCTCCCAAAGTGCTGGGATTACAGGCGTGAGCCACTGTGTCTGGCCAAAGATAAAATTTCAAATGAGTATACAGAAATGCAGTGAAAAGAAGAATACCACATACCTAGAAAGGTAAGACACATTCAAAGTTGTGCAAGAAGAAAATGGCCTCCAATGTAAACAAGAATACATTTTAAAGATGCACTTAAAGGGAAGAGCACAATAAAAGGACAAAAATAATGAAGATACTACAAAAACATAATTAATGAAGAAAAATACTGAAATCAATGAAAATGAATAGTACTGCTGCAATAAATCACTAAACTTGTCCTTCAAAAAACAATTAGAATAGATAGACAGACCTTTACAAGTCTGAAAAAGAGCCAAATCAAAAGAGCTTAGGCATGAAACAGGAATATAGAGACAAAGTTACTGGAAAGATTTTAAGAGAACTATGAGAGGCAACTCTATGGCAGCAAGATGAAAATGTAGAGAAATGGATAATATGCTAAATTACCAAAGCTGACACAAGTGGAAAATCTGGATAGATCTATTACTATTAGGCCAGGCACAGTGGTTCACGCCTGTCATCTCAGCACTTTGGGAGAATGGGGTGGGCAGACTACTTGAGCCCAGGAGTTTGAGACCAGCTTGGGCAACATGGAAAAACTCCCTCTCTACAAAAAAATACAAAAATTAGCCGGGTGTGACAGTGTGTACCTGTAGTCCCAGCTACTTGGGAGACTGAGGCAGGAGAACTGCGTGAGCCCAGGAGGCAGAGGTTACAGTAACCCATGATCGTGTCACTGCATTCCAGCCTGGGTGACAGGGTGAGACCCTGTCTCAAAAAAGATCTATTACTATTGAAGTGATTAAAAAGATAAACACCTACCATTTAAAAAGGCATCATGTTGTTACATAGATCAATTCTACCTAATCTTTAAAAAACATGCAATTCCAATTTGAATTAAAATATTTCAGGCCATTAAAAACCACCAGAGAGAGGGAAGGCACCGAGAGTGGATGCAGGAAAGACACAGATGCTTGGCTGAAGGGGAGGAACCTGGCAACCCTGCAAGAGGCTTCGGTGCACCAAGACTCATTCCTGGCCCACAATTACCCTGGGGGAATGGGTGAGTGGAACTGGCAAGGAGCAACCTGCTCTCACTACGGGCCTCTTAAATCCCAGCATGGGGCCCCTCAACTACTACGGACACTTGAGGTCGCGGGGAGAGCTGCTTAGAGAAGTGGTAGGGATAGCAGCCAGCTGAGGTGGAGACCAGAGGGTTTGGTGCAGGAGTGTCTGTAGTGGAACACGGCCAGGGAAGCCCTGACTTGCTCCCATAAGAGACTTTAGCCCTAGGGGAACTGTTGGACCTGAACTCTGCAAGGTGAGCTTACCTATCAGAAGGGGGTTAGTCCGACCTGAGCACCCTTGGGCTTCTGGCTTCTCCTAGGGCCCCAGCCTGAACATGCCGGCTTGCAGGGTAGTCTTGGGTGCCCTGGGGGCCCACATCATAGCTCCTACAGTGGCTGACCAGCAGAGGGCTCCAGCTGACCAGCAGAGGGCTCCAGCGGGGCAGCCCCCATTGCCACACACCAGCCCACCCGCTCCCTCCCTACACTGCAAATTCCTCTAGCCCACAGCAATCCCTAAACAGAGTTTTGCTGGCACCTGTGTGTGCAGGCAGGTATTGCCTGCCGTGCCTCACCAGTATATGTGTGCACGCAACCCCCAAACTTACCCATGCCTGACTGCCACCTCAGTCGGAGCCTTGGCAGGCACAGAGCCAAAGAGCCCTGCCCCCACTGCCAGCACCCCACGTTTATGTCAACATTACCCCAAGAGTGAAAGCAGGCACAGAGAACAGCAGATTCTCCTCTACCCTGAGCAAACGCCCATGCTTACAGCACACAGAGTGCACACACAGACCTGGACCTGCCAGCAACCCAACCCTGTGCTATCACCACCACCAGCACCAATGCTGCACAGTTGCCAACAGGCACCCCCCCACCCAAACCATGCTGCTACTGCCACTGTAGTGAATGCCCGAATGGAGACAGGAACCCCAGTACCCACTAGCAACCTGCCTGGCTGATGAGCGTGGACCCCACTGTGCTGCCACTACTGCTGGCACATGGGAACAAGGACGGATCCTATGCCACCACACTGTGAAATGCTTTGGCTGACACTACCCATTGGAGTGTAGTGACCAGCGGTCTGGGAGCATCCCCACCACCCTGCAAGCACAGTGGATTCCTAGCCTCCGGGAGCCAGAGAACAAAGTTGGAGCCCAATACCAGTCTCCTAGAATTAGAGCACACAGTCCAGGAGTTGGGAGCTGCGCACTGGCCCCCCAAAATATTCCAAAAATGAAGCCAGTCAGCTGAGTCCACCTTACCACAATCAAACTCTCAAGGTCATCAAATAGGATAAACAAACAAAGAAACAAACAAAATCCAAAGGTCAGCAACTTCAAAGGTTGAAGAAACATCAGGCCACAGGATGGAAAGAACCACTGCAAGAACTCTAACAACTCAAAAAGCCAGAGTGCCTTCTTTTCTCTAAATGACCACACCACCTCTCGAGCAAGGGTTCTGAACTGGGCTGAGATGGCTGAAATGACAGAAATACACTTCAGAATATAGATAGGAATGAAGATCATTGACATGTAGGAGTACATTGAAACCCAATCCAAGGAAGCTAAGAATCACAGTAAAACAATACGGGAGCTGAGAGAAAAAATAACCAGAATAGAAAAGAACATAATCAACCTGATGGACCTGAAAAGCACACTACAAAGATTTCATAATGCAACCATAAAGTATTAATAGCATAACAGACCAAGCTTAGGACAGAATTTCAGAGCTTGAAAACTGTCTTTCTAAAATAGGACAGACAGAAAAGAATAGAGCAAAAAGAATGAAAAGGAATGAAGAAAGCCTCTGTGAAATATGGGATTATGTAAAGAGACCAAATCTATGTCTCACTGGTGTCCTTGAAAGAGCTAGGCAGAGTGTAAGCAACTAGGAAAACATATATCAGGACATGATCCATGAAAACTTCCAACCTAGCGAGAGAGGTGAACATTCAAATTCAGGAAAGGCAGAGTAAGATATTCCAAGAGAAGATCATTCCCAAGACACATCATCATGAAATTCTTCAAGGTGAAAATGAAAGAAAAAATGTTAAAGGAAACTAGAAGGGCCAGGTCAGCTGCAAAGGAAGGCCCATCAGATAAACAGCAGACCTCTCAGTAGAAACTCTACAAGCCAGAAGAGATTGGGGGCCAATATTCAACATTCTGGAAGAAATTCCAACCCAAAATTTTATAATTCCAGCCAAACTAGGCTTCATAAAGAAAGGAGATATAAGATCCTTTTCAGACAAGCAAATGCTGAAGAAATTTGTTACCATGAGACCTGCCTTACAAGAGCTCCTGAAAAGAGCACTAAATATGGAAAGGAAAGACCGTTACCAACCATTACAAAAACACACTGAAGTACACAGACCAGTGACACTATAAAGCAACCACACAAACAAGTCTGCCCAATAACCAGCTAATACCATGATGGCAGGATCAAATCCACACATATCAATACTAACCTTGAATGTTAATGGACTAAATGCCCCCATTAAAAGACACAGAACTGGATAAAGAACCAAGATTCATTGGTATGCTGTCTTCAAAATACCTATCTCACATGCAATGACACACACAGGCTCAAAATAAAGGAATGGAGAAAAATCTATCATTCAAATGGAAAGTAGAAAAAAACAGGGGTTACAATCTTAATTTCAGACAAAGCAGACTTTAAACCAACACAGATAAAAAAGACAAAGAAGGACAGTACATAATGGTAAAGGGTTCAATTCAACAAGAAGACCTAACTATCCTAAATATATAAAAAACCAAACAGCAGCACTCATAATAATAAACCAAATTCTTAGAGACTTTCAAAGAGACTGAGACTCCTAGGCAATAATAGTGGGAGACTTCAACACCCCACTGACAATATTACGTAGATCACTGAGACAGGAAATTAACAAACATATTCATGATTTGAATTCAACATTGGATCAAATGGGCCTGATAGACATCTACAGAACTCTCCACCCCAAAGCAATAAAATACGTATTCATCTCATCACCATATGGCACATACTCTAACATCAATTATATAATTGAACACGAAACACTGTTCAGCAAATGCAAAAGAACTGAAATCATAACAACCATTCTCTCAGAGCACAGCACAGCCAAATTAGAAATCAAGACTAAGAAATTTGCTCAAAACCACACCATTACGTGGAAATTGAATAACCTGCTCCCGAATGACTTTTGAGTAAATAATGACATTAAGGCAGAAATCAAGAAGTTCTTTGAAATGAATGAGAACCAAGACACAATGTACCAGAATCTCTGGGACACAGGTAAGGCAGTGTGAAGAGGTAAATTTGGAGTACTCAGCAAATGCAAAATAACTGAAATCATAATAAACATTCTCTCAGAGCACAGCACAGCCAAATTAGAAATCAAGACTAAGAAATTTGCTCAAAACCACACAATTACATGGAGATTGAACAACCTGCTCCCGAATGACTTTTGGGTAAATAATAAAATTAAGGCAGAAATCAAGAAGTGACTTGAAATGAATGAGAACCAAGAGACAATGTACCAGAATCTCTGGGACACAGGTAAGGCAGTGTTAACAGGTAAATCTATAGCACTAAATGCTCACATCAAAAAGTTAGATCTCAGTTTAACAACATCACAAAAAAAGAACTAGAGAACCAAGAGCAAATCAAACCCAAAACTAGAAGAAGACAAGAACTAACCAAAATCAGGATGAACTGAAGGAGAGTGAGATGGGAAAAACCATTCCTGCCTGTTGCTAAACCAAAACGAGTCCAAGAGTTGTTTTTTTAAAAAAAAATTAACAAAATAGACTGCTACCCACTAGAAATGATAAAGGGGATATTACCATCAATCCCACAGAAATACAAATAACTATCAGAGAATATCAGGGAGACCTCTAGGCACATAAACTAGAAAATCTAGAAGCTATGGATAAATTCGTGGACATATAAACCCTCCCAAGACTGAGCCAGGAAGAAACTGAATCCCTGAAGAGATCAATAATGAGCTCTGAAATCGAATCAATAATAAATAGCCTACCAACCCAGTAAAGCCCAGCACCACATGGATTCACAGCTGAATTCTAAAGATGAGCTGGTACCATTCTTACCAAAACTATTCCAATAAACCGAAAAGGAGGGACTCCTGTATAACTCATTCTATGAGGCCAGAATTATTCTGATACCAAAACCTGGCAGAGACACAACAAAAACAGAAAACGTCAGGCCAACATCACTGATGAACATAGATGCAAAAATCCTCAACAAAATACTAGCAAACCAAACCTAGCAGTGGCACATCAAAAAGCTAATCCACCACGATCAAGTAGGCTTTATTTCTGGGATGCAAGGTTGGGTCAACATACACAAATCAATAAATGTGATTCATCACATAAACAGAACTAAAAACAAAAACCACAGGATCATCTTGACTGATGCAGAAAAGGTTTTCAATAAAATTAAACATCCCTTCATGTTAAAATACCTCAATGAACTAGGCATTGAAGGAACGTACCTGACAATAATACATAAAATAATAAGACAGTGTGGCAATTCCTCAACACCTAAAAACAGAAGTATCATTCAACCCAGCAATCTCATTACTGGGTATATACCCAAAGGAATATAGATTGTTCTTTTATAAAGACACATATATATGTATATTCAATGCAGCATTATTTACAAAAGCCAAGACACGGAATCAACCTAAATGCCCATCAATGGTAGACTGGATAAAGAAAATGTGGTACATGCACACCATGGAATATTATGCAGCCAAAAAAAAAAAAAAAGAATGAGATCATGTCCTTTGCAGGAACATGGATGGACCTGGAGGCCATTATCTTTAGCAAAATAACACAGGAATAGAAAACTAAATACTGCATCTTTTAGCTCCCACTTATAAGGGAAGCTAAAAGATGAGAACACAAGGACACACAGAGGGCACAACAGACACTGGGGCCTACCAGAGGGTGGAGGCTAAGAGGAGGGAGGGGATTGGGAAAAATAACTCATCGGTACTAGGATTAATACCTGGGTTTGGACAAAATAATCTGCACGATAAACTGTGTGACACGAGGTTACCTATATAACAAACCTGCACATGAACCCCTGAGCTTAAAAAGTTTAAAAAAAAAATCACCAAAAGATTCCAATTCACCTAATGAAATTAATATAACTGTAACACCATGTCTTACAAAGCTAACATTAAAAAGTCTAGATTAATCTCACAAATAGTTGTAAAAATTCTACAAATATAACTCAGTATTTTACAAGAATATTGTATATTAGTAATTGGCTCAGTATTACCATAACTATTAATATAATCTACTATAATAATAAATTAAAAGAGAAAAAAGGATCATATCAATAGACGCTAAAAGGGTCTTCGATTAAATTCAGGAGCTACTCATGAAGAAAACTCTAAGCAAAAGATCAAAATATTAAAGACATGTTATTAAAACTCAACAACAAAAACAATCCCAAATAATGACACACTTTTAATTGATAAATTAAAATCTAAAACAAAATAGGAATATTGTCTACTGCCCTGTTATTAAACATGATCTTTGAACTCCTTGTGACTAAAGAAAAAATTGTGTAAGGTGAAAGGTAAAATTATTCTTTTGTTGATTACATTATTATATACTTATAAAATCCAAAACTCTAATAAAAAACCTATTTAATTAATAATAAGGTTGCAGACTATATGATATACAATAACCAAGAATATCCTTCTATGCTCACAATATAAATTTTAAATTGTAAGTGGCAAAAAAAAACACCCAAAAAGTCATTCAAAATAAGGCCCCAAACTGTGAAATACTTATGAATTTGTTTAATATGGAAGACCTATATGAAAAAGATTGAGATCTTATTGAAGGGTATAAAAGAAGTCCTGAAACATAGTATCAAACAAACCCCACTTTCACAAAATTTCACAAAAATGTATTCTGTTTTCCTCTGTGAATATCCAGCTGACACAGCAGCATTTAATGAGATTTAATCAGTGATGGTAGAAGTCAGGACAGTGGTCATCCTTAGGGTGTGGGACAAGGCAGGCTGGTCTGTTTAAAGTCAACAGCCAACACAAGATTTGGGGGAAAAAAATCATAAAAAAAGATAACAGGAAAACACATTGACATCCCTGATGTGTGAAGACATTTACTAATTTAAAAGGACAATTGTGTTGGTAAAAAAGGCAAAGTATATGATATGAGCAGTTAATTCACAGAGGTGAGAAGAGAAATGGCCAAGACGCGAAAACATGTTTAAAGTTAGTAGGTCCTTGCTTTACAACTAAGTGAGCAAAAAAGTTACAAGAAAAACTTTACACCTATTAAAATGGAAAAATTAAAAGAGCTATTAGAACTGCTATCCAATGAGTGTGAACATAGTACTCCCATATACTGCCAGTGACAATATGAAGTTTTCTAGCTTTTCTGAAAAAGCAATCCAACAGCTTCTTTTAAAATTACAACTATTTGAATGAACCCTGCACTTCCATCCTCGGACATCTCTTCCATAAGGAGAAAAAGCAGCAGCACATAGATACATATAAACGAGTATTTATTATGTCATTGTCTTGGGGCAGAAATCTAAAAGCAAAGTAATTGCCCTTCACAGAATCCCATCTGGCCCCGAGAGGAAGGGGCAAAGAAAGGGGGGGGTTTGAAAAATTTCTACGAGGTTCACAGAGTGAAATAACCCAAGTAGGACAGTGTGCCTGATGATGACCCCCTTTCTGAATAACAAAACAGGAATATGGGGGGAAAACATAGAAGATTACTAAGTCACTTACATGTTAAGCATGGGCAGGGGGTGGGGGTTACAGAGAAGGCTGAAGAGAAAAGAATAGAGAAATGGTAGAGGCAGGAGGTGAGCAGAGTGGGAATGGAAACCAGAGTACACTTCGAAAAAAGCAGGTGAGCACATTTATATATGTATAGAAAATTATATGTACAGGTCAAGGTATGAATAAATTAAGTAAAAAGTTCAAATCACTAAACTATGTAAGTGGAAAAGAACTGTTACTAGTGCAAGGCCTGAGAACCCCCTAGAATCATGTTCCTTGAACACTCATCTAAATGGGAGTATGCCCTTCTCAGTACGCCCACCCTTACACTGTTCTACTTTTCATCTCAGTACTTATTGTTGTATGACACAGATGTATTCCATATTTATTTTGTGTACTCGACTATAAGCTATATAAGACAAAGGACTTCTCTCTGTTTTGTTCCTTATTGTATCTGAAACCTCTAGACTGCCTGGCACCAAGCAGGTTCTCAGTAATACTTGTTGGAAGAATGAGAAGGATCACACAGGAAATGGTCAGCCCTTCTGCTAGGAAAGTAACAAAAGAAGTGAGGTCTGGGGTAGAAGTGTGAGTTTCCATCTGATGGACATTTTTTCCTCAAGGTAAATAAGGCTAATAAGGCTTTCAAGGGAATTGTGAATGTATAATATTTTTTTCCTGGAAATAACCTGAAGAGGCTGTTTCAGAGGATAAGATGTCAGTACAAATATACCCAAACCATATACAGAACTTAATTTTAAAAATTAGCATTTAAAACTTCTCCAGATAAACAGTAACAACCCCATTCAGGTCTCACTAACACATGTAAGATTTGTATGATTCCTTTCCTTCCAAAATTAAGTAATTCCGAGGTATTTCAACAGCGCCTAGACTTTATCTTACTTGTGCTCCACTCTGTTGAATAATAAATGCAGTGCAATAGGAAAATTTAATTGTAAAATGATCTTTTCCAAAAGAATGCCCCATTTCCTTAATTTGATTCTTCTTTGTCTAAAGCCAAGTTCCCGAAAGGTCAGAGCAGACTTACATTGCAGCCCTTGTCCGTTAGGTAACTGATCCCTTCTTCTGGGCCGATTGCCAATTCCACTGAAATAATCCAGCTTGACTTTTGAAGGTGAAACAAGTGAGAACAGAGGTGGCAGAAGGAAAAAAGAAATACTTTAGATAAAGAGCCGTGGATATGTTAAAGGACCAAAGCAGGGGCTGGTTTGGTTTGCTATTAATCTATCTAACCAAATAAGATAAAATATTTAAATATCTATAATTGACCCAGGATCTGTTAAGCCTATACAAAGATGTACTGTGCTTATTTCAACATGCCTGATGCCAAGAGTTTCTCTGGGATGATTATCTAAATAGGTAAACTAGCCCTTAGATAACAATTAACAAATCACAGGGATAAAATTTTAAAAATCTAATTATGAAAATAGGCATGCTGTTTTTAAAAAGGTGATTTTATTCTCACATTATTTTCTTTTTCTATTTTTCACATGGTAAAATGACAAAATATCATTTCATTGAAAAAATGGGACAAGTTAGCATTTTTTCCATCAGAAATTTAGATATACAGTAAGAGATAAGAAAAAGTAAAATCAAACTAGCCCACTATTTCCCACATTTCCATACTTACACCAAGAGCACACTTGAAGCATTCCTTATCAAATCTGTAGACTGGAGACAGGATCTCAAAGAATTTCAGAATACTTTCTTCTCTATTAAGGTTGGCGAATTGTCTAAATGTTTGTTGGATCAGTTTTCTTAGTGTTTTGGCCTGCATGACAAAATTACCAAAAATCTTGAAAAACTCAGCAATGAGTAAAGACCAAAACAATAATAGTAAGATTTCTCTCCTACCAACTACATACTAACACCTACAACCATATTACTGCTAAAAAGTATACTTGTCAAATAACCATAAATGTATTTATCAGAGCTTTATTTCTTTTAATTGTGGCAAAATGCATATAACACAAAATTTACCATTTTAACCATTTTTACCTGTAAAGTTCATGTATAGAGTTTTATTTCTTAAACAGAAGTTTGTCCTATATGTCCACATGACTCAGAAAAGACCAGGCAAAAGGTATAAAGGTACTCGCACATTCCACTGTTAGGAGGGAAAAAAACTATATCTTTCTGAAGGACAGCACAAATCAAAAACTTTTTAAAAACCACAATGCTTGATCCAGAAAATAAAATTCCAGGACATTATCTTTGAGATACATGCAAAGATTCAGGAACAAAGAGATTCACTGCAGAACTGTTTACAGTAATATAGAGCCTGGTTACGTAAATTATGGTGTATCTATCTTCTCAACCAATATTCTATGCAGCCTCAAGAACTGTTTTGGAGAACTAATTTACTGGCATTAAAACTCATATCACATTGTTACATGAAAAAAGATGACAAAAAAGTCAGCGTGGAGTACAGATGCCTTTAAAAGGCAAGAGCACACGTGTGGGTCCTGGTGAGCACACAGCAATGTATCCACGAATGACTTAAAGCAACGATGCTTTCGCTTTTATCGTGAAGTAAGATGATAGGTGGTCTTCTGGTCCTTTTTTGCTTATTTGAGTTTTCTACTTATACACATGGAAATCTGCATAGTGGAGGGAAATGCTTTCCAAGCAGCAAACCCCTAGTCCTTGGTGTGTGAAGCAGCCTGAGGAGGCCACGGATAAAGGGAACATGATGAGGTGTAAGGAAGAGGGGCAAGACAATGCAGGTCATGGTAACAACTTGACTTTGACCCCGAGGAGTTGCCAAGTCCTCAGGAGACTTTGAGCAGAGGAGTGACATTATCTGACTTAGGTTTTTTTTTTTGGATATAGGGTCTCACTCTGTCCCCCAGACTGGAGTGCAGTGGCGTGATCTCGGCTCACTGCAACCTCTGCCTCCCAGGCTCAAGCGATTCTCCTACCCCAGCCTCCCTGAGTAGCTGGGATTACAGGTGTGCACCACCACACCCGGCTAATTTTTTATTTTTAGTAGAGACAGGGTTTCATCAGGTTGGTCAGGCTGGTCTTGAACTCCTGACCTCAAGTGATCCACCTGCCTCGGCCTCCCAAAGTGCTGGGATTACAGGCATGAGCCACCGCGCCCGGCCTGAATGAGGTTTTAACAGGGATACTCTGGCCACTGTGTTATGAACAGTATGAAAGGAGCAGGAGAAACCAAGTCGGGGCAGCCCAAATAATACAGGCAGGAGGAGACAGTTGGCACAAGTACAGAACCAGAAAGAGGGTGAGAAGTAGTCAGATCCTAGCTTTCTTTTTTTTTTTTTTAAGAGTAACTAGACTCCAATGGATTTATTTTAAACACAGAACCAACAGGATATGCTGATAGTTAACAGCTGCCATTAAACTGAAATGACAAAAATTGTGAGAGGAACAGGTTGGTGGGTGAAGGTCAGAAAGAATGCCAGAAGAATACAAGAAATCTAAGTGGAGCTGTCGAGCATGCCAGTAAGGGCCCAGTGGAGTTCAAGGGGAGGTCCTGGCTGGCCTAGCAGACAGGGAAGATGGATTAGGTAACCTGCTAATCTCAGTGGGTCAGGGAGATGGGGAGCAGTCAGGGGTCCAGGTTGAAGTGTGGCTGCTAAGTCAGGTACACGGTGAACTAGGAGGGCATGGCGTACTTTGGTGGGTCATGGAGGTGACAGCCTGTCTGTAGTGGCTTGAAGGTCCTAGTGGGATCCAAGGATTACTGGATCTGGGATACTACAGAAAGTGAGCTGGAAAGACAGGAGCTGTGGTCAGAGAAGGATACACACAATTAGGGAGGGGGTTCGATTACTGGAAATGAGTAAGACCAGAGTGAGAGGCTGAGGTAAGGTAGTGGACAAGATTCCTGAAGACAGGAATTCAATGAGCCAAGAGAGTGGGACATGGGAGGATTACCTAAGGCATGTGACTTTTATTTTAAAAAGTTCGCTCTGCTCTTGCACACAGAGGGTTGGGGGAGTGTGTAGGAGTGAAAGCAGAAAGACCAGTCAGGTCACTGTAACAGACCAAGAAGAACCACTAGTGGCATGGACCCCAACGTAGTGGTGAACCAGAGAAAAGGGCACTTTTGGGACATTTGGATATTATATGCAAGACAACCGGAAAGTGAAGAATACAGGAAAACTAGAGTTTTAGATAGAACAAATAGGCAAACATAAGAGGCAGGCGTGGTAAAAAAAATAAAGTCATGTTAATCCTGTACACGTGTTTGATCGTAAAGTCTTCCAACATGAACCATCAAGGAGACATTTGGATATAAGTTTGGAGCTCAGGAGAGGGCAGCACTGTTGGTAGAAATTTCAGAGCGACCAACTGAAGTATTTAAATACATGGGACTGGATGTCACCTGCAAATAAAATGAAGACAAAAGAGAAGGCCAAAGCCAAGTAAGCTGACCAATAGTTGGTTTTAACCAGGGTTGAGGTTTTGACAGGTGAGTATGACAGAGTGGAATAAGAGAATTATAGCTGTTTTGAAAAGGATTAATGACAGCTTCACAGAACTTAAACTGAAGAGCAATAAAATGGGTTCAAGGTTAGCAAGGCTTGACTATAAAATGTATCACACAGAGAGTGAGTTGGTCAGCCTCAGGTGCTCTATAAACAAAAGTCTGAGAAGCATATTTTTGGTTTGACTCCAGGCTTTCCAAACATTCTCTGCTTATGATCACTTATGTAGGACAGACTCTACAACAGAGCATGCAGATTGGACATGGAGATTTGAGTACTGCTTGTAGCCACCTATGAGATGTTTTTCTCCTTATAAACTAACAACATAGTAGCCTGGGAGTTTGCCGAATATAAAGCAGTCTCTAAGAAGCAGGCCCGCTACACTTTGGACCCAGAACAAATCCATTAAGGAAATTCTAGTCTGTGCTTGGCACTTGGCATACACTGCATAATCAGAACAGGTATTCAATAAATTCAGAGTACAGCTGGAAAAAGAGCATTCTGGTCTTCATTCATGGCTACAGGAGGAACAGTATAATTCTGTGCATATAGTGCTATTAGGCACTGATTAAAACACACACACACCCCCCAAAAAAATGATGCCAGAAAAGACATCTGTAGGCCCTTCTGTGAAACTAAACAAAGTCTTCACAATGACCCTTGCAAGGAAGATACTATTTTTCATATATTACTGAGCAAACAGAGACTCTGAAACATTAGGTACCAACCAATGACGGGGTAGAAGAATCGTGATTCTAATCCAGAACTGCTTGATTTCTTTTTACTTGCTATGCGACCAATTCAAACACCTCCTTTTCTAAGATGCTCTGCTTGACAGAAGAAACCAGGAACAAACAACCACCACATCCCTATGGGTCTCATACTGTTTTGAATGTACTTTTAGACATGGCACTTATGTAAGATCCACATTGGTGAGAAGGGAGCATGCGCTGCCTTGTTACCCCAAAGAAAAGAGTGTAGCCCGCAGCTAAAACTCGATGTTGTGCTTTACAATGAATAATTATATGTCCCTGCCATAACAACTTGGATTCTGGCAAACTCTCAGATAATATGAATGAATAAAATCTGGTTCTATCCTGTGATAAATTAGATTTCACTTTCTAGTAAGTAAGTGGGAAGACAGTTCAGACTTCTTTAGTTTCAAACTTCTATCACAGAACATGCTGCCTCAATGTACAAATGCTCTGAGTGTAAGAAATGTCTCCTATCTACAAATATTAATAGAAAATAAGTCCAGCAAAAGCCCTGGAATATCATAAATCTCTTTAAGTGTATGATACAATAAATTGGAATATGGTAGCAGTTGCAAGGAACAGTTGTCAACTGAGCACAGGGACCAGAACACAATGACAAAACATTTCTATTAACATTAACCAAATGTTGGTATATTCATTCATGACTCTAAGAGGAATATTTCAACTCAGGTAAATACTGAGATGCATTGATCAAAAACTATATAAAATAGATCCAGAAAAAAAGTCAATTCTCTGCTTTAGAACTAATTCTCAACCAGCTGCTGGTTTATATACAAACTATTGGCAATAATATTATATACTGACATCTGCTCATTTGTTCAATGCTTTTAAAAATTAACCTAAAATATTCTATGAAGCTGAGGAAATGGAATCTGCTCTTGAGCTTCAAATGCTCATATATATATGTATACATACTTGCCTACCTGACAGTTCCACAGGCATCTAAAACCTACCACTAAGAGCACTGAGATTCCAGCTGTGGTGGCTTATTGGCCCTACCTAATTGGACCCTAACATATACTACATCTGACTTAGTTCCAACTCTATCACTCTGAACTTACTCTTTCCTATACCCCTTCCCTTTGACCTCCATAGTCTCAAGGCACTTCTATTTCACCACTCACACAGCTGAATGCATCATTGGCAGTCTCACCCAATTCAGATTCTGCTTCAATATTCTGTCTCTTGACTAGTAGCAGTAGAGAGCACTTATGTGTACGGGGCAGAAATCTGAGGCCAGGCCCTGTACTTTCTTCTTCCTCCTCTCACATTAGACCAGTAGCTAAGTCCTGTTAGACTTTACACCCATAACATTCTTCAAATGTAACCCAACAACTCTCTACCCTCTGTCTCCTTTAAATTCAAGCCTTCCTTGTTTCTCTTGGCAACAGCATCTCCTGATGACTAAGAAACTTAAAAGAAGTTGTGTGTTGTTCTTCTACAACAGGGATTGAAGCCATCAACCCTATGCTAAATAAAGTGAGTCAATTTGGTTTGGTCCTCATTTTCTCATCCCAAACTCTTAGACATGCAATGTGTGTGGTGGTAAAGAACTCAACTGCTCTCTCCGATAATTTAACCTGCTGGAAAATTTGCAAGTAACTGGGGCAAATGTGTTTGAAAGTAATAACTATGCAATGTTAAGAGACAGACAGTCTGGACTCTAATTTTACTGTATTTGTCTCATTCAGCTGAATGTGGGAAAACGTGCTGCTTTTTCTGTAGGCAGTGTTACCTTGCTAATCCTACACATTAACAAGCTGGGAACCAAGAAGTGAGAGCAACATACAACACAACAAACCAATAAGCTCAAGCAACTGGAGAAAGGAAAACGATATCATTCAGAGTTAGTTTCCTATGGACACAGAAACAACTCTCTCGTTCTCCGCCAACAAAAATTGTTGGCACTTTTGGCAGGAATATACCCAAGTTCTTACGGTCTGTACTTAAATGTGACTGCCAAAGAGGACTATGAGTTCTAAACCTATAGTGTTCAGTGCTGGACAGAAACTAGAAAATCTTTGCTGTCTGAAAGAAACTCCAAAATTAGTTTTTATGAGAAGGATATCTCAGAACGCATTAGTTCCTTCCTAATTACTCAGTGAGGAAAAAAATTCCACAAAATCTAACTGCGTAGAATCTCTGGATATTAATCAATACACTTGCAGAACCTGTATAAGTAAACAAGACTGTTCTGCATTTCATTTCAAGTTTGAACACCTGCTTGTGTTACCTGGATTTTGGAAACAAGGCATCTATCTATGCACACTAGTTTATTTTAAACCAATTTATGTATGGTGATAAATTTACTAAGAATGTGATACGTTTTCAAAATGAAGTGGTATTACTAGGATGAAACATAAGAAACTGCTGCTATTCATCCATGTCGAGCTATAAAAATAATTTCCTATTAGTCAACCTAATGATTATCAGATGCTGATAGATTCCTAGGGCTTCCCAGATGCAAAGGGTGTAAGGCAATGCCAAGGAAAATCTGCAATAAGGGAGTTTTTAAGGAATAACTTATCAACCCAAACACCAAATGCTAAGTGCATGAAGAGAGCTTCTTCTTACTCCTATCTACAGGGCCCACATCAGATGATAAGATCCGTAAGCAGGAGCCAGGTTTCACTCCCTCCCAGCATCTCCAACCAGGTCCTGGCACACCGTAGATACCAGGAATTCACTGCTGAATACCGTACCAAGCTACGCATTTCTGTGCTTGGCGAAAATGTAAAGCTTAAAATAGTCACCTGCTCATCCTAGAAATGAAAATAATGACTATTTTCTCCAAGAATAAAGTCATGTGTTCCTGGTAGTATTCTAGGAAACCACATTATTACTTGAGAATCAGATACTAAAAAAACTGATAACTATTGATCTCTTAACATTTCTAATTCTGAAATTAGGTTTCTACTGTGAATTATATTGCAATAAATTAAAATTTGCCTATTTTGACTTGCTGCCTAATTTAAGCTCAGAGTACAGCTGCAATGCCAGAATGGGAAGCACCCTTGGTACCCACTGGTAGGACAACATTCGCTGAACTACAGAAGTGATTCCAATTTCACTAGTTTGTCCACTGATGTCCTTTCACTGCTCCAGATTCCACACTGCATTTACATATCTTGTCTCCTCAGCCTCCTCCAGCTGTTACAGCTTCTGGGTCTTATCTTTCATGACATTGATATTTTTCAAGAGTAATCATCAGAATTCTGTAGAATGTCCCTTAATTTGGGTTTGACAGTTTTACTGGTACAGTGATTTTTCAAATGTGTCTTTAAAACTACTAACATCAGTGAGATAGAAATTAAAATACTTGCAAATTATTCTTAGTAATTGAGGCACATATATCCCAGATTCCATTTTTGGCATAAAACACAGCTAATCCAAGTTTCACTAAAGATAATAAAGCAATCTTTCAACAATTCAATGTGAATGTTATTATAAATAATCCTCTGCAAATATAAATAGAAAGGGGAAAAAAGCAGATAAAACAAAATAATTACCGGAGAAACAAATGTAGCCTGTGTATGGAAAAGCCAATGTTAACTGACCTAGCCATTCTATAGAGATATTTCAGAAGAAACATGAAACTGGTGTGAATTTCTAGTTAGCTGAAGTTTCACTGGCAGTAGCTTTGAAGAAGGAACTATCTAGACACCATCTAATTTGTCTTATAGTTGTTACCCCCATGGGCATATATTGGTACCATATTCCATAGAAGTTTCATGGCAATCAGTACAATGTTCAAAGAATTTATGTCAAATGTGAAAAAAATCTTGAGCTAAGGATATGAATTTCTAAGCCAAATACACATTTTTGGGTACACAAAATTACACTGATTCCCTTATTAAAAAGGGCATGTGAGAAACCAGTTCTAAGAACCTTATTTATGAGCCACTCCATGAATCTGATGAATCCATAGCTAACAGTAGCTAAAAATTAATTCTATTTACATCAAAATCAGCAACAATTGAATTGCTCAAAAAGCACATCTGTTATTTTTCTGGCCTGGGTGTGATGGCTCACATCTGCAGTCCCAGCACTCTGGGAGGTGGAGATGGGTGGCTTAAGCTCAGGACTTCGAGACTAGCCAGGGCGACACGGTAAAACCATGTTTCTACAGAAAAAAAAAAAAATTAGCTGGGCATGGTGATCCATGCCTATAATCCCAGCTACTCAGGTGGCTGAGGCAGGAGAATTGCTTGAACCTGAGTGGCTGAGGCTGCAGCGAGCCAAGATCGTGCCATTGCACTCCAGCCTGGGCAATGGAGTGAGACCCCGTCTCTTTTAAAAAAAAAAAAAAAAAGTTTTCTCAAGTCCCCCTAGTCATCCTTCCCTCCCATTCTTACAGAAGCCATTCCATCCAGGCCCTGATCACTGCACATCTCATCTTCCTTAATCACCTCTCAACTCTTTCCAGTTCTGGTCTTTTTGCTTTCAATCTGTGCTCCATGTTGCTGTCGGTTTTATATTCCAAAATCCAAAAAGAGATCATACTGCACACTCCACACACCCTGCAGTGAGTCCCCAATCCCCCTCAACTCCTATCTGAGCATTTAAACCCACATCAAGTGACAGCCCACAATCATCACATATTGACTCTACTCAGCCAAAACCCCGTCCTGTCTGACCTCTGTTTCCTAGAGAGCCTAGAAACAGAGAGGGCTCACTGTTTCTAGGGTGTTAGCCCTCTCTGGCTATCAGGGCTCACTGTTTCTAGGAAGTGAGCCCTCTCTGGCTACCAGGAGTCACCTGATAGCTAGACACAGCTCAAGATGGCAGAAAAAAAAAGCACTTGGGAGTCAGCAGCAAAGGCCAGGGCAACGGAAGCCTAAAGGATAGCCTGGAAACATATTCTAAGATACCTGCACAAATCCCCTGCAGAGGAGGCGTTTTCTTTAGGAGGGTGGGGATGGAGAGCAGTAGAGAAGGCATACCCAAGGAAAGAAACTTTTTAGCTTTTCAATTCTACTATCTTCTACAGAGTCTTACTTAATCCTGTCTTCACGCCTTTTGTTCACATTGTACTCAGTGACCAGAAAGTGTCTCCCCTGATTTTACTCATCATATTGCTGTTATTCATTCATTAAGTAGGATTTACCAAATGTTACTACATGCCAGGCACTATGTCAAACAAAGGGTGTAGAGTGGAGATGGCAACAGATATTGTTTTTGCCCTCAAGAATCTTAAAATAGAGTGGAGGAAGGCAGATAAAATACAATCAAGTAACAAACGATATAATTAAAAATTGAGGCCAGGCACGGTGGCTCACGCCTGTAATCCCAGCAGTTTGGGAGGCCGAGGTGGGCGGATCACTTGAGGTCAGGTGTTCGAGACCAGCCCAACCACCTCTACTAAAAACACAAAAATTAGCCAGGCATGGTGGCGGACACCTGTAGTCCCAGCTGCTTGGGAGACTGAGGCAGGAGAATTGCTTGAACCCGGGAAGAGGAGGTTGCAGCGAGTTGAGATCGCACCATTGCACTCCAGCCTGGGTGATGGAGGGAGACTCTGTCTCCAAAAAAAAAAAAAAAAAGGAGAGAGAAAAGTAGAATTAAAAGTTAAGATACTAAACAGGGTCCCAAGATAGAAGAGAGTATTTACCATGAAAAGAGCAGGAGAGGGAACACTGAAGCAGAGGTTCGGAAGGAATAGTCATGGAGGAGACAGGGCCAGTCCTCTACCGAACCTCTCTGGGCATCTGTCTCACTCTGGCTACACTCACACCATGGCACCGGTCACCTGTGACCTGTACCTGTAGTTCCCTGTTTTGAGCATGGGGATCCTTTAAAAATCGAGAATGTACTGGACTCCTAAATGACAACAGTCAAACTTTTCCTAATTGTTTATACACATACAGATTTAAGGAGACCTTGCAATAATTCTGAGGCCACCCAGTGCTTCGTAACTGAAAACCACTGACCAATACTACTAATGTGATATAACCATCAATAGCACTTTGGGTAGGGTACTCTTCTATCCAATAACAATGTAAATTCACTAAGACTGTAGCTTACACTTGTTTGAATGTCTCCACTATCCTCCTCACTGCAACACCCAGCAGGTTTATGCACAGCAGCATCCCTTCCACTTACGGGTCTTCTCATGCCTTCTCAGCTCCCACACCAAAAACATTCCAGGTCAAACTGAATCTCCCATTCTCCCAACTCCAAGAGTATGGGCCACCCACACCTAGTAACTCTCCCAAAGGACATAATTCTGTCATTCTCTCTCATTCCCCTTCCACTGTGCCAAACTTCATTTAAAACTCTTTGTTCTCTTTCAAATCTGACTCAACCCACTCATGCCAATGGGCTGCGGGCTATCTGTAGACTGGGACAGTGTCCAGATCTGTAGTCCTAGCCTCAACCACACTAAATTGAGTGTGCTCTGTTCCCTAACAACTCACTGTAGTATTTCACTAATAGATCAGGAAACTTGAAGGAACACTGAAAAAGTTGAGTAGCATCACTAGAAAAAGAGCCTGATATAAAGAGTATATTTTTCCTGTACTATTCTTAAATGCATGTCTTACTGCATTTGTAGAATGCTTTGTATTTTAAAGTCAACACTTTTATGTTTTTTCCTATGAGATTATCAAGAAGCTATGTGAGAGAGGAAGGGATACTGTTATTTTCTGGAGTCAGGGAACCAGTGACTAATCCTTACAGTCCTATTCTGGATGGGTTTGACAGAGAGCAGGACCCAGATATCTGAATACAGAGCTTTTGTCACAGATTGCATCTGATAAATTATACCAACACTCTGACCCAATGATAATCAACATGACATTGACAGTTCTCTCTTTTGGTCTAAGATTTAATCCTCATATTAATCTCATGTGTTAGAAATGGATTTTATCCTCATTTTACAGATGTGTATACTGAAATACCAAAAAATGAAGCAATTTATCCAAAGTTAGCTACATTTTCTCATAACGTATGTCTTCTCCTGCTTGGGCTTCAGCTGATGGCATGCAGAATATGATCTCTGAAATAATAAAAAGTAAGAGCAGTAACATCCACTGTTGCTATGTGACAGGTACTGTGGTTAAGTAATATATTTACTAATCTGTTAAATATTCACATCAACCCTACAAAATACTATTTTCTTCTCTATAGAAATAAGAAACCAGACCCCAGACCCTGAGGCTAGAAAACGGCAGAGCTCATCTAAGCCAGACTCTGTCTTAACCCTAAAGTTTGTGTCCCCTGCTGCGCTTGAAAATCTTGATGTGTGCTCTGGATTAGCTGGGGAAATCACAGTTCAGAGTCCTCCCACCTCACTCCAAGGTGCTCTGCACGCTGGATATGGGAAGGACAAGAACTGAGGCTCTGCCAAAGCTACTAATATGGGGAAGCATCCAAAGAGTTAAAACAAAAGACACACCTTCAAAATGCACTAACACGCACGCATGTGCGTGCACATACACACACACACATACACACAATACTAATGATTCCACCATCACAATTACTTTACATATTGCTCATTTTCTTCTGCAAGTCAAAATATTTGAACCTATAGAGACCTAGATGACAGGAATAACTGTGCACGTAACTTTTTTAGTTTTATGCTTAGCAGAGTATCAAATACAATCAAGAAGTAAAACCACGTTTTATGGGAGAAAGCTATACTAAAAACCTATGTGACTAGAATAAATGTCAGTTTTTTAAATCATATATTTTACATGGAAGGAAGGAAACTACACTTTACTTTCCCAAAAGCAATTTATCACTGTGGAGAAGGTCTTGGCACAATTTTGTTATTTTATTATGATAAAGGAGACTCTAATTACCTTGACAGAATCCAGTAAACTCTTAGGAAAAAATCGCTTTAAACCAACATCTTTTCTGAAATATAAAAAGAAGCATATTAACAAATAACACCACCAAATCAATTAATATAATGACAAACTTGCAAGAACATAAAAGCACTGTAAATTATTTAACGTTCCATATATTATTTAGGAAGGAAACAAGTATAATAATGCTTTAATTAACCAGTATATTCACAGGAAGGATGGGACAAATCATTTTCTAGATATGTACAGAAAACACAAATAGAAGTTGATTTAAATAGAAATCCTTTTGGTTTTTCCTTTTACCCTTATTATTGAAAACTCTTCTAAAATATTCCCTCTTTGTAAATCATAATGCATTTAAAAAACTGTCCTTTTTCAGATATTGCTTGAAGGTTATAAACATCAGTTCCAACTGGGTAATACTGTATTTGTAGAGAAAATAGCTAGCCTGATTAGTAAATGATTCAGGATATACCTTACAAGTTACAGAAATAAATCCCTTAGGTTTATCCTAAAAGTTGACTATTTAAAAAAATAGACTTTTCTGATCAAGGGACTCATTCGTTTATCTCAGTTTCACATTAGGGGGAGAAAAAACAAACAGATAAATTTACGTGATTTGCCCTAGGTAAAAAAGGTTAATTTATGGAAATCACAGCAATGTTCTTTAAGTCAGGCAACAAAATTAAATTATCATCAAGAACCGCAATGCTCTAGCCAAGAAAATAGGTTAGAAAGAACAGCTGATTCTTTTCCTAGTACTTTGGTTACTAACTTACTCAGATGTTTTGGCCACTAGGTGTCACTCGTGTGCTAGTAATACGAAATAATGCCTCTGACGACATTAAGGAATGTCAGGAGACACATAAAAGGATCAAGGAGAAAAGGGAAATACAGGTTTCTTTTCAGAATCACATAATATATCACATATAACAAACTGAATATAAAGTACCAAGAAACAGGGATGACTTCTTCATCCATAACTGTAAGTTGGCTGGCGTTATAAACAAAACTAGACATCATGTCATGATACTATAATTCAAACATTTTAAATCCCTTGTTCTATAATCTGACTGCTAGTAGTACCTAAACCAATGAATTCCTCCTCTGCTAAATCCAAAACTGGTCTCAGTTCTCATTCTTTCTTATTCTGCTATTACTATGTTCATTACATCCTAAAATTATCTCAGCTTCTATGATATACTACTTTCTGGTTTTACCCATCAGTTAATTCATACAACTACTGATTTTACATTTCTGTCTCTAGCCACTTTTGTTTGTAACTTCCCTTCCTTACCTTTACAGAACCATCATTATCTATTTTGACAGTTGGATATGAAGGGGGAAAAGTATCCACACAAGTTCTTCCTTTTCATTTTGCCTCCTAAAAACACAGCGTCTTTGCATTTTAAGGATTTTGATGCCAATCACTACTGGGAAGTAGCAAAAATAGTACACAAAAGACACACTCTGGAATCTACAAGGCGGTATTCTTGATCATTTCTGCCTCTATCTACATTTTCAAGCCACTATTCCATAACAGCAAGCACTGATTTTCATATCAAAGAGGTTTTTTTTTTTTTTTTTTTTTTTTTTTTTTTTTGAGACCGAGTCTTGCTTTGTCACCCAGGCTAGAGTGCAGTGGCCCAATCTCAGCTCACTGCAACCTCTGCCTCCCAGGCTTCGAGCAATTCTCGTGCCTCAGTCTCCCAAGTAGCTGGGATTACAGGCCTGCACTACCACACCCGGCTATTTCTTGTAATTTTAGTAGATACAGGGTCTCACCATGTTGGCCAGGCTGGTCTCAAACTTCTGACCTCAAGTGATCTGCCTGCTTCAGCCTCCTAAAGCACTGGGATTACAGGCATGAGCTACTGCGCCCGGCCTCAGAGAGTTCTTAATTTGAATCCTGGCTCTGCCATAGGATGGACT
Organism: Papio anubis; assembly: GCF_008728515.1. Classification (NCBI taxonomy): domain Eukaryota; kingdom Metazoa; phylum Chordata; class Mammalia; order Primates; family Cercopithecidae; genus Papio; species Papio anubis. Next base: position 136,018,691 of record NC_044983.1, read on the forward strand.
TGCTGTTAACACCTGTGAGCCTCCAGTTACTTGTAAAGTGGGGGTGTGAACTACTACCACGCAGTGGTGCTGAGGTTTAAGTAAACTGTTTATGAAGTTCCTGGAACGTGAAGGGGGTAGTTTCTGTTCTGCCATAGAAGAATGCCTTAGAAAGCACTGCTGTCTGGACAGCTTCTGGTCTACATGCCCTGTGTGCCTCACTGTTTAATGCAGAAGGAGGCATGGCCTGACCTGAGGTTTGTTGGTGGACAGTAGAGGTAGTGAGAAGTCGTGAGATTCAGGGGCTACTGTGGACAGAGGCAACAGGGATGAGTGACTGGACATGAGGTGTGAGGGAATGCTGAAGCTATGCACCGAGAACGGGAAGGTGGGTGGGCATCAACAGTTCTATTTTAGACATGTGAGGCTGGGCGAGGTGTACATACACGCCCTTCTAGTAGGGATTTCAAGAAGGCAACTGGCCATGTCAGTATTTGGTTGAGGGAAAGACCAAGGCAGGGAATATCCTCTCCCCGACTGTGTGGCTGTCAACTGCTATTAGTCAACCCAGTTACACATCTATTTCTCTCAGAGCCAGGCAGAAATAAAAAACTTACCATATTCATTGCTGTCACAAATAAGAAAATTAAAGATAAACCAAAAAGTGTTGTATGATTCAAGAAAAATGAAAGGAAGCATATATTTTTTGAAAATAAAGACGAATACTAGGTATTGCTTTTACTTCAAAGGTGAAGACAACTCCATTTAAAAAAAAAACACCTGAAGGCCAATAATTAGCATATATACAGTATAGATTTTCTTAAACTTATTTTGAGTAATAACAAATTTGTAACATTTGTCCATATGTTAGAACTTTATTGACACCTGGCAGTTGAGAAAATAAAAATGAGGCTCAAGCACACACAAGGTCATGGTAAAAAGTTTGCAACACTGCCTTTAACACATTTTAATTTAATCTAGAAGTCAAACTACTTCAGGTTTTGTGATAGAGGACTCTGAGCACACCTAACGCACTATGTTCAAAGATTTTAGGGAAAGCCTATTATAGATATCTAAATTTAAAGCCTTAGGAAACCAAGCAGGGACTTGTAGGCTGTCCCATTTTTAATATGAGGTCACCTCTCTCCATGATCTGTGTGTCTGGGACTGGTTTACAACGTGCACTCTAATAAGCAGTAGTTTTGCCTCAAGTGGCATAAAAACCTTCTTTGAGCCCAAACTCTGTACAACTGTCCTGTATGTGAATAAAACAACAAATACAACTTATACATCATAAACAAAATATAATTACTAACCTTTATCATATAATAATTCCTGACTATATTAACTGTCAAAGGATACGTCCTAAATGCATTTAAACTCATGTAATAAAAAACTAGCTCACATGAAGCTTTTAGAATACTGCCAAACCCCAGTTCCCAAACCCAAGCATCAGTTTATTAGATTCCCACATCAGTTCAGAGAAAACTCTTGAACCCATACACAGATGACAAGACACTAACATTAGGTTAGAACTGTGTTGTCCAATATGCAACCACTAGTGATATGTAGCTATTTATACTTAAATTAGTTGAATTAAATTAAAAATTATGTTCCCAACTGCAATGCTCAGCACATTTCAAGTGATGAGCAGTCCCATGGGGCTAGAGGCCACCGAACTCAGTGGGGCAGCCACAGAACAGTTCCATTGTTGCAGAAAGCTGCAATGCGTGGGGCTGGGACAGAGCAATGAATCTAGGACTTCGGGCACCCTCATTCTCTAGGGCTTGCTGCTGTGGGCCCAAAGGCTCCTCAGTAAGGGCAGAGACAGGTGAAATGCATGAGCACTGGGGATAGGTGCAGAGCTACCACAGGCACAACCACACAAGGTTCCTGCCTTGCTCAGAAAGACTGGGGAAAGGAGGTATAGAGGGGTGAGGAGAGAGCTCTACCATGACAACGCAGAAGGCAGCAGATCTTACAGGAGACAGCTGTACGTTAAACAAGAAGCCTTTCGTTGGGATTGCCTGTATATACATAGCAGAGGGCTTCTAAGTATTACCTTTCCTACTTCTCTCTCAGAACTAACAAAAACAGTTTCTATGATCTATTCACTAAGATTCAAATCATTTAGATTTGAAGCTACAAAGACTAGAGAGGCTGTATTCGTTTACTTCCTCACGGAGACTGTATGACATACTAGGCACCATAACAGATCATGGGGTAGAAAAATCACTAATATGTTTTCTTTTCTTAAGTGAGATAATTACATAAACAACTAACTACCACACAGTGTGAAAGGTACTATAAGAGTTTAAAACCAATACACTTAGCCATCGAGATTTAAGGTTTTTGTGGCCAATTTTAACCAGAACTCTCTTCATGTTTAACTGACCTCTATCCTTTAAGTGAAAGATTTAGAACACTGCTGACTGATGTGGTCTTCGTTCTCTTTTGCTAAACCTCAAAATCTCGTTCATTACTCCACTGATTCCTGTTGCCATTTAGCATTTTTGGAAAATCCCTAGAGAGCTCTGCCCTCCTACATCCCTGCATGATGACTGTGCACCTCCTCGTATTCCTCCTTTCACACCATAGTGGCCATCCAGAATCGTTCAGGAAAAGAGGCTGTGTAGGAGGGCCCCTCCCCACCTGCACCAGCTGACTGTCATCAGCATTCCCCACTCACTGAGATGAATCCTCTACAGTGCCCGTCTAGTCCCAGCCTGTGGTCTTATCCTGCACGTGTGTATTCACATCTACAAATTCGTAACACAGCTGGCTTTCAGAAGCCTCCGATGGGAATCAACTGTCTTTACATATTAAAAAGAAACTAACCTTATTATAAGCAAATTCTTATATCAAAGATAAATTTATTTCTCTTCTGGCAGTATTTCTGAGAAGATTCTTGTCTGTTGACCTTGTTTAATATTTTGTGAACACAATCCCTCAAATACTTAAAACCTAGGCAAAAATGCAGCCAAAACTAACTTCAAATATAACTTAAACAGGCATTTCCATGTAGTAACTCTATCTTACCCTTTCTCCAAAACTGTCAGAAATAGTATGGTGGTACTTTCACCTCTAAATTATACTCAAGCCTCTTAACAATAGACAAATGCTAAAATTATCTAACTGCAATGGAGATTGCTGTTTCTTAATGACATTCTTCCCTTCATCCTGGGGATGAAGTTGTCTTTTGGTCAGGTACAGTGCTGCCTTCCCCAGTCTCTTCTGTAGCAAGGTATGGCTATGTGACTATGTTTTCTCCTATGTTCCTCTAAGGGAAAGTACTAAACAGCAGGTTCATAAATAATGTCACTATTATTTAATGTTGTTTCATTATAATGTAGATGAGAAAAAAAAATCGATTCCCAGCTGGGTCACTATATGGAGTGTGCATGTTCTCCCTGTGTCTGTGTGGGGTTTCTATGGTTACTCCAGTTTCCTCCCACATCCCAAAGATATGCATGTTAGGGGAACTGGTGTCTGAACTGTCCTAGGATGAGTGAGTATAGGGAGGGAGGAGAGAGTATTCCCTGTGACAAGAATGGCATCCTGTTCAGGGCTGGCTCCTGCCCTGCATCCTGAGCTGCTGGGATACAGTCCAGCCACTCATGACCTTGAACTGGAATAACTGGGTAAATAATTATGTCTTCTTTTTAATCAGACTTTTAAAAATGTATGTTTACATTTATTCCAACGTTTAATACTAGAAGTGTTTTGGATCTCTACTTAGAAGCTGGGGATGTTTTTGTGACCAGAAGGTAGCTGCTTTCTCTCCTCCTCACCTCTTATTTACAAAAGATGTAAATAAAAGTCTTGTCTGTTTTACACTCCAGTTGTTCCCTGTTGTGTGAGCCCACAGGAAGTAACGTACCAGGGACAGGGGCTGGGGGACTTCACTGTCTTCTCCTTTGCCTACAAAAAAGGTACCTTGGTTCTTCCTAGATTGGAAAGACATGAAAAAGAAAGACTAATGAACTCTTTAGCTGGTTTAAAGAAAAAACCCTTAAGTTTCTAGATAGTATTTGTCTCACTCTCAGAAACTGTGCCTTAGCGGTAGCAGTACTAGTATAACTCAAAATAGTTATTTATGGCTGGGCATGGTGACTCACACCTGTAATCCCAGCACTTTGGGAGGTCAACGCGGGTGGATCACTAGAGGTCAGGCATTCGAGACCAGCCTGGCCAAAATGATGAAAGCCTATCTCTACTAAAAATACAAAAATTAGCTGGGGATGGTGGTGCACACCTGTAATCCCTGCTACTTGGGTGGCTGAGGCAGGAGAATCACTTGAACCTGGGAGTTGGGAGGTTGCACTGAGCTGAGATCATGCCACTGCACTCTAGCCTGGGCAACAGAGCGAGAGACTCTGTCTCAAAACAAACAAACAGAAACAAAAAAGGTTATTTATTAATACAGTAAAGCAGCCAGGCGTGGTGGCTCACGCCTATAATCCTAGCACTTTAAGGAGCCCGAGGTGGGCTGATCACTTGAGGTCAGGAGTTCAAAATCAGCCTGGCCAACATAGTAAAACCCCGTCTCTACTAAAAATACAAAAAAAAATCAGCCAGGCATGATGGCGGGCACCTGTAATCCCAGTTACTTGGGAGGCTAAGGCAGGAGAATCGCGTGAACCTGGGAGGAGGTTGCAGCGAGCCGAGGTGGCGCCACTGCACTCCAGTCTGGGCAATACAGCAAGGCTCCGTCTCAAAAAAAAAAAAAAAAGTACAGTAAAGCTGAAAGGGTATTCTGCATTAGGCTGTAAACAACTGAGTTTGACTTTAAAATTCCTGCCAGAATCTAATAAATTATGTGGAACATTTCATGAGTTTTCTTATTAGAAAGGAAAAAGAGAACCATGAAAAGTACTAATAAGAAACAAGTAGTATTCTGCATTCATGTATACTTCCTTTCCGTACTGAAGAAATACATAAATTTCTAAATGGCTCCAAGTTACTAGCCAAAACCAATAGGAAAAAGCAATGCCAATGCTCTCCTTGAGGTATGGGGGCCGCTAGGGTCCCCAGTTGCTCCTGTGATAGAACAGCCATGGTGTATGCATGCAAGTCCCTGCACATCCTCTCAGCCAGGCCACTCCTAAAGCACTGGCATCAGCCTTTACAATGGCCGCAATGGAAGACAGGACCAAATGCAATGTTGTTAAGTATCTTTATTATATAAAATATAAATAGGTTAATGTTTTTGCTGGTATGCTATTATTGGGCCAGGTGTGGTGGCTCATACCTATAATCTCAGCACATTGGGAGGCCAAAGTAGGAAGACTGCTTGACCAGCATCCGTTAAGCTACCGTTCAAGAACAAGGGTGAAATTTTTAAGAGAGAGAGATTTAAAAACAGAATTTTATCATCAGAAACTACATATTAAAAATTTCTAGGCCGGGTGCGGTGGCTCACACTTGTAATCCCAGCACTTTGGGAGGCTGAGGCGGGCGGATCACAAGATCAGGAGATCGAGACCATCCTGGCTAACACAGTGAAACCCCGTCTTTACTAAAAATACAACAAATTAGCCAGGCATGGAGGTGGGCACCTGTAGTCCCAGCTACTCAGGAGGCTGAGGCAGAAGAATGACATGAACCCAGAAGGCAGAGCTTGCAGTGAGCTGAGATTGCGCCACTGCACTCCAGCTTGGAAGACAGAGTGAGACTCCGTGTCAAAATACAAAACAAACAAACAAACAGAAAAACACTTCAAAGTAAAAGAAAAAGGGAAACTGATGTTGGAAAGATAGATTGAGCTACAATGAAGAATGTTTAGGCAATAGGGAGATAAACATGCAGGTTTCTAGGATGCCCCCAGCGCACGCGCGCGCACACACACACACACACACACACACACACACAGCACGACATGCAGAAGGGAAACTTTTTGGCTTTCTGGACCGACGGTACCTGCAAGGTGGGGACGATGAACCCGGCACTTGGGCACTGAGATTGGACCCGAGGGAGTCGGAAGTGGTATCATTTCCTGGCTCTTGTCAGAAGCCGCAACAGTGGAAATTAAGCCCCCTGGAATTCAGCTTGCTCAGTCTAGGGCCACCAGCCTCTGATTCAAGCCACTTTGGTGGCCTGAGTGAGAGTCAGAGTAACAGCAGATTGAGACATCCCAGTACCTCAAAGTTATTGTCAAATACAGAACAGAAAACAGCTATGCATAAAAAACATGAAGAAATAAATGGTGCAAACACCACAGATGCGCATAGCAGAGGTTACCAAGCATGAAGAAGATTACATTATATGAAATGGAACGTCTAGAAATGAAAAATGTAAGTGGTAGAATGAAATAAACAAATGAACAACGTATGGCATAAAGATACTACTGAAGAGAATTAAAGAATTAGACGACAAATCCAAGGAAAAATCCCCCCCAAAAAAGAAGATCCAGAGAGAGAGATAGAAAATACAAAAAATGTAAGAGATAGCAAAGATCATAAATACATCTATTGATTATTAAAGAGACAGTGGCATATATTTTCCAGATGAAAAACATGAATCTACAGAATTGAGAAGTATGCCTTATTCCAACTGGATTTATAAAAAGAAATCGAAGCACAAGACATGAATAAAACTAGAAAAGATGAAAAGTAGGAAAAGGACCTTAAAAGAAAAAGCAACCACAAAGAAATGTCAACAGACATTTCTAGTCATAACAGAATATCTTTACAGTGTTGAGGAAAAAAAAACCAATGATCTGAACAATATATTTGGAACAAAAGGAAAAGCATACCAGAAAGGTGGTCTGAGATACAAACATGGTTATTTTAATCAAGGTCTTGCTCTGTTGCCCAGGCTGGAGTGCAGTGGCATGATCACAGCTCACTGCAGCCACAACAACCTGAGCTCAAGCAATCCTCCAGCCTCAGCCTCCCAACTAGGTGGGACCACAGCTGCGTGCCACTGCACCTGGCTAGTTTTTAAAATTATTTGTAGAGATGAGGTCTTGCAACATTATGTTATCCATGCTGGTCGACACATCTTCCCACCTTGGCCTCCCAGTGTGCTGGGATTATAGGTATGAGCTACTGCACCTGGCCCAATAAAGGATGTTTACGAAATAAAATAATACACATGCAGGGAAAGCCAAAAATAATAACTGTATAAAATAATAATAATGTCTAATATTTGGAGTTTCAATTTTGAAAAGATACAACTAAAATAACAGGAAAAAATGATGTGTAAGTTGGAAGAAGATGGGGAGACTTAAGGTGTTTCAAGGTCCTTGCTTTAAGACAGGGTTAGATAAGTTTAAAATCTGGAGTTGGTTAATATAGAAGGTTAAATGTAAGGGTAACTAATGAAAGAGTAGAGATGTTTATAAATTTCAAAGTAATTACAGAAGAAAATGTGGACTAAGAATACCAACAAAGAAATAAACAGCACATGCAGTCACACACAATTCATTTCTAGGACACTGGAAACAGATAATAAAAGCGAGTCCAATATATCACGCATCCTAAGAAATACAAATGTACTTAACCTATCAGTTCAAAGACATACTTAGCAAACTGGATTTAAGAAATCCAGCACTATGACATTTTTAAAAGACACACCTAAAAAGTATAAGGACACACAAAAGTTGAAAGTGAAAAAATGGTAATGTATAAACCAGGTCAAGGCTAACCAAAGAAGGCAAAACAGATTTCAGAACAACAACAACAAAAAATTATCAGGCATAGAGAAGATCACTACATAATGATGCAAGATTCAATTTACCTAAAACGCAGATTGTTTGGATGTTTAAATAAAAGAGCCTCAAAATACAAAGGAAAAATAAATAGACTTATAGGAAGAAACTGGCAAAGTCATTATCACAGATGGGTATGTTAACAAGCTTGAATAGGAAATGCATTTTTTAAGTCACACTAAAACATTTATAACAACTGATCACACAAAGCAAATACAACAAAATGTTAATAACTGTAGCATTCTGGTGCTAGACACATAGATGCTGACTGAACAAGTCTCTCAACTTTTTTGTATTTTTGAAACTTTTTCATGATAAAACACTAGGGGAAAATGATCTTATTCTAGGGTCCACAAAGGAAGGCTCCACAAAAGCTGAGAGGCTCTTGTCACACAGACTATGCTATCTGAGCATAATGCCATTAAGTCAAAAGTTAATTTAAAAAGAAAATATTTTTAAAATCCACACATTTGAAAATATAAAAACAGAATGAATGCACAAAAGTTTCAAAACAAACATTTAACAATCTTAACTTCTGGAATGCCTTTGTAAAAATAGGATCTTAAAACTCAAAAACCAAAATGAAAATACCATTTTACTACATTAAAGAAAGACAAACTTCTGTATGATGAGAGCCATATACACATAGTTGAAAGAAAATGACGAGCTAGGAAAGAAAATACAGAACTAACATTACAAGATAGTGTTAACATGACAAAGACTGCTTAAGATCAATAAAGAAAAAATAAACATATTAGAAAAGCTTATTTAAAATACAGTTAATTTACAAAAAAAACTTTAAAATGGCCATATATGCAAAGAGGTTTAATATTACCAGTAATCAAACTAATATAAAGCAAGTTATCATCTGTTGCCTATCATATAGGCAAAAATGAACAAAAAATGGCACCATGCCTTACACTGTTATTAACCTGAACTGAATGTCAACTATTATGTGGCTGTTTAAATGTAGTATTGTATACTCATGGGTGGACTATATACTAATGTATATTTCTATTTAGTCACATGGAAAGATCTATTAAACATAAAGTTGAATAAAAAGGCAAGATGCATATAGGATCATTCCACTTATATTAAAACTATGCATTGAATGCGCACACAAGTGTTAAAACAGAGAGCTATAAGGATATTTACTAAAACTATGATGATGGTTATCAGTAAGAGGAGTTGAAAAAATTTTCTTATTTGACAGTGTAGTTTCAATGTTTCTCTAACTAGAATGTATTATTACCTTTGAAAACAAATAAATTAAAAATCATTTTAAAAGGGCTCAAAATTAAATCAACAGATGAACAATAACATTGTTTTCTATCATTTTTTTTTCTTAATGCTCTTTAAAGAAACTCTACAGTTTGGTTTTTATCCTGACTGACAATCAGTATCTCCCATGGATAATAATCATAATTATAGTCCGCATTTATTCAGTGTTGGGTACAATATGTATTAAGCTCTTGACATAAATTATCTCACTCCTTACGACGCTCCTATATATGTATCACCAATATCCCCATTTTACACGTTTGGAAACAGACACCAAGAGCTTACTAATAAAACTTGGCAAATAAAATAGTCAAGGTGTAATAAGGACTTGAACCCAGATATTCTGCTTTAAGAAGTCACTCAACTAATCTACTTATAAGGAGACGGTGCTGAATTCACACAAGTTGTATAATTGCAAAGAATCACTAACATGGAACAAAAGCACAGGAATTTAGAAAGAGGGGACAGCAAAATAAGCACAATAATATCCTAAAACTACAAGAAACTCAAGATTCCTCTTTCTTTTAACTGTCATATTTACTTACTTTAAATATCGCACATATAAATTAACTAAGATGAAACAGCCATATCAAAACAACAGATCATTCAACTTTCCATGCAGTCCTCTAAGAAGGATCTAATTTACAAACTCATGCTGTCTAGTTCTCCTGTTTCAAGCAATAATAATCACAAGCCCTTACTTATGTACAGCAATTCTCCCATCCAAGTACAAACCAGGCCCGACCCTGCTTAGCTTCCGAGATCAGACGAGATCGGGCACATTCAGGGTGGTATGGCCGTAGACAAGTATAGCAATTCTCATATTCTCCATTTCACTGACCCCTGACAAAAACTATGTAACGTTTTGAAAGCACTGGTTAAAGCCCTAATTTGTCCTCTTCTATTCATCTCTTCTCTGATCATCTGAAGTTCTGTAATTTCTAGAAATAAGCCCAATTTACACCAACTTCAGTGCAAAATTTGACTTTCATTTCAAACAGATCTTGAACTTAAAATTCTTCTCTCCAAACGTACCACTCAGAAATTCACCTTGACGGATAATCTGCTTTTCTTTAACTGTTTTGGCGATTAAAAACATGTCAATGTATTATTCGTGGAAATTTCTTTCAAGTATCTCTCTTCCTGTATCCTTTTGACAGTATGTCTGGCTGTCTTCATTCCTTTGTACACCTCTGGTTCTCACGCAGACTCTATCTCTCAGTTACTATTTCATTTTCCTGTCTTGGCCTCACATAGAGATAGGTAGAATACACATCACATCATTCTTTTTCCCCAGTCACTACACTAGGGTAGGCTTCCACAGTGACCCTGAAAGATGATCACATGTGTTCCTGGAGTCCTCTCCCTGTATATGTAACTCAGTCAGGCCACTGAGCTAGCACTCTTCTCTTGACTTCACATAACTATTCGTCATCTATTGTACCTTTTTAGATCATCTCTAACTACTTGCTTAATTCTCCCATCAGGATTTTCTTCTTAGATAGGTCTTTTATTTTACAATAGTTTTAGATTTACAAAAGAGTTAGAAAGAGAGTATCCTGTATAGTCCACACCCAGGTCCCCCTACTATTAATATCTTGCATTACTTTGGTACATCTGTCACAAATAATAAACCAGTATGAAGATATTATGATTAACAAACTCTGTACTCAGATTTCATCAGTTTTTTCCCTATCCTTTTTCTGTTCCAAGATCTTATCGAGGACACCACATTACATGTAATCATCATGTTTCTTTAGGCAACTCCTGGATATGTGAGTTTCTCTGACTTCCACTGTTTCCTTCATTACCTTGACAATTTTGAGGAGTACTGGTTAGGTACTTTGTAAAATGTCCCTAAAGAGGGATTTGTTTGATGTTTTTTCTCATGATTAGACTCAGGTTATGGGGTTTTGTTATGAGGAAGGCTACAGAGGTAAAGTGTCTTTCTCAACACATTACATCATGGTTGCACACTATCAACACTACTGATCACTGGTTATGCTGACTTTGACCACCTGGCTGAGGTCATGCCTGTCAGGTTTCTTCACTGTAAAGTTACTTTTTCCCCACACTTCCTTTCCTTATTATACTCTTTAGAAACAAGCCACTAAATGTAGCTCATATGTTAGAGGTGAGTTTTATGCCCCACCTCCTTTGAGAGAGGGAATCTACATAAATTTTTTGGAATTTTTCTGTAGAGGAAATTTGTCACTGCTCCTTTAAATATTTATTGATTCAAGTATTTATATTACTATGGATTCATGGGTATTCATACTTTGGGTTATAGTCTAATACTATGTAACTTAATTTGTTGCTCAAATTGTTCCAGCTTTTGTCACTGGGAACTTTTTCCACTGGCTCCTTCATCCTCTGACACGGCCCCATCGTTTTGCTTTTTGAGCACTTCCTTCTTTCTGGCACTACAAGCAGCTCTAGGGCTCACCCTTGTATTTTTTCTCCTCTCCCTCGAACTGCATTTTTCCAAGGAGCTCTGGTTCCTTCCACTGAAGAATGGTACTAGAAACCAAGATCTAAGCACAGAGTACCATAAGAGAAGATTTTTAATGCTGCTGGCATTTGTGATTTCATAACAGTGAAATAAACGAACAGTGATCTTTCCTTTTTCATTTTAAAAAACATGAATGTTCCCTTAGAACTAAAAATCAACATGCTCCAAGTAACTTGTTTTCTTTCTCCTCAAGCACACTGCTTTTCTGTGACTGGTATCCATAGTGGCCCATGAGAGAAAACCAAGAGACTCCCTGGGTTCCTCCCTGTCCTTGATTCAAATATAATCAGGCTCCAGTCACACAGACTCTGCCTCTGCTAGCCCAGGTCTCCATGGCCACTGCTTCCTTCTGTCTCACAGCCTCATCATTCTCACATGGACAAGAAAGGTACAGCAGCTTCCTGACTCACTGCTTCCATCTTTAATCTTCTTTAATAAAATTCTAATCTTACAAATACGGAATTCTAACTTGCAAATCTCATCATATAATTGTCCTGCTTGAAATGATGAGTCAGCGATGCTCAAAGGCTAAGTCCAGACTCTTTAAAGAATGTACTAGAGAGGTAACGACCTGGTCCCTGTATACACGTCCCTATCTCCCTCATAAGAATGCTATTCTATCTACTCACAACCAACTTAGAGTTTCCTAACCTTTGCCTGATGGTCCATGTTTCTATGCCTTTGCAAATGTTGATTTATCCTCTTGACTGGCTTCCTGGCTCCCATGCAACAAACCCCACATACCTACACTTTGTGAACCACTCATTCTTTAAGACTTAGGTTAAATAACATCTCCATGTGAAAACACCTCACACATCAAGCACCATCCTCCTGCAAACACCCAGTTGATACTTCCACTTTCATTTCTAGCACATTATGTTATAATTTTGCTTACTTGTCTGAGAGTCTTCCTTTTAGTGAAATGCTTCCTGGGGGTTAAAATTTTGTTTTATTTCCGAATCTCCGGCACTTAGCTACAAAGGACTCAATGTTCAATTATCTTTTTGCTGAATTAATTATGAAAAAGATGAAGTATAGGGCTTCTAGTCTCCCACAAGTAAACTCCACATTGGGTTAATTTAATACAATCTAATATAACAGTCTAATGCACAAATTAATTTCATTATTGGAAAAATTTCTAGTTATTCTAGATTTTTCTGATACATGAGCAGTGAGTAACTTCCGTATCTCCGTTTGTGAAAAACAATCTGTAGTAACTTATACAGAGAATACGAACAATAATTTATAAGCAATTTATAGGCAGCTGTAGAATTCAATATAAATTAGAAAAAATATCACCTTGCTATGATTAACTCTACACAGACAAAATGTGTATGTTAACAGGCCATATACAGTATTAGCTTTAAGACATCTATCAACAAATCTAAATGTTTACTAACACAATTAATGTCATCAAGGATTCTGTTCTTTTCCTCTTCCAGACATAAAATTTTAGAAATAGTAGTGTTTCAGAATCAGTATTTAATTTTAAGATAAACTACAAACTAATTTAGTTCCGCATATTTACAGGTATAGCTTATAAGTATAATACTTACTCTAATACTTCATAGTTAGACTTCTTTTCTAGGGCATTGCCCCGCATCTCCCAGTATGATCGCCTAAAATCAGGGAAGACATACATTTATATGTATATATAAGGAAAGGTTATATTGTTAAATGATAAAAACTGGGGGAGTGGCATCTGAATAATAAATAAAATCAATGGCAACAACTGCAATTATCTTTGTACCAAACCAACAGTTCATAATTTACTCAAATTTTATTCAGTATTTCACTGATAATCATTATGAAGAAAAGGAAAATACCTGCAAAATATTCAAAAATAATTTAAAAATTGATAAATAAAGGCCTCAATGTATAGTTACCATCTTACCGTATTTCTAGACAACCCAACTTCAAAGCAATTTCCTGGTCCACTTGATCAGCTATCTCTAACATATAATCGCTCTTCACCTACAACAAAAGGAATAGGATAAACAACACTGTTTTAAAAGAAAAATATTAGATATATGCATTCAATAAATGTTTCCTGAGTACCTTTCATATAGTTTACATTGTGTCAGTAATTATGCTTGATGTTAAAGATATAAACATGAGTTATACCAAAAAATATTAAAGAAATAAAACGGTCTCCTATTAAGAAAAGCTCATATAATCTATGACCACTTAAATGGGACATTAAGAAACAATGAATAGAGTCTGAATCATAATAACCTTCAGCTGCTCCACACCCTTCCCATGCTGTCAAAAGTGAAAACCAGAAGGGAAATTTCCATTTCTACAAAAATTTGCAGATGTATTTTCTGACCTCAAACTACAGTTCCAGCAGCATATTTTGGACTCCAATGAAAAGGCAAAGGATTTACATACTTCAAAATCCATTTAAATGTGCAGCTGAGGTGTTTCCATCTAACCATCAATTTTAAGTGATTAATCTGCAAAGTAATACAAGCTTAAAGTCTAAAGCAAACACAAGAATCTAATGGAATTCTTGAAATGCCTTCTAAACAATGAATAAACTCAATTTTAAAAGCTGATAAGAGTGATATCAATACTTGCAAGTAATTGTCACTGTGAACACATTTTCAAAGATGAAATGTGTACCATTTCCTTGTAGATTAGCCTGAAGAGAATAAAATCTGCAATTTATTTTGATAAGCGTACCCATTTTGAACCTCACATGAAATGTTATCCCCCCTTCCTCCAAGAAGCATCCCATTCTCTTCAGCAGCACACCTGTGTTACTAGAAAACTACACTCTATTATGAACTTTATCAACACAAAAATTTGTGCAAATTTGTCTTCTCTCTTGTTCTGTACTTTCATAATACCCTCCATTTTGCCTCGTTCCTCAAAGTCTAAAATATTTACTCTGACCCTTTACACACAAAGTGTCTTGACTTCTGCCCTAAAAAAATTTTCAAACATCCTGTTCATCAACAACTGCCTACTAGCCTGCTAGCTCATTTGTTCAAAGAGTTCCATCCCCAGTTAACTCACCTCTCACTCCACACCAATCTTTGTCTACTTCATACTGGATGGTTCCTCGTTATGACCGTCTCTTGCAAAGACAACCAGCTCCCCTGTCTCCTATTATCCCTCTGTTTGAATTGCTTGGTAAACCCAAGCCATGTTGAACCTACCCACTCACTCATCCTCTTCATGCTTAGATGAGCAGCTGGAGAAATCATAGTATAAACTCCACTTTCAACTCATGAAGACAAATCTCAAATGGCCAGTTAAAACTATCTGGAAATTGAACAATGCTTGCCTAGGAAGCTCTACAATTCACTGATTTCATACGTCCTCCAGTAAGCCTGCCATATCTCTGTTACAGAGAAGATAAAAGACATCAGATGGGCATACTCTCTGTAACCTACCAGGAATTCATAACTTAATATGCATTTAAAAAGTATGAACATTTACTCATTATTTTCTCTTAAAGTAGGAGAAACATTCCGTCAGCTAGCAGTAGACAACTATGTGCTATTACTGATTTAAGGAATATTCTGTCTCAAAACCTTCCTTTATTTTCTGCATTAGCATCTAAGTCTGGGTGCTCAATAAATATTTATTGAATGAATGAGTGAACAGTCATCATCAAACTGGAGGGTGGGTACATAAATGTTATTTTCCATATGTATTTTCCATCCTTTACAAGGAACAACAGTTTCTACTACTTCCACATAGCGGGCACTCAAGACTGATCAACTGCAACTGAATTAAGTAAAGTCAGTTAAGTAAAAAGCTTTAGGTCTAGAACGATTTGTTTAACTTCAATTGGCTCTTGTTTCTACAAAACAAAAAATAAGTCTCAATCTAAAGCCTGTTTTGCATCATAACTAGGTTTATTATCGAGCACAAAAATAAAGGCGCAAGAATTAAACCAAGACAGGTATTTAGATAGGCAGAAAAATACCACAGCTACTCTGATGGAAACATTCAGTGGCTTTTAGTTGTCCGATGCAGATTTCAGAGGAACTACTGCAGACCACCAATTACATGTTGAGGAAAATGCACCATTATGAAATTCAATTAATCTTGAAGATTAATTGCCACAATTTTTAAACACTATTCACAGGTAGGAAAAATAATCAAATGCTATATTTCATCATCAAAATGAAATTTGTATTGTAAAAATGAAAAAAGGGGAAATTATAATTTAATAATCTTCATTTAAAAAATCTCATTTATGAGAATGATTTCAAAGTTCTGAGAGTTGTTTTCCTGTAGCTTTAATCTCGATTATCAGAACTGTATGATCACAGACTGAATCTATTTGTGGCCCGACGTGATCAAAGTATTCTGCAAAGAGTATAGATCTGAAATAGAATAAGGCATCACCACAGACCCGCATCCTCCCCTCAAGCCCCAAAGCAGCTTCCCCTCTGCCGCCGGAGAGAAAGCAAACTCTGTTCAGTGTCTCAATGCTCCCTGTTATCTAGGCTCTAGAGAGTGTTCTCTCAAGCCACTGTGCGAGGTCACATCCTGAGGCTGGGCTTCAAGACTCAGAATTATGTACACACTTTGTTCATTTCCCTTATAAAACACTTCTTGACTACCTCTCTTTCACTAACTCCCAGCAGAACTGCTATCATTTGTGAAACCAAATTTATCAAGCATTTAAGTTTCTAAGTTTCTAGCACCATGTCAAGCAGATTTACATGTAATATCTCATTTAATCATCAGACCATCACTGTGAGATGGGTACTATTATCATCCCCATTTTACAGCCTCAGAAAAAGCCTGAAAGAATTATCAAAATGATAGCAGTAGATAATAATCCTACTTAAGGAGTATCCACCAGGGACCAGTTACTACGCTAAGCATTTTACATATATTTCTGATCTTTACAATAATTCTTCAAGGTAGAGTTTATTAGTCCTATTATATATAAAGATCAGAAAACTTAACTTTGTGTTAAGCAAGTATTAAAGTCAGGATTCAAAATCCAGATCTATCAACCCCTAAAACTCCAGCTTTAGTTTGTACCTACAACTTGTGAACCCTTCCACAGTGCAGTTATTCTCTACTAGAATGAAGATTAACAAGCAGGAACCACCTCTCATTTACCCTTGCATCCCGAGTATCAACCACAACAGATTCACATGCATCTCCTAAGGTGCTGGAACACTGTCACTGTGTTGTATTCTCTTTTTCTATTGTGGATTATATCCAGGTCCAGGAAATTTGCAAGATTCTTCCAAAAGAAGACTTCTGAAAGTTGATTTTTAAAAATCAATTTGTTGGCTGGGCGCAGTGGCTCACGCCTGCAATCCCAACGCTTTGGGAGGCCGAGACGGGCGAATCACCTGAGGTCAGGAGTTTGAGACCAGCCTGGCCAACATGGTGAAACCCCGTCTCTACTAAAAATACAAAAAATCAGCTGGGCATGGTGACAGGTGCCTATGATCCCAGCTCTTTCGGGAGAACTACGACAGGAGAATCCCACTTGAACCCAGGAGGCAGAGGTTGCAGTGAGAGCTGAGATCGTGCCACTGCACTCAACCTGAGCCCAGAGCGAGACTTTGTCTCAAAAAACTAGGATGGGCCAGGCTTGATGGCTCCACGCCCTGTAATCCCAGCACTTTGGGGAGGCCGAGATGGGCGGATCACGAGGTCAGGAGTTCAGAGACCATCCCTGGCTAACACAGTGAAACCCGTCTCTACTAAAAAAATCTGAAAAACTAGCGGGCGGTGGCGAGGGCCTGTAGTCCCGGCTACTCAGGAGGCTGAGGCAGGAGGGAATGGCGTAAAACCAGGGCCCGGAGCTTGCAGTGAGCTGAGATCCGGCCCTGCACTCCAGCCTGGGGCGACACAGCGAGACTCGTCTCAAAAAAAAAAAAAAAAAAAAAAAACAAAAAAAAAAAAAACATATATATATATGTATTAGCTGGGCCTGGTGACAGGCGCCTCCCAACTTCGGGGAGGCTGAGGCTGGAGAATGGTGTGAACCAGGAGAAGTAGGGCTTGCAGTGAGCCTAGATCGCATCAAAAAAGAAAAAGAAGAAAAAAAAACTAGGATGGATTTGGACTTCTTTGTGCAAGTATTGTATGTGTATTAAGGAGTTCCTTCATCTCACTCTGTAATAGAATGAAGCACAGGTTTTAACATAAAAACTGTTCACATTTTCTAATAGAAAATATTGATGCTAAATTACTCCATAATGTATTGCATATGTCAACTCAATGCTTTGGCTACCACATGAGATTTTGTCTTATTTTGGTCTCTTTTGAATATTCTAACAGCTACACAAATTTATCAATTGGACTCAGAATTCCTTGGTAGCACCAAAAGAGGACAGGGCAGAGGGCAGACAAAGGTAAAACTGACTAGGCTTACTTACTAGCTGGGTGACCAAAAGCAAGTAATTTTACTCTCAGAGCCTAGTTGACTTGAGTTTTTGTCAAATTCGGTGAAGTATTTTATATACAGATGGAACTCAATGGCAGCTCCAAATTAATCCTAATTTAATTTTTCCTCTTTCATACCTAAGCTATAAAAAGATACAAATGAACAATTATGCTACCTTAATGAGTTATATACGTTTAAACAATTCAATGTCATTTAACATAGTATTTAACAGTTACGCATTCATTAATTTATCAAATGTTTACAAAATGACTATCATGTGCCAGGATATTGTAGTGAATAAAACATACATGGAACTTACACAAAGGTAATGGTAAATTTTAATTTAAAAATAATTACTTTGAATGTTCTATTGAGGATAGACCATAAAGTTATATGACAACAAGTGTTTCCATTATCTCTCTTTGTTGTCCATTTATAATGGTTAAGTAACCCCAAATTTTATCAGAAGTAAATGAAGGGGCCAGGCATGATGGCTCACACCTACAATCCCAGTACTTTGGGAGGCCAAGGCAGGTGGGTCACCTGAGTTCAGGAGTTCAAGACCAGGCTGGTTAACATGGTGAAACCATCTCTCTACTACAAATACAAAAATTAGGCAGGCATGGTGGTGTGCACCTTTAGACCTAGCTACACAGGAGGCTGAGGAAGGAGAATCGTTTGAACCCAGGAGGCAGAGGTTGCAGTGAGCCGAGATCATGCCACTGCTCTCCAGTATGGGCGACAGAGTGAGACCTTATCTCAAAAAAAAAAAAAAAAAAAAAGTAGTAAATGAAGAATCCAATTGCATAGCAATCTTTTAAAAGAAAATTTGATGTTGAGTGTGTGTGTGCCCATGTGTACTTGGGTGGGAGCACATGCACACATACAATCTGATTTCTCAAACTTCAAAAATTTCCTTTATTTCTTGGACTTTTTTCATGACATCTTCTAACAAATCTCATCTAAAAGTTTGGAATATCAGGGCATTAGGATTACAAGTCAATTCTCAATATGAAATTACTGAAGATAATAAATTGAGTACCTAAAACCCATGCCCTACTGTGTTGTGGATACAGCGGTGAAGAAGACAGACTTCTTATTTGCTCTCACTGAATGCACACCCTGTTGGTAGGTACCACAGATTAACAACAGTTAAGTATAATGTATAAACAACAGATCAGTGGTTGCTAGAGTTAGGGATGGGATAGCATGTGACTAATAACGCAACAGGGATTTTGTGTTCACAGGATAGTTCTGCATTTTGATTATGATGATTACATACATTTGCACCTGTGATGAAACCGCACAGAATTACACACAAACACACACACTTGAGTGTGTGTAAACATCAGTGAAATCTAAATTAGGTTTGCGGTCTAGTTAACAGTATTCTGCCAATATCAATTTCCTTATTCCTATATTGTATTAGATCATGACTGAAGTGGTAATTACTGGACCGTATACAAATGTCAAAACTTACTAAACTGCATACTTAAATTGATTATTTTATTGTATGCAAATTATACCTCAATAAAACAAATTTTGTATTTTTAAATGTGTATTATGTTACATGAGAAATGTACGGGTACTATGCACAAGTAAATGGTGCTTTACACGGAAAGCACCATTTAAATTAAGAGCTGAAGACTGAGCAGAAGTAACTTAATTCCAGGAAAGAAAAGGCAAATTATGCAGGAAAATGTTAACTCAGCGGCAGGTCTGGGATGCTCAAATCCTGTTCATTCCCAAGAAAGGTGTATTTTCAGGGCTGGCCCTTAGTCTCTTAAAAACTAAACCCCTGAAATGTTCTGTCTGATAAGAGCACTTTTGCATACCTGAAGACGGCCAAAATTTGACCACCAACTGGTGAAAAAACTGGCCACCAATTTGAACCAGGTAATTTATGCACACAGTTTTGATGGTAAACACCTGTTTTCTCTCTAGGGTCTGGAATGTGAATAAATGAGGTCAGTCACGTAGGCGGTTGTATGCCTATGAGACTGACCTCCAACACACACCTTAAACACTCAAGTTCAGGCCAGAGTCTCTGCTTGGCAAACTTTTGCATATGACGTCACACTTTTTTTTTATTATTATTATTATACTTTAAGTTCTAGGGTACATGTGCACAACGTGCAGGTTTGTTACATATGTATACATCTGCCATTTTGGTGTGTTGCACCCATTAACTCATCATTTACATTAGGTATATCTCCTAATGCTATCCCTCCCCCCTCCCCCCATCCCATGACAGGCCCAGTGTGTGATGTTCCCCTTCCTGTGTCCAAGTGTTCTCACTGTTCAATTCCCACCTATGAGTGAGAACATGCGGTGTTTGGTTTTCTGTCCTTGTAATAGTTTGCTCAGGATGATGGTTTCCAGTTTCACCCATGTCCCTACAAAGGACATGAACTCGTCCTTTTTTATGGTTGCATAAAAAAGTATTCCATGGTGTATATGTGCCACATTTTCTTAATCCAGTCTATCACTGATGAACATCCGGGTTGGTTCCAAGTCTTTGCTATTGTGAATAGTGCCGCAATAAACACACGTGTGTATGAATGTTACACTCTTTATTAACCATGAGTGCTTCTCCTTCAATTACCAAAAATACACAAGAGTGAAAAGGGGAGAAGAAATGTACACAATTAAATCTTCAAAGTACAGAAAATAAACCTTCTAATAAGAGAGTTAGACCTATATTACATTTTAGCTTGTCTGGAAAAGGGCAGCTGATAATTCCCATACTGAGAATGCCAGGCTTAACTAAGGCTTAAACTAAGATTTCCCTCTTAGACCTGCAATTTCAAAATGTTTCTTAACTGACAGTTTTAAGGCCAAGAAAATATAGAGAAGGAAGTCAATTTCTAATGATACAATTATCTGAAAACTTGTAAAAATAAAAAAGAAAACTGGAATAAAAATAAAAGGAAGTTGACCAATAAGAAGTACGCCCCGGCACCTCACAAGATTCTATAGTTAAGTTTAGATTCTATATTATAGAGTTAAGTTGCAGTTCTAGACTCAGTATTCTCTTCAACTTCCTACTGAAACTCCTTTTGTCAAGGAAACCACTGATTATTTAATGTCATTTAAAAGCTAATGGGTGGACATACTCATTCTAAGTCTTAACTTCGGTAGGAGTAAACAATGACAAACTCACATCAGGCTCAGGCATCTGAAGAGCTTAACGTTTCAACAGTGCTAAAAGATTTCTATACAAGTTCAGCATCCTCAATGCAGACTAATATGACTTCTTGACTAAACATGGACACTGGCCTTCAAACTAACAGCCACCGCCATTTGCAAAAAGTTGCCAATGAAATACTTATAACTTTAACAAATGAAAGTTGAGAGAGAAAAAATAAATGTTATATGGCAAAGAAAAAATTTGATTCCAGGGTAAAACAAACTTTTCCTGCTTTCTCATGAGTCATTAGCTTTATTGTCAAACTCATTTTTATAAATTCCTGCTCTACAGTGAATAGTGTTAATAACAAGATTCTAGTTTATTTTTAGAGCATGCTGATTACTATATTTCAGAATATTCACAAATAGGTCAAAGTATTTAGTGAGTCATTGAAATTTCCACATTGGTAGTCACATTTAGGCCATCTTTTAATGCAACTATGTGCATCCTTAATAATTATGTCCAACCAGTAATATAACACTCAAACACTTGTCAGTGTTTTCCTCATGACCCCTCCCAAAATGGACTTGGATGAATTTTCAGAAAGAGAAATAATAAAATTAGGGTATTTTATTGTAATCTATCTATTTCCCTCCCTCTCTTCTTTTCATGGGATAGAAGTGGTGGTAGAAATAATTTAAACATAATAATTTTATTTCTGCCCTGGCTAAACCAAATATATACATATATATGTATGTATAAAATATATGTATTTTTAGAAACTGAGTCTTGCTCTGTCACCCAGGCTGGCGTACAGTGGCACAACCATGGCTCACTGCAGCCCAAACTCAAGCACAAGTGGTCCTTCAGCCTCAGCTTCCCAAAGGGCTAAGATTACAGGCATGAGCCACCGTGTCTGGCCCCATTAAAAATATTGACTCATCTGCATAGAAATTAAAACAGAGAACACTAAGGAGTGTGTTCAGCATGTGCCAGACATTTCTAAGTGCTTTGATATGCTGTTTCACTGAAGATTCACAACAATCCCCTCTGCCCATTTTCCAGACTTTAAAAAAAAAAAAAAAAGGGCCGGGTGCGGAGGCTCATACCTGTAATCCCAGCACTTTGGGAGGCTGAGGTGGGTGAAATCATGAGGTCAGGAGATCAAGACCATCCTGGCCAACATGGTGAAACCCTGTCTCTACGAAAAATACAAAAAATTAGCCAGACATGGTGGTGGGCGCCTGAAGTCCCAGCTACTCAGGAGGCTGAGGCAGGAGAATCACTGAACCCGTGAGGCAGAGGTTGCAGTGAGTGGAGATCGCACCACTGCACGCCAGACTGGGCAACAGAGCAAGACTTTGTCTCAAAAAAACAAAAAAAGAAAACCTAAGATCAGTTAAGAAAATGAACAGACAAGCTACAGACTCAGAGAAAATATTAGCAAAACATAACATTTTGACAAAGGGCTAGTATCCAAGGTATATGAAAAGTCCTACATTTTAAAATCATAGAGACAGAAAGTAGAATGGTGGTTGCTAGGGGCTGCAAGGAGGGCAAATGGGGAAATATTGTCTATAGACTTTCAGTTTTATAAAATGAAAAGAGTTACAGAGAAGGATGGTGGGGATGGTTGTGCTACATTATGAATGTATGTAGCACCGCTGAACTGCACACTTAAAAATGGTTAAGATGGAAAATTTTATGATGGTTAAGTATGTGTTCTACCACAATTTTTAAAAAATTGGGAAGAAAAAGTGCACAATTTAACAATACAAATTGGGCAAAAAGGTTTAACCATATTTTCAAAAAAGGAGACCTACTAACATTCAATATGCACATGGAAGAATAAACAACGCAAACAACGATTAGCCGGTACTCAGAGAAGTGAATAAAAAATCACCATATGATTCAACCACATACCCACCCAGTCAAAAGGCTAAAACAAAACACTGACAACATCAAATGCGGGATAGAATGTAGAGCAACCAGAACTCTCATACATTACTGGAGGGAATATAAAATCATACAACCGTGAAGGATCAAAGGGTAGATACAAATTTCATCTAACATTAAAGTCCCAGCCCATGTTCACAAAAATGCTTGCCAAAGAATGTTCCTAGTCATCTCATTAATAGTTTAAAAAAAAAAGGGAAACGGTCCAGATGTTCATCAACAGAAGAATGGATAAATACATTACAATATACTTACATAACAGAATACTACTCAACAATAAAAAAATTACTGAAATCTCAAAAACATCATGAGAAAACAAATTTCACATAAAAGAATGTGCACTATAAAATCTGTTTATAAGAAATTCTAAAACAGGCAAAACTAAACTACGGTGGGAAAAACAGAAGAGCAATGGTTGCTTCCCACGACTGGGGGCAAGGATTGACTGGGAAGGGTCAGTGGGAAACTTTCCGGGGTGATGGTCATATTCTACATTCCATAGGGATTCAGATTATTCTGGTGAATGTATCTGTGAAAACTCAGTAAATGTATACTTAATATTTATGTATTTAACTGTGTATAAATCAAAACAAAAACCGTAATTGAATACTGAATTCTAGGTTAATGATACTTATGTTGAAGTGTGCTGACACTTGAAACTTACTTCGAAATGTATGAAAATTTAAAATGGATTAATGGCTAAAGGGATGGAGAGATAAAAACCGTTATGTGATAAAAGACACATAACAAACATGAATAGTAGAATCTAAGTGGTTGGTATGCTGGTGTTCATTATAAAATTCTTTTAACACAGCAGTACATCTGAAGTTTCATAATACAATGTCGTAGAAAAAATAAAACTTTGAGGTACAGAGAAATAATTTCCCCACAGTTAAATGTAAGCAATTGATCAGAGTGATCACACTCAGTCATGAAGCTTGTTGACGCCAGTAAGTCTCCACATAGTAACCTTTACCTTCTTATATACTATTAGCAGAACAGTGAGAACGACGTTTTTTGCAACCTGGATCTGAACTCTGTCATCCCTTTGCACTTAACTTTCTCTGGCTTCTCTGTGTCTTCACAATCAAGGTCAGATGACTGAAAAGGGCATCTCAAGCCACCCCTTACTGTCTCATCTGTTACCCTGCCCTCCAGCCAAACTGGCTTTTTATCAGCTCCTTGAATCTCCAAGCTCCCTTCTACAAGGGGCCTTTGTATGAATCCAAGTGTGATAAGGCCACTAAGCATCATAACAATTCAATGACTTAGGATTCCAACAGCATTGCTAAAGGGACCTGCTATATAAACCAGGACCAGATTCTGGATGCATTATAACAATTATTCTTACATTACTGAGGTCACAAGAAGGTAAAGGAAAATGGGGCAGAGTGATGAAATAAGAATAAATACAAGCTAAGATCCTGGTAGAAGCCATGGGCTGTAAGATATGGGAACAGTGGACATGTATGCTCTCAGCTGGCTGAGGACTGACCACTGCTCCTTACTTTCCCAAAGTGAGAGAGCTTATCTTAAGATTCATGTAGTAAGGCGACATCTTCAAAATCTACTCAAAGGGTCTCCATTTGGTAGTAACTTCTGTTTCCCAGCAAGCAAATACAAACCTTTAGAGGAAAGAATCCCCAAACTAGGCCCTAAAGATTTCCACATGTGAAGTTCAACAAAACAAGAGTTCAGAACTCACACACAAGGAAAAAAGTCACTGTGAAAGCCACCAACAACAAATGTGAAGACCCCAAGGACTTCAGATGCTATAATTCACATTCAGAATAGACATTCATTATATATGGAATGGTAAAAGAAATATTAATAAAAGGCAGAGAGATTAGCAAATAATAAGGGCCATACAAAGTGGCCTGGCAATTTAAAAAAGTTTTTTTAATCATAAGCAAAAAAATCAATAAATGCACCAAACACAAAACTGGTCACGGTTGAGGAAAGCTGGTAATCTGACAGACTAGACTGATCTGAATTATGTATCCTTTAGAAAGACAAGAAATTAAAAACATGAACAAGCAGCTAACACACATGGAGAGACTGAGGAGTTCTAACATAGATCTAAACCAAAATCCCAGAAGAAACAACAAAAACTGAGAAAAGGTCGTATCGGAATAGACAACATCTAAGACATTTCCAGAATTGATGAAAACGACCCTAGAGGTACAGGTAGCATGACACAGATCAAGCAAGGGAAGAAAAATAAAAAAAGAAAGAAAATCCACGACTCGTTTGTAATGAAGCTGCAAAAACCAAAGAGAAATAAGGATCTTCAAGCCATCCAGAGAGAAAAGACAGGTCACCTACAAAGAAAGACAAAATGAGAGCTGAGTTCTCAACAGCAAATAAACAATTAAAGACAGTAGGAAATAACCATCAAAACGCTGACAGAAAATGCCTACCCTGATTTGTGTACCCAGCAATACTATTTTTCAAGCAGGGAAAAAAAAGAATATTAGAAAGATAGATCTAAACAACACAATTTATAATCTTGAATGGCTATTTATTGAGCCTGTGCCAAACAATTAGAGAAGACACATTCCACTCAAGCAAAACTGGAACCTTAACAATATCTAAATATGTGTAAGATGATGAAACAAGACCATACAGAACTTAAACAATTAGTATCAAATGAGCCACAGTCTCTAACTACAATGCAAAATTATTTTCAAAATGAGCTAAAGAGATAAATTATTAAATCCATGGATGATCACTTTTCCATTTATACCAACAAGGTATACTGAATGTCCTGACCAACCTCCTAGCTGAAAGCAACTAAAAATGCTGAACAAGTTAATTTTTTTAAATCTTCTTGAATGCTTACATGAGCTAGGAAACAAAACAAAACAAAAGACACTCAAGTAATGACAGGAATACAGAAGTGCATGGGAGAACTTAAGGTCAGCTTTTACCTTAAGGGTAGAACTGAAGAATAAAAACATGTTGTAAAAGCATGACAACTGGCAAACAAAAGCAAGCATGGGAAGGATAAAAACAAAATTCAGGATAACAGTACCCTGAGTGGAGTGAAAGGGCAGTGTGTACAGTGAGGTGGGCCACAGGAACATGGGACAGGAAAGTATCAGGATGTTCTTTTCATCTGAGCAGTAGGGTCACGGGTATTCATTATATCACCAATTATCACACCTTATAAAAGAATATATATATATTAGATATTATAGAATCTACAGAATTAAAAAGTATCAATATCATCAAATTCTGAGCCCCCAAAAAATCATTGATTTAGCCTAGAATTCAGTGGAAGTATGTTATGTACATATGTAACCATCTTAAATGTTTGCATCAAATATTAAAGACTTTAAAGGTCAGAGAATGCATATCATCACATTCTGAGACCATTATAAAGTGATTAATTTATCTCATACTTCAGTGAAGGTTCTTACACACAATACTTACATAATGTTTCAGCTGCATTCTCAGATAAATATACTCTGGCTATAGAAAGCTGATGAGGACAATTACTGATTTATCTGCGCCCCATTTGCACATGTGTTTAAATAGCAGAAAACTCTGGATTCCAAACTGATTTTGTAACTTGGGAATTAAACCCTTTCCCAAGTTTGGTGCTGCCTGTGTAGGACAATATATGGGTCACTCATAATAGTTCTGGAATTGCCAAGCATGTGGTAGGGCAGATTCTGCATTGAGGCTTTACCAGGAGAAGTCAAATATTTAATTACTTACCAAACCAGCAATAAAAACTCATACTATATTCAAAACTTTCTTGCCAGATCAGGGTAAAACTTAAAAATATGCTTTTTTCCCACACAAATGAAAATTATACATGTTATACACATGGCCTGTTTTAAACAACAGCATTTAATGCTGTTAATACCTTCCACATCTATGAACAGTTGTACCTCCCTGTTAATGAGGGATACATAAATTTGAAACTCAGTACATTTAACCTGTTGAAAGACATCTGCAACACCTCTAATTTCTTTCTTGTTACTGTAATATGCCTATAAGCATCCTTGTATATGTATGCATACATGTGTAAATCTTACTATTTCTTTTGAATAAATTCATAAAAGTAGAATTATTAGGTCCAATCATAGGAAACTGCCAAGGTTTCAACTGTTTCTCACTTACAGTAAAGATGGCAGTCAATAGGGTCACCCAACAAACTGGAGGACATGAACATATTCAAGGCTTTTGGTATACTGCCAATTCATTAATTTTGACAAATCATAGTATTTTGTTGTTGTTGTTGAGACAGGGTCTTGCATGGGCCACCGCACCCAGTCAATCATAGTATTTTCTTTCTTCCTCCCTTCCCTTTTTATGATTTTGGTACCACCTTTAACTCCCTCCAATTACCATTACTTGAGCCTGAAACACTGGCATGGAAAAACGACGACATTGCCAGTCACCAATGGGAAAGGAAAGTGACCATGACTATACTTTCTTTTAAAATGTATGTACTTGATAAACTATTATAAAAGGATACACAAAATGAAAGTGTTATTAGAATACAGATAATTTAAGTAATGTTTTAGAAGTATTTTTTGAACTTTCTAAAAATGTGCCATGCCAAGCATGGTGGCTCATGCCTGTACTCCCAGCACTTTGGGAGGCCAGGGCAGAAGGACTGCTTGAGGACAGGAATTTGAGACCAGTTTGGGTAACATAGCAATACTCCCATCTCTACAAAAAAATTTTTAAAAATTAGCGAGGCATCATGGCATGCACCTATAGTCCCAACTACTCAGGAGGCTGAGGCAGGGGGATTGCTTGAGCCCAGAAGTTCAAGGCTGCAGTGAGGTATAATCATGCCACTGCACTCCAGACTGGGCAACAGAGCAAGACGCTGTCTCTATAAAAATAAAATAAAATTTAAAAACATATTAAAATGTACTCGATAACAGATTTTTAAAAATTAAAAAGACAAAAAGAGAAACTGTAGAAATGAATGACAGCAAAGAGTGGGGTGGAGGAGCTGAAAGGTTCTACAGAGTACACATAGGAAGGAAAAAGGAAAGCTATGTACCATCCCATAATGTGCAGCTCACACTTGTATGGTGACATGCAAATGGCAAATGCTGAATCCTCTAAGTCTGCTACTGTCTACAGACTGAAATTCAAAATGTCGCTGGGCAATTACATGGCAGACAATTTTATCTCATTTAATGAACATAATAGTCCTATAGGATAGTTATTCCATATCTATATTTTAATATATAAAACAATTAAGCAAAAAGAGACTCAGAGGTACCTAAAATCACAGAGCTATTATACACAGAACAAGCACATGACTGCATATTCCTTTAAGCAAAATTTCATTAACACTTAACTATACTTAGTGAATGTCTTGATCAGAATTTTTTTTAGACCACTCTGACTGGATGGCAGTATCAAGGATAGACTGAATTTTTAAAAGGTTCATTACACTTAGCTTTCTCTTGGGTTTTATAAAAACCGCTGAACTGAATTCTATAGACTACCATAAGATATATCCTATTAGTAAAATAAAATCTGGGATACACTGGTATGTGCAGTACTCACTTTATCATATAGGAAAGTCTTCCAACAAAGAAAAAGTAGGACAACCTAGTAACAGTGTGAATAAGGAACAAAAAAGTTGCAGACTTTTAGGTTAGCCTAGAAATTATAAA
Source organism: Papio anubis (assembly GCF_008728515.1). Classification (NCBI taxonomy): domain Eukaryota; kingdom Metazoa; phylum Chordata; class Mammalia; order Primates; family Cercopithecidae; genus Papio; species Papio anubis. The sequence goes on from NC_044983.1 coordinate 136,047,290, forward strand.
AAGGAGTCACTTAGTCCTGTATTATGCATTCCAGAAATCAGTGTTACTAAAGTACCCATGTATTTCCTTGGTGGGTAGAATTTTTTTCCAAGAAATAATGCCAATAGTGACACAGACCACATACCAAAAGAAAAATGCTAAATAAATATGAGTTATTTAAACTCTCATTATCTCCTTAGGCAAAATATGAAGTTCAACAGACTGTTAAAGGATGAGATGTAACAGTACATCAGAACCAGTCTGTAAGCTGAACTTTTTTTTTTTTTTTTTTTTTTGAGACGGAGTCTCGCTCTGTCGCCCAGGCTGGAGTGCAGTGGCGCAATCTCGGCTCACTGAAAGCTCCGCCTCCCTGGTTCACGCCATTCTCCTGTCTCAGCCTCCCGAGTAGCTGGGACTACAGGTGCCCGCCACTGCGCCCGGCTAATTTTTTCTATTTTTAGTAGAGACGGGGTTTCACCATGGTCTCGATCTCCTGACCTTGTGATCCACCCGCCTCGGCCTCCCAAAGTGCTGGGATTACAGGCGTGAGCCACCGCGCCCGGCCAGCTGAACATTATTTTTGCAATGAGTAGGCTTCCAATAAGCTCAGCTGGAATCTGAAAATGCCTTCTTAATCTTTCCATTTTACCAACTTAAATTCCTCTCCTATTCAACTCTGTATTATCGTAAACCTTCAAAACTTGTCACCAATCCCTTACCTCAGGGGTCCCCAAACCCTGGGCCATGGATCAGTACCAGTTAGTAGCTTATTAGGAACCAGGCCACACAGCAGGAGGTGAGCTGTGGGCAAGCGAGCATTACCGCCTGAGCTCTGCCTCCTGTCAGTTCAGCAGTGGCATTAGATTTTCACAGGAGCACAAACCCTGTTGTGAACTGCACATGCGAGGGATCTAGGTTGCGCATTCCTTATGAGAACCTAATGCCTGATGATCTGAGGTCGAACAGTTTCATCCCAAAATCATTCCCCTACACTCCAACCCCCAACACCCTGTGGCTCTGGTCTGTAGAAAAACTGTCCTCAAAACTGGTCGCAGGTGCCAAAAAGGTGTTAGGTAAAGCAGCAGTCCCCAACCTATCTCCTATGTGACGACTTCTTCACAGACAAGATGAAAACAGACACAACCCTGCAAACAGCTGGAAACTTCCTTAGCTTCCTACTCTCTCAGCTTGAACCTTTTAAGTGGTAACATCTATCATTATCTCACATAGAAAAATATAGAACAACTTACCTTCTTACCTCCTTCTTTTGAATCTAATTCACCATTGCTCTTTCACGGCAGTAAGTGCCTAGACTTACATAATAAGCCTTTTTCTTCCTTATTTTCACATCCTGTTTTAGTTCAATCTCTGGGTCCTATCAAATCCATCCACTAAATTTGCGTATTATAATATACTTTCACTTTTATCTAATTTCTTGCCAGAATGATTGAAGAGCCTCTAAACATGCTTGCAACCCTTTAAAAATTTAATCTATCCCTGATACTGCCATCTAATCACAGTGGTCTCAAAAACAACTCTGGTTAAGGCATTCACTAACTAAAGTTTTTAAATGGCTCCCAATATCTGCAGGAGAAAACCTAAACCCCTGTTTACATGATGTTTGTGGTCCCTCTCTCACCAAAATGTTATGAACTATTTTAGCTAAGACTGCACCACATTCTCTCTCTCCCCTCCGTGTTCTTGTCTAGAAAACACAACTCTTCTTTATTCTACAAAGTCGGAGACTACTCAAATGATGCTTTTCAGTGGAGCCATCTCAATACCAAATCTATACTAGGTCAGCAGACTCTTCTATGCACAGTCACATCATTCGTGCTTACTAACAGCAAAGGATCAAACATAAAGTCACTGTTTACAGGAATCCTCCACTAGACAGAAGAATTTAAAGGTGTGGATTATGCGATTTATTTCTGCATTTCAGGTCCGGAATAGTTAGTTAATAAATATTTTTATTAAAGCAAAAAAAATTACCAAGTACATTTAATGACAAAATTATATGTACAAATGTCTTTTTGACGTTTATTAACATTTTTGGCCTTTTACCTTACATATATTTATTGTCTATCTGATGCCTTACAGGGTAAAAAGCAAAGCAAATCAATTTCATATGGGTATAGTCGGCTCTGCAACAATCTCTACCTATGACAAATTCGTTGATATTCAGGCATAATAATAGTATTTAAAGCTCAAGAAATGATTGTAGACTTACTGTCTCCATATAATAGAAGTTATCTTTTAAGATTTACTCAAGTATACAAAAGCTCACAAAGAACAAAAAAATTAATAATTCCATACTGGTTAAAAGATTCTTATTGCCATTCAGCAACAAATTTCTATTCCTCCAAATGTTAGCTTTAATCAAATTTGAAAATAAAAATACGTAATAAATAGGATTCAAAGAAACAAACAAAAAAGTATATTAAAGCAGCCTCTAATACCTGTTGATAGAAGAAATTCAAAGTTGGCTTATCTTCAGTAAACTGGTTTAGAAATCCTTTTGGCAAATAACGAATTCTCAATTCATATCTAAAAATAATTCACAAAACAGAACAATTAGAAATTAGTCATTTTCTCAATTTATAGTCTACAATTACAATATTATTTTGAGTATAGCATTCCTAATTACTCTGAAAGATGATTTTTAAATATAAGCTATAATCAATTAATCTTTAAATGTAATTTGTAAACATTTTAGCACGAAAAAAGAGCACATATCATAGATGTGCTACAGCTCAGTGATTCAAGGAAACAGAGCATAGGACTTCTGGGCCTTAAGAGGCCTCTTAAGGCCCAGAAGTCCTTCCAACCCCATGGGTCATTCTCCACCACTGCTCAGGGGAAGAACTGCCCTGACTTCTAACATCTTCCACAACTTCCCATGTCTAAATTTTTACCAGTGGATTGCACAGTATGTACTCTTACTTGCTCAGAAAGCTAAGCTTTAAGAATGGATAAAACAAACCAACATCACCAGAATGCTCTTTATCTTTCTCATTCTCTCTTTATGTGTATGTGTGGCTCTACCCATATGAACACTCTAAATGTCTTCTGGCAAACATATGTACACAATTCGGTTGCATATATACCTAGGAGCACTGGATAACAAATACATCCATTAGCTTTAGCAGATATTATCAAACAGCATGCCAAAGAGTTTGTAACAAGTCAAACTTCCACCAACACCATGGGGATGTTCCAGTTCCTCTATATCCTTTTCTCCACTTGGCATTTTCTAACTTTTTTGTTTTACTCACTCTGATTGGCATACTGTAATAGTGCATGGTGATTTTAATTGGCATTTCTTTGGTAAAAGTAATGAAAGTGAGTATTTTCACATACTCTTTGGTCATTTTGAATATCCCCTTTTGTGAAGTACCTGTTGAGTTTTTTATTTTTTCTGCCCAGGCTGGTCTTGAACTCCTGGTCTCAAGGGATCCTTCCACCTTGGCCTCCCAAAGTGCTGGGATTACAGGCGTGAGCCTCCACCCTTGGCCATGTTCAAGTTTTTGTCCTTGTTTTCCTACTAAATGGTCTACCTTTTCTCCTTCACCACCTACTGATTTGTAAGTGTTCTTTATATAGTCTAGATTTGAAGCCTTTACCTCCTATTGATTTGTAGGTGTTCTTTATATATTTTAGATTTGAGGCCTTTGTTAGACACAGTGAATATCCTCTCCCATTCTGTAGCTTAATGGTATTGTTTTTTTAACCACTCAACAAAATTTCAATGCAATCTTCTGAGGAAGCAAAGTTTGCTACACATATACAAGTTCTGCTAAGACTTATAAATGTCGGCCGGGCGCGGTGGCTCAAGCCTGTAATCCTAGCACTTTGGGAGGCCGAGACGGGCGGATCACGAGGTCAGGAGATCGAGACCATCCTGGCTAACACGGTGAAACCCCGTCTCTACTAAAAAGTACAAAAAACTAGCCGGGCGAGGTGGCGAGCGCCTGTAGTCCCAGCTACTCGGGAGGCTGAGCCAGGAGAATGGCATAAACCCGGGAGGCGGAGCTTGCAGTGAGCAGAGATCCGGCCACTGAACTCCAGCCTGGGTGACAGAGCGAGACTCCGTCTCAAAAAAAAAAAAAAAAAAAAAAAAAAAAAAAGACTTATAAATGTCCACTTTATTAAAATACAAAATTGCCAAACAATTCGGTTCCATTTCACTTTTACTCTCAGAAAGAGTTCAATAACTTACTGTAGATATTCTACACTGGGTTATTATACAAGTATAACAGATTTCATTTATTTTCAACTTAGGATTTACCAGGCACATAACTACTTTATGTGCACTATTTCTCTCTCTTTTTTTGAGACAGGGTCTGGCTCTGTTGACCAGGCTGCAGTGCAGTGGCACAATCTCAGCTCACTGCAACCTCTGCCTCCCCGGGCTCAAGTGATCCTCCCACCTCAACCTCCTGAGTAGCTGGCGCTACATGCACATGCCACCATGCCTGGCTAATTTTTGTATTTTTAGTAGAGCTGGGGTTTTGCCATGTTGCCCAGGCTGGCCTTGAACACCTGCGTTCAACAAATCCGCCTGCCTCAGCCTCCCAAAGTGCTGGGATTACAGGCGTGTGAGCCACCACATCTGACCTGTGCACTATTTCTCTTAATCAATTTAATAATCAGAGAAGAAAGGTATAATTATTCGCATTCTGCAGACTAAAAAAATGCTCAGCAAAAAATTATTAGTTCCAGGGTTACATGTCATTGATTCAAACAGGTCCAAGGAGGCTCCCATTTTATTTATTATTTTGGTGGCGGGAAGTTTCCATATTAAAGACAAGGAAACTGAGGTTCAAAATGAAACAATGGGCAGCCTGGCTCCCAATCCAGCATTCTGATGCTGATGATGATTATCAACTAACATTTTCTGAATATTTAGGGTATGACAGGAATTGTGATAAGCATTTCACACAGAAGATTTCTTTTTAGAGAAGCACAAGGAACACAGGCTCTAGATAAAGATCACCTATGGGGGGCCATGTCACTTATTCACTGTCAGCTATCACTTCTCTGCGCCTCAATTTCCTTATAAGGATGTTACAAGAAGTAAATGAGTCAGTAGACACAAAACACCCAGAACAGTCACTGGCATATCATAATAAATGGTTTCTAAGGTTTATCATTAGTAATAACTCGATAACTGTTTATTCCAGCACAGATCATGTCTCACATAGAGTTGGAGGTGCTGGAAATTCAACAGTGAATAACAGGCAAAGTGCTAGGTCTCAAAAAGTCTGCATTTTTGTGGCAGAAGTCAGACAGCAAATACACAAATATATGTGAGATGGCAGTCAACGTCATAAAAAAAATCAAAGTAAGGGGAATAACAAATGATTAAGTATTATTTTTATAAAGGATAGTCAATGATGGACACTCTGATATGGTATCTGAGCAAAGATCTAAACAAAGGAGATGAGGAAGGGCGTTATACAGTTATGTGCAGAGAAAAAGTGTTCTAATCAGGTGGAACAGACTATGTAAAGGCCCTGCTGCTGGAGGATGCTTGGGAAGACAAGTGTAGCTGGGGCAGCCTGCATGAGGGCAGTGAGTAGAAATGAAGCTTCACACCGACCCTTACAAGTCATGATAGCAGGGTTCTTTCTCAATGAGAAAGGAAGTCAAGGGCATGCTGTGCACAGAGAAGTGACATCACAGGATTTTCATTTTTCATGATTAGGGTATATACCATGCAGAAGACAATGGGGACCAAAGGAAGAAGTAGGGAGACTAGGAGGAGACAGCAAGATTCTGGGTGAGAAATAATAGCAGGTTAATATTCACCTTATGTTCACAGATTGGCAAGACAATTTTAGGGAATTACATAATCTTCCCTAGATCCCACAGCTATTTAGAGGTAGGCATGGGATTCCTCTCCAGCAAGAACATGAATATTTAAAGGCACAATGAAACGAGGAGAAGGCACCTATGTCTTAAAAACAGAAAGGAACTTAACTCAAGCCTGCTTATGTGAAGTTAGACAAGGCCTTTAGATCATGTTAAGAATTCTGATGGGAGCTAAACGACAAGAACACATCCACATAAAGCAGGAAATAAGACACTGGGGACTAACAAGAGTGGTAGATGGGGAGGAAGGAGAGGATCAGAAAAAATACCTGGTTGATGAAATAATCTGTAAACCAAACCCCTGTGACATGTAGTTTACCTATGTAACAAATCTGCCCATGTACCCTTGAACCTAAAATGAAAGTTAAAAAGAACTTTGTTCCCTGCATCAACACACTACAGTGTAGCAAATTTCACACAAAACCCTACTGAAACTTTCCTCAGTCCTTAAACTGCAATGTCTGACACCATGTTCTCGTACCCCAATAGAGCTGACATCCCTACTCTACTCTCTTACACAAAACTCATCATTTTCTTTACACGTCTGTTTGCCATTTTAAGAGTCTAGTTGCATCCTGACACATACTTCCACTTCTCTGCTATATGCCTCTCCATGGATTCCCAACAGCGGCTAAATACTATGCCCTAAATAAAATCATTCTTCTGTTCCTACTCTTAGGCAATATGTTCTTATTCATGCCATTGTCATCTAGCTTCCTCAGTCTTACCACCAAATATGAGCACTAAGACACCCAAAAGTAACCAACTGAGGATAAGGAGGAAGAGAGTATGTTTTTGAAAAGCTGAGTTAGATTAAGAATATGATAGTCCTGATACTGAGAAGGGTTAGCTAGCTAGTCTGTCTTTAGTGAAGTAAACAAAGCATTAACTTCACACAACACAGATGCCCTCATAAAAAAAACTGTGGTGTGAACAGTCTGTTCTTACAACAGACTTCCAATTTTTTTAAAAAAAGGGAAGAATGGAAAGAGAAATTTATCATTTAGCAACAATTATAGTAATAATCACTGCAAGACAGAATCATCAATGAATGCTAAGATTAGTGGGTGAAAATGAGAAACAGAATGTTGCAGTATCGACGTATCTTCCCAGAAGATATTTCTTAATTATAAAGGGGAAACAGTAACCTTGTAGTGGAGAAACCTGGCTTCCATTATCTTAACCAAATGATCCAAGTTAGAACCACCTGTAAATTGAGTTGTGTCATCATTATGGACTTCCTGATACAATGCAACGAAAAAGGTAGGACATCTTGACTGTGGCAGTTTTGCCAAACACGCATAACCTTAATCATAAAAAACAATATCAAACTCAAATTGAAGAACACAATACAAATAACCAGTGAGTATTCTTCAAAAATGTAAAGGTCATAATGACACAAATTAAGGAATTGTCTCAGATTAGAGAAGACTTAAGGAGACATGACCATAATGTGGTGTTCTGAATTGGTCCTGAACCAGAAAAGGAACGGTAAGTGGAATAATTGGGAAATGTGAAAAAGTCATATAGATTTGTTACTAGGACTGCATCAATGTTAATCTCCTGGTTTTACTAGCTTTATTATATAAGATTTTAATATTTAAGGAAACTGGCTGAAGGGTACACAGGATTTCTGTGTACTATTTTGCAACTTTTGATATTATATTGAGAATTTAAAAATTCCCACAAATACAAGACTGACCCTTTTGTAGCTGTGGTGACAAACACCGTCCCCCCCCCAACACACACACACACACACACACACACACACACACACACACACACAAAACCAGTTTTAAATCAGCTTGGTCAATAAATACCAGTTGTACAGCCACAGACCCACTCAAAACTAATTTTAAAGCACCTTTAATCAATCAACTGATAACTTGCCTCAACGAACATGCATCTACAGGTCAACTGATTGGCAGCTCTTTCTTTAATTCAGTCAAACAGGAACTAACTCTAAAGAACATGCTTCTAAAGACGAACAGTCTAACTTGTGTAACCATGTGTCTAAAATTGATGCCAACCCATTCCCACCTCTGAAAGTTGGCCAGCTTCTCAATTTCATACTTCCAAAAACCTTGTATAGTATCAGTAGTGTGTTCTCCTCAGGGAGACTGACTGATCAGCACAGCTTTCCCTTAACAGCATAATGAACCCACTTTTTTCCGATTTAGATAATGAATGATCATGACGTCAGATTTGGACAATACGTAAGTAGTAAAACTATTTTTAAAGCAAAAAAATGATTATGACAAAAATCAGGATATCGGTTACCTCCAGAAGCAAAGAATAGAGAATGAAATTGGGAATGGGCACACCTCTAATTTAATGGGCTACAATTCATTTCATACAAAGATAATAAACATGTTGCTGATAGGAAACACATAAACAAAGAGGGGGCACTACGTACTGTTAACAGAAAGTATAGATGAATATATTATAATCATGAACTTACACATACTTAACAACATAGCCTTAAAATCATAAAGAATCACAAGACAGAATTACTAAAAAAAAAAAAAAAGTACATCAACAATTACAGTTGAATAGTTTCTTCTGAGATGAGCATGTAGCAAAATATATGTGTATAATATATACATTGAATACATTAAATGTCACTTTTCAAGCAAAGTATGAACAATATAATCTTCAAATAATATGACAATAAGCTTGAAAAAATGTACACAAACACACTCACCCTCTTTATAATAAGAGAACATACCTTTTTTTCAGAAGGAATGAAAATATCAACTAAGTACTAAGGCACAAAGAATCATCTCAACATAGTTAAAAAAGAGTCAACACCATAAAATTGTTATTCTTCCTATAATGCAACAAAATAAATCCATAACCAATAATCTTTTGTTTTATAAGCACATATGGTAGAAACCTAAACAACACACTTAATCCACCCCTTGGTTTCTTCCTAAAATCTTGAAACAAATATCAAAACACTGATTGATAATAAAACACTATCTAACAAAGTTGTGAGACACAGACAAAACTAAAATGACCATTTATAGTAAAATACATTTACTGGTAAACATGAATGAACGAAAACAAGTGAGCTAAGTGTTCAATTTAGAAATAAGTGGTAAACAGAAATAATAAAATATAACCTTCATAATAGGAATATATTATAGAGTAAGAATTAACTTAGTAAAGATGACACAAAGGCTTTGCAGAGAAGACATTAGAAGGCATCCGAGACAAAGGACACAGATGTTACAGACAAAATCCAGATGAGGGGAACCTGTAGGACAAGTAACACAGCTTCCTTCACAAACTGCAAGTAAAGGGGAGAAACTGGATGAAGATGCTATAGATTACAAAAGACTGAAAAGACAAAGGGCACACCTAATTTGGATCCTAATTCAAATAATTTATCTTTAAAAATTTTGTCATGATATTTAATAAACAAGTCAAACTTTGAATACTGATGGGATAGTTTATGAAATTAAGAATAATTTTTGGAGATTTTTAAACAATTTTTGGTTATATTTTAGAGCAGTAGTTCTGAACCTTGAGATTCTGCCCCCTTCCTGTTTCCCCTAGGAGACAACTGGCAGTAACTGGACATACTTTTGCTTGTTACAACTAAAGAGGGTGGGGTGGTGGGCTCCTATCATTTAGTGGGTAGAAGCCATACAACATATATATACAAAAGCTCCCCACAACAAAGAATTATCTGGCCAAAATTTTAATCCATGATTAAAATTTAAAAAACAACAAAGAAAAGCATGTTGTTATGTTATGGACAGACCATTTTGAAGTCTAAACTATTTCCATGAATTTATAACTTTGTCACCAAAAAGGAGTGGATGCACTGCTCATAAAAAATCTGAAAACAAAAATTTCTAACATTTCAAGATTTCTCCACTAAATAAAAAAATCTGATGTTAAAATATGAAAATATATTTTAAAATCAATTATATTGAAAGGAATGATCATGGAATATGGAAATTCACTGACCAAATTTCAACAAGGGTTTACATAATTGGTGACTGGTAATGAAAAATCAGTATCATGATAAAGCACACACAGACAGTGGTATCCCTTCTATTTAATTATGCATATCTTTGTCAAGAATACTTTTTGCTATGACAACCATTAAAAGCAATAACAAAATAAATAAAACCTGAAATAAGACCTCTGAATCAGAAGTGGGGCATGGTGGCTCATGCCTGTAATCTCAGCACTTTAGGAGACAAAGGCAGGAGTGCTTGAGCCCAGGAGTTTGAGATCAGCCTGGGCAACATAACAAGACCTTGACTCTACTAAAAATAACATAACATAACATAACATAACATAACATAACATAACATAACATAACATAACATAACATCAGCCGACCGTGATGGCATGTGCCTATGATCCCAGCTACTTGGGAGGCTGGGGTGGGAGGATGGCTTGAGCCAACGAGGTTAAGGCTGCAGTGAGTCATGATTGCACCACTGCACTCCAGGTTGGATGACAAAGACAGACCCTGTCTCCCCTCTCCTCTGCCAAAAAAAGACCTTTGAATAAGTGTAGTCAAAACTATAAACACTGATCCCAGTGGCTAAGGCAGAAAGACCATATGAGGCCAGGAGTTGGAGTCCAGCCTGGGCAACACAATGAAACTTCTGTTAAAAAAAAAAATATTTTTTTTACATTATACTTATTTTTTTTTTTTTTTTTGAGACGGAGTCTTGCTCTGTAGCCCGGGCTGGAGTGCAGTGGCCGGATCTCAGCTCACTGCAAGCTCCGCCTCCCGGGTTTGCGCCATTCTCCTGCCTCAGCCTCCGGAGTAGCTGGGACTACAGGCGCCCGCCACCTCGCCCGGCTAGTTTTTTGTATTTTTAGTAGAGACGGGGTTTCACCGTGTTAGCCAGGATGGTCTTGATCTTGTGACCTCGTGATCCGCCCGTCTCGGCCTCCCAAAGTGCTGGGATTACAGGCTTGAGCCACCGCGCCCGGCCAAAAAAATTATTTTAAAAATTAGTTGAGTGTGATGGCAAACACCTCTAGTCCTAGGTAACTGGGAGGCTGAGGAAGGCGGACTACTTGAACCCAGGAATTCAAGGCTACAGCGAGCTATGATGGTACCACTGCACTCCAGCCTGTGTAACAGGGCAAGACCTTGTCTCAAAACAACTATTTAACCAAGACTTTCTTTAAAAAATAAACCATACTAGGCCGAGGGCAGTGGCTCACACCTATCATCCCAGCACTTTGGGAGGCCAAGGCGGGCGGATCACGAGGTCAGGAGATCAAGATCATCCTGGCCAACATGGTGAAACCCCATCTCTACTAAAATACAAAAAAATTAGCCAGGTGTGGTGGTGTGAGGCTGTAGTCCCAGCTACTCAGTGATGCTATCTCAGATCACTGCAACTTCCACCTCCCAGGTTCAAGTGATTCTCCTGCCTCAGCCCCTCTAAGTAGCTGGGATTACAGGCGTGCACCACCACGCCTGGCTAATTTTTGTGTTTTTGGTACTGATGGGGTTTCACCATGTTGGCCAGGCTGGTCTTGAACTCCCGGTCTCAAGTGATCCACCTGCCTCAGCCTTCCAAAGTGCTGGGATTACAGGTGTGAGCCACCGCGCCTGGCCCACTGCATGCTTTTAAATTTTCTACTTTTATATATATTTTACAGCCTACATTATACAATCAATATGTTGACCATAAGTAAATAAATAAAAAATTGATTAAAGATGAGAGACAACATAAGGCTGATAGGGAGACTTAACAATGTAAAACATGCAATATCTCCCCATGTTATCTCAAAATTTTAACTCAATTCCATTTTCAGTACTTTCAAGGAGGAGAGAACTCTTGGAGAAATAATAATTCACTAAAAACTAGGAACTTGGGGAAAGAAAAGAATTCAGAGAGGAGCCTTGCCATGATGCTACAAAGCCATGAGAAGATGAAAACAGAGAGGAAGGTAAGTGGGAGAGAAGAGAATCAGAAAACAGGAAGACACTGGAGGAGACAGAACAGGGGAAAAATTCAACTGTACAACCCAGGATTAAATTGTAATACTGGTGGGCAGGGCTTCCTCTTTCATTTTCTTATATATTGCTATGGCAACCCAGTACTGTACCAAATGCAGGCGGAAGGAAGGGAGGGGAGGGAGAGCAAGCGAGTTAAGGTGAAGAATGTAAGATTTCAAAGGAAAGCAGGCATGCTGAATCAGTTGTTTTCAAAGGAAAGTATTCACCTTGGTATTGTCAGTGTCTGGTACAGAAGCATTCAGTAAATGTTTAATAATAAATCAGTAAATTTGGTTTCTCAAATGCCAAGAAAGGCTTCTCTCAGATTTGGTCCTCAAATCCCTGAATTCGACATCTGAAAGGAATAGTGATATCCAATTAACTCAGTCAGAAGCCAAACAGATCACTCTATGTAGGTGATTTCAGACAATCAATATAATTTAAATTATAATTCACTTAATTATTTGAGTGAAAAACTTTACAGTTTAAATCTGTTGGAAATCTCCCAAAGTTTCATACCTTTTACTGTATTATAAACTAGATCTGGTAGCATAATTTAAACAGTTTTGCCTGACTCAAGCTCCTAACAAATACTACCTACTTAACTAGGCTCTCCCAGCATCCCAGAAATAGGTAAGCTCCCACCTGCCCCTAGACTGACTGGGAAAGCGCTGGGGACAGGCTGGGGCACACATGCAAACTTCAGGAGTGATTTTCAAATGCAGCCTCAGACCCTAATGGTCAACACAAGTTCCCCTGGAGCCTGTGTGGGGATTGGGAAGAGCTGGTGGCTACCCCAGCCACGGCTCTGGGCCTTCCAGTGACTTCTGAAGGAATTTACCATTCCCTTATTTATATGTTCTATGTGGTCTTAACCAACATGTGTTCCCAACAATCTCGTTAGGTGTTTTCACTTTTACTTTATAAAAAGTGTGTCATGCTGTACGTCATATTCCAGGACTTTTTAAAATTGAGGTAAAACTCACATAAAATATTAACCATTTTAAGATGTGAAAGAAAATCAGTGGTATTTAGCGTACTCACAAAGTTGTGCTAGGACTTATTTTGTCACATGATGTTATACAGCTAAGCTTCATTCATATTGTTACTCGTACCTGTAGTTCATTAATTTTGACTTGTGTGACATTCTACTACCATGTGAATAATCCCCAAGTGACTTAACTGTCACTGCTTATGCCATGAACATTATTGTAGTTGTAGCCTAGTATAGAAAGTAGAGCTAGAGTCTCTGAAAGAGAGAACTTGAAGGAGAACTGCAGGATGGTAGGGCATGTAATCACTTGACATTCAAGAGGATGCCAAGCCGGATTCCCAGGTGGTTTCACCAATTTATTAAAACATTCTCCCTAGCAGTGCAGGTGAAAGACTGTCAGGTCCACAGCCTCTCCAGCTATAGACAGTGTCAGACAGTTGACTTCTCGCCAACTGGAGGCAGAGTTTCACTGAGCTATTGATTTGAATTTCCCTGATCAATAATGAAGCTGACAGTGCCTTCTATGTTAACTGGCCAAACTTATTTTTTCTTTTATGAAAATACCTTCATGTCTCTTGCCTATCTATTATTGAGGTGTCTGGTTTTTTTTTTTTTTTTTTTTGGAGATGGAGTCTTGCTCTGTCGCCCAGGCTGGAGTGCAGCGGCACGATCTCGGCTCACTGCAAGCTCTGCCTCCCAGGTTCAAGCAATTCTCCTGCCTCAGCTTCCCCAGTAGCTGGGATTACAGGCGTCTGCCATGATGCCCAGTAATTTTTGTATTTTTAGTAGAGACGGGGTTTCACCCTGTTAGTCAGGCTGATCTCGAACTCTTGACCTCAGGTGATTCGCCAATCTTGGCCTCCCAAAGTGCTGGGATTACAGGCATGAGCCACAGTGCCCCGTCAGCAATTTTTTATTGATCGGAACTCTTTAACACCACCCTTTGTTGACTGCATGTGTTACAAATACCTTCTCCCACTTTGCAACTTGTTCTTGTACTTTGAAAATGTATCTTTTGCAGAATGTCTTAATCTTAGTGAACATTTTGGAGCTCTTAAGAAAATCTTCCTAACCCAGGGCCAGAGACACATTCAATTACACTTCCCACAAAACATGTTTTTTTAAAGTTTTGCATGTGATGTTTGTACATCTCATAGATTTGTGTATTGAGGTAGGATCCAATTTTGTTGTTCTTCTTCCTACATGGATAGCCATTTATCAATCCAGCCCTTCCCTTCAACCAGTGACATGTCATGACACAGAGCTCTCTAAGGTCATCCTGCCTGAGACAGTTACAACCAAATATGTGTGCAGCAAGCTAGTTTACCAAGCTGTTTAAAGAGTGAAGACCAAGTGAACAAGTCTATATTTCAGGTTTATTCAACAGTATGAATAGAATCTATAGCAGATAGCACAAAAGAAGAAGCTTTGTCCAAAAATGTCATGGAAATCAAAATTTATACCCCATTATATTGCTGAGTCCTGGAACTTTCATTTGACTGTTGAGATCTTACTCCTCAGAAATAAAGCCAGAACTGCAGCTGCCTTCACATACCCACCTATGAACTTAGATGTCTGCAGGTGACAGAAAAAAAATCTGTCATGTTCAGCTTCTTGTACTTACATATCTAATACAGGAGTAGAGAAGAAACAGCTAAGTGTTTGGATTCAATTTCCACTATACCACCCATTTTAAGCCATATATCTCCAGGAAAAGTTATTAAGCCTTTCCAAACTAAGGCTTTCTCACAAGTAAAATGGCAAAAAGAGAGTACCTACATAAGACCATCATAACAGAAATTAATTTTGATGAACTACATCAAATGTCTGACACACAGTAAACAACATGTGTTAATATGGTAATACTGTTATTAACTTACGCTAATATTGTTTGGTTCCTAGTTGAAAACAAGTTTCTATACCATCACATTACTTTGCGTCTGGGCTTCTTTTACACATGCATTATCAGTATATTATTTATTCCGTTTTTATTCAAATATTGTTTATTGGGTGCCTATAGTATACCAGACATGACTAGAACCAGGAATAGAGGAGTGAAGAAAACAAAGTCCCTGAGAAAGAAAGATAGACAACACATATATAATATCAGTCTTCAGAAGTCTGTAAAAAATTAACACACTATATGAGCTGATGAAAAATCATAAGGAGCTTCAGGTAGGCAGTGGGCTCTTTAGGTAGCCAGTAGGAGACCATAGGGAAGCAGTGACATTCAAGCACATTCCTGGAATGAGGAGGTCCAAGCCATGCCTGGAAAAGGCAGAACATACTCAGCAGAGTCACATCAAGTTCAAAGGCCCCAATAAGAAAGCCAGGGGGCTAGAGTTGAATATGTGAAAAGTTGTAAAAGATAAAGGAAAAAAGGGAGGTGAGACAAAGAAAGCCTTAATTAAGATGAAGGGCTATATTATTCAACAACTAAAAAGTCTGGCAATAGAGAAGAAACCATCACATCAGATCCCAACTTGAGTATTTATGGAAAGAACTCTAAAATATATTAAAGAATTTAATGGAAGGAAAACTGAAATAAAAGGGACCAATGTCACCAGAGTGGAGGAAGAAGAGGAAGAGCAGAAGGAGATAAGGACTGTGAGGTCATCAGAAACTCCAGAGTATGCTCTGAGTGTGATGAGAAACTACTGGAAGTTTCTGAGCCCAAATGATTTACAAATAGAATTGGATGGCTTACATTCTAAAAAATACATCAGCAAATCCCATCAGCTCCCACCTTAAAAACACAACCCTGTACAACTGTTTCTCACCACTTCTATTATTATTCCCCTACTGCACCATCTTTTAGGATTTTTGCCTGAGTTATTGCACTAATTTATCAGTTTCCCACCTCCATCCAATCAAATGTATGATATAATGCCCAAGGCAGGTGTAGGGAGAACAAAAGAGAAGAAAAGAGGTTACTGGAGCACCCCAACATTTAAAAGCCAAACAGTTCAGAAAGACTATGAATGGTCAATGAAGGAAAACCAAAGCAGTTTGGTATCCAGGAAGCTAAGTGAGGAATATTTATTAAATTTTTGGTGATAATAGCTTGTATTGTAATTGCCTTCTACATGCCTAATGATGCTTTAAAAGATGTTTACAATTTTTTTCACATGGTATTAACAGGGTATAATCCTTTTCCCCCTGGTTACTATTTGTCTGATATACTTTGTTCCCTTTTTGCTTATATTTTATGTGTGAGTTCTTCAAATTCAGTTACTATTTTGTTTCATGGAGCCAATGCATATTTAGATCTACCCAATTTTTTCCATCTCGCATCCGAGACCCTCCCCTTCAGAGATCAGTTTCGTTTTTCCTAAGGTGTTTTTGTCAGAGGTTCCTTTGGTGGTAAATCCTCTGAGGAAAATGTCTCTATCTCACCCTGTTCTTGAATGGCAATTTAACTGGGCAAACAAATACAGGTTGCCAGCTACTTTCCTCACCACTTTGAACATATTATCCCACTATTTTCTTGGCATCTATTACTGTTGTTGAAAAGTCTGAATTTTTCTCTGGGTGTCATCCTGTTGTGTTCTCTGGTACAACAATATTTTACTATTAATACAATCTGCCAAAGCATCAGTTTAGTTTTATTGACTCTGTTTGGGATTTTATGTTAATCCTGTATTTGAAGGCTCATGTCATTCATTGATTATAAAATATTCTCAACCATTATCTCTTAGGATTATCTCCTCTCTTCCCCATTCTTTTTTATTCTTCTTGAGTTTCTATTAGGAACGGGTTGACCTTCTTATTCTTTATGTTACATCAACTTACATTCACATTTTCCATCTTTTCATCTCTGTGGTATGTTCTGGGAAATTTTTTGTCTTATTTACTAATTTTTCAGCTATGTCTAATCTGCTATTTTATCTATCCTATGATTTCTAGAACTTCTATTTGGACTATCCAAATTCTCTTGGTTATTTTTGATAGTCTCCTGCTCCTTACTGACACTTAAATTCCTCCCCTTTGAAATATACAGAACCATCAGTATTAACCCTCATAACTCTTGAAAATACCTCATCAGTTTATCTGTCACATTTTCTTCTGTCATCATCTCTACCTACTATGCATGTAACTTTCACTAATTTTTTTTTTTTTTTTTGAGACAGAGTTTTACTCTGTCATCCAGACTGGAGTGCAATGGCATGATCTCAGCTCACTGCAACCTCCACCTCCCAGGTTCAAGTGATTCTCCTGCCTCAGCCTCCAATGTAGCTGGGATTACAGGCACCCATCACCGTCCCTGGCTAATCTGTGTATTTTTAGTAGAGACAGGGTTTCACCCATGTTGGCCAGGTTGGTCTTAAACTCCTACTCAAGTGATTTGCCTGCCTCGGCCTTTCAAAGTGCTGGGATTGCAGATGTAAGCCACCATGCCCGGCCAACTTTCACTAATCTTAAAAGCCTAGCTACATTTTCAGAGTGTTTAAGACAACATTATTCCTATATTGAGATAGGCAATCTAATTTAAAAAACCTATACTATGAATCCAGATAGCTAAATTCAAATCAAAAGCTGTGTCACAAACTACGTAACTAAAAGTTTATCAATTTTGTTTTCATGTGTAAAATAAGAACAACGATAGTCTCTAACTCACAGGGTTTGGGAACAGTAAAATGAAATGTATATTTAAGTTTTCCGGTGTAAGAAGCAGACAGATGGCAGAGTCCCTGGCTCAGCCACTCATGATGACAAGGCATCAATGTCATCATCATCATCAGTATTATTATGAGGAGCGATATCTTGATCATCCTTTAATCTAGTAGGGTCAATCTATGAGAACTTCTATATAACCCCATCTAAATTTTTCTTCCTTTTGAGGATTCAAGACCCAGTCAGTAAAGCAGTGCCTATTCAATTTTACTTGAAACAAAGTAAATAAATTGGCTTAAAAGAACAACAACAATCTACTAAGAGATTTAGATTCAATGGCCATTTTATTGAGCACTAAGGACTTCATTATGACAAAGTCGGCATCTGACATGTCCATATAAACCAAGATAATATAATTGTGTTAAATAAGTACCTTGACACAGGAGGATCACCTGAGTAAAGGAGTTCAAGACCAGCCCAAGCAACACAGCAAGATGCCCATCTCAAAAAACAAAACAAAACAAAAACCCTGCAGGTATTTTAATCTAACTTTTACATATCCTTTGTTTTGGAATGCTTACTTGCTTAAACAGACTAAATAGCTGGAGGTCAAATCTTCTCTAGCCATTGATGTGAACCAACCAAACTATATTCTCAAGGAGTATTTTGTTAACTCGGTACCAGCTATCTGACAAATTTGAAAATACAACTGTATTTCTTTGATGAACTCTGTAACTGGGGTAGGGTGTTATTCAACATAAGATTTATTCAGGCTGGGCATGGTGGCTCACACCTGTAATCCCAACACTTCGGGAGGCCAAGGTGGGCAGACTGTTTGAGCCCAGGAGTTTGAGACCTGTCTGGGCAACATGCTGAAACCCCATCTCTGCAAAAAATGCAAAAATTAGCTGGGCGTGGTGGTGTGTGCCTACAGTCCCAGCTACCCAAGAAGCTGAAGTGGGAGAATCGCTTGAGCCCAAGAGGCTGCAGTGAGCCATGTTCATGTCACCGTACCGCAGACTGGGTGACAGGGCGAGACTCTGTCTCAAAAAACAAAAATTATTCACCTAAACATGTTTTTCTTTTAAAATGTCTACCCTAATTAATCTAGATCCTTCAAAGTTACTGACCCTTTGAATGCACTCTTCAATCTACAATTGTCTTTATTTCTGTAGCATTACCTATAAAAATTAGAGCCCTAGTAAAAGAAGCCCATTTTTACAAGTTACACCTCTCTCAAATGTATTTTAGATGTACAATTTCCTACTAACATCTTGAGTTGCTTGATAGTAAAAAAAAAAAAAAAATTACTAGGGAGAACCAGAAAAAGAACAATTATAGGGAATTCTTTTAATTTGCCCTGAAATAATTTTATTTTCCTTAACATTTCAACAGGAGTCACTAAGACATTACTTCCTAATTTTAACATTGCATGTGAATATCAAATATACACTTACTCTTTGTAGGTGCGCTCTAGATTACACGGCATAGTAAAACAAGCTATGTAGCCCATTAATAAGGTATTTAGGTGTGATAGCAACTCCTGCTCCATAAAAGGATGACAAGGGATGAAAACATAAATATATATATATATAGGATTTGAGTTTTACTGGGAGCAAAGGTTGAAACAAAGTAGCACTGTGAGAAATCAGCTAGCAAAAGACCATCACAGAAGCCTGAAATCAGATGGCTCAAAGTATAGTTAATAATATCCAAAAGCTAGACTAGAGGTCTAGAAGAGATCACTGGTTAATAATTACTAACCAATTTTATTTATACCAGAGATGTAATGACAAGCAGTGTGGAAATTAAACATATACATTTGTTATCTTGTGCATGTTTTTAAAAAGCAAAAGAAATCAAGTGTGCATCACACCAAAGCAGGTTTGTATCTTACTTCCACTCCTCTGGTGGGTGGGCAAGCTCATACTTCTCCCTCACACTGGAGACGCCCATATCCACGTGAAGCCAGTGAACCTCCTCTGACCGCAGGTGACTGAGGCGGAATCCATAGCAGGCCACATGCTTTACTTTGTGACTGTCCACTATCTTCTGAATGATGCCCTAAAACATACCCCCCACAAGAATGACTGTTATAAACTGAAAAAAAAAAAAAAAAAAAAAAAAAACCAAACAAACTATATGCTAAAAAGTAATGCAATATTCATTTCTTTTAGTCAATTATCAGAAATCTTTGGTATGAGAATATCAAGTTAAATAAATGACTTAGGAATCTTTGTTTCTGAAATAGTATTTTCAAGAACAAGGAGAAGTTTTAGAAAAGAAAACATAAAGAGATTATCTCCTTTCGTCATTAACAAGGCATGTAAACTTAAAAATACATTTCTGCAATTCCACTATCATCATCCCCCAAACCTGTCAAAGCACACCAGTTATCTTTCAGTTACTACTTTCTAAGGTTCAGACCCAAGGAAGGGGTTATACTTTCTAGAACAGGGAGATCATACTGTTCAAGACCAGGCTGCAACATTCATAATCATTTTTTTAAAAAACATACATTCAGGAACACACACTTAAGGCTATGTTTCTGGTGACACTGGAGATACATGAAAAGTTCTTTGAATTAGGGCCTAATCAGTTTATTATTTGCTCTTTAAAAATTATTATGAAACAATCTAAAATACTCCCAAATCTAATGCTTCTAACATGTGTTCCCTTGAGTTCAGAGGAGAAGGTCACCTTTGAATGAGGTCATCAGGGAATGTTCCTTAGAGATGGTGAAATTTCTCCTGGAGCAATGGACAGGTTAAGTGTTAGAATTGACTCCTGCCCTGTACCTACCTAGGTATGAAGGCCATGGGAGAATATGTTGTTAAGTGGGCAGCATGTATAGAAGACTCATTTGGGAACATGACAGAACCATCTGCTGCCCTTTACATGAGGGTATGCAAATCACAACCAACTGTGACCTCAATCTTTTAGGTGATAAGACAAGTATTTTTTTAAATGATGCTGATATTAAAACGAAAATGTCCATGAAAGAAAATAATCACTAGTTTTTAGAATTGCAATTAATTGAAGTTATAATAAAACTTGTAAGACATACATAAAAGTTCCTGCACTCACCAAGTATTGCTTTATCACAGCACAATGCTGCTGATCATAATAAAGGATATTATCCCCAGTCTTCTCCATAATCTAAGACAAATCGTAACATGTACCATATACAAAAACTGTCCAAAACCCAGTATATGCACACTGGGGATGTGTGCTGCTGTGCTGGGCTCCCGATACTGGCACCTGCTATGTGGCAGACCTCCCAGGGCACTGAGTGAATGAAGTGGTAGAGTCAATCTCTCTTTCAGACAACTCAATCCCAGGTACAAAGTTGTTTATCAAGCACAGGAAGTGGCAGAGAGAGGGACAAAGGAAGGGAGTAAACATGGTATCAAGAGAGAAAGCATGAACAACAGACCAGGCTGGAAGAGTCAAAGACAGGTTCATAAAGATGATGAATTCTCATCAGGACAGGAAGGATGCTTACAGCCTACATACTCCTATGTGGAACTGACAGAAGCATAAAATGTTCTTCCTGGCTTTTTGATCCAAGGCCCAGAATTCATGACAGGGCCACTGTAAATGATAGTACCCTACCTACACAAGGATGTCCAGCCGAGGGCAGAGAGTCCACATTCTAGTCTTTAAACCTTGTACTCTGGGGTGGGGAACTTGCCTAGAGAAAGGAGCACCTTTTAACAATTCTCTCAGAAGTGACTTCTGCAGCTTCTTGACAACACACAAATCCCTGAACTATAAAGGATGGAAGCTAGCACCTCTGCGAAATTCCCACAAAAGCTCCTGGTTCCCTGTCCAGCTTTGCCAGGTCAACACCTAGTACACACCAACACTAGTTACCCTTGGTAAAGCACGGGTCAGTAAGTCTCCTTGCTCCACAACTCACTACTACTACCAATTCAAGAGGCAGCTCTCTCTTGTTAGAGCTGCGATCAATGTCTATACTGGTCTCTAGACATCTGCCTCAGGTCACTTGGTCTATCATTCCATAAACTGATGTTGAATATAAGGCAGTGAGGAACACAAATCATTTCTTATAATTGTCACCATTCACATGCTAAGAAAAAGCCCAGCTTCTCTGGTTGCCTTCTGTAGTGACCCCATGAAAAAGTCACTTCATCTCCTCTGAACTCACAGCACACATATAGGAGACCTGCAGCAAACCAGTCTCAAAGAAGCTTAGCCCAGAACCGTGGTATTTGTTAGGGAAAGGCAGGTTTCTGTCTTGGAGTTTTATGGAACAGAGAGAATCTTATTCCATTCACTTGATCATGCTGCCTGAAGAGACTGAGAGTGACTTCAAGTGTGGATTTGAGTAACACTGCCTTTGCATACAGTAGTACCTCATGAGTAAACCAGCTTTCAATTTTCACTCTCCATAGAATAGTGAAAAGCAATAAACACACAGATATTACCTTCTGTTTCATTTTTTGCTTTCTCATTACGCATCCATATTGCACTCTGTACTACTGCTCATTCTCTAGCACGCTTATAAATTTCTCTGGGTAACGGCAAACATTACAAATATACAAAGTGCTTAAATATGTGGTGCTAAATGTATATACTCAGTAACTTAAGTAATTTTGAGAACTAAATATCTGGTCTGGATAACTCAACAAATAATTCTGAAAACTATGTATTTAGTGAGGAATGTATACTCAACCAACTCTACAGTGCTGCCATATGGAAGTGCCCCATTTTCACATCACACACGCATACATTTAGAATAAAAATGACTGTCTCTAAAAAGATAATAGGACATGGGTGTTTAAAATGCCACTAAAGGTACCAGAATTAAATTTAAATTTCTCATTGTGGCTTTGAAGACACATCTATATGGTCCTATGAAATACAAAACAACCGCTGGCTACTCTGAAACCTGTCTCTCATATCCCAAATGTCAGAAATACACAACTTTTCTGATTAAATTCTCATATAGACATTCATGGTAAAAGGATTCTTTTTAAGGTTAAAATAAAAGAAGCCAGTGTTTACATCATGCCTGTATCTTATCAGGAACATAACATTAAATGTGCAAGGTCATTTTACTACTGATGAATAAAGATTTCCTTGTTCTGAGGGAGAAAGGAAGGTGTAAATGAAAATACTGCTATGAACATTCTTCTAGCTGTCATCAAAAGTATTTATGACCACTGCATAGAAACAGGCAAAATTTCCTTTAACTGAAACATTTTGATAAGTACAACCAAACTTCCTGCCCATCAACAAAACTATACCAATTATACTCGATGCATAATGTTACAAAGTATCATTTATCTCACATGAATAATGAGTAAAATTAATCTTAGGATGATCAATTTGATGACCAAAAAAACTCCCACAGGTATTTTACTGTTGTTATGATGGTTTAATTTCCCTGATTATTCACTAGTGAGATGAGGCCATAGTTTTGTTCATTTCTGAAAGTTTTTATTATTTTGCTTGGTTCCATTTAGCCACTTACCTTTGAGATAGTACTTTCAAACAAATGACCTTCACCACTGTTCGAAATAGGTTACATGACTCTTTCCTCCATGTTCATTCTTTCATGAATGTTCATTCATTTATTCATGAACACCTGAAGTGCCCACTACATGCATGATGCTAGTGACACAATAACGGTTAAGATGCAATCCTGACCCTCAGATGTCTTAGAGTCTCACAGGACAAAGACATGACAATGAATATGTGCAAATGAATATTAAGTGGTTTGTGGGGAAAAGGGGACAAAAAGGGATATTTTATATTTTTAGCTATAGCCTCACACTTAATTTTCAGATTTATTACTAGAAGAGATATTTGAAGCAACACACATTGATGACACTGTTCATCTCCTTACTGCTTCCTAAGAATTACCAAATATAATCATCATTACTGATTCTTCTATAGTATAGTGTTTCTTTTTCTCATTGTGTTTCTCTTTCAGATACTCTTCAGCTTTAGAAAACCAAGGGATTCCTATCATTCTTCTTGGAGGCTTTCATCACTGGGTTATCAAAAAACAAGATCCAGAAATTCAAATCCTGTTCTCCAACACCTAGTACATTTTCTCCTCTTGGTCCAGTAGTAAACTAGGAGTCCTTCTAAAAGTCTTCTAAGACAAAGAATGCACTTGTTTATCTTGATGGTCCGCGGTCACTGTATTAGTTCCCTATTACCTCCGTAATAAATCACCACAAATTTGGGGGCTTAAAACACAACAAGTGCATTACCTTTTAGTTTTGTAAATCACAAGCACGAAATGGGTCTCACTGGCCTAAAATAAGGATGTCAGCAGGGACGTGCTGTTTTCTGGAGGCTCTTAGCTTGCCTTTTCCAGCTTCTACAGGGCACCTGCACTCCTTGGCTCATGGTCTTCTCCTTCCATCAATGTTGCATCTGATCCTTCTTTCATATTCACCTCCCACTGACCACAGTAATAAAAGGCCCACTGCAGTGAAGGACTCATCATCTCCCCACCTTCAGGTCTGTAGCCTTAATCACGCCTACAAAGTACCTCTGGCCACGTAAGAGGACATCTGCACAGGTTCTGGGGATTAGGATGCAGGCATCTTTAGGAGCCAACATTCTACCTATGGGAAATCACTACCTCAATCACTATCTCTAAGGATTTTGAAATCAAAATGTTTCTCTTTCTCGTGCTCTATTAGCTTAGGTTCTTCTCCTTAACACAGCTTTTATGCTTTTTCTTAAAGCTTTCCTTTCTAGCTTTCCTCCTAGATGATACTTTCTATCCTGTAAAGGAAGAGTTTAATTTTCTAAGACCTTCATAGTCCTTTCTAGAATCAAAACTATTTGAATTCATAATAATCAATGTTCAACTGATTTTTATTAATAATCAATTAATTGTTTTTAAATGTTTTAAAATACACATTCACTGCTCCTCTATCAGAGAGAACAGCTTACACTTCTAAACATGAAGTGTGCAGTGACGACACCTAACAATAAACACTGAAGACCATTGGACTGCTCTGAAAAGTCCTCCAGGCACCTCCCTACGGCCGAACTCAGGGAAAATTCCCTGAAGAATTCCCTTCCCCTACAGATACCAGTTGTTTATAGCACAGTTTGTTCTTGCAGAATCCCAAATCACTGAAAATTTTCCCATTCCCATCAGAATGATGATTTTAAATTGAACACAATGTTACTTCCCATTGCTAGTCTTCTCACTACCAGCTTGGTAACAGTAATTAGTATTAATCCAACCCAACACACCTATATTTTAGCAAACTACATGAACTGATTTTTTTCCATTTACAATTACTACAGATTCAGATTTACCAACCATTCCCTACTAGCTCATGAGTAGTACTGAAACCTGTGGCTATATATTTAGAAAAATTCGATGTACCAGTCAGAAAAATTTTAAGGGGTTTTGAATGTGATAAGAATACTGTCCAAGAACTCAATGGTGGTGCAATCTTAAGCAGCATCATATGCTATTTGCCCAGTACTTGCCTGGTGTATGGGCATAAAATTATTTGTTCTCATCCCTGTAATGTCTTTTTAAAAAGTAAGCTAGGTACAAAGATTTGATAGAGATATCAGTAAAGTGGGGTATCACTTTGAATAGGCATAATCTTTGGCTATTAAATCAATATATTTGTGGTTGTCAATTAAGGCTTTCTACTTCTGTGGCCAATTCTCCTAACATATTTCTGTCAGAAATATTCCATTTCGCCTTGGATGCCATATAGTCATTCAACAAAAGTACCTATACCTACTGAGCACTTGGTGTTTGCCTGCTAGACATTGTTGAAGACGTTGGCAATAATACCATGAAGTACAAAGATCCCTGATGTCACAGAACTTAAGAAGTTGGGGAAGAAAACAGCTAATAAATGAGCAAACAAATCAAGTACAAGACAATGTCAATAATAATGATCTGAAGAAAATAAAACAATGACAGAAGAACAGAAATGGTGAGCCATAAGGGAGCATTCTTAGACTGGGATGTCCCTGGAGGCAGAATTAGTAAGGGCAAAGTGAGAACAAGCAAGAAGCCAGATCCTGTAGGTCCTTGTAGGTCACAAAAGGAATCTGGCTTTTAGTCTGGAAGAAATGGGGAGCTCTTGGGGGGTTTTAAGCAAATCACTGATTCAGTGATTGGCATGTTAGACAAACAGGAAACAAAGAAAAAGTGAGTGACTAGGACAGAAGGTGACAGGGCACGATGGGATGGGGTAGAGGAGATGGGTGAGACTCCCGAAGGATCATGTTGACTAAATGAAACCAGGTTCCGAGTGGAGGAGTGAAGTACTCCGGCTTTTATCTCTCCAGGATCATTCTGGCTGCTGGGTTATCAACAGACTAAGGAGAGCAAGTAGGGAAACAAGATGTCAGTTAGGATACCATGCCATAATGTATGGAAGAGATATTTTAAGGCAGCTACTGGAAAGGAGCTCAAAGAAAGGGGTAGCAGTGGAGGCGATATGAAATGGGTAGGTTCTGGATATATTTGTGAAGATAATGTGGACAGGATTAGCTAATGTATTGGATATGGCTTGAGAGCAAAAGAGGAATAAAGGATGATTGCAAATGGATCTAAGTGACTAAAAGATGAGGTAACCCTTTGACAGGAGCACTGGGTGGTTATTTTGTAGCAAGAAGTTTAAAGACAGAGAAGTGAGGTACAAATGCTAGGGAAAGGGAAGACATAGAAATGTGTGGACTTCTTCAAGTGCTGCAGTTCATGAAAGTGGAGGAGGTTTGAAATGGTTGTCTAGGAGAGAACAAGATGGAGGGATACAGCTTGACAGCTGGGTAGCACTAAGGTTGCAAATCTAGAATGAGACCAATCACAGGATGGCGACAGATGGAGAATAGGCAGAAAGTTGGATTAAATCATGGTGGTAGATTCAAGAGACTACAGGGACATTAAGAGAGGTACAAGACAGCATACAAGGCAGCAAGTATGACAATGGACCACTGTCTCTTGCATCCTGCTACAGTATCTTCTTCTGGGCTCACTTTTTTCCATGCAGAATTATATCATCTAATTGTTTCAAAGACAGCCCATGCTATTAGCTTTCTATGTCACTACTTCTCTGCAGATACCTTCATTTCACCTTATCTTGATTCACAGTTTATCAGATATAGACTTCTAAGGTACACGTTATTTTCCCTGAGTCCTTTGAAGATACTGTTCCAATATCTTCTTGCATCCAGCACTGCTGATGAAAAGTCTGGTGTAAATGTCATTCTTTCTCCTAAATAGGCGATTTCTCCAGTAGAATTTGGAATTTTATGTCATTATTTTTCTGAATGATCACTGCCATGTTTCTAGATGACTGGTCTTATTCAACACTGTATAGCCTGGGTTTCTCTTGGCTGTTCTAGATTGACCCCACGCTTATCTCTAGGGCTGCCCGAAGCACGGTACTGACGCTTGGCCAAAGCTATGGCCAAGATAAGTGATGTTTGTGATCATGGGATCCTGAGCTGTTTAAGGGGCAGAATATACCAGCTTGTCAGTGCAATTTTGTAATAATAACTGGACTGACAAGGTGCATCTGATTTTGGCAGCACCTGGGGAGGTCCACAGGTTGAGCTTGGCTATGTAGATGGAGATGCTTGTGTGACCCTCTCACAGATCCCTACCACTTCCTCATACTAAGGTGCTTTACACATAAGCCAGTAATGGTTTCACATCTACAGAAAAATCATGTCCAAGGCCAAGAAGCCTGGACCCAAGATCTCCAGATCACTTCAATGAGTATCATTTTACTACTGTCGCTGTAATGGACATTGCCTATAAACAGTGAAATCTTGTGAATCTTTTCAACAACCAAACATTAATTAACATACAATTAGCACACACAACTGTAAAAGCACTAATACTTATTAAGTGAAGCACGAGAAAGCCTCTACAATGAAATGTTACAAAAATCCAGACATTCTTGGTGAAAACAAATCTTTAAACTCCTCAAAAGGTTTTGGTTTTTCTGATCCAAGCAGTCTTTCTGAGAATTTGCTTTCTATAGAGCTCAACTGTCCAGCAGAAATATAATGCAAGCCACATAAGTAATTTTAAAATATCTAGTAGCCACAGTAAAAAATAAACAGGTGAATTCAATTTCAGTAATATAGTTAACCTACTATATCAAAAGTATTACCATTCAACATGTAATCATAACACATTGATGAGATATTTTATTCTGTTTTCTTACTCGTTGAAATGTGGTATATATTTTTATACTATAGCACATGTCAATTCAGACTAGCCACATTCAAGTGCTCAACAGCTGCACATGGCTACGATAATGGACAATGTAGCTATGAGTTTAAGACTGAATCGAATTATTCACTACCTGAATAACAAGAAGTTGTATCATTTCAGAAAATAGTTGTGTGGCATCCCCTTTGATGCTATTCAGTGGTCAGTTTCTTTCTGACAAGTAATTATACTTAGATTCTTTACTAATCTAATTCTTCAATCTAAATCCTACAATCTCCACTTCCTGTTCTAAGGTCATCAGGCCTTCAAATGCTGTCATGTTTCTTCCATTTTTCTCTTTCCTGACAATACTCTGTAACCACAATGTTCCTTTGTCTGATACCTCTTATGTTCTTCAGATGTGCAAATCCACTCATTAATTTACAATTACGACATTGCATTTTCAAATGTTATAGCATTAAAGCATTCAATGGAAGTGGGTTATGAATAACATCCAATCTTCCATTACAGTGACTCAGTATCATGAGAACCTCATGCTATCCCAGGAAAGGCTATGGTGAATTCAATGCCAACTGTGATTTTTCTGCCTCAATCTGAAAATCACTGACTGATGATTTGCCAATTACTGTGAAATAAAACACCTTGTTTGTGGTCACATACATTTGATCAGATTGATATTCACGAGTTTGATAAATGAGTTCTGATAACTTACGCATTTGCATCTGATTTAAATTTTTCTTCACAATATGAATGTATGACTAGGAAGTTTTTAACACTGGCTACAGGCTGACATGCCTGCATTGACACTGGCTCTATGGTAGTAATCCCCTTACATGAAGAAAGTTTGATACTAAAACCATGGCACATTTGTTACACTCTTTCCTAGGTGAGTTTTCTGATGTAAGTCTTGAACATTTTTTCTAAATGTCTTGTCAAATTCATAATCTTCGAAAGGTTTGCCTCCTGTATGAATGCTCTGAAGTTCATTAGGGCTGATACAATGGTTTTATTGAAGAGTTTCCTCATTCATTGTATCTGAAATCTACAAAGACTAGAATATACACTAAAAGCCTTACATCAAGTTACATCTACAAGATTTCTTTCCAGTATGAATTATCTGAAAAACCTTACGGCAGGACCCTCATTTCAGGCCTTTCCACTAAATGACAGTGTTTATAAAGTTAAAAGTAAAACACAGAAGCAGAAAAAAACAGAAAAAGCAAAAAAGCTAACCAGCTTCATAAAGAGTTTGTAAAAAAAGAGGCTATCATATTTTTAATAATCCATTTGAAATAGTTCGCTAATATTAAAATTTAGAGGTAACAAAAAATTATGTAAAATGTATAGATAAGACTTTAGCCTTAAATCCTTTTACTTTTCCTTTTTTTTTTTTTTTTGAGACAGAGTCTCGCTTTGTTGCCCAGGCTGGAGTGCAGTGGCGCGATCTCAGCTCACTGCAACCTCTGCCTCCTGGGTTCAAGTGTTTCTCCTGTCTCAGCCTCCTGAGTAGCTGGGACTATAGGCATGTGCCACCACAACTGGCTAATTTTTGTATTTTCTGTAGAGATGGGGTTTCACCATGTTGGCCAGGCTGGTCTTGAACTCCTGACCTCAAGTGACCTGCCCACCTTGGCCTCCCAAAGTACTGGAATTACAGACATGGACCACTGTGCCCAACCTTTTAGCCTTAAATCTAAATTCTACCAATCCCTTTGCTTTGGTTAAAAATAATAAGGGCATGTAAGTTAGAGAGTAGTAAATTAATTAATTCAGCTACTGTAAAAAGAAAAGAAAAAGAAAAAGAAAAAAGAAAGAAAGAAAATAAAAAAGACGTATCTAAACTTCCTTGTCACGGAAACTTCTACTCCTTAAAGATGAATAGAGACTAGGTGGAGAGGGGAAGAAAGAGGAGGTATTTAACACTTCACCTAAGCAAATACTGAACATTTAAATACTGAACTCAGCTTTCTGAAATCACAGTGCTACCTTCTCATTCCCCACTTTCAGGGAGATGTAGTTACCTTTGCCTAGCATGCTCTTCTCCCATAATTCTGTATCACTATCTTTACTCACTTCCCAGACCCAAAGGAAATACTTTCCAGTACTAACTTCTACATTTAAAAGGTATTATTCCTCCAAGCTTCCACAACAACCTCCCGTGAGGCATTTCTGCACTGTACTATAATCACATTCATGATGTCTCTCCCTCTACAGGCTCTAAGCTGTAAGATCAAGGACTTCACAGGGACCTTTTACATCTTCAGAACCTAGCATAGTGTCTGACACATAGCATATGTTCAAGAGTTTTAAAAGAAATTATCCTATCTGAAATCATGCAAATACCTTCAAAATTACACTTTCTAGAACAGTAGTTTATTTCTTGAGTTATTAGAGGCTATTTTAGTTGCACTGTTTCCTAGTACTCACCCAAGAGTTTAAAAAAAGAAACCTACGAGGGAAAAACAAGTCAATGGCATTTTATGACTAAAATATGATTCAGTCACTATTTTTCTAAGAAACTTTACAACAATTAGAACTCTGGTCAGTCACATATTAACTAATAAATCTTAAAAATAACGTTTCTGTAATATGAAAAGTCCCTGATAAGTTAAATGAAAATTATTACACTATCTTTTTTCATACACGCCATTAAATTTTAACCTAAATAAACATTAAAGATGTCTCATGGAAAAACGTACTTACCCTGACATCAGTAGCATCTCCATGCCTGATAATACTGGCCCAGGTGGTTGGCTCACTATTGCTTTCAAAATAATGAAAGACCTTTAATACTCGCTCCATCGCACCAGGAGAACGTTCCATACCAGTACCCAGGTGAGTCTTAGTACTCGAATTTGGTGTGTGATTCAAGTTGGGGTCAAGGTAAGCAGCTGCCATTATTTTGCTAGATGCTAGGTATCTGTCATATTCTGTTAAGAGAACAAAATAATTTTTGGTGTATAATACTTGAAATCTACCAATTACAATGTGATATGTTGATGTTTATACGAAATGTCCTATACTCTCTCAAGTTATATGCAGAAGGAGCCTGAGGAGAATAGAGACCTAACCCACTAAAATAATCGCTATCTCTCCCCACACTCAGAGTAGGACCTGATTTACAGAATAAATATTTGTTAAACAAATTATTAAAAGGCCAGGACTCCAATTTCAGCTGTGTCAAAAAGTATCTACAAACAATATAACACCCCCATCCCCACCCCTTTTATTATCATAGCCTTTATATTTGTTGGAAAATCTCATAGCAAAGCCAAATTTGTGAATTTGCTGCCTACTTTTGAAAACTTTTACCTAAGAGAAAAGTTCTTTCTTCGTATAATACAAATTCAATGAATGTCATTACATATACTACACACTGGTGATTAACAACACTATAATTAAAATAAGGTCCCTGGCTTAACCAACTCACTGTTAACAGGAGAATCAGACAGAGAGCAACTGAAAACAAAACGAAAAAAGCATGCACAATTACATTTTTTAAGTGTGATAAAGAGCTTCTATTTGAGTGTGAAGAAATAGCCTGCACAAGCCTGAACACCCACTGAGAAAAACGAAAATCCAGATTAAAAATCTTTTTAACCCAAACAATGTTTGAAGGGCTCAAGACGAAGACATTCTGAGGCAACCAAGACAATGAGTGACACAGATGAAGACTGGGAAATGATACTTAACAACTGGCTGCTTTTTCCCACAGGGCATTTGCCAATTCTGAGCCCTTCAGAGCTTGAAGGGCCAGGAAAAGTCTACTAATGGGAGAGAAACCAGCAGAGCTTTTGGCAGCAAGAGATCAAATCTTGGATTCTGGTGAGAAGGAAGGGTGGAGACTGTGTCAAACACTCTGCAGGTTGTCTCCTGAAGACAGTTACTGAATCCTGAACCTGAGCTGAGAAGGAGCCTCTCAAAACAGTGAAAGCATTTAGAAAACAGGAGTAAGACCTCAGGAATAAACCAGAATAATATCAGGACATTCCCAGGCTTGCAATGAGAACAGCTGGGTGCAGAAGCAAAGGGAGCTTTGTAAACCTGGAGTACAATACCTGCTCAGATCCATCATGGCAGGCCAGGTATGGCTGCTCATGCCTGTAATCCCAGCCCTTTGGAAGGCTGAGGCGGGAAGACTGCGTGAACCCAGGAGTTTGAGACCAGCCTGGGCAACATGACAAGACCTTGTCTCTACTAAAAAATACAAAAATTAGCTTGGGCATGGTAGTGTGTTCCTGTAGTCCCAGCTACTCAGGAGGCTAAGGTGGGAGGACAGCTTGAGCCCAGGAGGTTGAGGCTATAGTGAGCTGTGACTACATTGCTGCACGTCAGTCTGGACCACAGAGTAAGACTGTCTCAAAACAAACACACACACAAACACAAAACCACAGATCCAGCCAGGCACAGATGCTCATGCCTATAATCCCAACACTTTGGGAGGCTGAGGCAGGCAGACTGCTTGAGCTCAAAAGTTCAAGACCAACCTAGCCACCTTGGCAAAACCCCATCTCTACAAAAAAATACAATAAAGAGCCATGAGTTGTGGCGCAAGCCTGTGGTCCCAGCTACTTGGGAGGCTGAGGTGGGAGGATCACTTGAACCCAGGAGGGGAACGCTACAATGAGCCGAGATCGTGCCACTGCTCTCCAGCCTGGGGGACAGAGCCAGACCCTGTCAGCTCCCCACTATCTGCCCAGCAAAGAAAAGGGCCAACCCTCTGTTGGTATCAAACAAAGCACAAATAACATCTTTTCATCCAAATCACTTTCCAATTAGTTAAAAAAAAAATGATATGACAGCACAGTAAAAGGAAAACCATAAACCAAGTCAAAAGATGCCAAAAACACAAAAGAAAAACACATGTACCATATGTCACAGAAATAAGCTAATACCCTATATATATACAGAAATTCTTTTAAAATGAGGGGGGAAATGATAGAAAAGAATGCAAAAGACAATCCAATTAATTAAAAAGATATACCAAGTGTAGGCAAGGATGTGAAGAAACTGACACCTTCCTACATTGCTGGAAGAGTATAAAATGGTGCAACTGCTATGAAAATAGTTTGGCAGCTCCTCAAAAGGTTAAACACGGAGTTACCATGTGAACCTACCATTCCATTTCTAGGTAGACATAAGCCCAAAAGAACTGAAAATGTATGTCCAAATAAAAACTCACGGCCGGGCATACTGGCTCATGCTTGTAATCCCAGCACTTTGGGAGACTCAGGCAGGTGGATTGCTTGAGCTCAGGAGTTCAAGACCAGCCTGGGCAACATGGCAAAACCCCATCTCTACAAAAACCACAAAAATTAACTGGGCTTGGTGGCATGTGCCTGTAGTCCCAGCTACTTGGGAGGCCGAGGCTTGCTTGAGCCCAGGAGGTCGAGGCTGCAGTGAGCTGTAATCATGCCACTGCACTCCAGCTTAGGTAACAGAGAAAGACCCTGAGATAAAACAAAATGAAACACCCTCACATGTGAATGTTCACAGCAGCATTACCCACAACACTGAAAAGTGAAAATAACCCAAATATCCACATCCTTCACTGGATAAACAGATTAACAAAATGTGGTATACCCAACAATGAAATATTGTTCAGCAAAAAAAGAAATGAAGCACTGATACATGCTACAGCACGGAGCAACCTTGAGAACATTATACTACAAAGGAATCAGACATGAAAGATCACAAATTGTGATTCCACTTATATGAAGGAATACACAAATCTATAGAGAAGAAAGATTACCAGCTACCAGTGGCTAGGGGTAGGGCAGAGTTGGGAATGACTGCTAATAGGTAAGGAGTTTCTTTTGGGGATGAGAGAAATGGCTTGAATTTTGATCATGGTGATGGTTGAATATACTAAAAAACACTCAATTGTACACTTTGAAGTTGTTAAAATGGTAAATTTTATGTTATGGGAATTTTACCTCTGTGAAAATACAAATACATAAACAACTGTCGATTTTTTAAAAAGGTCACAGCAGTACCCTGTCTGTTGGTAAGGATGTGGGGAAACAGGAACTCTCATACACTACTCATGGGAATGTGAATTTTCTATCATATGGATAAAGAGGAATTTGACAATAACAAAACTACATGTGCCTTCTGATCCAGCAATTCCACTTCTAGAAATTTATGAAAAGATACACTGTTACAAACTAAACATTTGTGTGCTCCCAAAATTAGTAAGTTGAGACCATACTCCCCAATGTGATGCTATTACAAGGTAGGGTCTTTTGGAGGCAATGTGGACTAGATGAGGTCATAATGGTGAGGCCCTCATGAATGGGATTAGTGTCCTTGTGAAAGTCCAAGAGCATGCTTCCTGTCTCTGCTCTCCAGAGATATGCCTGAGCATCTAAGTCCACAGTCTGAAACCCGGAAAAAAGGGCCCTCACCAGAACTCCACCATACTGTCACTCTTATCTAGGACTTCCAGCCTCTAGACCAGTGAGAAATAAGTTTCTGTTGTTTATAAGCCACCCAGTTTATGTATTTTGTTACAATCATCCCAAGTGAAGAGATATGTTTAACAACAACATGAAAATACATATGCATAAGGTTATTCACTGCAGCCTTGCAAAGTATTAGGGAACACCTAAATGCCCATTCATGGGAGACTAATGGAATAAACTATGGTACATTCCCATAATGGAGTACTATGAATCTGTTGGGGGCAGGGGGAAAGGAAAGAAGAGCCCTATAATTGACTAAGTATGATTTCCAGGATTTATTAAGTTAAAAACCCAAAGTGCAAATCACAGCCACAGCATACCTTTTGAATAAAATGGGGAAAATAGGAAAATACAAATGTGTCTGCTCATATGTGCAAAATAACTCCATAAAGTAAAAATGGGAGTCCAGTGAGATTGGTTACACATGGGAGAGGTGTGACCAAGACGGAAAGTGCAGGAATGGGGTGGCACTTCTGAGTATACATGAATACACTCTTATAACTTTTGGTACCCTATAGAAGATCTGAAGAGCACGATGAACAAATCTGATCTAACTGACACTATACCTAATAGGATAATACATAATCTTTGCAAGTACACAAGAAATATTTTCTAAAGTTGCCCATATGCTGAGTGAAAGAGCAAGATTCAATAAATATCAAGGGACTAAAATTATTCAAAGTATATTCTGTGTCTAGCATTAGGCTAGACAACAATTACAAAATAACTAGAAAATGTTCCATTGTCAGGAAATTAAGCAGTGTATTTCAAGTAACCCTTTAAGTCAAAAAGAGACTCAAAAGTATTTTGAATTAAATAATGCACTGAAAAGAAATATCAAAACTGTGAAAGTAGACAGAGCTATGCTTAGAGTAAAATCTATATGTTTGGCAGGGCACAGGGAATCATGCCTGTAATCCCAGCACTTTCGGAGGCTGAGATGGGAGGACAGCTTGAGGCCAGAAGTTCAAGACCTGCCTGGGCAACACAGTGAGATCCCTACAAAATAATTTAAAAATTAGCTGGGCATGGTGGTGTGTGCCTATAGTCCCAGCTCCTTGGGAGGCTGAGGCAGGAGGACTGCTTAAGCCCCAGAGCTTAAGTTATGACTGTATCACTGCACTCCAGCCTGAGCAACAGAGCACAACCCTGTCTCCTTTAAAAAAAAAAAAAAAATTACATATTTAAATTCATGTATTAGAAGTGATAGTTGAGTATCTCTAAGAATATACATCTGTGAAGGGGGGATGGTTAATTTACAGAAAAACAGAATGCATAACATCTAGTATTTGGTAGCACAACTAGGGATTACAGCCAACAAACATGTACATTTAAAAATAACTAAGAGTATAATTAGAATGTTTGTAACACCAAAAAAATGAGAAATGTTTGAGGTGATGGATACCCCATTTAGCCTGATGTGATTATGATGCACTGTATGCCTATATGAACACATCTCATGTACCCCATAAATTTATATATATACCCACTATGTACCAATGAAAATTTTTTAATTAAAAGAAGAATGCATATTTAAAAGGACAACTTAAAAGCAAAACAAAATCAAAAGTTACTCTTCTAAAAAACAAAACTGATACACCTCTCGAAAGACTGATCAAAGATAAAATGAGTCAGGAGAAACTAGCAACATCAATAATGGAGAAGATAATAAGAGGTAAGAGATAATGAGTAATACAATAAGGGATTATTAATAACTTTATGCCAATGAATTTGAAAATTTAGATAAGCACAATTCCTTGCAAAACACAACATAGCAAAATGAAACAATATAAAATGAAACTAGACTGTTCTATTTAAAATAGTCCATCTAAAATCCTCCCCACAAAGGAACATTTTAATTCTTTCAACAAATTAAGAAATGTTAATCTTACACAAATTCTTCCAGAAAACAGATACAGAACATTTCCCAACTTGTTTTATGACACCTGCAGAACAGTGATATCAAAACCTGACAGAACAGGATGAGAAATGATATAAGTCTACCTTTCTTATAAACACAGATGCAAAAATCTTAACAATTTGCATACTTAATCCAGCAATATTTTAAAGGAATAACATATCATGACCAAAAGTTTACTCTAGGAATAGACGAAAGGTATTCATTCAAAAAGCAATCAGTGTAATTTACCACATTTTCAGAAAGAACAGCCAGTTACCTTGATACATGCAGAAAACACATATGATAAAGTTTACCAACCACTCATGATAAAAACTCATAGCAAACTAGAAATAGGATGAGATTTCGTACATCTGATGAAGAGTATCTATATGAAATGTAAATACTAGTGGGAAAAAATTTTCCCTCCTCAAACTGGAAATAAGACATGGATGCCCACTGTTACCACTTGCGTACAGCATTGTTCTAGTACGAAAAAAATTTCCCCTCCCCAAACTGGAAATAAGACATGGATGCCCACCATTACCACTTGCGTACAGCATTGTTTTAGAAGTGACTGCCAAGTACCACAGCTGCCCCACACCCCCAAAAAAAGGGTGGGGTAGTAAAACATAAAGGTTAAGAAAGAACAAATAAAACTATCATTTATCTTCAAAAACTAGGCCAAAACATTTTTTACAAGATAAACCTCTGTTGCAATGTTACCAGAATGAAGCAGTTTTCCACTATAGAATGTGATTTTGCTCCTATCCTTTCAGAACTTAGCAAAAGAAAAATAAAAATTAAAAAAGAATGCTATTTTGTTTTACACTTTAATGTTTTATCTGCTTGTCAAAATCTGATCTATGCTATAAATTCTCAAATAGGCAATATATTTGCCATCAGGCCTTCTTCAACTCTCTCCGGGAAGGTCTGTGCCTCATGCTGTTATCTTCCCAAGTACCCTGTTGGTGGCATTCACATGTCTTCATGTTTGTCTTTTTGTTGGTCTTGAGGGTTCTGAGATCCTGGCATCTGGGTCACCTCTTTGGGCACTCATCACGGGTTGGTCAGTTCAAAAAAATGGCCTCAACTACAGAATGACAAGTTTCAAGAGTTGCTTTCTGCTACAATGACTATTCTGTTTCTACCAATTAACAGACTTCCCTGTGTTGTTTGTGTGGTTGTGTATTTGTTTCTGATCCTTGGCTAAAGTTGAACAGCTGGGGCTGCCAATTCTTTGTGTGTCTCTAAATGAAGAACGTCTTTCACCCCCTCACCATGGAAAGGTAATCTTTTCACAGGGCTTTGTTATCGTAGCCCTTCTGTTTCTGTGACCAATTACATTTTTAAAAACTTTTCAAGATTAATTATTCAGAGATCTGCCACTTTTGCACACTACAGAATATCTTTTTCAATAAATTATCAAAGCAGAAATGAAAAGATTTTAAAACCAAAAACTGTTTTTACATGGCTTAGACCAGTCCTTCTCATCTGTGATGAAGAACCAGTTTTAATTTCCAACCTATCACAGACCAATTCTTTTGTAAAATACAATGAAAAGGAATTTCTAGAAAAATGAAGTTTTTTTTTAAAAAAAGACATACCTAAGCCAAACACAAAATTTCCGTCATTAGAATTTCGACATAAAATCACTATCAAATTGCCGTAAGGTGTCTAGATGCTTACACCAAATTTCCTTATCTTGTCCTAAGCTGTTAACAGTTCCAGCACCAACATTAGTCTGCTGACTGCACTTTACTGAGTCCTAGCTCAGCCAGGCTGCCCAGTTTAAATCACTGTAGGCAAGAGACCAAATGCGGACTGGAATGGGAGAGAAGATGGAATGTCAATAATTGCTGCTCAGCTGTCTACAACTTTAGTTCTCCCTTTAATTAACATAGGAAACATATCAAGGGTTCTCAGTGCCTAACTCTTTCTTCTTCTCTTGAAGAAATAGGGCAGTTCCAAGTCCAGATGTGAAGAAACAAGTGTTAATAAACTCTGGAGTTAAGCTCCAAGGCTCAACCCACAACCTGATGTAAATGCTACATAAAGCAGCACATACAAAAAAGGGGGAAAAAATGCAACGAACATAATAAACACCCTACTCTTTACTCCAGAATTACCTCATTTATAATTACTGTACATGTTAAGATCCCACCAAGAGAACCACCTCATTATGCTTTAAGTACACTTACCCTTTAATAAAACTTGAGATGTTTGCTGAAGCTGTAAAGGGAGGGAGGGTGTCAAAAAGACGAGTAGCTTGCTGTTAGAATAAGTGAGAATAAGCAAAGGAAAGCAAATTGAGACAGCTAAATTAAAAGAAATTATGACCTAACTTGAAGAGCTTTAAGAATCTGGGTAATATTTCTAGTTAAAGTGACTCCTTAAACTAAACTGGTATAAAAGTTATCTTCTCAATCATTTTGATCTTTTCTATAACACTTGATTTTATTTTCTCATAAAAAGCTAACCTAAATTTTCTAAATTAATTTTACTAGACAAAGCAGCTAACATTAAATTACTTAATGTTTAATATGCCCTTTTTCCAATGTGACTTTGATACACTTTCTGTTAATACATGGAATCTGTATTTCCTCCCCTTGAATCTAGGTGGGCTTCTGACTCTGGCTAAGGGACTTTCTAGGCCAGGAAATAAAAGACAATTACCAAAAGAAAAATAAACTAAAAAGAGTTAACCAAGATTCCCTTGGTTTTCTTGAAACTCAGCCACTATACCCATTATTGCAGAAATACAAAGACTCTTAAAGAGACTACGATGAACAATATTTGCTAACAAATTAGAAAAGCTGGAAGAAACTGATAAATTCTTGGACACATACAACCTATCAAGATTGAACCATGAAGAAACAGAAAGCCTCAATAAGCCAATTAATGAGTCAATGATACAAGGTGTAATAGAGAGTCTCCCATCAAAGAAAAGCCCACAACCTGATGGCTTCACTGATGAATTTTACAAAAAGTATTTTAAGAAGTAATACCAATTCTACTGCAAACTCTTCTACTCAAAAATATTGAAGAGGGGAGAATATTTCCAAAATCATTTTACAAGGGCTGTATTACCTTGATAACAAAACCAGACAAGGATGCAACAAAAAAAGAAAACTACAGGCCAACATCACTGATGAACGTAAATACAAATATCCTCAATGAAATACTAGCAAACTGAATTAAACAACACGTTCAAAAGA
This sequence comes from Papio anubis, assembly GCF_008728515.1. Classification (NCBI taxonomy): domain Eukaryota; kingdom Metazoa; phylum Chordata; class Mammalia; order Primates; family Cercopithecidae; genus Papio; species Papio anubis. The sequence goes on from NC_044983.1 coordinate 136,086,529, forward strand.
TCAATTACCATGATCAAGTAGGATTCATCCCAGGGATGCAAGGAGAGTTCAACATATACAAATCAATAAATGTGATATATCACATTAACAGAACAAAGGAGAAAAAACCATACGGTCTCATCTCAATAGATGAAGAAAAAGCATTTGATAAAATTCAACATCCCTTCATGATAAAAATTCCCAAAAAACAGGGTATAGAATGAACATATCTCAAAATAATAGAAGGCCATATACGACAAATTCACAAACTAACATCAAGCTGAGGGAAAAAGCGAAGGCCTTTCCTCTGTGATCTGAAACAATACAAGGATGCCCACTCTCACCACTTTTATTCAACACAGTACTGAAAGTCCCAACCAGAGCAATTAGGCAAGAGAAATAAAGGATATCTAAATTGACAAGGAAGATGTCAAATTAGTCTTGTTGACAGATGACACGATCTTATACTTAGAAAAACCTAAAGACTTCACCAAAAAGCTTTTAGAACTGATAAATTCAGTAAAGTAGCAGGATGCAAAATCAACATACGAAAATAAGTAGCATTTATATACACCAACAATGAACAATGTATAAAATAAATCAAGAAAGCAATCACATTTACAACAGCTACAAAAAATATTAAATACCTAGGAGTCAATTTAACCAAAGAAGTAAATTATCTATATAAGGAAAACTATAAAACATCGGTGAAAGAAATTGAAGAGGGGCTGGGTATGGTGGCTCATGCCTTAATTCCAGCACTTTGGTAGGTCAAGGCAGGCGCATCACTAGAGGCCAGGAGTTCACAACCAGCCTAGCCAACATGGTGAAACCCCAACTCTACTAAAATTACAAAAATTTGCCAGGCATGGCGTCACATGCCTGTAATCCCAGCTACTTAAGAAGCTGAGCCACGAGAATAGCTTGAACCCAGGAGGTGGGGGTTGCAATGAGCCGAGATTGTGCCACTGAATTCCAGCCTGTGTGATGAAGTGAGACTGTCTCAAAAAGAGAAAAGAAGAGAAAGAAACTGAAGAGGACACACACAAAAAAAATTGAAAAATATTTCATGTTCATGGATTGGAAGAAATAATATTGTTAAAATGGCAACAATACCCAAAGCAATTTACAGATTCAATGCTATCCCTATCAAAATACCAATGACATTCTTCACAGAAACAGGAAAAAAAAAATCCTAAAATTTATATGGAACCACAAAAGACCCTGAATAGCCAAAGCAATCCTGAGCAAAAAGAACACAGCTGGAGACATTACACTACCTGACTTCAAAAGTTACAATAAGCTATAGTAACCAAATCAGCATGGTACTGGCATAAAAACACATAGAGCAATGAAACAGAATGGAGATCTCAAATATAAATCCATACATTTACAACCAATTCATTTTTGAGAAAGCCTCCAAGTTCATGCAATGGGGAAATGATAGTTCCTTTAATACCTGGTGCCGAGAAAACTGGATAACTGTATGCAGGACAATGAAATTACATCTCTCTCTCTCTCACCATACACAAAATAGCAAATCCACATGGAATTAAAGACTCAACTCTAAGACCTGAAACTATGGAATTACTATAAGAAAATACTGGGGAAACACTTCTGGACACTGATCTCGACAAGAATTTTTCAATATAAGACCTCAAAAATACAGACAACTAAAGCAAAAATAAAGACAAATGGCATTACATCAAGATAAAAAGCCTCTGCATAGCAAAAGACACAATTAACAAAGCAAAAAGGCAACAAACAGAATGGGAGAAAGTATTTGCAACTACCCATCTGACAATGGATTAATAACCAGAATCTATGAAGAGCTCAGAAAACTCAATAGAAGGAACTGGAGGTTACACTGAACTAAAATCATGCTCAATGAACTGCAGCTTGGGCAAGAAAGCGAGATCTGGCTTTTTTAAAAAAAATACTTTTAAGTTCTGGGATACAGGTGCAGAACGTGCAGGTTTGTTATATAGGTATACACACGTCATGGTGGTTTGCTGCACCCATCAACCCGTCGTCTACATTAGGAATATTTCTCGTAACGCTATCCCTCCCCTACCCGCACCGACCCCGTGACAGGCCCTGGTGTGTGATGTTCCCCTCCCTGTGTCCATGTGTTGTCACTGTTCATCTCCCACTTTATGAGTGGTTTTCTGTTCCTGTGTCAGTTTGCTGAGAATGATGGTTTCCAGCTTTATCCATGTCCCTGCAAAGGACATGAACTCATCCTTTTTTATGGCTACATAATACTCCATGGTGTATGTGTGCCACTTTTTTTTTTTTTTTTTTTTTTTTTTTTGAGATGGGAGTCTTGTTCTGTCACCCAGTCTGGAGTACAATGGCACAATCTTGGCTCGCTGCAGTCTCTGGCCCCCGGGTTCCAGTGATTCTCCTGCCTCAGCCTCCTGGGTACCTGGGATTACAGGCGCACACCACCATGCATGGCTAATTTTTGTATTTTTAGTAGAGATGGGGTTTTGCCATGTTGGTCAGGGCTGGTCTTGAACTCCTGACCTCAGGCGATCCACCCGCCTCAGCCTCCCAAGGTACTGGGATTACAGGCGTGAGCCACCGCCCAGCCACCACATTTTCTTTATCCAGCCTATCATTGATGGGCACTTGGGTTGGTTCCAAGTCTTTGCTATTGCGAACAGTGCTGCAATAAACATACGTGTGCATGTGTCTTTATAGAATGATTTATAATCCTTTGGGTATATACCCAATAACGGGATTGCTGGGTCAAATGGTATTTCTGGTTCTAGATCCTTGAGGAATTGCTACACTGTCCTCCACAATGGTTGAATTAATTTACACTCCCACCAACAGTGTAAACGCGTTCCTATTTCTCCACATCCTCTCCAGCTTCTGTTGTTTCCTGAAGTTTTAATGATCGCCATTCTAACTGGTGTGAGATGGTATTTCATTGTGGTTTTGAACTGCATGTCTCTAATGACCAGTGATGATGAGCTTTTTTTCATGTTTATTGGCCACATAAATGTCTTCTTGAGAAGTGTCTGTTCATATCCTTCACCCACTTTTTGATGGGATTGTTTTTTTCTTGTAAATTTAAGTTCTTTGAAGATTCTGGATATTAGTCCTTTGTCAGATGGACAGATTATAAACATTTTCTCCTGTTCTGTAGGTTGCCTGTTCCCTTTGATGATAGCTTTTTTTGTTTGTTTTTGCCATGCAGAAGCTCTTAGTTTAATTAGACGCCATCTGTCAATCTGGCTTTTGTTGCCATTGCTTTTGGTGTTTTAGTCATAAAGTTTTTGCCCATGCCTATGTCCTGAATGGTATTGCCTAGGTTTTCTTCTAGGGTTTTTATGGTTTTAGGTCTTACATTTATGTCTTTAATCCATCTTGAGTTAATTTTTGTATAAGATGTAAGGAAGGGATCCAGTTTCAATTTTCTACATATGTCTAGCCAGTTTTCCCAACACCATTTATTAAATAGGGAATCTTTCCCCCATTGCTTGTTTTTGTCAGGTTTGTCAAAGATCAGACGGTTGTAGATGTATGGTGTTATTTCTGAGGCCTCTGTTCCACTGGTCTATCTGTTTTGGTACCAGTACCATGATATCTGTTTTGGTACCACTACCATACTGTGTGGTACACTGTAGCCTTGTATTATAGTTTGAAGTCAGGTGGCATGATGCCTCCAGCTTTGTTCTTTTTGCTTAGGATTGTCTTAGCTATGCAGGCTCTTTTTTGGTTCCATATGAAATTTAAAATAGGTTTTTCTAATTCTGTGAAGAAAGTCAATGGGAGCTTGATGGGGATAGCATCAAATCTATAAATTACTATGGGCCGTATGGCCATTTTCACGATATTGATTCTTCCTATCCATGAACATGGAATGTTTTTCCATTTGTTTGTATCCTCTCTTATTTCCTTGAGCAGCGGTTTGTAGTTCTCCTTGAAGAGGTTCTTCACATCCCTTGTAAGTTGGATTCCTAGGTATTTTATTCTCTTTGTAGCAATTGTGAATGGGAGTTCACTCATGATTTAGCTGTTTGTCTATTATCGGTGTAGAGGAATGCTTGTAATTTTTGCACATTGAGTTTGTATCCTGAGACTTTGCTGAAGTTGCTTATCAGCTTAAGGAGATTTTGGGTTGAGACGATGGGGTTTTTTAAATACACAATCATGTCATCTGCAGAGACAATCTGACTTCCTCTCTTCCTATCTGAATACCCTTTCTTTCTTTCTCTAGCCTGACTGCCCTGGCCAGAACTTCCAATACTTTGTTGAATATGAGTGGTGAGAGAGGGCATCCTTGTTTTGTGCCAGTTTTCAAAGGGGATGCATTCAGCTTTTGCCCATTCAGTGACATTAGCTGTGGGTTTGTCATAAATAGCTCTTATTATTTTGAGATACGTTCCATCAATAACTAGTTTATTGAGAGTTTTGGCATGAAGGGGTGCTGAATTTTATTGAAGGCGTTTTCTGCATCTATTGAGATAATCATGTGGTTTTTGCCATTGGTTCTGTTTATGTTATGGATTATGTTTATTGATTTGCGTATGCTGAACAAGTCTTGCATCCCAGGGATGAAGCTTACTTGGTCATGGTGGATAAGCTTTTTGATGTGCTGCTGGATTCAGTTTGCCAGCATTTTATTGAGGATTTTCGCACTGATGTTCATCGAGGAAATTTTCTTTTTTTCTTGTGTGTCTGCCAGGTTTGGGTATCAGGATGATACTGGCCTCATAAAATGAGTTAGGGAAGAGTCCCTCTTTTTCTATTGTTTGGAATAGTTTCAAAAGGAATTGTACCAGCTCCTCTTTGTACCTCTGGTAGAATTCAGCTGTAAATCTATCTGGTCCTGGGCTTTTTTTTGGTTGGTAGGCTACTAATTACTGCCTCAATTTCAGAACTTGTTATTGGTCTATTCAGGAATTCGACTTCATCTTGGGAGGGTGTGTGTGTCCAGGAATTTATCCATTTCTTCTAGGTTTTCCAGTTTATTTGTATACAAGTGTTTATAGTATTCTCTGATGGTAGTTTGTATTTCTATGGGATCAGTGGTGATACCCCCTTTATCATTTTTTATTGTGTCTCTTTGATTTTCTCTCTTTTCTTGTTTATTCATCTGGCTAGCAGTCTATCTTGTTAATCTTTTCAAAAAACCAGCTCCTGGATTCACAGATTTTTGAAGGGTTTTTTGTGCCTCTATCTCCTTCAGTTCTGCTCTAATCTTAGTTATTTCTTGTCTTCTGCTAGCTTTTGAATTTGTATGCTCTTCCTTCTCTAGTTCTTTTAATTGTCATGTTAGTGTGTCAATTTTAGATCTTTCCTGCTTTCTCCTATGGACATTTAGTGCTATAAATTTCCCTCTGAACACTGCTTTAGCTGTGTCCCAGATTAACCTTAAATGTAAATGGGCTAAATGTCCCAATTAAAAGACACAGACTGGCAAACTGGATAGAGTCAAGACTCATTGGTGTGCTGTATTTGGGAGACCCATTTCACGTGCAAAGACACACACAGGCTCAAAATAAAGGGATGGAGGAATATTTACCAAGCAAATGGAAAGAAAAAAAAAGCAGAGGTTGCAATCCTAGTCTCTAATAAAACAGACTTTAAACCAACAAAGATCAAAAAAGACAAAGAAGGGCATTACACAATGGTAAAGAGATCAATGCAATAAGAAGAGCTAGCTATCCTAAATATATATGCACCCAATACAGGAACACCCAGATTCATAAAGCTCTTAGAGACCTACAAAGAGATTTAGACTTCCACATAATAATAGCGGGAGACCTTAACACCCCACTGTCAATATAAGACAAATCAACAAGACAGAAGATCAACAAGGATATTCAGGACTTGAACTCAGCTCTGGACCAAGTGGACCTAATAGACATCTACAGAACTCTCCAACCCAGATTAACAGAATACACATTCTTCTCAGCACCACATCACACTTACTCTAAAACTGACGACATAATTGGAAGTAAAACACTCCTCAGCAAATGCAAAAGAATGGAAATCATACCAAAGAGTCTCTCAGACCACAATGCAATCAAATTAGAACTCAGAATTAAGAAACTCACTCAAAACCTCACAACTACATGGAAACCGAACAACCTGCTCCTCCTGAACGACTACTGGGTAAATAAGAAATGAAGACAGAAATAAGTAAGTTATTTGAAACCAATGAGAATGAAGACACAACATACCAGATCCTGTCTCTAAAAAAAACCTCAAAATTACAAATAATCCTGTTTTAAAAATGGGCACAAGATCTGAACAGACATTTCTCACTAGAAGACATACAAAAGGCCAACAGGTATATATGGAAAAAATGCTCAACACCACTATCATCAGGAAAATACGAATTAAAACCACAATGAGATACCAACTCACCTCAGTTATAATACCTATTACAAAAAAGACAAAAAATAACAAGTGCTGGCAAGGATGCAGAGAAAGAGGAACGCTTACACACACTGTTGGTAGGAATGTAAAGCTGTATAGCCATTATGTAAAACAGTGTGGAAGTCTCTCAAAAAATCAAAAATAAAATATATGATCCAGCACTCCCAATACTGAATACATATTCAAAAGAAAGGAAATCAGTATATTGAAATGATATCTGCATCCCCATTCTTATTACAGCACTATTCACAACAGCCAAGATAGGGAATCCACATGGACAATGTGGTATATATACACAATGGAATATTATTCAGCAACAGAAGAACGAAATCTTGTCAGCTACAGCAACATGAACGGAACCAGAGGTCATTACCTTAAGTGAAATAGGCCAGGCACAAGAAGACAAATATGGCATGTTCTCATTCACAGTTAGGAGCTAAAAAAAAAAGTGAATCCCATGGAAGTATAGAGTAGAGTGGTGGTTACCAGAGGCTGGGAAAGGAAAGGGTACAGGGGATAAAGAGAAGTAGGTTAAGGAGTACAAAAATATAGTTAGAAGGAATAAGTTCTAGTATTGGTTAGTACAGCAAGAAAATCAGTTAATAATTTATTGTATATTTTAAAATGAGAATTGTAATGTTCCCAACACAAAGGAAAGAAAAATGTTTGAGGTGATATCCTAATTACCCTGATTTGATCATCACATATTGTATTCAGGTATCACATATACCTCAAAAATAAGTACAATATTTACATACCAATAACAAGTAAATCAGTGAAATGAGTTACTTGACACAATGTCTTAAGAAACTCACATTTATTAAGATTGAAGCCTATACTAAGAATACCAGTGAAGACCCAACAAGCAGATCTCACTGTTTCTACTATTTTCAGTAACTATGAAGACAGTTGCTCAATCCAATTTACTGAACGAAGAAGACACAATCGGATATTCCAACTGGTCCTAGCGAAAAAATTTATATTAGACATTCCAACACATGCTTGCTTTATCTTGTGCTGGTTCAATCTACTAACCTGTTGAATAACCACTCTGGTCCTTTCTGCCCTCTTCTCTGAGTCAGTATCCCTTACTTAAATGTTTAGGACCAGAAGAGTTTCAGATTTATTTTTCAGATTTTGGAATATTTGCATTATACTCACTGGTTGAGCATCCCAAATCAGAAAATACAAAATCTGCAATGCTCCAACAAGTTTCCTTTAAACATCACATTGGCGCTCAAAAAAGCTGAGTATTTGGGAGCATATCGAATTTCAGATTTTCAGATTAGGGATACTCAACCTGTACCATCTTCCCTGGCCCTGTATAATTTGCCTTCCCCAACAATCATAGAAATTGACAATCCATCTAACTGCCTTTTTTAAAAAACAAAACAACAACAACAAAAAACAAATTAAAGGGTTTGTGGCAACCCTGCATCAAGCACGTCTATGGGCATCATTTTTCCAACAGCACATGCCCACTTTACCAAATGTGTTACATCTTGGTAATGCTCACAATTATTTCAAACTTTTTCATTATTATTATTTTTGTGATGCTGATTCATGATATTTGATATTTCTATTATAACTGAGATAGCGAACTTAGTTGATACGTGTGTGTATTCTAACTGCTCCACCAACCCGCTGCTGCCTCATGTCTCCCCATTCTCCTAAGGCCTCCCTATTCCCAGACACAACAATACTGAAATTAAGCCAACTAATAACCCTACAACGGTCTGTTAAGTGTTCAAGTGAAAGGAACAGTCCCATACCTCTCACTTTAAATCAAAAGCCAGAAATGATTAAGCCTAGAGAAGAAAGCATGTCAAAAGCTAAAAGATGCCAAAAGCTAGGCCTCTTGTGCCAAAAAGCCTCGTTGTGAATGCAAAGGAAAAGTTACTGAAGGAAATACAAATGTTACTCCACTGAATACACAAATGATAAGAAAGCAGAACAGCCTTATTGTCGACACTGAGGTTTTGGTGGTCTGGATAGATCAAACAGTAACAACATTCCCTTAAGCCAAAGACTAATCCAGAGCAAGCCCATCTTCAATTCTATAAATTTAGGTAAGGAAGCTACAGAAAAAAAAGTCTGAAGCTAGCAGAGGTTGGTTCATAAGGTTGAAGGAAAAAAGCCATCTCCATAGCATAGAAGTGCAAGATGAAGCAGCAAGTGCTGGTGGAGAAGCCATACCAAGTTGTCCAAAAGACCTAGCTAAGATCACTGATTAATGTGGCTACACTAAATGACACAATGAAGAAGAAATTAGAAGATGCCATCTAGGACTTTGACAGCTAGAGGTGAAGTCAATGCTTGGCTTCAAAGCTTCAGAGGACAGGCTGACTCTCACTAGGGGCTAATGTAGCTGGTGATTTTAAGTTGAAGCCAACACTTATTTCCCATTCTGAAAATCCTAGGGCCCTTAAGAATGCGGCCGGGCGCGGTGGCTCATGCCTGTAATCCCAGCACTTTGGGAGGCCGAGGCGGGCGGATCACAAGGTCAGGAGATCGAGACCACGGTGAAACCCCGTCTCTACTAAAAATACAAAAAATTAGCCGGGCACGGTTGTGGGCGCCTGTAGTCCCAGCTACTCGGGAGGCTGAGGCAGGAGAATGGCGGGAACCCGGGAGGCGGACCTTGCAGTGAGCTGAGATCGCGCCATTGCACTCCAGCCTGGGCGACAGAGCGAGACTCCGTCTCAAAAAAAAAAAAAAAGAATGATGCTAAATCCACTCTGCCTGTGCTTTATAAATGGAAGAATAAAGCCTGGATGACAGCGCATCTGTTTATAGTATGGTTTACTGAATATTTTAAGCCCACTGTCGAGACCTACTGCTCAGAAGAAAAGATTTCTTTCAAAATATTACTTCTCATTTACAATACTCCTGTCATCCAAAAGCTAAGAGGAAGATGTACCAGAAGATGAGTGTTTTCCTGCCTGCCTAATACAATGCCCACTCTGCAGCTGATATGCTTTGGCTGTGTCCCCACCCAAATCTCAACAGGAATTGTAATCCCCATGTTTTGAGGGTGGGAACTGGTAGGAGGTAACTGGATCATGGGGGCAGTTCCCCCATGCTGTTCTTGTGATAGTGAGGGAGTTCTCACGAGACTTGATGGTTTTAAAAACGGCAATGTTTCCTGCACTCTCACCTCTCTCCTGCTGCCATGTAAGACATGCCATGCTTTCCCTTCACCTTTCACCATGATTATAAGTTTCCTGAGACTTTCCCAGCCATGCAGAACTGTTGAGTCAATTAAACCTCTTTCCTTTTAAATTACCCAGTCTCAGTTTCTATATAGCAGTGTGAGAATGGACTAATACAGCAGACTGTGGATCAAGGAGTCATTTGGACTTCAAGTCTTATTATTTAAGAAATACATTTTGTAAGGATATAGCTGCCATAGATAGTGATTCCTCTGAAGGATCTGGGCAAAGTAGCTTGAAAACCTTCTGGAAAGGATTCACCATTCTAGATGACATTAACAACATTCGTGATTCATGGGAGGAGGTTAAAATAGCAACATGGGCTGGGCGCGGTGACTCATGCCTGTAATCCCAGCACTTTGGGAGGCCGAGGAGGGCGGATCGCGAGGTCAGGAGTTCAAGACTAGCCTGGCCAACATAGTGAAACCCCATCTCTACTAAAACAACAACAACAACAACAAAATTAGCCGGGTGTGGTGGTGGGCACCTGTAGTCCTAACTACTTGGGAGGCTGAGGCAGGAGAATCGCTTGAACCTGGGAGGAGGCAGTTGCAGTGAGCCAAGATTGCGCCACTGCCCTCCAGCGTGGGCAACACAGCAAGACTCTGTCTCAAAAAAAAAAAAAAAAAGGCAACATAAACAGGAGTTTGAAAGAAGTTGATTCTAACCATCACAGATGACTTTGAGGGGTTTAAGACTTTATTGGAGGAAGTAATTGTAGATGCGGTAGAAATAGCAGAAAACTAGAATTAGAAGGGGGGCCTAAAGATATGGCTGAATTTCTGCAATCTCATGATAAAACTTGAACAGATAAGGAGGTTCTTCCTTATGAATGCATGAAGAAAGTGGTTTCTTGAGAAGGAATCTACCAGTGATGAAGATGCTGTGAACATTGTTGAAATGACAGTAAATGATTTCGAATATTACATAAACCTAGTTGATAAAGAAATGGCAGGGTTTTAGAGGACTGACTCCAATTTTAAAGAAGTTCTACCATGGGTAAAATACTACCAAACATCATCGTGATATACAGATTCCATCAATGCAGTGAATTTCACTCTTGTCTTATTTTAAGAAATTGCCAAGCCACCCCAACCCTCAGCAACCACCACCTTAGTCCACATCAAGGCAAGACCCACCACCAGCAAAAGACTGACTCACTGAAGGCTCAGATGATGAGTAGCCTTTTTTTTTTTGGTTTTAACAATAAAGTATTTGTAAATTACGGCATTACTTTTTTTTAAAAAGAAAGAATGGTATTGCACACTTAATATTTGCTCTACTGCAGTGGTGTGGATTCAAAAGCACAATTATCTCGGAGGTATACTTGTACCTAGAACACAGAACTCAACCCTGGGCAGTCTAGCTCCATCAACCTCGCTTCAGCTCAACTAAGCCCTGTTGCATCTGGGCCTACTGGGTTTCTCAATTCTCCAGAAAACCCTGTTACTAGAGGTCCATATTGCTGTGTGGCAACACACAGATGAGTTGCAGCAACTTCCCATCATCACAGTACTCAGCCAAAAGCGAGCTGCAACTTACTATTGCAAAGCCATCTGGCTTCATTTATTCATGCCTTTCATGAATGTGCCACACCTCCCGCAGATTACATTCTAAAAATATTTATTGAGCCCCCTACTATACTAGGCTAGGTACTGCAAGAGGTGTGCCCATATAGAAGGTAAATTAATTTAAAATACATATATATAATCCCACTCTAAAAGTTTTTAGCCTGGTAAGGAAACAGACAAACACATATACAAAATTAGTTACAAATGTAACAAATATTATTTTAAAAAAAATTGTAATAGGCATTATAAAGAAAAATATCAAAATTGTTACATAATTATTACAATACATTATGCCCGCACTGATGCTAGAAAGAACGGAGGAGGAGTAGAGGGCCTGTGAGGAAGTCAGAGAGGCAGCTAAAGGGGTTCCACGATTTGGGAACCTTCAAACCAGAAACCCTTATCCTTTGGCTTGGGGAAATGTTCTTACATAATTTCTTTGAGGCTGTTTTATCCTTTTTTTTTCTTTCTCAGTTATAATTACAAACTATTTTCAACTCTTATTATTTGTATGCTAGACCTTCTGGATTCATCATCCTATTTTCTTTTCTCTTAAATTTGTCCTTTCTTTCCATGTTCTGGGAGATATCTTTGACATTACTTTCCAATGTTTCTACAGAGTTTATTTGTGCTTTCTTAAATTGTCTTATTCTTTGGACATAATATTTTCTTTTCTTGAGACAGGGTCTCACTCTACTGCCCAGATTGGAGTGCAGTGGTGCAATCATGGCTCACTGCAGCCCTGACCTCCCAGGCTCAAGCGATCCTCCCACTTCAGCCTCCTGAGTAGCTGAGACTACATGTGTGCATCACCATGCCCCACTAGTTTTTGTATTTTTTGGTAGAGACGGGGCTTTGCCATATTGCCCAGGCTGGTCTCGAACTCCTGGGCTCAAGCAATCCACCCACCTCAGCCTCCCAAAATGCTAGGATTACAGGTGTGAGCAACCGCGCCCAGCTGGGAGTACTTTTGAAGACTCCTACTTGTCTTTCCTGGGTGCAAATCTCTCAGCTCTCTGGAGATACTAATATTTTTCTTTTAGCTTCCTTCTGCTTGCTGTTTCATCTTGTTGCCCACAAGTTGTTTTTTTCTGTTTGTTTGTTTTGGTCTCACATTTTGAAAACAGAGGCTGTCTTTAAATATCTGGCTGTCCATCCTTGGCTTAAAGCCCTGAATGTGAGCACAATGTGCTGGTGGTTGGGCTAAGCAGAGAAGTAGCCTGTATTATTAGTCTGTTCTCACGCTGCTGATAAAGACGTACCTGAGACTGGGAAGAAAAAGAGGTTTAATGGATTTACAGTTCCACAAGGCTGGGGAGGCCTCCCAGTCATGCCGGAAGGCAAGGAGGAGCAAGTCCCAACTTACATGGACGGCAGGCAAAGACAGTGCTTTTGCAGGACAACTCCTCTTTATAAAGCCATCAGATCTTGTGAGACTTACTCACTACCACAGAAACAGGACGAAAAAGACTTGCCCCATGATTCAATTACCTCCTACCAGGTTCCTCCCACAACATGTGGGAATTCAAGATAAGACTTGGGTGGAGACACAGCCAAACCATATCATAGCCTTCAGAAGCGGCCAATTCTCCTGATGTCCAAACTGAGCCCTTTGCTAAGACCAGTTTCCAAAGAAAAGAACATTTCAGTCTCTTGCCAGGATTCCAGAGGCCAAGGAGAGAGAAAACATGCCAAATCTCACTTAATTCTCAATTTTGAGTATAAGAATGCATTCAACATACTATGTTTTACCAGAAATTTTCCATAATAAAATATGTGAAACTGGGCCGGGCACGGTGGCTTACGCCTGTAATCTCAGCACTTTGGGATGTCAGGGGTTTGAGACCAGCCTGGCCAACATGGTGAAACCCTGTCTCTACTAAAAAGCAAAAATTATCTGGGTTTGGTGGCATGTGCCTGTAATCCCAGCTACTTGGGAGGCTGAGGCAGGAAAATCACTGCAATCCAGGAGGAAGGGAGGGGGGAGGGGAGGGGGGAGAGGAGGAGGGAGGCGAGGGAGGAAGGTGAGGGGGGAGGTGAGGGGGGCAAGGGGGGAGGGGAGGGGGGAGGGGAGGAAGGAGAACCTCTATATGCAGACAACCCACAGTAAGGAAAATAGATAATTTATTACAACAGCATTTCAACTCTTAAGGCTTTGATGACTTTAAGTGGTTAAGTATATCCCTCAGAATTTCAAGACGAAATTATCTCTACCTTGAGCCATTATGTACTTTCTATGAGCAAGACCCTACAGATTACAGGACAGCTAAAACTTCACCTAAATCCCCAAAATAAAATTTTGAAGAAGCAAGCCCAATCTAATATTTGAGCCTACAACTGAAGACCGTAGAAATTTTACAGAACTAGCACGTATCAAGAAAAGCTTTATAGGTGGTGACATCTGAATAAGATCTTGAAGGGCAGCGGTACCTGTCATACAAGGACTGTGCTTAGCCCTCACAACTATACAACTCTTAAGTCACCACAAGTTCCATATCTGTAAAGTGGGAGTTGAAATAATAAAGTGTTTACCAAGATACATGAAACAAAGTTAGCATTCAATAGACAATAATAGTTGTTAAGAAGGATGAACTTAATTTTCTAAGGCCAAGAAAAGGGGAGTTCAAAGTAGGAATATTCTTCAAACAGAAATCTACTGAGACCCTCCCATGGAATCATTAACTAGTCCTAAGCAACATCTTTCCTGTTACCCCTCACATCTTTATAAATGGTTGTCAAAAAAGGAAACAAAAGATGACTATTCTTACTATGGTAACATCTGGTATATTTGAAACGTATTCATAATCCAATAACCAAATTAGGCACAAATGTTCCTTTAAAAATTTCTCCTAAAGCTTGTCCTATTAAAAAAAAAATATGGTTTTTTTCCTAAACTGAAAATCTACCATGAGTATACAACTCCATTATGAAGTTACATAAAAGTTAAAATAAGAATATACAATAGTCAGGATTTGTTACTGTCTCATTGATTCTGCCAATTCTACAAAACAGTAAGATTTTCAGTCAAAAAACAGTATTAACATATATGATACTCTAACAGTATTTTGTTTCTTAGAAAAATAAAAGAGTAGGGGAGGTATCAAAACAGACCTTGAAGGAAATACAACACTCTAGCATCACCCACAGAACATCTCCCTCCCTGGTTAACAAGGTCCTGGATTTTTCCCTTGCCTTTTTTTTAACATCAAAGACTACACACATCTCTCAACATAACATTTTTTGGCCAATATAAATTTCTATCTTTAAAACTTCATATATAATTTTAAACAAAAGTGTGTATGGAAAAGTTTCAAGTTACAATCCAAGTAAATTTTGTAGGACTTAACTTGTAGAGTCTCATAATCACAGTTTGAAAAGGAGGCCAAAAATCAGAAAATTAAGGGACTCCAACACTTGAAAGTGACTGCTATAAGAAGTCTTTCTTCTATAGATACTCTAATACTTCCTATAATCCCAAACAGAGGAATTAAGAATACAGCCAATGGGAATGCAAACGAAGCTCTAGTTTCCCATTTTCCTACTCTAATTCATCAACCACTGAAAGAACATCATCCAGAATCTTCCCAGCTCTATAGTCACACGAAGTGACTGGACATCTCAGTAACTTCTTGGCCTGAATTGCCCCATTCTCTCCAAAACCATCTGCCCCATTCCCTGACCAATTACAAGGACTGCTTCAAGCTCTTCACCTCCTTCCTCAACTTTCTAAAGGCCTCAAATCTCATTTCATAATTATAGGAAATTGGTTTGTTTGAGACAGGGTCTTGCTCTGTCGCCCAGGCTGGAGTGCAATGGCGTGATTACAGCTCACCGCAGCCTCAACCTCCTTGACTCAAGCAATTCTCCCACCTCAGACTTCCAAGTAGCTGGAACTACAAGTGTCACATCACTATGTCCAGCTAATTTTTTTTTTTGTATTTTTTGTAGAGCCGGAGTCTTGCCATATTGCTCAGGCTGGTCTCAAACTCTTGAGCTCAAGCAATCCACCCACCTCATCCTCCCAAAGCACTGGGATTACAGATATGAGCCACAGCACCCAGTGCTTTTTTATTGTAGGTTTTTGTCTGCCTTTTTTTTCTGGCAATTTTATTTCATGCTGTATTGCTTTATCATACATTGTAATATTTAGTGAACAGCAGGCACATTTTCCACATACAAAAAACTGTTAACCATATTGTCTGGTAATCAGGAAACAATGTTTTAAATACTTTTCAATCTTACATTTTAGATTTTGTTCACATCTAGTCTTTACAGTTTTTTTAGAAACTGGTTTAATGTTTTCTGCTGATGTATATAATTTTCCCTTTGCAAAATAGAAAAATGCTTAATTTTCAGAAATGCAATGTTAAGTGTGAGACACATTTATAGTCTGATTTTAATAGTATAATTTATAAAATACACAAATCTTAAAGTGAACAGCTCAATGACTTTTAAAATACACATATATACATACGTGTGTACATTTATCTCCACCCTTATGACTACCACCCTAGACCGAGATACACAACATTTCCATCAATGTTTTATTTTCATGTTCCTTTCTAATTAATACTACCCCACCGAAAGTGCTACTATTACTATCACTATAATTTTTTCTTAAACTTTACATAATTAATCATATAAATAAACATAAAAAGGGAACATTTTCCAACTTATTTTATTAGAACACCAGTACCTTGATATGAAAACTTGATAAAATGATTACAAGGAAAAAAATTACAAACAGATATCCCTCATAAACATAGGTACAAATAATCTGCACAAATTATTATCAAAACTAGCTATATAAAAATAGAATAGGCCAGGCATGGTGGCTCATGCCTATAACACAAGCACTTTGGGAGCCTGAGGCAGGAGGCTCTTTTGAGGCAAGAAGTTCAAGAACAGCCTGGGCAACAAAACAAGACCTTGGCTCTAGAAAAATGACTAAAATTTAAAAATTAGTCAGGTGTGGTGGCATGCACCTATAGTCCCAGCTACTCAGGAGGCTGAGGCAGGAGGACTGCTTGAGCCCAGGAGTTCAAGGACATAGTGAGCTATGATCATGACACTGCATTCTAGCCTGGACAACAGAGTAACACTCTGTCTCTATAAAAGAAAAAAACAAAAAATCAGGATAATACATCATGATCAAGTGGGGTTTATCTCAGCAACACAGACTGTTTTAACATTAAAAACTAATTCATAGTTGAGTACAGTGGCTCGTGCCTATAATCCCGGGTACTCAGGAGGCTGAGGCAGCAGGACTTCTTGAGCCCAGGAGCTTGAGATCAGCCTGGGCAACATATTAACAGCAAGACCTCATTTCTCAAAAAATAAAGATAAATACAAATTTTAAACACCACAATTCATCACATTATAAAAATTAAAACAGAAAAATTCATATGAGCAACTGGATACAGAAAAAGCATTAGACAAAAATCAACAACCTCTCATAATAATAATTAAAAAAAGAAAAAAACCTCTCAGAAACCTAAGAATTAAAAGCAATCTTTTTCAATTTGAAAAAAGGTATCTGCCAGGCACAGAGGCTCACGCCTGTAATCCCAGTGCTTTGGGAGGCCGAGGTGGGCGGATCACAACATCAGGAGTTTGAGACCAGCCAGGCCAATATGGTGAAACTCTGTCTCTACTAAAAAATACAAAAATCAGCCGGGCTTGGTGGCATGCGCCTGTAGTCCCAGCTACTAGGGAGGCTAAGGCAGAGGAACAGCTTGAACCTGGGAGGCGGAGGTTGCAGTGAGCCAAGATCACACCACTGCACTCCAGCCTGGGTGACACAGCAAGACTCCGTCTCAAAAAAAAAAGAAAAAGGATATCCACAAAAACAAAACAGACAAAACTAAAGTTAACATACTTAACACTGAACATGTTCTCCCTCAGGGGGAAAAAAAGGAAAATCTGTCTCCTCTCATCATTTCTCAATACTATAATAGAGGTCCTGGTCAAGACAAAGACACAGATGAAGATATAAAAGTCAGAAAACAAAACGGTTTTTATTTGCCAATAACACATTCAGATTTATTTTGATTTTCTATACTCAAATCACCAGAACTAATAAGTGAATTTATAATAAGGCTACAAGATAAACTAATAAGACAATCTATTTCTATACACTAGGCCAAGAATTGTAAAATTAAACTTTTTTTTTTTTCCCCACAGAGTCTCACTCTGTTGCCCAGGCTGGAGTGCAGTGGTGCAATCTTTGCTCACTGCAACCTCAACCTCCCAGGTTCAAGTGATTTTTGTGCCTCAGCCTCCTGAGTAGCTGCGTCTACAAGTACACGCCGCCTCACCCAGCTAATTTTGTATTTTTAGTAAAGACAGGGTTTCACCATGTTGGCCAGGCTGGTCTCGAACTCCTGGCCTTACGCGATCTGCCCACCTCAGCCTCCCAAAGTGCTGGGATTACAGACGTGAGCCGCTGAGCCTGGCCAGAAAACTAAACTTAAAAGCCAAAAATTATTATTTACAATATCATCAAAAAACACCAAGACCGCCACATTAAGATCTATTACACATTGCTTAGAAAAATTAAACAAGACTTAAATAACTGGGGCCGGGCGCCATGGCTCAAGCCTGTAATCCTAGCACTTTGGGAGGCCGAGACGGGCAGGTCACGAGGTCAGGGGATCGAGACCATCCTGGCTAACAAGGTGAAACCCCGTCTCTACTGAAAAATACAAAAAACTAGCCGGGCGAGGTGGCGGGCGCCTGTAGTCCCAGCTACTCGGGAGGCTGAGGCAGGAGAATGGCGTGAACCCGGGAGGCGAAGCTTGCAGTGAGCCGAGATTCAGTCACTGCACTCCAGCCTGGGCGACAGAGCGAGACTCCGTCTCAAAAAAAAAAAAAAAAAAAAAAAAAAAAAAGACTTAAATAACTGGATATACAATGTCCATTACTGTATTCTTCAATATTGTTCGTAAGTCAATTCTCCCAAATCAATCCATAGATTCAACACAGCCCCAATTTTTGAAAAAGGGAAATATATTAATTCAACTCATAAACTGCTGAGACTTCCTATCCACAAGCCTACAAATTCAACTGAACACTGTATCAGTAACAAAAAAATTAACCAAAATCTATGAGAACAAGAACATGGAAAATCAACCAAAAATATCACCAAATGAACCAAAGATTTCATTATTGTTTTAGTCAAAGAAAAAATTTACTAATCACTGGTTTCATTCCAACATCAAACTTCTATAAAACACTTAAAATATGACTCATTTTATACAATTTTTAAGAAAGAAAGGTATAATATAAAATAGGCCGGGCACGGTGGCTCACGCCTGTAATCCCAGCATTTTGGGAGGCCAAGGCGGGTGGATCATGAGGTCAGGAGATCGAGACCATCCTGGCTAACACGGTGAAACCCCATCTCTGCTAAAAATACAAAAAATTAGCCGGGCGTGGTGGCGGGCGCCTGTAGTCCCAGCTACTCAGAAGACTGAGACAGGAGAATGGCGTGAACCTGGGAGGCGGAGCTTGCAGTGAGCCGAGATCGCGCCACTGCACTTCAGCCTGGGCGTCGAGCAAGACTCCATCTCAAAAAAAAACAAACAAAAAAAAAAACAAATGTATTTTAGTTTGCTTTTTTAGGTAAAGAAGTTAATATACACCTAAATCCAATTCTAAAATTACGTGAGCTACGAATCAGTGACATTATAAAAATGTATACAAATAATGTTCAAATGCAAAATTAAAATATTCACGGATAACTGTTTTAACGTTAGATTTTTCTCTAACTGAAAACTGTTAAAAAAAAAAAAAAACACAGAAAACCATTGGATTTACAATAAATTCCTTGTGGTTTAAACAATTATAGATTAATCTGAAATCAAAGATTTGTCAACCCTTTACAAAAATCAGAGTCACTAACCCTTAAAGCACTAGAAAGACCAAGTTTTGGGTGTTTTTTTAAAAAATCTTTTATTTTAGGTTCGGGGTACACATGAAGGTTTGTTATAAAGGTAAACTTCTATCATGAGGGTTTGTTGTACAGATTATTTCACCATCCAGGTATTAAGACTAGTACCCAAGAGTTATTTATTTATTTTTTGCTTCTCTCCTTCCTTCCTCTGCCCTCAAGTAAATCCCAGTGTCTGTTGTTCCCTTCTTTGTAGAACAAGTGTTTTTTAATTTCCACAAAAATCTCCATCACTCTCTCATTTGCTTCTAATGACTGAAACCTCTGTTGCTCCCAGAAGACAGGATTTAATTCATTCATCCATTTAAAATAAGAGTCTACCAGCCAGGCACGGTGGCTCACATCTATAATTCCAGCACTTTGAGAGGCCGAGGTGGGTGGATCACCTGAGGTTGGGAGTTTGAGACCAGCCTGACCAACATGGAGAAACCTTATCTCTACTAAAAATACAAAATTAGCCGGGCATGGTGATGAAAGCCTGTAATCCCAGCTACTCGGGAGGCTGAGGCAGGAGAATTGCTTGAACCCAGGAGGCGGAGGTTGCATTGAGCCGAAATCGCGCCACTGCACTCCAGCCTGGGCAACAAGAGCAAAACTCCGTCTCCAAAAAAAAAAAAAAAAAAAAAGTCTACTATGTCTTAGGCAGTGGAAAAGCAGCAATGAGGAGGACAGAAAGGCTTCCCTTGTCTCATAGGGTGCACATTTCACTAACGGACAGCAGCTAAACCAAAGAAGTAAATAAATAAACCATTAGGTATGTTTGATAGTGGTTAAGAGCAAATAGAAAGACAAGACAGAGAACCAGGGATGGGGTAGAGTGACGGCAGGAGGATGAGTCCATTTTAAATAGTGGATCAGGCTGGGTGTGGTGGCACGCACCTGTAATCCCAGATTTTGTGAGGCCGAGGTGGGAGGATTGCTTGAGCCTAGGAATTTGAGACCAGCCCGGATGACAGAGCGAGACCATGCCACATACACACATAGGTACATACATACGTACATACATACATAGGGTGATCAAAGGAGGACACACTTTAGGGTTCCCATATAACTTACTGCCCAAACCAGGACACTTAGAAGGTTGGGAGTGGGAATGCTAAACACAAGGAACACCGGGGTCAATAAGCATAATATGGGACATGTTGTTACTCTCCTTCACATAGAGGGTCATATTTGGGTAAAAACCCCACATCCAGGCTGGGCACAGTGGCTCATGTCTGTAATCCCAGCATTTTGGGAGGCCAAGGCAGGCAGATCACCTGAGGTCAGGAGGTTGAGACGAGCCTAGCCAACATGATAAAACCCGTCTCTACCAAAACAAAAAACAAAAAAAGTTTGCAGGGTGTGGTGGTGGGTGCCTGTAATCCCAGCTACTCAGGAGGCTGAGTCAGGAGAATCACTTGAATCTGGGAGGCGGAGGTTGCAGGGAGTCGAGATCACGCCACTGCACTCCAGCCTGGTGACAAGAGCAAAACTTGGTCTCAAAACACAAAAAAGAAACCTATCCACTGACAGCTCTAAAATTATATACAAAGAGGAAAAAACTGGGCAAAACCAGCAGTCTCTTCCCCAAATACTAATAATGAAGACCAGAAAAGAATATGAGATAAAGTTTAATACCCACTGCCTTATGTTTGTGGATGAGTTGATGTTACGAATATTCAAAATAGAAATGAAAAGGGAGAGTTCACCAGTCTTTCTGTTAAGACATCTGTTGAGAGAACCAGAATGAGGCATGTGTTTCCCACAGGAGGATATTTAAAGGCCAATTCACTCCTCTCATGGAGCTATTTTTAAGGAATGTGGATTAGAATAGATCGGCAAACTGTGGCTTGTTTCTAGCAGGCCTCACTTTTAACCCATGCCTGTGTCTCTGGTTAAACCACCACCTCGTAGGCACGAAGAATTGGAGAGATAGCCATAACCCCGTATTCACTCTGTTCTGGCCACAATGCCATTCTCCCCAGCAAGAGCCTTTGCTCTACCCATGCAATCGACTTGGAACTTTCTTTTCCCAAGTATCCACTTGGCTAACTCCCATATTTCCTGCAAGTCTTCAATAAAATGCACGTTTTCAGTGCAGTCTACACCTAGATATTCTATATAATAAGACTGTCATCTGACCTCACCTTCACCGTAACATTTAACACCTTCTATCACACTAACCAATTTATTTATTTATTATTTTTGTCATTCACTGTTTCCCCTCACTTGGAAGAATAACTACATGAAGGAGTAGGTATCTCTGACTCACTGGCATATGCCAAGTACACTGGGCTTGGGACATACTTGGTGTTCATTAAATATCTGTGGAATGAACGAATGAATGAATGAATGAATGAATAGAACGAAAACATCTGAGAGTAGATGACATAGTACATATATCAAAATGCAAAAATTACACGAAATAGACAATTCCATTATGATCCTACCATTTTTCTGTTTGGGTGTGTATGGCATAGTGATTAAGAATACAGGCACTACAGTTAGATTCCCACTGTTCAGAATCTTGCTCTGCCTTTTATATTGGCTGAGCAACAATTGTCAAGTTATTTAATCTCTCAGTACCTCAATTATCTCATCTGTAAAATGGGGATAATGATATTTCCCATCTCAGACAGCTTACAAACATTTGTGAGAATGGGACAACATGTATGTTTTTTGTGCATGTTTAATGCTCAGAACACAGCACGGCATGTAGTATTTCTGAATAAGTTTTAGCTATTAAGAAACACAGCTCTCTTTTAAAATGCCATGATTTGAGGTAAAGCAGAAAGAAACTGTAAAATTGGCCAGGCATGGTGGCTCACACCTATAATCCTAGCACTTTGGGAGGCCAAGGCGGCTGGATCACTTGAGGTCAGGAGTTCGAGACCAGCCTGGCCAACATGGTGAAACCCCGTCTCTACTGAAAATACAACAATTAGCCAGGTGTGGTGGTGTACGTTTGTAATCCCAGCTACTTGGGAGGCTGAGCCAGGAGAATTGCTTGAACCAGCCTGGGCGACAGAGCAAGACTCTGCCATGAAAGAAAAGAAAGAAAAGAAAAGAAAAAAGAGAAGAGAAGAGAAGAGGGAAAGAAACTGCAAAAAATTCAGTGGGATATTAAAATAAATCTATAGGAATTAACAACAGTTCAAGACCAAAGCATCATTAGCCACCCACTATGGGCAGAGTGCTATGTTAAACCCGGGGTATACACTTTTACTCTAAGAGAAAAAAGAGAACACAAACTCAACGAAATTAGAATGGCCAAAAGTTTGACATGGAATATTTATTTCTGACAGTTCAATGATCCTAAAACTAGATTTACCTACAAAACACTGTATTAATCACAAGATTTTAGCTCTGAAAGAGCCTTTTAAAATCAAATCTAACCCTATATAGAATTTATACATTCATTAAAGTAATAATCGTTTATGTCAACTATTTGTCAAGAAGAAAAAAAACTGACACTATCTCTGTGAAGTTTACGTCTAATAGAAGACAGAAATCCAAAAAAGTAAAGTATATAACGACAAATCACAGTAAGTGTTATACAATACCAGAAGAAAAGGATATAGGAGGGAACATTAGAGAAAACTTGGTTTACACCGAGAGGAATGAGAGCACCAGAGTGAGATTCCCACGGTATTTTTTGCATTTTAATGTCAGTACCATGCATTCTACTCTGAGGTATTTTTCTTTGCACACTAGTCATTGATTCATTCAACAAATATTTCACAAACACCTAGTATGTGCCAAGCAAATGGCAGTGAGTAAAAGATGAAGACACTTACTTCCTCATGGAGCTCATTTAAGCTGAGACCTAAAAGGTTAAGTAGGAGCTGGCTAGTCAGAGAATGCAGAGATGATGGCTCTAGGAAAATGCAACAGAAGGTATAAAGGCCTGAGAGGAAGAGTTTGGGGTGTCTGAGGCACTGAAAAGACAAAATAATTGTGCTATTAATGAGTAACAGGACAAAGGCCCAAACCTGGAGAAATCAAGAGATGAGATCAGGATTTAACAACCAAATCTCTGAAACTCTTTAGTCCTTCCCAGCCTTTCAAAAACATGAAATAAATAATGTAAAAACTGATATAATCAAATAACTCCCCAAACAGGACTTTCTGCACTTGATAGTCTTGCAACCTAAAATAACACTGTGAACATTTACATTTAATTCAATATTCTGAATCAAAACTGTCTTTAAACCTAGAAAATCATGATGTAGTTGAACCCATGTTAAAACAAAGTCCTTTTTAATACTTTAAAATATAATCTTCCTTGGATGGGACCTAAGGTGGATTCTTTACACCAAATTCAACCGCACAATGAGCTTGGTTCAAACGCCCCAGAATGCTTTAAGGATACCTTAAAGGTTTCAGTTCAAGGGATACAAATATAGTCTGCTCTATTATTTTTAGCTTGTCCTGGTATTTTATGTGTCTTCTTAAATTGGGACACTGCTGTGCTTTTTGAGGTTAATGTGACTGATAAAATCAAACGTGTGGTTTAGAATGTCTAACTGCAGATAGAGATTTGTATATTATTTGGATTTGAGCTTTTTACTGTGTCTTTATCTACAAGTTGTAACTTTTATACTTGAATATAACCAATTCAGCCAATTCCTATATACCAACATCTTTGTCCTTATCACACAAAGTTAACCAGCATAAAAACAAGGTTTCCTGCCTTCCTGTCCTGGTACAAGAGTAACATGAGGGGAGAGAGAGGAAGTTTACTAAGATAGTTACACACTGGGCAATCACAATGGAAGCAGTGTCTGCAGCACCAAGAAGGGACAGGACAACAGCTCCTAGGTTTTGTCAGAACCTCCTCTGAACAACTCAAAAGCAAAACCATGAGGAGATGGCTTGCTGCGGCCCTACACAGGAAACTGATTCTGACCCCTGACACGATCCCTACCTTTTCCCATCTTTTATATGTGTGAGCTCTGTTCTCTCTTACCCAACCCTAACCTCTATCATAATGCATATTTCAGTTAAAAATAGTTTTATTCATTTGTTCTGACAGCCAGCAAACTTAACTGAAAAATAAGTTGTTTCCATCAATCGCTTTGGGGTGAGTAAAAATACTATAATCTCTTTTCTTCCAAAGTTCACAGTTTTAAAGTCACACTGAATAAAAAGAAATCCAGTAGCTGATAATTTAATATCCCACTGGTACTGGATGTGTAGATCTTGAATCCAAGAAGGAAATCAGAGCCTTATTGTTAATCATCAGTGCTAACACAATGTTATCATACAATGGAGGCGGCAATATGCAAACGAACTCCAGCAAATCCAGGAAAAGATCAAAATTTTCAACAAGTATAGAATTCTTTGGCTATGAACACTATTGGTCACACTCACTTATGCTATACATTTCTGATCCTGAGAAACTAAAATTTTAAAAAGTTCCCATTCCCAAAACTCTTTAAAATCCAAGAGTGTGAATTTAACTCAGCAAAATATTTACTCTGAGTATCTAATTACACAAACAAGTGAACAAAGTGAACACTAAAATAGTTCTAATATCGCATGTTTTGTAAATGTTTAAAAGCCTAGGAAAGAATCAATAGATGACAGCAACAACTAAATAAAAACCATTTTAATGGTGAAACTGTAATTTGGTGCTAACACACTAATATCCCAGTGGTACCAAAATTTTTACCCCAAAAACTAAAATGAATCAGTCTATACCTCTACTTATAAAACCGCAACCTTTTACAACAGTGCAGCTTCCTCCTTTTAAAAATCTTTCCTAAGTGGAGTCATATTATATTTAAATATATTTGAAATCATAATAAAAAATATTTTTATTATATTCTTCATTAAGAACTTTATTTCCTAACTTATACATTCTCTACTACTGTAAGCAAAACAGCTGATCTGCTTGTAGTCAAGCACAAATTACATAGCATTAACTTCTCAATATGTTTCCCAAATACTGTCTTGAATGTTACAATGAAAATGCTGTATTTTATATTTACATTTTTATGTGAATAAAAACCCTAAAAACATTAAGAAAGAAAACTGTTTATGCATGGTATTCCTAAGCCCACCTTACAATAATATGGAGTTTCAAACTGAATATACAATCTTTACAGTGAGTAAAGAAAACTAATTTTTAAAGTAAAAAATACATGTTACTCTTTTTTCCTACAACCCTGTTTAAGTTAAAATTCCTTTTTTCCTTAAAAACTTCCAGATTACAGAATACATACAGATGTCTTAAATTAAAAGAAAAAATAAAACTATTAAGAGACATGGGACAGAACATTAAAAGATAGCTTAATGCACTTAAAATTCGTTTCCATAAAAAATATTTTCATTTACTATATGAAAAGCTATCTAATTGGTTTCATGTAATAGCTGTAAACCCATACCAAATCAATTTCCATTTTTCCTCAAAGTTTTAACCGTAAATATATTGAAATAAATTCTGAAAAACATTTATCTACCTTTTCGGTGCAAAAGCATGAATTTAAACAAAACTGAACGTATTTTTAAGTTATTTATACCTTTAGCCCAACACACTGGAAATGGACTACAGCCGCTTTTCTCCATATAGATGGCACCTGCTGGTTTCAGGGCCTCTTGGCCTGCCAGTTCCAACAACATACACCCAATCCTATAAAGATCAAGCCAGGAGTCCGCACACAAAGTCCCAGTTCCTCGCTGTGATAGTATTTGCTTCGATCCACAAGCAAGACTAAGGTTCCCCTGTGTGCTCCTTTTTTCAGAGCTTGAAGCAAAATTTGGAAGGTGTTCCTTCTGTAATATTTTCCAGCAGCTTGAAGAATGCCTCTCAGTTACAGAATCTTCTCATGCTTCCGCAATCTGAAACACAGACCATCCTGGCTAGATTAAGCTACTGAACAGAATGAAACCAGCTAGTAATGTGACCCCACGGGTCTGTATTCCTAGATTCATTCAGGGAAGGAGAAAGAGGGAGGGAAAAGAGGGAGGAGAAAAAGAAGGCCAGTAGCCAGTAACTTATTAATATGCTAATCTCACCCTTCTATTCAATTCATCCAGCAGTCTTCTGTTTACAAAACTGACAACCGATTCTAAAATCGAGTAAGCTGCAAATCAAGTCTGACCCAGATCATGTCTGTAGGTGGCTTCTCAAACCATTTTTGTTTTCAAAGTCATGCCTTTGTCATTTTACTAACCTAATTCTTTATGACCTTAGAGTTAAAATAATTACTTTGATGAAATAAAAATCCTTTCTGGAAAAAAATCCTGATCTATCTATGTCTCTATGTCCATAGGTACCCAAATATTTTCGTGGTAAAATATTTTTCCTGCTTGGTACGCTCATAGTAAGTGTATAAATTTTAAAAACTCTCTCGAAAACAGAAAATCAAGAATTTGAGGTAGCCACATTCTTTAAAATTAGCTTAGGGAATATTGAGGGATCCAAGAGGCATGATTTCCTTTCTTAGTTTCAAAACATAAGCGAGTAATAAACTCATACTAAAGAAGACAGACAGAAAAACAACCTTACAATCTGTACTAGCAACTTTTTAAAATGCAGAGCTACTTAGTTTTTCCATTCAAACTGTGAGATAGTCAAGATCATCTCAAAAACTTAGCTATCTAAACACATTCCACTTTAGCAGTAAGATAATTAGTAACTAGGCTCCTGGTGCCTTTGTTCTCTGAACATACATAAGACACACTGAGACTCTACAGTTCTAGCTTTCCCAAATGTGGGTAATTTTGTTAGTAGTACACTTGTATAAACCAATCAAAAATCAAGTATTTTACTGAACAGTGAAAATGACCGAGGCTTTGTTTATGAAGTCACTAACTTCTGAAAAGAATAGCTTAACAAAGCCTGAGGAGAACAAGAGGCTTATTTGCGTCCAGTGATGCCCCAGGACAGTTGTTTCATTTCTAACACGCTACTTTTGATGATGGCTTTGTCTCTAGGTTTACTTCCAGGCTCCTAATAGTAGCCAGAGTTCAAGTGACCTCTTCTATGCTCCACTGAAAACACATCATTCACCAGCGTGAACTATGACCCCAGGGAACACTGGGAAGAAAGGGGCTCCAGAAAAACGCAAGCAAGCTAGAAAAAGAACAGAGGAAATAAGCAACTAGACAAACTAGAATACATGAAAAACAATCCCCAGCCTCCACCATTACTAAGAGACCAAGACTGTAAAGGACCACTGCCACGATGGGAAGGATAAGAGCACATTCACCAGCAAGCATATCTGACCCACTCCTGTGAGAACGGACTGGAGTTTAATCTGAGCCATTGACTAACGGACTGTACAAATAATCCAAGCACACTGAGTCCACCTTGCAACTTATGGCTGTCAAAAGTTACAAAATAAAAGCTACCTTCATTAGCAACCTACAATTATATTCTACACACGAAGTACTGATTACATGTAATTTTCCCATCTTTTAAGCAAATGTGGTATTAAAATTCTTTTAAAAATGAGAGCACTAAGACTAAAGACAGGGTCATAGACTAGGAAGAGGCACAGGAGTTAGCAAGCCCACTCGCTCATCTACAATGCCAGGGTCTTCACACCACAGCACACCACCCCACCACAGGAAGGATTTTTTAGTCAGACTGAACACCTGCCACAGGACCAGGTGAGCAGGAGAGAGAGTGGTATAAGCACAGGGTGGTAGTGACTGGAGCTAATACAGATGCAGTGATAGAGAGGACAAGAGAACAAGTGATGGAGAGAATGAGGGAGAGGGATAAACCTGGTTTCTGTGACTTTAAAGTGATCAGTAGATGGGCACTTTTTCTCCTACCACTGTAACTACTTCATAATTTATTTCAATAATCTACCAAGCCCACTCGCTCATCTAAGATGCCAGGGTCTTCATACCACAGCACACCATCCCACCGTAGGAAGGATTTTTTAGTCAGACTGATGAGCTGCCACAGGACCAGCTGAGCAGGACAGAGAGTCATGTAAGCACAGGGTGGTGGTGACTGGAGCTAATGCAGTTGCAGTGACAGACAGGACGAGAGGACAAACAAGAAAAGTGAATATAGAGAATGAGGGAGAGGGATGAACCTGGTTTCTGTGACTTTAAAGTGACCAGTAGATGGGGGTTTTCTCTCCTATCCCTGCAACTACTTCATAATTTATTTCAATATCCAAATATCATCTCCTAATGTGCAAGATCTTAAGAGTATGGGAAGATGTTAAGATATGAAAGAGCATAAATTACCCAGGTCAGAGACCAAGGAGACTAAGTAAAGACCAGATTGAAACAGCGGCTATGGAAATGTTAGGAACCAACTCATGCCACAGAGAAGAACTGAAGAGGATACAGGTGATACTGCTAGCAATAACCTATACCTTTTATCGAGCAACTATAGTTATATATAAAAAACTGCATTTAATCCATAACACAATCTCAGTGAAGCAGCTACTTCCCTGTTTTCACAGAAGACACAAATGAAGTTCAGAGAGGCCAAGCAACTTGCTCAAGGTCAAAGAGCTGCAAAATGAGGCAAGTACTGGCTACTTTGGTGATACAGTGTTTATTATTTTCTTCCTGACAAATTATGCTTTTAAATTCCTAATCCAGTGACATCTTGAACAGAAACAGACTACAGATAATGGCAATGTAAGTGAAAAAGGGTAAGCAGTCCTCTATATTCCCTTATTTATGAATTCTACATACTAATATAAAAGCCAACCACTTATTTAAAAGTTGCGTGACCTTTACATGAAACTCTTTTAGTACTGGCATATTTTAAAGCAATTCTGGTAAATCCTACTTGAAAGGTAAACTCTTGTCTTTACCTTCTAGATATACTCAGAATACATGTATTTCTCACCACATCTCCTGGCCTTACCCCGGTCCAGGCTGCCTGGATTATAGCCATAGGCCTCCTACTTGGTCTCTCTGCTCCAGCTCTCACCGCCCTACACTCTATTCACAACTCTTCTGAGTTGTGCACTGATCCTTCCAAAACATCAATCACACAATTTTACTCCTTTGCTTAAAACTCACCAACAGTTCCCCAACTTTCCCAGATTCAGCACCTATATACTTAGCACAGTCCGCAAGGTCGTGCGTGATATGGCTCCCCTCTATCGCCAAGGATCCACTAGTTTCCTTGGCACGAACCACACTGACCTCCTTGCCACTCCCTGCCCACGTCAGGGACTCTGCACTGATGTCCCTCTATGTGGGACACTCTTGCCCCCGCGTTATCCACATGGCTTGCTCCCTTCCCCCTGCCACATCTATGCTCAAATGTCGCCTACTCAACGAGGCCTATCCAGACCACCCTGTCTGAAACTGCATGGCCCATCTGCTCTCCCTGCTTCACTTTATTCCCACAGCACTTACAACTTTCTAAAACACCTCATGATTTACTTAAACATTCAGTTTATTGCCTGGCTGCCCCTACTACAATGCAAGCTCCGTGACGGAAATTCTGTCTGTCCTATACATATTGTCTCCAAGGCCTTACTAAAATGGTAAGATGTGTAGGCCATATTCCACCGACCCGCCTATCACCTCTAAGTAATGAGAATTTTTCTTTTCAAGGCTATGGTCACAAAGAAGGTATACGTATGTCTGGACATCAGTGACAGTATGGCGTGCCTCCACCCTGGGCACTGCTTCACTTCCAGATCTCAGTACAGTACAAAGGCTTGGTACATACTTATTGAATGAATAAGAGAACTAAACATTATGAAAACTTTGCTTTCTCAAGAATATGAGAAAAGAAAATCGGACATAAAGTCTAGGAAAATCATGTAGACTGCCTCTTCCCACCCCACATAAAAAAAAAAATCACGTAATTTTGTACTGATACTCCTATTAAAACTTTCACCACAAATTTTAATAGAGCACAAATGAAAATAGTGTGTGAGATTACATAAAATCATCAGAGTTGCAAACAATGTTATACGCAAGATCAGTAAGCATAAGAGAGAACTCTAAACCCCTTCATATGATGTACAATTTTGTCCAATCTGACTTACCTACAAAACCATGACCATATATGAGAAGGTCCCTAGGAATGAACTATTAGGAAATGAACTACTTGTAAATGTCACCAAAAGCAGTTCACAAAATACCAGCCTAACTTTCACATTTCTCATATAACTGTCATAATTTTGTCTCTCTTAAGGAATACCAAAAACCATGGCAGCACTACTTGGCAAAGTAAAGCACTGATAAATGCTTTTATGCCAATCCACAGGAGGAATGTAAAAAAAAATTATTATTCATATCATACATGTATACTTCTAAATATATCATCTTTCACCTCTTTTATGTTTGCATCAATCAGAGAGTTACAGATTTAAATAACTTCGACAGTTTTACAACATGGTTCCTCCAATTAGCACTTGATAATTACAATATATCCTAACTTTAGAATGTCAGGTATCTTATACTGCGCTCATTTCCAGTAAGATTACTAATTACCATTCCTGTCATTTTGTCTTGCTGTTTCCACCACGAAAACAATTTTTCAAAAATTTTAGTCTATCAACAAAAATTATGACTCGGTTAAGACCAAAGAAATATTAGTCATAATAAATCTAATCACCTTCCAAAGACAAACAACATGAAATACCAACAAATTCTAAAAGGTGACAGTATTGGCATTATTCACTTTCTTTGCAAAGTTTCTTAACAATTACTATACCTCCCTTCCGTTATTCTTGAGGAGCTCTGGGGAAACTGCAGAAGGCACTGAATTTGTAACTGGAAGATGCAAAGGAGCCCCAGTTCTGCCTGTGAGACAAAGAAAATCATTTCAACATCCTGAACTTCAGTTTCTTCATCAGTAAAATGAGGAGAGCAACAATACCTATCACCTATTGAGTACTACGTGCCAGTCACAAAATAGCATAATATCAACGCTAATAATAATGAAAATATAATTTTAACATGATGATACCAAGTGAATGCTAACTCTGTACCAAGCCTTCTTCCAATAACTTTAAAAATGTTGACTCACCTACCTATCACAACAAACTACCCATGGGGTAGATACTGTTATCCCCATTTTACAAATGAAGAAATCAAAGCACAGAGAGACCAGATAACTTAAATTCACAATGTCACAGAACTTTTGAGTTGCAAAGCTGGAAATCAAACTCATGCAGTCTAGCTACAGAGTCCACGTACTTCACCAATTTGCTGCAGTGCTTTCTACCTATTTTCTCAATTAATACTTTTAACAACCAACAACATAGATGATATTACAATCCATGTATGACACATGAACAAACTAAGGAACAGATAAATTAAGTAACATACCTAATATTACAACTAATTGGTCAGTTGCAGAGCTGGGATATGCATCAGGCACTTGGACACCAGTCAGATGACACAGTTAAACCACCTATAGTATCACCTACCTCCAGATGCTATAAAGGTTTCCAGAGAAGAGTCTGGAAACAGGCCTACAAAGGGCAAATGAATCACAGTGAGGACCAACGGGACAAAGAAAGGAAGAGAAGAAACACAGCAAAGAATATGGGACAGATTAAGCTGCTCTTATCCCCATGCAACATCCTAATTCACCAAATCGTGAGGCTCACGTGATAGCCCTCTGGTGTCAGTAATCCTGCCCCAATACAAATTCAGATAAAAGTCATCACACTACCTGCTAGACATGTAGCTGGTACTTGACAGATGTATCAAAATCACCAGAAAATAACTATAACCACTAAATTAAGCAACAGTGAAATACAAAAAATAGATGGGAAAATGCAACTCTTACCATGAAAACCTTATTTAATATTTCTGTCAATTCGGTAAGACAATAAAATGTGTATTCTCAAATACCTCTAAAATTAATGGCATAAAAACTATTTCATTATCTAAAAAGGCAAAAACAACAAAACTCTGACCTTATTAATCTAAGCAATATTTTCACGGACTCTAATTAATGATAATTTCTTATTTGTGTTTTGCCATACAGACAGAGATCAAAGCTAAATTCCAGATTTAGAAACTGTTGAGAGGTTAACTGCTGTAATTGCTTTCTTTTAAAGGCTCCTGAAATCTGTAAGAAGATGTTGCATTCGTTTTTCAGATGCAGTGGTAGAAGCATGACAACACAGGACAGAATAAGCTGCTCACCAAAATTTTCAATCTATCCATACATGTTATAAAAAAGAGGGTTTTTTTTTTTTTTTTTTGCTTATACTGACCATAATAATGCAAATATCAAAAGGCAATCCAGTAGTTACTTAACACTAACGTTGTCCAAAAGAAACATATAACTTTTATTTTATGGAAAATGCATATACACACATGCAACTTATTTAATCACCATCAATTTTTTTTACCCTATAAATGCAATTTATCCACAGTTTGACTGCTCACCTTATTTAACAAATAGCAACAGTATCAAGCAATTGTATCTTTCCAAGTTAGGTTAACTTTCCAAGCTAACTGAAGCAGAGAAAAACACTGATAAGGCTGTAAAGGTTCTGGGTTATTCGTCAGAAATTGGGCTTTGCAGTCACAGACATATTAATACTGGCCTGGGGGTCTGACGGTGTCAGGAGGACCCCTTGTGGTAAATGTAAATCCCTTCTACAACCTGCATTTCTCAGCTAAAAGTGAAAAATCAACAATATACATTTTAAATTTATCCCTCATGACAGCCTGAAAAAGCTAACCATTACTACAGACTCCATACTCTGTATCAGGCCAGGCGCAGTGGCTCACACCTATAATCCCAGCACTTTGGGAGGCCGAGGCAGGTGGTTGACCTGAGATCAGGAGTTCAACACCACCCCAACATGGTGAAACTCCATCTGTACTAAATACAAAAAATCAGCCGGGCGTGGTGGCGCATGCTTGTAATCCCAGCTACTTGGGAGGATGAGGCAGGAGAATCGCTTGAACCTGGGAGGTGGAGGTTGCAATGAGCTGAGATTGTCCAGTCTGGGCAACAAGAGCAAAACTCCATCTCAAAAAGGAAAAAAAAAAAAAAGTGTATATATGTGGATATATCAGTAGCATCTAGTGTGGATCTATCCCTCATCATATCTATATTCCAAGCAGCAGACATAAATAAGCTTTTCTTCTTTCCAAACGGAGCTACACGGTAGTTGGCTTTTTTGGTCAATTTCCCTCCCATATGCTTTTGGTTTTGTCATGCTGGTATGAATGGATGCTATTCCAGCTTACCAAGAGATTTCAGGAGTCACTTTTCTAATTCTATCTAAAAATGTGTATCATTAAGAAATGTTAAAACCAACCTAACACCCATTATAATAGCTGCTACATTTTTTAAAAATAGAAAATAAGGTTTGACAAGGATATGAAGAAATCGAAACCCTTGTGTATTGTTGATGGGAAGGTAAAATGGTACAACTGCTATGGAAAACAACATGGAGGCTCCTAAAAATATTGAAACTAGAACCACCATAAAGATTCAGTAATCCCACTTCTGGGTATAATCCAAGGAATTAAAAGCAGGGTTTGGAAGAGATATTCAAACACCCATATTCATAGTAGCATTATTCACAACAGCCAAAAGGTAGAAGTAACCCAGGTGTTTGTCCACAAATGAATAAAAAGTATGTGGTATATAAATTCAATGAAATACTATTCAGCCTTAAAAAGGAAAGAAATTCTAACACATGCTGAACCTTGAGGATATTATGTTAAGTGAAATAAGCCAGTCACAAAAGAATAAATAACATATGATTCCACTTATATAACATACCTAACACAGTCAAACTTACGGAAGTAGGTAGTAGAATAGTGGTTTCCAGGAGATGGGGCTGGAAGGAGAGAAGCTGCTTTATGGGCATAGAGTTTCACATTTTCAAGATGAAAAAAATTCTAGAGATCTGTTTCACAAAAATGTAATATACTTAATACTACTGGAACAGTAGAGTTAAAAACTGGTAAATGTCAAATTTCAAATTTTTTAAAATTCATTTTTATCACAATATTTTAACTTAAAAAATGTTAAAATCATTTTTAAAGAGTAAATCTCATTTATATTTTATAACAAATCTGCAAATATAATTATGTTTACTTTTATAAAAGAGAAAAGCTTTGAGAGCTTAAGAACAAGTCTAAAGTGAGAGAGACAGGAAAAAGAGACAACAACCAATCACTGACTAAGAGCTTAATATTGTTCCAGCCCTGTATAAGGTGGCTTTATGTGTATGTGTTTTAAAATGTGCTCCCCTAATAAACTTGGAAGTAATTACTAATATCATCATTTTCAAGAAAAAGAAAACTGAGGCTCACATACACAAGGACTTGTGACACAACTAGACTGTAAAAGTAAAATGTCAAAGCCACATGCAACTCTGAAGCCCAAATCATCTTCTCCATCACCCTAAATTTAAAAGTCCATTCAGTTTATTTCAAGTATCCTAAAACTCAGACTCAGCCACATAGTATTAGATGTGTGACCCTGGCACTTTTTTTTTAACTTTCTCTCTATTACTTAGTTTCTTGTCAGTTAAATAAAGTTTAAAATGGTATGTATTTTTCACAATTATGATAATTAAATATTATAAGCATAAAGGGCTTTGACAGCACCCATAATAAAGGCTCCATGTCACTGTAAGTGCATCATTACTGTCTGCCTCTTCTGTGCATAGGCAATAAATTAAGCAGTAGGGATCCCAAAATAATTGGAACAGAGTCCTATCCCATAAGGAGTTCACAGACCATCAGAAGACAAGCACACAAATCAGAGTACCCAGAAGTCTAACTTCTGGGAGATTGGTCTAACAAACCTCCAATAAATCTTCTCTAAGTTTGAAGGCAGTTTGAGGCTTATAATAGGTTTATTTGTAATACTGAAACACTGTTAACAGCCTACATGCTTGATAGAAGGGGAGTGAATAAATGAACCTCGGAACATCAAAATGAATGACTATTTTTAAATGGTGTGTCTGAAAATTTTTCACGACCCTGGAAAATATTCATTAACAACAACAACAATGAAAACGTATCAAAAGAGGCAGCTCCCATTCCTAAACTGCAAAGATTTCAAGAGAAATAGATATTTGAAAACTCCTTTTTCTTCTGTCCTATGTTCCACTGCACCACACTCTTGCTGATCTCTCTTTACTTCTCATTATTTTGGGTTTTTGTAGCTTCTTAAGGCAAAAACATAGATAATTGACTATTTTTTCCTTTTAGTTATATAAGCACTTAAAGTTATAAAGTTCCCTCCTTAAGTACTCTTTCAAGCTGCATGATAAAGACTGATGTTACATTTTTACTATTGTTTCAAATAACTTTCTAATTTTGAAACATTTTCTAATTTCTCTTTTGATTTTAGACTCATGTATTATTTAGAAAGGTATTTCATTTCTAAGTACTAAGGACTTTACTGGATATTGTTTCTTTAATATATTTGCTTTTTACGTTCATTTATTCTTTTGATCAGAAAATACACCTGCATGATATATTTGCTATGAGTTTAACTGGAAAAAAAGAAAATACAGGCCAGGAGCAGTGACTCACATCTGTAATCCCAGCACTTTGAGAGGCTGAGGTGGCGGATCTAGGCCAGAAGTTCAAGACCAGCCTGAGTAACATGGTCAAAGCCCCATCTCTACTAAAAATACAAAAATTAGCAGGGTGTGGTGGCACACACCTGTAACTCCAGCTACGCAGGAGGCTGAGGCACAAAAATTGCTTGAACCCAGAAGGCGAAGGTTGCAGTGAGCCAAGATCGCGCCACTGCACTCCAGCCTGGGCAGCAGCGCGAGACTCTGTCTCAAAAAAAAAGAAAATAAAATACAATTATTAAATACATGGTACAAAATTCAAATGGATATGCAATGAACCATAAACATCACCCCCCACTTCACCCTATTTTCTTTCCATCACATTCTCTCTAGATAGAATCACTGTTCCTAATTGTTTGTGTAATCTTCTAGAGGTGTTCCATGCATATACAAGAACACACATATGCAGATACAGTTTATTTTGCATTACACCAATATAATGCATTTTACATACTCTTCTATACCTTCTTAAAACTTACTTTAAAATGTATCTTCAGCCTAGGCAACAAGATGAAACCCCATCTCTATAAAAAATACAAAACAATTAGCTGGGCGTAGTGGCGCCTGCCTGTAGTCCCAGCTGTTCAGGAGGCTGAGGTGGGAGGATTGCTTGAGACGGAGGAGGCTGAGGCTGCAGTGAGCCATGATTGTGCCACCGCACACCAGCCTAGGTGACAGAACAAGACCTCATGGTTTTTTTAAAGAATTAAAAAATTGAAAGTATCTTGCTCATTATAGATTTTTTTGCATAAATTTTTGATTGTTAAAAATACTGTAGGCCACGCACAATGACTCATGCCTGTAATCCCAGCACTTTGGGAGGCCAAGGCAGGAGGATCACTTGAGCCCAGGAGTTCGAGACCAGCCTAGGCAACATAGTGAGACCCCATCTCTACAAAAAAATTTTAAAATAGCTGGTTGTGGTGGCACACACCTATAGTGCCAGCTTGGGAGGCCGAGGGGGAGGACTGCTTGAGCCCAGAAGGTGGAGGTTGTAACGAGCTGTGATTGGGCCACTGCATGCCAGCCTGGGCAACAGAGTGAGACCTAGTCTCAAAAAAAAAAAAAAAAAAAGCTGCATTAAATTATTATTCATCTTAATTACTGAGGTTTTTGGTGACTCTTTAGATAGTATGTCAAGACAAATGCCTCAGCCTAGTCCTGGCACTGTCCAAAGATCCACTTCCACATTCTACTCTTTCCCACTGACCCCATTCTCCTCAATCACATGACTCTCAGGGGTTTGTGACTCTCAGGGGTTTGTGAAACTAGAAACGTTTCTGCTCAATGCATGTTAAATATGATCACTCAATTTTTAAAGTTCCACTCTAAGAATAAAGATATTTTCTTTTTTTTTCTTTTCTTGAGATAAAGTCTGTTGTCCAGTTTGGAGTGCAGTAGTGCGATCTCGGCTCACTGCAACCACCACCTCCCAGGTTCAAGCAAATTCTCACGTCTCAGTCTCCCAAGTAGCTGGGATTACAGGCACCCACCACCAAGCCAAGCTTATTTTTGTATTTTTTAGTAGAGATAGGGTTTCACCATGGTGACCAGGCCGGTCTCGAACTACTGACCTCTAGTGATCCGCCTGCCTCAGCCTCCCAAAGTGCTGGGATTACAGACATGAGCCACCATTTCTTTTTTCAAGGACCAGAACTACAGTAAGCAAAACTGTCAAAGTCATATCTATTTTAATTGAAACAATTACAATGTAATTTTTACACTGAACCAGTAAGCTCTTGAATTCATAAAATGTCTGAACTTCAAAGGAAACAAGCCATATAAGAACTTGTTAGCAAAATCAATAAATTATGGATATTTGCATCATGTATGATACAGCAGAAATAATGTATTCATTCACTCTTTTTCTGTCCAAGGATCCTGACTAACAGCAGCAGAAACTAAAATCAGCTGCCTCATCAGGGCACAACAGAAGACAAACGAGATGGGGGTTTGTATATAGCTAACTCACTAAGAGTCCTCCTTCCCCTGCCTTTTTTTTTTTTTTTTTTTTTTTTTGAGATGGAGTCTTGCTCTGTCGCCTAGGCTAGAGAGCAGTGGCGCCATTTTGGCTCACTGCAACCTCCACCTCCTGGGTTCAAGTGATTCTCCTGTCTTAGCCTCCCAAGTAGCTGGGATTACAGGTGTGTGCCACCACGCCCAGCTAATTTTGTATTTTTAGTAGAGATGGGGTTTTGCCATGTTGGCCAGGCTGGTCTTGAACTCCTGACCTCCGGTGATCTGCCCACCTCAGTCTTACAAAGTGCTGGGATTATAGGTGTGAGCCACCCGACATGGTCCCCTGACTTTTTAAAACCAGGATCTCTAACAACAGTAATCAAAAAAAAAAAAAGAATTGAGATTTCTAAATCCAAGACAGATGCAACAGCTGGCAACAGAAGAGCATTTCCTTTAGAAAAAATAGAAAAACTGCATAAAATATAAAAAATAATCTCTTTGAAGACAGTAAGAACAGGAGGGGCTAAAAAACTTCAAAACCACAGAAGTTCAGCTGATGTTCTGCAGTTACGTTTACCTTTAGTATATATTTACCAATTCTGAGGAGGAGGAGGAGGTGGAGAATCTAGCCTGTGCATTCACAGAAAACTGCTGCCAGAAGACAGAAAAATCAGGCAAGGTTTTGGCAGGCTAAATCCTAGAGCATTAGTATTCTTACTGTATAAAGGTGTATTAATTGTCAAATATTACTCAGCAATAAAAAGGAATGAAGTACTGATACATGCTACAACATGGATGAACCTTGAAAACATTATGCCAAGTGTTAGAAGCCACAAAAGACCACATACAGCATGATTCCTTTTATACAAAATGTCCAGAATAGGCAAATCTATAAGAAAGTAGATTAGTGGTTTCCTCGGGCTAAAGATAAGGAATAAAGAGTGATTGTTGGTGGGTATGGGGTTTCCTTTTGGGGTGATAGAAATTTCTAAAATTGATGGTGGTGATTGTACTCATTGTATAATATGTGAATTATATGTCAATTAAAAAAAAAAAGACACAAAGCCTCTAAAAGGCAGTGAGTAGAGATTTTCAAGTCTTACAAGACAAAGATTAAAGTTCCACACAAGAAGAAGATAAGGAAAAGGAACCAATAAATATAAAATAAATGACATAGAGCTAAAGGACAAAAAAATACCTTTAACAAATAAAAGCCACCAGTTGGTATTCAGAAACAATAAATTCTAGAAGATCAACCAAGAAAGAAAAAGAATACAAATAAATAACTAAAATTCCTAAAGGAACTATAAACATTACAGAAATCATAAATCTAACAAATCATTGCTCTAAAATCTTGTTTACAATTATAAGAAATTAAAAATAAACCCTTGGCTTTCCCCCCAAAACCTAATCCTGAAACAGATTTTCCCAAATCAGCAAATAGCATTGGGGTCAGTGTCATGTGCCTGTAGTCCCAGGTACTCGGGAGGCTGAGGCACGAAGATAGCTTAAGGACAGGAGTCTGAGGCTGTCAGCATGCCATGATCACGCCTGTGAATAGCCACTGCACTCTAGCATCCTGGGAACATAAGGAGACTTTGTCTCTAAAAGCTAAAATTTAAAAAAAAAGTTTTTGAAAGTAGCAACTCCATTCTCCCAGCTGCTAATGAAAATACCTTGACATCATCCTTGATTCCTTTTCTTTAGAACACAACCATCCCAACAAGTCTCTTAAAACTTATATCACGCCTCTGCTCAAGATCCTCCAGTGGCTTCCCATCTGACTCAGAACAAATGCACAAGACCTTACAATGGCCCAGAACGCTCCATGAGAAATAACACCTCCCCAATGTTTCTGCTACACGGCCTCAAAGTTTTAAACAAGTAATGTTTATCAAGTTATATTCTGCTAAGCCTCTGCTATGATAGTGATGAAATTTTCTGACCATCTGTTATTATAGACTGACTCCTATTTTCTGCATATAAAGTTCACTTCTGAAAACAACTCTCTATTGATCTCTCACAAGATGTTTTCTTTTCTGTAGGGAAAAGAAAGAGAGCTCAAAATGGAGTTAGATATTAGACTGTTACTGTGTTTACATAGAAAAAGAAGACATTAAAAACTCCATTTTGATCTTTCTTTTCCCTACACTTTTCCACCAATTTTTGATAATTACTTGTACTTGCTACCCTCAAGCCAAATGCTGAGTGTCTTGAACAAAATTTCACCTTTTCTTAGCAACAATAACCATCCCCTTTCCCAACGTTTTATAGTTTTAATTTGCTCAATGTTTAAAATAACTTACCTGTAAGAATGGAAATTCTTGTTTCCTGGAGTTAAGACACAATTTTGTTCAAATGCAGTTTCTCAACTTACAGTGTGACCTTCAACAAGGCATTCTCATCTCTGTAAGTACTATTTGTAGAAAGGGCATAAACTACATACAAGGACTTTTCTAAGAGTAAAACATCAGGCATTTACGTGGCAGCCTGTAAAACTTGACAATTCCTATAAGGGAACTATGCAGGGAGACCTGTCCAGCATCATTTATTTACTTAGCCAACTTCTACAGAACCATGAATCTGAGTCATTCAAATAGTAGGGGGGTACAATTACCTTGCACCTCTTTTCCACCACCACACAACCCCAACACTGACCTACTGAAGTACGCTAGTCCCTTGATACCAGTCAGTAGAGGAAGAATAAGAAGAATTTTCCCCAAGACGAACTTGTGGTGCAGAAAGAAGAAAGTAGAGGCAAGCAAGGCATCACATCTGAAACCAACCCAACCCCTGGGATTCCAAATTACTTAAAATGATATGTGCTTTTTCTAATATGAGGTGTGCTTCTGCCATTTGCAACCCAAAATTTCTTGACTAATAAAATCCATAAACTGAGTCCTACAAACTAGCAACGTTCCCAATCACCCAAAAACCACCCTAAAAGGATTATTCTTCCATTAATTCTGCTAAGAATTATTTAGTGAGCACCTACTATATGCCGAACATTGTTCTAGATATCATAAATACATCAATGTGTGTCAAAGACAGGGTTATATGCATGTAAAATGTGCTGATAAACATTTAACAACCAGCTCTGCAGGGACTGAAAGGGAGAAGCCCCAATTTGTGGTATCTGCTGATTTCTGTATATCTCTTGGTATACATGTGCACATATTTCTGTTTCATATGCACATGGGAATGGAACCACTAGATCACAGAATGTGGACATGTTTAATGTTTAGTAGGTACTGACAAACTATTGCCCAAAGTAGGTGTACAAATTCATGCTCCCATCAATAGTGTATGAGAGTTCCCATTGCTCTCTAATAGTCAAAAGCAAAAGTGAAACAAACAGACTTGAACTCCTGGGCTCAGCTGATCCTCTTTCCTCAGCTTCCTGAACAGCTGAGACTATGAGTGTACGCCACCACACTAAGCTAATTTTTTTAAAAAAATTTGTAGAGATGAGTTCTTGCTTTGTTGCCCAGGCTGATCTTAAACTCCTGGCTTCAAGTGATCCTCCTGCATCAGCCTCCAAAAGTACGGGGATTACAGGTGTGAGCCATCAATGACTGCTAAAGACACTGGAGGGAAGAATCATGACACCATCTGAACTAATGATTAATTTTACTGTCCCAAAAAGGAGGATGTGAAGCCAACAGCAAGTATTACTATCCCCTAAAACTGAACCTTGGTCTAACTGAACCTCTAAAAGCCAGCTACCAAGAAACTGTGATTATATTTCTTAAAAAGCTCTTATCTGTTAGGGATATATACTGAACTCACATGGGTAAAATTATATGATTATATGATGTCTACGATTAGTTTTAAAATACTCGCAGCAAAAAGAAAAGTCTGGAACAGGCAACAGAATGTTACAACTGGGGCTCATTATCCTATTCTCTTTTATAAATATTTTTAAATTTCCACAATAAAATGATTAAAACATAAAAAATAAAACTGAAGGAAAATCCACCACACAAATCCATTTTTCTAATAGCCAATTTGTGTAAAGAATCAGTACTGCAATTACAACATTAACAAGTGACACATGATGTTAAGTAAGTTGTCAATCAGAGGTTAAAAGTATTATCACAATAGTTAAATGTGTATAGCTAATTAGAACTGAGAGCATTAAAGAAAGGGGGAGATAAGAACAACTTTTCAACAACATATAAATGTTTATTTTATATCTATTAGTCAAACTGTCCATAAATGACAGAACCAAACAGAAGGAAAAAAGCTACTTTATACCCATGAAACATCCCAGGGCCGCAGAGCATATTACAGCAGGAACTACTGTGGAAAGGAAAAAATGACTCATATTAACAACTCAAGAAGGAATCAAGAATCAGGATTACAATTTACTGAAGGCAAGCACCCCAGGTCCAGAGGTAAGCACCTATGCCTCAGAGTGACTTTCCTGACAGATTCTTACAGAGCACAAATAACACCTAGGCTGAGATGTATCCATGGTTCTCTGGCCTCAGGACCCATCAACTGCAGACAGGTCCTCCCAGAAGAAAGTTATTAAGACCTCGCCTGATTATAAACGGGTTTATCCTATACTAGAGACAAGGGACGACTGGGAGGGGTTCAAAGCTGAACCCAATGCCAAACTGGCTTGCAAAGACCTCTATCTGAGATTCACTCTATTATTTGAAACCAACAAAATGAAAGGTTTTTCCTAATGCGCTGTTCATGTTATCTTAATGCTCAGTACGTCCTCATCTTTTTTTTTTTTTTTTTTTTGAGAAGGAGTCTCGCTCTATTGCTCAAGCTGAAGTGCAGTGGTGTGATCTCGGTTCACTACAAGCTCTGCCTCCCGGATTCACCCCATTCTCCTGCCTCAGCCTCCCGAGTAGCTGGGACTACAGGTGTCCACACCACCATGCCTGGCTAATTTTTTGTATTTTTAGTAGAGACAGGGTTTCACCGTGTTAGCCAGGATGGTCTCAATCTCCTGACTTTGTGATCTGCCTGTCTCGGCCCTCCCAAAGTGCTGGGATTACAGGCGTGAGCCACCGCACCTGACCTGTCCTCAGCTTTTAAGAGTAGATCAGAGCCTAGGCAACCAAGTGAAACCCCATCTCTTCAAAAAGAAAATTTTTAAAAATCAGCCAGGCATGGTGGCACGCACCCGTAGTCCTGGTTACTCAGGAGGCTGAGACAGGAGGATTGCTTGGCTACAAGTGAGCTATGATAGTGCTACTGCCCTCTAGCCTGAGCTAGAGTAAAACTCTGGTCTCTAAAATTAAAAAAAATTAAGTAGGTCAGAACCTTATAGTTTTGTGAATTCAATCTTTTTAACTAATAAAATCAATTGTGGGAAAACGAGAAGCAGGATCAATTTTTATACATCTTTATCACCTAAAGAGGTCAAGAGAAGACAAACATGTACTGTATACATAAATCAACATCATCCTAAATTCTTAGCAATGTCTTGAGCACTCACGAAGTCTACAACGAAGTATAAGGTAAAACAGAGGAAGAGGGGCCACTATAATAAAAGACACCTGAACTAAAAGCAAAAAGAACAACTTGTTGGGCCCATTTTCTACTCGGGATGCTAATGTGGGGGTCTTCCTGATGCACTGCACCCGACCAATGCTGTTATGTTTCAGGGGCATCTTTAGTTGACCTAAAAAAAAAAAAAGAAATCAGATCTTGATCTATCTCAGAAACAATCTGTAACCAATTCAAAAACTGGATCTCCTTAACCTTCACACCTCCACCAGCAAATTAAAGAGCCATCTCCGAATGTGTCACAGCACACATCACATCAGACACTTTGGTTGCTATGATTTTTAAGCATGGCAAAGTTACAACTACATAAAATTTTACACTTAAGTCCCACAACAGTTTTAAATATAAAAATTACCATTATCTGCAGCTCATCAGTCCAACAGGACAAAGATATTCTACAGAACATCATCTTTTTTTTTTAACTTTCTAGGAAGATAACCTTTTAGAGAAAAATACTGCTTTCAGTTAATTACATAAAGCTATTATAATGACTACTGTTCTTTTGGGATATGGCCTTTCCATGCATCTTAACAGTTAATAGTTTATTCACAAACAGGAAAACTACACATCAAAAACAGATGTAAAGATAACTAACAGCAACAACTAAAAGCATTTGATTTCTGATCCTAGACAAATAAGATTTATATTAATATAATACGGAAACATGGATCTCCTGTTGTACAGGTGTCATTAAAATATACACCTAATTTGCATATTTTAAAGACCATCCTTTTTTTAAAATAAGTGATGGAGGGCAAGAAACCACAAAATATACGTTAAAGAATTTAAATTTTCTTTTTATAATCATTATTGCGTACTTTTATACTTACTTCCTGGGGAAATTATAATTTACTTCAGCTGTGGTTTTAAGTATTTCCACACCTGATTTTCTGAAAATAAAGTTATGCCATGAATTTGTCTATATAAAATGGACTTAAATATGAGAGAATGAAAGTTTATTTTTATGCTCTAAGTATATATAAAGCCTGGACATAATTACAGGTGGCTTAAAGTATACTCTAAATGGCACCCTTGAATTACTACCTAAGAACCACCTTTGACTACAGGAATGTGCTAGTATGTATCTCCCAAGTTTAAGGAAATCAAATGTCATCTTTAAGTAAAAAATAAAAATATAAAAAACACCAAAAAACAGAAATCTGATTTAATCTAACAAAAATTGGAAAGAAAACGAAAACACTGGCATTACTACATACAGGGTTTAATGTAACCACATATTCCTAGTCCCAAAATATATCAAATACATTTACATATTTTTAATGTGACCACAAAAACACAAGACAATTTACTACAATGTAATCTTTCCATATAAAATATGATTCAGTGGGACATAGTGGCAGGGCTGCACATCTGTAGTCCCAGCTACTTGGGAAGCTGAGGCAGGAGGATCACCAGAGTCCAGGAGTTCGAGTTCAGCCCAGGCAACAAAGCAACACCCCATCTCTTACAAACAAAACAAAAAGAACATGACCGAAATTATTTCTTCTGCTGAAAACTATACTCAGTACAATCTCGTTTTTTGTATCCTCAAACTTAATTGATCTCTACATTATTCTAACAGTTATCTAAGAAGACAACACAACCTCCTCTTCACATCTAACACAATTCACAG
Source organism: Papio anubis (assembly GCF_008728515.1). Taxonomy (NCBI): domain Eukaryota; kingdom Metazoa; phylum Chordata; class Mammalia; order Primates; family Cercopithecidae; genus Papio; species Papio anubis. The sequence goes on from NC_044983.1 coordinate 136,131,264, forward strand.
CACTAAATCTAGAGTATCTTTGTCTCCCCTCATGCAAAGAGAGACGATGCAAATAGAAGGCACCCATCACTAAGTCCACTAGTGTAGGGCTGTCCTGTTCCCTGTGCTTTCATTCTATGTCCTGACCAAATATCAGAGTCCTTTGACCACTCTGTGACCCAGCCACGTACAGGTTTTCCCTAGCAGGCTTGAACTCAGTATGGAGCCTTGAACATTCCCAGGCATTGATAAAGGTATCTAAGTTGCTGCACAAAACACTGAAAGAAACCAGCCCTGGACCTGAGACAAATTCCTCAAACTCTCATAAAAACTCCACACATTAATCCCCTTGCTACATACACATCTAGAGAGAGCACCGCCCCACTCCTTTTTGCTGCGTGTCTCGAGGATTGTCGCAATCCTCCGTAAGTTTCCCCAATAAATGCTCTAGACTGATCACCCTGGTGTTTAATACTTCTTTATTTGGAATCCCAACCAGCCCCATCTCAGGATAGTCTGGAGCACTCCCTTGTGGGAAGTGCCCTACCACTGCTTTGGGGGCAACTCCAGCCTCAGCTCAGTGGTACAAAACAAAGAGCTTCAGCTGAGGAAACAACTCTGCGCCACCCCTTGGGTAAATGTCTGGGAGCAGCCACAGTATGTCCTAAAATAAAAACAGCCATCATGATTACTGTACAAATGCCATGCAAACATTTGACCAAGCTTTGTTATCCTCTTCTTCTCAATAAAATCCACTTATAAACTGACTGTTTTCATAATCAAAATATTTTAGCTAGGTGCAGTGGTGCATGCCTGTAACGTCAACTACTCAGGAGGCTAAGGCGGGAGGATCGCTTGAGCCCAGGAGTTCAAATCCAGCCTAGGCAATACAGTAAGACCCCATTCTCAGTACTTTTTTTAAAAAAAGAATATTTTTGCATAAAAAGTCACACCCTGCTTTCCTTCCCTCTTCCATCTTCTTACGTGAATAAAAAGTAGGGTTGGGGAAGAAAAGGAAAGGGCTAGGGGCAAACAAAGGATACATCTTCTTCAACAGTCTGAACAATCTTCCAGATGTATGCACAGTAAACTTTATTGTGTAATGAATAAAAGTATATCCTAACCTTTAAATCCAAAGACTTATTCTAAACATTTAAAGCCAGATTCGAAAAAAGCTATACATTTTTAAATGTTTACTAATTCAAAATTTTTCATTCAGGAAATTGCAGAAGAATGACAAGCATACATAAGTGACCCAAGTTTTCTGAAATCTATCACTGCTATTGATATGTGTACTATACAAGTTCAGCTCTATATACTGCAAGTTCAGCTCTAACAATGATCAAGTCTCATCTGCCCCCACTCCATCAAAAGATGACAGATTTAGGATCCAGTTTCCACACAAGTCCAACAGGTAGCCTTCATCAACCCCACAGGTCCAGAATAAAATTATCATTTGGGGTTGCACAAATCTTCCCCAGTCAAATCTTACATACCATTCTGGCCATGTGGCCTAGAAGTCACACCTAGTCCCTCACTCTAGGTCATGTTGTCACCTATGTCATACATATACCCAAACACCATTATTCTACCAGGATTTTTTAATTTCAAAGCTGTTGTCACTAGGAGATAAAAACTAGGTAGTATGTACACAATTATTCACTTTATGGTGAATCACTTTGTAAAAGTTTTATATAATGAAAAATTATTTTCATATTTGTCCTACTCTGGCATTAACTATTTATTAGTGATAATCTCGATGTCACAAATTAAGAAAGAAAGATATCTTTTAAAGGGGAGAGACTGAGTTACTAAAATTTACACCAAAAACTAGGGGAAGTGCCAAAAACAACTCCAAATCACCAAGCAATAATCTGAAAGATGAGTGGGGAAAAATAACAAGAGAATAGAGTAGAGCATGGGGCCTGGGCCACTGAAGGCACTCAACTGTGTCCTGAATGAAAGAATAAATCCACTTACTTTTCTTCTATTCACATTTACTCATCACTAAATCCAGCTATACTTACTGTTCACACTGACATATCCTAACATATCCCTGATAGGATGGGCAAGTAAAAAACACAGACTTTTGCTTGAAGAAGTTGGGATTAACAGTTATGTTCATGATGAACAATACAACATCCTGTATACCAGGAAAGAAATGCTACTTTGCATTTGGGAGGCCAAGGCAGGTGGATCACCTGAGGTCAGGAGTTTGAGACCAGCCTGGCCAAAATAGTGAAACAAAAAAATTGGCCAGGTGTGGATGGCGCTACCTGGGAGACTCAGGCAGGAGACTCAGGCAGGCCTGAACCTGGGAGGCAGAGCTTGCAGTGAGATGAGATAGCACCACTGCACTCCAGTCTGGGTGACAGAGCGAGATTCTGTCTCAAAAAAAAAAAAAAAAAAAGACTAAAGAGTCATGACTATATATTACAAGTGATTCCAGATAGGATCCTGTATCAAGGTAAAGAACTGCTATAAGGGACATTACTTGCCAAAATATGACCATGGTCTACAGCCATGCCACCCAATCTCAAAAGCTAAGCAGTGTGGGGTCTGGTTAGTAGTTATTGGGATTGGGAGGCTGCCTGAAAACACTAGGTGCTGTAGGCTTAAAATAAAATTGTTTAATATGAACATAGCCAGGCACAGTGGCTCATGCCTGTAATCCCAGCAGTTTGGGAGGAGAAGGCAGGCAGATCACCTGAGGTCAGGAGTTCAAGACAAGGCTGGACAACATGGTAAAACCCCACCTCTACTAAAAATACAAAAATTAGCCAGGCATGTTGGTGAGTACCTGTAATTCCAGCTACTTGGGAGGCTGAGGCAGGAGAGTTGCTTGAACCCAGGAGGCAGTGGTTGCAGTGAGCTGAGACCACACCATTGCATTCCAGCCTGGGCAACAAGAGCGAAACTCCATCTCAAAAAAAATTTTTTTAATAAAAAAAAATAAATTCAACATGTATAATACAACAATCACACACATAAATTCAAGTGAAATGAACATAACATGAACAGCTATCCTAAGTTCATGCAATGACAAGTGAACCATGAATGACTGCCACCTGGGCTACACCAACTGGAACTGTCACCAATTCTAAAAAGCATACCAGCACACTTTTAAGCGTTCAAAACCAAGGTTAAGTTAATGAAGGCATTCCCAGAGAAAAACACAAGGACAGAGTGAGACAGTAAAATACAAAAAGCAGAACAATCAGTAATCTCCCTCCTGTTCCCAAACACCAATTGTCAAAGAAGCTACCAGTAGATACTGTGTGATCAACACATAAATAGTACTCTGCAAAGGCTGTAATAAACAGGTCTCATCTTCTGCAGACAGCAAGGCACGCCTCAAGACACAGAAGAGCATATGCATTAAATAAACAAAAAACAACTCAAGGAAGTCCTACTGTAATGCACCTCATTCTATCACTGATTCTGTTAGTGCCACACATTATAGCATATCCTGAAGATCATAAAATGATGAGCTCATCATTTAAAATAAACTGATTTTTAAATGAAAATTAGAACACACAACTTTCTACTTTGATTCCACTCCTACTCAGCGTCGTGGCTTTTTAATCAAGAGTTTATTGGGGAAAAAAAATGCTAATTGGCCGCTCCACAGGACATCAACAAGTACCACAAAGTAGTAATGAGCAACTCTTTTTTTTTTTGAAGACAGGGTCCCACTTTTGTCCCCTAGGCTGAGGTGCTGCGGCATGATCTCAGCTCAATGCAGCCTTGACCCCTCAGGCTCAGGTGATCCTCCCACCTCAGTCTCCCAAATACCCGGGACTACAGGCATGCACCACCATGCCCAGCTAACTTTTGGGTTTTTTTTTTTTTTTTTTTTGGCAAGACAGGGTTTTGCCATGTTAGCCAGGCTAGTCTTGAACTCTTGAGGTCCAGTGATCCACGAGCCCTGGCCTCCCAAAGTGCTGGGATTACAGGTATGAACTACCACCCCAACTTCATGAGTACTTTTAAGAAACTTAATTTATAATTGTAACAAAGCCTTAAGATCAATGAAACTAACTTTTATTATTTACTGCATATATTCTTTTTTTTTTTTTTAATTGAGAGAAGGACTTGCTCTGTTGCCCAGGCTGGAGTGCAGTAGGGTGAACATAGCTCACTGCAGCTTGACCACCCCCAGGATCAAACAATTCTCCCACCTCAGCCTCCTGAGTACCACAGGCATGTGCCACCACACCTGGCTAATTTTAAAATTTTTGGTAGAGATGAGGTGCTGCCATGTTGTTCAAACTCCTGGGCTCAAGCAATTCTCCCACCTCAGCCTCCCAAAGGGTTGGGAGTACAGGCATGAACCTCTGCACCTAGGCTTACTGTGTACGTTCTTAATTCTAGCAGTTTAAAACATAAATGTATCCTATCATTACAGCTCATTAACTATTAACTAAAAGATGGAGCTGAAGACTGCATAGTTTCATCAATATAAGAAATGGCATTTTTATTTATAAAGCTGATAAAACTATTTTTCTCCAGAGTTACAAGAACTTGAGCAACAAATAGTAAAATAACTTTTAAACATCTTTTATTTCTGCTAATTATATGACCTTTATAATATACAGTCTCATACAAAGACAAATATAAAGCCTTTAGGCCACAAAAATATCAGATTACATAAATGAACCAAGGACTCCAAGATTGTGTTTTCAAAAGCAGTGTCTACACTGAAATCTACTTCACTTAAACTCTGGTGATACCTAATCCAGACAAATAGATGTTGATCCAACTGAAAAGAAAATTCAAGCTTTAATGAGTGTGTGTATGTGTGTGTGTGCATATATGTGTGCAAGAGTAGATGGATAATATCTGTTTGCATGTAAGTCAAATTTTTCTTCTCTTTTTAAAGTTCTATTTATTGAGGCATAACTTGCACAGTAAAAACATTAGGTGGATGGTGATAAGGACTGGATCTGTTTCCCAGCCAAATCTCATGTTGAAATGTAGTCCCCAGTGTTGGAAGTGGGGCCTGGTAGGAGGTGTTTGGATCATGGGGGCGTATTCCTCATGAATGGCTTAGTGCCATTCCCTTGGTGATAAGTGAGTTCACGTGAGATCTGGTTGTTTAAAAGTGTATGACACCTCCCACTCTCTCTCTTGTTCTCTCTCGCCATGTGATGCATCTGCTCCCACTTCACCTTCCATCATGAGTAAAAGCTCTCCGATGCCTCCCTGGAAGCCGGTGCCATGTTTCCTGTACAGCCTGCAGAACAGTGAGCTGATTAAACCTCTCTTCTTTACAAATAACCCAGTCTTGGGTATTTCTTTATACCAACGCAAGAACAGCCTAATACAAATGGGTCTGTGTAACCACCATCATGCTGAAGATACAGACTACTTCCATCACCCCAAGAAGTGCTCCCATGCTCTTTTGTACTCAATTCTCTCTTCGGCCCCAGGCAACCACTGATTTTATTTCTGTTCTTACAGATTTGTCTTTACCAAAATGTTACATAAATGAAATCACAGTCATATGGAGTTTTGTGCTTTCACTTAGTAGACTGCTTTGAAGATTTGCCCATTTTGTTAGGTGCGTCAGCAGTTAGTTCCTTTTTTATTGCTGCACAGGATTCCACTGTATAGGTGTACCAAAATCTGTTTATCCATTTACCAACTGATGGATATTTGAGCTGTCTCCAGTGATTACAAATAAAGCTGTTATAAACGTTCACAGAGAGGTCATTGTAAGAAAATGTTTTCATTTCTATTGAGTAAATATTTAGAAGTAGGACTGCTGGGTTGGGTGACAAGTCTATGTTCAACTTCATAAGAAAGTGCCAAACTAATTTCTTTAGCAATCATAACATTTTGCACTTCCAACAGCAAAGCAGGAGAGTACTAACTGTCTCACATTCTTGTCATGTGGCACTGTCATCTTCTTTTTGTTTTTTAACATCAGCCATTCTAATAGGGTTGCAATGATATCTCATGTGTTTGTAATTTACATTTCCTAATGACTACTGATGTGGAACATCTTTTTGTGTGCTTTCTCATTCATATGAAATGGATGAAACATCTGTTCAAATCTTTTGGCCACTCTTTCACTGAAATTTTTATTGAGACACCTATCCTTTTTAATCAGTTTATCAAGGAAAAAATGCTAAAGTGTTTGTACATTTTGTTAAGCCACTTGGAATTAATGAGTACTGAGTAAAAATCTAAACTGCCTACTTGCCACCCCAACTCACAACACTATGATATGCAAAGATGGATTGAAAGAAAAAAACACTCATCCCCGTCTCTTCCTTTCTCTGAAGGTAAGATCCTACGCAAAGTTGCCTGCCCACATTCAGAATCAGGAAATCAAAATTTTCCCTGTTTTTACAAGTATTTTATGAAACTACACTCTTCCCTCAGTATGAGCCAGCAACACAGATGATTAAGAAATTTGCAAGGCTTTGCAGAAATACCGCATTTTAATACGACTGATACATTTTAAAAGGAAGTACTATACTAGAGGGGAAAGGGTCACTGGCAATTCAGTAGGTGGCACTATTCTTCTCTCTGTTAAATGTATGACTCCCAACTGTGCACTGTGGTTAAGCTTAAGGGCTAAGCTTTACTGTAAGGAAATGGAGAACTTGATATTGCCACAAGGAATCTTGGACTGTTTTCTTAACTTTTCTAAGCCCAGTTTCTCATCCGTAAAATGAGAATAGTAACCAAAACCTTACTGAGTTGCTGTAAAGAATTAAGATTTGAATTAACACAATGACTGACACATGACAGCTATTTGATTTAGGACTATTTCTTTCAGCCACGACTCCTGAATCACAAATGTAAATAAAGATGAGAAAGATGTGCTCTTCACAAAACTGAGTAAAAAGCCAAAGTTTCAGATGGCAAGTCATATCTGTATACAGTGCACCCACTGAATATAAGGGCCTGATCATCCATGAGAAGTCCCATGCATTTACACAAAAAGTACCCTAGAGTTTGCAATCATGGAGACCACTTATGAACCTTATTTCTTAGCATTTTGCCTCAGCATTTCAAACTGAGCAATGCTTCTTTTTGAAAGGAACTAATCTCTTGGTTTTTCAGTATCTCATTATTGATGGCTTAATTTTCTCTATATAGCTATGCCATACAAACGAAAGTTGTGTTTACATGCCTCAATGACATTTTCCCAACTTCTCTGCTTGCCCTCTCCCCAGTTTGGCCAAACACGGAGCAGCTTCTTAAATTTCCTGTTGTCATTCACCTTGTTCTTGCCTGAAAGCTGAAGTGGTACTACAGCATTCATTCCTGCACTGATGAATTGGCTTGGATAGCTAGATGCCAAGATTATTAAGTTTTTGTAACCAATGTATAAAGATTTTTCTGTAAATCAATACATAAAGTCAACAGCTTAAGGTTATCACTTGAATTCAAGTGTTCCTGATACACCCTATGTTCAGATTTTAGGACATTAATAATTTACCATCAAGGCCGGACACTGGCTCATGCCTATAATCCCAGCACTCTGGGATGCCAAGGCAGGAGGATTGCTTGAGCCCAGGAGTTTGAGATTAGCCTGGGCAGCATAGTGAGCACCTTCCTCCACAAAAAATTTTAAAAATTAGCCAGGCGCAGTCGTTCACGCCTGTGGTCTCAGCTCCTTGGGAGGTTGAAGCAGGAGGACCATCTGAACCCAGGAGCTCAAGCTTACAGTAAGCTATGAACATGCCATTCACTGTACTACAGCCTGGTTGACAAAATGAGATCTTTATTTCTCAAAAAAATGAAACAAAACATACATCGGTGTTTAACATTCTGATTATCACAATTCCCATTTAAACTTTTTTAAAGCTCTTCAGGGCCTGATTGTCACAATTCCCATTTAAACTTTTTTTAAAGCTCTTCAGGGCAAAGTCAGTAAGTTAATAAACACATAATCTAACAAGGTAACACAAAACAGGCTTTTCAAGTCACCAAAAAATAACAGATCACTTCCATCTCCATGGTTTTTTTTTTTTTTGGCACCATTTTTACTACCTAGAATGACCTTCCTCAACTACAGCTTCTCCTTAATACGCTTCCCCAGGAAGAAATCATCTCCATTCCTCCTCTGTCCTTCCCATCAATTTTTCCAATCAGTATTTTCTACTTACCTGTCTTACCTGTTCTCACCTTATTTTTGCTAGTACCACAGGTTTCTCCACCCTGGTACCATTTATAGCAGGTCTAGAAAGCAATCTCTCTAGACTGAAGCAGGGAAAAGGAGAAGGAAAGCTCCAGGAGGGGTTTGTCTCGGGGTGAAGACAAAATGAATACACTTGACTGCATGGAAATGAATTGAGAGGCTTTACTTACAGAGCTGTCAGAGTGGGAAATCTTAGCCAGACCTAAGAATATTAAGCAAACTGGCCGGGCGCGGTGGCTCAAGCCTGTAATCCCAGCACTTTGGGAGGCCGAGACAGGCGGATCACGAGGTCAGGAGATCAAGACCATCCCTGGCTAACATGGTGAAACCCTGTCTCTACCAAAAAATACAAAAACTAGCCGGGCGAGGTGACGGGCGCCTGTAGTCCCAGCTACTCGGGAGGCTGAGGCAGGAGAATGGCGTAAACCCGGGAGGCGGAGTTTGCAGCGAGCTGAGATCCGGCCACTGCACCCCAGCCTAGGCAACAGAGTGAGACTCCGTCTCAAAAAAAAAAAAAAAAAAAAAAAAAGAATATTAAGCAAACAAGAGGGACAACTGCAATTTTCAGTCCAGGAAAACAAGAAAAACAAAGCTGAATAAGAAATGTAACCACACTACTTTAATTGGCTCAATACTGAGTTATATTTAAAAGTCAAAATAATTAAAAACGAAAATACGGATCTAAACAAAAACTGTTCTAGAACTACATGAGGAAGATGGGGGAGAGGAAAGACCACATAAGAGAGAGAAAATCCCTATCTACCATGATAGGAGTTCAGCATATAATGTTTCCTAAAATTAATGGAGCAATGACTAGTACACAAATACTATTAGGAAACAAGGATGTAAATGCTAAAATCAACACCTAAAACAGATTATTTCCATAGCTTCTGGGAAGCAGATGGAAGACCGGACAGGAGCCTGCGGTTTCCTGCATGAATACACCCATCTCCTTTGTATCTAGCTCAAAGCTCACTTTTGCAATGAGGCTTATTAAGACTACCCTATTTAGACCTCAAATTCACTGACACTATGGCATTACTTTTTTCTCATTCCATGTCTCACCTTCCAGTACATCACATGATGTACTTATTTGCCTATTTTTTTTTATTATCTGCTTCCCTACACTATACAGACTCTGTTTGGTCTACTGATACATCTATCTAAAGCAATTAGAACCATGGCAAGCACTTAGTAGAAGCTCAACAAACATTTCCTGAATTGTAAAGTCATAGTTTAAACCAATCCTTTACCAGTATTACCAACTCCCACCGTCCTTCCAATAAACAAGCCTGGAAAAAAATCCATTTCATGATTCAATACAAATATAAGGACAACTTATACCAGACTATATACCTGGACTGCTAGGGGCTAGCACCAGACAAAAACGCCATTAACTAAAAAAATTGGTACATTCTAATTTAACTGTCACCAATCTCAGTTGAACCACAACACTCCTAGGCAAGCCTTCTCCATCCCTGCTTGGCTCTCTCCTCTTCTTCACCACCCCTATTTCAAACCTCCTCCACTATCATCAAATCAACCCCAGCACTGCTTTTTCTACTCATTCTTAGGAGATGACTTCAAATCCTACTTTAGAGAAATACAGAAGCATTATAAAAGAACTACCTCAACTGTCCCCACATCACCTTGCTACAAACAATGTCTCAATAAATGAGGAAACTGAGGAAAAGAAAAATAAAATGTTTTGACCAAAGTTCCACAGCTAAAAGTGGCAGCACCAAAGTGTGAACTCGGTCAGGCTCATCTAACTCTAAAACTAGCCACACAGCAAACCAACATATCACTCTACCTCTTAAAACCCTCACCTTACAGATCAACATGCCACCCCACCTCCTAAAATCCTCAGTGGTTTCAAGTTCAAGGTGGTGGAGTAATGAGTTCTATTCCTGTGAAGACTTCAGTGAAACTGAAGTATTCAAGTTTTTTTTTTTTTTTTTTTTTAAAGGTAAATAAGAGGAAGGGAAGAGCCACCAAAAGATGAGAATTCAACAAATATCTAGCTATTAAAGAGGAGCTACATGCACAGTGATGTGTAAAATAGAGACAAAACTCAAGTGAATCTTGATGAGGCTTTGGGCCTGGCCATGAGGTATTGGTGAGGGCTGATGCTAATAGCCTGGGGTGAAAACAGAGGGTTTAACTGACTAGTTGTGCCCAGGCTAACTCAGCATTTACCCTCAGACCAAAAAAAAAATTTTTTTTTTTTTAATTTTTAAAAAATCCCAAGGGGCTATTTCTCTAGAAAATAAAGCAAAGGTTTCTGGTATAGGTGTTAACATCCTTACAGTAAAACTCTACTTTATTTTGTTATTTAGGGGCCCACAGACTAAAAGCATTCTGAAGCAAAGTACTTCAGTTCTGAATTCCCATCAAGGGCTAAATCTAACTCAGAAAAGTGGCTAGTCCTGCTTCCCTATACACTTACAGACAATAAAGGATCATCAGACATACAGGGAATACCACCGTCATGAAAAGAAAGAAATACCAGAGAAAACAAAGAGAAAAACCGACCTTGAAAGAAAGCTAAGCTGGGAAAGCTCAAGAAAACTTAACATTAAAAATAATAAACTAGTTTTAGAGTTCCACCCATGAGCAGTACCCAGAACACTTGGAGTTGCAGATAAAATGCAAACGTAAAAATCCCAAAATGAAAGTAATAACAAAAACATAAAATACGAGGCAGAACAGGGAGACATGCTGGAATTGGGGGGAAGAGTCAATATTTAGGGCAATACTATCTTTATCTTACAAAGGAATCAAGATATTGACATAAATCAATAAACCAAGCAAAAGAAAGACATTGTTAAAACTACAATAGAAGAATTCTAAAAGAAAAATACACATATAAACTGTTTAACAATAAGTAATGCAGGAAGAGATACGGGGAATAACATAAATAAGCTAAACCTTTATATCCCAAATCAGAAAATCAACAGGTCATTCAAAACAGAGAAGTCACAAATGATAAAGTTTAACATACAATACAGTCAGCCATCCATGTCAGTGGGTTCCATATCCAGATTCAACCAACCATGGATCTAAAATATTTGAGGAAAAACAAAACCAATGGTTGCATCTATACTAAGCATGTACTGACGTTTTTCTTGTCATTATCCCCCAAATAATACAGTATAACAACTATTTGCAAAGGGTTTACACTGTATTTCGCATTATAAGCCATCTAGAGATGATTTAAAGTACAGTTGACCCTTGAACAACATGGATTTGAATGGTGCAGGTCCACGTATAGAGGGATTTTTTTCAATAATAGTTATACTGAGTGTGCCTGCCTCTCCTGCCTCCCCTTCCACCTCTGCCATCAAGCCAGCAAGACCAATCCCTCTTCTTCCTCTTCCTCCTCAGCCTACTCAACATGAAGACAATGAGAATGAAGATCTTTATGACAATCCACTTCCGTTTGATGAATAAGTAATTTTATCTTCCTTATGATTTTAATATTTTTTTTCTCTAGTTTATTGTAAAAATACAGTATGTAATACATATAACATACAAAACGTGTTAATCGACTGTTTATATTCTCAATAAGGCTTCCAGTCTACCATACTGATGGCAGCAGAAGCCAATCTGGAGGGGCTGCTGCCAAGACACAGGCTGCAGTAGGGCCAGCAAGAGCTGGGAACAGGTGGGAATCCCAATCCCCTACTGAGTTGGTAGAGGGGAGCCCCGCATTCCAAGGTACAGCTGCAGCCTCCTAGCCTCGGCTCCAGACCTGGGCATCCCTGTGTTCTTAGGGGTCCAGGAAGCCCCCCTGCCCTCACAGGCTCCTGGCCTCTCCCCAGCCCACTCCAGGGCAGAGCAAAGTTGTGGCTGAGCCTGAGTCTGTCACAACCTGGCCAAGTGTGAGCACACTCGAGGCAGTGCTGACATACCAGCCCCCTGCCGCCTTGGCCCGCTCCAGACTTTGGGCACCGACAAGCATGGGAGGGAGGCCAAGAGGGAGTTGAGAGTGGCTCAGTGTAGGCCTGCAGGCACACCTCGTCACAAACAGCCTAGGTGCCATGGATGGCATGCTGATGGTGGGAGAAGGCAGAAAGGCTTCTGGGTAGAAAGGGGCAGGTCCCCCGTGAAATTCCACCTTCAAGCCAGGGGGCCTTGAAGCCTTGAAGCCCAGGGGCCAGGCCACCAGTTCTGGGTGGAGTCCGTGGCCTGGAGTAAGAACTTCCAAAGCTTTTTACGGGCCCGCCCACGGCACTTCCTCCCTTCTCAGCCCCTAAAAGCCCCAGACTCAGCCAGACTCACAGACATGTTAGGACTACCAGCTGCAGGAAGGAGCTACCCACTTTGGGTCCCTTCAACTCACCAGGATGACCTGCCTGTGGAAAGGAGCTACCC